>NC_084463.1:37993455-39290206 GCF_027409185.1 Cynocephalus volans
TATAATACGCTGTGAGATCATCACAACAAGCAATAAGATTCCTATGAATCTTAATTATAGATCAGGGACCTGACTCTAAGATTTTAAATAACACACTTTAGGACACACTGCTAGCGAATAATGGAGCTAGTTCGCTTCCACGCACTTACTGCTACATCACCCGCCTCTTTGCATGGTATAGCATCTTAGCGCACAAACAATGTCCAAGAATTCAAAAATTATATTGGCTTTTAAAGAATGTTGAAACTAATAAGAAATATTTTTAAATGTATTTTCTTATTTTCATTGTATATTCAACATGTAAATATACCACCCACAGCATGGATGCCCCACCACTGTCTGAGGCCCTAGATTGTCTCCTGGTCTGCAGTGTTCTTCAGATACTTCATTCAGTCACCATCTCTAGGGCATAGGACTGACGGACTAAATCAGGAAGATTTTGAGAGTAAAACGGGGTGGGACCAATGTTAAACCCCTATAGAGCCTTTAAGACCCACAAAAATGTAACATCAAGAAAAAATACATCGGCTGAAATGTACAAAAGGGATACTACAAAACAAAGGTCAGAATGAACACATGTTAAATGTTAAGCAAACTGTCATAAGTTTTCAACTGCAACTCAGTTCTACTGATAATACTTAGATAATAATTTTGATCTCCTTGTACTGGTCCACATGCCTTAAGGAACTGACCAGTGACACCTCTCTGTGCCCCTCACTCACAATGCTCTTTCTGAACCTATTTTTGTTTCCTGACTATTCCCAGCTCCTTTATGCTTTAAGGAGGTTACATATGCGATTCATTCTGTAAGAACACCTTTTCTTCACAATCTTCATGAAGCTGTTCTTTTATTATCCCTCATGTCTGTGTTAAAGTTTCCCCCATAGCACTTATCAGCATTATCCAAGACCACGGTCCCTATTTGTTACTTGCTTACTCTGGTTCTCCCATAGCTAGAATGTGAGTTACATAAGACATATTCTCTTTTGTTTACTACGGCATACCCAGAGCTTAGAACACTGAACAGAAGTATCTCTGTGTAAAGTTTTGGTGTGTGAATGAAGGAAAAACCAACAAATGAGCAAAGGGACAAATGATGGTCAATGATCACATGGATGAAGTGATCCTATTCCCTGCAGTTCACTGCAGATTTCATCTGTGTCTACAACTTAATGACATTGATCGGCTTTTAAATTATCACAAAAGTTGGAGTATTTGGTTATTTGAGTTGATTGAATCAATTGCCTTGCAGTTGAACCCATATTTAAACAAATGGAGCTAACTCTAAGTGAAGAATCCTTTCTAACTCCCTTAATTTCAGCATTAGTTTCCAAATATCCATCATCTTCATTGCAAAGGAACTTAACTTTCAAACTGCTCTCCAACGAGGTGAAATAGCCAAGAAAGAAGAAGCTGCACCTCCACCCACCAAAAAATGCTTGATATTATTTACATAAATAATTTCAATTTAATAATGCTTATACAGACTTTTTTTTTTTTTTTCTGACCAGTAAGGAGATCGCAACCCTTGGCCCAGTGTTGTCAGCACCACGCTCAGCCAGTGAGCGCACTGGCCATCCCTATCTAGGATCTGTACCTGCGGCCTCGGCACTACCAGCACCGCACTCACCAGAGTGAGCCACAGAGCTGGCCCTGTACAGACGTTTTTAAATGATTCATTTTTCTCTTTCATGGTTTCATTAACCCCGTACTTCTCGTCTTATGCCTCCAGGTAAAACTCAACACCATGGATGGAAACAACAGGACGTTCTCCAGTGATTTTACTCTCATGGGGCTCTTCGCTCACAATAAAGCCTCAGGATTGCTTTTCAGTGTCATTTGTGCCATCTTCTTCCTGGCTATGACAGCTAATGGGATCCTGATCTTCCTCGTCCACACAGACCCTCACCTCCACACCCCCATGTACTTCCTCCTCAGCCATCTCTCCTTCATTGACATGATGTACATGTCCACCATCATGCCTAAGATGCTGGCTGATTATCTTGTGGGCAAGAGGACCATCTCCTTCATTGCATGTACAGCCCAGTACTTTCTCTACATGGGCTTTGTCGGGGCTGAATTCTTCCTGCTGGGGCTCATGGCTTATGACCGCTATGTGGCCATCTGCCACCCTCTCCACTACACTGTCCTCATGAACCAGCGGGTCTGCTGGGTGATCTTGGCCGGCTCTTGGTTCGGTGGTGCTTTGGACAGTTTCCTCCTCACCCCCCTCACCATGAGTCTCCCGTTCTGTGCCTCCCACAAGATCAATCACTTTTTCTGTGAGGCGCCCACCATGCTGAGGCTGGCCTGTGGTGACAAAGCCGTCTACGAAATGGTGATGTACCTTTGTTGTGTCTTAATGCTGCTCATCCCTTTCTCTGTGGTGATTGCGTCCTACGCCCGGATTCTTATCACAGTGAGTCAGATGAAGTCGGTGGAAGGGAAGAAGAAGACCTTTGCCACCTGCTCCTCACACATGATGGTGGTGACATTGTTCTATGGGGCCGCTTTATACACGTATATGCTTCCCCAGTCCTACCACACTCCAATCAAAGATAAGGTCTTCTCTGCCTTTTACACCATCCTCACGCCCTTGTTAAACCCTCTCATCTACAGTCTGAGGAACAGGGATGTGATGGGAGCCTTGAGGAGGGTTATGGCAAGATGTGGAGGGGCCTGTGGTGTGAAAAGAAAAAGAGTTCTGACGGTCTAAAGCCTCCATTTCTATCTACGGGTATATGGGGTTATTCTATGAATAATATGGATAATGCTGGCAACAGCTGCTGATGCCAGTGTTGTCAAATGATGATCAGCAGTACTTCTATCAAAAATGTAAAGCCATTGTAATATTCACACATGATTAATGCTAGGATTCCATAAGTACCACTTGTGTTTATTTCTTCTTTGATCCCACCAACTTCAATTCTTCTCTCATATCACTTCTCTGATTGCAATTCATGAATGTGAATGCCCCAAAATGTCTGGTTAATATTACATACTCTTCCCATCTTCAGTGGCCTCATAATAACTGATAATTTTGACTGCATTGTTTAAATTATCCATCAATAGAGTTCATGGAAATTTTATGGACCCTGACACTTGAAAAACATTTGTAAAAATACTAAATTGTCATGCAATCTTAAAGAAAATACCTACATAAACTCACACAGGTTTAAAACATCCAAATAGCCCTCTGAGTAGCAACTGAAAACATTTATGCTTATCTAAGTTTGGAGCTGGAAAAAAGGAATCATGAGATTTTTCAGAAATGCAAAATTGAAACCTCTATGGAGCAAAGATGCTCTGATATTATATTTGTTATGTAGCAAATAATCATTACATTGGTAGACACAGTGAGAGGTAGTTGAGAAAGTAGTGCCCCATTAACTAGTAATTTTAGTAATCACTTTTCAATGTCTTTTCCAATCCATCAGGATTATTAGACTTCTAGAATTCCTCTGCAGATGTTAGTGCTGGCAAGGATTTTCTTTCAACCTTTTTCTTCCAAAAGAATAGTGAACAGCACATTTTTCCTTCTCTACAGGGCTAGGTTTTGAATTAGGTGATATCATATAAATTAAGAAGAAAAAAACAGCTTTTCATTTGAAAGTCAGAGTTGGAAAAACCTTTGTAAATGACTTAGTATCATTTCTCTTGAGGAAGCTGAGACCTGCAGAAAAGTTTTTGGCCTAAATCATAGACCCAGTACTAAAAACTGGAACCATATGCCAGGCCCGTTGGCCCACCTCTGTCTGCATGGTGCTATGCCAGGCTTTGTGCTGTCACCAGTTTGACAAAATCCAGGCTGGATTCAGTGGTGTTCTGCTCACAGACACTGGTGAAGGTAGGTGAATTAAACACAGCCACTCCTCCTGTTTTAGGAAAAAAAGCCGCTGTGTGTGTTAGACAAAATCATTAGCCAAATGGAGCATTTCACCTTGGAACACTGTAGTTAAATGCTCCTATCTATTTGGGCAGGGTTATCAGTTGCAAACCAGGGTCAGTCCGGAGGATCTCTTCTCCTTCAGTCTTGTCAGACTGGCTTGGAGAACACCAAATGCCAGATTATAACAAGGAGATTTTCAACCCTGAAGATGTTGAGATACAAGAAACACAATACATCAAAAGAGAGGGAAGAGACTGATTCATGAGAACTGGGCATCACTTTCAGCTCTACATAAAGACCATGTGAAATTCTGTCAATCGTGGGATATTTCTGATGCACAGTTACCTCTTCTACACAATTTGAGTTAATATGTTTTTCTTGTAAGATTTTACAGATAAACTAACATGATAAATGCAATAAAACTTTGTAAGTACTACTTGTTATTTTAGCCATTCTTAAAAGTGATTTCCTTTCTTGTTCATAATATTCTTTTTTAAAAAAAAATTCTCCCATTTCTCTTTTCCTACTTTCTCCTCGCACACGTAAGCATACTCTGTTATTAATTATACTAACATATAAATGACTGATATGGGTAAAAACAATATCCAACTATAGGGATTAAAACTTCATTTAATAGAAAATTATAAAAAATAGGTAATGCTTTCTTTAAAAATTTAGTAATTAAGATAATAATGAGATTATGTACATGCCTATTAAAATGGCTACAATTAAAAATACTGATAATACCAAATGTGGTGAAATATAAAAACTTTCATTCATTGCTGGTGGGAATGCAATATACCCCAGCCACTTTGGAATACACGTACACAGCTTCTAACAAAACTAAACAAAGTCTTACAAAAAAAGTCTGGCATTCTTAATATTAACCTTACTGGTTTGCAAACTTATGTTTACCCAAAACCAGCTTGTGAATGTTTATAGTAGATTTTTCATAATCACTGAAATTTGAATTAATCAAGATATTCTTCAGTAGTTGAATGGGTAAACAAACTCTGGCACATCCATACAGTGAAACGTTAATCAGCAATAATAAAAAAGACTTATCAAGCCATGATGAAAAGATATGGAGGAAACTTAAATGCATATTATTGAGTTAAAAAAGCCAATCTGAAAATACTGCATACTATGTGATTCCATGCTATATGATTCTGGACAAGGCAAAACTATGGAAACAGTAAAAAGATTAGTGATTGTCAGGGGTTAGGGGAAAGTGAGGAATATGTAGGCAGAACACAGAGGATTTTTAGGGCAGTAAAACTATTCTATATGATACTGTAATGGGAGTTACATAACATTATGCATTTGTCAAAATACATACAACTGTAGAATAGAAAGAGTGAACCCTAATGTAATGTATGGACTTAAGTTAATCATAATGTATCAAAGTTGATTCATCAGTTGTAAATGTACCAATGTACTATTGTGCGATGATAGCAACAGGAGAAAAACGGAGTATATGGAAACTTTGTACTGTCAGTTCAATTTTCTGTAAACCTAACTGTTCTGAAATATATAATTTAGAAAAAGAAAGCTTTCTAGCCATCATGTAAACCTCTGATACCGTATTTCACTCAAGAAGTCATTAGAGAGACTATCACCAAAGAATCGTTGACTTTGTAGAAGTAGAATGTGGGCCAGGCATGAAAAGACAAAAGTTTTTTAAATTTAATTAATCTTGTTTTGAGGTTTGGGCTGTGTGTATTTTAGGGGTGGGGGATTGGTAACGCTTGTATTTCTTGGAAATGAAAGTTAATTAGAAGAGTAAGAGCCATATGTAAATTACTTTTACATTCTGGGCACATGGTAGTATTTCCTTAGCATTCCACATTCCAAGTTAGCATTTATTTCCCCTCCTGCATATACAAGAAGGTATGGTAATGTACTGCGTGTGTATGGAGGGGAAATAAATAGTCTATATTATTCTGAACTCTGTATTCTTCCTCTCACAAGAGAACATGACTTTTTGAAAGAAAGCATCTACTTCAGAAGAAAGACTTTTAGAGTGAGTGGAATGGTTTTCTTTTAGAGGGTTTTTTATCATTCATTAGAAGTCCATTTCCCTAAGAGGGTTATGTAGTTCAGAGGATCATAGCTGTGTAGAAATAGTAGGAAATTTAAAATTTAGCCTTTCTCTCCATCTCACCCATCACTGGCAGTCTCATTTAAGTTCCCTGACAGACCCAGCTTTGGATGGGATCTAAAGCCAAGCCCTCCACTTGTGAGCCATTCAGCCATGCCGGCAGGAGAATAAGGTCAAATATCAGTGCTGAAAAATGGATATTTGAAAAACCCATGAAAAATTTCTTAGGAACTTGTGCTTCCTCTGGTAGAAGTCACCTAGTGAAATGTATAATATGTGTTCATAGAAGAATTAGGGCAAACTGGAAGGGAGATGGATTTGGCTGTTAGTTCTACCAATAACTCACTCAGTCATTTAGATGGCCACTGCCCTGGCCTCAGTTTTCCTATAAGCAAGATGGGGAATATTTCCTCAGATATAGTTACTCATTCCTTCAGAACAAAATAAACTTACCAACACCTAAGTAGTGCAGAGGCCCTTTCAGCAACTTGAAGAATATGACCAAAGTTTCTAAATGGTTAGGTTACTGTTCTGAAATTTAGGGCATTGTGAATACATGTCACTCTATGACTAGTTTAAAATAATATTTTAATAATATTTTAATAATAGTCATTGTGTAGCAGATAGAATGACTTTCAGCATGAATTGGTGTTCCCAAGAAGTCAATGGTTCCACATAAGAAGCGAAGGACCTCCCACAGGAAAGACTAGGTGGATTGAGGACCTGGGAGGAGCAGGGAGCTGGTGGTCTTCCAGGACCAACCCAAGGGCCTGACAATCAGCAGGCATTTCATAAATAAGGCATAAAGGAAATGTGGGGAGTTCTTCATGCAGGAGAGTTCAAGGGAGTGAGTGTTTCTAGAGGAGATCTTGTCAAAATGATGGGTTTTATGGTGCATGCCAATTTCAGAGATTGCTGGTAGATTTCCGGATTGCTGTGTTAAGAACTTTTCTGAGGCCCCAGTTAGGCTCTGTGGAAAGAGCGATGTAATCCCATTAACTAGAATGGACATAGCTGGGTTCCTGAGGATATGAGGTGCCAGGTACAAAGTCATGTATTTGTGATTACTAATCTTGTTGAAAACGATCATTGTAGAGGTGATTCTGTAGAACAGAATTCTAGAGAGATGTATTGGTTTACATAGTGAGACACTGTCAAAGGCAGCATTGGCACAGAATTCAGGTTTTCTGCTTCAAACATGTTTACCTACTGCAAACCATTCCTTGCTGATAAACAACTCCAACAACTATTGAAAAAAACGAAATAGGAATGTGATTTTTGAAAGTCAGGCACACAAACACACCATGTTGTATTGGCTTTTACAGAATTTTTCTATATACTGTGATGCTCTGACATCTTAAAAATATCTTTCTGCCTGGGGAGAGACTGCCTGTTCTGAGATAGCCAATTCCTAAAGTTACAAAGGACCCAGTGTGGAGCATGTCTTTAATATACAAACTAACCAGTCCAGAGCTAGACCTACTCTCTTTTGCCTAGACATCTCAGGAGGCAATATTCCTCTGCCTTAATCATGCCAGGGCCAAGTACCAGGCAACTAGAGACCACTCCTATGGCCCAAGCCCACCAGAATTATTCAAATAAATAAATAATTTATTAAAATAAATTAATAAACTTTGATTTTTTTCCTTGTACCTCCCTGTGTCTTTTCTTGTGGCCACATGTGACAGCACCTTAGAAAAGACCACAAAGCACACACGCAGACACAGAGTTTGTAAAAACTGATTGCCTCAAAATTAAATCCAGCAATCATTAGTGATAGAAAATCTTAGATGCCTAACTATACAAAGATATTTCCTTAGCATGATGAAGTGTATCTGCCTCAGACTAAGAAAAGATCCATGCATAATGATGAAGTAATTTATGCAGTATTATTAAAGTCAAAAACAAGTTATGAAAGCCCATTTCTAGGAATGTCAGTTGACATATTTTGAAAATTTTAGACAATATAGTACAAATTTATAAAAATCTCAAAGTTTTAGAAAAAAGGAGATAAAATGTTTATTTTCATGGATTTGGTGACTGTAAACACAATGTGATCTTATACAAAATTATTTACTAATTAAATGTAGGTTGGCAAGATTAAAAAAATAAGTTAATATTTTAAAAAAATAAAAATAAAAATAAAAATAAAAATAAAAACCAGAAGCCTTGCACATTGCCAGAACTAAACACGGACAAATACAAAAAAAAACCCCAAACTCAGAAGCAATAAAAAATATGATATTCAGGAATAAATTTAATGGCAAACATAAAAATAAATGTGAGAAATATACAGAACACACACACATATGTATATCCACACTCTGCACACAAATTATAAACTTTAACAAAAGAACTTAACTAAAAACCTAACTGAATGAAAGGGTTTATTATACTCCTAGATGAAAAGGGTAATTTTGTAAAGATGTCAACAGTTTTTCAATAAATCATAAGGCTAATACTATTCCAATATAAAATACAATGTTTATACTATTATTGTTTTTGAAACATAACAGTGCAGTTCTATAGTTGTTCTTCTTTCTTTAAAAAATGGGCAAGTATTTTTAAAATGGCATGGAAAAGAAGAAAGATGAAAGACCATTGCCTTTTTTAACATACATTAAAAAAAATGTTAATCCAAAAGAGCACATTTTTAAGAATTAGAAGAGTCAGAGTATACGAGATAGAATACCTGATAAATGTAAAAATTTTATATGTAAAAAATTGGTATTAAAACTCATTTGATAAAGGAAAAATTTGCCAATAATTGCTGTTTGGAAAATTGCATAATTATTCAGAAAGAATACAGTAAATAACTGCTTTATAACCACTCCCTAAATTTTCAGACTCTTTATAGAGTTCAATAAAAATTAAAAAACAAAATACAAATGAAAACAAAGTAAAAAATTATTTTTATGTTTTAAGATATTGGAGAAGTTTCTAACCATAGTATCAATGAAGGAAACTACAAAAGAAATGTTGATGTGTTTGATTCCATAACTTACAAAAAAAAAAAATTCGTGTATAACAAAAAACAACAAAATAAAGTAGATATGAAAAAATGCAACAGGAAATGCAAACCCTACTTAAGACATATATGCCAGGCACATATTTATACTTTAATATGCAAAGAGGTTAAATAAATAAGGAAAAAGAACACACAACATTTCAAATAAATGAGGGAAAATGGAATGGGCAAATAGCTTAGAAAAGAAACAAACAACATTTAGAAAAGAATAAACACCAATATATTCAACATCATTTTAAAAAGTATCAATTAAATCCAGTCATGTTAGGTCAATTACCAGAGATGTAAGAGAGAGAGAGAGAGAGAGAGAGAGAGAGAGCGTGTGTGTGTGTGTTTATGTTTATTTAGACAGAAATAGAGTTACAAGGATGCCTCAGTAAAATGGGAAGTATGAGACAGTGGGAGGATGAACTGATAATATTTTAAAAGGGTAACCCTCGCCCTGCCACTGCAGGGCCCCAATAGACCAACCCCAACCAGGCAGACCCCACAGGAATGCAGGCCGATGAGGCCCTTCCCTTTGGAGAAGTCCACCCTGTTGCCCCAGAGGCCCCAAAGGACCATCCCTGACCTGGGTGACCCCATAGGAACCCAGGCAGGTATGGCCTTGCCCTGAGAAGCCCACCCTACCACTGCAGAGGCCCAGGGGGAGCAACATGCAGCCATGGTTCAGCAACATCCCCTGCCACTGCTGCAGACACCAGTGCAGAAAGAGTGGACCGTAAAAACCACTGCCACAGTAACTACTGCTATAAGGATGAGTTGCTGGCAAAACAGCAGCCACAGCTAACTCATAGGTTTCCTGGTGATTAATCAACAGCACAGACAGAAGGAGCATCACCAGTGGAGCTGAGGGAAAGAGGAAAGAAAAAGAGAAAACCCATCCAGAGCCCATTCAAATCGAGGAGCACTAGCATGCCTCAGTGCACCCAATAGATTCAGGGTGAGCTAACCACTCTGCCAGCAGTCCTGCCCAAGAACACCCACTATAACCTAAGAGTGACAAGATGCCAATGTGCTATTCCCCCAAATTTGAGAACTTACCTGTGTCCTGATGAACCAGTATAGTGTCACCAACCTCGGCAAGGAAACAATGAGTGTCCTAGGGAATAGGTCACAGAAGCACTCTCACACAACTCCAACACTGAGTTCAGCCAAAATACCTTCACAGAGTCTACACAATGGCATCTACCTGGATCCAATTCTAAAACACCCCATTCAACCATCATTACAAGATACACCGGTAAGAGGAAATCCTTTTCTGCTAACCCTATCCCAGAGTACCAGAAAAAGTAACATCTCTACCAGATGACTAAACACCAACATACATATATTAGAAACATGGAAAAACAAGACAATATGACACCACCAAAGGAATATAATAACTCTCAAGTACAAGATCCTATAGAAGAGGAACTCCTTGAAATGACTGACAAGGAATTTCAAGCAGCAATTCTAAGGAAACACTATGAGATAAAAGAAGACTCAGTTAGACAACATAACAAAATGAGAAAAAGTATACAGGACCTAAAAGAGAACATGTACAAAGAAATCAATGCCCTAAAAAAGAATGTAGCAGAACTTGTGGAGCTGAAGAATTCATTCAACAAAATAAAAAACACAACAGAGCTTAAACAGTAGGCTAGAACACACAGAAGAATTTCTGATCTTGAAGGTTGTCTGTTTGAAAAAACACAGGTGGACAAAAAAAGAAAAGAAAATAGAATTAAAGAAACTGAAGAAAATCTAAGAGAGATAACAGACAATCTTAAGCACTCAAATATCCAAATGATAGGTATTCCAGAAGGAGAAGGAAAAGGAAAAGGCATTGAAAACATATTCAATGAAATAACAGCAGAAAACATCCCAGGTATAAGGAGAGATACAGATCTTCAGATTCAGGAGACTCAAAGATCCCCAAACATATTCAACCCCAAAATGTCCTCTCTAAGACATGTTATAGTCAAATTGGCAACACACAAAGACAAAGAGAGAATCTTAAAACCTGCAAGAGAGAAGCATCAAGTCACGAATAAGGGAGCCCCAATCAGAATAACAGAAGACTTCTCATCAGCAACCCTAAAATCCAGAAGAGAATGGGATGATATATTCAAAATACTTAAAGACAAAAATTGCCAGCCAAGAATACTTTAGTCAGCAAGGATGTCCTTCCAAAATGAAGGACAAATAGTATATTTCTCAGACAAACAAAAACTGCAGGAGTTCACTACCACAGGACCAGCCTTACAACAAGTTTTCAAGGGAGTACTATGTCTGGTACCAGAAAAACAACCATCACTACCATGAATACACAAGAAAGAACAAAACACACCAGTAAAACAAAAGGCATACAATAAAGAGAAAAGAAGCTTATTTACCATCTCAAGAAACCAATAAACACAGAAAGCAAAGGGTAAATCAGAAAGAAAGTAACAAGATATTTAAAACATCAAACAAAAATCAGTTAAATGCCAGGAGTAAATCAACACCTTTCAGTAATAACTCTTAATGTAAAAGGATTAAATTCCCCACAGACTGAATGGTTAGATTAAAAAGATGGATCCAACAATATGCCATCTTTGAGAGACTCTCCTCATCTGTAAAGACACACATAGACTAAGAATGAAAGGAAGGAAAAAGATATACCATGCAAATGGTAAAGAAAAACAAGCTGGAGTAGCTATTCTTATATCAGATAAAATAGCCCTTAAACCAAAAATTATAAAAATATAAGGAAGGCCATTATATAATGATAAAGGGATCTATCAAGTGAGAAGACATAGCAATCATAAATAAATATACATCCAACATTAGAGTAGTCAGATATATAAAGCAAATACTATTAGACCTAAAGAAAGTGTTAGACACTAATACAATAGTAGTAGAGAACCTGAAAACCCCACTCTCAACATTGGACAGATCACCTAGGCAAAAAATCAACAGAGAAGCACAAGATCTAAACAACACTTTAGAACAATTGGACTTGGCAGACATCTACAGAACATTCCATCCAACAACATCAGAATATTCACTCTTCTCATCAACACATAGAACATTCTCCAGGAATAGACCACCTGTTATGTCACAAATCAAGTCTCAACAAATTTTTAAAAATTGGAATTTTTCCATGTATTTTTTCAGACCACAATATATTAAAACTAGAAATCAATAACAAATGAAACTCTGGAAACTATATAAATATGTGGAAATTAAACAATATTAGACTTAATGACTTATGGGTTCAGGAAGAAATTAAACAGGGAATCAAGAAATTTATTGAAACTAATTAAAATAATGACACATCATGCCAAAACCTGTGAGATACTGCAAAAGCAGTACTAAGAGGAAAGTTTATTGCAATAAATGCCTACTTCAGAATAATGGAAAGATGGTAAGTAAACATCTTAACACTTAATGATAAAGAATTAGAAAAACAAGAACAATTCAAACCCAGAGTTCGTAGATGGAAAGAAATAATTAAGATCAGAGCAAAACTAAATAAAATAGAAACCCTAAAAATAATACAAAAGATCAACAAAACAAAAAGTTGTTTTTTCAAGAAGATAAATAAAATTGACAAGCTACTAGCTCAGCAAACTGAAAAAAGAAGAGAGAAGACACAAATAAAAATTAGAAATGAAAAAGGAAATATTACAACTGATACCTCAGAAATACAAGAATCATTAGTAATTACTATAAACAACTATACACCAAAAAAAAAAAGAAAAGAAAAGAAAATCTGAAGGAAATAGATGAATTTATGGACATACACAAACTACCAAGACTGCACCAAGAAGACATAGAAAATCTGAACAAACCAATAACAGTCAAAGAGACTGAAGCTGTAATCAGCAGTCTCCCAAAAAAGACAAGCCCAGGACCAGATGGTCTTCACTACAGAAGTCCACCAAACATTTAAAGAAGAATTAATACCAATTCTCTACAAACTATTCCAAAAAATTAAAACAGAGGCCATTCTCCCAAACTCATTCTATGAGGCAAATATCACCTTGATATTAAAACCAGACAAAAATACACCAAAAAAAGAAAACTAAAGGCCAATATCTTTGATGAATATGGATGCAAAACTTCTCAATAAAATATTAGCTAATAGAATACACCACCACATCAAAAAAATTACACACCGTGATCAATTGGGATTCAGCCCAGGGATGTAAGATTGGTTCAATGTATGCAAGCCAATAAATCTGATATAACACATCAACAAAATCAAAGACAAAAAGAAAATAATCATCTCTATAGTTGCTTAGAAAGCACTTGACGATATCCAACACTTGTTCATGATAAAGACTCTCTAAAAATTAAGTATAAAAGGAAAATATCTCAACACTGTTTAAGCTATGTATGACAAACCCACTGCAAATACCATCCTGAATTGGGAAAAGTTGACAGCTTTTCCCTTAAAAACATGAAAAACACAAGGATGCCCTCCTATTCAACACAGTATTGGAAGTACTAGCCTGAGCAATCAGGGAAGAGAAGGAAATAAAGAGTATCCAGATTGGAAAAGATGAAGTCAAATTGTCTCTGTTTGCAGATGATATGATCCTATATATAGAAGAGCCTAAAGATTCTACAAAAAACTCTTAGACTTCAAAAATGATTTCAGCAAAGTTGCAGGATATGAAATCAACATGCAAAAATCAGTAGCATTTTAATACTCCAACAATAAAGTAGCAGAGAAAGAAATCAAGAAAGCTAGCCCACTTACAGTAGTCACCCCAAAATTAAAATGCCTAGGAATAAAGTTGACCAAGGATGTGAAAAATCTCTACAGTGAAAACTATTAATTACTGTTGAGAGAAATTAAAGAGAACACAAGAAAATGGAAAGATATTGCAAGATATTGGAATAGAAGAATTAGCTTTGTGAAAACATCCATACTACCCAAAGAGATTGACAGATTCAATGCAGTCCCCATCAAAATATCAATGATATTCTTCACAGAAATAGAAAAAGCAATCCTAACATTCATATGGGACAAAAAAAGACCTTGAATAGCCAGAACAATCCTGAGCAAAAAAAATAAAGCTGGAAGCATAATGCTACCCAACTTCAAATTATATTATGAAGCTATTATAACCAAAACAGCATGATACTGGCATAAAAACAGACATGTGGATCAATGGAACAGTATAGAAAACCCAGGAATCAACCCACATACATACAGCCAACTGATTTCTGACAAAGGCAACAGGAACATACATTGGGAAAAAGACTGCCTCTTCAATAAATCATGCTGGGAAAATTGGACATCCATATGCCAAAGAATGAAACTGGAACCATACCTCTCACATTATACCAAAATCACCCCAAATGGATTAAAGACTTAAATATAAGACCCCAAACCATAAAATTACTAAAGGAAAACATAGGGGAAACACTCCAGATAGAAGGACTGAACAATGATTTTATGAATAAGACCCCAAAAGCACAAACAACAAAGAAAAAATGAATAGGTGGAATTATCTCAAACTAAAAAGCTTCTACACAGCAAAGGAAGCAATCGACAGAGCAGGAGGGCAACCTATGGAACGGGAGAAAATATTTCCAAACTGTAAATCCAACAAGGGATTAATATCCAGAATATAAAAAGAACTCAAACAACTATACAGTAAAAAACCAAATAATCAAATTAAAAAATGGGCAAAGGAGATGAATAGACATTTTTTTAAGAGGAAGACATACAAATAGCCAACAGGTACATGAAAAAATGCTCAGCATCACTAGTCATCAGAAAAATGCAAATTGAAACCACATTGAGATATCATTTCACTCCATTTAGATGGGCCTGTAATTAAAAAGACCGAGAATAACAAATGCTGGGAAAGGGGAACTCTTCTACACTGAACACTTTACAGTGGGACTGTAAATTAGCACAGACATTATGGAAAACAGTATGGAGATACCTCAAACAACTACAAATAGAACTACCATATGATCCAGCAATCCCACTACTGGATATATATCCAAAGGAATGGAAATCTTCATGTCAAACTGATGTCTGCACTAGCATGTTTATTGCAGCTCTATTTACAATAGCCAAACTATGGAACCAACCTAAGTGTCCATCAACAGATGACTGGATAAAGAAAAAGTGGTATATATACACAATGGAATACTACTCAGCCATAAAAGGAATGAAATTATGCCATTTGCAGAAACACGGATGAGTCTGAAGAAAATTATGTTAAGTGAAATAAGCCAGACAAGGAAAGAGAAATATCACATATTCTCATTCATAACTAGGTGCTAAGAAAGAAGGATGGAAGGAAGGAAGGAAAGAAAGAATGAAAAAAAGAAAGAAAAGAAAGAAAGAAAGAAAACACCACAACAGTATATTGAACTTGCAGAAGGGAAGAGCAAACCAAAGGATACTAAAGACTGGGGGAGGTAGAGAAGGGGTTTGTGGAGTGATAGTTCAGGTAAAGGGCATAAAGAAATGCCCAGATTTGTAATAATGAATATGTTAATAATAAATAATATAAATAAATAAATAACATATTGTATACCCAAAATTTTCTAAGAGGAGATCTTAAGTATTCTCACCGCCATGCAAAGAAGGTAACTATGTCAGGTGATTAATATGTTAATTAGCTTTATTGTAGTAATAATTTCACAAAGTATGCATCAAAACATCATGTTGTACACTTTAAGCATATACAATTTGTATTCACCAATTATGGCCTCAGAAGTTGAAAAACATTAAAAAAGAATGATCAGATTATATGTAAACACACAGACACATACAGATACACATATGCATATTTGTGTTGGTGTATGAATATTGTTGTTGTCTCATATATGCACATACATACACACATACACACAAACCTATACACATAGTGTAAATGAAATTTTGTAAGGGTAATTATCTGTATCATGTTTTTGGTGACTATATCATTACAGAGGGAGGTAGAATTTTAAGCTTTTCCATATTTTTTGCAATAGATGTGTATTGCATTAATACTCAGATAAAAGAATAATTATTAAACTACTAATAAAACACTAAAACATGACAAAAGTCAGACTAGTTCTCATCTTTCTTATGGCTTTTCACATTTGTTCCCAAATTTCTGGGTGAAGAAGAGGTGCTGGAGAAAATTTCTGAAGAAAAACACAAGAAGTCAAACAGTTGAAGACACACTTTTCTCAAAGCCCATGTGACTCTGAGGCTGTCTTTTCCACTCCATCAGTACCCTTGTTACCTGTGGCAATTCTGTCTTACTAAAGTCTCCTGAGATTCATAGGGAAGAGACTGGCTCTTTCCAGGAAAACTTCACTCCCTGGCCTTCTCAGAAAACTGTTTAAATTCCTGCCTCTGCTGACTCTGGGCACTCCCTGTTGTGCCAAGCATCCAAACACAGAACACCGAGGCAAATTCAGTATTCTTTAATGGTCTGTGGATTTCTTCCTGCTTTTTTAGTTTCTCGCAACTATTATTCTTCTTTAGTTGCTAAGTATTTTCCTGTAAAGTTAGGAAGCAGGTGTTATCACACATTTCTAGAAAGGGGGAGAATTGTGCGATTTGTCCTGGCAATGCAAAATGTTTTAGAGATTTCAGGGGTGCATATTTTGTTTGTTTGTTTTAAAGATACTCTCTTCTACAGGTTTAGTAACTCACTGCATGTCTCTCTTTATGCTACCTTCATCATCAGTTGCTAAGGATACCTCATCTATAATTCAGTCATGTCAAGTTCATAAATCTATATTATAAACCTATTTGTGCTGGATTTTCAGGGGTAATATGCCAAAAGCACCTGGACATACAGATGGACCAGATCTTGAAGGTTTTCTTGTTGTGGATACCCATGACTATGAATTGCTCTGCATGTTTTTCTCTTAATATAAACTGGAGGAGAAATTAAGCCCACTAAATTTAACCATTTTCCCTTCTAGCAACAGATCAGTTTCTTTCTTCTGAAAAGCCTCTGTTTGTTTTCTATCCCTTATTTAGTGACATAAAGTTCTTGTTGTTTGCTGGTAAATTTTTGTTTTACTAAATTATATGTAACCTTCTCCATCTTTGAACAATGTGGTCTACTTTGAATGGCTATCTGGAAAGGATTCAGCTCTAAGTAATTGATAGATGATCTTCTTTAGTTGGAATACAGTTTAGGATAGAATTGAGCATTTGTGTAATTTTTGATACAATATATGTTCAATTCCTTGATGCCTACTAAGGGACGTGTGTAGCACGCTGCTTTTAATAGCTGCCATCTATTTGCATGGATGAGAAAATATATGAGGAATGTGAGGTGATATAAGAAAAAAATGAATAAATAATTATAAAGCTTTCTGAAAATTAAATTATTAAATTTAATAGTTTGAGGTTTTGTCTAAACAATGCAAAATCTTGATTAAAATTAAGCAATTCAGTGAATCATCTAGGAGCTTCTGCTATACTTAGACTGTTTATTCCACTCTCCTTAATCCCTTAATGAAGATCTAGGTCATTTGAAATTACACAGGAATTTTATAGGTCACAGGCCAAATGCTGATAAGCACCTAGTCTGACTCCTAGTAGAAGATATCAAGTACTTTAAATATTTAGTGCATGAAGAAATGACTGAGTTTTCACATTTCACAGAGCTCTGACTGAATTTACATTCTCTATACTGTTTAAACAAGACATGTAAACTGGATCTAAGGAAATCAAGGCTCCTGGACCTGCAAATCTTAGTTGGAACTCCCATGCCCCCTACCTCAGAGATAAGTGCATTGAGAAGCAGTTGCCCGCTCAATTATCTGTGGGAATTACCTGGAGTGGGTATTTTAAATCTCAGGTTGTAAGGGTGCTATTGAGTACAGCAGTGCAAAGAACCTTCTTTTTAAAAAAATAATACCTGTTTAGGTGTCTGTGTGCATAATTTTAGCAAACACATTACTCCATTTTTTAAAAAATTATATAAGCAAAACTTAGCTTGTGAGTTAGGTGGAATAGGGACAATACCATTTAAAAGGCACAGAAGGGCTAAATAAAAAACTCTTGCTTAGTCTTAGTTTCTACAGTCTGTAAACCAGGCTATCTGATAATCTGCATGGTGCATTATCCTTCTATTCTTGCCTTCATTTTACAGGTAAAAACATTGATGGTTGCAAAATTGAAGATGTTTGCTTTAAAGGCACAGAGCTAGCATAAGGCAGACTCCTGCGAGCCCTCTAACTTCAAGCCCAGACTCTTTGCTTTACTGTCAGAGGTAGAAGCATTTTACAAATTTTTTTTTTTAATGTGCAGACACCTGCATTCCTCAAATCCACTGCAAGTGGTTCACAAGCAATTTTTAACGTCCACTACACTAAGGCATAGAATAAATTCCCATCAGAAATAGCGAGTCTCTCTATTGTGGGGCTTATTCTGGGTTGTGTTCTCTTTACGAGTGCTAGCAGGAGGGGCGTATGGTTGACAAATGTGGTTCTGTCACTGACAAATTACCTGAATACCTTAGCATTTTATTATTTAATAATTTTATTATTGTTATTTCAATTTGAGTTTATTCTCAATGATTTCAACTTTTTGAAATACTGAACGGAATTTAGGAACACAGAGATTTAGGAACATATGCCTTTGCTTTTAATTTCAAAATTGCACAGCTCTAGTGATATGGCTTGAGAACCTCTCAGATAAAAATACAACTGAAGGTTTCAACGGGTATATAACGAGTTGACAGTGTGATGTGTCTGGTATAAAAACAGAAAAGTAATGTTCCTAGTGTATTTTGTACTAGAATAAACCCACCTACAGAAATGTTAAAGTTGAGATATTGCATTTTAAAACGTACATTGCAAACACCATCTCAAGTAAATATCTGGAACTTGAGCATTAGGGCAAGAATTCACAAATGAATCCGTACAGGAATTGGAGAAGCTTAGCCTGGCACAGAGGAAGATGAGGGAAAACTTTGTAGTCATAGTCACATTATGAAGCGTTGAATGTCAAAAGGGGGAAAACTGCTTCTAAGTAGAAACTGAGGGCAAAGAAGGAAGGTGTATGAGGCAGCTTTTAATTTCAGCTAACACGGAGCTCCCTAGCAGCAGGGCTGTTGCATTGAAGAATCACAGAGCATGCTCTTTCATTTGGCAGAAACTTCACGAGTGGTTATGTAGAGGCGTGCAAAGGCTGCCACTTACAATTTACACATTCTCCTGTCACTTGATCTAAAGGATGGGCTTAGTGATCATCACAGTCCTGGACAAAGATTTTATCCTGACTTCAAATTGTAGTGATGTGGGAGGAAGAAATTTTCAGCCATCCACATTCAACCAAACATATACCCCTTACAAAATATGAGACAATATTTGCAAATGTCAAGTATGACTAAACACATTGCTTTCTCTTGGTGTGTAATATTATGTAATAAGAAGTAATTTAAGTAAACCTGAAAGACAATTTTACCCAATAATATCATAATTATTTTGTCCAATAATATTTTTTGTTTGCTCTAACAATTTTCAGTCCGACCATATTTATGCTTCTCAAAGACATTTGGATTCTCCGTAGGCTTAACTGCAGTGCAGACACTTTTCTGAAAATTTCTACCAAATACCATTTCCTTGCAGTCAACGGATATTTGAGGTAAAAAATAGAGAATCTAACTATTAAGGTATCTTCACCAGAACTGCCTGAGATTATAGATCTGAGGATCAGGAGGTATTTACAATTAAAATTCATAAATTTTGATTAAATTGGTAGATTGCTTAAAGGAGAGATTGGGAATTCTTACACATTTACCAATATTTTTGAAATAATTTACATATATGTTTATAACATTGGCGTTTCACTTTGCATTGTGTAAAATATTTTTACTTGTAAATATAAATTTCTAATAATTTATTTTAAGTATTTATTACTATTAGCATATTCATCATTACAAATCGTAATCTTTCCTCACGTGTTCCACCCAACCTATCACTCCTCAGTCCCCCTCCCTCTTCCCCATCACTGGTATCCTTAGCTTTGTTCTCTCCTCCTGAAAGTTCAGCATATTGTTGTGGTCCTTCCTTCCTTCCTTCCTTCCTTCCTTCCTTCCTTCCTTCCTTCCTTCCTTCCTTCCTTCCTTCCTTCCTTCCTTCCTTCCTTCCTTCCTTCCTTCCTTCCTTCCTTCTTTCCTTCCTTCCTTCTTTCCTTCCTTCCTTCCTTCATCTTTCTATCATTCTTTCTCTCCTTTCTTAGCATCCAGTTATGAGTGAGAACATATGGTATTTCTCTTTCCTTATCTGGCTTACTTCACTTAAGATAAGTTTCTCCAGGTTCATCCAAGTTGCTGCAAATGGCAGAATGTCATTACTTTTATGGCTGAGTAGTATTCTTTTGTTGTACATATACCACGTTTTCTGTCAATAGACACTTAGGTCAGTTCCATATTTTGACTATTGTAAATAGAGCTGCAGTGAACATGGGGGTGCAGGTATCCCTTTGGCATGATAATTTCCATTCCTCTGGATATATACCCAGGAGTGGGATTGCTGGATCATACGGTAGTACTAGCTACAGTTGTTTGAGAAAACTCCATACTTTTCTCCATAATAGCTGTGCAAGTTTACTGTCCCATCAACAGTGTAGAAGAGTTCTCCTTTCCTTGCATCCTCACAAGCATTTTTTATTCTCAGCCATTTTATTAATGGCCTGTCTAACTGGGGTGAGGTGATATCTCAGTGTGGTTTTGATTTGTATTTTCCTGATGGTTAGTGATATGGAGCATTTTTTCATGAACCTGTTGGCCATTTATATGTCTTCCTTTGAAAAATATCTAATCATCTCCTTTGCCCATTTTTAATAGGATTATACTTATTATTTTTACTGTATACTTGTTTGAGTTCTTTATATATTTTGGATATCAATCCCTTGTCAGATGTGTAGTTTGCAAATATTTTCTCCCATTCCATAGGCTGTCTTCCTGCTCTGTTGAGTGTTTCTTTTACTGTATAGGAACTTTTTAGTTTGATAAATCCCATTTGTTTATATTTTTTCTTTGCTGATTGTACTTTTGGGGTGTTATTCATAAAGTTTTTGCCAGTCTTACTACCTGGAGTGCTTCCCCTATGTTTTTCTTTAGTAGTTTTATGGTTTGGGGTCTTATATTTAAGTCTTTAATCCATTTTGAGTTGATTTTGGTATAAGGAGAGAGGTATGGTTCCAGTTTCATTCTTTTGCCTATGGATGTCCGATTTTCCCAGCATGATTTATTGAAGAGGCAGTCTTTTCCCCAATGTATGTTCCTGTTGCCTTTGTCAGAAATCAGTTGGCTGTATATGTGTGGGTTGATTCCTGAGTTTTCTATTCTGTTCCATTGATCTACATGTCTGTTTTTATGCCAGTATCATGCTGTTTTGGTTAAAATAGCTTTGTAATATAATTTGAAGTTGGGTAGCATTATGCTTCCAGCTTTATTTTTTTTTTTTTGCTCAGGATTGCTCTGGCTATTCAGGGTCTTTTTTGTCCCATATGAATGTTAGGATTGCTTTTCCTATTTCTGTGAAGAATATCATTGATATTTTGATGGGTATTGTATTGAATCTGTAGATTGCTTTGGAGAGAATGAACATTTTCATGATGTTAATTCTTCCAATCCAAGAGCGTGGTATGTTTTTCCATCTTTCTATGTCCTCTTTAATTTCTTTCAATAGTGTTTTGCAGTTCTATAGTAGAGATCTTTCATGTCCATGGTCAAATTGATTCCTAGGTAATTTATTTGTTTGGCCACTATTGTAAATGCTTGCTTTCTTGGTTGCTTTTTCTGCTAGTTCATTATTGGAATATAAAAAGAGTACTATTTTGCAGGTGTTGATTTTGTATCCTGCATCATTACTGAAATCATTAATTAGCTTTACGACTTTTTTGGTAGAGTCTGTAAGTTTTTCTATATATAAAATTATGTCATCTTCAAATGGAACAGTTTGACTTCATCGTTTCCAATCTGGATGTCATGTATTTCCAATACTATATTAAATAGGAGTTGTCAGAATGGGCATCCTTGTCTTGTTCCTGTTCTTAGGGAAAAGCTTTCATCTTTGGTGATTGGTTTATAATACATGGCTTTTATTGTGTTGAGAAAATTTCCTTCTATATCTAATTTGCTGAGAGTCTTTATCATGAAGGGATGTTGATTTTGTTAAATGCTTTTTCTTTATCTATTAAGCTAATCATACATGTTTTGTCCTTGATTTTGTTGATGTGGTGTGTCACATTTATTGAATTGCATATGTTGAACCCTCCTTGCATCCCTGTGATGAATCCCACTTGATCATCGTGTATAATTTTTTTTGATGTGTTGTGTATTCTGATTGCTAATATTTTGCAGAGGATTTTTACATCTATGTTCATTAAGGATATTGACCTGTAATTTTCTGGCATTTGTG
Source organism: Cynocephalus volans (assembly GCF_027409185.1). Taxonomy (NCBI): domain Eukaryota; kingdom Metazoa; phylum Chordata; class Mammalia; order Dermoptera; family Cynocephalidae; genus Cynocephalus; species Cynocephalus volans. The sequence continues at coordinate 38,015,854 of NC_084463.1, forward strand.
TGTGTGTTTGTGTGTGTGACTCTGTCCAGTTTTGGTATCTGGGTGATTATGGTCTCATAGGATGAGTTTGAGAGAATGGCTTCTGTTCCAATTTTTTGGAATAGCTTAAAGAGAATTGGTATTAATTCCTCTTTCAAGGCTTGATAGAATTCAGCTGTAAAGCCATCCAGTCCTAGGCTTTTCTTTGTTGGAAGACTGATTACTTCTTCAATCTTGTTTCTTGTTTTAGGTCTGTTTAGGTTTTCTAATTATTCCTGCTTCAGTCTTGGCAGTTTGTATGTGTCCAGAAGTTTATCCACTTCCTCCAGGTTTTCACATTTGTTGGTGTATAGTTGTTGTTTGCAATGATTTCTAATTATTCTTCCTTTTCCTGTAGTATCAGTGTAGTGTCTCCTATTTCTTTTCTGAATTTTGTTATTTGGGTCTTGTCTCCTTTTTTCTGGTTAACCTAGCTAATAGTTTGTCTATTTTATTTATCTTCTCAAAAACACTATTGTTTGTTTCACTGATCTTTTGTTTCATCTTTTACATCTCTATTTCTTTTAGCTCTGCTCTGATCTTAATTATTTCTTTCCATCTACTTTGTTGTTTTTGTAGTTATTTAAGTGTAGCATTAGGTCATTTATTTGAAGTCTTTCCATTCTTTTGATGTAAGCATTTATTGCAATAAACTTTCCTCTTAGTTCTGCTTTCACAGTATCCTGCAGGTTTTGGTATGATGTATCTTTAATTTCATTAATTCCAAGAAAGTTTTTGATTTCTTGTTTAATTTCATCTTGGAGCCATAGGTCATTCAGAAGCCTGTTATTTAGTTTCCATCCACTTGAATAGTTTCCAGAGTTTCACTTGTTATTGAAATCTAGTTTTAATCCACTGTGGTCTGAAAAGATACTCAGAATGATTTCAGTTTTTTAAAATTTGCTGAGACTTGATTTGTGACCTAACATGTGGTCTTTCATGCAGAATGTTCCATGTGTTGATGAGAAGAATGTATATTCTGCAGTTTTTGGATGAAATGCTCTGTAGATATCTGCCATGTCCAATTGGTCTAAAGTAGAGTTTAAATCCTGTGTTTCTTTGTTGATTTGTTACCTGGAAGATCTGTCCAATGACGAGAGAGTGATATTCAGGTCATCCACTATTATCATATTAGGGTCAATCTCTTTTTTTAGATCTAAGATTATTTGCTGTATATATCTGGGTGCTCCAGGGTTGGGTTGGTTTGAAGTCCATTTTATCTGGTACATGAATAGCTTCTCTTGCTTGGTTTTGGTTTTCATTTCCATGGTATATTTCTTTCCATCCCTTCACTTTTAGTCTGTGTGTGTCTTTATAGGTGAGGTGAGTCTCTTGAAGACAGCACATATTTTTAATCCAATCAGTCAGTCTGTGTCTTTTGAATGGAGATTTTAATCCATTTACATTTAGGGCTGTTACTGACAGATATTGCTTTACTCCTGTCATTATATTGCTTTTTGTTTACATGTTTTAAACACCTTTTGTTCCTTACTTCACCTTTTATTTGTCACCTTCAATGTTGGTTCCATTTTTGGGTTGCATGATTTAGCTTCTTTATTTTTCTCATTTGCAATTTTGTTTCAATGGTGGGTTTTGCTCTTTTTTGTATATATGTGATGGTGATTATCATTTTTTCAGATTCCAGATGCAGGACTCCTTTGAAAATTTCTTGTAGTAGTGGTCATGTGGTGGTGAATTCCCACAATTTTTGTTTGTCTGGGAAATACAGTTTTTCTTCCTCATTTCTGAAGGATAACTTTGCTGGGTATAATATTCTTGATTGGCAATTTTTTTCTTTTAGAATTTTGTGTATATCTTCCCACTTTCTTCTGGCCTGTAGAGTTTCAGTTGAGAAGTCTGCTATTATTCTGATGAGGGTTCTCTTATAGGTGACTTCATGCTTTTCTCTTGCTGCTTTTAGAATTCTCTCTTTGTCTTGAGCCTTGCCAATTTGAGTGTAATTTGTCTTAGAGAGGATTAAATCTGTTTAGGGATCTTTGGGCTGCCTGGATCTGAAAGTCTGTGTTTCTCACTATAACTGGTAAGTTTTCTTTTATTATTTCCTAGACTAGGCTTTTCAATGCTTTTTCCTTTCTCCCCCATTTCTGGAATACCCATGATTCAGATGTTTGTTTGCTTGAGGTTGTCTGCTAGCTCTCTTAGATTGTCTTCATTTTTAAAAAATTCCTTTTACCTTTTTTTTTTTTTGTATGTCTGGGTTATTTCAATAAGACAATCTTCAAGGTCCGAAGTTCTTTCTTCTGCTTGCTCTAGCTTGCTGCTCAAGATCTCTGCTGTGCTTTTTATTTCACTGAGTGAATTCTTCAGTTCTTGGAGCTCTATTACATTCTTTTTTTAATGTGTTAATCTCTTTGTAAAAATTGTCCTTCATATCCTGGATTTTTTTTTTTCTTGTTTCATTGTGTTCTCTAATTAAGTCTTCCCTTTTTTCTTTGAGTTTTTGTAAGATCATTGTTTCAAATTTCTTTTCAGACTATTCAAGGTGTTCTTCTTCTGTGGGGTCTGATACTTGAGAATTACTGTATTCCTTCAGTGGTGTCATATTTTCTTGTTTATTCATAGTTCTAGTATATTTTTGTTGATGTTTGGTTATCTGGTAGTGTACTTGTTTCTTCTATTACTCTGGAGCATGCTACGAGGAGAAAGACTTCCTCACCTAAATGTAGGCTCTGATGGTGACTCTTCTATCAGTACTGTCAAGTGCATGGTGGGCCTCCCATAGGGTGGCCCTGGCTGCTACTGTGGTGGTGAGCCATCCTTATGGTGGTAGTAAGTGCTGTGGTAGCTGTGGTAGATTGCCTTGGATCCTCTCAGGCTATGGGATGTCCTTTATGGTGCTTGTGTCTGGTTCTAAGGTGGTGCAATGGACTGTGCTCACCTCAGCTCCTGGTCAGGTGGTGGCTGGGACTCTCCCAGCTAAATTTCTTATTTGAACTTTTAAAAATCCCTGGATGTTTTATTATCACAACTAATATAGATATTGAGGCCCAGAGAATTTGGGGGTAGGATTCAGGTATGACAAAATTAATTTATGTCATAATAAGAAGAACTCAGTTCATCTCATTCTAAATTTAGTTACTACAACACTTCAGAAGCAAATATGTTTACTACATCATTTCAGAAGACAATTCCTTTAAAAAGGCACGGAATCATTCCAGACATTTTCACATTATTTTCATGTGTACTAAATAATAGCAAATCTGCATCCAGCAGAAATTCACCATGTCTAGGTCCTTCTCATTATGCTCCCCCATAGTGAAAGAACAGATAATAAATTTAACCAAATGTTTTATTTATAATCATAGTTCACATAAGGAGGGATTGCTCTCTGACAAGTTAGTCCTGTTATATTCGAACAGGAAGGTAAAGCCAGTCAGCTGCAGAACAGAATACTCTTTAGAATTTGTCTTTGTATTACTAGGACTACAGTGTTACCTAGCTATAGAAAAATCCAGGACAGCAGAAGATTTAAAAACCTATTTAGGAATAAGTACTAATAGAGAACGGAGAAAACTGTTTGACTTTGTAAAGCAACACATCATTTTCCCTCTGTTACTGTAGTCTACATGCATGATAAAAGTAAACCCAAAAATACAGGAAGTGTGGAAGCAGTTGAAATACCACCAGCATTTCAGCTGTTTCAGAAACCGGATAGAATTTTTCCTTCATATACACATTTCAATGGGTTCCATTAATGAAAACCAGGAAAGGGAAAAGAAAATGAGGCAGATATAAATGATAATGTAATTATATGTGCTATCAGGGAAATTTATTAAACCTGGCACCAAAAATTCTGAAATTGCCAAAAAAAAAAAGATAAATATGGAAAAACATAGTTAGTGCTTTTCAAAAAACAGCAGTCGTTTTTGTAATAATTTGTGATCTATGCTCAATCATGAGTAATTTTCACTAGTCACACTGACAATTACATATAGTTAAAATTTTAATGGATTCGCATGGTTTGTATATTATATTTGATCACTACAGTAAGTGTCTAATTGATGTTCTGGGCCATGGGTAAGAACACAGTATGAACTGACACTGCCTGTTCCAAATACTCTCCACTAACATACTGTGTGACCACCCACACATTACTATAAATTCTGCCATTGGTGAAAGGAAAGGGTGGTTTATAGATCTTCACTTCTTATGTTTATTGTGAAGATTAATGAGTCAACAGATGCAAAGCACTTCTTAGCGCAGCTCTTGGCACAAAGTAAACTCTTCACGTCATCAATGTTATTCTTAATAATTTTTTTTTTCTGTGCAGTTGACTCAAATGCTCATATTTTTAGAACACATAGAGGAGTATTGGACTATTTTGATCAATTTAACTCCCAAGCATGTCTAACCTTGAACAAGTTTTAGCCTTAAAATAAACAAAAAATTATCCTTTAATAAAGTTTGCTGTGGATAGTTTTTTCTTTAGCCTGACCTCTATACGAAATACAGTTTTTCAGTTTTTTCTTAATTAATAAGCACTATGAAAAAAATCCAATTTCAAAAAAATAATAGGTGGATTATTGGTCTGTATATGTCCCTGTGATATGTCCTCTGAATATGAATCACTAATGCTCAAGCTAATCATAATCTTGTTGCTAATTCCTCATTATCCTAAAATTGAAAGTAAACCAAAACAATTCTGTAATAGTGAATACCTATAATATTGGATGATCCTTTCACGTCTTTATTTGCAAAAATAGTTTCCATTGCCTAGTTTATTTCAGCCCATATAATTTGTCTGCAACGTGAATGAACTGACGCCAAATGTACTATCATGATGTAGACAGTGACTCATGGACTGATTGGTAGATCACCCACACTTAGAGCTAAATGGCAGACAGAACAGACTAATTTGGCTAAATAGACTACTCATAGCCAGTACCAAAGACGTATTGTAGATGGTGGTGATGCATTTAATAATGATATGGATTTAAATGCACCTAAGGTAGTATGTACGTACACAAACACATACACACACACAAACACACACACAGACAAGCCTATCGTTTGATTAACAGTGGCAAAGCATGGTATTTACCCTTAGCTGGTATGTGTATCAGAATAGTACGGTAGTATCTACTGACATCATATTGTCGAATGCATTTAAAGAATTATTGATTAATAATGATTAATTTTATTTTAAAACATTCTGGAATAAATTAGTTAGTAGATATCAATTCCAAAATACCAAGAATATTATTTTTAAACTTTTCTTCTAACTTTTAGAAGTTTTCTGCTTAGCAAGTAATCTGTATGTTATTTTAATTCCCTGAGAATGTCATTATTTTATTTGGAAGATTCTAGGGTATATCAGCATCATTGTAGGATCAATGGAAGGTACCACACATCCTCTAAAGACCTCACTTTTGTGGGGCTATTCAACAGAAAGGAAACCGCAGGCCTTCTTTTTGCCATCATTTCTATCATCGTTTTTACCTCATTGATGGCCAATGGGATCATGATCTTCCTGATCTGCTCTGATTTGTGCCTGCACACCCCATGTACTTCCTCCTCAGCCACCTCTCCTTCATTGACATGATGTACATCTCCACCATCATGCCCAAGATGCTGGTTGATTACCTCCTCGGTCAAAGGATCATTTCCTTTGTGGGGTGCATGGCTCAACACTTTCTCTACCTTACCCTTGTGGGAGCTGAATTCTTCCTGCTGGGATTCATGGCCTATGACCACTATGTGGCCATCTGCAACCCTCTGAGATACCTTGTCCACATGAGCCAATGGGTGTGTTGGATGATCATGGCAGGTTCTTAGTTTGCGGGCTCTTTGGATGGAATCCTCTTTTTTTTTTTTTTTTTCTTTTTTTTAAATTTTATTTTGTCGATATACATTGTAGCTGATTATTGCTCCCCATCACCAAAACCTCCCTCCCTTCTCCCTCCCCCCCTCCCCCCAACAATGTCCTTTCTGTTTGCTTGTCGTATCAACTTCAAATAATTGTGGTTGTTATATCTTCTTCCCCCCCTCCCGGTTTGTGTGTGTGTGTGTGTGTGTGTGTGTGTGTGTGAATTTATATATTAATTTTTAGCTCCCTCCAATAAGTGAGAACATGTGGTATTTCTCTTTCTGTGTCTGACTTGTTTCACTTAATATAATTCTCTCAAGGTCCATCCATGTTGTTGCAAATGGCAGTATTTCATTCGTTTTTATAGCTCAGTAGTATTCCATTGTGTAGATGTACCACATTTTCCGTATCCACTCATCTGATGATGGGCATTTGGGCTGGTTCCAACTCTTGGCTATTGTAAAGAGTGCTGCGATGAACATTGGGGAACAGGTATACCTTCGACTTGATGATTTCCATTCCTCTGGGTATATTCCCAACAGTGGGATGGCTGGGTCGTATGGTAGATCTATGTGCAATTGTTTGAGGAACCTCCATACCATTTTCCATAGAGGCTGCCCCATTTTGCAGTCCCACCAACAATGTAGGAGAGTTCCTTTTTCTCTGCAGCCTCGCCAGCATTTATCGTTCATAGTCTTTTGGATTTTAGCCATCCTAACTGGGGTTAGATGGTATCTCAATGTGGTTTTGATTTGCATTTCCCGGATGCTGAGTGATGTTGAGCATTTTTTCATATGTCTGTTGGCCATTTGGATATCTTCCTTAGAGAAATGCCTACTTAGCTCTTTTGCCCATTTTTTAATTGGGTTGCTTGTTTTCTTCTTGTAAAGTTGTTTGAGTTCCTAATATATTCTGGATATTAATCCTTTGTCAGATGTATATTTTGCAAATATTTTCTCCCACTCTGTTGGTTGTCTTTTAACTCTTTTAATTGTTTCTTTTGCTGTGCAGAAGCTTTTTAGTTTGATATAATCCCATTTGTTTATTTTTCCTTTGGTTGCCCGTGCTTTTGGGGTCGTATTCATGAAGTCTGTGCCCAGTCCTATTTCCTGAAGTGTTTCTCCTATGTTTTCTTTGAGAAGTTTTATTGTCTCAGGGTGTATATTTAAATCCTTAATCCATTTTGAGTTGATTTTAGTATACGGTGAGAGGTATGGATCTAGTTTCATTCTCCTGCATATCGATATCCAGTTATCCCAGCACCACTTGCTGGAGAGGCAGTCCCTTCGCCAGTGAATAGGCTTGTTGCCTTTGTCAAAGATCAGATGGCAGTAAGTGTGTGGGTTGATTTCTGGATTCTATATTATATTCCATTGGTCAGTGTGTCTGTTTTTATGCCAGTACCATACTGTTTTGGTTATTATAGCTTTGTAGTATAGCTTAAAGTCAGGTAGTGTTATGCCTCCAGCTTCATTTTTTTTGCTGAGCATTGCTTTGGCTATTCGTGGTCTTTTATTGTTCCATATAAATGTCTGAATAGTTTTTACCATTTCTGAGAAAAATGTCTTTGGAATTTTGATGGGGATTGCATTGAATTTGTATATCACTTTGGGTAGTATGGACATTTTCACTATGTTGATTCTTCCAATCCAAGAGCATGGAATATCTTTCCATCTTCTTGTATCCTCTCTAATTTCTCTCAGCAGTGGTTTGTAGTTCTCATTATAGAGATTTTTCACATCCTTGGTTAACTCAATTCCTAAGTATTTTATTTTTTTGGTGGCTATTGTAAATGGGCAGGCTTTCTTGATTTCTCCTTCTGCATGTTCACTATTGGAGAAAAGAAATGCTACTGATTTTTGTGTGTTGATTTTGTATCCTGCTAATGTGCTGAAATCATTTATCAATTCCAACAGTTTTTTTGTAGAGGTTTTAGGCTGTTCAATATATAGGATCATGTCATCTGCAAACAGGGACAGTTTGACTTCATCTTTTCCAATCTGGATGCCCTTTATTTCCTTCTCTTCTCTGATTGCTCTGGATAGTGCTTCCAACACTATGTTGAATAGGAGTGGTGAGAGTGGGCATCCTTGTCTAGTTCCTGTTCTTAAAGGAAAAGCTTTCAGCTTTTCCCCATTCAGGATGATATTGGCAGTGGGTTTGTCATATATGGCTTTAATTATGTTGAGATACTTTCCCTCTATACCTAACTTATAGAGGGTCTTTGTCATGAATGAGTGCTGAACTTTATCAAATGCTTTTTCAGCATCTATAGAGATGATCATATGGTCCTTGTGTTTGAGTTTATTAATATGGTGTATCACATTTATTGATTTGCATATGTTGAACCAACCTTGCATCCCTGGGATGAATCCCACTTGATCGTGATGAATAATTTTTCGTATGTGTTGCTGTATTCTGTTTGCTAGTATTTTAGTGAGGATTTTTGCATCTATATTCATCAAGGATATCGGCCTGTAGTTTTCTTTTTTGGTTATATCTTTACCTGGTTTTGGTATCAGGATGATGTTTGCTTCATAGAATGAGTTTGGGAGATTTGCGTCCGTTTCAATCTTTTGGAATAGTTTGTAAAGAATCGGTGTCAATTCCTCTTTGAATGTTTGGTAAAATTCTGCTGTGAATCCATCTGGTCCTGGGCATTTCTTTGTTGGGAGCCTTCTGATAACAGCTTCAATCTCCTTTATTGTTATTGGTCTGTTAAAATTTTCTACGTCTTCACAGTTCAGTTTTGGGAGCTTGTGTGTGTCCAGAAATTTATCCATTTCCTCCAGATTTTCAAATTTGTTGGCGTATAGTTGTTTATAGTAGTCTCGAATGATTCCTTGTATTTCAGACGAATCAGTTGTAATATCGCCTTTTTCATTTCTAATTTTTGTTATTTGAGTCTTCTCTCTTCTTTTTTTTGTTAGCCATGCTAATGGTTTGTCAATTTTATTTATCTTTTCAAAAAACCAACTTTTTGATTCGTTGATCTTTTGAATTGTTTTTTGGTTTTCAATTTCATTCAGTTCTGCTCTGATCTTAATGATTTCTTTCCGTCTGCTAACTTTAGGTTTGGATTGTTCTTGTTTTTCTAGTTCTTTAAGGTGAAGTGTTAGGTTGTTCACTTGCCATCTTTCTATTCTTCTGAAGTGAGCGTTTAATGCAATAAATTTTCCCCTCAATACTGCTTTTGCAGTATCCCACAGGTTTTGGTATGATGTATCATTGTTTTCATTAGTTTCAATAAGCTTTTTGATTTCCTGCTTGATTTCTTCTTGGACCCATATGTCATTAAGTAGAATGCTGTTTAATTTCCATGTGTTTGTATAGTTTCCAGAGTTTTGCTTGTTATTAATTTCTAGTTTTAATCCATTGTGGTCTGAGAAGATACATGGGATAATTCCAATTTTTTTGAATTTATTGAGACTTGATTTGTGACCTAATATGTGATCTATCCTGGAGAATGATCCATGTGCTGATGAGAAGAATGAATATTCTGAGGTTGTTGGGTGGAATGTTCTGTAGATATCTGCCAATTCCAATTGGTCTAGAGTCTTGTTTAGATCTTGTGTTTCTCTACTGATTCTTTGCCTAGATGATCTGTCTAATATTGACAGTGGAGTGTTCAGGTCCCCTGCTATTATGGTATTAGTGTCTATTTCCTTCTTTAGGTCTAATAGAGTTTGTTTTATAAATCTGGCTGCTCCAACATTGGGTGCGTACATATTTATGATTGTTATGTCTTCTTGATGGATCAGTCCTTTTATCATTAAGTAGTGTCCCTCATTGTCTCTTTTTATGGTTTTTAGTTTAAAGTCTATTTTGTCAGATATAAGAATAGCTACTCCAGCTCGTTTTTCTTTTCTGTTTGCATGGTAAATCTTTTTCCATCCTTTCACTCTTAGTCTGTGTGAATCTTTATGGGTGAGGTGGGTCTCTTGTAGGCAGCATATAGTTGGGTCCTGCTTTTTGATCCAGTCAGCCAGTCTGTGTCTTTTAATTGGGGAATTTAAGCCTTTAACATTAAGAGTTGTTATTGAAAGGTGTTGATTTATTCCTAGCATTTTATTGGTTGTTTGGTTGTCTTAGGTGTCTTTTGTTCCTTGCTTTCTGATTTACTGTTTGGTTTCTTTGTTTGTTGGTTCCTTAGGTTGTAGATAGTGTTTTTGTTAGCTTGTTTTCTCTTCATGAATGCCATTTTTATTGTACTAGCGGGTTTAGATTTTTCTTGGGTTTTTATGGCAGTGGTAGTTATTTTTCAGGAACCAAACCCAGTACTCCCTTGAGGATTTCTTGTAAGTGTGGTCGTGTGGTAGTGAACTCCCGCAGTTTTTGTTTGTCTGAGAAATATACTATTTGCCCCTCATTTCGGAAGGATAGCCTTGCAGGGTCGAGTATTCTTGGCTGGCAATCTTTGTCTTTTAGTATTTTGAAAATATCATCCCATTCCTTTCTAGCTTTTAGGGTTTGTGATGAAAAGTCTGATGTTAACCTGATTGGGGCTCCCTTATAGGTGATTTGACGCTTCTCTCTTGCAGCTTTTAAGATTCTCTCTTTGTCTCTGAGTTTTGCCAATTTGACTATGACATGTCTTGGAGAAGGCCTTTTTGGGTTGAATACATTTGGAGATCGTTGAGCTTCCTGGATCTGAAGATCTGTGATTTTTCCTATACCTGGGAAGTTTTCTGCCACTATTTTGTTGAATATGTTTTCAATGGAATCTCCATTTTCCTCCCCTTCTGGAATACCCATGACTCGGATATTTGAGCGCTTGAGGTTGTCTGATATCTCTCTCAGATTTTCTTCCATGTCCTTGATTCTTTTTTCTTTCTTTTTGTCTGCTTGTGTTATTTCAAACAGCCCATCTTCAAGTTCAGAGGTTCTCTCTTCAACTTCGACAAGCCTGCTGGTTAAACTCTCCGTTGTGTTTTTTATTTCGCTGAATAACTTCTTCAGTTCAGCAAGTTCTGCTACATTTTTTTTCAGGACATTGATTTCCTTGTATATTTCCTCTTTCAGATCCTGTATACTTTTCCTCCTTTCATCATGATGTCTAGCTGAGTTTTCTTGTATCTCATTCAGTTTCCTTAGAATTATCACTCGAAATTCCTTGTCAGTTATTTCAAGGGCTTCTTGTTCTATAGGATCTAGAGTATGAGATTTATTAACTTTTGGTGGTGTACTTTCTTGATTTTTTGTATTTCTGGTGTCTTTTTTTTGGTGTTTATTCATTGTGGCAGCGGGTTTCACAGTCCACCGGTTTGAGACTAATGACTAACTAGGATGTTGCTGTGGTTGCCAATTTGGTATGGCTCCTGCCGTGACTGCTCAGTTGGCCTCTAGTGTCTTGTGTGTGTGGTTGCCTCGGGTCTTGGGCTTCTCCGGGGATCCACCTTTCTGGTCAGCTTGGACTCTGCTGGGCTGGTGGATCACGTACCACAGGGTGTGTGATCTCTGTTGAGCTTTCACTTCCTGTGCAGGACTTCTCCCGTTTCTGTGTGCTCTGGCCCAGGCTGTTAGATCGTGCAGTGGCGACCCCACGGGGTGTGTGGTTTCTGTCGAGTCTCCGCCTCCCTGGCCGCACGTCTCCCCCCTCTGTGCACACTGTGCTGGGCTGGGGCGTGTCTTCTGCACCCCTCGTCTATCAGCTGGGCCTTCAAGACCCTGCTCAGCACTGCCTCGCCCAGGAAGTCTACCAGGTTTCTGCTAGGCACAGACGACCGGTCTCTCTGGGTGCCTTTGTAGCACTGTGTAGATCTTTCTCGGGTCTTGTTCACCTTTGTATCCCCCCGGTATAAACCGAGTCTAGTGCCCGCCTGCAGCCTGCTCTCCGGCAGGTTCAAGCGGACCTGGGAACTCTCCTACCACACTATTCCCAACCAGAAATTCGTTAGGCTTTTTTCCAAACTGGTGGTCGCAGTGATGGTATCTGCCTCCCAGTAACAGGAAGTTTACCAGGGCGGAGTCCAGGGTGTGGTGGAGTGACAGTCGGCCCGCCCGTACTTCCTTGCCCTCCCAACACTGGTCAGGATGCCCCACGTCCCCAGTCCCGCCAGAGAACCGCGGAGGGAGTGGGAGAGGAGGCCGGCCCGCAGGCTCCGGAAAGCCCCGCGCCAGGCCAAGCAAATGGGCTCAGTGATGGCGGAGCAGGGCGGAGCTGCCCACACCTGGGAAAATGGAGGCAGCACCGGGGCGGTGAGTGGCCTGGTGGTGCAGGCGGGAGCCGCGTGGGCATCCACCCCACGAACAGAGCTGTGCCAGGGATCACTCACAGTGCTGTGCCAGGTCGGGTGTTCGCTCTCTGTCTCTGGTTTGTCGCCTTCCGTGTTCTCGGCGCTGCCGCCTCGGGCTGTTCAGTTGCAGCGCGGCTCGGGCGCTCCCAGGAGTCTTCTTTAATGTCGGTCTGAAACCTCGAATCCTGAATAGGGCAGCTGGTCGCCTTCAGTGCGGCCCCAGCCTCTGGGATACTGGCTGCATCCACAGCAGCCCTGGCGCCGTGTTCCCTGTTTCAAGACTCACTTTTGCAGCTAAGAATCAGTTCTTTTCCTGCTCCACACTTCAAAGCTGTTGCCTGTAAATGAGGCAGTCTCTCCTGCCGGGGGCAAAGTGGCGTTGAGCCCCCACGACCGGCCAGCAGCTGTAGTCCTCCCTCAAGAGATGGTGAGAGGAAGGTCCACTAGTTTCCCGGCTGCCTGAGGCCCAGTGGCCACCTTTTACACCTCAGCTACTCCGCGCCAGCCGCCGCAGCCGCCGCCATCTTGAAACACTGGATGGAATCCTCTTAACCCCCATCACCATGAGTTTTCCCTTCTGCAATTCCTGGGAGATTAACCATTTCTTCTATGAGGCGCCCATGGTCCTGAAGTTGGCATGTGCAGACACAGCCCTCTATGAGACAGTGATGTATGTGTGCTGTGTTTTGATGCTACTGATTCCTTTCTCTGTGGTGATTGCTTCCTATGCCCAAATCCTGACCACCATCTACCACATGAGTTCAGTGGAGGGGAGGAAGAAGGCATTTGCCACCTGTTCCTCTCGCATGACTGTGGTGACTTTGTTCTATGGGGCTGCCATGTATACCTACATGGTGCCACACTCTTACGACACAGTGGCCCAGGACAAAGTCTTCTCTGTGTTCTACACTATCCTCACCCCCGTGCTGACCCCTCATCTACAGCTTGAGAAAGAAAGACGTGACTGGAGCTCTGAAGAGGGTGCTGGGGAAGATCAAGTGTTCTCAAAGAGTATTAGGAGAGGCCTTTTGACAATTGGCTCCTTTCCCTGTGGATGGTGAATGGGAGACTCTGCGGTCAGTGTGGCCCTGCTCTCAGTGAAGGATTAAATGAGAAGCAAGGGTTCAACCTGGCAAAAAAAAAGTTAACATAAAAAACATGTTCTCTTGGTCTCCCTTCCTTTATCTCTTCTTCTTTCCTTTCTTATATTTTCCCTTTCTCCTGCCCTGTTCATGTTTTCAAAATAAACACCCAGTGGTTTCCAGAAACACAAATTAGAATTTTTTTTTCCTCCTGGGTCTTTACCTTTTGGAGGTATAATAAGCCATGTGAAATTTTAAATGCATGACATATCAAAGAGTGCAGGAGTGGAGTTGGTAATTTGGAGACTTATGACACTACTGTGTAAATACAGCTCACCATCTACGGATAAGAGACAGGCCATATTTCCTGTTTCTGATCAGCCTTTTAGAGAGTTTATGCAGCTACATATGTGCTCCCATCCATAAGGTGGTAGATAGAGTCATTAAACGTAGTTTTCTCAAACAGCCATTGTACTCACTACAGCCATCACGTTTGCTATTTTTAGTAAAAATACAGTATTTAACTTTTGTTTGTTTGCAACACATTTGTGAAAACTATTTGTCAGATAAGTTAAAATTGATGAATGAAAGCAAAGGGCATTGCCCAGAGAAGACAAAATGAGAACACTGTATGCCCGAAGGGTTTCCAAAACACTGGAGAAACATACAGGGATTCGGGTTGGGAAGATAGCAAAATGCTTTTCAATTATGTTATAAGATGATCAAGTTTAAGCATACAGTAGCCAAGTAATAGGGGTTAACTCATAGTTCATGGTCTACAGTGATCCAGGAATTGAGGACAGAAAGATGTGGCAAATCATGTTTGGTGTCCCATCTGATCATATAAAGAGTTAATCCAGGGATCAATAGTGTAACTTTATTAAATTTTAATTCTCCATGTGGAATGATGATTACCATCCATAATCATAGAAACATAATCATTGTTGTAATCATAATCACATTGCTCAATTTCTGCCTAAAACTAATTTTTATTCCATGTCAGGTTCATTGTCCTCTAAAAACCTCATAACAAATGAAATATTTACTGAGTCTCAGCTTACAAGTAAGAACGGTGGGCCTGAGGGAAGTAAGGGACTTCTGCAGGGCAACACTTTTAATTAGTGCAATAGGCGGCAGGGTTTCAAGGAATGTGATTAATAGAACACTGTATCCTTCAGATATAGCACCCTCGCTCATTTATTCCTTCCTTCATTCTTCATAGCTGTGAGCAAGACAGACAAAGAAACTGCACTCAATAAATTTATATTTTAGTGAGGTAAGACAATGAAAAGAAAAATAAAATAAAATTAGAAAGCAACAAGCCAAACAACAAAAATGTATATCCCCACCACGATGTATGTGGTAACAGTGACTGAAGTTGAACATATCCATGTTCTGTGCCCTTGTAGGTTCATCCTTGGGTAGATTTCTAATAGACATCTATGCATAATGTTCACCAAAAGACATATAGTAAAATAAAACATGAAGGCTACCAAAAGCCAACTGATGTTGAAATAAATAAATTGTGACACATTTATGCAATAAGAATAGATATTCTAATACTACTTGCAACAACATGGATCCATCTCAGAAAAATAATGTTGAACTGAAGAAGCAAGTAATAAAAGAGTATATTAATATAAAGTACAGATCCAGCAAAACTAACCTAAACTTTTGGAAGGTTAGTGGCAGGAAGGATGCATGGGCATCCTTCTGAGGTGCTAATAGTTTTGTTTCTTGATGTGGATGCTGATTACATACACAGTGTTGAGTTTGAGAAAATTGATCAAGTTCAAACTTTTCATATGTTTAATACGTTTGTTGTATGTATATTGTACTTCAATAAAATGTTAAAATACAATTGTAAGGAAAGTAGCAAAAGTTTAGTCAGGTTCTCTCACCTCACATCTGTTACAAATGGGCAAGATTCAGCATATTCATTAGAAATAAGTTATAAAAGTAGCATAACTGCACGTGTGTGCCCATTTACAGATTCAGCATGATTGTTGTAATCATGTAATGCTTGACTTGTGGCCACTATTGTGTACTAGGGAGTATAAAGATAACTGCTCTGAACTGCTGGATGGCAGAGCATGGAAGGCTAGCAGAGCATGGAGGGTCAGTGGAATAGAGCCAGACCTTGTCTTGGAGGAATAAAGCATGTCTGTGAAGCTCACATCTGAAAAATTAAGAATGTCTACCTTGCATAAAGCTGTCAGGGTCTTCTTTAATTACCTGACTCATGACCTGAACAGGAAGGGTCAGAAGGATCTGACATTCCTGCCTGACAACAATTAATAATAGAATATTGTGTATACAAGAAATACAATTGCACAGTAGAATAGTGGAAATAGGTAGAAGGCTGTTCTAGCTATGACATTCAAGAAGGTTTCTGAGGAGGTTATATTTGAGCAACAAAGGCATAGGAAGATCCAGGTAAGGAACCTTTCAGGTAGAAAGAACCAATGTACTGGAATGCAGATGGCATGATCAGAAAGCTGGAGAGTGTTGCTGAACCAACATGAGTGATGGGTAGAGAAGACGATTCTGGAAACATGAGTGGGGAACAGATCAAGGAGGACCTATGATGTGGTACAAAATTTGGAACTTTACTTAAAATTGCAAGGAAAAGCCATCAAGGGATTTTAAGCCAAATAAAGACACATCATGACTAACATGCTAAGAGTGTTACTCTAGCTGCTTTATAGAATAATAAACTGTAGGGGAAAACATTCAAGCAAAAAGACTTTTCAGGTGGCTTTTCGAGTGTTCTGAAGAGAGATACTTCTAAGCGTGGGTTAGAGTTTTAGGAGTAGAGGTGAGAAGAAGCGGTATAACTGGAGATGTATTTTGAAGATGTGGTTAACAGAAGGTGATAGTGTATAGAGTGTGGGGTGTGAAGGAAATAGTAGAATTGATGTTTTAGGTAGGGTCTGGGGGTCCCAATAGTCAGCCTCAACCCACCCAGTCCTCTTACCAAGTTAATTCAAGGGCAGAGTCACAGTAGAAAGTGAGAACAGCTTTAATGTAACAGATAAGGTTCCACAGAGAGAGTGCAGCATGCTCCAGAGACTGAGCAAGGCCCACACCAATTTTAACAGAAAAGTAAGTTCAGTGCAAACATCAAGTTTAACACCAAAGCAAGAAACACATACTTAAAATTCAGTACTAAGTGTACACTGGCTCAAGAGAGTGAGCAGCTGCTTGCTGGAAGTAAGTTCAACACAAAGTAAAGTATACACACCTCTGCCAGCAAAGTGAGGGGTGCCTCTAGGAAAGTAAGCAGCAACCCTGCCTTCTGCTGGGATTTGCTTTTATAGTTTCTCTGTCTAATGAATATTCAATTAAGGGGGAGTTTCTAGTTTTGTAACATTTAGTCTTCCACATGCTCAGTCAGTCTCTTTCTGGAGCATTTACATTGGTCAGACCCTATCACATGAGCAATGCATATTCAAGAATACTCTGTGCTCTCTATGGAGCATGCCCAGCCACTGGATTTGCATAAGCCAGCCCCTTGTGGTCTCATTTTCCCTCTGTTGGTGCTGAAAATAGGTCTAACTTACAATAGTAGCTTTTCTCTAGGGGAGAGCCTAGTGAAAGGGGACTGAGACCTCCAGAAGGGGCTGGAAACCCAGAGGCAGGTCCTGACAACTGAGCCCAGGGAAACTGAGCACCTCATATCAAAATCAAGAAGAGCTGTCAGGTTTTGATTCTATCAAGTTAAGCAGGAGATAGCAAGAGTATAATGTGACCACTTTGTGTTGAGAAATTATATTGCAGAATTTTGGGGGCATACTATGATTTCCACTTAGAAATAAGTAGTGTTTATAAAGCAGTCATTACTACATTTGAGTCTCCATGAGAGAAGGTATCACAAGTTTACACCTGAGAAAGGTTAGTGATAGATAATTTTATGGATTTAAAATACTTTTTAAAGGCTAGTGATAGAAACTTTTTATGGACCTTTCTTTTGGGTTGTGAATCTAGGACATAATGTATGTATAATGTTTGAAAACAGTTTCGCATTTTCAAAAAACCCTTTATTGTCTCATTCTTTTTTTTTTTTTTTTTTTGTTTTTTTGTGACCAGTAAGGGGATCGCAACCCGTGGCTTGGTGTCGCCCGCACCACGCTCATCCCTATATAGGATCCGAACCCGTGGCGGGAGCGCCGCACTCTCCCGAGTGAGCCACGGGGTCAGCCCTATTGTCTCATTCTAATGAGCACAAATACTCTTTCCTATGAACAGGGTCATCTGAAGGTAGTGTGGGCTTTGGCTATAGGATTAAGAGCTTCCTTTTGAGAATGTTAAGTTTGATCTGTCTATTGAATACCTTTTTCTTTCACTGTGTATGTTTAAGGTATACAACATGATGTTGTAAGGTACATATACACATTAAAAAGGTTACCATAGTGAAGCAAATTAATATATCCATCATCTCATTTACCTGTTATTTTTGTTTTTGTGGCAAGAGCATGTAAAATCTACTCAGTGTGTGTGAATCTCATATACAGTACAATTTTATTAACTATAGTCCTCATATTGTACACTAGATCTCTAGACTTGTTCGTCCTACATATCTGCTACTTTGTATCCTCTGACCTATTTTCCACATTTCCTCCCCTCTGCCACACTCCTGCTAACCACTGTTTTATCTATCTCTGTATATTTAAATTTTTTCTTAGAGTCCACATGTAAAGGAGATCATGCAATATTTTTCTTTCTGTGTCTGGCTTATTTCACTTAGCATAATGTCTTCCATGCTCATCCATGTTGTGGCAAGTGGCAAAATCTTGCTCTTTTTTAGATATGAATAATATTCCATTGTATATATGTACCACCGTTTCTTTATACATTAGTCTTCCAGTGGACACTTACGTTGTTTCTTTATCTTGACTATTGAGAATAATGCTGCAATAAACTCGGGAGTGCAGGTATCTTTCCAAGGTGGTGATTTCATTTCCTTTGGGTGTGTGCCCAGAAGAGGGATTGTTGAGTCACTTGGTAGTTTTATTTTTAATTTCTTTGGAAACCTACTTACTGTTTCCCATAATGGCTGCCCCAATCTACATTTCCACCTAGTGTACAAAAAATCTCTTTTCCCTACACCCCCATCAACATTTGTTACTTTTTGGCTCTTTGACTCTTTGATAATAGCCATCGTAAGGGATGAGGTGTATCTAACAGTAGTTTTGATTTGCATTTCCCTGATAATTAATGTGGTTGAGCGTGTCAGACAAAAAGCTGAATATTTTATTCAAATATCATTTGGGGTATTAAATGTGAAAATAGGTTTTAGGAGTCATTGATATCCAGATTGTATGTAAAGACAGGAGACTAGATAAAAAGAAATCAACTAAGGAGGAACTATATATGCAGAGAAAAAACAGAGAACTGAAGAATGGGTCAAGAGAATTCCAACACTTAAATATCAGGCCATGGTAGAGGTGACCACAAAGAAACAGAAAAGATGTAGTAGAACATCCAGGGTAGTGGAGTATGATAGAAGCCTAGAGTAGACAGTCTTTCTAATAAGAGAGAAGAGTCCTCATGTAAAATATTGGGTATAGTTCAAGAAACGTGAAACAGAAAGTTGATCACCTGAGTAGGCAAGATAATAGTCATTTATGTCAATGAAGTGACAGGGTAGAATGCCCTATGAAGGAGATTAAGAAGAGAAGGAGGTTCACAAAGAGGAGAAACCAAGGAAATTTGCTCTACATAATAGAAGAAAGATGAATTTATACATGGAGAGTGATGTAGGGTTAAAGGAGTGTTTTTAATTTTTTAAGATACACACTATTACTGCTTCTTTGAAATATACATAGTGTGATGCTGAGAGAGAAATCAATGATTCTGGAGATAAGGAGAGGGGAATTTCAGAAAGAAGCCCTAGGAGTAGGGTGAAAGAGGTTTTAATACAGAGCCCAGGTAAGAGGCTTAATTTTGGTTAGGAGCAGAAACACGTCCTCATGAAAAGCAAGAGTAAATGCAATGAAATTAGAAAAAAGGTAAACAGATTATCCTCAACCATGTTGCTTCATTACCATTTTTTCTGCTGCTTTATCCCATAGTGTTTTGCAGTCACGTGCTTATTTCTTGATTCTTTTAACACTTTCCACACAGTCAGGTTGTTATAGAGGTGCAGAAACCAGAGCCACATTTTTGTTTGAAATAGTTGATGATTTCATTTAACTGTTAAATTAGTATAGTCTATGATGATTAAGTTGATGGATGTGAAAAATTTTAAATCCTACTGTCAGAGCTCAGAACACAACACCCCAAAATATGGCTTCTTGGCATACTGAATACTTCAAGCTGAAGGAATTTGAGAAAAACCACAGAAACAGAAAGGTCACTCTCTGACTTGCTTTACTCCCCAGAGAGCTGGCTGGTGGACTAACAGATACAAAGCTATGTTATCTACCTTAAGTGAATCACTGTGCTGTGTATTCATGTATTGAAACAACAAATATTTTTGGACCCCACAAATATGTAAAAGTAAATGTTAAAATAAAAAGAAAAAAAATTTCTGACCTATCTCCCCTAAAAGTAGGTCATAAGACCCTCAATCCAGAGGACTCCTGCTCTATACCCAGAGGGAATGCTGTCGCACAGACAGGCCAGAAGAATCTGAACAAACAGCCTTGTTATGTGCCCCATTCCCCAGTTTTTACCATTAGATCGTACCCTTTGTCCTCTAATCATACCCTGTATGACTGTCCATAAAAATACAAGTTTTCCCCAGGTCTTTGGATCTTCATTTCTGAAAGCTCTCATGTCACATAAAACTTACATTAAACAAATGTTATGCTTTTCTCTTGCTAATTTGTCTTTTGTTATAGGGATGTTAGCCATGCATCTTGTGATGGGCAAGAAAAATACATTATCTTTTCCCCCCTACACCACCAATTACAAACTTCTGTTGGGGCTCAGGATATAACACCCCAAAATATACTTCTCTTGCATATTTCTGGTTATTCTGAGAAACTGGAAACACAGGAGTAGCTCTGAAAAGCTGCCCTTCTGTAAAACAAATTTACATCTATTTAAAAAATCTACCTCACTAAAAATGTCTGTATCAGAAAGAGAGCTTCTTCAGACAACTTTCATTACCTGAAAGACTTTATCTGCATAAGGCAACCTTTATTCACCATACATTTCCTCCCCTACCCTCCTATAACTTGTATGGCCACCAACTCCCAGAAGCTCCAACCCCCTATTCCCTTCTGCAGTTTCATCTGGCCCTTCTTAAGAGTCTCATGTTTTGTGGGACTCCCAGACATATGCACATAACTAAATATGATTTTTCCTCTGTTTGTCTGTCCAATTTAATTTGTAGCTCAGCCAAGGAACCTAGAAGGGTAGAGAAAAGCCATTTTCCCTGCCCCTACACTTCATAAAGCTTTTATACCATCTCCTGTTTTGACCTGTCTAATTTATAGGAAAGTCACAACGAAGACTGTGTGGTCTGTGCATGCTACTGAAACCCCAAGCGTCCATTTCCTTGCCACTAAATAGCCAATAATTGAGAGACAAGTGTTGGTGTAAGGAAAGGTAGCCTTTAGTCAGGAAACCGGCAGCCTGGGGAAATGGTGGACTCATGTCTCAAAGACCATCTCCACTTTTCCTAGACTTGCCAAAGGTTTTGATAGGGAAAGATGGTAGAGGGGCTGATTCATGGTGATCTAAGCAGGGGTGTACAAGCATCAGATAAAAATCAAAGAACTTCTCAGGTGGGAGCTGATTCGTGGTGATCATCCTCCGTGAAGTCAAGTCATGGATTCAGTTCCTGTTAACCTCAAAAAGATCTGGTTAGTAAGCTGGTAAAGAATAGCCACCTGGGTTAATAGTTTCTTCTATAATTATTCTGTGTACAGTGTGAGCAAAAGCCATTCCATTTCAGCAATCATGTGAACAAGAATCAATGTCTTCTAATGTCCAGAAGCAAGCTATGTGGTTCAGGTTACAAGAGCAAGAAAAAAAAAAAAAAGCACTTTTTAATTTAGAAGTTTAACAAAATGGAGTCACTTCTGTTCAGCCTGTTACATGCAGACTACAAGTCAACTTGCTTAGAGTTTCTGTTCTCCTGGCTTCTTCGGATTAGCATTACTACAGAGGGCTGTGATGGGTGGTTGAGCTATGTCAGCACAAATAACCTGCCGGAAAGGATCTCGTATAATCTGGTTAGCTAATGGGCAACCACTTTCCATTTCTTTTATTGTCATAGTTTTACCACAGATGTATGTATTCCTAAACAACATAGCTTACTTTTGTCTATTTTTTTAAGTTTAAAAATGGAGTTATACTGGATTTTTTGTTTGGATAATTTCTTCTTTTGCTGAATATATTTGTGATATCCATTACTTTATTTTGTATCGATACACCTTACTCATTTTCCTAAGTCAATTGTTTTCCATTGAATTAGTGTATTATAGTTGACATATCCATTCTATGATTCTTAGGTATGTATGTTGTTTCCAGTTTGGGGCTATTGTGAATGATTTCGCTATTAAGATTTGTGTGTCTATGTTCTCATACATAAATTCAAAAAAGTAGGGCATACACCTAAGGGTAGAATTGATGGGCTACAAAGTGTGCACTCCTTAAAATGTACTAAATCTGTATTCAAGATGACATTATCAATTTACAATCCTCCCAGCAGTGGAGTTGTACATTTGACCAAAATTTTTAATATTTGCAAATCCATTGAGTGCATAATACTACCCAATATGATTTTGATATATATTTTTCTAATTTCTATTGTGGTTGTGTAAGTTTAATTTAGCAGCCATTTAGAGTTTCTCTTTTGTAAAGTGCTTATTCAAGTGTTTTGCCCATTTTCTATTACATTTCTGTCTTTTATTATAGATGCATAAGAATTTTTATACATATGTGGCATAGTTAGTTTTTGGTTTGCTATATGATCTGCTAGTTTGTGAACTATCCTAGTATTTAAATTTTGTTTATATGTAAATGGAATTACCAATACTTTCTGTTAGTGCTTTTTGCGTCTTAAGTAATATTTAATGTTATGAAGGTATTTTCCTATCTTACCTTCAAAAATCTTCATTGTTTTTTTCCTTTTTCACATTTTGACAAATTTTTCATTTTCCATATAAACAAACATTTTTTCTGGTACAACTTATTGATAAATCTCCTCTTTTCCCATCCACAGTGACATCTCTGTCTTCTTTACAGTCACATTCTTCAAAAATTTTGTCTACTCTCGATCTCCCCAGTTCCTCTCCTTCCATTCTCTCTCGTGCCCTTCTTTCTATTTTGTATTTTCATCTCTCACTTCACTGGTCTGCATGTCGGTAAATCCAATAATTAATAAATCATCAGGCTTTATTGCACTTAATCCATCAGCAGAACTTGTTTGTATTTTTTAAGTTTTTTTTTTATTGTTTTGATACAATTGATTATTCCTCCAATTGAGGATTGTGTGTTTTGTTTTATTTTGTTTCACTTGGCTTGAAGTGCACTATACTGTGGTGGTTTTATTCCTACCTCATTAATTTTTTTTTCCTAATATTTTTTTTCCTACTGGTGTCATTTCTGCAAGCCCACGTCTTAATACTGGAGTCCTCCTAGCTCAGTTACTAGCCTCTTTTAATCTTTTCCTTTTTTTTTTTCTTTTTTCGTGGCCGGCACTCAGCCAGTGAGTGAACCGGCCAGTCCTATATAGGATCCGAACCCGCGGCGGGAGCGTCACTGCGCTCCTAGCGCTGCACTCTCCCGAGTGCGCCACGGCTCGGCCCACTTTTAATCTTTTCTATACCTATTCCCTGGTATGCTCATTGGGGTCCTTGGTTTTAAATCTGTATCTGTATAATATCCATTTACTAATGACTCCAGTTCAGACTTCTTTCCTGAACTTCAAACCCATCCATCTAACTGCTTAGTTCTACTTGGATATCTAAAGTCTTACCAAATTTACAGTAGTCAAGAGTTGGAACCAACATAAAGGTACATTGTTGGAAGACTGGATAAGAAAAATGTGGTAGATTTGCACAATGGAGTACTACTTAGCCATAAAACAAATGAAACACTGCCATATGGAAAACAATATGGAGGTTTCTCAAACAACTACAGATAGATCTTCCATATGATCCAGCAATCCCTCTTCTGTGTATGTATCCAGAGGAATGGAAATCATCATGTTGAAGAGATACCTGCACTCCCATGTTCATCGCAGCTCTGTTTACAATAGCCAAGACATGGAACCAACCTAAATGTCCATCAATGGATGATTGGATAAGGGAACTGTGGTATATATACACCATGGAATACTACTTTGCCATAAAAAAGAATGAAATTCTCCCATTTGCAACAACATGGAGGAACCTGGAGAAACTTATGTTGAGTGAAATAAGCAAAGCACAGAGGGATAAATACCGCATGTGCTCACTCATATGTGGAAACTAAAAGAGAAAGGAAGGAAGGAAAGAAAGACCACAGTAGTACATTGTTCTAACAGAGGGAGGGAACATTCCTAGGGCTACAAAGTGGATTGGCAGGGAGAGGGGAAGAGGGAGAGAAGGAGGGAGGTTGGGGGGTAATTTGGGGACAAGGGGTACAAAAGTAATTTCTCATAATGGTTATGTCTCCACTATGAATTGGCCTTCATATCATGGGCAGGAGGGGTGGCAATTAGGTTTATATCTCATGAATATTCTTAATAAAAAAAATTTAATTTAATTAAAAAAAAAACAACTGCCATTCACAGCAACATGGATGAGCTTGGAGAAAATTATGTTCAGTGAAATAAACCAGGCACAGAAAGAGAAATACCACATGTCCTCACTCATAAGTGGTAGCTAAAAAAAATAACGAAAGAAAGAAAGATACAACAATCACAATGATATGTTGAACTTTCAAAAGGAAAGAACAGAACTGAGGCCACCAGAGGTGGGATGGGAGGAAGTTAAGGGAGAAATTGGTAAAGGGCCATGAAAAAAGATCACGTGTTGTAATGTTGGATATACTAATTATCATGATTTGAGCATCACATATTGAACACAGGTATTGATATTCAACTTTGTACTTCACAGATATGTACAATCAACTATGTAACAATAAGAAAAGATGTAGCATTCACCAAACAAGTGATCTGTGTCTCTTTCTTCTCACCCAAAATTTCCTGTAGCTATGGTTTTCCTCAGGCCCACTTAAGATAGTTCCCCCCTTTCAATTATTCAGTCCAAGCCCTCAGAGTCATCCCTGATGTTTCTCTTTCTCTTGAAACCCACGTCCAATTAGTGAGCAAATTCTGTTGGATCTACCTTCAGAACACAACTAGGTTTCAACCATTTCCGCAATAAGCTCTTGATTTACCTAAGTCCTCGAAGGGCTTTTTCTAAAACAGCAGTTGAGGTGAAAAAAACATCGGATCATGCAACTTTTGTGCTTAAAACCCCATTGTAGCTCACCATTTCACTGGCAGTAAAATCTAAAATTATTACTATTTTTTAAAAAATTTTATTGTTCAAATTTATGGGGTACAGAATGATTTTTTGATGCATGTATGAGTAAAGGTGATATTCCAATCAGGGCAATTAACATATCTGTCATCACAAGTATTTATCATTTCTCTTTGTTGAGAACATTTGAACTCCTCTCTTCCAGCCATTTGAAATTATGCGATAAATTGCTGTTAGCTGTAGGCACCTAGCACTACTACAGAGCACTAGAGCTTATTCTTCCTACCTATCTGTAAGTTTGTAACCACTAACCAACCTCTCCCTATTACCCCCCATCCTCCCTACACTTAGCCTCTAGTGACTACTGTCCATTTCTATACGCTTAACTTTTTAAAGACTATGCATAACAGCCAAGATATGGAATCAACAGATCACTGGACAGAGACAATGTGGTATATATACACAATGATAACTTCCTGAGCCATAAAAAAGAATAAAATCCTGTTATTTGATGCAACAAGGATTGGCCTGAAAGTCATGTTAAGTAAAATACGTCAGGCACAGAAAGAAACATTCTCATGGTGACCCCTCTTACATGCTCCTCTGCCCATTAGCCCCTAGGTGTCTGCTGCTGCCGCTCTTACCCTCACCCACTCTGCTCCAGCCACCCACGCCATTTGTCATACCCTGAACAGGCCATGCACACTCTCACTTTTCCTCTTCTTGGGATCGCCCCCACCCAACCCCACTCTCTTCAGGGCTGAATTGGTTATCTCTTCAAGACTTTGCTCAAATGTTGTTCTCCCTAAGGGATCCATACTGCAAATGGTATTTTTAAAAGCAACAAACATTATCTCACCTTCAGCAATTCTTTTCTTCCCTTACTCTACTTTTTCTTTTTTTTTTCTACAGCATTTGACACTATTTGACAGATTATATAGTTAACTTATTCTGTTTATTTTTATTTTCTGTCTTCTTGCTGTAGTGGAAGCTTTATGAGGACAAGGACTTTTGCCTGTTTTGCAAACTAACATATCTCGATGGTCTCAAGAAATGGCTGCAAGTAGTACAATCTCAATAAATACTTACCAGGTGAAATAAGGCCTCATACAAAGCCCATACATGCATACACCTGTTTCTGAATTCTTCATTCTGTTTCTTCGGCTTATTTGTCTCTCAATGTGTTGATTTCATACTGCTTTAACATTATGACTTTAAAATACGTCTTGAATTCTGGTATGACAATTTTCCCTGCACTGTCTTGGGTACTATTCTTGGACCTTTGATCTTCTTTATAAGAATCAACTTGGCAAATTAAAAATATCCATTTATATTTATTATGATTGTATCGAATCTATATCTCCATTACTATTTCTATCCCAGTCTCTATGTATCTACCTTTACCAATCTTTATATTGATTGTTAAAGAAAACTGGAGTCAAACAGATGTTAAAAGTGGTTAACACAAATTTTATTCAGCACTATTGCAAGAGGGAAAGAGAGACCCCAGTATAGAACTGGACTCCATTCGAAATATACCAGGGATAAATGAAGATTTATAGTCAAGGTGCAGGGGGTCAGTGGACGAAAAATTGCTAAGAAGAGACACCAACTCTGAGGGAATTCTGGCTGAAGCAACCTAATAGGATTCTTGCTGTAGTCAGGCCAGGGTAAGCTAATACCAAGGTGGGGAGTGAAGAATTTTGATCAGATAGTCAGGGTGATGAGATATAGAAGGTGGAGGATTCTTGCTAGATATCCTTGGCAGCGTTATTTGCTAAAAGTGGATTTTACAAGGAAGTGCATGCATGGTCTAGCAGAAGGCTCAGAAGCCTGACTAAAGTTTGGCCAAGAGAAAAATCTTTGTCACTATCTCTATCTATCCAGTATCTTAATCAACCAATTTTTTAAATTCATTTTATTATTATGTCGAAATATTTTAAGGTAAGTTGCCAATGTCTTGGCATTTCAATACTAAACATATTATTATGCATTCGTAAAAATTAGGAAGGGTATACCATTTTCTTCTTTGAACAAAGTTTTGTCATAGGACTTACATACCACTCCCCAAATCTCAGTGGCTTAGGCTCCAAATGTATGTCTCAACTTATTGAAGACATCATTCAAAAGAATTTCAAAATTCTATTCAAAATTCAAAAGAATTGAAATCATGGTCTCAAACAGACTCTATTATACCAGTGTTCTTAGCAGCACTATTCAAAATACCAAAAAGGTAGAAAGAACCCACACGTCCTTCAACAAATTAATGAATAACAAAATGTAGTATTTGCAAACAATGTGGTATTATTCAGCCTTCAAAGGAATGAAGCTCTGATATATGCCGCAACACGGATGAATATTGAAAATATTATGCTAAGTAAAATAAGCATAAGGACAAATACTGTATGACTTCTTTAACATGAAAAACCCAGAATAGGCAAATTCATAGAGACAGAAAGTAGAATAAAGGTTAATAGGGACTAGAGAGAGGAAACAACTAGAGAGTTAGTGTTTAATGGGTTTGGAGGTTTTATTAGGAATGATGACAAAGTTTTGAAGATAGATGGTGGTGATTTTTGTTTGTGTTTTTTAAGGTTGACTTTCTGGGAAGCTTAGTGTAAGGCAGAGCAATAGGGAAGTGATTTAATAGCAGTTTTTCTTAAATTGGACCTCAATCCTAAAAAAGTAAGAGAAACAGAAAGAAACTTTTGTAAAGTATCAACAATTTAAATGGAAAAAAAAAACCCTCAGCAAACCATACTAGAAGGATTTGACTTATCTTTCTCATCTCTCTATAGAAAATTATATTACCTTATAAAGTGCAATCACAGAATATGCAGCCAAACATTGGAAGAAATGATGAAATTGTTGTATCGAGCAGTTAAATGATAATACCATTATGTTGCTATTTTTCTGGATTTCTTTTTGGTATTTGTCAGCTTTTGACATTAGTATTTATCATTGTATCTATTACGTAATCATGATTTGTAGTCTTTTTCTTAAGGAAGACTCCCCAGATAACATAAGCTTAAAGATCAGAAAACCTGAATTCCAACCTCCACTTACTCACACACCAGGGTTAGGAAATGTTAATTGCATAATAAAAAGTGACGAGATAATGCAGAGGATAGACAGCAGCACACAGAGCCCCATGGTCTGAGATTTTTTTTTCCCCCAAGAGTAGAGTGTGAGCACTTGTGAGAAGACTGGAAAAGAGAGGAAAGATGATCTTACTGTTCTTAAGGTATCTCAAAGATTTGACTTTCTTATTACTTTTACTTGTTTCACTATATATTTTAACTGTTTTGCAAAGCTGAAAGATTTCTTACAAAGTATTACATGTATAAGAAAGGAAGATTACATACCAACTGGGATGAGGCCTAAAATGTAGTAACTTTTAGCGAGATAATACTTCCTTAGGAAAGTTGGGGTTTTCTTTAATCTCTGCAGAGAGAAATGCATAAGAATCAGAAATGTAAAAAATGGAAAACACTCCCAAAATAATGTCACGAACAAAGTAAAAGAGAAAAAGGTAATTAATTTATTTTGAGTTAATAAAGCCCCACAGCATGATTTATCTGGGGGTTTCATTATGGTAATGCTTTGTCAATTGAAATGTTACATTTTTCTGAAGTTAAAAAAATAAAAAGTGAAGGAGTTTGTCATACATATATGAACTATGTAATTGCAGGCTAGGGACAAAAACCCAAAGGGACTGATATTTTAATTTCAAATTTTCTTCCAAATGAGAGTACAGGCCCACCACCATGATGCAAGCTCTTCTATTTAAACACATGCCTTTTTTGTTTGTTTTTAGCAGCCTCCGTAATGTAGCTGCTGTCAACTTGCCTTGCACCATCATTTTTAGGTATTTGAAGACTCAGGCTGGTCCTTTTCTAGATCTTCAAACTTTTCGTCTATACTTGTCTACTTTAAATGGATTCATGTTAGCTAGGGGCTGACCCTTATCCTTACGTAAACAAAATGTAATTCCATGCTCAAGACACTGTACCTTTTTCATTCTTTGATCCACAGCCCCTCCCTGCCCGTACTCTCTCCTCTCCTTTCCTCTTTGCTTCATTTCAGAATATAGAAAGTCTTTAGTATGAAAGATCTAATTTATGTCTCTTATTTGTCCACACTTAGAGATTTAAAAAAGGCTGAAAAATTGCATTTACTACTTTAGTTTTGTGAGATTTTTCTTTCGAACAGTAGGTACTTGATGTTCAGATTCGGATAATCAGGTTTGGGGAAGCTACTGTGTACGGTAAGTAACTTTGAAGACTTTGTGTAAAGCACAAGATGTTTTAAAGAGATGACTTACAGGAAACTTGGTTCAAACAGGGAAATATTGGAGAATATTGAAGTTGATCTGTCTAAGCATTCCAATTCTAGGTATTTGTGGATAAGTGTTGCTCGTGTAAATATATCTTTGGACCTCACTTCTTTTCTCAGTTGGCAGGATGGACTCAATTATCTACTTTGTATATTAGAATATAGGTGATTTCTCTGCTCAGGAAAATTCTATACAGATTTGTTTCAATGTAAAGATTCAACGAAATTTTCATTGTTGGAACAGTATATTTACTCACATGATTTAAAAATATTTATAGGAAGAGAGGTTTGTCTAATTTGTTTGTACCAGTTCACCTTCTCAGGTAACTCATAAATATCTCTAAAGATGGTTTAATTAGGAAAATTTTCCATATCCTGCTTCAAGAAACTACTGCACCACACTTTCTTATTTGATACTTAGAAATTACTAGAGGCAGAACAGAGTATGTGAGTGGCTTGCCAGTCACCAGAAGCTTATAAATGATAAACACAGGATATAAAACCAGTTTTCTGATCCTAAACCTTGTTTAATGTTTACAGTACTACATATCAAGTGCCAAGAACAAATGGGTTTCAAGGGTAGGAATAGACAGTGGAAGATCCCAATTAAACTTTCCAGAAACTTAAATAAGAAGGTGATTATGCCGTTAGTCTGCTTTCAGAATGAAGACCAGTCTGTTTGCTTTCATCAAAATTTCTCTACCATTAAAGATTCCACAAGTGAGTTTTTTAGAACGTTTTTTATTCCACAATTAAAAATGAAACTTCATATGAAAACATAGCTGGGAAGTAAACATAACAAATTAGGCTATACATAGTATTAAATGGTTTATAGTGGGGGGTATCATTTATTCTTGTTTGCAGAGTACAGGCCCTGATGTCTTATCTAGCTTAGCCTTTTAACACTCTCAAACATCTTCTGAGTTTGATGGTCACCAAGGATTGTGTAAATCTTTGACACAGAGTTGAGTTTGACAGTATAATGACAACATCAAAAGAATACAGAAAAAGAAAACTAGCTATCTGCTATTGGATCTGATATTTATTGGAGACAAAAAACATGGAAAGCATAGGATGAGATTCCAAAAGTCAATTGTCACTGCTATTGCAATTTTGCAACACACCCGTTTTTTGGCACCCCTATTTTATACCAGAATTTATACATGCAACATGGGTGAAAGCTGATTTCACCCGTGATGATGTGTTCCCATATCAGCAAAGGAAAGTGGTAGAACCTCAGTGAGAAAGTCATTACTCATCATTCACATTTGGACTATTTTGCTAATTTGCTCTTAAAGGACAAATTTATTATATGCTTGGCCTTATGAAACAACCATTTGTTCCATAATTTTCAACAAAGACCAAAATAGATTCTAGATGTATTAAAATATTACACATTTTTTAAAGTGTGATAACTGAATTAAAATAGAATTGCAAATTAATCACATGCCTATGTGGGGAATATTTTTTGCAAAATAAACTAGGAATACAAAAGGACAAAGTAAATATAACTATATAAGTATTTAAATTTTTTTGTCCTAAAAATCAAATGAATTTACAATTATAAGTAATAGTTTGGCTAAAATAGTTGCAATAAATATATGCAAAAGAATGTCCTTAATCTATAAAGAGAATGTATTAATTTTGAGAAATCCCCAATGTAGAAAAGCATAAAGGTCATGGACTATCAAATACCAAAATAAGTAATAGAAAGACAAAATATGCATAAAATAATATTTTCAGGTTTTTTAGTAATTAAAGAAATCCTTATTAATGCAATTTTAGATACTAATGCTTAGGTAAGCGTAGTGCCATAAGTGTGTTGTGTTGTCATTCAGCATCACTGGTCAACAATTTTGTCTAACAATTAGGTGACAGGCTTCTAAAATCCAGTAACCCATTTTCCATGGCCCATATCAGAGAATTAACCCCATAGTATTGTATATTGTAAGCAAACCTAGAAGCAATGTGCATGTAAACCAACTGAGGTTTAAGTGCGTGTCACATCATTCAACTGTAGCAAAATTCTGTGTAAAACCTGCACATCAGATAGAAAAGGTGTACTAAATGCTAATAATTATATATAAAATTGAAAGTATACTAAAACTCAAAACTATGCACAGACTTAAATAAAGTTATTATCTGGGGGCATGAAGTATTCAAGTTCATTCCTTTCTTACTTCTTATTTTCAAAATACTCAATGTTTTTATACTACTTCATAATTTTTCTTTTATTTTTGTTTTTATTTTTCTTTATTTATTTTGGGCTGCTGGCTGGTGCAGGGATCAAACCCCGGACCTCTAACCAACTGAGCTAACTGGCCAGCCCACTATTTTGTAATTTTTTAAATACAGAGTATGAATCAACACGACAGAGTGAGAAGAAGATGCTCTTAAAAGCCGAAAATTTATGGAGCCACTCAAATTTCCCTTTTCCTTTTGTGAAAAATGCTGGGGAGTTCTCCAGGGTCTCATTAGTGACTTTCAGTGCCAAGATTATCTGCGGTCAGGGCTGGGAACACCTTGCCCTGATAGGGAGATT
Organism: Cynocephalus volans; assembly: GCF_027409185.1. Taxonomy (NCBI): domain Eukaryota; kingdom Metazoa; phylum Chordata; class Mammalia; order Dermoptera; family Cynocephalidae; genus Cynocephalus; species Cynocephalus volans. Next base: position 38,047,320 of record NC_084463.1, read on the forward strand.
TGCGGCCCGTATGTCCCTCTTGGGATTTAACATTCTCCTTGGACTAATAGCAGTCACTGTGCTTGGTCTCCACTAACCATCTACCATACTCTGGGTTTATAGTGAAATAACGAGCACAGCCCCCCAAGGAGCTTGTTCTTATCAAATTATTGAGGGACAGGGCTGGGTGGGCATTTACTTCTTTCTCCATCATGTAAACTGCTACTGAATGTTTGCTTTTAATGTCCCCAGTGGTTTAACATAGCGGAGGGGGAAAAGCAGACAGTAATAGAACAAGAACACATCAGGAAAACAGCTCGTGAAAAGTTTTGGTGTAAAGCTGGTAATATTTCAAGAATCAGAAAGCTGAAGAGTGTATAAGGATATTATGTGGATATCATCAATAAAAGTCGGGCTGTGAGTTAATTTTACATAGTTATACATCCATCCACCATGCGTGGTTGTGGTGAAATGTACAGAGGGGCCCTGGTGTGAACTTGTCATTAGCCAGCGACTGGGTGTGGGCTTCCATTCCTTCCCTTGTCCTTTTCTCACAATGTTCTGCTCTTTTCACGTTCTCCTTCATACACTAGCTAAAGAGATGTCAGAATCCCAGAGATCTAATCAAAATCATTCCTAAAGTACAAGTTTGGCCATACATACTATAAAGGTTCTTAACTTGCCTTAATTCTAGACTCCTTGAAGGCAGGACCCATATCTTATGCATTCTTTTAGGTCCTTTCATAACTTAAAACTTTGACTTACTCAGTGTTCCTCAGGAAATATTTGTGGAATAAATTGGTGTCTACTTTGGTTTATTGGAAAACAGCATAAAGCAAATATACTGTCACTGGTGAACTAGAGCCACGTGCCTCTGGGCACATTTCTTAACTTCTTTAAGCCTCATTTTTTTCATCTTTAGAATGGAAAATTAGATGGTATAGTATTTCAGAAGGTTGTTGGGGAAAGTAAATTAAATAGTATTTATGAATCACTAAACACTTTATTAATGTGTTCTTACTACTATTTCCTAGTACACATTAACATAAAAAAGTAACATAATATTGCTCTTTCTAATGTGGTATCACACCTCAATTTTTTGCTCAATTTGGTTTAATTTTGGGTGTGCTCAATTTGGGGGAACTTATTTGAATAAAGATATTTGGAGCTGTCATATTCTGGGAGAGGGATGCCCCTAGACCAGTACTCTCTTGTAGAAATCTTATGAGAGCCACAGAGGTAACTTCATATTTTTTAGCAGCCACATTAAAAATGTACAAAGAAACAGGTAAAACTAATATTAGTATATATTGTTTATTTAAATTTATTCAAAATATTCTGATTTGGGAATATAATCAATATAAAGAGTTGTAGTGTGATATGTTGCAATTTTTTAATAACAAGTTTTTAAACTTTTTACGTAATTTGTACTTACAGCTCATCTCAACTTGGAACAGTCATATTTCAGGTGCTCAGCTGCCTCATGAGACTCATGGCTACCATATTGAATAGTGCAGATCTATGTAATGCTGACAGAAACCGTCCAAATAACCTATAAGTGTTCATAAATGTGGTAAAATATTATTGAACCGAAACAGCTATATATGCATAATCTATCTTTGAGTTTAAAGGTCTCTTATTTGGGAAATAATATCTCTAGTATTATTTAATCAGTTTACTTGTACCTTTCTTTTTATTAAAAAGTTATCTATTAATTATTGTTCCCATCTCATTTAATCATGTTAGTGAGTTGTATGTTAACAATCAAGAGTTTTCTGCAAAAAGAGGGAAAATAAACACCACTTGAATCTAAACATTATTTTCTCCCTTGATTGCTTTTTTCCTGCTAATTTTTGGATTGCTTTCAGAGCTCAGAGTTCTTGTGATTTATTCTTCAGCATAGGATCATTACTTTCAAATATGCAACACCTAATATTTATAACTTAAGTATTCAAATTTTACAATGTACAGATGTGTCATGAATGATGTAAATTAGGTGAAATCAATGTGTTGTCCTTCCATAGGCAAAATATAAGCTCTTGACTTGTGATTTCCAAACTGGATTCTAAGTGTGAGAACTACAGCCTAGTGTAGGGGTACAAGGTGGGGCCACCTTCCCTTCCTCCTCTACTACCCTAACCCTAGTGGATCAGGTTGGTTCCAGTTGTATCTGTTTTATGTGTCTTCTCCTCAAATGTAAGATTGTGCTTGAGAGAGACAAAAAATAAATATTCAGAAACAAAACGACATAAAATTTCTTCATCATGATCTCTAAATTAATGAGCAATAGTCAGTAAGTCAAACATACCCTTGAATTAATAATTGTGTGGTGTGACATGACACAATCCTGCTCAGCCTTTTCTTTCAAGGAATCAAGTTTTGAGCTTCATTTGATGAAATTAACTTCTCTTGATTGGCCCACGACCATGTCACAATGTTTTAACCAAACCAGATATTTTTCCAGGTTTACCTATTGTGCCTACATCTCTCATTTGTGTAATCTGCAGAGCTATGGAGTGGGGCAATTATTCCATGTATGCCGACTTCATCCTCCTGGGGTTGTTCAGCAGCACCCGTTTCCCCTGGCTTCTCTTCAGCCTCATTCTCCTGGTCTTTGTGATCTCCATAACCAGCAATATTATCATGATCGTTCTCATCCACACGGACTCCCACCTGCACACTCCCATGTACTTCCTGCTAAGCCAACTCTCCATCATGGACATTCTGTACATTTCCACCATTGTGCCCAAAATGCTGGTCGACCAGGTGATGAGCCGGAAGACCATTTCCTTTGCAGGATGCACTGCCCAGCACTTCCTCTATTTGACCTTGGCAGGGGCTGAGTTCTTCCTCCTAGGACTCATGTCCTATGACCGCTACGTAGCCATCTGCAATCCTCTGCGCTATCCTGTCCTTATGAGTCGCAAGGTCTGTTTGTTGATTGTGGCGGCAGCCTGGCTGGGAGGGTCTGTAGATGGCTTCTTGCTTACCCCAGTCACCATGCAGTTTCCTTTCTGTGCCTCTCGGGAAATCAACCACTTCTTCTGTGAGGTGCCTGCACTTCTGAAGCTCTCCTGTACAGACACATCAACCTATGAGACAGCCATGTATGTCTGCTGCATCATGATGCTTCTCATCCCTTTCTCTGTCATCTCAGCCTCTTACACAAGGATTCTTATTACTGTTTATAGGATGAATGAGGGAGAGGGGAGGAGAAAGTCTGTGGCCACCTGCTCCTCACACATGGTGGTCGTCAGCCTCTTCTATGGGGCTGCCATGTACACATACGTGCTGCCTCACTCCTACCACACCCCTGAGCAGGACAAAGCTGTTTCTGTCTTCTACACCATCCTCACTCCCATGCTCAACCCACTCATCTACAGCCTCAGGAACAAGGATGTCACAGGGGCCATGCAGAAGGCTCTGGGGAGGTGTCTGTCTTCAGAAAAAGTAACCGCTTTTTAAAGAAATTGCATTTACTGCTGGAGGTTTGAAAATAAGGATATAGGACTCTTCATCATCACCTTTGAATTTAAATATTCTCTGTCTGGAAAGTTAACAAGTCTCCCACATGCCAGCAACTCTGGGGCATTCTTGGGATTTAGAAAGCTAGAATTTTGAGAATTTGATCATATTTTTGAAAGGTATTAGGGTTCTGGATGGAGTTTTGGATGGAGTAGGAGTAAAGTTGGGGTTCCAGTACTCGGTCATCTGCTTGTCACAAAGCACGCATTCCACCGAAAATCATGGGGTAGCCCGTTTCTGACTATGCTCAGTCATGACAAAGAAAATGCGCATCTTTATCTACTCCTATGACTTCCCATCACTGTCTCTCTTTAGACACTCTACCAATTGACCATTACTAAGAATTTATTTATCAAATATTATTTTTATTATACTTCAAATATTATTTCAATGTCTAACTGATTTTGCTACAAGTGACTTTTTTGGTCTTCCATAGACATGTTTAACTTAATTAAGTCAGGTTATTTGCTGGGGAAAAAAATGGTTTGAAACTATGTCGTTTGCTCCATTAAATTCTGTCAATGCAGCTTGTACACACAAAAGTACACATGAAATTCTAGAAGAGACCAGTGTCTTGATATCTATCTTTCTTTTTTCCCCATAATATTTTGTTAGAATTATCCCAGAATAATGGATTCAAAGCAAAAAATAAATAAATAAATGTGGTTGTTACGTGTTAGTAAACACAGATGCCTCCTACATTTTCTGTGCCTCATTGCCCTGACTTCCTATTGATATAATTTGATAGGAACAAGTAGGGTAATTTTAAATCACATCTTTTTCACCATATTTAAATTTTCTGATGGCCAAATAAATTTCATTTCCAAAGACCCTCATGCAAAGTAATGGGCAACTCTTTTGAAAACTAAATGTTGATTTTTTTCTTTGAGAAATTCATGTATATTATTCACTTATTTTTTTCCATGTTTTATATTTTAATTGAGCTTATTGTATTTATTTTAATATTTTTTATATTAATCAACATTCTTTTGATGAAGTGGAGAAAATTACGTTCCTTTTCTTTGACTTTCCCCACTTGATTGAACTCATTCTACTTTAAGTCCTCAGTCTTTCCATTTTTCTACTTTTATGTTTTGGGACTTACTTATATCCTATTATCCAAGAAGGAAATGATTTGCATTGCAGAGAACAAAATGTACTTATGTATACACTCATTTTTAAATCTGTAAATATTTGGGAATTGTGTGTAGACAAGTAAACAAATACATATATTTCATATTTTGTCACACATTTCATATATTGATGTATATTTCAGAAAATCTAATGCTTCTACACACTGGGGAAAAAAAACATTTCGTTACAGAGCTTTCAAAGGACATTATTTTTCCATTTTGCATTCCCAAGGAGCACAGGTGTGTGAGAAATGACATGGATTCTTATCCCTGAACATCCTGTTTTCCTCAGTAACAACCATATTAGAACCAGAAGTTGGAGTTGACTTTAGACTCTACCTTGTCCTGATCTCCTAGGATCCCTCAACCCAGTGTCTCTCTCTCTAGGAACTTTATTTTCTCCACTTGTAACACAGAGAGAATGACTTAGATTACAGTTAGAAATTTTAGCTATTTAATATTTTAAAAATAGTGAGTATGTCTTATAAGTGGATTCTGGATAAGAAAGAAATGATAATATTCAGGAAATTACATTCTCATGATAGAGAAGCTTCACATTATAGATCCTCTTAAACTATTATTATAGATGTTCACTGTGTTAAGTTGAACAAATTAACTTAGCTTCTTGAACTCTTGTTTCTTAATGTATTAAATTATGATATTCTAACTCAATTCCTACCCTTAGAGGGATAGTTTTCAGAGAAAATGAGTAAAACATGCCTCTCTCACCCACTTTTATTCCAGGGGTGGTCTTGTGTGACAGTGCCCTCATTCAGATTTCTTTCTTCTGGAGAGGAGGTTACAGAGTGATCAATGCCTTTTAATTCCACATAAGACCTTTAATAAAACAGAATACATTTCAAGGACTAATGTTGGTCTGACTGGCCATCATACATCCTTGTGACAAAATAATAGTCATTTTGTCTCTGGTGTATCATGAGAAGTTAGGATATCATGAGGTCCCTTGAAACACTAATTTCTCCGTAACTTCAGAAACTAAAGATTATAAACAAAAAACCCTAACATGAAGAAAGCTTTTTCTTGGAAGGAATTTACTCAACCAAGTTTTTAATGCTTGATTCTCTCCTTTCCCAACAGTGAGACAAAAAAGGCCACATGCCACCAAGCAAATCTTCTCGTGCATTTTTGCTATTTTTTTAGCTTAGTTTTTGATACACACTTGGAACTCAAATAATATAAATTGAATGAGCAAAATAAAAATCACATGTAATGTAGCATAGGGGTTTTTCCCCCAATACCAGTTCATTCTCTACCCTTTAGAGTAATGTTTATGCCTGTTCCTTTGCTGTTTACACCAATACCTTTTACTTTTGAATGTAGACTTCTAGTTCTGTGATTCCCAGCCTTTGTTTCGTGGTATTCATAGCACATTCAATAATCTCAAGAGAAATTCACTAACCTTGATTTTCTTCACTTGCTTATTTGTAGCAAATGTTAAGTACACATTGGTAATAGTGGTGGGATTTGCACAAATGAGGAAAACATGATAAAACAATAGGATTAAAACAGAAAATAAAATCACATCATTTAAACTCAGCATCAAAGAATATTGGAGTTTGATGTAATCTCAGAGATGATTGAATTGTATTAAAGCTTCTTATTTAACAGATAGAAAAACAACCTCTAAGAATAAAATCCCATGTCCAGAGACACACTGGAAATGGCAGAACTGTGGCTGCAACCAAAGTACCCTCATTCCAAGTTCAGGGATCTTTAACATTTCCTCTGAAATATTCCAATCATTTGTCAAAGGAGATAGTTGAACTATATGATTTCTTAGGCATTGTCTAGATCCAATATTGTGTCATCTATGTTATTTCCTTCTTCCAGGTCTCTGGCTTCATGCTTTATTCTATTCATGTCTGAATCTCCAGTTAAGACCCAGTGGCATGTGTGTCTGTCTTTCAGAGACATAAGCAGAGAGCTAAAATCATTAAAACTTTAGAGAGGACTTTCTCTAAAAAAAATTAATTTAGGTCTTATTATGATAAATAGCAGAGTTTTGTCAAATAAGAATTTACTCTAAATGTCAAGTGGCACTTATAAATAGGGTGGGGAGACAGTTACTTGAAATCAAACCAAACACTCAGAATCTAAACTCCAAAGAATGGAAATTACTGTCTAAGACTGTAGTGTCTATTTCTACCTCCATACAAGAGTTACTTCTGGAGAAGTGCTAACGGGGCTGAAAAGTAAGGAGGAGGAGAAGAGCAAGAGGAGAAAGGTGAACAAGAAACATAGAAAGATTGAGAAGTCACAAAGCATCTGTCCTATACAAATAACTTGGACTCTTTTCTATTTTCGCAAGATTACTAAGCTCAACACTAGACAAAAAATTGTGACATGTGAGTTAGAAACATACATCAATCAAATGTTCACAGGCTTGTGCTATTTCATCAATCAAATGTTCACAGTCATATGGCACACTGGGATAAACTAAGGTGGCCATCGACAGCTCAGCTTCCTCCCTGGTGGCTGTAGCCAGCTCAGGCACTACTACACCAATCCAGTGTTGGGGGGGTCAATATCTACTTGTCACCCATTTTGGCTCTGTGTGGAGACACATCATACTGGAAGAAAGAGTCTATTGGAATCAATCCAATAGCTAACTGGGGAAGTTTTATATTTATAAGTAGCATATAAAATAGTGTTTGGGAATAATTAGTTATTGAATAGCATTTTAAATGGTTAGAAGTGTGTAGTTTTTTGTTTGTATTTTTATCTGTAAGTAACATAGGAGGTAGAAGGTAGAAGGTCTGTGTCTAATAGATTTGCTATGACAGAAATCATAAAAATAGTGTACCCATTAGTATATGAAAAGCATTCAATCATGTTATTGTTCTTATAATTATTATTACAATTATTAAATAACCACTGAAGTTCTTATATTTTCTAAGCAAGACCATCTTCTTTATTTTCCTCTCTAGAGAAATAAAATGAAGTGTTAGAAAGGTCATTTTCCCTAATGTTTAAAATTCTTAATACATTCATATGAAGAAGTTTTAGAAAATGTATGACTTCTGTTTCACTCCATCACTTGTTTCTTTTTATTTCTGTCCCATTTCCCCTCCCCCTTGCATCCTTTCCTTCATTCTTTCTCTTCTATGTTTCTTATGTCTCCTCTTATTCTAATTGAATTTGATATCCTTTCACATTACCCATGAGATGAAAATTCTGAAAAACATTTAACCTCTGTGAGTGTCAAGTACATATTTTAAAATATAATCCGCCCCCCCCAAATAGGCAAATGATTTGGATCAGAAGAAAGTGTTTTTTTTTTTTTTTTGCACTTTGTCATAGCACCTTTGAAAAATTTTAAATTTTAATTTTTAAATTTGAGTGAGTCTGTCCCTCACCTCCAGACCACATTATTGTTGTTATTATTATTATTATCTCCAAAGAGATGCCAGGATTAGTTAATTAGTTCTATGGTAAAATCTCAAGAAACAATTCCAACCTTTCACTTAGGAAATTAATATACCATTTGGTAAGAGACGATAGGCTTCCTCTAATGAACAAAATAAACCAAGTAAACTTGTATTAATTTCTGACCTAGGGATCCCTCCTGGGGGATGTGGAAATGTACCATTAATGAAATTCTATTGACCTAGCCTCACCTCCATACCCACATATATAAGAAGTCTGCCATCCCTCTGTTGCCGTATTAAGGACTGCACTCAGCTGCTCTGAGGTAGGATCTTTGACTGTCATAGAACACAGAAAGAACATTGCTCAGATATAGTACTGGTATGTTTTCTTTAGGCCACACTTTGTGACTATTAGAAGGACATTCTGTTGTGACTTTATCTGCTAACAACTGGGGCAGTGGTCTTTTCAAGTTTGAGAAGGATGAACAAATACATACAATTACTTTTCAGCAACCAGACTATTGGAAAAGGTATACTTTAGCGTGAAACGTGGGAAGCTAAGGGATAGTTAGTAATAGTTTAGAAAGACATGAAAAGATTTACTGAAGGGAAAAAGGGTATGTAATTGCTGATGAGTGAAAGAGTGGGGTTGGTACTCATTATAAAGAATTTTCAGACATTAATAGGTAGGTGGCAAGATTATATATTATTAATGGAGCAGTACGGGTTGCCCTCTGAATATTTTTAAGGCAAAGCTTGCCCTCTTTGTATGTACTTACATGTGGATGAAGGTTTTCTGCATGCTTTGGAGGAGATTAAAATGTTGAATGTTTTCTTTTCTCTTTTTTATTGCATTCTAACCCTTCTCCTCTTCTTACTCTGTAAGCTGCCACACAAACTGATGTCTCTGCTCAGATGCATATCTATGCAGATCCAAATAGCAGCCCTCCTTCTCACAGCTGGCATCTTGGAATTTAGACCCTTTACCCAATACTTCAGGAATATAGATGTACTTCTTTTTTCTTGTCCATTGATGGTATCCCTGGCAATACTTTTTTTAGATAAGTTGGCATCTGGCATTAGAACCCATAACCTTCCTGATGAACTAACTAGTTCCTGGCACAGTAGGTGTTCAATAAATGTTACCTACACACCATTATAGTGCAATTTTTTTAAAGTTAGGAAAGACTCTTCTATCTTTTTTATGTTTAATGTTCTACTTTGAATATTCCCAAATTCACCGTGGTAGTGGTGAGGGAAAGTAGAGGATTGCTTCCCATTCCACTGGTGAAATCATTTACCATTTGCATGAAAAGAGCAGGTGAAGGTGATACCTGCAGAAATATATGATCATGAAAATTAAAGATAAGGGTGAAGGGAAAGAGAGAAATTCACATCATTGGATACTAAGTTGTTACAGGGACAATGAGGGAGATTTAATTATTCGATACCTGAAATAATGTCCAATGGTTTCTTAATTTATCTAAGTAGACAAAAAGTACAGGTATGGTGGGTGGAGACGTAAAAGAGGGAGAACAAAAGTTCAGTGGTCATAGCTGAATATGGCTTCAAAAAATTATTAATAATAATTAATAATCATCTTGCTTTCAAGACTATAAAACTACCATGTATATCTTTCTTAAATAACTATTACATCATGTAATATCCTTACTGAACCAACTTACATTTCCACCTTATTTCCAGATACTCTGAGTCAAGTTCTCTTAGCCTTCACTTTCCAGCCACACCCTACTCCACACCCCTTAGCTCTCCAAGATGCACTTCAGGTGCAGTTTAACTGGACCCGCCCTTATTTCCTTTACCCCATGCTTCCGGCTGATTCCTGCTTGCAAGCCTTTCCTGACATTATTTACACTATCTGTGTTTCCGTCTTCTCTCCTTCTTAAGCCTCAAATTTTTAAATTAAGCCAATTTCCATCTCTCCTATTGCACTGTTTAACTGAACTGACTCCAGTCTTCTCTTGGTTCCTATAGTATACTAATATTTTCAAAGCAGTTATCATTTGAGTGCTCTTTAAATGTTTTATGCTGTAAGGTTATCTGTCTCTAGCTCTAAAGTGAACTCTTGAGGTAACTACTCTGACACACTTTACTCAGATTGACTCAGGATCTTCTGGTTTGCTATGACAATGTCTGTAAAGCTTCTAAAGTACCTGGCACATGACAGGCTCGTCTGTTCTTTCCAGTTTGGGAACACTGCAACTTTCTGTGTCTTTTCCTATATCTGTTGGTAATTTTCACATCTTTAGTTGTCTTCTTTTTACAAATTTATTCAAAACAGACATATCCCGATATACTATCCCTGGCTCCCTTTTCCTCATTCAGAAACACATAATTGATGACTTTTACAGCTATATGGTACTTTTGATTAGTGATAAAATTGCATCTTTTGACTGAAAGAGAATGGAAGTTCACAGAAGTACCTCTGTGCATATCATCCCCAGGTCAGTTTGGCAGCTCCACATAGCACAACTGTAGGGGCTGCTGCTGTTATATTATTTCTGCTCCTAAACACTTTCAAAAGTCCTCAAAATAGCATATTTTTGTCTTCCATAGAAATTCCCATTTTTGATATATGATGATCTGCCTTTGTAAGGATTCTTGGTATGTGTTGCATTTCTCAAACTGTATAGTACACTCCTTAGGAGTACTTGTCAGTTGGTGTTAATCTTCGTAGCTCATGAATCACCAGGTACAGTGCCTTGAACACACAATGTGTTTGCACTTGAAGCATTCTGTCTCTAAGAATAGAGTAGAAAATCATTCCCTTTAAAAGTAGTGTAGACATATTGTATCAGGAGAGGAGATCACTTCTGGTTAGTAGTCTTACTGCCATAGAAAGACACTGGCAGCTTACTTCTCATGGCTCTAATCATGCTGGATTTCTGGGAAAGTATGTTAGATGGGATTGGTCCAAGCTCTTCTTCATGGTAGACTATCATCTGACCTTATGTATGGGTTTTCTTACAAGCTGCTATGAAGGTCACTAAATGATGGGATTTCTATGGCTTCTCCCAGATCAACCCCAAGCTTGTCTGGTAGCATAGAGCTTCTACCACCTGCCAACCTGCACAGAGACCTTCCTCATTCCCCTCACATCTTTTCTGCATGTGGCAGACCACAAGTACCCATTTCCTCCCCTGTGGTCCCTATTCACGGTGTTCTGCCTTCCTTGGTTTGATCTCCCTGCCTTCTCATGCTCTTCCCTACCAAGTGATTATTTGGTAACACTGGGTGATATTATAACTGGTCCTGGGTTCAGGGTACTCTGGGCTATGATCTAACCAGTACTGGGGATAGGGCATTCTCTGCCTTCAACGGCAGAATGGCCTGAAGCTGAGATCATGCAGATGAATGGTTTTCTTCTTTTACTTTCTTCCTTCTTCTTCCTTTTGTTTTGGAAAGACTCTAATTGTTGAGAGAAATAGGAGAAAAGATGAGAGGCCTAAGCAGTAGAGATGATGACAGTGGAGGAAAGCTTACCTGATGGGAATGGAGTCCAGAATCTTGTACGTAAATAAACCAAATCACACATTATGTTAAGCACTAGTGTCAACCCTATGGTTAAAATAGATGCTGGGAATTGATATAAACAGAAGTAATTCATAAAATATCATTTTGTTCATAACGAAGATATCAATGTCACCACTTACTTGTAATGCCCAGTATCTGATGGAATAATACTAATTATACATTTGAATATGTACCACATCTGCTTCTAAATATTTCATTCATTGAAATAAGTAAATTGTTCTTCTGTGGTAAGCCTCACAGTCTCCTTAGCAAGATCTGTTCCCTACACATGTACACACACTTACCTATGCAAACACCACAAAAACAACACATGAGATACAAACACTACATAAACACTTACACACACATATGCACACACCACACACACACATGCACACAATACACACATATACAAATAACACACACTTGCATTCACACTCACAAGCAACCAAGAATCTAATTTATAGTTCTATTACTGAGTCTCCTGTTGTATGAAAATAAAGAATGAGGCTGAAGTCATATCTTTCTTCTTTTTCAGCTTTTGTACTTCTAGAATCTACTCTAAGACAGAATCTAAGAGTTAGAAAAGTTTTTATTCCCTTACCAAAAAGATTTGAGCAACACACAGATTTGCCTGCCCTTTTGAATATAGCATGAAGTGCAATCTGATTAGTTATATGAAACAAAACCCTGGCCCATGTTTTGATTCAAAAGTAATTTTTGTAGATAATTCTATTTGTCACATTTTTGGTTATTTCAGTTCTTCAAAGTATATTTTTAAAGGAATGATTGTAAGCTGATTTGATACTATCAGTAATTAATATATAAAATCTATAATATATCCAAGTGAAAAGAAAAGATGGTTGGTCAAGATAAAGTTATGGTTTGCCTTCATGAATATTTTAATTTCCAACCAGTTGTTGCAGAAGACCTGTAAATGGAATTTTAGTTACAATATCTTTCAATACTGTTTCTTGATCTATGATTCAGAGTGGTAGTTATTGAAAGAAAATTGTTCACATATTTAAAAAGTCAAAAGTAGATGAAAATTATCAAGCTTGTCAAAAGTTAATATTTGGATGCTTAGGTATTTGTTTTTCTCCTCCTCAACTGATAATGTGTGACAAATTTAAGTTCCAGCACAGACAAATACAAAAACTTTCTTTTAATTTTCTCCCTTTGAAATTTTACTCTTTTATCTGGAATATTACTCATAATATGTCTTCTTCTTTGATGAACATAAGATGGAAAAGGGTCTCTTTACTGCTCCTATTATTTTTACTTTGGCATAAGAGGAGTTTATTCCTTCTTGATGCTATAGAGATTATGATGTTACTTCAAAAAGTTCATGGAAAACTGGAATTAAAATGTAATGTGACTTCTTCTGTTAACTTTTTAAAGTACCCTAATATATATCTGACTATTGTGATATATTCAGGTATATCTATAATATTAGTGGCAAAAACATTTTACAGAAATATGCTCCTTCAGTAATTCTGTCACAAAAATAGGGACAGGCACTCTATGATATAATAATAACAATTGACAATTTATCCCTCAATATCCCTGAACATATCAAAAAGATGCGCATTTACCTTACTAAAGAATAAAAACATGAGAATTCATTCCATTTAATTCAAGAGGGATTTAATACTGCTGTGTCTTTTTCCTTCTAAATTCAGAAATTTCTTTACCATCTGTAGTTTTTACTCACAAACATGAAGGATTGGTAACATGGTAGAGAAATAACTGTAAGGAGAGAAAACCCAGCTAACAACAGATTCCCAGGATAATATAGCATTTTAATAGATTCAAAATGGCATCCTGTCAGTGAAACTCTGTTATCATTTTGGCCCAACAATAATTTAAGGGAAGTTTAAGTCATCATTAGTATGATGCAGTACTAAGTTACAAAATTTCAGCAGACTCTATTATGTCAACCAGAAAGACCGCCATGGTGATGAACCCAAAGGCTTGCTTGTGAAGCAGAATTCATGGTAGTCCTCATTCAAATCGCAATTTGTGCTAATGGGCATGCTTCCAGTATGGATCTTGGGCATGACTGGTGACAATCGGCTTTGTATACAAAACCAATACAAAAAATAACTCCCAAATTATCCTGTGAAAACAAACAAGTGCTTAAATTGATCTGTGCCTAAAACATGAACTTCCTTTACAGCACAACATCTGACAGTGTGGGTCTTGATCCTCAACTGGTTAGCAGTACTGCCTTGGCATCAAAACTTTCACAAAGCTGTTTAGCAATAGTCAAAAAATTAAAGTTATCTAGATCTATTGGATCCATGGTTATTTTCTGTTAATTTCCTAAGTCACAAATGGATATCTGTGTATGATCATAACCATGTAATCATCTTAATGGCAGAAAGCAATTTAAATTAAATCAACTCATACATATGAGGGGTACCCAAAAAGTTCATGGAAAGATTTGCATTATCCTTTAATTCCATTTCTCCATGAACTTTTTGAATCACCCTCATATTTATTGCAAGGAAATATGTGGGATAAGGCACAGTTACCAATCTCAGGAAACTTTCAATTGAAGGTGACAAGATTATAAAATGTATGCAGAAGAATGCTCAAAATAAAAATAAAGCATATGCTAGAAGAGGTTCTATATGAATGATCACATTTACATTTCACATTCAGACTACAGATTACACACCTATATGACTTTCCACAGATGATGAAATTCAGTTAGCTTAGAGATTAATTTGTGTGTGCAATGTCATACAGATTATTAATATTGAAACCAGAATTCAAAATAATACTGAGTTGATGTTCTCTCTTTTATTCCACATCGCTTCTGACATACTATCCACTGTAGGTTCCGTGGATAAATATCAGGTTGATAATTAACCTACCAACTTTCTGCTTCTAAAGCCCAGGGAGCTACCACGTGACATGGATATGGAGCCTGTTCTGCAGAACTCTACTGACTTCATCCTCTTGGGCCTCATCACCCATCTCAAATTCCCTGGGTTCATCTTTGCAGTGGTCTTTGCCATCTTTGTGGTGGCTGTAACAGCCAATGTGATCATGATTCTGCTAATCCATGTGGATTCCCACCTCCACACACCCATGTACTTCTTGCTCAGCCAGCTCTCCGTCATGGACACTGTTTACATCTGTATCACCGTCCCCAAGATGCTCCATGACCTCCTATCCAAGGAAAAGACCATTTCCTTCCTGGGCTGCTCACTTCAGATCTTCTTCTACCTGACCCTGATTGGAGGAGAGTTCTTCCTGCTGGGCCTCATGGCCTATGACCGGTATGTGGCTGTGTGCAAGCCCCTCCGGTATCCTCTCCTCATGAACCACAGGATTTGCTTGTTCATGGTGGCGGGCTCCTGGGTTGGTGGCTCCTTGGATGGATTCATGCTGACTCCCGTTACCATGAGTTTCCCCTACTGCGGGTCCCGAGAGATCAATCACTTTTTCTGTGAGATCCCAGCTGTGCTGAAACTGTCGTGCACCGACACATCACTCTATGAGACCCTGATGTACGCCTGCTGCGTGCTAATGCTGCTTATCCCTGTATCCATCATCTCTGTCTCCTACACGCTCATTCTCATCACTGTCCATCGAATGAACTGTCCCGAGGGCCGGCACAAAGCCTTTGCTACCTGTTCCTCCCATGTTATGGTGGTGAGCATTTTCTACGGGGCAGCCTTCTACACCAATGTGCTGCCTCATTCCTACCACACACCAGAGAAAGATAAGATTGTGTCTGCCTTTTACACCATCCTCACCCCCATGATCAACCCACTTCTATACAGCTTGAGGAATAAAGAAGTGGCCACAGCTCTAAGAAAAGCGCTGGGGAGGTGCGCTTCCTCCCAGAGAATCAGAGCATGGGAAGTGTCCGGGAAATAACAGGGGAGACCAATTGCAAACATCCCTGGTGCTGTGGCCAGTGACACACAGTCTTTCCAGAAAATATTTTTACGGTTCTGAAAAATGCTCGTTGTCATTTTAACAATCCCAAATTTTCAACAGGCAAGATCACCCTTTTCTAAGCATTAATTAAGAACGATAGCCAAAGGTAACAAGCATCTCAGCGTTAGCCAACCTGCTTGTCTGGAATCCAGATAACATTCTCAGTCAAGTAGCACTAGAAATCACCACGGGCAGGCCAGATATCCTTTGCAGAGCCCTGAGCAGATAATTTTATGTGACATGTGGTCATGTGTCCTTTGTGTCTGTATTGCCAACCACCCTTTGAATGGAAATTGCAAGGAGCGTTTTGCCATGTCCTTGATAATTTAATTTCAAACGTTCAATACAAGTAAAATATTTTCTAGTGCTAAGAGTATAGAAATTTTATTTAGAAAGCTTTTGAAAATGATATGATTGTATTCTGGATTCTGTGTTCTTAGTCACGTTTTTGGAATGTCTTATTTCTGAAATTACAATGAGGATACTTTCCATGTTATTATTCACATAGAGTCTAATACAGGCCTGGAAATTAATAAACATTTATTGGCTTATTGATTGATTGACTGAAAATTAACTGTGCCATTGAGATTGCAATGTTTCTACAAACCTACAAAAACTTCCATTTACGCTTTAATAAAATGGTAATAGATAAATGAAGAATTAACTCCCTTGGGTTAAGTTACTCAGCTTTCTTATTCTCAATTTCTCCATTGGTATGCTGGTGGATAAATGTTTCCTTTTTTAATTGGTTGAGATCAGGTGTGATATTTTGGTAGGTGTGCAACTTTGATAAACATTAACTAAACAAAATCACACTGAGGCTTCTGCCATCCATTTATTTAACATTAACTTCCTCCTTTCTGTAAGGTCCTGAAATAAAAGAAATGAAAAAGTATGGATTTCCCTGTTGCTTACTTTCTCTATCAGTAGAAGGCTTTGAGAGGTTACATAGTTGAAAAAGACTAAGCAAAGATTATTCAATCTTAGGTTATTCTGGTGTCAACATAGGGATAGAGTGAAAATGTTTTCTCCATTGATGCTAACGTAGGTGAAAAAAATATTCTCTTTAATATGCTAATCACAAGGTTGTTTTTGTCTCTGACATTTCCTAATGCGTTGATGTTTACCCTGACATCAGACATACAAACAAATAGAAATGAGATGGAAGAATGCCATGGAGGGATGAATTTTTTCAAGTAGAGAAACAGACCAGGATTCATTTATGAAATACCCTCAATGTTATTTCAATTTGGTTCCATTCCCTTTTAATTCCTTTGTGTCTCTGCAGTAATGCCTTCTCCCTTCTCCCTCCTCCTGCCTTAGCTAACACCTTCTTGATCTTTCTCTTCATAAAAGCACATAACTTCAAACTTCACATTTCTCCTTTGCCCAGGACATTTGTGCTTTATTTCTCATTTCCTCAGGGAGTGCCCTGGACCTGTGTTGCTATTTATTAAAGTCTAATAGAACTTTTGTTCTTACATTTCCAAGATTAATCCTCTTCACATTTAACAAGGGCATTCAACTCATACATTGATAGATATTTCAAAAGTACCTGAAAACCAAGTAAGAGAAATGCATTTAGGTGAGTTCCTAGAAATATCACCGGGGTTAGTGACTGGAGCATGGATAGTGGGGACTTCTGCAATGTTTTTTAGAGTCTATTCAACAAACTCAGTGACGGTTACATGGACGTGTTCACTTTGTGATGATTCACCAATCCTGCTACTTCTGATATGCGAGCTTTTCTGTTCTATGCTCTATTTTAATACTATTAAAAAATTTTTTTTGAATCTCATCATCCACATGGCAGGTGCCCACTCCCCTCACACATGAAACGAGTTCCACCCTAAAAGGGAGTGGCCAAGGTTTTTTCCCCAGTCATCTCATATGGTGATTGCAGTTACCTAATTTTCCTCTTTATTAAAAATAATATATTAATAGAAATAAAAAATATAAATTATACTAACTTAAAAATAACTTTAATATTATCAGCTGTATACCCACAACAGGACCATGCACTTTTCCAGATGATGGAGAAAAGATGAAGAGAAAACTGTCTCCATTTTTCAAAGCATTCAGTTGCATTATCTGATTTTGATTCTGATCCTAACAAGTCCTATGAAATATTTAGAGAAAGAATTAGTCCCATGGGAGATAAAGCTGATGTTAACAGCAAATTATTGCCTCTCTCAAGCAAGAGACAGGTGGGACCTCAGAATATGTCTTCTGACTTCTGGTCTGGTGTTTTGGTTCCAAACCTTGTTATTAATTGATAGACCATTTCCAAAGTACAGAAGCACATCATAATGTGCGGCTGCCAGCTTGTTAGCCCTAAGAATCACCTGGGGACAAAGGTCCCCCATGAGCAATATGTTGATAAAACCCTTGTTCATTTTCTGTTGGATGCTGGCTAGGCTGGTCTACCAAAGAACTGAAGACCTGTGCCGAGGGCTAGTAAGACCCCCGTGGGGTCTTTCTACAGGTGAGGGATATGGACATAAAATTAACTTAACCATTGTTCCTACAAATTTGCTTTATTTGTACAGTAAAAAAATATATTTATGCAGTATAAAATCATAATACTGGAAAGCATAAGATGAGATTTAAATACTTTAGCTGCCTTATTAAATACTCAGTAAGATTTTATACAAGAGGGAATGATTAGAAAAACTGAAAATATTTAGGCAATTATTTAGCATGGTGAAAAGGGTTCAGATTTCTGCTGTCTAGAAAACGACAGTACATCTCTGCCAGGTTAGAAAACTGCCTTTGAATAAAGTGAAATTCTGCTAAGAGAGCTGACGACATTGTGGAAACAAAATGCTTGCAACATTAGATCTTGACTCTACAAAGAAGTTGTGTATACGAGAAGGACAATTGTAGTAATAGATGATTTTATGGCATCGATAGGTTATTTAGCCAAAACAACAGACTGATTCGCACGTAAACAATAAGCTAAAACCAGATGAATTTTTATTTACTTTTTTTAGCTTTAATTGTGTTGAGGGTAGATCTTCTTAAACCTGAGTGACTACCATGGTCATGTCTCACATTTACCAAACATTCCTGAGTGTGCTTCCTTCAAAATCCCAGAGACTCAAAGGTCAGGAAAATATTTACTGTTTCTGTTTTGACTATATTCCTTTGGTTTGTACAACTAGCTAAAAATATAAAAGTGATAAATTAATACCTGTAGCATTAACTCCCATATTGCTTTATTTTTTTTCTTTGATCATCTTGTTAAGCCTATTTTACTTCTTTAAATTTTACTCATCACATAAGCAAACACAGGGATATTTATTTTGTTCACTGATGCATCCCAAGCACCTAGAAATTTTCCTGCTATACAATACGTTCTCAGTAAATATTATTGAATATTGTTGTATTAAGTGAATGAAAACCATTTAATTTTAGAAGGCTTAGCACTTTGAAACACAAATTTTATTTTATTTTTTCTCTTTTTTTTTTTTCTTGGGTATCTCAGGTTTGAAGAGTTGCAGTGAAAACTTCAGTTAAAAGTTAAAAGTTGGTGTTTACAAGCTCACATAAAATTGCTTGTTAGGGTAAAGCTGAACAGAAGAGAACTGGACAAAAATTCCTTCCAACTTCACTGATTATTAAGTGATTTCTCTTAAGTATTTTAAAATTGTGTCACATGTAAAGAAACAGCATTGGCTTTTGCTGGATTCTTCGTAGATATTCTTTCTCCACTGGAGCACACAGGAGGTAAGTCCCATCGAGACACATTTGCTTAGTGTGAAAACAGAAAGATATTTTCTTCAACACTGTCTGAAAATTTACATGTGAGAGCAAGTCTTAGGATGACATACGTAGTTGACATTATCAAAATCGTTCTTTTTCTTAATTTCCAAAGTATTTAACTGCCATGAGAAATGATGTTAATGAAGTGTCTTATAAACTTGGAAAAGTGAAATCAGATAATGTGTTTGAACATAGTTAAAACCATGTCTTTGGGTCTCAGCTTCAGAACAGCTGATGAAGGTTCAATAAAGAAAGCTGCTTTTCTTCCTCCCTGGATAAACTGTGGGAAACTCCTTTAAAGGGAGAAAGGGTAACAGGATTTTGACCCACGTGAGGGCTGCTTGCAAATAAGAGTCCTTTGTAACTTGAAAAATTGTAAAAATCTTTACCTTTTGAGTATTGTTAAGACCAAGATTACAATATATACTGTGTGTGTGTTAAGAGGTTCCCAGGATACTCAAAGGGTCTTCAAAAAGTTCATGAAAAGATTCTTATTATCCCTTTTATTCAATTTTTTCACCAAATTTTTGAAGAATGCTCATGTTCTTCAAAGAATTGAAAAGTGTATTAAAAGACAACAAGACTCTTTCCATAAACTTTTTAACATACCCTCATATATATATGTGCACCTTTTTCAATTAACAATGCAATGACACTATCATACCATGATAATGAATGTAGATCCATCTCATATCCCAATGATCTCTTAGATTTCTACCATGTACTAAATTATTTAGTGTGTGTCCGATTAGCAGATGCCTAGGTGTCTTCTGCTTTCTTATTGCAAATAACACGAATATGAATATGTTTTCATAGAGTAAGTTGCCCATTCATCTGATTATTTTCATACTAAAATTTCCTATGAGTTGAAGTTTACATACATTATTTTTCAGATTCTTGACAGACTCCTTGGTGCTCTCTCATAGAAAATAAAAATAGCCATTTCCATTTCCATCAGCAATTTTTGAGAATCTTTCCTTTTTCTTCAATGTTTATACACCCCAGATCTTAACTAGAGGTTCAAGTTGCATAAGACCGGGTGAAACCCATTTCTTCACTATGGACTTTCTGCCCTGTACATTGGCCTTTGTGGCAAAAGAAAAATTGGCCAGTGCTCTCCAGCACCTATCCTGTGGAGGAAGGTTCATGGTGCTTACTTTGCAGGGAAGAATCAACCTAAATTCTAACCCTGTGCCTTTGGTCCTCCAGTGTCCAGCTGAGTGGAGTCAGACCAAGGACTTCACATTTCATTTCATCGCCTCACCAAGCATACAATACGAGGAATGTGGCACCAAGTGTGTAGTTATAAATACATATTAAAGGGAGGAAGTGGTGGGAGTTTTTTATGACTTCACCCAGGAGAGGCCTGAGGAGTCCACCTGGTCGGCAGTAGAGGTCAAGAACACCTTTAATTTTCCAAAGATGTTTAGTTTAATAACTAACTCTAGAGAATCTGATCGAGCTCAAATTGTAAATGATCATTCTGAAAATGTCTGGTCCCACATAACCGCCTTCCTAAATCCATAGTAGAGAGACATGCCTGTAACTCACAGAGAATCCCCACCTTTATGGAAGCTTTCATTCAAAACAGAGGCACAGTGTGTCACAACAACATTGAACAGACCATAAGAATACTGAAGTCTGATTACAGAGCTAGCGTTTTACTTTAAGTCTTTTTGAAAATGCTATTTTAAAGAAAAATATCCCTCTCCTCCCCATTTGGGAGCACCTGTACCTGAAGAAATAGTAGAAAAGAGGAATGATGTTGAAAAAAATGTGATAATTTAACTCATGGTTTTTGTTTTGTCATTGACAGGATTGCTCCAGTAACGTTTCACTTTATTTTAATTATTTAAATTGGGTTCACATGTTTAATTTTTTGAAATGTCTTTGTTGTTTCTTCCTCACACAACTGTCAGTAATAGTGTTGTCCTCAAGAGTCATTTTTGAGTGAACTCTGCCACTTTCTCCTGACACACATTACAGAGGATCTCCTTTAAATCTCAGATCCTCCAAAAGGGTTAGGGGTCTCTACAGTGCTGCAGGTTGTCACTGTGGTGACACTGGTAGAGGACTGGGAGCATGCCTTGTGGATGGGGAATCACCATGTCTGCTCAATGGTGAATGTTCAACAATGAGATCTGTGAGCCTGGTGTTTGCAGAATCTTTCTCAGGTTATGTTTGCTGAGGATTTTTTTTTTTTTTTCCATGAACCCTCAATGTGAAATGAGGAACCTTTATGCAGGCATGTGATAACTGGATTTGGCCCAGAAGTTAGGAAGAATTTTGAGTTTCCGGAAAAAAAAATTAACTTCATTTTGTTACTATATTATTTTGTTGCCAATTTTTGATCAGAAATTAAAATCTTTGTTGAGTGTGATTATACCTTCATACCCTGTATTCATTTAACTTCTCTTAGCTAGTTGTAAACTGATGCTGAAAAAGGTATTGTGTCTTTCAGGAGCAGCTAAATGTAGTGGCACAGAACATGGAAAACAATAGCAGAGTCCTTGAGCCTGAGCCCAGCTCTCCCATTTGGCTTCTCTGAGCTTCAGTTTCTCCAGCTGTAAGATGGTGATAATTGCAGTAAAGGACTTCACAGAGGTTGCTGTGAAGAGTGACTAGGTCACATATACAACAGCGTTTGGCACACAGTCAGCACTACATGAGTGCTGGCCGATTTGTTACTAGCAACTTGTCTTCATTGTGTTTAAAACTAAGAAAATTATTAAAATTATTCATTGGCATATCAATTTCCTATGGCTGTTGTATCAAATTACTACAAAATCAGTTTATTATATTATAATCCTTTAGATCAGAAGTCCAAAATAGGTCTCACAGGACTAAAATCACAGTGTTGACACAGCTGCATTCCTTCCTGGAGGCTTGAGGAAAGAATCCATCTCTCAGTGTCTTCCACCTATGTTCCTTGGCTCGTGGTTTCCTTTATCTCCAAAGCCAAGGTTGAATCACACTGACCTGTTTCCAAAATCGCATCTTCTGTGAGTCTGCTCCATCCCTCTTCTCATAAGGCCTTTGTGATTACATTGAGACCGATAGGATAGTCAAGGATAATCTCCTTATTTCAGAATCCTTATATTAATCACGTCTGCAAAGTATTTTTTGCCATGTAAAGGAGCATATTCATAGGTTCCAGGAATTAGGATGTAGAGGTCTTTGAGGGAGGTGGGGGAATTATTTTGCCCACCAGTGATTTTATTTAATACTAAGCTAAGTTTATTACAGCTTTATTAAATTTAATAAGATAACAACTAACAATAAACCTCGTGGCATTTTTAAGACACAGTCTTTCTGATAATAGGAGGCAGATTGAAACTTGGTGCTAAGACAAATGATGCATAATTATTTCCTGTCTTCTCATCTGTTTAATATAGGGTGGAATCAAGCTATATCGTTAAAGCCTTCATTACAATCTCTGCATGTATAAAAACATTTGAAGCTACAGTTATCTTTTACATAATAATCATAGCAAGGACAGATTCAGAATACATGAAGAAGTGGTGAGTCTCTCCTTGGTTATAAATTATGCTGACATCTTAGTTACTCTATAACTAAGTATATTGAGTTTAAGCCATTGGGAGTAATTGTCTCAAATTTATATATATGAACCTGAATGATTTAGAAATAAAATTTGTATTGCTGTTTGAGCTTAGCAACTTGTAATTCACTTTTGTTTCTTAGAACTAAGTTTCTTTTTAGAAAATATGACTGGATACTATTTTATAGCAATTTTTTTAAAATTGAAGATAAACATAAAGACCTGGGATTTTAACAAATTTATTTCTCTTTAGTACATTTTATAAAACAAAACCAAAAATATTCTAGAGGAATTCTACTGGAAGTGTACCATTTCAATACTGACCACATGTGATTGAGAATTATTCATTTAACTATTCAAAAAATGTTTATAATATGCCAGGCATTCTTTTTGATGGTGGGAGCACACAGGTAGCAAAACAGGCAAAGCTCTTCACTCACATGGAGCTTACAACATATGTCAAAACTCATCAAATTACACAATTTAAACGTGTGCTGTTTATTGAATGCCAAATTATACCCTAACCCTAATAAAGCTGTTAAAATATAGCAAAAAAAAAAAGAAAAGAGATAAATGCAACAAAATGAATATATAATATGTCAGAAGGCATTAAAAAATAGGAAAAAGCATGAAATCATCTAGTTGAAACAGAAGAATAATCATTTCTGAGAAGGTGGCTTTAGAGCAAAGTCCTGAAAGAGATGAGGGGATGACTTTGTACAGATGTGGGAAGGAGCCCCAGGCAAGAGCATGTGGGAGACAAAGGCCTGGGGTTGGGGGCTCCCCCCAGAGTGGGGACAACAGATCAGCAGGGAGGTCAGCACAGAGCTGTAGCACAGGGGCAAACACATGGAGGAGGCAGGAGATAACCTCAGAGGGTAAAAGTTTCATAACATCATGGGCCTTAAGGTGGGATATGAAGCACCATTGCAGGGTTTTCAGCAGAGAGTGACATGGTGTGATGTAGGTTCCCAAGACCACTTTTACGCCTGAGAGCTGAAAAATTGTGGGAAAGCTCCTGGAACAACCTGGGTGAAATATGATGATGGATTAAGTTAGGCCACTAGCCGTGGACACGGTAAAAATATACAGATTTTGTTTTAACTATTTTTTACTTTTTGGGTGGAACACTTGAATTCCCGTAATATGACAAAGAGAAGACCCACTCTCTCCCCTTTAGTGTGGGTCAGCTTTTTAAAGAAGTTTTTGGAATCTAAAATAGAATGTCTCTTAATAAACTTTAACAAAAATATATTTTGAGAGAACATTTATTTTCAATTGTCCTTGGGAAATGGAATACAATTAAACGAATGAATCAGGAGATGAAGACCCACACTGACATAAACATCTAGAGTTTTAGCTACAGGGTATTTTTGGAAGGACTGATAAATGAGGCAATAGTCTTGGGCTCCTTTCAGAGTAATTTGAAATTATAAATCAGGGGAAATTTAGAGTGAGCCAATTTAATTTTGATCTTATCATCAAAATAAGTATTTTTTTTTCAGTATTCTGTTGGTTAGGTTTTACTGATTCCATTGGTCACTTTTCACTGTCATAATTTTCGCCCCTTTGTGAAACCAGATATGACTCCAGCATGGTAAGGAACGATCAGCTAAATTTAAATTTCAAGTAAACATCAAAATTCTTTTAGTGTAAGTAGATCACAAACTTGTACTACAACATTTTTTTTTTTTTTTTTTTTTTGCTGTTTATCTGAAAGTAAAATATAGTTGAACATCCTGTATTTTAATTTGCTAAATCTGGGAAGCCTAGATAGTGAGCCCAAGATTATCTGGCCGTCATCCTATGAATGGAATAAAACGATTAAATTGTAATGTGCATCTGGGCTTCCCTCTTCATTGGACTCTCACTTTCACATACAAAAATGATTGATTCTCAAGCCACAGGCTTACTATTAATGATGGGGGTTGGGGATCAATTTACTGCATGTGTGGTTTCTCTCTCCTTCTCTCTCTTTTTTTAAACATTTAAATCTTTAATTCCATTCTCATATATCTGCCCCATAGCTTTTCAGTTCTGGGTTTAGCTCTGGCCTCAATGTAGGTAAATATTGGCAGACATCTACCTTGGTTAACTCCTTGTTCCTGCATGTCTGTTGGTGACATAGCTTCAAGCTGCCAACGTTTTATTTTTAACCTCCCTCAGCCATTTTCCAAACCCACAGTAGCACTGGGAAGAAATTCAGGGAAATAGCTTAGTGGCACAAACTACTTTTTAAAAAAAAAATTCTGGAATCTGTTTGGAGATAAATTATAGAGCAAAGAAAATATTTGAAGAAACATCTGCGAGGAGGATAACAAAGCAGTGCCAGCAACAGTGACAAGGTCCAATTTTAGGAACCAGCAGCAAAAAAGAAGAACAAAAAAATAAGGAACACTTTATTCATGAAACCCCTATAATTGTCCTAACCATTTATTTACTGAGTTATTCACTTCATTCTCGTTTAGCCATTCAGTCAATAAATGAATCAATCATCCTTTTCTCCAACCAGTATATATTCAGCCCTTCTATGAATTGGACAACTTTCTGGATGCTAGAAATACAGAATGAACACAGCAGATATGGTCAAAACTCTACTCCGGTATAGCATACACCGATTTTATTATGCAAGTACCATAACCTATAGCAGAATGACCTAGACACAATATAAAAAACAGAAATAGAGCCAAGTTACTGCTTTATGATGCATTTTTGGGTTTGTCTTTCTCTAGCATTCTATTCTAGAAAGTTTCACCCTGACTAGTACGTTCTGAGATGTCTTCTCCACTGCAGTTTTCTCCCATAGTGAAGGTGCTGTCTTGCTTGTCTTCCTGGTCTTTGTGTCTTCCTGCTCCTCTGGAGCTGTCGTAGGCAATACTAATGAAGAACAGAACATCATCCTCTGACTTTATCCTTGTGGGGCTTCTGGTGAACAGTGAGGCTACAGGGATTGTGTTTACAGTTATCTTCGCTATTTTTGTGGTAGCCGTAACTGCAAACTTGGTCATGATATTCTTGATCCAGGTGGACTTCCGCCTCCATACCCCCATGTACTTTCTGCTCAGCCAACTATCCATCATGGACACCCTTTTCATTTGCACCACGGTCCCAAAGCTCCTGGTGGACATGGTTTCCAAAGAAAAGACTATTTCCTTTGTGGCCTGTGGCATCCAGATATTTCTCTACTTGACCATGATTGGCTCAGAGTTCTTCCTGCTGGGCCTCATGGCCTACGACCGCTACGTGGCTGTCTGTAACCCTCTGCGGTATCCAGTCCTGATGAACCGCAAGGTGTGTCTTTTGCTGGCTGCTGGTGCCTGGTTTGGTGGCTCCCTTGATGGCTTTCTGCTCACCCCCATCACCATGAATGTCTCCTACTGTGGCTCCCGCAGAATCAACCATTTTTTCTGTGAGATCCCTGCGGTTCTCAAACTGGCTTGTGCTGACACGTCCTTGTATGAAACCCTGATGTACATCTGCTGTGTGCTCATGCTGCTCATCCCCATCTCCATCATCTCCACCTCCTACTCTCTCATCTTGCTAACCGTGCACCGCATGCGCTCTGCTGAAGGCCGCAAAAAGGCCTTTACCACATGTTCATCCCACTTGACTGTAGTCAGCATTTTCTATGGTGCTGCCTTCTATACGTATGTGCTGCCCCAGTCACTCCACACCCCTGAGCAGGACAAGGTGGTGTCAGCCTTCTATACCATTGTCACACCCATGCTCAATCCTCTGATCTACAGCCTCAGAAACAAGGATGTCATGGGGGCATTTAAAAAGATATTTGCACATTGTTCATCTGCTCAGAAAGTTGCAACAAGTGATGCTTAGAGATTAATTAACATGAGGATAGATCCTTCTAAGAACTTCCTTCATGTACTCTGTTTTCACTAAAGATTATTTGGTCAACTATCAAAGTATACTTTTGACAATTAAGAAGATTCACCCTGTCTGGATTCTTGCCCCCAAGGGAGGGAAGGGAAGATGTTTCACTGTTATGTACAGACCTTTTGGTGAAGTATCAAAAGCAATTTATTACTAAGTAAGTTAAAGAATCTGCCTGGTCTTGATTCATGTCTGTAGAGAAAAAAAAGCAAATGTTGGAGTTCATAGCAACCCTTTCACTCTGAACTAGGTCTTCTTTGCAATTTATTCACTGTTAAACCAAACAAAAAAACCAAAAAACCAAAACCAAAACAAAACAAACCTACTTATAAAGTTACAAAATTTGTGTTGTTGGTGTCAAAAATTCTGTGATTTTTTTTCTAACACTAGAGTAAAAGAATACCAAACCACAAGTGACAAAGAAGAGCGATCACACAATTTAATCATGTTTTCCAGTATGGAATAAACACTAATGGACTATAAACACTGTTCTCGTATGCTATAAGCATTATGCTCAGTGTCTTTGCTGAGTATAGCAACTGTCAAATGCTAGGTCACAATGAATGGTGAATGAATTAAACAAAACTGACAACGAATACATGAATGTGTAAGCATTACACACCTATCCAAATGGAATAGACTCTAATATTTAACATCGTAGAACACTGCCATGCCACCTTCCATGAGAGTATAATAGCTCAGTAATGTCCATGGCCAGAAATTTCAAATTTCTCAGCTTTGTGTGATTCAACAACAGCACTTGGAGGCACCTTACATTTAGGTCTGAGTAATAAGAGAAGCCTTTGAAGAACTGTCCATAGACATGTGACATGATATGTTATACATTTTTTAAAGGATCATTATCTCTATAGTGGAGAGGATTCAGGGTAAAATAAAGGGAGATGAAGTGGACAAGATGAGGGGACTATGAAGTTTTAGAGGTTTTATTTTTTTTGGAAAGAAGTGTGAGGAAATTCAGCACAGCTAGAAGGGCACGTAAGGCCAGTCAATGTGTTTGTTGTTGTTGTGTGAACGAATTAGTACAAAGAGAAAATCGATGCTGGATGAGAAATGGAAGACGCTTTGAGGGGCGGCCTTTGAGAGTGGCAGAGAGCGTAGAAACCAGTGTTGACCTTTCATGTGAGCATGACTGCATGCTCATGTGAGTTCATAGACTGCAGCAGGAGGAAAGGCAGAGCACATATGAGGCAAGCATGCTCTCTTTGATGGCTTCTATCTTCTCAGTGCCATTAGAATCAAGAAGAGCTTCTGTGAGTGAAGAACAGAGAGGTCCTGTTAAAAGTTTGAGAGAAGAGAATCATTTTGGAGATCAGACAAGTTAGTGAACTAGGCAGATTACAAGGCTTCCTTAAAACCCCCCTTGGGATTGAATTTATTAATTCAACAAAGCATGTTTGTCAGATAATCCATGATGTGTACTCAGCGTGGTGCCCGGCAGATGGTAAGCACTCAGTGTGTTAACTATGATTACGTAAGGTAACAACAATGACAAGATAACGGCAACAGCCATTACTGTCATTAGTACTACAGACTTATCATTCCTTACGTAAAAATAAAAGTCGTTTCCATTCATGCTTTTCCAATGCCTATAATTTCCATCATGTAATATATGTTTCATAGCTGTTTGGTTCAATAAATTGGTCTTTTTGGCTAAGTAAAAGCAGTGCAACCAGCATTCCTGCCAATGTGGAGCTTCTTGTATAATGCACCATAATTTGGTATCATAAGGCGACATTGTCACTTCAAAATACCAATTATTTATGCTTGTGGAAGACAGTTAAATATAGCTCTACCCCCAAAATATTATCTGTGTATTCTGAGCTTTGCCGGTGATGGTTGGGTTCCCATTTAGTGTGGAAAAAGGTCCCTGCCCTGAGCGTTCCTAGTTGTACTCCGTGAATTTCCTCTATGTCTAAGAGAATCCAATAAAATGCTCTGTCCCCTACCTTTGTGTATGCCCAATAACTGACTATTCAGCTCTTGAATGAATTGCTTTGTACAAGGTATTTTTCCTAGTAATAGTAGGTTTTCAATTATTTCCACCTCATTCCCCAATTTCAGAGGCAATTTAGTAGTGTTAAGGCCATATGCT
The DNA here is from genome assembly GCF_027409185.1 of Cynocephalus volans. NCBI lineage: Eukaryota > Metazoa > Chordata > Mammalia > Dermoptera > Cynocephalidae > Cynocephalus > Cynocephalus volans. The sequence goes on from NC_084463.1 coordinate 38,076,162, forward strand.
TCAAGTTAAACTCACTAGAGCATGAATGTTGGTCTTTTTATTTCCAGGCATGTTACCTAACCTCTCTGCACCAGGTACCTGTCTTGCTAAGAGTTAATCTAATGTCAAGAATGTGGAGGGGATTCTTGGAACTGATGTTAAGCCTGTATCTGTTGCTTCTTTAGGCACTGGGGTCTCTGCCCTTGTCATCTAGCCATGTAACACTCTTCAGTGGGTTCTCTCTGGGCACAGCTCTCACCAAGAGTCTTCCTTAATGCACTGAATAGTTTATAGCTCAGGCACTGAACTCATAGACATTTGCAATTGTATCTGAAACATTTATATTTCTCCCCCTTTGTTTCTTGGCTTGCTGATCTGTCACCACCAGGAGGAGAGATCGATAAATGAATAAAAATCCCCAAGTAATTATTTTCAGATTTCATGTAGACATCCAGTGGGTGTTACTATGGAGCTATGTCGGTTTCACGCTTCTACTTCCTTGTGGCTAATTAGCAACATAATATTATCCTAAACAAACACTGTATACTCTTGTTGTATCCTCTAAAAGAGCAGGTATCATTAGAAGCATGAAAAAAGAAAAAAAACCATGAATGACAATGGAATAGTAATACGTGTACCTTTAAAGGACTTGACGGTGACTTCGCTTTTCTTTTTGTTTAAGAAATTAAGTGTTTTCTGTACTCAGCAGGCATTTAGTCGTCTTTGCCATCACTACCAGAAGCACAATCGTTCTGTGTTGAAGAGCACAGCCCAACAGGATCTCACACCAGCACCACTGCTTCTGGCCTTGGGCAAGTCACTTCACCTCTTGGCACTCAGTTTCTTCCTTTGAGTGAGCATTAAATATGTGAACATAAGCAGGGCCAGCCCCGGGCTCACATGGGAGAGTGTGGTGCTGACAACACCAAGTCAAGGATTAAGATCCCCTTACCAGTCATCTTGTTAAAAAAAAAAAAGAAAGAAAGAAAGAAATATGTACCATAAGGAGAGCTCTATCCTGGATCACTATTCTTGGTAATTGTTAGTTATCATCATTATGACCATCATCAGTACTATTTTCCCCCGTACCCTGTATATTCTGGATTAAGGGCTCTGGCTTGAGAGACACAACACCTGAGTGTTAGTCCTATGGGGCATGGGCAGTTACCATCGTCAGGTGCCTGGTTCCTCATATGTACAATTGACTGGTCATGATATCCACCTCATTGCGTGGGAGGTGGATTAGTGGGACATTGACATCTTACTTGGCCGTGCTAAGATTCCTTACATGTGAACTGTCATTAGCTCACCATAGTTACATGTGCAGCTGGTCCCCCATCAGACATGGTGCTTTACATGCTGTGCCTCGTTTTTACTCTGCAATTGCTTCAGAAACAATTGGAAAAAATACAGTAAATCATATGAAAACCCAAATAATAATTTGCCTAAAAGTGTTTTCTGTCTTTTCTCCAGACATATTTCTCTAATTACCAGAAGTTTATATCTTTACCTATCTTTCTTAACAGTTTCCTTCATTTTATTCTGTAAAACTTAAAAGAAAATAAGTTACTCCAAGTGCCACAGTACAGGGGAAGGAATTTTTTGCTTGGGGACATTTATTTGCAGCTATTTTCTGTTTTTTAGGGAGCTAATTGACTTATCACCTAATGACAGAGGCAAGAGCAGAGCTACTGAGAAAGACAATCACGTGATAATTGGTTGCTAATCTCTATTCATATTAGAAAGTATAACATAACACATAGAAGTACCAAAACAGTACTTACTGATTAATGATCGCAGCAAAGAAAACATTTATGAAACCATTTATGAAGTGACCCCTACTCCCTGCATCAAGAAATGCAACATGACCAGTACTCCAGAGCCCACAAACACCAGGGCAAGACAAACATTATTTTACATATTTTTAACTCCTATTTTGAGCTACTTCTCAACATGACACACTGAAAAGTTGCAAAAATAGTACAGTGAGTTTCCAGGTAGCCCTCCTTTCACCCAGCTTCTGCTAATTTTGACATTTTATATAGTCATAAAATAATGAGCATAACAAGGCAATTCACATGTCACTGGTTTTTTCTACTCATGACGATTCTTTTTTCCCGGATCTCATTCAGAATCCCCACCGTAATTAATTGCTATTTTTACTTAGCCCCCTGCAGTCTCTAGATTTCCTAAGTCAAACCTTGAAACAATTGAAGAACTTTTTTGAATTTATTTTTTATTTTTAATTGACATATAGTAGTTACACATATATATGAGGTACAATGTGATATTTGGATATATGTATAAAATGTGCAGTGAACAAGGTAAATAACATAGCATATCCATGGTCTAAATATTTGTCGTTTCTTTGTGATTTGTTATTTTGCCAAACTAATTTCATAGTAATCATTCCTGGATTTTTTATTTACATTACCAGATAAATATGTATTCCTAAGTGCAACAGTTTTGTTTTGACTGTTTATTAAAATTATATAAATAAAACTGCAACCTTAACTCTTTAGTGTTTAGCTGGAATTTTAGGAGGAGGACTCTGATTTTTGCAGTGAGAAGAACCTATATTAGTACATACACACACCCACACACACACACACAAACACCTACACAAGCAATTCAACAACAGATGAAAAGAAAATTAATAAGGTAGAAAGACACTTCTGAACCGTAAAGATGAGGCCAGTGAACAATCTAAGTAAAACCAGTTTGTTACCTGGTTGAAAATATGTGTGTTCCAAATATGTCAGATTTCTCAAGACAAAATCTGTAAAGTGGAAGTATTTTAAAAATTTAAATAAAAGAAAACATTTTGTTATCTGCCTCTCCATTGAAACTAGCTGATCTCCAAAGTTTCTGCCATTAATGGAGTGGGCCATGAACAAAGCTTGACTTGACCTATCTGAGAACCAGACTTGGCAAACAAGGTCCAAAAAGCTGGTCTGCCCCTCACAAGAGCAGCGGCAGAGGGCAATGAAGGGTACAAGAAGACTTTGAGGTACATGCAGGCTGTGGGGCTCAGACCCTATGAGCAGATACTCAGACGGGCAGATAGGTATCAAAAACGTATACTGAAGAATGCCATGGATAGAATGCTGTGTTGGAATTGAGGGTTATGGTTACTTTTTGTGACAGAATGAGGACATGGCAGGAATTTCTGAGTGTTGGTAACATTCTCTTTGTTGACCCATGTGGTGAATAAATGTGTGTCTACTATGTGTTAATTGATGTGTGACAAACATTTGTGGAAATTCCAGTATGTATTTTATATTTCAGTTAAAATTTTGTATGAAAGGAATGAATATTTATTGCAATGTATTTTTGATAGCTTACTAATACTCTTGCATAATTGAAGTGTGCACGTGTGTGAGTGTGTGCATGAGTGTGTGCATCAATAAAAGGTAGTTTTGCCTGGCTCTATTGGGTGAAAACAAGTTCAATGCATGCGAGGGAGGTGTAAGACAAGCAGTAGCAGAATGGAGAAATAATACTACCTATTCCCTATTAGTTACCCTCTCCCTCTTCCTCAAAAATTGCCTAGTATTTACAGATAGCATTTATGCATACATACACATACACAAGGAAACTTCAAGAAGTTCATGAAAAGATTTGTATTATCTTTCAATTCTACATTTCCATGAACTTTTTGAAGTACCCTTTATATATATATATATGTTTATATATTTATATATATATATATATTTGAGTACACTGAAAAATGGCTTTCTGACATTTATGTTTACCATTTTATAATTCCAGCTGGCTGGAATATAGACATGAAGGCAAGAGTTCAAGCAAATGTCTATGATTAAAAAGAGGAACGATTGTTTTACAAATGGTGAAGGAAGAAGATAGAAGGATATTGAATTAATATCCAGAATATAGAGGGAGTTTCAAGATGGCGGCGGCTGCGGAGGCTGGCGCGGAGTAGCTGAGGTGGAAAAGGTGGCCACTGGGCCTCAGGCAGCCGGGAAACTTGTGGACCTTCCTCTGGCCATCTCTTAAGGGAGGACTGCGGCTGCTGGCCGGTCGTGGGGGCTCAACGCCACATTGCCCCCGGCAGGAGAGGCTGCCTCATTTACAGGCAACAGCTTTGAAGTGTGGAGCAGGAAAAGAACTGATTCTTAGCTGCAAAAGCGAGTCTTGAAACAGGGAACACGGCGCCAGGGCTGCTGTGGATGCAGCCAGGATCCCGGAGGCTGGGGCCGCACTGAAGGCGGCCAGCTGCCCTATTCAGGATTCGAGGTTTCAGGCCGGCATTAAAGAAGATTCCTGGGAGCGCCCGAGCGGCGCCGCGACTGAACAGCCCGAGGCGGCAGCGCCGAGAACACGGAAGGCAACAAACCAGAGACAGAGCGAGCGCCCGACCTGGCACAGCACTGTGAGTGATCCCTGGCACAGCTCTGTTCGGGGGGTGGATGCCCACGCGGCTCCCGCCTGCACCACCAGGCCACTCACTGCCCCGGTGCTGCCTCCATTTTCCCAGGTGCGGGCAGCTCCGCCCTGCTCGGCCATCACTGAGCCCATTTGCTTGGCCTGGCGCGGGGCTTTCCGGACCCTGCGGGCCGGCCTCCTCTCCCACTCCCTCCGCGGTTCTCTGGCGGGGCTGGGGGTGTGGGGCGTCCCGACCAGTGTTGGGAGGGCTAGGAAGTATGGGCGGGCCGACTGTCACTCCACCACACCCTGGACTCCGGCCCCGGTAAACTTCTGTTACTGGGAGGCAGATACCATCTCTGTGGCCACCAGTTTGGAAAAAAGCCTAACGAATTTCTGGTTGGGAATAGTGTGGTAGGAGAGTTCCCAGGTCCGCTTGAACCTGCCGGAGAGCAGGCTGCAGGCGGGCACTAGACTCGGTTTATACCGGGGGGATACAAAGGTGAACAAGACCCGAGAAAGATCTACACAGTGCTACAAAGGCACCCAGAGAGACCGGTCGTCTGTGCCTAGCAGAAACCTGGTAGACTTCCTGGGCGAGGCGGTGCCGAGCAGGGTCTTGAAGGCCCAGCTGATAGACGAGGGGTGCAGAAGACACACCCCAGCCCAGCACAGTGTGCACAGAGGGGGGAGACGTGCGGCCAGGGAGGCGGAGACTCGACAGAAACCACACACCCGGTGGGGTCGCCACTGCACGATCTAACAGCCTGGGCCAGAGCACACGGAACAGGGAGAAGTCCTGCACAGGAAGTGAAAGCTCAACAGAGATCACACACCCTGTGGTACGTGATCCACCAGCCCAGCAGAGTCCAAGCTGACCAGAAAGGTGGATCCCCGGAGAAGCCCAAGACCCGAGGCAACCACACACACAAGACACTAGAGGCCAACTGAGCAGTCACGGCAGGAGCCATACCAAATTGGCAACCACAGCAACATCCTAGTTAGTCATTAGTCTCAAACCGGTGGACTGTGAAACCCCCTGCCACAATGAATAAACACCAAAAAAAAGACACCAGAAATACAAAAAATCAAGAAAGTACACCACCAAAAGTTAATAAATCTCAAACTCTAGATCCTATAGAACAAGAAGCCCTTGAAATAACTGACAAGGAATTTCGAGTGATAATTCTAAGGAAACTGAATGAGATACAAGAAAACTCAGCTAGACATCATGATGAAATGAGGAAAAGTATACAGGATCTGAAAGAGGAAATGTACAAGGAAATCAATGTCCTGAAAAAAAATGTAGCAGAATTTGCTGAGCTGAAGAAGTTATTCAGCGAAATAAAAAACACAACGGAGAGTTTAACCAGCAGGCTTGTCGAAGTTGAAGAGAGAACCTCTGAACTTGAAGATGGGCTGTTTGAAATAACACAAGCAGACAAAAAGAAAGAAAAAAGAATCAAGGACATTGAAGAAAATCTGAGAGAGATATCAGACAACCTCAAGCGCTCAAATATCCGAGTCATGGGTATTCCAGAAGGGGAGGAAAATGGAGATTCCATTGAAAACATATTCAACAAAATAGTGGCAGAAAACTTCCCAGGTATAGGAAAAATCACAGATCTTCAGATCCAGGAAGCTCAACGATCTCCAAATGTATTCAACCCAAAAAGACCTTCTCCAAGACATGTCATAGTCAAATTGGCAAAACTCAGAGACAAAGAGAGAATCTTAAAAGCTGCAAGAGAGAAGCGTCAAATCACCTATAAGGGAGCCCCAATCAGGTTAACATCAGACTTTTCATCACAAACCCTAAAAGCTAGAAAGGAATGGGATGATATTTTCAAAATACTAAAAGACAAAGATTGCCAGCCAAGAATACTCTACCCTGCAAGGCTATCCTTCCGAAATGAGGGGCAAATAGTATATTTCTCAGACAAACAAAAACTGCGGGAGTTCACTACCACACGACCACCCTTACAAGAAATCCTCAAGGGAGTACTGGGTTTGGTTCCTGAAAAATAACTACCACTGCCATAAAAACCTAAGAAAAATCTAAACCCGCTAGTACAATAAAAATGGCATTCATGAAGAGAAAACAAGCTAACAAAAACACTATCTACAACCTAAGGAACCAACAAACAAAGAAACCAAACAGTAAATCAGAAAGCAAGGAACAAAAGACACCTAAGACAACCAAACAACCAATAAAATGCTAGGAATAAATCAACACCTTTCAATAACAACTCTTAATGTTAAAGGCTTAAATTCCCCAATTAAAAGACACAGACTGGCTGACTGGATCAAAAAGCAGGACCCAACTATATGCTGCCTACAAGAGACCCACCTCACCCATAAAGATTCACACAGACTAAGAGTGAAAGGATGGAAAAAGATTTACCATGCAAACAGAAAAGAAAAACAAGCTGGAGTGGCTATTCTTATATCTGACAAAATAGACTTTAAACTAAAAACCATAAAAAGAGACAATGAGGGACACTACTTAATGATAAAAGGACTGATCCATCAAGAAGACATAACAATCATAAATATGTACGCACCCAATGTTGGAGCAGCCAGATTTATAAAACAAACTCTATTAGACCTAAAGAAGGAAATAGACACTAATACCATAATAGCAGGGGACCTGAACACTCCACTGTCAATATTAGACAGATCATCTAGGCAAAGAATCAGTAGAGAAACACAAGATCTAAACAAGACTCTAGACCAATTGGAATTGGCAGATATCTACAGAACATTCCACCCAACAACCTCAGAATATTCATTCTTCTCATCAGCACATGGATCATTCTCCAGGATAGATCACATATTAGGTCACAAATCAAGTCTCAATAAATTCAAAAAAATTGGAATTATCCCATGTATCTTCTCAGACCACAATGGATTAAAACTAGAAATTAATAACAAACAAAACTCTGGAAACTATACAAACACATGGAAATTAAACAGCATTCTACTTAATGACATATGGGTCCAAGAAGAAATCAAGCAGGAAATCAAAAAGTTTATTGAAACTAATGAAAACAATGATACATCATACCAAAACCTGTGGGATACTGCAAAAGCAGTATTGAGGGGAAAATTTATTGCATTAAACGCTCACTTCAGAAGAATGGAAAGATGGCAAGTGAACAACCTAACACTTCACCTTAAAGAACTAGAAAAACAAGAACAATCCAATCCTAAAGTTAGCAGACGGAAAGAAATCATTAAGATCAGAGCAGAACTGAATGAAATTGAAAACCAAAAAACAATTCAAAAGATCAACGAATCAAAAAGTTGGTTTTTTGAAAAGATAAATAAAATTGACAAACCATTAGCATGGCTAACAAAAAAAAGAAGAGAGAAGACTCAAATAACAAAAATTAGAAATGAAAAAGGCGATATTACAACTGATTCATCTGAAATACAAGGAATCATTCGAGACTACTATAAACAACTATATGCCAACAAATTTGAAAATCTGGAGGAAATGGATAAATTTCTGGACACACACAAGCTCCCAAAACTGAACCGTGAAGACGTAGAAAATTTGAACAGACCAATAACAATAAAGGAGATTGAAGCTGTTATCAGAAGGCTCCCAACAAAGAAAAGCCCAGGACCAGATGGATTCACAGCAGAATTTTACCAAACATTCAAAGAGGAATTGACACCGATTCTTTACAAACTATTCCAAAAGATTGAAACGGACGCAAATCTCCCAAACTCATTCTATGAAGCAAACATCATCCTGATACCAAAACCAGGTAAAGATATAACCAAAAAAGAAAACTACAGGCCGATATCCTTGATGAATATAGATGCAAAAATCCTCACTAAAATACTAGCAAACAGAATACAGCAACACATACGAAAAATTATTCATCACGATCAAGTGGGATTCATCCCAGGGATGCAAGGTTGGTTCAACATACGCAAATCAATAAATGTGATACACCATATTAATAAACTCAAACACAAGGACCATATGATCATCTCTATAGATGCTGAAAAAGCATTTGATAAAGTTCAGCACTCATTCATGACAAATACCCTCTATAAGTTAGGTATAGAGGGAAAGTATCTCAACATAATTAAAGCCATATATGACAAACCCACTGCCAATATCATCCTGAATGGGGAAAAGCTGAAAGCTTTTCCTTTAAGAACAGGCACTAGACAAGGATGCCCACTCTCACCACTCCTATTCAACATAGTGTTGGAAGTACTAGCCAGAGCAATCAGAGAAGAGAAGGAAATAAAGGGCACCCAGATTGGAAAAGATGAAGTCAAACTGTCCCTGTTTGCAGATGACATGATCCTATATATCGAACAGCCTAAAACCTCTACAAAAACACTCTTGGAATTGATAAATGATTTCAGCACAGTAGCAGGATACAAAATCAACACACAAAAATCAGTAGCATTTCTTTTCTCCAATAGTGAACATGCAGAACGAGAAATCAAGAAAGCCTGCCCATTTACAATAGCCACCAAAAAAATAAAATATTTAGGAATTGAGTTAACCAAGGAGGTGAAAAATCTCTATAATGAGAACTACAAACCACTGCTGAGAGAAATTAGAGAGGATACAAGAAGATGGAAAGATATTCCATGCTCTTCGATTGGAAGAATCAACATAGTGAAAATGTCCATACTACCCAAAGTGATATACAAATTCAATGCAATCCCCATCAAAATTCCAAAGACATTTTTCTCAGAAATGGAAAAATCTATTCAGACATTTATATGGAACAATAAAAGACCACGAATAGCCAAAGCAATGCTCAGCAAAAAAAATAAAGCTGGAGGCATAACACTACCTGATTTTAAGCTATACTACAAAGCTATAATAACCAAAACAGTATGGTACTGGCATAAAAACAGACACACTGACCAATGGAATAGAATATAGAATCCAGAAATCAACCCACGCACTTACTGCCATCTGATCTTTGACAAAGGCACCAAGCCTATTCACTGGGGAAGGGACTGCCTCTTCAGCAAGTGGTGCTGGGATAACTGGATATCGATATGCAGGAGAATGAAACTAGATCCATACCTCTCACCATATACTAAAATCAACTCAAAATGGATTAAGGATTAAAATATACACCCTGAGACAATAAAACTTCTTAAAGAAAACATAGGAGAAACACTTCAGGAAATAGGACTGGGCACAGACTTCATGAATACGACCCCAAAAGCACGGGCAACCAAAGGAAAAATAAACAAATGGGATTATATCAAACTAAAAAGCTTCTGCACAGCAAAAGAAACAATTAAAAGAGTTAAAAGACAACCAACGGAGTGGGAGAAAATATTTGCAAAATATACATCTGACAAAGGATTAATATCCAGAATATATAAGGAACTCAAACAACTTTACAAGAAGAAAACAAGCAACCCAATTAAAAAATGGGCAAAAGAGCTAAGTAGGCATTTCTCTAAGGAAGATATCCAAATGGCCAACAGACATATGAAAAAATGCTCAACATCACTCAGCATCCAGGAAATGCAAATCAAAACCACATTGAGATGCCATCTAACCCCAGTTAGGATGGCTAAAATCCAAGACTATGAACGATAAATGCTGGCGAGGCTGCGGAGAAAAAGGAACTCTCATACATTGTTGGTTGGACTGCAAAATGGTGCAGCCTCTATGGAAAATGGTATGGAGGTTCCTTAAACAATTGCAAATAGATCTACCATACAACCCAGCCATCCCACTGTTGGGAATATACCCAGAGGAATGGAAATCATCAAGTCGAAGGTATACCTGTTCCCCAATGTTCATCACAGCACTCTTTACAATAGCCAAGAGTTGGAACCAGCCCAAATGCCCATCATCAGATGAGTGGATACGGAAAATGTGGTACATCTACACAATGGAATACTACTCAGCTATAAAAACGAATGAAATACTGCCATTTGCAACAACATGGATGGACCTTGAGAGAATTATATTAAGTGAAACAAGTCAGGCACAGAAAGAGAAATACCACATGTTCTCACTTATTGGAGGGAGCTAAAAATTAATATATAAATTCACACACACACACACACACACACACACACAAACCGGGGGGGGGGGGGAAGAAGATATAACAACCACAATTATTTGAAGTTGATACAACAAGCAAACAGAAAGGACATTGTTGGGGGGGAGGGGGGAGGGAGAAGGGAGGGAGGTTTTGGTGATGGGGAGCAATAATCAGCTACAATGTATATCGACAAAATAAAATTTAAAAAAAAAAAACAGAATATACATAGAACTCAAGCAATTATACAGTAAAAAAACAAATAACACAATCAAAAAATGGGCAAAGGAGCTGAATAGACATTTTTCAAAGAAAGACATACAAATGGCCAGCAAATACATGAAAAAAAATGCTCAACATCACTAGTCATCGGGGAAATGCAAATTAAAATTGCATTGAGATACCACCTCAGCCCAGTTAGACGGGCTATGGTCAAAAAGATGGTGAATAACAAATGCTTGGCTACAAAGTGGAGTGAGGGGAAAAGGGGAGGGGGAGGGAAGTTGGGGATAATTGAGTAGAGGACACAGGGTACAAATGCAATTTCTGGTAATGGGTATGCCACCAGTATGAATCTGGCCCTCACATCGTGGGCACAAGGGGTGAAAATTAGCTTTGTATCTCATGAATATTCATAATAAAAGAAAAGAAGGATATTGAAGGGGAGAAAAGAAAAAAAGCAAATTCTTTTATTTCCCTTATAAGTTCTTAGATAGAACATCTCTGTAGCAAAAGCAAATTAACAAGAGAAAAAGAAACATTTCCGTTTTTAACACGTGTTGTGCCTATCATGCAGGAGAGGCCTCAGTTCACATATATTTCTCTGTGTCCAGGCAATGGCTTGAAGCCCTGTCTTAAATAGTATTTTATTTTATTTTATTTTGGGAGGGGGTGTTTCCTTTTATTCTCTTCGTTAGAAGAATGTATATAAAATGTTATTATTTCTCATTTTTTTCATTTTTACATAGTTGATTGTACATATCTATGGGGTACAGAGCTTAATACCAATACCTGTGTGCAACATGCAATGCTCAAATAAAGATAATTAGTATATTCAACATTATACAATGTAATTGTTTTTCATGGTCCTTTACCAATTCCTCCCTTTACCCACTCCCTCTCCCCCTTTTCCACCTCTGGTAACCTCAATTTTATTCTCTCCTCTTGGAAGTTCAATGTATTATTGTGATTGTTGTATCTTTCTTTTATTATTTATAAGTTTATTTTATTTTTATCTCCCACTTATGAGTGAAGACATGGTATTTCTCTTTCTGTGCCTAGCTTACTTCACTTATAATTTTTTCCATGTTCATCCATGTTCCTGTGAAAGACAGAATATCATTCATTTTTATGGCAGAGCAGTATTCCATTGTGTAAACATGTTTTTTATCCAGTCATCCAACAATGGGCATTAAGGTTTGTTCCAGCTCTTGGCTTTTGCAAATAGAGCTGCAATAAACATAGGAGTGCAGGCATCCCTTCAACCTGATGATTTCCATTCATTTAGGTGTATACCCAGTGCTAGAATTTCTGGATCTTATGGCAGTTCTATGAGTAGTTGTTTGAAGAATCTTCATACTATTTTCCATAACAGCTGCACCAATTTACAGTCCCACGAACAGTGTAGGAGGGTTGCTTTTTCTCCACATCCTTGCCAGCATTTGTTATTCTCTGTCTTTGTGATAATAGGCAGTCTAGCTGGGGTGAGATGATATCTCAGTGTGGTTTTGATTTGCATTTCCCTGATGCTGAGTGATACTGAGCATTTTTTCATGTGTCTGTTGGCCATTATATATCATCCTTTGAAATGCCTAATTCAGCTTTATTGCCCATTTTTTACTCAATTTTCTTTTCTTTTTTTACTTTTCCTTTTTATTTATTTATTTATTTATTGCTGTTATTTCGGTTCTTTTGTTGGATGCATAGATTCCAAATATTTTCTCCCACTCTGTGAGTGGTCTTTTCACTCTGTTAATTCTTTTGGTGTGAAGAATTTTAGTTTGTCATAATCCCACTTGTTTATTTTCAGTTCCTATATTTAAGTCTTTAATCCCATTATGAGCTGATTTTGGTATATGGCATAAGTTAATGGCTTGGTTTCATTCTAATACATGTGGATGTCCAGTTTTCCAAGCACCATTTATTGAAGAGGTATTCTTTTTCCCAATGTATGTTCTTGGCAGCTTTGTCAAAGATCAGTTGGCTGTAAGTTTAGTGGGTTGATTTCTGGGCTCTCTATTCTGTTCCATTGGTCTGAGAATCTATTTTTATGCCAGTACCATGTTGTTTTTGATTACTATAGCTTTGTAGTATAGTTTGAAGTCAGGTAGTATTATGCCTCCAGGTTTATTTATTTATTTATTTATGTTTGGCTTAGGACTGCTTTGGGTATTAGTGGTCTTTTGTTGTTCCATATCAATGTTGGAATTGTTTTTTTTCCATATCTGTGAAAAATATCATTGGTATTTTTATGGGGATTGTGTTGAATCTGTAGATCGCTTTGGGTAATATGTACATTTTCACAATGTTAATTATTCTATTCCAAAAGCATGGAATGTCTTTTCATCTTTTTGTGTCCTCTTTAATTTCTTTCAGCAGTGATTTGTAGTTCTCATTGTAGAGATCTTTCTTTCACCTCCTTGGTTAAATTGATTCCTAGGTATTTCATTTTTCTGGTGACTATTGTAAATGGGCTGGCTTTCTTGAATTGTCTTTCTGTTACTTCATTATTGGAGAATGTAAATGAAAATGATTTTCTTACACCGGTTGTGTATTCTGCAACATTACTGAAATTATCAGTCAGCTCTAAAAGTTTTTTGATAGTCTTTAGGTTTTTCTATATATAGGATCATGTCATCTGCAAACAGGGACAGTTTGACTTTGTCTTTTCTGACCTGGATGCCCTTTATTTCTTTCTCTTGCCTGTTTGCTTTAGGTAGTACTTCCATTACTATGTTAAATAGGAATGGTGAGAATAGGACTTGTCTTGTTCCCATTCTTGAGGGAAAAGCTTTCAGGTTTTCCCCATTCAGGATGATATTGGTAATGGGATTGCCATATATGGCTTTTATTGTATTGAGACACTTTCCTTCTATACCTAATTTGATTGAGACTCTTCTTGGTGATTGTGTTGGGTGATTGAGGGGATTTTCACTCTTGAAATGCAAGTCTTTCTATTCCAGAATGTTTCCTAGAGACATGACTTTAATATTTCCCTCCCTTGCATTGTTTTCTATTCTATCTTCTGGAATTTATATTATTTGTATTCTGACTGTCACAAACTGAACTTCTAATTTTATTATATTATCCACCCTCTTTCTCATCTTTCTTCTTCTACTTCACGGTCTCCGTTGTCATAATTTAAATGTTCAAGAACACTTTCTTAAGTTTAATTTCTCTAATGTTCTTTTTAAAATATCCTGTTCTAGTGTAATGTCTGTTCTTGTATTGTTATCTCTCTGAGAAGATGAATCATAGTTCTCTTTTAACGAAGAGTCTCTTTGTTTCTTTTATACTCTATTTATTCTTTTTTCCTAATTATCTATATGATCTCTGCCTTTTATTTTAGTAGTTTTTCTCAAAAGTCTTGTGATCCCTTTCTCTCTGTTAATTGCAAGTTCTCTGGATACGAACAAATCTCAATAACTGATGAACTTCATTGAACTGATTCAATTATTCATTCATTTCCCAAACTCCAAATATCAATATTTCTAAGTATTTTGGGGTGTGGTCTGTTTGCTCTGAAAGCAGTTTGACTGGGGCCTGCCAGCGTTCTGAAAACCCAAGTTGGGGAAAGGTGCTGGGTTGCTTCACAATTCAGGGCACAGACTTTCCACTCATGTAACCATGCAATTCCTGTTTTCCAGATCGAGACGCCCTTGAGTTCAACACCTCCATTAAATAAAGATATGGTGTTGTTTCAGGTAGGGGAGGAACAGTTGTCCATGGAACTGAAGTAGGTGGGAGAATCTGGTGGATAACAGGGTTCTTTTTCCTACATGTTCTTATCCAAGCCTCCTGTTTTAGAGCTACCTGTAGCCTTTAGAAATACCTGATTACTCCAACTTCAAGCTAATATAGGGGTTCTTCCGGCATGATTTGAATTGCTTCTGAACTTCCCCCAATGCCAGCTTAGTTTTCTGCTTTTTGAGATCTAATAAATCAAATACAGCTTATTCTTTTTCTTTCCAGTTTCCAAAACTTTATGGCTGTTGTTTTCTCTCCCAACATCTTGGAGTTTGTATATTTAGGCTTTAAACATAATAGTTACTTCATTCATTTCTGAAAAAATAAGAAAATTTCTTTTTTAAAATTTTCTCTTACTTTTGTTATTTTTAATAATTTTTTATTGTTTTTATTAACACATAAAAATTGTATATATTTATGGTGTCCAACATGATCTTTTGATATATGTACACATTCTGAAAAGCCTGAATAAAGGTAATTAACATATCAAGTGCTTCACATACTTCTAAAAAAATTTTTGTGTGGTAACAATTTAAATTTTTCTCTCAGCAATTTTCAATTATACAATACATTGTTATTAACTATAATCATCATTGTCATGTTATTCAATAGATCGCTTGTATTTATTCTTCCTGTGTAAGAGCCTTTACTTTTGAATGATAGTATAGCTGGGCTTAGAATTCAAGATTTATAGATTTATTCTCTCAGCATTTTTAAGACCTCCTCTTTGACTAGTTCATTATTTAACAACTATATTGCTTAATTTCAACGTATTTAGGGATTTTTCCAAAGAAGTTTACGTTTCTATGTTTTGAAATTCCAGTTTGATTCCATCATTGCCAGAGAACATACTCTGTATGGTTTCATTTCTTTAAATTTGTTAGTGTTTGGGCCGAGCCCGTGGAGCACTCAGGAGAGTGCGGCGCTGGGAGCGCAGCAACGCTCCCGCCACGGGTTCGGATCCTATATAGGAATGGCCAGTGCACTCACTGGCTGAGTGCTGGTCATGAAAAAGACAAAAAAAAAAAAAAAAAAATTTGTTAGTGTTTGCTTTATGACCCAGGATACGGTCTATCTTGATAAATGCTTATGGCTGCTTTAAAAAAAAAGCTTTTTTTTTTTTGTTGTGGGTGGAATGTTCTATCTGTACCCATTTCCCAGCCTTAATAATGGCAAGACCACTTTGTTTTTTTCCAGTCAGACCTGATTTTCACTCTTTTGAGTCTTTCTGTAATAAAAGACCAATATCAATTAGTAGAAGTTCCCCTGGTGCACACTGCAAACTGGGTCTGTGTCTAAAAACAAATAAATTTTTTAAATGTAAATTTAAAAAATCTATATGTTAAGCAACTCTGATCTGTAATATGCTTCTTAAGTTTATTAGTATTAACTCATATGTGGACAATTATGGGAATGTAATTGAATGTATCAATTAACATAATAAACAGTACTGGCAAGAATTGACCAATTATTGGAGAAAAATATGCTTTAAAGATAAAATAAATACAACTTAATTAAAGCAGAATTAACTGTATGTAGTAAGAACACAAAGAGAGTGAAAACGGTAAAGGGATGAAGAGAAAAAACCAAACAAAAATGAACATATTTCTGCCTCTACAGTGGGTCAGCTGATAGTACAACAAGCAGTGTTTCTTGCAACTCTTTCTTCTGTGAAGTTTTCTTAGTCTCCTACAAAAAATATCTTTTCCATGCATCTACTTTGACAAAGGAATTCCTACTTGATCCTCAGCTTAATACACAAAAAACCCCACATAATTCTTTCTTTCCATCTTCTGGAAATAAGTTAATCTGAGTCCTTTTATCTTTTGTTCCTGTGATATGCATTCCACTATTCACCAGTTAACTAAATCTTACTGGAAACTTCCAACTCAGTTTACTGTACTAAATTTCTGGGAGCACCCTTTAATATCAGAGCCCCATTTGCAAAAACTGACTTAAATTTGAGCATAGTTGTGATTTAACAATTTTATGACAAAGGAAATAATACAGAAAACCCATGAGGCACCTAGTTTTTATATACATATGTTGTACTAAATTTAAAATGTCTTTTATTTTATGTAGATAGACAAATAGACTTGACTAAATATTTAACATATTTATAATCACAAGGAGATTAAATTAAATTTAGTTTAAATTTAGAATTCTGTCTGTCTCATGGAATAAGAGGACCAACATCTCTTCTGCATTCTAATCCCTCAGAGGCACCTCAGTGTGGTGGACTCATCTCCTGAAAATCACAAGCAAAAGAAAATTATCACACAACAAACACAAGTAGAATTTCTTTTTGGTATCTAAGTTTTCGTACTCATAAGCAAATTAAGTAGAATGAGTGAAGATGTAGTAAGCACTTAAGGAAACTCCAGGGAATTTCCCCTTCCTTCAGGTTTGTATAAAAGAATCTGTGAAGTACAGTTCTCTTCAGTTCTTTATTTTAAAACTCAAATGATAATTTATTAGGTATATATTTGCTAATTCTTGAATGCTCAGCCCATTTAGGTTATGTTATTTAAGGAATAATAAATTATGCTCATCAAAAGTTAACTCCGTGACTAGAATTCTTCTCTAGTGCAACATACTTTGAAAATATGTTTTCCAAAAACTGGTATTACATTTGTACTTTGCTTTTTTGTTGTTGTTGTTGTAAATAAATAACATATAAAATCACATGAATAAAAAAGTCATAAATTGCATCTATACTAAAACCACCCTTTATTTAGAAATTTTTGAAAGGCTTTTTTACAGGGAGTGGATGGATGTCATGATTTTCAACTTCCTTTCTGGTTCAAACAGTCAGTTATTTACTTTTTTTGTATGCTGATACCCTTTCTCAGCAGTCTTTGCAGAGCATCCTTTACCTCTTTGTTCCTCACTGTATAAATGAGAGGGTTCAACAAAGGTGTAACCACAGTGTAGAAGAAGGTGAAAGACTTTCCATGTTTTGAAGATAAGTTGTTCTTAGGGTCTATATGCACCACTGCCACTGTCCCATAAAACATGAAGACCACGAGAAGGTGGGAGGAGCAGGTGGCCATGGCTTTCTTCCTCCCCTCCTCTGATTTAATTTTCCCCACAGCTTGAGCAATGTAGCCATAAGAAGTCAGAATCAACCCCACAGGCACCATGGTGAAGATGACAGCAGAAATGGTCATCTGCCACTCATTGGCAGAAGTGTCTGCACAGACCAGGCGTATGAGGGAAGGAACCTCACACAAAAAGTCATTCAGGTGGTGGTGGCTGCAGAAGGGAAGCTGGAATGTGGTAAGAGTTTCCGTCAAAGATTCTATCAGGCCAGCCACCCAGGCTGTGAGTATCAGCTTCCAACAGAGTGGACGGTGCATGGTGATGGTGTAGCGCAGTGGCTGGCAGACAGCAATGTAGCGGTCAAAGGCCATCACCACCAGCAAGATGCCTTCTGTAGCACCGATACAAAGAGACACATAGAGTTGGGTGACACAGCCTGCATAGCTGATGCTCTTGTCTGGCCCCCACAAGTTTGACAACATCTGGGGCACAGCGGTTGTAGTGAAGCAGAGATCCATGAAGGAAAGATGGCTAAGGAAAAAGTACATGGGTGTGTAGAGACGAGAGTCCGTGCAAGAAAGCAGGATGATGGTCAAGTTACTGAGGATGGTCATAGTGTAGAAGATGACCACGATCCAAAAGAGAGCCTTTTCCATCTGGGGACACTTGGAAAAGCCAAGAAGGATGAAGCCTACTGGGAAGCTCTTGTTCATTCCTGTTGCTTTTGCACTGGAGTTTGGAACTAATGGTAAGTAAAATTGTGTAAACAGATGTTGTACAAAGGTTCTCCTGCCATTTATATAGAGAAGGCAAGAATAATTATTAGTTTTCCAAGTGTTCTTGGTGTGGAACATGTGGGGGTTTTCAGTTACATTGGGCCAATAAGATACAATCTCTCTTCCATATGGCTGGGTTGTTTAGGCCAAAGGGTATTTGTAAGGTACTGCCCATTGTAATTCACTTCTAAAATCTGTAATCACAACATCTTCAGTGGTTAACCTCATACAATCACCTTAGGTCATTTTTGCATGTTTCTCCGAGATTGTTCTTTCAGTGATGTATGCAGTAGCTCTCTAAATTATTTGGAGTGAAATACTGAACAAAAAGCTTTATATTTCATTTATTGCATTTTTTTGTCTACCAAAGTAGCAAGGTATTATTTTCTATTGTTTGGTGATATTAATAGGAACACATGAAATGGAGACTATCCCAGAAAATAGACCCTTCTGCTCTCAGTGTAGATTCCAAACAGTGAACATAGTATTAGTTTCTGAGTTATCTGAAGAAGTATTTTTGCATAGGGGACATTCCAGTTTTTGAATAAGGGTAACACAGAATGGATACTTGGTTCTTTTTCCTTAAGAAAAGTAAATTAAATTCCTATAAGTATATAACTGAAAAATAATGAGTTATCATTCTTATCTGCAAAATGGCTATAGTAACTCCCACCACAGAAGATTTAGGTCCAAATTTAAGGAATAACTACAATAATTCCTGCTATCTTTTGTCAAAAATCACTAAGTATAATAAAAATACTGAAAAGAAAGTACTATAATTACTGTCTAATTTTCACCCAGTGAATATCCAGTATTGTAATCCTCAGTAATCAATTAGTTATAATAAATTTTAACAAAAGCCATAATTAAAAATAGAAATTATTTAAAGTGACAAAATTATGAATTACGTGATTATTTTAAAACTTTTCTTCATGAATGGGAAGAAGAGAATACACAGAAGCACTGGCTAAATAATATTAACCTGTGGCAATGGATTTGGGGAACTTTTTCCTTGAATATTGATTTTCAGGAATTGCACAATATTTAAGAAGATATCAAGAATAAAAGAGGCACAAGATTTTCAGTTTGATATAATCCCGTTTGTTTATTTATTTATTTTTTTGTTACCTATGTTTTGGGGTCTTATTTATAAAGTCTTTGCCCAGTCTTGTATCCTGAAGTGTCTCCACTATGTTTTCTTTTAGGAGTTTGATAGTTTCAGGTCTTATATTTAAGTCTTTAATCCATTTTGAGTTGATCTTGATATATGGTAAGAGGAATGGGTCTAGTTTCATTCTCCTGCATTATGGATGTTCAATTTTTCCAGCACCATTTATGGAAGAGGAAATCTTTTCCCCAATGTATGTTTTTTGTTGCCTTTGTCAAAGATCAGTAGGCTGTAAGTAAGTGGGTTGATTTCTTAGTTTTCTATTCTGTCCCATTGGTCCAAGTGTCTGTTTTTATGTCAATATTATGCTGTTTTGGTTACTATAGCTTTGTAGTATAGTTTGAAATAAGGGAGTATAACAGAGTGAAAAGAAAACCTACAGAATGGGAGAAAATATCTGTGGATTATGCATCCAATAAGGGATTAATATCCAGAATATACGAAGAACTCAAATAACTCAACAATAAGAAAGCAAGCAACCCAATTAAAAAGTTGGCATAGGAGCTGAATAGATATTTCTCATCTGAAGATATACAAATGGCCAAAACACAGATTTAAAAAAATTCTCAACACCACTCAGCATCAGGAAAATGCAAATCAAAGCCATATTGAGATATTGTCTCAGTCAGCCAGACTATTATAAAAAAGACAGAGAACAACAAATGCTGGCGAGGATATTGAGAAAGGAGAATCCTCCTCCACTGTGAATTAGTGCAGTGATTGTGGAAAACAGTATGGAGATTCCTCAAACAATTACAGGTAAAAGTGCCACAGGATCCAGCAAACTCACTGCTGGATATGTACCCAAAGGAATGGAAATCATCATGTCAATGGGACACCTGCATTCCCATGTTTACTGCAGTTCTGTTTATAGTAGCCAAGAGTCAGAATCAACTTAAATGTCCATCAACAGATGACTGAATAAGGAAAATGTAGTATATATACTCCATGGAATACTACTCTGCCATAAAAAAGAATGAAATTCTGCCATTCACAGCAACATGGATGAACTTAGAGAAAATTACATTAAGTGAAATAAACCGGGCACAGAAAGAGAAATACCACATGTCCTCACTTATAAGTGGGAGCTGAAAGAAAGAAAGAAAAAGAAAGAAAGAAAAAGAAAGAAAGAAAGAAAGAGAGAAAGAAAGAGAGAAAGAGAGAAAGAAAGAAAGGGAGAAAGAAAGAAAGAAAGAAAGAAAAAGAAAGAAAGAAAGAAAGAAAGAAAGAAAGAAAGAAAGAAAGAAAGAAAGAAAGAAAGAAAGAAAAGAAAGAAAGAAAAGAAAAGAAAGAAAGAAGAAAGAGAAAATATTACAATAATACATTGAACTTGCCAAAAAAGAACAGAACTGTGGTTATTAGAGTTGGGAAAGGGGGAGAGGGAGAGGGATTGGAAAGGAACTAGTTAATGGTCACAAAGATTGATTATGGTTTGTAAACTTAAGTATACTAATTATCCTAATTTGATCATCACACATTGTACACATGTATTGACATTCAATTCTGTACCCTACAAATATATATAATCACTTATGTTTCAATAAAAAAAACTATCAAAAGAAAAAAAAAAAGAAAGAGGCACAGAACACACTAAGTGCTGTTAGGTGGAAGGAAACTGAGATGTTGACTGTGAAAATTAGATTTTAAAAGTAGGTAAAATGCAAAAATTTGAGGAGCTTGAATTTAATAACGACGTTATAGGTCTTTATTTACTGCCTGCCACGTGTCTGGCATGTGTTATGACGTTGGGATATACTGTGAAGAAGAGAGAGAAAAACCCCAGCTTTTAATGTGCTCACAGATCGATGGGAGAAAGAGACAGAAACTAAAGAAATGAGAAAATAAATCATAAAGTTCCAACTCTTTCAGGTGATAAGTTCTATAAACAACAACAACAAAAATAATACTTTAGAATAACAATGAAGGATGCAAGAATCGGGGAAGACCATTTCATGCAGAGAAAACAGAAGAAAAAAAACCAGTCTTATGATGATGAAGTGGTCAGACACTTTAGTTGAACTCAGCTTCCCTGTTCTTAATTTTCCTGAGTACACTCCTGAACTGGATTCATTTTATTCTCTGAAAAGTACCATGAATTAGCTGCAGAATATTCACTGTCCCAACAGACTGTATCATTTATTTCTCTCTCTCAGTTTTCACATTTTATATTATGTACTTACCTTGCTCTGGCTCAGAATGCAACACTGCATGAGATTATGGCATTTGGACAAGAATGTTCAAATTGTCCTGCTGGCCCTTGTTTTTGAAATAATAACATGTGTTCCCTTTCTCCTTACATAAAGAAGAAAATAAATTGAAATCAGTGGTATTATGTGTTGTTGGGGGATTAAAATTACATACAATTATCTTTTTCAAAGTTTATCTTTTTTACTCTACAAATGCGTTTTGTGAGCACTATAGATAATTTAAAACAGATAAAACTAAAAGAAATAAAGACATCTCTAATCTCACCATCAAATATAATATCTACCATAAAATTTTAGTTTATATAAAAAAATTTTATTTTTAATTCATGAATAATAATTGTATATATTTATATGGTACAATGTGATGTGTCAATACACGTATACATTGTGGAATGACCAAATCATGCTAATTAATTTCTCCGTCGTCTCAAATACTTACCAGCTCTTTGTGGTGACGTTATAGTTTTAATAAATAATGTAGATAGATGCATACATACAGATATATAAGGAATACCAGATTTAGAATAGAATCATGCTATCTATGTATATCTCTATATTTGTGTAAATCTTATAAATGTGTACATATTTTCATGTCTATATATATTTTTAGAAATTTCACTGTCTTGAAAAAAATATATAACTTATAGCTTCATAATATTTTATTTTATTAACAGGATTTGTATAACAATTTTCCCCTTATTTTAAATGTAGACTTATTCCAAATTTTTGCTAATCTAAAACAAAATTGAAATGCATACCTATGTAAAAAACATTTTATTTTATCTGTGACTGCATTTTTATTTAAAAAATAGTGGTTCATTTATATTCATATATTTAGGTTGCTTCCCATGAAACATCTACCTTGACATACCACAGAGGGCAGTATCTGGTTATTTTATTTTATTCACTGAAAATCATATGTTTTCCCTCTCTAGTTCAATAAGTAAAAGAGTGGAGTACTACTGTGCATTTTACTGTTAATGTGTTATTTTACAAATTCTTCTGCATTAAAATGTTTGTTTGTGCCAATTTTTAAATCGGTGTGTCTATCTTCTTCTAATATGTGAGATTGTTATACATTACTGATTTTTAGCCTTTGATTTGTCATATGAGCCACATAAATTTCCTAATTAAAAAATATTTTAATATGGTTTATCACTTTTTATTCTGAGGGTTTTTCAAAAATTTTTCAAATCCTAATCTTATTTACCAAGTTGTTTTCTTCATTGACTTTTTTCATAGTTGAGGCAAATCTTTACTCGTACATTTTGTCTAGTTATTTTATATCATTTTGTACATGTAAACCTTTAATCAATTTGATATTTGAAAAGTGAAAACAGGATCTGATTTCACTTAACATTTTGCTAAATTGTTAGAATATTTTACTGAAGAATCTTACCTCAATTCACTGAATCATAATAAAAATTTTGATGCTTGAATTTTCTCAGAATTCTGCTACAATCATGCCAGGGAGCCACACATTGCATTCTCATGGTTATGGCCAAAGATTAACCAATCTATTGATGGAAAACATCTCTCTCTCTCTCTCTCTCTCTCTCTCTCTCTCTCTCTCTCTCTCTCTCTCTCTCTCGTTTTCATCAGATTATGGCACTAGAAATTGTCAGCAATGTCATTAAGTAGTATTAAATAAAGAGCTTCATGTGTAGATTTTAGTTCTAAATAGGTCAAAACTTTTGATTAGTATATATAAAATATCCAAACTTGTGAAAGAATTAAACTCTTGAGTGAATTTTAAAACAGTACTTTAGTACATGTAAACAATCCACTACTTAACTCTTCATGCCTTTCAATATGAGGGGTGTTTTAAATTCACAGCCGTGAAATGAGAAATGAAATAGTATGCAGTAAAATATCTTCAGCAAAAGTCACAAAAACAATTATGAATTTTTTTCGTGTGTATGCATATTTTAACATGCAAATTCTACAATCAATTTGTAGTGTAGGATCCTTGAGGCTGAATACAACACAACGATCATTTGTGAATCTTAACGTACATCTTGTTCCACAAAGTTCCACAGAACTTAGTATAAGTTCTGTTCAAGTCGAGGAAAATATTACACCTACTAAATTCATGCAAGCCTGGTCTTTTCTTTCTTCATTTTCTAACAGTTCCATCTCAGAAATGTAAGTAGCTTACCTGATAGAAAAGCAGCCCAGTGGCTGGAGTAAACAAACACAAGCCTGCCTGCCAAGAGCTACCTGCAGACTTTCCTTCTCTTGAGGTCTTATCTCAGGTTTCCCCACTCTGAATCACTCTCCAGTTAAATATACAACATTGTGTAGCTATTAGGAGATGGGAAGAAATAGTGCAACCCATTCACCGCACCCCCCACCATGAGGGAAGGAACACAGGAGCACAGAGGAAACTGGGCTTCTCAGAAAGTCCCTGGGGTCTTCTATCCTTGCAGGTAATTAGCTGCCAGTCCCAAAAGATTGCAAAGGCCTAAAGAATGAAAAATGCTTCACTTATTTTTAGTAAATAAACTGAGCTGACACTATAACTGTTTTCAGTTGGCTGTTTTAAGTTGATCCCCTATTAACATAATTAAGCGATTGATTGATTGATTACATATGTTATAAGTTTCACCAGTCATTGGTGTATTTATTCACTCCACACATGTTGATTGAGTGCTTGTTTTGTGCCCGTCTCTGTGATAGGTCACTGGAGACACAACAGAGAAGAAAGAGAGAATTAAGACAATATTCTAAATCGGTCTGAATTAAATCGCATGTGTTATTATAAAACTAAGTATATATTGTCAGAGGACATGAAGAATTTAAAGTAATATTTACAAAAGAGAAAGAAATTATGAAAAATAATTTTTGATGCTTAAATATAAAAAGAAGATAAAAACAACCAAATTTTATGACAGACATGCAATGATGGATAAGACAAGAACATACGAGACTGTAAAACATTTCATTACCTGTCCTATGAAAGCTGTGTCACATATATAAAAGATCTAAAAGGGCACAAAACATTTCAAAACCAATATCTGAATAAAATACATGGATAACCAGGAATAGAAACATATTTCTTTAAAGGATAACATATTTCACTTTAAGCAACATCGTGTATCAAAAGTAAAAAGGAAGACGAAGCACAATAAACAAGTTACAACGTGATATCTACAAAAATTATAAAAAGTTGTTTCTCTTGAAATAAAATATCATATTCTTTGCAGTGGACTTCAAATACTACACAAAAGCTGTAAAAGGACTAAGTTTAAGGCAGACATAGAGGCCAACACTGAGCTGACAAATCTCAGGTAATAAATAGAGGAGAATAATAAAATTAAAAAGAAAATCATGTTAAGAACAAAAGAAAAGAAACAATTAAAAATGATTAAGGACCTGAAAAATAGGCTTAAAAATCCTGATGAAAATAAAATTTAAAAAGTTAGAAGATTATAAAACCAATGATAGATTTGAAAACCAACAAAAAATGTGTCAAACATAAAATATAATTACTGTGGTTGAAAAATATATCTCAACAAACAATAAAAATATATGTGCAGATACATTTTTTCAAAATGTGATAATGTGTATATTGCATTTCCTATATCTGGCAAAAATATGGGGTCTATACCTAAATTGAGAATTCCTAGGAAATCTAGGCTAAAATATCACCACCTTTATAAAGGCAAATGGCAGGTTAATCCTTGGATTTTCTTTATAATATTAAATAATAGAAAAAAATAGAGCAATATTTATCAACATTTTAGTGAAATATCTTTTATAAAACTGAAACCATTCTTTAGGATTTAAGAAAAAGGAAAGGCATTCAAACTCTGAAGCTATAAGAAACAAGTGTACCTGTTGGGAAGTGCTCGCACAGAGGAATCCAAGACCAATGTTGGTATTATAGATCCTTATCAGTTTACAGCTCTTTTTGGTGTTACAGTGCTGTATTGCTTGCAAGCAAGGAGAGCACAAGCATCAGGCTAGTGTCTCCCTAAATGAAGGAAAGGGGTAGCCTTATATAGCCAAAAAATTCCTGCCCAAGTTCCCATTTAGGTCCTCTCATGCAAATGAGGTCTGCAAGTCTGTTAATTCAGATTGGTTGGCTAAGAGACATAGCTCATTGGTCAGTTCTGGAGCCAAATTTGCACTTGACCCTTAGGGCGGCACAAAACCGCTGTTACCTTTCATTAGCACGCTGGTGCAGGAAGCAAGCTTGGTTACAGAAGCCAGAGTTTGTGATTAAGACAGCCAACCATAAAATTTTTAAAACAGTTTCTCCAGCAGAAGGGGGCAGGTTTAACAATCAGAAAATGCTCAGGGTTCCCTGCTTCATACCCATACATACTTCACAATAAAGCACGTTCAGGACAAACCATAGCCCACCAAGTGATGCATGGAGAAACTATGCAAAGTCCCTTACAAAAACTATGTATAAAAGGTTTCTAATGAGACTTAGAAATATTTAGTAAAAACACATGAGAAAATATGACTATGTAAGACTAAATGAAGGTATGACCAAAATAAAATAGAAATGTCACAAACTAGCACAATGTGGAAATAATTTGGAAAGCAAGAACCACATATTGGTGAGATGAATGTTGATAGAATTAATAAAGACAATTCTTCCCACAAATATTTATTTATTTATTTCTATTATATATTCACAAAATTAATACCTATTTTGAGAGAAACCATTCTTAATTTAAAGCCAATAAATTATTTTATAGAGATAAAATTATCAGTATATCACTAAAGTAATTATGTATGAGAAAATTCTATAAGTTTTTAAGATGAAGAACATAACTAAAATTGGGAGCATTGTGGGGAGGGTGATAGAATGTGTATATGTACCTTTTTTTAAAAAGATACTAAATAGAGTAGACAATCAAAGATCTGAAACACTATGAGCACTTGAACACATAAACACACAAACATAATTAACTATAGAGAGAGAAGTGAAAAAAAGGAGGTTATTTTAAATAGAAGCATAACAAAAATAGCATGTCAGAAAAGAAACCAAACAGATAAATGAAAAAATGCTCAGCATCACTAATCGTCAGAGAAATGCAAATCAAAACCACACTGAGATATCATCTCATCCCAGTTAGACTGGTCATTATTAAAAAGACTGAGAATAACAAGTGCTGGTGAGGATGCAGGGAAATGGGAACTCTTCTACACTGCTGGTGGGACTGTAAATTAGCACAGCCATTATAAAAAAACAGTATGGAGGTTCCTCAAACAACTACAGATAACTTCCCTATGATCCAGCAATCCCACTACTGGGTACATATCCAAAGGAATGGGAATCACCATGTTAAAGTGACACCTGCACTCCCACATTCATCAAAGCTCTATTTACAGTAGCCAAAACATGGAACCAACCTAAGTATCTATTGACAGATGACTAGATAAGGAAAATGTGATATATACACACAATGGAATATTACTCTTCCATAAAAAAATAATGCAATTCTGCCATTTGCAGCAACATGGATGAGTCTGGAGAAAATTACATTAAGTGAAATAAGCCAGACAAGGAAAGAAAAATACTGCATATTCTCACTCATAACTGGGTGCTAGGAAGGAAGGAAGGAAGGAAGGAAGGAAAAGACCACAACACTACGTTAAACTTTCAGAAGAAGAGAACAAACCCAAGGATACTAAAGACGGGGGAAGGGAAGGATGGGGTTTGGGGAGTGATAGGTTAGGTAAAAGTCATGAAGAAAAATCACAATTTTAATAATGAATATTCCAATAATAAATAATAAAAATTTAAAAAATAAATGAAAAACAGATTTAAAAAAGAAAAAAAAAAAGAAAAGAAACCACACCTATTTATGAAATGGAATAGACACACCTATTAAGAGAGAAATGATATTAAATAGAATTAAAAGCAAAACCTAAATTAATATTGTGATAATAAATGCATTTCTAGCGGATATTGAGGTTAGCTTGTCTGTCATCATTTCTACCTCCTTTTACTATGCTCTTTTTTCACTCTTAAGGCTAAAATCTAAATAGGTACACATATGAACACTACTGTATCTGAGATTTCACCTGTAATTTAGGTCCTGTTATTGAGGTGCATGTGAGGAGATTTAGAAGTGTGGTGGAGGCCACCTTGTTTCTTGGCTTTTTTTTTTCTGTTAGTATAGAAACATTTTATTTTTTCCTATAGCAAAATTTCATTTTTCATAGAATTGAATGACAGGAACAATAAAATCATCATAACAAGAGCAATAAATCAACAAAAGGCTTACTGAGATTGCTTTAAACCTGACAATTATTTTAAGTGAAATCCACATGTGTACTATGTCGGGACAGCCCTGTGTCTTCTTTTATGCCCATTCCTGGAGTGTGATAATGCTTCAACATAGATATTGCACACGGTATGGACATTTATTTCTATTTCTTTTGTGATGTTTGCTTTTTAGAATGGGTTTCTTTTCACTCTATTTTGTAGTTGGTTGTTCTTGACTTAGAGGGAACCTACTGATCTACTTTAATCAGTAGCCTCCTCACTTACATTTTACTGGGTTGCTTTTTTATCGATATATTATTACACATGGCTCCTGCTGTGATGTTTTACAAATTTCTCATTTAGTCCTCTTAAAAACCCTGTGTAGTGAAAATGATTATTGTCCCTACTGACCCCTCTAGGGTCTGCCCTAGCCTGTTTCTCCAAACATCTTTGACTTTCTCCATCTCACTCTCTAGACTTCCAGGCATATTGGATCTCCTCCTTTTGGGGGACCATTCTAACATTATTACTATTATTATAATTATTATTTAGAATCCTAGCAAATGTCACTTTTTCTTCTGGGATACCTTTCCTCACCAATATTTACAAGTCTACTCTTTGTATCTCCACAAAAATAATACCTTCTCAGAGAAGACTTCTCAAGCCAACTTACCTTCCAACATATTTCTATTCCATTATTTTGTTTTATATTCAATTAAAAGCTACATGTTTCATTCTTTTATTTCCACATTTTCTCGGATATTTAGTATTAAGTGTGTCTTCTATAAATAAATAACACATACAATTGTCCCTAGGTATTCCCTGGGGATTGGTTCCAGGACCCCCATGGATACCAAAATCCATGGGTGCTTAAGTCCCTTGTATAAAATGGCTTAGTACAGTCAGCTATCCATATCCACAGGTTCTACATCCTCAGATGCAAAGGGCCGACTATATTTAGATTTGTATATTTATTTTCTCAGTATAACTGCTGATATCTTTTAATAACTGTAGAGGTATTGACTAAGAAGTTATTAATAAGATAGAAATAAAACACATGTAGTTTAGAGGACCAAAGTCCTTAGTATAGAAGCCCAAAGCCTGTAGTTTAGGAGGCCAAAGCCCAACCTTTAGGAAAACACATAGGAATACTAAGATTTGAGAAAGACCGGAAAACTTTCACAGGACTAAAGCTTTGATGTAGATAAGAGAATTGAAGCACAAGGAAAAGGGATTGTTTTGGGGGCAGTTGCCCTTAGTTCAGCTAAACCTAAATGATGGGAAAATATATAAGTTAAAATCTTCAGGGATATGCTGTTAAATTAATTAGTGCTTGGGGGATGTTCCACATCTTGCCCTAAGCTGTTTCTTTGAGTTTCTCAGGGAGTTAGGCGCTTTGGTGATTATTTATTTCATCGTTTCCTTTTGTATGTCACATAGCTTAATTTTATGACTCCTTTTGATGGTAAATTGCTTGAACTATTTTAGGTTACACATGCTTTAATGAAGATTGTCACATAGCCAGTTTGTTTATGTTTCCACTATGATTGATTAACCATCTGTTTTTCTTCTGTACCTTTCTTGTCTTTACAATAACAACTGAAGCAAAAACTGACTCGGAGCTGTGCCTGGGCTCACCTCTCTTGACAGAGTTTTCCTCGGTCCTCATTGCTCTGAAACATGGGCTCTGAGTAATCTTTTGCATTTCTGTGACACTGTGGGAGGTGACAAATAACCAAATTTAATCCAGTTACTTTTATCATGGATGCAGAAATATTTTAACTTACTTATAGAAGCTTTTGCTTTTTTATTTTCATTTAGTCTGTGTCCTTGTTCGTTTGCTCTTTTTTCTATTCAAGATTCTTCTTGTTTTTGTGATTGAGTTTTTATTGCCTACCATCTATTTTTTTTAGTAGTTTGGATATGCCCACATTACTTATCATTTTTTTTGACATGACAGTAATAAAAACATGTGTATTAAACCTATGCTTTCTGTAAACATAGTTTTGGTATATACACACACACACTTCTTTTCCCCAAAAGTAAATACACTTTACTTTTGTTTTCTATCCTTCATCCACTTTTTTATGTTGATTATGGAAATTTCAGCCCCAGATTGTACAAAAATACTACATATCAAAATTTATATCAGATGTTGTTTAGATGTGACCAGTAGTTTTACTCATTGGTTTGTTTGATATAGTTTCCTTTTTTTTTGTTTTATGTTTGGTAACTAAGTTTGTTTTTTTAAAATATTTTATTTTATTTTATTTTATTTTGTTGATATACAATGTGGTTGATTATTGTGGCCAATTACCGAAACCTCCCTCCCTCCTCCCTCTCCTCCCTCCCTCCCAACAATGTCCTGTTTGCTTGTCATATCAATTTCAAGGAATTGTAATTGTTGTGTCTTCTCCCACCCTCGTTTTTTTTGTGTGTATGTGTATTTATTTATTTATTTTTAGCTCCCACAAATAAGTGAGAACATGTGGTATTTCTCTTTCTGTGCCTGACTTATTTCACTTAATACAATTCTCTGTAGGTCCATCCATGTTGTTGCAAATGGCAGTATTTCATTCGTTTTTATAGCTGAGTAGTATTCCATTGTGTAGATGTACCACATCTTCCACATCCACTCATCTGATGATGGACATTTGGGCTGGTTCCAATTCTTGGCTATTGTAAAGAGTGCTGCGATGAACATTGGGGAACAGGTATACCTTCACCTTGATGATTTCCATTCCTCTGGGTATATTCCCAACAGTGGGATAGCTGGGTCGTATGGTAGATCTATCTGCAATTGTTTGAGGAACCTCCATACAATTTTCCATAGAGGCTGCACCATTTTGCAGTCCCACCAACAATGTATGAGAGTTCCTTTTCCTCTGCAAACTCGCCAGCATTTATCGTTCAGAGTCTTTTGGATTTTAGCCATCCTAACTGGGATGAGATGGTATCTCAGTGTGGTTTTCATTTGCATTTCCCGGATGCTGAGTGATGTTAGTATTTTTTCATATGTCTGTTGGCCATTTGTATATCTTCCTTAGAGAAATGCCTACTTAGCTCTTTTGCCCATTTTTTAATTGAGTTGCTTGTTTTTTTCTTGTAAAGTTGTTTGAGTTCCTTGTATATTCTGGATATTAATCCTTTGTCAGATGTACATTTTGCAAATATTTTCTCCCACTCTACTGGCTGTCTTTTAACTGTGTTAATTGTTTCTTTTGCTGTGCAGAGCTTTTTAGTTTGATATAATCCCATTTGTTTATTTTTCCTTTGGTTGCCCGTGCGTTTGGAGTCGTATCCATGAAGTCTGTGTCCAGTCCTATTTCCTGAAGTGTTTCTCCTATGTTTTCTTTAAGAAGTTTTATTGATATAGTTTCTGATACAGAAAATTACCTTTATGAAACAATGTACTATTTGTTTTATGTAATTATTTTAGAGGAATTATCTGTGTGGTAATCTTATATATACTTCCAAATTTACATACTTTCTTTTTTACTTACTGCCACATTAAATGGATGTAGAAAATTAATACTCTATCCTTTAGAATCTAGTGTGCCTGACAAAATTTTGGATTTCAGTCTAGTTTGTTTATAGGTAGATTTTGTGTTCCTTCCCTAGGAGTGTACTTTTTGTGTTCATTAATGTTAAACTGATATTCATATTTTGAAGTTTTTAAAATTTTGTGATTTTTTTTTTCACCCAGTGCAGTACCTATATTGTTCCTTTGAATTTGAGAGCAAGTATCATTCCTCACCTCAGGCATACTGTTTTCTTGTAAGGTTTTCCTATTAATCCTCTTTATTTTCTCCTCACGGAAGCATCAACTTATCTATCCTGTATGCAGCAGCGTGCTGGGGCAGCCTTGCACTGGCTGGTGAGAGAAGATTGTGCATGCCCTTTCTCTAAGATCAGGAACAAGACAAGGATATCCACTCTTGCCACTTCTATTTAAAATAGTACTTTTACTAACTATAGCAAGTAGGCAAATAAAAGAAACAAGAGACACCCACATCAGAATGAAGAAGTAAAGTGATCTTTGTTTGAAGATGGCATGATCTTATATTTAGAAAACCCTAAAGACACAACCAAAACAATGTAAGAACTAATGAAATAATTTAGTAAAGTTTTAGGATACAAAACCAACATGCAAAAGTCAGTTGCATTACTATACACGAAAATGAACTATTCATATAAAAAATTAATAATGCATTTACAATAGCATCGAAAAGAATAAAATACTTAAGAATAAACTTTTTTTGGTGTATACTACAGTTTTTGGCTTTGCAGTTATTGTGAAGATTACATAAAACATCTTATAGACATAATTCTCAATTTTAGCTGATAACTCAACTTTGTATACAAAAATCCTGCACATTTACTCTAAACCCCACATTTTGTGTTTTTGATGTCAGAATTTACATACTTTTATAATGTGTATTTCTTACCAAATCACTGTAGTTGTACTTATTTTTAATATCATTGGCTTTTAACCTGTATACTGGAGTACACCACCATTATGGTATTAGAACATTATAAATTTGATTATGCTCTTCTTTACCAGTGAGTTTTTACATTCATATGTTTTTATGTTACTAATTAGATTTCTTTTATTTCAGCTTGAAAAAAATCCCTTTAGTATTTCTTGTAAGAGAAATCTATAGTGGTGATGAATTCCCTTAGCTTTTGTATTTTGTGAACATTACTGATTGTTTTTTATTTCTAAATAACAGTATTGCTAAGTGATGTGAGTAAGATGATGAAAGACAAGCTTTCTGTAGTTATCCTCCCACAGAAGCATCAATTTAGTCACTACTCACATTAAATGTAAACAGATTAAACTCTCAAATCAAAAGTGGCTGAATGAAAAAAAATCAATCATCTAATGATTTGCTATCTATAAGAGACTCACTTTAGAAATAAGGAAACATGTAAACTGAAAGTGAAAGGATGGTAAAATAAATTCTATACAAATGAAAACCCAAAGAGAGCAAATTTGGTCATCCATATATAGGAAAAATAGACTTAAAGTCAAAAACTTTTGCTAGAGACAAAGAAGCTGTATAATGATAAAATTGTCAATTACAAAGGAATATGCATGCATATACATATATATGCTCTAATCATGAATATATATGTGTGTGTATATGTACAAGTGTGTGTATAACCTCATGATTAAAAATGCCTAAATATAGAAAGGAAATACTGAGAGATGTGAAGGAAGAAACAGGCAACAATACAATAAAAATAAGAACTTTAGTACCTCTTTTTTAATAATGTATAGAATAATATAGCAAAAAAGCAATAAAGGAACAGCCAACATGGACAATACTGTGCAAATTAACCTAATAGACATACACAGAACATGCTGCCCAAATGCAGCACAATACATAACCTTCTCACAGGCACCCAGAACACTTTCCAGTATATTACAGAAAAGGTCACAAAACAAGGTTTAACAAATTTAAGAAGACTGACATCACATCAAGTATCTCCTCAGTTCACAGTGCAATAAAACTAGAAATCAACAGAAATAAAACAAGAAAATTTACAAACTCCTGGAAAGTAAATAACACATTTTTAAACAATCATTGGGTTAAAGAGAAAATTGAAAAGGAATTTTAAAAATACCTGAAGACAAATGAAAATGAAAATGCAACTTACCAAAACTCATGAGATACAGCAAAAACAACAGTAACAGGAAAGTTAATAGCACTAACCCTCTAGAGGACATTGTGCTAAGCAAAATAATAAAGAAAGAGAAATACTACAGACTCTCGTTTACATGTGGAATCTAAAATAGTAAACTTAAAGAGGCATAGAGTAAAATGGTAGTTGCCAGGGTCTCTGGGGAGGGGAAAATGGGGTGATGTTGGCTAAAGAGTCGGTTTACCAAGATGAATAATATCTGAAGATCTAACATATACCATGCTCATAACAGTTAACAATAATGTTCGGTATACTTGAAATTTGTGCAGAGGATAGATCCCAAGTTAAATCCTCTCAACATACACACACACACATACACATGTGCTTATAGTACAGGTGGTAGATAAATTAATTGGCTGGATTGTGGTGATTATTTTACAAGGTATACATATATCAAGACATCAAGTTATACACCATATATATATACAATTTTTATGACAATGATATTGCAATAGCTATTTAAGGAAAAGATTTTATGCTAACCCTCATCAAATAAAATCTTGAGTAATTATATTAATTTCAGGCAGTTGACTTAAAAGAAAACCAGCAGGGATAAATAGGGACATTACGTATGATAAAAGAATCAATTTTTCAAGAAATTATGCAATCTTTAATCTGTATGTTTCTAACTATATTGCATGAAAATACTTGAGGGTAATACTGACCAAACCACAAGAAAAAAATAGGTTAATTCCTTATAGTTGGAGATTTCAACATTAATTAGAAAAAAAAGAAAAAAATTCTAAAATTAATAGTCTAAGTTTCAACCTTGGGAAACCATAGAAAAAAGAGCAAATTAAATCCAAATTAAGCAGAAAAAAATATATAAAAGTTAAAAATAATTCAAAGAAATTGAACGTAAAAATATTTATTAAAAAATTTATAAAAAATATGTATTAAAAATATTTATAAAACTGTAGCCAAAGTGAATGAAGAAATAGAGAAGACATATTACTAGTCTCAGACATAAAAGAAGAGCCAGCACTACTTACTCCATATACATTAAAAGAAAATATACAAATATTGTAAAAAATTCTATGCCCATAGATTTAATAACTTGAACGAAATGGACCAATTCTTTGAAAGACACAATCTACCAAAATTCATACCAGGATAAATAAATCATATGAATAGAACTGTATCTATTAAGGAAACATAATCAATAATTAATGACTTTTCTAAACAAGAAGCACCAGGTCTAGATGGTTTTACTTGTGATTTCTACTAAATTTCAACAAGGAAATGATACCAATTCTCTACAATCTTTTCCAGAACATAGAAACAGAGGGTTTTTCCCTCCTAAGCTCATGAAAAAGTCAGAAAAACTTCCCTAAAATTATTCTATTCAACATCCTACTGAACTTTCTAGCTAACAAACAATAAAAGAAAAGAATAAATATTACACAGATTGGGAAAGAAGAAATAAAACTGTCTCTGTTCATAGACGATATTTTTGTCTAGGACAAAAATTCTAATTCTCATGTCTTATAAAATGCTAAGAATTAATTCCTAAAACCTTTTGGATTAATAAGCATATATAGCTAGCTTGTAGGTTACAAATTTATCACACAACATCAATTTGATTTCCTGTATACCAACAATGACAACTGGTATTAGAAATTAGAAATACAACATTATCTATATCAGCATCAAAATATTAAGTGTTTGCATATGAATCTAACAAAATATACAAATGATGGTTAATTTCAGGTCTCAACCTGACTGAATTAAGAGATATCCACATAGCTGGCAAAGCATTATTTCTGGATATGTATGTGGGGGTGTTTTCAGAACAGACTGGCATTTGATACAGTTTACTGAGTAAGGGAGATCTGTCCTCGCTGAATGTGAGCAAGCACCATTCAATTGGCTGAGGGCTTGGATAAAACAAAAAGGCAGAGAAAAGGTGAATACTCTCTCTCTCTCTCTCTCTCTCTCTCTCTCTCTCTCTCTCTCTCTTTCTCTCTCTCTCTCTCCTCCACCCACCCTCATGGAACTGGGACATTGAACATCACAACTTCAGATTCTCTGGCCTTTGGACTCAATGACTTGCAACAGTGGCCTCCCAAATTCTTAGGACTTTGGCCTTGTACTAAGAGCTATACCACAGACTTCTAACTTTTGTTGAAAGACATTCTTTCTCCATTGAATCTCAATTGATTCTTTGTCAAAGGTCTGTTGGCTTTATTTGAGTAGGGCTCTCCAGTTCTCCGTTCTGTTTCCATTTACCTGTCTATTCTCTCACCAGCAGCACAGTCTATTGATTGCGTGGCTTTATACTAAGAGTTATACTCAAGTAATTCTCTGTTATTCTTGCTCAATATTGTTTTAGCTATTTAGAATATTTTGTTTACTATGTAAATATAGCTGTGGCTTTTCTCTTTTGAAATATGCTTATTTGCACTAACTTTCTTCTTTAGAGATATATTTGCTTGCAGGAAGTAACAGAAGTGGTCAATCATGAGGAGCCCACACCACCATGACTGGGGAGGCCCAGGCAGGCAGAAAACCTGGGGAGCAACACCACTCCCCCACCCCACCCACACAGAAGGCAGTAACCCATGCTGCTGTGACAAGGGAGGCCCCACACCACTTCTGCCCACAGAAGTGGCCCACAACAGCCACTACCACAGCTTCTACTGCTGCAAGAACAGCTTGCCACCACAGTAACAGCCATGACCACCCTGCATGTGGCCCACCACATATGAGAGTGCATTGACCCAAGGAGAGTCATTAGAGGAGCCAGAAAAAGAGCAGGAAGTTTTTTTTTTCTTTTTATCATTTTGAGGGACAGTTTTATTTATTTATTTTTTTTGCCCAAAATGTTTAAAAATTTTTTTAAAATTTTATTTTGTTGATATACATTGTGGTTGATTTTTCTTGCCCCTTACCAAAAACCTCCCTCCCTCCTCCCTCTCCTCCCTCCCCCCAAAAATGTCCTTTCTGTTTGCTTGTCGTATCAACTTCAAGGAATTGTAGTTGTTATTTATTCTCCCCACCCCGGGTTTTTTTTTTTGTGTGTGTGTGTGTGTGTGTGTGTGTGTGTGTGTGTGTGTGTGTGTGAATTTATATATTAATTTTTAGCTCCCACCAATAAGTGAGAACATGTGGTATTTCTCTTTCTGTGCCTGACTTGTTTCACTTAATATAATCCTCTCAAGGTCCATCCATGTTGTTGCAAATGGCAGTATTTCATTCGTTTTTATAGCTGAGTAGTATTCCATTGTGTAGATGTACCACATTTTCCATATCAACTCATCTGATGATGGACATTTGGGCTGGTTCCAACTCTTGGCTATTGTAAAGAGTGCTGCGATGAACATTGGGGAACAGGTATACCTTCGACTTGATGATTTCCATTCCTCTGGGTATATTCCCAGCAGTGGGATAGCTGGGTCATATGGTAGATCTATCTGCAATTGTTTGAGGAACCTCCATACCATTTTCCATAGAGGCTGCAACATTTTGCAGTCCCACCAACAATGTATGAGAGTTCCTTTTTCTCCGCAACCTCGCCAGCATTTATCGTTCAGAGTATTTTGGATATTAGCCATCCTAACTGGGGTGAGATGGTATCTCAGTGTGGTTTTCATTTGCATTTCCCGGATGCTGAGTGATGTTAGTATTTTTTCATATGTCTGTTGGCCATTTGTATATCTTCCTTAGAGAAATGCCTACTTAGCTCTTTTGCCCATTTTTTAATTGAGTTGCTTGTTTTTTTCTTGTAAAGTTGTTTGAGTTCCTTGTATATTCTGGATATTAATCCTTTGTCAGATGTACATTTTGCAAATATTTTCTCCCACTCTACTGGCTGTCTTTTAACTGTGTTAATTGTTTCTTTTGCTGTGCAGAGCTTTTTAGTTTGATATAATCCCATTTGTTTATTTTTCCTTTGGTTGCCCATGCTTTTGGGGTCGTATTCATGAAGTCTGTGTCCAGTCCTATTTCCTGAAGTTTTTCTCCTATGTTTTCTTTAAGAAGTTTTATTGTTTCAGGGTGTATATTTAAATCCTTAATCCATTTTGAGTTGATTTTAGTATACGGTGAGAGGTAAGGGTCTAGTTTCATTCTCCTGCATATGGATATCCAGTTATCCCAGCACCACTTGCTGAAGAGGCAGTCCCTTCGCCAGTGAATAGGCTTGGTGCTTTTGTCAAAGATCAGCTGGCAGTAAGTGTGTGGGTTGATTTCTGGATTCTCTATTCTATTCCATTGGTCAGTGTGTCTGTTTTTATGCCAGTACCATACTGTTTTGGTTATTATAGCTTTGTAGTATAGCTTAAAGTCAGGTAGTGTTATGCCTCCAGCTTTATTTTTTTTTTTTACTCAGCATTGCTTTGGCTACGCGTGGTCTTTTATTATTCCATATAAATGTCTGGATAGTTCTTTCCATTTCTGAGAAAAATGTCTTTGGAATTTTGATGAGGATTGCATTGAATTTGTATATCACTTTGGGTAGTATGGACATTTTCACTATGTTGATTCTTCCAATCCAAGAGCATGGGATATCTTTCCATCTTCTTGTATCCTCTCTAATTTCTCTCAGCAGTGGTTTGTAGTTCTCATTAGAGAAATTTTTCACATCCCTGGTTAACTCAATTCCTTAGTATTTTATTTCTTTGGTGGCTATTGTAAATGGGCAGGCTTTCTTGATTTCTCGTTCTGCATGTTCACTATTGGAGAAAAGAAATGCTACTGATTTTTGTGTGTTGATTTTGTATCCTGCTACTGTACTGAAATTATTTATCAATTCCAGCAGTTTTTTTGTAGAGGTTTTAGGCTGTCCGATATATAGGATCATGTCATCTGCAAACAGGGACCGTTTGACTTCATCTTTTCCAATCTGGATGCTCTTTATTTCCTTCTCTTCTCTGATTGCTCTGGCTAGTACTTACAACACTATGTTGAATAGGAAGTCTTTCTCCTCTAAGTCCACTCCAAAGTAATAGAAGAAGCATCTGATCTACCAGATGACAAGAAATCAATGTAGAGATACTAGAAATATGAAAAAAAAAGGAAATGTCACCATCAAAGGAATATATTAACTCTCAAGTACCTGACTGTACAGAACAGGAAACCCTTGAAATGACTGAAAAAGAACTCCAAATAACTGTCTTAAGGAAACTCACTGAGATAAGAGCAGACTCAGACAACACAATAAAATGAGAAAGAAAATCAAGAGTATGAAGGAGGAAATTTACAAAGAGATTAATCCCTTAAAAAAGAATGTAGCTGAACTCCTGGAACTGAAAGACTCATTCAATGAAATAAAAAACGCAACAGAGAGCTTAAGCAGCAGATTACAGCAAGCAGAAGAAGGAATTTCTGATCTTGAAGATAGTATTTATGAACTAACACAGGCAGACAAAAAAAAAGGAAAAAAAATAATTTTAAAAAATGAAGAAAGTCTAAAAGAGCTAGCAGACAACCTTAAGCACACAAATCTGAATCATGAGTGTTCCAGTAATAGAAGGAGAAAGGTAAAGGCATTGAAAATGTACTAAATGAAACAATAATAGAAAACTTCCCAGGTATAGGGAAATAAATTGGCCTTCAGATCCAGGAAGCTCAAAGATCTCAAAGCAGATTCAATTCAAAAAAGATCCTCTCCAAGACACATTATAATCAAACTGGCAAAGCTCAAAGACAAAGAGAGAATCCAAAAAGCACCAAGAGAAAAGGATCCAATCACTTATAAGTGAGCCCCCATCAAACTAACAGCAGATTTCTCATTTGAAACTCTACAGGCAAGAAAAAAATGGGATAACATATTCAAAATACTGAAGAAAAAAACTACCAATCAAGAATACTATACCCAGCAAGATTATCCTTCAGAAATGCGGAAGAAGTA
This sequence comes from Cynocephalus volans, assembly GCF_027409185.1. NCBI lineage: Eukaryota > Metazoa > Chordata > Mammalia > Dermoptera > Cynocephalidae > Cynocephalus > Cynocephalus volans. Next base: position 38,115,525 of record NC_084463.1, read on the forward strand.
GTGCATTTCCCAGACAAACAAAAACTGTAGAGTTCATCACCACATAGTCAGCACTGTAATGAATTACCCAAAGAGTCCTGAATCTGGAATCTGTAAATCAATAATCACTGCAATGAGCACACAAGAAAGAACAAAACCCATTGGTAAAACACAATACAAATGAGAAAGCAAAAAGAAAAATCCTTAAATAGGTATTGGCATGGTGCTCATCTGTTCAGAAAGTGAAAGGGAACAACAGTGACTCCATTTTGGAATTATTTTGAGCCTTGGCCGTCTAACTCTCAATACAATATAGTAAACATGTCATTCTTCTGTAAGTGAATATTTAATCTTAGCTTAAGCTTGAACTTGCAGGAAACTTCAAGGCTGAGTTGCTGAGTCTGAGGAACTGATTGAAAATGCTAATAAAAAGAAGAACAGAATGTTGGTTGCAGATGATAGGTTTTCCTTGAGAAGATGACTCAAGCTCCCTTGCATGCACACATAACTGAATCATTACTCTGCATTTGTTTTCACATCCAGCTCCCTCTCCTTTAAATATTACAGTTTGTGCTGAGAAGATGGCCTTTGAAGATATTAGACCACCATCTTCTTGGTAAGCCAGCTTTCTCAAATAAAAGTCTCCTTCCTTGCCTCAACACCTTGTCCCTCGACTTATTGGCATGTTCTGTGGCAAGTAGCTGGACTTTGGTTAAGTAACAGAAGTAGCAACAAGTGATATTCAGAGATTCAATAACATGATTATAGGTCTTCCTAAGAACTTCCACTGTGTTCCCTGTTTTATCAGACAGTATTTGATCTGCTATCAAAGAGTATTTACTATTGGCAATTAAATGGATTTATTCTGCCTGAATTCTTGCTCCTAAGAAAAATAAAAAGGCATTTCACTTGTTATGCAGAGACTTTTTGGCTAATTCTCAATAAAAATGTATTATTAATTATGATATTATGAAATTTATATATTGGTTTGTGTGCATGGTTCCTGGCTTAGGCTACTCTCTGGCCTTCTCCTGACCTTCTTTTACCTGCCCCTTTTTCACCTTGAGACAGGAAATTCTCTGACTTACCTTAGCTGATTGTAGCTCATAAGACCCAGTTTCAGGAGGGGTATTGCCCTCTACCTGAGAGCAAGGAATGCTACACAGACAGGCCAAGAAAAATCTGAACAAACAGGCCTTGTTGGGCTTCCCCACTCTGTCTGTTAGTGTTAGATCATACCCCTTTTTTCCCAATCATGTTTCTACACCCACTCAATATGTCCATTATCCAGGTTATGGTACATATAGTGGTTAAAGGGTCCCCTTTTGCATGGTCACCCCATGTAACTTTACTGATGCAAAATAGAGCTACACTCAGAGAAGCCTTATCAAGTTTGCTGTCTCAGCTTCCCCTTATGTGTCTTACAGATGCTAATAAATCCATTAGGTTAACCAAAAAGAAAATGAGGAAAGTCAGAGGTGAGAGTTAGAGGACTCATCCCAGCGAGGTAGAAATGTTTAAATGGTTGTTAAGAAATAAGAACAATAACAAAAACATGAATAGGGATGAATATAAGAGGAAAAAGAAAGGAGGGAGTCAAGGACTCATCCCAGCAGGGTGGAAATCTTTAGATGGTTATTGATGGGGTTAAAACAAAGGTCTTAATACAACACTAGCAAAGTTTGGGTTGGTCTCCCAATATTAAGAGGTTCCAAACAAGTTGGCTGTATTTACCCCATTTTGAAGGAGTTTGAAGGGCAGAAAAGCAGAGATTACAATGCAAAAGCTGACCAACTATTGCCTGTAACAATGTTCAAGCAGATTAATCAAGATCAACATTGGCAAACTGGCAAAGGTCCCTTGGCTCCACCCCTTGTTGGAGACCCAAAACCTTTCACAACAGAATGGGTAAGAGGGTTAGGAGATGAGAAGAAATTTCTCTGGGGCTCCTTAACACAGAAGCCCAAAGCACTGTAATTGCAAAATCTGTTGATAAAGTCCTCGTGGAGGCTACATTTAGAAAATTAAGGGATAGTAGTATTAAGAGAAAGGTTCATAGTGTAGAAAAAAATATAACTTTAATATGCTTAATCTGCTTCTGTATTTAATACTTGCTAAAGATGGGAAAACATAACTAACACCATTTTAAGTAAGGCAGTCCCAGACACATTAAATTCCAGGAAGGGAGTAAAACACCACCTGGTTCCAGGAACTGATTGACCAGTTCCTTATCTAAAAGCCACCTGGAAGATAAACAATTGGGAAATACACTATTCCTTATCGGTGTGCCAGCCCGCTAAAGCCCAACAATAAGTCCAAAGGTCACCTCTGATAACCTGTAAACAGTAAACAACCCATCCTATTGTGAAAGTCTGTCTAAAAAACTGTATAAAAAGCTCTTGTGTTAAAGGCTCAGGGTCGCTTTTGTTTATTTCGCATGCTGGAAATAAACTCCTGTTGCTTGATTGCATCAGTCTCTGTCTCATGGTCTTTGTGAGGTGAGCCATCCCGACGTGTGGGGTTTGTGCACGGTGCACAGATCTTAGAATAGGAGAGTTAGTATGTTTGAACAGGCTTCATATGAAGTGGTTGCAACTCTTTCACATTATTGTATTATGGGGATGGCCATTGTATCTGACTGGGGAATATTTCCCCTACCTAGTACTATAAAACAGAAGACATGTAAATTTGCCCTTCTAGCAATATTAATTGAACATGCTAAATGAGAACCAGTGAGATTGCACAAGTCCACAGAGTGTAAACTAGAAGCTGGAGTGTTGGTGTGGATAAATTCTCTGAGTGATAGCCCTTTGTGGAGCCTAGACTGGGGCTTGTGGCAAAAGCTTGTGAATGCCTCCCAATGACAACTGCTGGGACTTTGGACTAGAGAATCTCCACTTGAGGGACATTTACTTGCTATGAGACATTAATTAAAGCTACAACATAAACTAATCTGGAAGCCTGAAATATTCATTTTGTCTTGAGTGATACCCCAGAAACACTCTAACGGGGAAGTCAGAGCCCAAAAGAGTTCCATAACAAAATGGAAATTATCTATAAAGGATTATCCTAGCTGGAAAATGAAAGGAGAAGACACTCACAAGCAGGAAATCTCTTTCCCTAGGCTTGACTCTGGAACTGTGTGAGAAGTTGCTGGGTTCTATTGTGCCCTATAAACAGCTCTCAACCAACCAACAAGGAGCTGCTTGGTTTGTGAGCTCAGTTCCAAAGTGAATAGACAACATCCTATTTGGAAATATGCCACTCTGATCAAAAAAGGTAAAACCAAATCAGCTCAGTGGGCTAAGTTGCATGCTGCCATGCTGAAGAATTGAACAGTGGTAAAAGCCCCTATGTTTAGATTATTACTGACTCACAGACACTGGCCAATGTCCTGGCAACACAGTCAGGAAGATATGCAATGGAAATCTGGCCTGTTAAAGGGATGCCCATGGGGAGCACAGCCCTATGAAACTTTGAAGGATGCATTAAAGTAGAACACATCGATGCCCATCAGAAGATCCCCCTTCCAGGACTGGAAGGTGTTTGGAATTGACAGATATTCCCATGTGCTTACTTAAAGTGACTATCTGAGCCCCACGGTTTGAGGAAAATAGAATAGTTTAGTCAGGACCCCTATCCTCAGGTCCAGTTGCGGGTGGTTCAGCACATTCTTTGTGAATAAGTTGTGTGGGGTGGGCTTAGTATGCATGCATACTTTTAGCTCGTTGCTATTCTTGTGTGTTCTTCAGTGTGTGGAGCAGCTGCTGGGCAGAGCTCACGTCTAAAAATAGAGCATGTTTACTTTTCTGGCAGCTGTTCAGTTTTTTCTTTGGACTTTGCTGGCAGCTGTTCAGTTTCTGTTTGGACTGCCTAGCTCTTAGATGTGTGTGTGCTGAATAAAGACTATTCTTTCTTCAACCAAGGTTCCAAGGACCTTTTCCTGTTACCTAGCTCCTAGACCTGTGTGTGAAGGGTTTCTGAATGGGTTCGAGGGGTCTGTGAGCTCCAGACCCAGCCCTAGCTCTACACATAGTATATGTAAATATGGGGGTACTGCAGCAATGCAGAGATGGGCTGCATCTACACACATTCCTTTTGCACTCTCTGAGGCACATAATGCCAATAGGAACTGCTCTGTCTGCCAGCAAATGAGACAGAGACTGTGGATGGCAATGGGACAGATTCCCTGGTGGGAAAGCCCTGAACATAGCTGGCAAGTAAGACTGATGCTGGTAGCACTGGGTAGCTATAAATAGGCCTTGACAGCAATAGACACTAATTCTTGACTGAGCTTTGCTTAACTGTTGAAACATGCAAATTCTCAGAGTGCTATAAAAAAAAAAAGAAAACAGAAAAGGAAATATTACATGAATTTGGACAGCCAACCATCCTTTCTTCAGACCAAAAAACACACCATACAGCCCATAATGTTCAACAATAACAGAGATCCTCCTCAAAGTAGCAGTGTAATAGAGAAACAGAGAGGTAATTAAAACATTGGTTGTCTAAAACAGGGGAAAATTAAGGTATAAAGGGCTGGCTTATATGCCTTCGTAAGTATGTGCTCACATTCAGCATAAGTGGGACTAAGAGAGGATCCCAATTAGACATTTCTCTTCTAGTTGATATGGGGAAAAGAGGGTGGAGAAAGGTGCTTATATAACTGCAATTCTTGCTCAGGGAGGAATACACTGGGTATTATGTATATATATTTTTTTTCTTCACCATGTGTAGTGGATTGAATTGTTAAAACTTATTGAAGCTTGAATTGTGTCCCCCAAGTTTTATGTATTAGCAACTTAGCCCCCACTGTGACTGTTAAGAGGGTGGGAAATACTATTTTGGTAATCGAAAGGTGGAGCCTCGAAGAGTGTAGAAGTTTAGAAATCTTGATTCTCATTTGATTTTTAGAATAGGATTTTTGGTAATGCATGTATGGGACAAAAGTCCTCAATTAAGGGATAAAAGTTCACAGCCAGTGGCCAAAAGCCTATCTAATCAATTCCAGTCAAGTATATGTTGATTCTCATTTGATTTTTAGTATACGGTTTTTAAGTGATGCATGTATGGGACAAAAGTCCTTGGACAGGGGGCAAAAGCCCACAGCTAGCAGGCAAGAGTCCATCTAATCAACTCTAATCACTGTTTAGGTATGGGATTGTATATTTTAATGATTTTAGAGCTAACAGATGGTTAACATACCAATCCTGTTAAGAGATTTTAAAGAATTGTTGTAGGGAAAAATGTGAAAAAATATTTGCTATGGGCAAGCTGTTTGTTGATAGAAATTTTAGAGACAATTATACTTAGATTTAAATGATCTTACTAGTTTCCATTGTTTAAGCTATACTTAGCCACAGATAACTTTTGTCACATTGCTTGTGTCTTTATGTCCTTTTGAAATGATTGAATCAACTGATTTTTCTTGTGAAACTTGCTTGTCTTTACAATAAAAAACAGAAGCTAACTTTGAATTGGGGCTGTACCCAGTTTTCTCCTTCTAACAGAAGAGTTGCTGAGGTGCAGTCCCTTTGGCCTTTGCATTGCATTCATATTTCTTTGAGTAATCCATTTTTGCATCTCTGTTACACAGCAAGAAGTATAACAGAAGAGGTGATTGGATTGTGGAACTGTGCAGTAGTGAATAGAGTAAAAATGATGGTCAGGGTCATGGATCTGAGGCTTTTAAAGAAGAGGAGAATCTGTCTTTCACTCTCTCTGCTCTCTCTGCTTCTACTGTCTTGCAATGTGAGAGCCGTGGATCACTGTTGCCACCACCAGATGGACTTTGGACTTCCCAGCCTCAGAAACTGTAAGCAACAAATTTCTTTTTCTTTATAAATCACCCAGTTTCATGTATTTTGTTATAAGCAATGGAAATGGACTAAAACACCATGTCATCTCAACTTTTTTTTTCTTTCTACCCAGTGCAGTGGTTCTAGTACAAGATCTTGTAACTACAAGTGCTCAAAGCAGAGATGATTCCTAAGCAAGAAACTTAACTGTTCTTAAACTTTATGTCAGAATTCCTAAGGGCCTTGTAAAGAAAAATATAACTTTAATATGCACAGTTTGCTTTTGTAACAAATGCTTGCTAAAAACATTTTAAGTGAAGCAGCTTCTAAGGGGCCATATAGAGGTCAGGTGGGCCCAAGCACACTAAACATTCCAGGAAGGGAGTGACCCCCACCTGGTTCCAGGAACTGACTAGTTCCTTATCTAAAGGCCACCTGGCCAGACCCCAGGGAAGATAAACAATTGAGAAATGCACTGTTCCTTATCGGGGTGCCAGCCAGCCTGCTAAAGCCTACCTGTAAATCTAAAGGCACCACAGATCTATCAGGGTACCAGCCTGCTAAAGCCTACCCATAAATCTAAAGGTGCCACAGATAACCAGCAACTCATCCTGTCACAAAAGTCTATCCAGAAAAACTGTATAAAAGGTGCTTGTGTTGTAAGCTCATGGTCGCTTCTGTCCAGGAGACTAAGTGACCCCAGCATGCTGGAATAAAACTCCTCTTGCCTGATTGCAACGGTCTCTGTCTCATGGTCTTCGTGAAGTGAGCCATCCCGGCATGTGTGAGATTTATGCATGGTGAGGGGTTTTACAGCCTGATGGGGGTGTGTTGTGTTTACCCCACCTAGCAAAACTGGGGTTAAAAGTGAATGCAGCTATATTGCCTGGTGGTAAATATAGCCAACTAGTACTTCACCTATGTAACCTTACCCTATAAATGGGAGTGTGCTGGGGGAGGCATTTGCTATACTAGTATAGCTGCCTACAATCCAGACAAGCACAGTGGATGAATCTAATGTCCCTTCCAAAGGTGAAAGTGTTTGGGTATTAATGGAGAAAAGGAAAAATAGTAGCTGAGGATAAAAAATGAACAATGGGTTAAGTAATGTGGGAAATCCAATATTACATTAGCATCTTGAAAGAAGCTCAGAACAAGAGATGATACTGTCTCTTAGCTCAGTTATACCAGATGTCTGATAGGGTGAAGGTATTTGTTTGCTGAGACCACTCCTGCTTTTGGAACCTGACAAGATTGAATGACAGCCTACAGATTGAGTGGCCTCATCATGGGAGACATATTTAGATGATATAATAATCAACTGGACTAATTATTAATGACCAAATGAGATGCTAGTAATGTGCCATTATCTTTGGCGTTGTATATTCTTTTACTGTTAAAAAAAAATCCATGTTTGAAAACCAGGGAGTGGACTGTGATATTATGATCGTTATATATTGGCTTTGTTCATGGCTCATACTTCTCTCTGACCTTTTTCTGCCCTCCTTTTACCTGCTCCTTTTTCTCCTCCATGTAGGAAATTCTCTGACCTACCTCAGTTGACTGTAGGTCATAACACCCCATTTCAGGAGGGGTCCTGTCCCATATCTGGAAGGAAAAAATGCTGCACAGAGAGACCAGAAGATTCTAAACAAACCTTGCTGATTTCCCCACTCAGTCTGTTACTGTTAGTATACTCTTTATGTTCATTCATATTTCTACATAGTTGTTCATCTTTTAATCATGTCTATATAATGAATATTTCATAAAAATCCAAAAACACAGGGTTCAGGGAGCTTCTGGATAGCTGAACACATGGAGATTCCTTGAGGGTGGTATACCCAGAAAGGGCATGACAGCTCCATGCCCCTTCTTCTATACCTCACCCTATGCATCTCTTTATCTGTATCTTTTGTAATATTCTTTTAAAAAAATTTTTATTTTATTTTTTTTATTTTGTCGATATACAATGTGGTTGATTATTGTGGCCCATCACCAAAACCTCCCTCCCTCCTCCCTCTCCCCCCTCCCTACTAACAACCTCCTTTATGTATGCTTGCCATATCAACTTCAAGGAATTGTAATTGTTACATCTTCTTCCCCCCCAGTTTGTGTGTGTGTGTGTTTGAATTTATTTATTTATTTTTAGCTCCCACCAATAAGTGAGAACATGTGATATTTCTCTTTCTGTGCCTGACTTGTTTCACTTAATATAATTCTCTCTATGTCCATCCATGTCATTGCAAATGGCAGTATTTCATTCTTTTTTATAGCTGAGTAGTATTCCATTGTGTAGATGTACCACATTTTCCGTATCCACTCATCTGATGATGGGCATTTGGGCTGGTTCCAACTCTTGGCTATTGTAAAGAGTGCTGCGATGAACATTGGGAAACAGGTATACCTTCGACTTGATGATTTCCATTCCTCTGGGTATATTCCCAACAGTGGGATAGCTGGGTCGTATGGTAGATCTATCTGCAATTGTTTGAGGAACCTCCATACCATTTTCCATAGAGGCTGCACCATTTTGCAGTCTCACCAACAATGTATGAGAATTCCTTTTCCTCTGCAACGTCACCAGCATTTATCGTTCAGAGTCTTTTGGATATTAGCCATCCTAAGTGGGGTGAGATGGTATCTCAGTGTGGTTTTCATTTGCATTTCCCAGATGCTGAGTGATGTTGAGCATTTTTTCATATGTCTGTTGGCCATTCGTATATCTTCCTTAGAGAAATGCCTATTTAGCTCTTTTGCCCATTTTTAAATAGGGTTGCTTGTTTTTTTTCTTGTAAAGTTGTTTGAGTTCCTTGTATATTCTGGATATTAATCCTTTGTCGGATGTATATTTTGCAAATATTTTCTCCCACTCTGTTGGTTGTCTTTTAACTCTTTTAATTGTTTCTTTTGCTGTGCAGAAGCTTTTTAGTTTGATATAATCCCATTTGTTTATTTTTCCTTTGGTTGCCCGTGCTTTTGGGGTCATATTCATGAAGTCTGTGTCCAGTCCTATTTCCTGAAGTGTTTCTCCTATGTTTTCTTTAAGAAGTTTTATTGTTTCAGGGTCTATAATATATAGAATTATATATTCTTTATAATAAATAGGTAAACATAAGTAAGTGTTTCCCTGAATTTTGTGAGCCACTCAGCAAATTAATAGAAATCAACGAGGGGGTTTTAGGACCCCCAATTTATAGCCAGTTGGTCAGAAGCACAGATAAAATAACCTGTAGCTTGTGACTAGCATCAGAAGTGGGGGTGGGTGGGGAATCTTGGGAACTAAGCCCTCAACCTTTGGGGTCTGATGCTACCTTTTTAAAAAAAATTTTATTTATTTATTTATTTGTTAGTTAGTTATGAATATTCATGTGATACAAAGCTGATTGTCAACCCTCGTTCCCATGATACCTCCAAGCAGAGAGTGTCAGAATAGAATTCAATGTGAGAACACCCAGCTTGTGTGTCCTGCAGAACTGATGGCTTGCTTGCTGGTGGTGGCAAATCCCCATACATTTGGTCAAAGAAGTAAGACGTCTATCGTCTGTGTTGATGATTGTTTCTGCTGAGTAAGAGTATAGCAAAAAGCGCTTTGGCTGTGCATGTTTTTATCACTCACAAAGTTAAATAATTCATCTGGTGTTGGTTCATGCCTCTAGGAGAAAAAAAAGAAAAGAAGAGAGAGAAGGTATTCAAATTTATAGAAATGCTTTTACTCTAAACCAGGTCCTCTTCACAATCAACTCATGGCTAAACAAAACAAAAAATTTTGCAAAGTTACCAAAATTTTGGTGCCAAAATTATGTGATTATTTTTGCAGCAATTAAGTAAAACAATAACAATTCACAAATAAAAGAAAAAAAAACACAACTGTAATCATCTCTTATTATTATTATTATTTATTTATTTATTTATTTATTTATTTATTTTTTTTTTTTTTTGTGACCGGTAAGGGGATCGCAACCCTTGGCTTGGTGTTGTCTGCACTGTGCTCAGCCAGTGAGTGCACCGGCCATCCCTATATGGGATCCGAACCCGTGGCCTAGGTGCTCCCAGCGCCGCACTCTCCCGAGTGAGCCAAGGGGTCGGCCCATCATCGTTTATTATTGAAATTGCGCCAAATACCTATAAGCTCTATTATCATATTCATATGTCTTATGTTGAGTATAGTAACTATCATATATGAAGCCACAATAACAGTGGGTGAATTGAACTGAACTGACAATAAATGCATGAATATGCAATTAATACACAATTACACAAAGAATATAGAATCTAATATATAACATTAAATTGCACTGCCTAGCCACATTCCACATGAGTGTACAGTGATGTACTAGGATAGATGCAGTCTGTAGCCAGAAACTTTAATTTCCCCAGTTCTGTGTGATTGAACCATAGCATTTGGAGGTACTTTGGGTTTTGTTCTGAGTGAGATGGAAAGAACGCCTTTAAATAATTTTTCATAGAGGCACGGCACTTTGACATGTACATTTTTAAAAGAATTACTGTGCATATAGTGTGGAGAATAGAATAGGGATAAAAGGTGAATGCAGGAAGATAACTCGGGAGGCTTCAAAGCTGAGAAAGCAAAAGTGCAGAGTAGTGTAAAGACCAAAGAGGATTTAGCTCATTGATTTGATGTATGTTGGGAGCAAATGTAGAATGAACGATAACTCCATGATTTGGTCTCAATAGAAAATAGAATTTCTATTTTCTGAGATTTGGAAAGCTTCTTGAGTGGTAGGTTTGAGAAGAAGAAATCGAGAATTCAATTTTGGTTAAAAAATTTTTGAAAGGCTTATTTGATACTTAAGACATAGGTCAGGGCCATCGGAGTTCATATCAGAGTTTGTAACTTAAGGTATAAGTTTGTTAGTATTCAGGATAGAAAGATTATTCAAAAACATAGTATTAGTTTGGGTCACATATATAACAGAATACATTTGAGACTGACATCTAGGCAGTTAGGGTCAATTGAGAAAAAGATGAAACAAGAGATAGTTTCTGATTAAATAAGAAGAAATTACTTTTCAGGAATAGGTGAAAAAAGAAAGAATGTCATCAACTTCAAGTGCAGTTTACAGTTGGATTAAAATGAGAAGTGAGACTTGATCATTGTAGTATCTGGAAACATGAAGATTACTTGTGACCTTAATAAAAGCAATCTTAATGGCCTTGTGCTTGGACAGGATTCAGTTGAAAACAGTAGGGGAAAAATGGGAGAGCTGAGTAGAGTATAAAGTTTTAGATTGATTTTCCTCTTATTTTTTGGAAAGAGGAACAAAGAAATAGAGCAGTAGCTATGAGGGTGTATGATATCAATGTGTTCGTTGTTCTTGTGAAACATTAGAGATGTTTATATGTTCAAGAGAATGATTCAGTACTAAAAGAGAATGGATGCTGGATGAGAAGTGGAGAAAACTTTCAGAAGGATGACTTTGAAGTGGCAGAGGTTATAGAAAACAGTGCAGAGGTGGAGAGGTGACTTCATGTACAAACATGGCAAGTTCGCTGACAGTAGCAGGAGGTAAGGCAGAGCACGTGTGACATAACTAAGCACTTTCTGTTGGCTTCTACTTTCTCAGTGCAATTAGAATCAAGGAGAGTTTGTGTATGAGTGAAGAGCAGGAACATCCTGTTAAAAGTTTGAAAGGAGAACAGGATCACCTTGGAGAGTAGGCCAGTTCATAAACTAGGTAGAGATATTTGGATCGTAGGACAGCCTTAGGACCTCCCTTGGGATTAAATTTAGGGATTTAACAGAATCATGCTTGTCAGATAATCTCTGACTTGTACTCATGGTGTCCAGCAAATAAGCACCCAGTGTATTAACTACATACAGTTAACAGCAGTGACAAGATAAAGGCAGCAGCCACTACTGTCATTGCTACTACAGACTTAGCCTTCCTTATGTGAGGAAAACATGTTATATTAATTATCCTTTTTAATAACTATTATTTGCAGCCTATGGAGGCTGCTTGCTTCCATAAATTGATCTTTTCGGGCAATTAAAGCCAGTACAAGCAGCGTCATTGCCATAATGTAGCTTCCTGTATGAAGTGGTGTCATTTGGCACCATAAGAAAAATTTTTGTCCCATCAACATGCTAATTATTTAAGTTTAGTAGTTTAAGTCAGACCTACAGATAACACATTCTTTCTCTCATCTGGGCTTTGTGATGATTTCTCTGGGTCTCTTTTATTGTGGAAAAATGTCCCTGCCCTGAGCCCAAGGGTGTACTCAGTGAATCTTCTTTACGTTCCAATGTATTTCACCAAAATATTTTGTCTTCTGCCTTTGTATATACCCAATTTTGTAGTTGTTCAGCTCTTGAATGACTTGGATTATGTAAATTTCTTTCTTAATTATATTTAATTAGATTAAATTATTTCCACCCTATCCCAATTTCAAAGTGGTCTTGACCATACACTAGAAGTTAAACCCTTTGGAGTTTGATCTTCTTCTTCTTCTTATTGTTGTTGTTGTTATTATTATTATTATTATTATTATTAATTTCTGGGCTGTGTGGCCCTGGGCATGATACCTAACCTCTCCATACTACAGTTTGCTAAGGATTAATCAAAAGTATAAAAGGTGGCGGGGCTTCATGGAACAGCGATTTTCTGAGTCTGTAGCCATTATTTCTCAAGGTAAAGGAAGTTCTTTCTTTGTCATACAGTCACTTAGCATGCTTCTGTGGTTTTCTGGGCACCTCTCCTACCAGGTGTATTTCTTGACCATTAAATGACTTATACTTCCAGTGCTACACTCAAGGCACTTGTGATTGCATCTGAGACATTTATATTTTTCCTCTTTATACCTTGGATTGCTGATCTGTACCCATAGAGAGGAGAAATCCATATATGAAAAATTCCTGCAAGATTATTTTCAGATTCCATCTACAAATCCATTCCATGTTACTGTAGGACAAGTTTAGAATCATTCTGCCACCATGTGGCAAATTCACAACAGGACAATATCCTAAAAAACACTGTATGTTCTTTGGCATGTTCATTAAAACAACATTTATCCCTAGGGGAATAAAACCAAAATCAAGAACAACAATGAACTTAAGATTTGCCATTTTAACCACTTTTAAACATACAAAACACACAATTCCATGTAATGAATTATATTTACAATGCTGTGTGACCATCACCTCTATTTCCAAAACTTTTTCATCATCTTTCTGATATATATATTTCACACACACAGAAAAAGAATAGCAATGAAAGGACAATATGGATACCTTTGGAAAACTGATGGTGACTTTGTTTTTTATTTTGCTGTTAAGTATTTTCCGCTCTGGCCTCTAGGTGTAAGTCTGAATTTTAAATAACATGAAACTTGGGATAGGAAGAGAGACAATTTTAATCCATGGCAAACCTGAAACGCTAGATAGCAATATTTGTCACATATCCAACAAGAGGATAGGATGTGCCCTCGGGCAAATGAGTGTGCTTATTGTAGAAATAGGTTGCCTTCAAAAAGTGTTAGAGGGCTGGATGGTGGAAAACAGGACGAAAAAAACGAAGGGCACTTTTACAATTTACACTAGGTGGTAAGTTTCAACTTGGAAAACAAATATTAAAATAAGAGTTTAAAACATTGTAAGTAATCTTGAAGCATATGGCCTGGTTAGAACGTGAGCAAAGAGATGAGGCCCTCAGTATGACAAAAGCCTAAGACTAAAGAATTCTCCAGAGTAAGAGTTAATGTCCAAAGCTTCCAGCAACATTGATCATGGTGGAGTTGTTGCTGGGTCACATCTGGGTGACCAGCAGAAGTTGCTTACACAGACATTGTCTTCTCATACTGGCTAGAACATTGAGGTGTCTGGCTACGGATTAGCTTTCGTTGAAGATCTCCAGTGTTGGAGGACGTCCACTCAGGTGGATTTGTCTTTTTAAGATGAGAAACATGAATCCATGAATCAATGCCTTTAAGCTTAGCTGCATAGGATTAGTTAACAGTAACTGACATTATCCCTTCCAACACTGCTGGAAGGAGGGTTTTTTTGTTTTGGGGGGGTTTTGTTGTTGTTGTTTTTTTGTGTGACTGGTAAGGGGATTGCAGCCCTTGGCTTGGTGTCGCCCGCACCACGCTCAGCCAGTGAGTGCACCGGCCATCCCTATATAGGATCCGAACCCACGGCCGCTGCGCTCCCAGCGCTGCACTCTCCTGAGTGAGCCACGGGGTCAGCCCTAGAAGGAGTTCTTACATTTGATAGCATTTTCAGTAAACGAAGTCTCTGGGCTGTAGATCATGCTTTTTGATGTCTTCATCTACAAGAAGCTTGCTGTGGAAGAAATCCGTTTTTAATTTTGAATTTGTGGTTAGGAGTTTTATAAGGCCTCGGTAGTAATAAAGAATATCAGGGCCGACCCCGTGGCTCACTCGGAAGCTTCACTAGGAAGCTTTCTTATAACAGAGCTATTTTAATGGATCCATGTCTGGCCATTGGAATTCTAAGTCACCTTAAGTTATATGGACCCATTTTCCAAGGTATTTGCAAGATAAAGTACCGTAAAAGCACAGCTGTTATTTCAAAGTATGCAACATAATTTTCTCTCAAAAAACAATACACCAAGAAACATAACTATAGAGGTCCACAAAAGTAAAAGGTAACTTGGGTTTTTTATTTTGTTAAAGAGCGTAAATAAATTAAATTTAAATTTTTTTTAATTTTTAATTTTAATTTTGTTTTATTGTGAGGAAAATGGAGACAGACTGGTCAGGCTCCCTCACCTCATATCTGGCTCAGCATGACTCAGCTTGTCTGATGTAAATACATTAACTGCACATGTGCTCCCATGTGTTCCTCAGTTATCTGACTCTAGTATAAAAGACAATGGCTCTGATCCACTGGGGGCTGAGCTTGCATCCAAATAAAGCATGCCAACCTTGCCAACAGCTCCCAGGATCTTTTTCCAAATACTTAGCTTGTGTGCTGTGACCCAGTCTGCACAGAAGGGGTTTGAAGGGTCTGTGACCCAGCCTGGCATTTATCTTTTGAAAGAGCTTTGTATATGTTTGTAAACTTGGTATTTGTAAACACACACACCCCTAAAATGTGTACTAGGTGCACTATGATAAATAATCAAGTCATTAATTAGGTGAAATATTACAGTGTGTATATCTGCCTGAGCAGATAATCCATAGCTGTGAAACACACTTTCTTTCTGTATTATTCAACAAAACATTTCATATAATTTTATTAAATATCAGTTGCCATACTAGGGGGTAGATTATGGAATAATACAGGGGAGGAAACACAACCTTTTCCTTCACATGGCTTATAATGTAGTATTTTTATACATAAATCATTTCCTCTAAAGAGAAAAATTAATACAGAAAATTGGTTTCATAGGTGTCAAAGTTGTTAAATTAAACTAAATTTAGCCTGGGGCTAGCTTGGTACTTTTTCTTAGACAACAAATTGCAGTTTAACATAAGAGTATATATTTTTTTAACAAATAACTGAGTATCAGCCAATCATAGCAGCCAAGCTTCAGCTAATCACATGTTGCCAACTGAACAGACCATGTCCATATAATGCAAATGCCTCATCATACCATTCCCAAATAAAGCAAATACTGAGCTGTAATCAACAGGTTGTGTCTGTGCTTTACTTTCCTTTTCTGTCTGTAAATCTGGCCTGCCCACAATGCTAGGTGGAGCTCTCTGAAACTCTTCTCAGTGCTGCCTGATTCGTGAATCTTTCTGTGCTCAAATAAACTCACTAAATTGAATTTGTCCAAAGTTTTTCTTTTAACAAAGTTCAGAAAAAGCAAAAAGAAACCTGAGATAACCCAAAACATTTGCTTCCCTTACCCTTTCTCCTGTGGGTCTCTTTCTGGTGCTTCCCACTGCAGAACTTTCCTATTGGAAAAGCCAGATGATAATTAAATCAGAGAAATGGGGTTTGCTGAACCCCAGTCCCAGCAGAAATAATGGCAGAAAAAATAGGGTAGGTTTGAAGCTGAGAGTCCATAGATAAATAACTAGCATGCATTTGGCTACGTGATGTGGATTTAGGTCTCTTTCACAGCCCTCACTTCTGCATACACGCACACACCCTTCTCCCACCATCCAAATGAAATTATAGCTCCACTGCTTTTGTTAAACTGACATTCATTGTTTATATTATTAAGATGGTATAATAGTGACAACTGATACGTTAGTAGCATCGTGATTACATTTTCTTAAAGAACTCTTTTTCATGCAAATAATCAATGAGTAGGTTTGTTTGTTTTACTATGCTTCTCTGCCATACGTATATGTTTCCTCCTGATAAATATTGTCTCAAAATTGTGAATATTTTATGAATCCCTCAATTTCTTCTTCATAGGCCATCTTCCTTCAGTCTCTGTCCTCCTGACCCATCCAGACTGCTTGTCCGTGGAAGTGGCTACACAGGGTCTTCTGGGGATGCCCTTTGACAATCACTCCTCGACCTTTGGATTCCTAATTAGTTAGATCCCAGGCCTTTCTCTTACTTGACTTACTCCCTCATATTAGTGGAGCATATCCTTCAAAAGGTTTATAAACAAGGAACGCGGAAGAAAAGTATTATGAGACATTGCATGCCTCAGAATTACTTTTTTCTATTTTCCCACTTGATGGAAATTTGGTTAAATGTAGACTTTTACGTAGAATCATTTTCTCTTCTGAATATTAGGTATCACTCAATTTTCTTCTAACCATCACTATTTATACTAAAAATTCCAATGCTATCTGAATTGTAAATACTTTTGTTTTGAAATATTTAGCTCCACTGGAGGCATTTATGCTCTCTTTGTACTTGTGTTAATTTTTTTTTTTTAATGATATATCTTGATAGTTTTTTCTTCTGTCAGTTATGACGGGCAATTGGGGAGCCTATCCATCTTAAAATATAAGACTTTCAATTAAAGAATTATGTCCCCATAAGGGAGTTTCAAGATGGCGGCGGCTGTGGTGGCTGGCGCGGAGTAGCTGAGGTGGAAAAGGTGGCCACTGGGCCTCAGGCAGCCGGGAAACTTGTGGACCTTCCTCTGGCCATCTCTTAAGGGAGGACTGCTGCTGCTGGCCGGTCGTGGGGGCTCAACGCCACTTTGCCCCCGGCAGGAGAGGCTGCCTCATTTACAGGCAACAGCTTTGAAGTGTGGAGCAGGAAAAGAACTGATTCTTAGCTGCAAAAGCAAGTCTTGAAACAGGGAACACGGCGCCAGGGCTACTGTGGATGCAGCCAGGATCCCGTAGGCTGGGGCCGCACTGAAGGCGGCCAGCTGCCCTATTCAGGATTTGAGGTTTAAGGCCGGCATTAAAGAAGATTCCTGGGAGCGCCCGAGCGGCGCCGCGACTGAACAGCCCGAGGCGGCAGCGCCGAGAACACGGAAGGCAACAAACCAGAGACAGAGCGAGCGCCCGACCTGGCACAGCACTGTGAGTGATCCCTGGCACAGCTCTGTTCGGGGGGTGGATGCCCACGCGGCTCCCGCCTGCACCACCAGGCCACTCACTGCCCCGGTGCTGCCTCCATTTTCCCAGGTGCGGGCAGCTCCGCCCTGCTCGGCCATCACTGAGCCCATTTGCTTGGCCAGGCGCGGGGCTTTCCGGACCCTGCGGGCCGGCCTCCTCTCCCACTCCCTCTGCGGTTCTCTGGCAGGGCTGGGGGTGTGGGGCGTCCCCGACCAGTGTTGGAAGTACGGGCGGGCCGACTGTCACTCCACCACACCCTGGACTCCGCCCCGGTAAACTTCCTGTTACTGGGAGGCAGATACCATCTCTGCGACCACCAGTTTGGAAAAAAGCCTAACGAATTTCTGGTTGGGAATAGTGTGGTAGGAGAGTTCCCAGGTCCGCTTGAACCTGCCGGAGAGCAGGCTGCAGGCGGGCACTAGACTCGGTTTATACTGGGGGGATACAAAGGTGAACAAGACCCGAGAAAGATCTACACAGTGCTACAAAGGCACCCAGAGAGACCGGTCGTCTGTGCCTAGAGGAAACCTGGTAGACTTCCTGGGTGAGGCGGTGCTGAGCAGGATCTTGAAGGCCCAGCTGATAGACGAGGGGTGCAGAAGACACACCCCAGCCCAGCACAGTGTGCACAGAGGGGGGAGACGTGCGGCCAGGGAGGCGGAGACTCGACAGAAACCACACACCCAGTGGGGTCGCCACTGCACGATCTAACAGCCTGGGCCAGAGCACACGGAGCAGGGAGAAGTCCTGTACAGAAAGTGAAAGCTCAACAGAGATCACACACCCTGTGGTACGTGATCCACCAGCCCAGCAGAGTCCAAGCTGACCAGAAAGGTGGATCCCCGGAGAAGCCCAAGACCCGAGGCAACCACACACACAAGACACTAGAGGCCAACTGAGCAGTCACGGCGGGAGCCATACCAAATTGGCAACCACAGCAACATCCTAGTTAGTCATTAGTCTCAAACCGGTGGGCTGTGAAACCCCCTGCCACAATGAATAAACACCAAAAAAAAGACACCAGAAATACAAAAAATCAAGAAAGTACACCACCAAAAGTTAATAAATCTCATACTCTAGATCCTATAGAACAAGAAGCCCTTGAAATAACTGACAAGGAATTTCGAGTGATAATTCTAAGGAAACTGAATGAGATACAAGAAAACTCAGCTAGACATCATGATGAAATGAGGAAAAGTATACAGGATCTGAAAGAGGAAATATACAAGGAAATCAATGTCCTGAAAAAAAATGTAGCAGAACTTGCTGAACTGAAGAAGTTATTCAGCGAAATAAAAAACACAACGGAGAGTTTAACCAGCAGGCTTGTCGAAGTTGAAGAGAGAACCTCTGAACTTGAAGATGGGCTGTTTGAAATAACACAAGCAGACAAAAAGAAAGAAAAAAGAATCAAGGACATGGAAGAAAATCTGAGAGAGATATCAGACAACCTCAAGCGCTCAAATATCCGAGTCATGGGTATTCCAGAAGGGGAGGAAAATGGAGATTCCATTGAAAACATATTCAACAAAATAGTGGCAGAAAACTTCCCAGGTATAGGAAAAATCACAGATCTTCAGATCCAGGAAGCTCAACGATCTCCAAACGTATTCAACCCAAAAAGGCCTTCTCCAAGACATGTCATAGTCAAATTGGCAAAACTCAGAGACAAAGAGAGAATCTTAAAAGCTGCAAGAGAGAAGCGTCAAATCACCTATAAGGGAGCCCCAATCAGGTTAACATCAGACTTTTCATCACAAACCCTAAAAGCTAGAAAGGAATGGGATGATATTTTCAAAATACTAAAAGACAAAGATTGCCAGCCAAGAATACTCTACCCTGCAAGGCTATCCTTCTGAAATGAGGGGCAAATAGTATATTTCTCAGACAAACAAAAACTGCGGGAGTTCACTACCACAAGACCACCCTTACAAGAAACCCTCAAGGGAGTACTGGGTTTGGTTCCTGAAAAATAACAACCATTGCCATAAAAACCTAAGAAAAATCTAAACCCGCTAGTACAATAAAAATGGCATTCATGAAGAGAAAACAAGCTAACAAAAACATTATCTACAACCTAAGGAACCAACAAACAAAGAAACCAAACAGTAAATCAGAAAGCAAGGAACAAAAGACACCTAAGACAACCAAACAACCAATAAAATGCTAGGAATAAATCAACACCTTTCAATAACAACTCTTAATGTTAAAGGCTTAAATTCTCCAATTAAAAGACACAGACTGGCTGACTGGATCAAAAAGCAGGACCCAACTATATGCTGCCTACAAGAGACCCACCTCACCCATAAAGATTCACACAGACTAAGAGTGAAAGGATGGAAAAAGATTTACCATGCAAACAGAAAAGAAAAACGAGCTGGAGTGGCTATTCTTATATCTGACAAAATAGACTTTAAACTAAAAACCATAAAAAGAGACAATGAGGGACACTACTTAATGATAAAAGGACTGATCCATCAAGAAGACATAACAATCATAAATATGTACGCACCCAATGTTGGAGCAGCCAGATTTATAAAACAAACTCTGTTAGACCTAAAGAAGGAAATAGACACTAATACCATAATAGCAGGGGACCTGAACACTCCACTGTCAATATTAGACAGATCATCTAGGCAAAGAATCAGTAGAGAAACACAAGATCTAAACAAGACTCTAGACCAATTGGAATAGGCAGATATCTACAGAACATTCCACCCAACAACCTCAGAATATTCATTCTTCTCATCAGCACATGGATCATTCTCCAGGATAGATCACATATTAGGTCACAAATCAAGTCTCAATAAATTCAAAAAAATTGGAATTATCCCATGTATCTTCTCAGACCACAATGGATTAAAACTAGAAATTAATAACAAACAAAACTCTGGAAACTATACAAACACATGGAAATTAAACAGCATTCTACTTAATGACATATGGGTCCAAGAAGAAATCAAGCAGGAAATCAAAAAGTTTATTGAAACTAATGAAAACAATGATACATCATACCAAAACCTGTGGGATACTGCAAAAGCAGTATTGAGGGGAAAATTTATTGCATTAAATGCTCACTTCAGAAGAATAGAAAGATGGCAAGTGAACAACCTAACACTTCACCTTAAAGAACTAGAAAAACAAGAACAATCCAATCCTAAAGTTAGCAGACGGAAAGAAATCATTAAGATCAGAGCAGAACTGAATGAAATTGAAAACCAAAAAACAATTCAAAAGATCAATGAATCAAAAAGTTGGTTTTTTGAAAAGATAAATAAAATTGACAAACCATTAGCATGGCTAACAAAAAAAAGAAGAGAGAAGACTCAAATAACAAAAATTAGAAATGAAAAAGGTGATATTAAAACTGATTCATCTGAAATACAAGGAATCATTCAAGACTACTATAAACAACTATACGCCAACAAATTTGAAAATCTGGAGGAAATGGATAAATTTCTGGACACACACAAGCTCCCAAAACTGAACCGTGAAGACGTAGAAAATTTGAACAGACCAATAACAATAAAGGAGATTGAAGCTGTTATCAGAAGGCTCCCAACAAAGAAAAGCCCAGGACCAGATGGATTCACAGCAGAATTTTACCAAACATTCTAAGAGGAATTGACACCGATTCTTTACAAACTATTCCAAAAGATTGAAACAGACACAAATCTCCCAAACTCATTCTATGAAGCAAACATCATCCTGATACCAAAACCAGGTAAAGATATAACCAAAAAAGAAAACTACAGGCCGATATCCTTGATGAATATAGATGCAAAAATCCTCACTAAAATACTAGCAAACAGAATACAGCAACACATACGAAAAATTATTCATCACGATCAAGTGGGATTCATCCCAGGGATGCAAGGTTGGTTCAACATACGCAAATCAATAAATGTGATACACCATATTAATAAACTCAAACACAAGGACCATATGATCATCTCTATAGATGCTGAAAAAGCATTTGATAAAGTTGAGCACTCATTCATGACAAAGACCCTCTATAAGTTAGGTATAGAGGGAAAGTATCTCAACATAATTAAAGCCATATATGACAAACCCACAGCCAATATCATCCTGAATGGGGAAAAGCTGAAAGCTTTTCCTTTAAGAACAGGCACTAGACAAGGATGCCCACTCTCACCACTCCTATTCAACATAGTGTTGGAAGTACTAGCCAGAGCAATCAGAGAAGAGAAGGAAATAAAGGGCATCCAGATTGGAAAAGATGAAGTCAAACTGTCCCTGTTTGCAGATGACATGATCCTATATATCGAACAGCCTAAAACCTCTACAAAAAAACTGTTGGAATTGATAAATGATTTCAGCACAGTAGCAGGATACAAAATCAACACACAAAAATCAGTAGCATTTCTTTTCTCCAATAGTGAACATGCAGAAGGAGAAATCAAGAAAGCCTGCCCATTTACAATAGCCACCAAAAAAATAAAATACTTAGGAATTGAGTTAACCAAGGAGGTGAAAAATCTCTATAATGAGAACTACAAACCACTGCTGAGAGAAATTAGAGAGGATACAAGAAGATGGAAAGGTATTCCATGCTCTTGGATTGGAAGAATCAACATAGTGAAAATGTCCATACTACCCAAAGTGATATACAAATTCAATGCAATCCCCATCAAAATTCCAAAGACATTTTTCTCAGAAATGGAAAAAACTATTCAGACATTTATATGGAACAATAAAAGACCACAAATAGCCAAAGCAATGCTCAGCAAAAAAAATAAAGCTGGAGGCATAACACTACCTGACTTTAAGCTATACTACAAAGCTATAATAACCAAAACAGTATGGTACTGGCATAAAAACAGACACACTGACCAATGGAATAGAATAGAGAATCCAGAAATCAACCCACACACTTACTGCCATCTGATCTTTGACAAAGGCACCAAGCCTATTCACTGGGGAAGGGACTGCCTCTTCAGCAAATGGTGCTGGGATAACTGGATATCGATATGCAGGAGAATGAAACTAGATCCATACCTCTCACCGTATACTAAAATCAACTCAAAATGGATTAAGGATTTAAATATACACCCTGAGACAATAAAACTTCTTAAAGAAAACATAGGGGAAACACTTCAGGAAATAGGACTGGGCACAGACTTCATGAATACGACCCCAAAAGCACGGGCAACCAAAGGAAAAATAAACAAATGGGATTATATCAAACTAAAAAGCTTCTGCACAGCAAAAGAAACAATTAAAAGAGTTAAAAGACAACCAACAGAGTGGGAGAAAATATTTGCAAAATATACATCTGACAAAGGATTAATATCCAGAATATATAAGGAACTCAAACAACTTTACAAGAAGAAAACAAGCAACCCAATTAAAAAATGGGCAAAAGAGCTAAGTAGGCATTTCTCTAAGGAAGATATACAAATGGCCAACAGACATATGAAAAAATGCTCAACATCACTCAGCATCCGGGAAATGCAAATCAAAACCACATTGAGATACCATCTAACCCCAGTTAGGATGGCTAAAATCCAAAAGACTATGAACGATAAATGCTGGCGAGGCTGCGGAGAAAAAGGAACTCTCATACATTGTTGGTGGGATTGCAAAATGGTGCAGCCTCTATGGAAAATGGTATGGAGGTTCCTTAAACAATTGCACATAGATCTACCATACGACCCAGCCATCCCACTGTTGGGAATATACCCAGAGGAATGGAAATCATCAAGTCGAAGGTATACCTGTTCCCCAATGTTCATCGCAGCACTCTTTACAATAGCCAAGAGTGGGAACCAGCCCAAATGCCCATCATTAGATGAGTGGATACGGAAAATGTGGTACATCTACACAATGGAATACTACTCAGCTATAAAAACGAATGAAATACTGCCATTTGCAACAACATGGATGGGCCTTGAGAGAATTATATTAAGTGAAACAAGTCAGGCACAGAAAGAGAAATACCACATGTTCTCACTTATTGGAGGGAGCTAAAAATTAATATATAAATTCACACACACATACACACATACACACACAAACCGGGGGGGGGGGGAAGAAGATATAACAACCACAATTATTTGAAGTTGATACAACAAACAAACAGAAAGGACATGGTTGGGGGGGAGAGGGGGAGGGAGAAGGGAGGGAGGTTTTGGTGATGGGGAGCATTAATCAGCTACAATGTATATCGACAAAATAAAATTTAAAATAAAAAAAAAAAAATAAAGCTGGAGGCATAACACTACCTGACTTTAAGCTATACTACAAAGCTATAATAACCAAAACAGTATGGTACTGGCATAAAAACAGACACACTGACAAATGGAATAGAATAGAGAATCCAGAAATCAACCCACACACTTACTGCCATCTGATCTTTGACAAAGGCACCAAGCCTATTCACTGGGGAAGGGACTGCCTCTTCAGCAAGTGGTGCTGGGATAACTGGATATCCATATGCAGGAGAATGAAACTAGATCCATACCTCTCACCGTATACTAAAATCAACTCAAAATGGATTAAGGATTTAAATATACACCCTGAGACAATAAAACTTCTTAAAGAAAACATAGGAGAAACACTTCAGGAAATAGGACTGGGCACAGACTTCATGAATACGACCCCAAAAGCACGGGCAACCAAAGGAAAAATAAACAAATGGGATTATATCAAACTAAAAAGCTTCTGCACAGCAAAAGAAACAATTAAAAGAGTTAAAAGACAACCAACAGAGTGGGAGAAAATATTTGCAAAATATACATCTGACAAAGGATTAATATCCAGAATATATAAGGAACTCAAACAACTTTACAAGAAGAAAACAAGCAACCCAATTAAAAAATGGGCAAAAGAGCTAAGTAGGCATTTCTCTAAGGAAGATATCCAAATGGCCAACAGACATATGAAAAAATGCTCAACATCACTCAGCATCCGGGAAATGCAAATCAAAACCACATTGAGATACCATCTAACCCCAGTTAGGATGGCTAAAATCCAAAAGACTATGAACGATAAATGCTGGCGAGGCTGCGGAGAAAAAGGAACTCTCATACATTGTTGGTGGGACTGCAAAATGGTGCAGCCTCTATGGAAAATGGTATGGAGGTTCCTTAAACAATTGCAAATAGATCTACCATACGACCCAGCCATCCCACTGTTGGGAATATACCCAGAGGAATGGAAATCATCAAGTCGAAGGTATACCTGTTCCCCAATGTTCATCGCAGCACTCTTTACAATAGCCAAGAGTTGGAACCAGCCCAAATGCCCATCATCAGATGAGTGGATACGGAAAATGTGGTACATCTACACAATGGAATACTACTCAGCTATAAAAACGAATGAAATACTGCCATTTGCAACAACATGGATGGGCCTTGAGAGAATTATATTAAGTGAAACAAGTCAGGCACAGAAAGAGAAATACCACATGTTCTCACTTATTGGAGGGAGCTAAAAATTAATATATAAATTCACACACACACATACACACACACACACACAAACCGGGGGGGGGGGGGGAGAAGATATAACAACCACAATTATTTGAAGTTGATACAACAAGCAAACAGAAAGGACATTGTTGGGGGTGAGGGGGGGAGGGAGAAGGGAGGGAGGTTTTGGTGATGGGGAGCAATAATCAGCTACAATGTATATCGACAAAATAAAATTAAAAAAATATATATATATAATACTGTAAGCTACTAATTTATAGAAGATATATATCCTCGTAGATACCAAAAAGTTTATGGAAATGATTTATACTTAAAAAATGGATAAATGCAAAAAAAAAAAAAAAAGAATTATGTCCTGAAAAAATGTCTTTGATATCTCTCTTCCTTACATTTTTAAAAATTCTTTTCTTCGGGAATTTCTTTTGCTTGCTTTCTGACTCTCACAACCCAAACCTCTAAATGTATTACTTTTTTTTACTTCTTTCTCATCTCTGCCTTTTTGTTCTACTTCATGGTTTCCTCCATCATAATTTAAATGCTTATGAACTCTTTTTATTTCTTTAATGTCCTTTTTTGAAAGGCATTAAGTGATGGATTATATAAATATTTATAGCTTCTGATTGACCTCATTGGTGTGTCTTTGAACTGTGTTGTCTTTCTTCGACTTCCTTTAAGTTGTATGTGAGTGAGTGTGTGTGTTTAAATTTTAAAATTTATTTGAACAGATTTTTGAGGTACAGTATGTTAGCTCAGTACATGCATATGCTATCCATTGATTCATTTAGAATAAATAGCATAGCTTTGTATCCATTAATCTATCACATTTTCTTCCCCTGTCCTTCCTCCCCTCCTGGACTCTGGTAACCATGATTCTACTCTCTACTTCTATGAGAACCACTTTTTAAATTATGTTTAGATTTCACAAATGAGTGAGATCATGTAGTAGTTGCTTTTCTTGCCTGGCTTACTTCACTTAACATGATGGTTTCCAGTTCCATCCATGTTGCCGCAAATGACAGGATTTTATTTTTTTCTTAATAGCTGAATATTATTCCACTGTGCATATATACCACTTTTAAAAAAAAAATCTGTCTATTCTTTGATGGGCAGTTAGGTTAATTCCATCTCTTGGCTATTGTGAGTAGTGTTCAATGAACATGGGAATGTAGGAACATAGGAATGTTTCTTGACTTTCATATATTGATTTCTCTTTCATATATTGATTTCTTTTCCTTTGTTTATATACCCCGTAGTGGGATTGCTGAGTCATAAGGTAGTTCAATTTTTAGCTCTCTGAGAAACTGCCATACTGTTTTCCACAATGGCTGCTGCCACATTCCCAATTTACATTCCCACCAACAATGTAGGAGAGTTTCCTTTTCTTCACATCCTTGCCAGTATTTATTTTCTGTCTTCTTGATACTAGCCATTCAAAGTGGAGTGATATCTCATCATACTTTTAATTTTAAATTTTATTTTATGCACAAAGAGCTAGCATAATTTTTTTCATTGGATGAATGCTGAATAATCCAAGCAAGGAAGATCACTCAGTCCAACGTGATGAAGCCTTATATCTTCACATACAGATGGAAACCCTGGTGGCACATATTCAGGCTTTTATCCAGATCATACCATGATTGTTTGAGCAGATGTGGCAAGAGTGAGAATCCAGACTGAAATTTTGCTAGTGGCTCCAGTAAAGCTATTATTGACCCATCTTGCCTTCAGAGGTACAATAAGGCAACAGAATTACTGACTTTTGAATAATAGTTTAACTGGATTCAGAATTGAGAATTGATATTTTTGTTTTCCCAGAATTTTCCCTTGAGACTTCATCTTAGACCCATGGATTATTTAGAAGTATATTGTTTAATTTTCACATTTAGAGATTTTCCTTAAAATGTTATATTTTTATGTTATTGATTTATAATTTGATTCCATTATTGACAGAGAACACATTCTGTATCATTTTTTTAATTTGTTGAGATTTATGACCTAGGATAAATTCTACCTTCATGAATATTAATAGATGCTTTAAAAATGTATAATCTCTTGTTGCTGGGTGAAATGTTTTATCTGTATCTGTTTCCCAGCCTAAATAGTGGCAGAACTGCATATCTTTTTTTTAATTCTCTCAAAGCTTATTTTTAATTTTTTGAGTCTTTCAGTAAGAAAAGAGCAGTGTCAATTTGTACAAGGCTGCCTGGGGAACTTTGCAAACCAGACCTATATCTAAATGTAAATATATATATATTATATATTCTTATGTATAATATATAAATAAAAATATAAGAATATATATTATATATATATGTGTATATATATATATATATATCTCAAAGAAAAACATCATCTGTTGGGTAACTCTAGCCCTTAATCTACTCCTTGTGCTTATTAATATCAACTCAATATGTAAACAGTTACGGGGCCGCAGCTGAAAAGCATTACATAGATCACTGGACTGGCAGTGTCTGACCAATGTTTAGAGAGGAAAATATTTTAAAGATGTAAAGGAATAGAAAAATAATGCAAATTACTGAAAATATTGGATATTGGGAAAACAAAAAGAGAGTAAAGACAGTAGAAAGATGCTAGAATAGAAACAGAGAAAAATAAACATCTGTATGCTGCTTCAATGGCTCAGCCAATAGTGCAACAAACAGCATTTTTTGCAATTCTTCCTTTTCTGAAGTTTCTGAGGCTTCTGAGAAAACACAATTTTCATACAACTACCTTGGAACAGAAACTTCTACTGGTCCCTCAACTTCACAGAAAAGATATAACCTTCCCTTTACATCTCCAGAAAACATCTTCAGCTGAGTCCCTCTTTTAGATTTTGTCCATGTGATTGGCATTCCACTATTCACTAATACTTAGTTGTGTCCCACTTTTGTAGGGATTTGGGAACATTGCAAAACTCTGCCTTTGTGAAGTTTGATAAGGCCATCTGACTTTCTTTAACCAAGGAAACATGAGAGAATGTGATATGTACATCCTTTGGGAAGACACATTTAGCTGTCAGGGCTTGGCTTTCCAGCCCTGTCTTTTCTTGTCAAGGCAGCACATGTAGAAATAATAAAAATAATAACAATGACAAAGCAGTTTAGAATACTAAATCCACAAGTATATGACAACTTCCCCCCAAAGTTATATGCTCTCACACTGGACTTTGTATGAACAAGAAATAAATCTATTCTGTCTTTTATTATAGCTCTGATAATCTGGCATTGTTACCTTGGATGCTTTCTGTATCCTGATTAATATGTTTATTAAAATTTTACAAATGATTATTATAAACAGTATTCATATTAGCCTCTAGCACTGAACATTCTGCTTCTCATGTATTTTGCCATCATTATCACTCAACTATTCTGTGACACATCATAGAATAAATGTCTTATAATTGCTAGTAAGTATGTGTTATCTTTGGTATTTCTAACAGAAAAAGGGCCTAAAAAGGTTGAGAAAATCTTAAGAATTACAACTTAATTTATTGTGAGAAATTGCTAAGTTCCATTAACAAAAATAAAAACAAAAAACAAAAAACATTTGGGTTTAGATACAGTTGTGATTTTACAATTTTATAACAAATTAAATAACAGAGAACCAATAAAACATCTTGCCTTATCTTTTTTTAATAGTTATTTTGAATTAAATCTAAAATGGATGTTATATAAGTAGAAAAAAATGGGACTAAATGTTTAATATTTTCAATCAAATGAAGATTAGATTGAATTTAGAGATATGTCTGTCTCAGGAATAAGAGTGCCTAAATGTTTTCTGGATTCTGACATCTCAGAGGCACCTTCTGAGGTGGTTTTATATTCAGAAAATTCTAAAGGATAAAAGAATACATCACAAAAATCCAGGTAGAATCTGTTATTTCTACCCAAATTCTTTATTTTTAAATTTATAAGGATGAAATTAAAAAGAAAAGACTGACGATGTGGTAAGTATCTA
This sequence comes from Cynocephalus volans, assembly GCF_027409185.1. Lineage (NCBI taxonomy): Eukaryota > Metazoa > Chordata > Mammalia > Dermoptera > Cynocephalidae > Cynocephalus > Cynocephalus volans. Next base: position 38,144,179 of record NC_084463.1, read on the forward strand.
GGGAAATTCTGAGAAAATCTCCCCCCCTTCAGGCTTGAAAAATCGGCAATATATAGTTCTTTCTAATTTTTAACTTTGAAACTCAAATAATAGATCATTCATAAGTTGTTCTTGCTAATTATAGAATGTTCAACTCGTGAAAGTGAAAGAAAGTGAGCAGAGACGCTGGGTACCAATCAAGCTTTATTAAAGGAAAAGAATCTGCCGGGCTGCAGTCAAAGTGGTGGGCAGCCTGGGGCTGCCCTCAAAATGGAGCACAGCACCAGATCTGGGGGTGAGAGAGCTTGTATAGGGCACCAAGGGCTGGCTGTTACCATCAAGGAGGGGCATTATGCTAATGCTGAAGCTATGCAACCAGGGTGGAGAACTGTGCCCTTGCAGCAGCAAAAGGGTTTCTGTTTTGCAGAATTCACGAGGCTTCTCATAAAGGGAAGGGAGTAAGGGTTTGGTGCTGAAGTGGAAGACAAGGCTGGGGGCTATTTTGTGCTTATTATGTGCACAATGGCACCGGTCACGTCCAAGATCCATCAGAAAGTTATGTTGCTCAAGAAACAAAAATGCATGTTTCTCAAAAGTTAACACTGCAAAACACCCATATTCCCCTCAAAATATACCTTGATTACTTACTATCTGCCAAAATTTGGTATTACATTGTATATTGCTTTTTAACAGAATGTCATGTAAAATTATAGGGACAAATAATAAGTTATAAATTGCCATCTTTGTACGAAACCCACACTTTTTTCAGTGATGTCTGAAAGATTCTCTAATGGATAGTGGGTGTGTGTAATTAATTTCAACTTTGTGTCTCATTCAAATGGTCAGTTATTTACTTTTTTCATATGCTGATGCCCTTCCTAAGCAGTCTTTGTAGAGTGTCCTTTGCCTTTTCATTCCTCATGGTATATAAGAGGGTTCAACAAGGGTATGACCACATGTAGAAGAAGGTGAAGAATTTGCCATGTTTGGGGGAAAAACTGTTCTCAGGTTTTATGTACACCGTTGCCACTGATCCATGCATCATGAAGACCACAAGGAGGTGGGGGGAGCGAGTGGCCATGGCTTTGCCGCCCCTTCTTTGATTTGATTTTCCCAACAGTTTGAGCTGTGTAGCCATAAGAAGTAAGACTCAACCCCACAGGCACCATGGTAAAAAGAGCAGCAGAGATGGTCATCTGCCACTCACTGGCAGAAGTGTCTCCACAGGCCAGGCCTATGAGGGCAGGAACCTCACACAGAAAATCATCCAAGCAGTGGTGGGCACAGAGGGCAGCTGGAATGTGATAAGTGATTTGGTTGGAGACTCTGTCACATCAGATAGCCAGGCTATGAGCATCAGCTTCCAACAGCGAGGACCATGCATGCAGAAGGCAGAGTGCAGACAGTGATGTAGCAGTCAAAGGCCATCACCACCAACAGGACATCTTCTGTGGCACCAAGACAGAAATACCCACAGTTGGATGACACAGCCTGCATAGCTGATGCTCTTGTCTGGCCCCCAAAATTTTGACAGCATCTAGGGCAGAGCAGTTCTGGTTAAAAAGAGATACAAGAAGGAAAGTTGCTAAGAAAGAAGTACATGAATTAATAGACATGAAGGTCCACACAGGAAAGCAAGATGATGGTCGAGTTAGCAAGGATGGTCATGTGTACAAGATGGTCATGATCCAGAAGAGAGCCATTTACAGCTGCACGACTTGGAGAAGCCATGAAGGATGGAACTTACTGGGAAAGTCTTGTTGGCCAGTTCTGTTGATTTTGGAATTAGAGTTTGGATGTGATTGTGAGTTAGATTTTGTAAATGGATTTTGCAAAAAGGTTCTACTGCTATTTATTTAGAGAAGGCAAGCATTATTTATTAGTTTTCACTGAAGTTTTGAGATAGGACATGTGAGTGTCTTCCCTAATATTAGGCCAATAGGATACCATCTCTCTTCATAAGGCTGTGTTGTTTACACCAAAAGGGTATTTGTTAAGGTACTACCACTTGGAATTCATGTCTAAAATCTGTAAATATAACATCTCTCATGGACACACTCATACAATTACCTTAGATAATTTGCATGTTTCCTCCAGACTGTCCTTTTAGGTGTATGAATAGTAGCTCTCTAAAATATTTAAAATAAAATTTTAAACACACATTTTTATCTTTCATTTCTTTATATTTTTGTATGCAATAATAGCAGAGTATTATCTTGCATTACTTGGTGATATAATAGGGACACATGAAATAGAGATTATCCCAGGGGTAAAAAAAAGGTACTACTGCCCTCAGTATAAATCTAAATGATGAGGTTCTGAAGTTATTATGATTTTCTGAGTGTCTGAAGAAGTACCTTGACATAGGATACATGCCAATTTTTGAACGAGTAAACCTAGGTTGGACACCTGTTTTTTTCACCTTAAGTAGTAATAACTTAGGTTTAAAAATGGGCAAAGGAGCTAAATAGACATTTCTCAAAAGAAGGTATACAAATGGCCAACAGGTACATGAAAAAATGCTTAACATCACTAATCATCAGAGAAGTGCAAATCAAATTTATATTAAGATATCATCTCATCACAGTGAGACTGGCTATTATCAAAAAGACAGAAAATAACAAAAGCTGGTGTGGATTTAGAGAAAGGAAAATCCTTATACACTGCTGGTGGGACTGTAAATTAGTGCAGCCATTATGGAAAACAATATAGAGTTTTCTTAAACAACTACAGATAGAATTACCATATGACCCGGCAACCTCACTACTAAGTATATACCCAAGGGAATAGAAAACATCATGTCAAAGGGATAACTGCACTTCCATGTTTATCTCAGGTCTGTTCACAAAAACCAAGATATTGAACCAACCTAAATGTCCATCGACAGATGATTGGATAAAGAAAATGTAATACATGATGCACAATAAAAACGAATGAAATTCTGCCATTCACAGCAACATGGATGAGCTTGGAGAAAACTATGTTAAGTGAAATAAGCTAGGCACAAAAAGAGAAGTGTCCTCATTCATAAGTGGGAGCCAAAACAGATAGATAGATAGATAGATAGATAGATAGATAGATAGATAGATAGATAGATAGATAGATAGATAGATAAGAAAAAAAGAAGGAAAATAAAGAAACAACAATCACAATAATACATTGAACTTTCAGAAGGTGAGATTAGAACGGTGATTACTAGAGGTGGGAAAGGGGGAGGTGTAGGGAAGTTAGCAAGAAATTGGTTAATGGACACAAAGGATGATTACGTTTTATAATGATTTTTATGCTAATTACCCTGATTTGAACCTCAAACATTATACATAGGTATTGATATTCAACTCTGTACCCCACATCAGTTATGTTTCAATACAATAAAACAAATAAACACATGAAAAAATATAATTAAATGATAACACAAATCTTTCCACGAACTTTTTGAAGACTCTTTGTATGAATAGCTTAAATTATATTAAGTAAATGACTTAAAAATCCAGTCATTATTCTTATGTGAAAGATGGCTATAACAACTTCTACCTCACAGAGTTCAGATCCTGATTAAAATGATAACAGAATAATAATATCCACTACCTTACAGTACAAAATACTCATCATTAATAAAACTAGTAAATTAGAAAGCACTATAATCGCTGTCTAATTCTTCCCCCACAAAAGCTTATTATTGTTGTCCTCAATAATCAGTTGGGCATAATAAATAAATTTCAACCAAAAACCATAATTGAAAAATATAAATTAATCAAAGATGCATAATTATGAAATCTTTGCTTATCAGAAAGCTTTGATTCAAGAGCAGGGGGAAAAGATGAAGAAGAGGCTTTTTCTAAATAATAGTAACTCATCCCATTGGATTTGGGGAACATTGTCATGGAGTGTCAATTTCCTGTCTTCCAGCAGTCCTAGAATTGTTCAAAGGAAATCAAGAATGTGTGAGGCATGAGAAACAAAAAAATGCTGGCAGGTGAATGAGAAGTGAGTGTGTAGACTGTGAAAATTAGATTTTAAAAGTGGCCAAACAATGGAAAATTTTGAGGGACAATATGGGAGACTGCTTCTATTCAATGGTAACTTCATAAGCATTTATTCAGTTCATACTGTGTGCAAGACACCATGATAAGATTAGGGAACATACCCTTGACAAGAGAGATGAAATCCCTGCTCTTACAAAAGAGCTCCTAGGCCCATGGTAGAGAAAGACAGCATGTAAAGAACTAAGCAAATAAATTGTAAGAATTCAGCTATTTCAGATAACTTCTATAAATAAAAAACAAAATCAAGCATTATAATTGAGGGTGACCATGGAGGATACAAGAACCAAATGAGAATCGTTCCATCCAAGGAAAACATGAAGTGCCGAAAGTCTTGTGCTGAAGAAATGTGTCAGCTCCAAGAAGTCCAGATAACACATGAGGCCACATGCCCTGGATGTCATCAGATATTTCCCCTGACTCAGCGTCTCTTTTTTCACGTGATGACTCTTCTGAACAGATCTAGTTTTTTCCTCTTCAAGTCATTGTGAATTAACTACAGATTGAGTTTTTTTTTTTTATTTTATTTTGTCGATATACATTGTAGCTGATTATTGCTCCCCATCACCAAAACCTCCCTCCCTTCTCCCTCCCCCCCTCCCCCCCAACAATGTCCTTTCTGTTTGCTTGTTGTATCAACTTCACATAATTGTGGTTGTTATATCTTCTTCTCCCCCCCCCCCCGGTTTGTGTGTGTGTGTGTGTATGTGTGTGTGTGAATTTATATATTAATTTTTAGCTCCCTCCAATAAGTGAGAACATGTGGTATTTCTCTTTCTGTGCCTGACTTGTTTCACTTAATATAATTCTCTCAAGGTCCATCCATGTTGTTGCAAATGGCAGTATTTCATTCGTTTTTATAGCTGAGTAGTATTCCATTGTGTAGATGTACCACATTTTCCGTATCCACTCATCTGATGATGGGCATTTGGGCTGGTTCCAACTCTTGGCTATTGTAAAGAGTGCTGCGATGAACATTGGGGAACAGGTATACCTTCGACTTGATGATTTCCATTCCTCTGGGTATATTCCCAACAGTGGGATGGCTGGGTCGTATGGTAGATCTATTTGCAATTGTTTAAGGAACCTCCATACCATTTTCCATAGAGGCTGCACCATTTTGCAGTCCCACCAACAATGTATGAGAGTTCCTTTTTCTCCGCAGCCTCGCCAGCATTTATCGTTCATAGTCTTTTGGATTTTAGCCATCCTAACTGGGGTTAGATGGTATCTCAATGTGGTTTTGATTTGCATTTCCCGGATGCTGAGTGATGTTGAGCATTTTTTCATATGTCTGTTGGCCATTTGGATATCTTCCTTAGAGAAATGCCTACTTAGCTCTTTTGCCCATTTTTTAATTGGGTTGCTTGTTTTCTTCTTGTAAAGTTGTTTGAGTTCCTTATATATTCTGGATATTAATCCTTTGTCAGATGTATATTTTGCAAATATTTTCTCCCACTCTGTTGGTTGTCTTTTAACTCTTTTAATTGTTTCTGTTGCTGTGCAGAAGCTTTTTAGTTTGATATAATCCCATTTGTTTATTTTTCCTTTGGTTGCCCGTGCTTTTGGGGTCGTATTCATGAAGTCTGTGCCCAGTCCTATTTCCTGAAGTGTTTCTCCTATGTTTTCTTTAAGAAGTTTTATTGTCTCAGGGTGTATATTTAAATCCTTAATCCATTTTGAGTTGATTTTAGTATACGGTGAGAGGTATGGATCTAGTTTCATTCTCCTGCATATGGATATCCAGTTATCCCAGCACCACTTGCTGAAGAGGCAGTCCCTTCCCCAGTGAATAGGCTTGGTGCCTTTGTCAAAGATCAGATGGCAGCAAGTGTGTGCGTTGATTTCTGGATTCTCTATTCTATTCCATTGGTCAGTGTGTCTGTTTTTATGTCAGTACCATACTGTTTTGGTTATTATAGCTTTGTAGTATAGCTTAAAGTCAGGTAGTGTTATGCCTTCAGCTTTATTTTTTTTGCTGAGCATTGCTTTGGCTATTCGTGGTCTTTTATTGTTCCATATAAATGTCTGAATAGTTTTTTCCATTTCTGAGAAAAATGTCTTTGGAATTTTGATGGGGATTGCATTGAATTTGTATATCACTTTGGGTAGTATGGACATTTTCACTATGTTGATTCTTCCAATCCAAGAGCATGGGATATCTTTCCATCTTCTTGTATCCTCTCTAATTTCTCTCAGCAGTGGTTTGTAGTTCTCATTATAGAGATTTTTCACCTCCTTGGTTAACTCAATTCCTAAGTATTTTATTTTTTTGGTGGCTATTGTAAATGGGCAGGCTTTCTTGATTTCTCCTTCTGCATGTTCACTATTGGAGAAAAGAAATGCTACTGATTTTTGTGTGTTGATTTTGTATCCTGCTACTGTGCTGAAATCATTTATCAATTCCAACAGTTTTTTTGTAGAGGTTTTAGGCTGTTCGATATATAGGATCATGTCATCTGCAAACAGGGACAGTTTGACTTCATCTTTTCCAATCTGGATGCCCTTTATTTCCTTCTCTTCTCTGATTGCTCTGGCTAGTACTTCCAACACTATGTTGAATAGGAGTGGTGAGAGTGGGCATCCTTGTCTAGTGCCTGTTCTTAAAGGAAAAGCTTTCAGCTTTTCCCCATTCAGGATGATATTGGCAGTGGGTTTGTCATATATGGCTTTAATTATGTTGAGATACTTTCCCTCTATACCTAACTTATAGAGGGTCTTTGTCATGAATGAGTGCTCAACTTTATCAAATACTTTTTCAGCATCTATAGAGATGATCATATGGTCCTTGTGTTTGAGTTTATTAATATGGTGTATCACATTTATTGATTTGCGTATGTTGAACCAACCTTGCATCCCTGGGATGAATCCCACTTGATCGTGATGAATAATTTTACGTATGTGTTGCTGTATTCTGTTTGTTAGTATTTTAGTGAGGATTTTTGCATCTATATTCATCAAGGATATTGGCCTGTAGTTTTCTTTTTTGGTTATATCTGTACCTGGTTTTGGTATCAGGATGATGTTTGCTTCATAGAATGAGTTTGGGAGATTTGCATCCGTTTCAATCTTTTGGAATAGTTTGTAAAGAATCGGTGTCAATTCCTCTTTGAATGTTTGGTAAAATTCTGCTGTGAATCCATCTGGTCCTGGGCTTTTCTTTGTTGGGAGCCTTCTGATAACAGCTTCAATCTCCTTTATTGTTATTGGTCTGTTCAAATTTTCTACGTCTTCACGGTTCAGTTTTGGGAGCTTGTGTGTGTCCAGAAATTTATCCATTTCCTCCAGATTTTCAAATTTGTTGGCGTATAGTTGTTTATAGTAGTCTCGAATGATTCATTGTATTTCAGATGAATCAGTTGTAATATCGCCTTTTTCATTTCTAATTTTTGTTATTTGAGTCTTCTCTCTTCTTTTTTTTGTTAGCCATGCTAATGGTTTGTCAATTTTATTTATCTTTTCAAAAAACCAACTTTTTGATTTGTTGATCTTTTGAATTGTTTTTTGGTTTTCAATTTCATTCAGTTCTGCTCTGATCTTAATGATTTCTTTCCGTCTGCTAACTTTAGGATTGGATTGTTCTTGTTTCTCTAGTTCTTTAAGGTGAAGTGTTAGGTTGTTCACTTGCCATCTTTCCATTCTTCTGAAGTGAGCATTTAATGCAATAAATTTTCCCCTCAATACTGCTTTTGCAGTATCCCACAGGTTTTGGTATGATGTATCATTGTTTTCATTAGTTTCAATAAAGTTTTTGATTTCCTGCTTGATTTCTTCTTGGACCCATATGTCATTAAGTAGAATGCTGTTTAATTTCCATGTGTTTGTATAGTTTCCAGAGTTTTGTTTGTTATTAATTTCTAGTTTTAATCCATTGTGGTCTTAGAAGATACATGGGATAATTCCAATTTTTTTGAATTTATTGAGACTTGATTTGTGACCTAATATGTGATCTATCCTGGAGAATGATCCATGTGCTGATGAGAAGAATGAATATTCTGAGGTTGTTGGGTGGAATGTTCTGTAGATATCTGCCAATTCCAATTGGTCTAGAGTCTTGTTTAGATCTTGTGTTTCTCTACTGATTCTTTGCCTAGATGATCTGTCTAATATTGACAGTGGGGTGTTCAGGTCCCCTGCTATTATGGTATTAGTGTCTATTTCCTTCTTTAGGTCTAATAGAGTTTGTTTTATAAATCTGGCTGCTCCAACATTGGGTGCATACATATTTATGATTGTTATGTCTTCTTGATGGATCAGTCCTTTTATCATTAAGTAGTGTCCCTCATTGTCTCTTTTTATGGTTTTTAGTTTAAAGTCTATTTTGTCAGATATAAGAATAGCCACTCCAGCTCGTTTTTCTTTTCTGTTTGCATGGTAAATCTTTTTCCATCCTTTCACTCTTAGTCTGTGTGAATCTTTATGGGTGAGGTGGGTCTCTTGTAGGCAGCATATAGTTGGGTCCTGCTTTTTGATCCAGTCAGCCAGTCTGTGTCTTTTAATTGGGGAATTTAAGCCTTTAACATTAAGAGTTGTTATTGAAAGGTGTTGATTTATTCCTAGCATTTTATTGGTTGTTTGGTTGTCTTAGGTGTCTTTTGTTCCTTGCTTTCTGATTTACTGTTTGGTTTCTTTGTTTGTTGGTTCCTTAGGTTGTAGATAGTGTTTTTGTTAGCTTGTTTTCTCTTCATGAATGCCATTTTTATTGTACTAGCGGGTTTAGATTTTTCTTGGGTTTTTATGGCAGTGGTAGTTATTTTTCAGGAACCAAACCCAGTACTCCCTTGAGGATTTCTTGTAAGGGTGGTCTTGTGGTAGTGAACTCCCGCAGTTTTTGTTTGTCTGAGAAATATACTATTTACCCCTCATTTCGGAAGGATAGCCTTGCAGGGTAGAGTATTCTTGGCTGGCAATCTTTGTCTTTTAGTATTTTGAAAATATCATCCCATTCCTTTCTAGCTTTTAGGGTTTGTGATGAAAAGTCTGATGTTAACCTGATTGGGGCTCCCTTATAGGTGATTTGACGCTTCTCTCTTGCAGCTTTTAAGATTCTCTCTTTGTCTCTGAGTTTTGCCAATTTGACTATGACATGTCTTGGAGAAGGCCTTTTTGGGTTGAATACGTTTGGAGATCGTTGAGCTTCCTGGATCTGAAGATCTGTGATTTTTCCTATACCTGGGAAGTTTTCTGCCACTATTTTGTTGAATATGTTTTCAATGGAATCTCCATTTTCCTCCCCTTCTGGAATACCCATGACTCGGATATTTGAGTGCTTGAGGTTGTCTGATATCTCTCTCAGATTTTCTTCCATGTCCTTGATTCTTTTTTCTTTCTTTTTGTCTGCTTGTGTTATTTCAAACAGCCCATCTTCAAGTTCAGAGGTTCTCTCTTCAACTTCGACAAGCCTGCTGGTTAAACTCTCCGTTGTGTTTTTTATTTCGCTGAATAACTTCTTCAGTTCAGCAAGTTCTGCTACATTTTTTTTCAGGACATTGATTTCCTTGTATATTTCCTCTTTCAGATCCTGTATACTTTTCCTCATTTCATCATGATGTCTAGCTGAGTTTTCTTGTATCTCATTCAGTTTCCTTAGAATTATCACTCGAAATTCCTTGTCAGTTATTTCAAGGGCTTCTTGTTCTATAGGATCTAGAGTATGAGATTTATTAACTTTTGGTGGTGTACTTTCTTGATTTTTTGTATTTCTGGTGTCTTTTTTTTGGTGTTTATTCATTGTGGCAGGGGGTTTCACAGTCCACCGGTTTGAGACTGATGACTAACTAGGATGTTGCTGTGGTTGCCAATTTGGTATGGCTCCCACCGTGACTGCTCAGTTGGCCTCTAGTGTCTTGTGTGTGTGGTTGCCTCGGGTCTTGGGCTTCTCCGGGGATCCACCTTTCTGGTCAGCTTGTACTCTGCTGGGCTGGTGGATCACGTACCACAGGGTGTGTGATCTCTGTTGAGCTTTCACTTTCTGTACAGGACTTCTCCCCGTTCCGTGTGCTCTGGCCCAGGCTGTTAGATCGTGCAGTGGCGACCCCACCGGGTGTGTGGTTTCTGTCGAGTCTCCGCCTCCCTGGCCGCACGTCTCCCCCCTCTGTGCACACTGTGCTGGGCTGGGGTGTGTCTTCTGCACCCCTCGTCTATCAGCTGGGCCTTCAAGACCCTGCTCAGCACCGCCTCGCCCAGGAAGTCTACCAGGTTTCTGCTGGGCACAGACGACCGGTCTCTCTGGGTGCCTTTGTAGCACTGTGTAGATCTTTCTCGGGTCTTGTTCACCTTTGTATCCCCCCGGTATAAACCGAGTCTAGTGCCCGCCTGCAGCCTGCTCTCCAGCAGGTTCAAGCGGACCTGGGAACTCTCCTACCACACTATTCCCAACCAGAAATTCGTTAGGCTTTTTTCCAAACTGGTGGTCGCAGAGATGGTATCTGCCTCCCAGTAACAGGAAGTTTACCGGGGCCGGAGTCCAGGGTGTGGCGGAGTGACAGTCGGCCCGCCCGTACTTCCTAGTCCTCCCAACACTGGTCATGACGCCCCACACCCCCAGCCCCGCCAGAGAACCGCGGAGGGAGTGGGAGAGGAGGCCGGCCCGCAGGGTCCGGAAAGCCCTGCGCCAGGCCAAGCAAATGGGCTCAGTGATGGCCGAGCAGGGCGGAGCTGCCCGCACCTGGGAAAATGGAGGCAGCACCGGGGCAGTGAGTGGCCTGGTGGTGCAGGCGGGAGCCGCGTGGGCATCCACCCCCCGAACAGAGCTGTGCCAGGGATCACTCACAGTGCTGTGCCAGGTCGGGCGCTCGCTCTGTCTCTGGTTTGTTGCCTTCCGTGTTCTCGGCGCTGCCGCCTCGGGCTGTTCAGTCGCGGCGCCACTCGGGCGCTCCCAGGAATCTTCTTTAATGCCGGCCTGAAACCTCGAATCCTGAATAGGGCAGCTGGCCACCTTCAGCGCGGCCCCAGCCTCCGGGATCCTGGCTGCATCCACAGCAGCCCTGGCGCCGTGTTCCCTGTTTCAAGACTCGCTTTTGCAGCTAAGAATCAGTTCTTTTCCTGCTCCACACTTCAAAGCTGTTGCCTGTAAAATCCAGATTGAGTTTGTATCACATCTTCGGCTCTCTCAGTTTCTACAGTTTTATTTGATGTACTTACCTTCCCTTGGATCAGAATGCAATACTGGATGAGACTGCAGCATTTGGAGGAGAACGTTCAAGTTGTCCTTCTAATTTTTGTCTCTGAAATGATATCATGGGTTCAATTCTTCCTCATCTATAGAAAAAACACGTTCAAATTAATGGTATGTTTTTTTAAATTAAAACTGCATTGAATTATATTTTTAAAAGATTACTTTTCTGATTCCTATGTTGAAGTTGCTTCCCAACAAGGATCTACTGTGACACCACAGGGGGCAATACCTTGTGGTATCTTTTTTACTTTACTTACAGCACCACTAATAATCATCCATTTTTCCTCTTTTTAATTCAGCAAGCATGAGCAGGGGGCTATATTGTGGATTTAATTTACGTTTCTATCACTAATATGTTCTTTTGTACTTATAGGTAATCTGCAAATTCATCTAAACTAAAATGTTTGTTTCTGCCATTTTAAAAATGAATGAATATGCCTATATCTTCTTTTCCTGTGTTTCTTTTCTGTTTATACACAGCAAGATAATATGATAAGTATGATTTTATAATTGGTAGCTTCCACAGGAAACTTAACTAAAATATTGGGTATATCACATAAAACGTAAATCCCTACGTGATCTTATAGATCCTCTAGTTCACCCTGTAAAACATTTCACTGAAATTCCAAGTGTGACTGTTTGTTCGGATTGCACGCCTGTTCTTTCTATGGGGTTAGGCTTTATTATTATTATCATTAATTATTTATTTATTTATTTTTAATTGATTTATGTTTTACTTTTTAAATGTTTAAATATTTTAACATTTACTTATATAGTTTTGTGGGGGTACAGCATGTTGTTTCAATACATGCATATACCACACAATGATTCACTTAGGGTAGAACCCATTAGTTGACCACTTCTCATCCTTCACTCCAACCCCCTTCCCTCCCAGACTCTGATAATCATCATTCTACTCTCTACTTCTAGGAGAACCTATTTTTTTAGATTCCACATATGAGTGAGATCATGTGATATTTGTCTTTCTGTGCTTGTCTTACTTTACTTAACATGAAGGTTTCCAGTTCCATCCATGTTGCTGAAAATGATAGAATATAATTTCTTCAAATAAATAGTTTTTTTTACCCATTCCTCTGTTGATGGGCATTTAGGTTTATTCCATCTCTTGAATAGTGAGAATAGAGTTGTGATAAACATGGGAGTGCAGGTAACCCTTTCACATGATACTTTCCATTCCTTTGGGTATATACTCAGATGTGGAATTGCTAGATCTTATGGCAGTTCTATCCGTAGTTGTTTGAAGAACCTCCATACCATTTTCCATAAAGGCTGTACTAATTTACAGTCTCACCAGTAACATATAAGCGTCCCCCTTTCTCCGCATCTTTGTCAGCATTTGTTATTTTCTGTCTTGTTAACGATAGCAATTTTAACTTGTGTGAAATGATTTCTCACTGTGGTTTTATTTTTAATGTTTTTTTTTAGTTTTTAATGAAACATTGTACAATGGGCTACAGAGTTATATTTAAATACATGTATACAATATGGGATGATCTATTCAGAGTAATTAGTATATTCATCATTTGCAAAACTTAATCATTTCTTTGTGATGTGTACATGTGATCTCCTCTCTTCTAGTCACTTGGTAATATGTGGTAAATCAGTGTTAATTATAGGCTCCTGGTCGACAGTACACCAATAGTACTTATTTTTCCTATATAGCCATAATTTTGTGTCCATTATCCAGCCTCTTACTATTCCCACTTTTCTTTCCCCTTTTCCACCTCTAGTAACCACAGTTCTTCTCTCTCCTTTTCACAGTATAACTTATTATTTATTTGGTTTTGTTTTGTTGGGTTGGGTCCTCTTTTTTTAGCTCAGACATATCAGTGAGAACATGTGGTATTTCTGTGCCTGGCTTATTTCACTTGACATAATTATCTCCAGGCTCACCCATGTTGCTGCAAATGACAGAATTTCATGCTTTTTTTATGGCTGAGTAGTATATATACCACATTTTTTTCAACCAGTCATCTGTCAATGGAGATTTAGGATTGTTCCGTACTTTGGCTACTGTGAACAGAATTGCAATAAACACATGAGTACAGGTGTCTCTTCAACATGATGCTTCCCACTCCTTTGGGTATATACCCAGTAGTGAGATTGCTGAGTCATATGGTAGATCAGTCTGCAGTTGTTTGAGAAATCTTCATACTGTTTTCCATAATGGCTGTGCTAATTTACAATCCCACCTGCAATGTATAAGGGTTCCCCTTTCTCACCATCTTCACCAGCATTTTTTATTTTCTTTTTAATAGTAGCCAGTCACACTAGATGAGATGATATCTCATCATGGTTTTGATTTACATTTCTCTGATGAGTACTGTTGTTGAACATTTTTTTCATATACCTGGTGACCATTTGTATGTCTTCTTTTGAAAATGTCTATTCAGCTCCCTTGTCCATTTTTTAATTGGGTTATTTGTTTTTTTACTGTAAAATTATTTGTATTCCTTTTATATTCTGGATATTACTGCCTTGTCAGATGCATAGTTTGCAAATATTTTACCCCATTCTCTAGGTTGTCTCTTCAAGTCACATGGTATAATGCCTCCCATTTTGCTCTTTTTGCCCCGGATTACTTTCCTATTCAAGGTCTTTTGTTAGTCTGTTTGAATATTAATTGTTTCCTTTGCTATGCAGAAGGTTTCTAGTTTGACAAAATCCTATTTGTTTATTTTTGCATTTATTGCCTTTGCTTTTGAGGTCTTATTCATAAAACTTTGCCTAATCCTATGTCCTGGAACATTTTCCCTGTGTTTTCTCCCAGGAGTTACATTTAAGTCTTTAATTCATTTTGATTTGGCTTTTGTATGTGGTAAGAGATAGGATTCTAGTTTCAATCTTCTACTCATGGATATCCAGGTTTCACAGCACCATTTACTGAAGAGATTGTTCCTTCCCCAATGTATGTTTTTAGCACATTTGTTGAAGATCAGTTGGCAGTATGTGCACGGGTTTATTTCTCAGTCTTATATTCTATTCCATTAGTCCAAGTTTCTGTTTTTATTCCAGTACTAAGCTGGTTTTGTTACAATAGCTTTGTAGTATAATTTCACTCAGGTGTTGTAATGCCTCCCACTTTACTCTTTTTTCTCAGGATTGCTTTGGCTATTTGAGGCCTTTTGTTGTTCCATATGAATTTTAGGATTGCTTTTTCTGTTTCTGTGAAGAATGTCATTGGTATTTTGATAGAAATTGTGTTGAATCTGTAGATTACTTTAGGTAGTATGGACATTTTCATGTTAACTCTATCAATCTATGAACATGAAATATCTTTCCATTTTTTGTGTCCTCTTTAATATCTTTCATCATTTTATAGTTTTCATTGTAGATATTTTTCACCTCTGTAGTGTACCTGTTGTAGATGGGATTGCTTTCTTGATTTCATTTTCTACTAGTTTGTTGTTGATGTATAGAAACACCACTGACTTTTGTATATTGATTTTATATCCTGCAACTTTCCTGAGTTTGTGAATCAGCTCTAAGTGTTTTTTGGTGGAATCCTTAGATTTTTCTAAAAATAAGATCATGTAAATTGCAAAGAGGGACAATTTTACTTCCTTTTTTCTACTTTTGATGCCCTTTATTCCTTTCTCTGGCTTAATTGCTTGGGCTAGAACTTCTAGTACTATGTGAAATAGTAGTGGTTAGACTGAGCATCCATACCTTGTTCCTGTTCTTAGAGAAATAGTTTTTAACTTTTCCTCATTCAAAATTATGTTAGCTGTGGATTTGTCAAAAATGACTTCTATTACATTGAGGTATTTCCTTCTATACCTTATCTGTTGAGAATTTTAATCATAAAGTGTTGAATTTTATCAAAAGCCTCTTCTGCATCTGTTGAGATGATTATATGGTTTTGTCTTTTATTATTTATTTTTAATTGACATATAATAATTGTACATAGTTATGAGATACAGTGTAATACTTCAATACATGTATACAATGTGTAGAATTAACCCTTTATGTTTCCAATTTAAATTCTTTATTTAAATATAACAGTAGACAGGCCCTGAGGTGCCAGTGCAAGACCCAGCAGGTAGGCCTCTTCGCCACTGCCTGACTCCATCCCCAGCCCCGCCGAGTGCACGCCAATCAGGGGGTTGCCCAGCCAGAGAGGCCCAAGATCCTCAGAGACTGCGTGCCCTGCGGTGCCAGCTCACAACCCAGTAGGTACACCTCTTCATCACCACCCAACTCCATCCTCAACCCAGCAGAGTGCATGCTGACCAGAGAGGCGCCTCCCCTGAGAGGCCTGAGGTCTGAGGTGACCATGCACCCAAAGCACTAGTGAGCAACCAAGCAGACACTGAGGCAGCCATACGAAATTGGCAGCCCCAGCAGCATTCTAGACAGACAATAGCATCAAACCAGTGGACTGTGAAATCCCCTGCCACAATGACTAAAAATCAAAGGAAAGATACCAAAAATATGAAAAATCAAGAAAGTATACCACCAAAGGGTAATAACTCTCAAGTTCAAGACCCTATAGAACAAGAAGCCCTTGGAATGTCTGACTAGGAATTTCAAGTGATAATTCTAAAGAAACTAAATGAGATACAGGAAAACTCAGCTAGACAACACGATGAAATGAGGAAAAGTATACAGAACCTGAAAGAACAAATGTACAAGGAAATCAATGCCCTGAAAAAGAATGTAGCAGAGCTTCCTGTGCTGAAGAATTCATTCAGCCAAATAAAAAACACAACAGAGAGTTTAACCAGTAAGCTTGCAGAAGTAGAAGAAAGAACTTCTGACTTTGAAGATGGGCTGTTTGAAATAACACAGGCAGACAAAAAATAAAATAAAATAAAATAAATAATTAAAAACACTGAAAAAAATCTAAGAGAGATATCAGAAAACCTTAAGCGCTCAAATATCCGAGTCATGGGTATTCCAGAGAGGGAGGAAAAAGGAGATTGCATTGAAAACATGTTCAACTAAATAGTGGCAGAAAACTTCCCATGTATAGGAAAAGACACAGATCTTCAGATTCAGAAAACTCAAAGATCCCCAAATGTATTCAACCCAAAAAGGTCTTCTCCAAGACATGTTATAGTCATATTGGCAAAACTCAAAGACAAAGAGAGAGTCTTAAAATCTGCAAGAGAGAAGCATAAAATCACCTGTAAGGGAGCCCCAATCAGACTAACATCAGACTTTTCATCACAAACCCTAAAAGCCAGAAAGGAATTGGATGATATATTCAAAATACTAAAAGACAGAGATTGCCAACCAACAATACTCTACCCGGCAAGGCTATCCTTCTGAAATGAAGGGCAAACAGTATATTTCTCAGACAAACAAAATCTGCAGGAGTTCACTACCACACGACCACCCTTACAGGAAATTGTCAAGGAAGTGCAGGGTTTGGTACATGAAAAACAACTACCACTGCCATTAAAATTCAAGAAAAATCAAAACCCAGTAGTAAAATAAAAATAGCAACAATGAAGAGAAAAAAAATGTTTATCTACAACCCAAGGAACCAACAAAAACAGAAAATAAACAGTAAATCAGAAAGAAAGGAACAACAGACTCTTAAGACATCCAAACAAAATTCAATAAAATGCTAGGAGTAAATCAACACTTTTTAATAATAAATCTTAATGTAAAAGATTAAATTCCCCAATCAAAAGACACAGACTGGCTGGATTAAAAAGGAGGACCCAACTATATGTTGCCTTCAAGAGACCCACCTCACCTATAAAGACTCACATAGGGCCGAGCCCGTGGCGCACTTGGTAGAGTGCTGCGCTGGGAGCGCGGCGACTCTCCCGCCGCGGGTTCGGATCCCATATAGGAATGACCAGTGCGCTCACTGGCTGAGTGCTGGTCACAAAAAAGACAAAAAAAAAAAAAAAAAAAGACTCACATAGACAGAGAGTGAAAGGATGGAAATAGATTTACCATGCAAACAGAAATGAAAAATGAGCTGGAGTAGCTATTCTTATATCTGATAAAATAGACTTTAAACTAAAAACCATAAAAAGAGATAATGAGGGCCACTCCATAATGATAAAAGGATTGATCTATCAAGAAGACATAAGAATCATAAATATATATGCACCCAATGTCAGAGCAGCCAGAGTTATGAAGTGTAAACTCTATTAGACCTAAAGAAGGAAATAGACACTAATACCATTATAGCAGAGGACCTGAACACATCACTATCAATATTGGACAGATCATCTAGGCAAAGAATCAGCAGAGAAACACAAGATCTAAACAATACTCTATACCAATTGGACTTGGCAGATATCCACAGAAAATTCCATCCAACAACCTCAGAATATTCATTCTTCTCATCAACACATGGATTATTCTCCAGGATAGATCACATATTAGGTCACAAATGAAGTCTCAACAAATTCAAAAAAATTGGAATTGTCCCATGTATTTTTTCAGACCACATGGATTAAAATTAGAAATCAATAACTAACAAAATTTTGGAAACTATACAAATACATGGAAATAAACAGCATTCTAATGACATATGCATCAAAGAAGAAAACAAACAGGAAATCAAAACATTTATTGAAACTAATGAAAACAATGATACATTATACCAAACCTATGGGATACTGCAAAAGCAGCACTAATCAGGAAATTTATCACATTGAATGCTTACTTCAGAAGAATGGAAAGATGGCAAGTGAACCACATAATACTTCATCTTAAAGATCTAGAAAAACAGGAACAATCCAAACCCAAAGTTAGCAGATGGAAAGAAATCATTAAGATCAGAGCAGAACTTAATGAAATTGAAACCCCCCCCAAAATACAAAAGATCAATGAATCAAAAAGTTGGTTTTTTGAAAAGATTAATAAAATTGACAAACCATTAGCATGGCTAACTAAAAAAAGAAGAGAGAAGATCCAAATAACAAAAATTAGAAATGAAAAAGGTGATATTACAACTGATACATCTGAAATACAAGGAATCATTTGAGACTACTATAAACAACTATATGACAACAAATTTGAAAATCTGGAGGAAATGGATAAATTTTTGGACACACACAAGCTACCAAAACTGAGCCAAGAAGATGTAGAAAATCTGAACAGACCAATAGCAATGAAAGAGATTGAAGCTGTTATCAGAAGGCTCCTAACAAAGAAAAGCCCAGGACCAGAAGGATTCACAGCAGAATTTTACAAAACATTAAAAGAGGAATTGACACAAATTCTCTTCAAACTATTCCAAAAGATTGAAACAGAAGCAATTCTCCCCAACTCATTCTACGAAGCAAACATCACCTTGATACCAAAACCATGTAAAGATACACCATATCAATAAAATCAAACACAAGGACCATATGATCATCTCTATAGATGCTGAAAAACCATTTGATAAAATTCAACACTCATTCATGATAAAGACTCTCTATAAGTTAGGTATAAATGGAAAGTATCTCAACATAATTAAAGCCTTATATGATAAACCCACTGCCAATATCATCTTGAATGGGGAAAGGCTGAAAGCTTTTCCTTTAAGAACAGGAACTAGACAAGGATGCCCACTCTCACCACTCCTATTCAACATAGTGTTGGAAGTACTAGCCAGAGCAATCAGAGAAGAGAAGGAAATAAAGGGCATCCAGATTGGAAAAGTTGAAATCAAACTGTCCCTCTTTGCAGATGACATGATCCTACATATCAAACAGCCTAAAACCTCTACAAAAACACTCTTGGAGTTGATAAATGATTTCAGCAAAGTTGCAGGATACAAAATCAATACACAAAAATCAGTAGCATTTCTATTCTGCAATTGTAAACATGCAGAAAGAGAAATCAAGAAAGCTTGCCCATTTACAATAGCCACACAAAAAATAAAATACTTAGGAATTGAGTTAACCAAGGAGGTGAAAAATCTCTATAATGAGAACTACAAACCACTGCTGAAAGAAATTAAAGAGGATACAAGAAGATGGAAAGATATCCCACGCTCTGGGATTGGAAGAATCAACATTGTGAAAATGTCCATACCACCCAAAGTGATATACAAATTCAATGCAATCCCCATCAAAATTCCAATGACATTTTTCTCAGAAATGGAAAGATCTATCCCGACATTTATATGGAATAACAAAAGACCATGCATAGGCAAATCAATTCTAAGCAAAAAAAAATTAAGCTGGAGGCATAACACTACCACACTTTTAACTATACGACAAAGCTATGATAACCAAAACAGTATGGTACTGGCATAAAAACAGACATACTGATCAAATGGAATAGAATAGAGAATCCAGAATTCAGCCCACACACCTACAGCCATCTGATCTTTGACAAAGGCACCAAGCCTATACACTGGGGAAGAGACTGCCTCTTCAGCAAATGGTTTTGTGATAACTAGATATCAGTATGCAGGAGAATAAAACTAGACCCATACCTCTCACCATATACCAAAATCAACTCAAAATGGATTAAAGAATTAAATATACACCCTGAAACAATAAATTTTCTCAAAGAAAACTTAAGAGAAACACTTCAGGAAGTAGGACTGGGCACAGACTTCATTGCCATGACCCCAAAAGAATGGGCAACCAAAGGAAAAATAAACAAATGGAATTATATCAAACTAAAAAGCTTCTGCACAGCAAAACAAACAGTTAATAGAGTTGAAAGACAACCAACAGAGTGGGAGAAAATATTTTCAAAATATACATCTGACAAAAGATTAATATCCAGAATATACAAGGAACTGAGACAACTTTACAACAAAAAAACAAGTAACCCAATTAAAAAATGGACAAAAGATCTAAATAGGCATTTCTCAAAGGAACATATACAAATGACCAAAAGATACACGAAAAAATGCTCAACATCATTCAGCATCACTCAGAAAATGGAACTCTCATACACTGTTGGTGCGACTGCAAAATGGTGCAGCCTCTATGGAAAATGGTATGGAGGTTCCTCAAACAATTGCAGATAGATCTCCCATATGACCCAGCTATCCCACTGATGGGAATATACCCAGAGGAATGGAAATCATCAAGTCGAAGGTATACCTGTTCCCCAATGTTCATTGCAGCACTCTTTACAATAGCCAAGAGTTGGAACCAGCCCAAATGTCCATCATCAGAGGAGTGGATATGGAAAATGTGCTACATCTACACAATGGAATACTACTCTGCTATAAAAAAGAATGGAATGCTGCCATTTGCAATGACACGGATGGACCTAGAGAGAATTATATTAAGTGAAAGGAGTCAGACACAGAAAGAGAAATAGCACATGTTCTTACTTATTTGTGGGAGCTAAAAATAAGTAAATAAATACACAAATAGGGCCGAGCCCATGGCGCACTCGGGAGAGTGCGGTGCTGGGAGCACTGTGACGCTCCCGCCGTGGGTTCAGATCCTATATAGGGATGGCCAGTGCACTCACTGACTGAGTACCGGTCACGAAAAAGACAAAATAAATAAATAAATAAATAAATAAATACACAAATAAACTGGGGGGGGGGAGGAGAAGAAGATACAGAATTACAATTCCTTTAAGTTGATATGACAAGCAAACAGATATGAGTTTGTTGGGAAGGAGGGGGCGAAGGAGGAGGGAGGGAGGTTTCAGTAATGGGCCACAATAATCAACCGCATTGTATATTGACAAAATAAAATAAAATTTTTAAAAATAATAAAAATAAATAAATAAATAAAAAGAAGAGTACCAAAAAAAAGAAAAATAAGAATAAAAATATTAATCCAATTTATGAACATGAAATATTTTTCTGTTTTTACTTGTATTTCCTTCAGTTTCTTTCATCAATAAACTAGTTTTCAGTATATGTCTTTCACCTTCTTGATTAAATTAATTCCTAAGTATTTTATTATTTTTAGTGTTCTTGTAAATGAAATTGTTTTCTTAATTTTTTTCAGATAGTTTATAATTAGTGTATAAACATGGTACAGATTTTTTTAAAAATGTTTAAATTGACACATTGTAGTTGTACATATTTATGGGATACAACTTGATGTTTCAATACATATATGTTGTATACAGATCAAATCATGGTATTTTGCACATCAATTGCCTCATGCATTTATCATTTCTTTATCGTGAGAATATTCAAAAGTCTCTTGTCTTAGCTATTTTGTAATATACAGCACCTTAATTTCAACCATTGTCACCCTACTGTGGAATAGAACACCAGAACTTATTCCTCTTGTCAAGTTGTAACTTTGTACACATTGACCAACCTCTTCCCATCCTTCTCTTCCCCTACCCTTTCCCAGCCTCTGTTACCCACTGTTCTACTCTCTGCTTCTATGATATCATCTTTCTCTTTTCTCTCTCTCTCCATCTCTCTCACTATGTTGTTAAATTTAAATCTTGCTTTGTGGTGTAATATATGATCAATCCTGAAGAATGTTTCATGTACAGTTGAGAAGAATGTGTATTCTGCAAGTGATGCATGGAATGTTCTGTTAATGTCTGTTATGTCAATTTGGCCTATAGTGCAATTTAAGCCTAGTGTTTCTTTGTGGATTTTCTGTCTAGATGACCCATTCATTGTTGAAGGTGGGGTGTTGATGTGCCCTACTATTATTGTACCATAGTCTATCTCTCACTATAGGTGTTCTGGTGTTGGTGCATATATATTTGCAATTGTAACAATAGTTCTAACAGTCTTGGGGGGAATCATTAAGGCTTCCTATATATAAGGTTATGTCATCTGCAAACAGAAACAATTTAACTTCAGTTATTCAAATCTGAGCAACTTTTATTTATTTTTCTGGCCTAGTTTCTCTGGCTATGAATTCCGATAGTATGATGATTAGAAGTGGTTAGAGTAAGCACCCTTGTTTTCCTGTTCTCAGAGTAAAAGCTTTTAGCTTTATTCAGCATTTGGATATGATGTTTGTTACATCAAACTAAACAGCATCTGCACAGTAAAGGAAACAACCAACAAAATTAAGAGGCAACCAGTGGAATATTTGCTAACTACATCATACTAACCATATATCTGATGAGGGACTAATATCTAAAATATATAATAAACTGTTACAACTTAATAGCAAAACAAGAAAAAAAAGGAAGCCAATTAAAAAATGAACAAAGACCTGAATAAATGTTTTTCCAAAGAAGACATACAAATGGCCAACAGTTATATGAATAAGTGACCAATATGACTAGTACTCATGAAAATGCACATTAAAGCCTCAATATGATATCACATCACATATATTTGGATGGTAATAATAATTTCAAAAGCCAAAACAAGAAGTGTTGGCAAGGATGTCAAGAGAAACCCATTCTGGTATACTGTTGGTGGGAATGTAAGTAGGTACAGCCATTATGGAAAATAGTTTGGAGGATCTTTACATAATTATAAATAGAACTACTGCATGATCCATCAATCCCACTTCAGGGTATATATCCAAAGTAAAAAAAGTCAGTATCTTGAAGACATATCTTCACTCCTACATTCATTACAACGTTATTCACAATAGCCAAGATATGAAAACAACATAAGTGCCTGTCAATAGATGAATAGACAAAGAAAACATGGTATATGTATATATACAATAGAGTATTAGTCAGCCATAAAAATGGAGAAAATCCTGCCATTTGTGAAAACATGGGTTAACATAAAGGACACTATGCTAGGTGAGATAAGCCAGACACAGAAAGACAAGTACTGTATAATCTCACGAATATGTGTAATCTAAAAAAGTAAAACTCATAGAAACAGAGCCTAAGGAGTTGGGGAAATGAGAAGAATGTGGTCAAAGAATATAAACCTTCAGTTATAAAAGGAATAAATTCTGGGGACCTAATGTCCAGCATGGTGACTATAATTAATAATACAATATTTTGGAATTTTCTAAAAGAGTAGAACCTAAGTGTTCTCACTACATACACACATACACACATACTATCTACATGTCATGATGGATGTGTTAACTTATTTGATTGTGGTAATTATTACACAATGTATATGTATATCAAATCATCACATTATATGCCTTGAAAACATACAATTTTTATTTGTCAAATTTACCTCAATGAATCTAAAGAAAGATCAAAATCTAAAAACTAAAAAATAATTAGTTGTCTAAAATATTACTATATAAATATTTTATTGCTTGAGATAGAGAAAAAAGTCATTTTGGGAAGAATTTTGTTTAATTTTGTTCCCCATTTTTAGGATGTTGTAAATGGAACCATCAAATGTGTTTATCATTATGGTCCAGCAAAATGAAAGTGGATGCACACACTCTTCAATTCTTCCACAGTTAGAGTGTGCATACTACATTCAGTCTGTTTAACATCAACCAAAATATTGGTTCTCCCACAAAAATAAACAAACAAATAAAACTTGTTCTTCCACATCTTTTCCCAAAAAATTGTAAGATTCTTATTTCACAGTTACAAAATAATTGAGTGTATCAAGAGCAAAAGAGAATCTGTATTTTAAACCACCTTATCATTCACAAGTTGGACATAGCCCATTAGAAAATGATAAACATGAAGCCACATTCGTGGTGCTGTATAACTAGTTCAACAAGGCTCCACTTACCCCAGGTATCTTTCCTAGGTCCATCTTGGTGTTAAGAAGTGGCCCATTTCCCTTAGATCAGCATCATTTAGTTCACCATCCTTGTTCACCTGTCCCTCTTCCTTCAGTGTTGCACTTCTCTGATTGAATACCACAGAAATAACACGTCTAAATGCAAGTCTGATCATTTCACTACTGTTTGTAAAACTCTGGGTTACAAAAGGGCAAGAAATGAGGCCATAAAATTAAGTATGAAAGGAGAAGCCACAGGAACATTTACCTGTCCTGCTTGGTCAAGCTGACCTTTGCTCCTAGTGTGCCTTTTCCTGGGCATCGTGTTCCTGAACATCTTCTACTCACCATTCAACACTGAGATCCAGGGTCTTTTCTCAGCTCCTTTGTATGAACTCAGATGTCAAAAGCAGAACTGATGTGTCCTTTTGAGCTTTACTCTTTGCACATGAGCATCAAAACAATTTATATACTTTATACTTTATTACATCTATTTGTATATACAACTACACCTACAGTTCTAATTCCCTGGGGACAGTAACCATGCATTATTCAAAATTTAATCTTATTTCACCATTTTAAATTGTAATACAGCATAAAAATGTTGAATAAATGAAAGATTGACTGCTGATGCTCTCCCTCTGCTTATTTGTGTAAGTTACATACTTCAGATCTCAGCTTAGATGCCACCTTGTACAGAGAACCTTCCCTAAGTCCTCCTTCCAATCAGGGTTAATATTTGTTCCCACAGTTGATTATGTTATATAGGATCCTCAATGTACCACATGGTACTAAATAATTTTATAGAGGTTACAGTTCCTAGATGCCTTCATGATTGGACCATGTAGGGAAAAAAAAGGTAGCCTCAATAAAAGTGGGCAGATGGCTGGATTGTGTCAGTAAAAATTAGGCATATTGAAATAAGCATGATTTCTAAGATATTATGTCACAATGTCACCAAACAGAAAGTAGGAACTCCAAAAAAAGAAGAAAATTCTGATATTTAACTCTTTATTTGTACATAACTTTGAATTCACAGAAAATTAGCATGAAAAATAATATTCAACTAATACCCACATGCCATTTACCTGGATTCACCTGCTGTTAACGTTGCACCTCCTTAGCTTCATCTTCATCTCTCTCTCGCTTCCTCTCTACCTTTCTTTCTTTCTCCCTCATCAGTTGAACATCTCATGAAATTTTTCCTCTAAATATTTCATTATAAATTTACTAAGAATATGACTATTCTACAGAATTAGAGAGCAGTTATCTACTTCAGAAAATTTAATTGTATAAGGATTTTTTTTTTTTTTTTTGTCTTTTTCGTGACTGGTACTCAGCCAGTGAGTGCACCGGCCATTCCTATACAGGATTTGAACCTGCGGCGGGAGTGTCACCACGCTCCCAGCGCCGCACTCTCCCGAGTGCACCACGGGCTTGGCCCTGTATAAGGATTTTTTTTTTTTTTAATTTTTATTTTGTCGATATACAATGTGGTTGATTATTGTAGCCCATCACCATGTATAAGGATTTTGAATGGACAATGAATGTAAAAATGAAGAGCTTTATAGTACAGTGAAACAATTCTTCAAAAAAGGATGAAAATGAGATAAGACATCATTTTTTGAATCTGAAAAACAACATAGGCATAAAGTCCTAAACACTGGATGTGTAAAGAGAAGGAAAAGAAACTTTAGTACCAAAATTTCCTACTTTATAGTTCCCTGAAAGGCAGGTCTCACATTCAGCATTTTCTTCAGAGACCCCATGACATCCTTATTCCTAAGACTATATATTAAAGGGTTTAGCACAGGTGTGAGTATGGTGTAGAAGACAGACACCACCATATCCTTCTTGGCAATGTGGTAGGAGCTGGGGAGCATGTAGGTATAGATGGCAGCCCCGTAAAAGAGGATGACCACCATCATGTGGGAGAAGCAGGTGGCGAAGGCCTTCTTCTGGCCCTCTGTTGAGTTCATCCTGTGGATGGTGAGGAGGATGAATGAATAGGAGCTTAAAATGACTGTCACAGGGATTAAGAGCATGAGGACACAGCACAGGTACATGAGTGTCTCATAGAGGGATGTGTCCGAGCAAGAGAGCATTATTACAGCAGGGACTTCACAGAAGAAGTGATGGATCTCCCGGGATCTGCAGAAGGGGAAGGTCATGGTAATGGGAGTGAGCATGAAGCCATCCACAGATCCCAGGAACCAGCAGCCAGATGCCAAGAAAAGACACACCCTATGGTTCATGAGGACAGGGTAATGGAGAGGATGACAGATGGCCACATAACGGTCATAGGCCATGGCAGCTAAAAGGAAAAATTCTGAACCTATGAGAGTCACATAAAGGAACATCTGCATCCCACATCCAGGGGCTGAGATCTTATTCTGTCCTGTGACCTGGTTAATGAGCATCTTGGGCACAGTGACAGAAACGTACATCATGTCCATGAGAGACAAGTGGCTGATGAAAAAGTACATGGGGGTGTGCAGGTGAGCAACAGACTGTATCAGAAGGATTAGGACAGCATTTCCAGACAAGGCCATCAAGAAAACTACAAAAATGACCACACACAGGAGAGCTGGGTGTTTGGATTGACTGAAGAGTCCAATCAGGATGAAATTTGACCATCCAGTGTAGTTGGCCATCCAGGTAGTGTTGTCCATGAAGTTTCACCTAGGCCACCAAGGAGAGACTTAGGGTTAATGAGATGCAGTCCTCTGAAATAAGTGTTTAGTGATTCTGCACGGGTGTGTTTGTGTATGTGTGTGTGTGTGTGTGTGTGTGTGTGTGTGTGTGTGTGTGTGTGTGCATGCACCAGACTGATTGTCCTAACTGGAGAAAATCCCATGGACCTGTATATGTGGGTTTTGTAAATTATCTATAATTTAACAAACTTAGAAAACAAACTAAGAAATCACACTGTGGGTCAAAAGAATTGGTAACCTATGACAAGGTTACCACAGTTCAAGGTCATAAACTTTCCTGATGACAGATAGTGTGAAAATTTGTCAGACTTGCTGCCGTATGGTAACACAAGTGATAAATCATTAACAAAAAGACAAATCAAATTCCTTATTTCTAGAGTTTTTGTTATAGATGCCTGAATTGAATTAACCTCTTTGGTTTAAGGATCCAATTGGATTCTTAAAAACACTCAGAGGTATGTTCCATACAAGAAAGATTTAGAAAGTAACTGAAGCATAATTTGGGGAAAATCCATACCATATGTTTTAACACCCTCTGCCTATAGGATGGGGCCACCCTGTCAGGCCCTGCAGTTGTGTGGAGCAAGCTCTACTTCCCACAAGCACAGTGGGGTCCTGATGCATAACCGACCTCTTAGAGACTGCAGCCAGACTACAGCCATGGGTCCAGCTTCCTCCCTAGACACCATTTCTCTGTCCACTGTACACAAATATAAGCTAAGAATAATGTTTCACCTCAGGTGTGGTGAGGATTAAGTGAGGTAAAGTAATGAGAGGACTTAGAATACTATGAGCTACAGATGAATAAACACATACACAGTAGGTTTTAAAGAGTTAATACCTACACTAATTATTCTGCAGAACTTACCTAAGAGATGGCTGTTACCATTATAGTCTTATGAATTGGAATACATCACTTCAATTCTCCAGTTTTAGTACCTATTCATACATTTAAGAATTTGGTTTTAAAAATAAAATGAAAAAGATCTGCAAAAAAATTAATTAATAAAGCATAAAACACTCTTAAAAATTTGGATTTGATAATTCTTGTATATATATTAATACTTATTTCATGTAAAATGTATAAACTAGACATATATATTTATTAAAATATATATAAAATAATAATATATTTAAATATGAGTAAGTACATAAATTTTTTATTGTAACCCTGGTTAATCAGATCTCCTTTCTGTCTACCACATCCTGCTCCAAGTTTATGTCCTTAAGTTTCCTGCGATTTTCACTAAATCTCAGGATTTAGAGTGTCACTAAAGTTTACCAGATGAGGATTTAATTGTTTTTGCAAATGTCATCTGTTTTATTACCTGACACGATCAATTCTTCATGGAAACTGAGAAGCGGAGAAGGCAAACACACTGAGATCTCTCTCCAGTTCACTGTTTCCCCTCTGTCTTGAGGCTCGCCTGCCTCTGAATTAGACGCTGAGGTCAAATCAAAGACAAATCAAATTTGATTCCACTTAAAGAAGTCACAGTTAGTTTATTCGGGGAAAAATATACCTAAATGTGATTTAAAGTAGACTTTTTAAGCAGGTATAAAATAAATAAGAAAGATCGATAGACACAAAATACATCTGGTCTCTCTATAAAGAATCAATAATAGCTTCTTTCATATTTTCTCTTGAGATTAAACCATTTCTGACATGTTAAATGTTAAATTTTGATATCTCTTACCAACAGGAAGGAAATAATAGCTACTTTTTGGAGAAGACTTTAGCAGTAGTTATGATGCAGGGATATTTCAGAAAAAAATTTACAAGTTTCAAATACATTTTATACTCTTGTTATAATTCCAAAAACCTATTATGATATTCCACTCATTAAAAGTTCCAACTTCTGAGGTCCTGATGCAATAGAAGACACTACAAATTAATTTGATACCATAATAGAAATAGCCAATGCATCTGAAACACATACCATTTATATATATATATATGCATTTTATATATATATATGTATTTATATATATATATATATATATATAAATACATATATATGTTTTTTTTTTTCTATCCAATCCTAACTCCTTTGGCAGATGGAAGCTGAGCTCTGTGAAAAATTTAGAACAGTTTAGTAATTTGCAAAACACATCTGCTGACCTCCTCTGTGGCCAAAGTGAATAAAGGACCTGAGTAGTGCCCAGCCCATGTGAAGATCTTGAAGCTGTTCTCTGAGTGAATGGAGAGAGAGCAGGAGGGCAGGGGTAGCGGGTGCTGCACCTTGGTGAGTGGGGGTCATTGTCATCAAGCCATGCTGAACAGCCCACCCAGAACACCAGAAGCGGGAATACTGTGTCTGAACCACACATTGCAACTGGACTCTCTATTCATTCTTATTCTCTATCCAATTGCTTAAATTTCATGTAAACATCTTAGTGCATGTTTAACTTGGGAAATTATTAATAGTGATGGTAGAGTGATACAGAACATTTATTGAAAGCTGACAGCATCTCAGGAATTGTTCTAATGCTTTACCACATTTCATCTTCCCCAGGAGCCTGTGAGGTACTTACCTTATTTTCTCCTTTTACAAATTACAAAATTCAGGTTCTTAGGATATCTGCCTAAGTAACCTGAGAGAGGACTCGTGTCTAAGTGGGTAGCAGCGCCTGTAACTCTGCCTCAGTTCTCTTCCATCTGCAGCCTACAGTTTGGATTTTGACCATTCACTGTCAATTTCATAAGAAAAACATAAATACGTTTGAGACATATGTTTCTAGTATCTTCTAGCCCTGGGAAATCATCCCCATTCAAAGTAACATCAGTCGCTTTTTCTCTGTAAAATTTCAAACTCAGAAAAACAAATGCATCATCATAGGAAATTCTAAAAATATATGCTCTTTTGTCCATAAATATTTGGAATCAAAAACCCATTTCCTAATATGTATATAAGTATTATATAAAAGCATATTTTTTTAAAGCACATTTTCTTTCTTGATAAAAATAGGTGATGAGAGAAAATGAGAAAATACTGTCAAGAACTAATAGAATGTTTCAAAAGCAGAACAACAAGTCAAGAACAATGTTGACCCTTTTGCTCCTGAAGCACTGTCCACCTGTCCAGCAGAACGCACCTTCAGATGATGTCTTGAGCCTCATTTAGATTGGCTAAGGAAGTGTGGCCTGGTTAAGTTTGCAAAGAAAAGTAGAAGAGTGACATCATCCCTGCTTTGACTATGCTCATGAGGGGGATGGATGAACGTTTACAGTTAATAAATCTCCTCTGGGGATTTGGAGAAGAACACAACACACAGCTAAAGAAGCTGTTGTACTTTTCTAGTTTTCCTCTAATGGTTTTTTATAAAAATCTCATTTTATTGTTAAACTCAATATGTTATCCAATATTAACAGTAGTCTCAAGTCTCACCATTGTCAATAAAATCTATCGTATTGCACACAGGTATTGATATTCAACTCTGTAACCCACAGGTACATACAATCAACTATGTTTTGATTAAAAAATAAATACATAAATAAATAAAAAAGAAATACGTTAGTTAGTCAATATATAGCCTTAGTCTTTTTCGCTTCACAAAATACTTTCCATATTTGTGTTTGTGTGTGTGTATCTTCATTTAATCTTCAAGTAAACTTTGGGAGATATTGTTATTTTTCTTTGTTCCTTTCACAAGTGTAGAATCCAAAATTCAGAGTTGAATTGATGTGCCCAAAACAACACCGCTAATCAGTACTGTTGTCAAGACTAAAATTGAGATCACCTTCTTCACATCTTCAACTCTCTCACTCTTCTTTAGGTTACTGATTATGCTTTTTTCCCCCTGTCATTCGTTTGCAATATATGTTGCTTTAGTGTTGCATTAAATTTTAAATTGTTTATATTTTAAATACTGACATCCAAATTATAAAAAATATCTAAAAGCACAAACTGGTTCTATGAAAATTTAAAAATCAATCATAATGTCATCACCCAGACAAAAATTACACTTTAAAAATTGCATCTTGCCTCCAAACTACAAATATTTGTTGAGTGTACACCACAAAAACAGGGAAGAAGATAGAAGCAAAACGACCCTTTTGGATCTTGCAGCCAAGTGCTTCTGAACTTTTTTCTGACTGCGTGTTCTGAAAAAATGTAGATTATTTTCCCATGTCATGAAAGTCTTTTCACAACAGCCTTTGTCCATACAGTGTTTTCTGTTTGTCCAGCCCACACTGGCCAACTGAAGCCTTCTCTGACTTCCAGGGCTTAAGCCTGCAGACTGTTTGTCCTGACTCCTTTGATACCTGGTTTTCTGTAAAACTTTGAAAGTGCGGGACCTAGGAGGGGACACTGGACAGTCCCTGGCAGCTGAAGTCAACAGGGCCCATGTGGGGCTGCTGGCTTCATCACCCTGGAGGCAGTTTCAGTGGCATTGGTGAGATACAGGGTCTGGGCTGCTACAGAGCAGTAAAGGGCATGTGAGGCTACAGTAGTGTGGACTCCTGGTCCTTGGGTGACAATGCTCCCCTCCCTGCTTTTGTATCAATTCCCATAGCCCTTTGCCACTTCTATAACCAATCTCCTTCATTTGCTTTCTTTAGCCTGAAATATGTAGAGGGTTTTCTATTTTTTTTCATAAAATTCTTCTATAATTGTTGAGATTATTCTGAGATTTTTTTGTTTTACTAGCATTTTGAAAAGAATATTTCCCCATTTGAAAATACTTACTAAGTATAAATAATGACAGGAAAGCTATTGATCTTTATGTAACTACCTTGTTCCACATTTTAAAAATCTGCTACTAATTACAATATTGCAGATAATTCTCTCACATTTGAACATTTTCATTAGATATTTTAGTTCTAGTTTATGTATTAAGGCAATGCACTATACTCTAAAACGATATAATTTACTTTTAATAAGAAAAAACATCACTCTCTTTTTCCAGTTCATAATGGTTTTTACTCATATAGAAATACACTGGGTGCTGACTTCATATGCTTTGCCTAAAACTAAATAACTGAAAAAATATAATAAGGTAACAGGACATAAAAGGAAAGTGCAAAATCAGTATCTTCACATACATAAGCGATAACTAGTTAAATATATATGACTAAGTGAATATATCATTTATAGAGAATAAAGTTTTAGGAATTAAACTTCCCTACCCATAAGCATGTAAAACTTGTATGAGGAAAATTTGAGAATAATTCTGAAGACACATGTACAGACATTAAGAAATGGCAAGATACCTGCCCAGGGCTAAGGAGGCAGGGCCACCACCCTTATGGACTCAGAGAAGAACATCAAGCCAAAGAGGATTATTCCCAAGTCTTCAAATCTAATGATATTTGCCACCCTAAGTTTTGAACTTGCTTTTATTTTATTTCCAGTATTTCTCTTATGGAATGGGAATGTCTATCCTTTATTTGTATCATTGTTATGTTGAGGTTTTTTTATTGGTTATGAATACTCATGAGATATAAACCTGATTCTCACCCCTTGTGCCCATGATGTGGGGGCAAGTTTCACACTAGCTGTATACCCACTATCACAAATTGCATTGGTACCCCATGTCCCTCACCCAATTACCCAACCTCCCTCTTCCTCCCCATTTCTCGCCCACTCCACATTGTAACCCCAGAAATGTTCTCTCCCTCTGCAAGCCCAAAGCACTGCTATGGTCTTTCTTTCCTTCCTTCTTTCTCTCTTAGCTCCCACATATGAGTGAGTATATGTGGTATTCATCCCTCTGTGCTTTCCTTATTTCACTCAACATAAGTTTCTCCAGGCTCATCCATGTTTTTGCAAATGGGAGAATTTAATTCTTTTTTATGTCAGAGTAGGATGCCACGGTATATGTATACCAGTTTCCTTATCCAGTTATCCACTGATGAACAGGTAGGTTGGTTCCCTGTCTTGGCTATTATAAACAGAGCTGTGATGAACATGGGAGTGCAGGTATCTTTGACATGATAATTTCTGTTCCTCTTGGTATATACCCAGAAGTATATTTCTGGATCATATGGAAGATCTATCTGCAGTTGTTTGAGAAACCTCCATACTGTTTTGCATAGTGGTTGTACTAATTTACAGTCCCATCAACAGTGTAGGAGTGTTCCCTTCTCTCCACACCCTCACCAACATTTGTTATTCACCATCTTTTTTATTATAGCCAGTCTAATTGGGGTAAGCTGATATCACATTGTAGTTTTAATTTGCATTTTCCTGATGACTAGTGATGTTGAGCATTTTCTCATGTACCTGTTGGCCATTTGTATGTCTACCTTTGAAAAATGTCTATTCAGCTCCTTTGCCCAATTTTTTAATTAGCTTATTTTTTTTTTACTGTATAATTGTTTACTTGTATATTATGGATATTAAACCCTTGTCAGATGTATAGTTAGCTAAAATTTACTCCCACTCTGTAGGTTGTCATTTTACTCTGTTGATTGTTTCCTATGCTGTGCAGAAGCATTTTAGTTTGATATAGTCCCATTTGTATATTTTTTCTATGGCTTCTTGTGCTTTCAGGCTCCTGTTCATAAAGCCTCTGCCCCGACCTAGTTGGTGTACTGTTTCACCTATATTTTGCCATAGTACTTTTACAGTTTTGGGTCTTATACTTAAGTTTTTAATCCATTTTGAGTTGATTTTAGTGAATGGTGAGAGATGCATATCTAGTGTCATTCTTCTGCATATGGATATCCAGTTTTCCCAGCACCACTTGTCGAAGAGGCAGTCTTTTCCCCAATGTAGATTTTTGTTGCCTTTGTCCAATATCAGATGGATGTAAGCCTGAGTGGTGATTTCTGGGTTCTCAATTCTACTCCACTGGTCTGAATGTCTATTTTTATACCAGTACCATGCTTTTTAGGTTATAATAGTTTTGTAGTATAATTTGAAGTCCAGTAGTGTTGTGCCTACAGCTTTATTTTTTTTACTGAGGATTGCTTTGGTTATTCGGGATCATTTGTTGTTACATATGAAAGGTAAGATTGTTTTTCCTATTTCTGTGAAGAATGTCATTGGTATTTTGATAAGGATTACACTGAATCTGTAGATCACTTTGGAAAGTATAGACATTTTCACAATGTTAATCCTTCCAGCAGAGGAGCAGGGAATATTTTTCCATTTTTTGTGCCTTCTTTAATTTTTTTCAGAAGTGGTTTATAGCTCTTATTGTAGAGGTCTTTCACCTCCTTGGTTAAATTGGTTAAGTATTTTGTGTGTGCGTGTGACAATTGTAAATGGTCTTACTTTCTTTATTTTTTTATTAGTTCATTATTTGAGTATATAAATGCAACTGAATTGGGGGCATTTATTTTGTATCTTAAAATGTTACTGTAGTTATTAACCAGCTCTAGGAGTTTTTTGATAGAGTCATTAGTTTTTTCTATATAAAGTATCATGTCATCTTCGAATAGAGACAGTTTGACTTTGACTTTTCCAATCTGGATTCCCTTTATTTCTTTCTCTTCCCTGATTGCTCTGGCAAGTACCTCTAGTACTATGTTAAATAGAAGTGGAGAGTAGGCATCCTTCCCTTGCTCCTAGTCTTAAGGGAAAGGCCCTAAGTTTTTTCCCATTCATGATGCTGCTGGTGGCGGGCTCATCATAAGTGGCTTTTATTCTGCTGAGAGAATTACCTTCTATTACTAATTTGTTAAAAGTCATTATCATAAAGGGATGTTGAATTTTGTCAAATGCTTTTTCAGCATCCATTGAGATAACCATATGGTCTTTTTCCTTGAGTTTTTTGATGTGATATATCACATTTATTGACTTTCATATGTTGAACCATCCTTGCGTCCCTGGGATGAATCCCATTTGATCATAGTGTATGTACATTTTTTAATGTATTGCTGTATTCTGATTGCTAACATTTTGTTGAGGATTTTTGCATCTATGTCAAAAAGGATATTGGCCTGTAATATTCTTTTTTGTTGTTTCTTTATCTGGTATTGGTATCAGAGTTATGTTGCCCTCATAGAATGAGTTTGGGAGAGTAGCTTCTGTTTCAGTTGTTTGGAATAGTTTGAGGAGAATTGGTAGTAACTTCTCTTTAAAAGTTTGATAGAATTCAGCTGTAAAGCCATCTGGACCCAGACTTTTCTTTGTTGGAATATTGCTAATTACCACTTCAATCTCATTGCTTGCTTGTTGGTCTGCTCAGGTTTTCAATCTCTTCATGGTTCAGTCTTGGTAGCTTGTATGTGTCTAGAAACTTATCTATATCTTCCAGATTTTCATATTTGTTGTCATATAGTTGTTTACAATAGTCCCTAATGATTCTTTCTGTTTCTGTAGTATCAGTTACTGTGTCTCTCTTTTCCTTTCTGATTTGTATTATTTGGGTCTTCTTTCTTCTTTTTTTTTTTAACCTAGCCAATGTTTTGTCTATTTTATTTATCTTCTCAAAAAACCCACTTTTTGTTTTGTTGAAATTTTCTACTGTTTTCTGGGTCTCTATTTCATTTAGTTCTGCTCTGATCTTAATTATTTCTTTCCATCTACTAACTTTAGGTTTTGATTGTTATTGTTTCTCAAGTTCTTTGAGGCATAGCATTAAGTCATTTATTTGAAGTCTTTCTCTTCTTTTGATGTAAGAATTTATTGCAATAAATTTGCCTCTTAGTACTGCTTTTGCACTATCCCACAGGTTTTGGTATGATGTATCTTTATTTTCATTAGTTTCTAGAAATTTTTTTATTTCCTGTTTAATTTCTTCTTGGACCCATAGGTCATTCAAGAGCCTATTATTTATTTTCCATGTATTTGTATAGTTTCCAGAGTTTCTCATATTATTAATTTCCAATTTTAGTCCATTGTGGTCTGAGAAGATAGTTGGAATGATTTTGACTTTTTAAAATTTGCTGAGACTACATTTGTGGCCTAATATGCAGTCTATCCTGGAGAATGTTCCATGTGCTGATGAGAAGAAAGTATATTCTTTAGTTGTTGGGTGAAATGTTCTATATATGTCTGCCAAATCCAGTTCATCTATGGTGTAGATTAAATTCTGTGTCTCTTTGCTGACTTGTTGCCTGGAAGATCTGTCCCATACTGAGAGAGGGGTGCTCAGATCACCCACTATTAATGTATTAGGCCTATTTATTTCTTTAGATCTAAGAGTGTTTGCTTTATATATCTGGGTGCTCCAGTATTGGGTACATATATATTTATGATTGTTATGCTTTCCAGCTTGAGAGATCCTTTTATCAGTTTATAGTGGCCTTCTCTGTCTTTTTTTATGTTTTTTGGTTTAAAATCTATTTTGTCTGATATAAGAATAGCTATTCCTGCTTGTTTTTGGTTTCCATTTGCATGGTATATCTTTTTCCATCCCTTCACTTTTAGTCTGTGTGTGTCTCTATAGGTGAGGTGGGTCTCTTGAAGACAGCATACACTTGGGTCTACCTTTTTAATCCAGTCAGTCAGTCTGTGTCTTTTGACTGGGAAGTATAGTCCATTCACATTTAGGGTAGTTATTGACAAGTGTTGCTTAATTCCTGTCATTTAATTTCTTTTTGTTTCGCTGGTTTAAATATTTTTTGATCATTATTTCACCTTTTATTTCTCTTCTTCGTTGTTAGTTGGAGATTTAAGGAGGGATGATTTAGCTTCTCTTTCTTTTTTTGCTGGCATTTTTGTTTTAATGGTGGATTATGCTCTTTCTTGTGTGTTTGTGATAATGGTCACCATTATTGAGATTCCAGATGAATGACTCCCTTGAGTATTTCTCACAGGACTGGTCCTGTGGTGGTGAACTCCCACAACATTTGTTTGTCTGTAAAATACACTATTTCTCCCTCATTTCTGAAGGAGAGCCTTGCTGGGTAAAGAATCTTGGCTGACAATTTTTTTCTTTCAGTATTTTGAATATATCATTCCACTTTCTTCTGGCCTCTAGGGTTTCACTTGAGAAGTCTGTTGTTTGTCTGATAAGTGTACCCCTAGAAGTGACCAGATGATTTTCTCTTGTTTCTTTTATAATTCTCTCTTTGTATTCGAGTTTTGCAAATTTAACTATAATGTGTCTTGTGGAGGATCTTTTTGGATTGGATCTGTTTGGGGACCGTTGGGCTTCCTGGATCTGAAGGTCTGTATCTCACCATGCACCTAGGATATTTTCTGTTACTGTTTCCTTGAATAGATTTTCAATACCTTTTCCTTTCTCCTTCCCTTCTGGAATACCCACAATTTGAATTTTAGAGCACTTGATGTTGTCTGTTGTCTCTCTTAGATTTTCCTCATTATTTTTAACTCCTTTTTCCTTTTTTTGGTCTGCCTGAGTTATTTCAAAAAGACCATCTTCAAGCTCTGGAATTCTTTCTTCTGCTTGCTCTACCCTGCTGCTCAAGCTCTCTGTTGTACTTTTATTTTATTGAGTGAATTTTTCATTTCTAGAAGTTCTGCTAAACTCTTTTTTATGGTTTTAATCTCTTTTTGTATTTCCTCCTTCATGTTCTGGGTATTTTTTCTTATTTCATTGTGTTCTCTAATTGTGGCTTTCTTTATTTCTTCAAGTTTTCTTAAGATCATTGCTTGGAATTCCTTTTCAGACATTTCAAGGATTCCCTTTTCCATGGAGTCTGACATTGGAGCATTACTGTATTCTTTCAGTGGTGTCATTTCTTCTTGTTTATTTGTAGTGTAGTATATTTTGTTGACATTTGGTCATTTGGTAGAGGGTTTGCTTCTTCTATTAAACTAAGGTTGGCTGTGGAGTGGCCCTGGTTGCTACTGTGATAATGAATTGTCTTTGCATGACAGTAGGTTGTGTGTTGGTTGTGGGTTATGTTAAACCACCTTGGGTCCTGTTCCAGAATCTGTAGTCATGGAATGAGCCCCCAGCTGTCTCACCTCCATGGGTCTGTCAGTGGGAGCTGGTGCTTCCCTCCAGGTCCAAGGTGGGGGGAGGTGTCAACAGCACCACCCATGTCTGCTAGGCTCACTTCTTGGTGTGTCAGATGGTGAATGTGGGTGCTTCCCTCTGGGTCCAAGGAGTGGGGCAGGGTCTCTGGAACCACCAGCATCTGCTGGGCTCACCTCTTGGTGGGTCAGGCAGTAGGGGGAGCTGGCACTCCCTTCCAGGTCCAAGGAGCCATTGTTATGTTTTGAAAACAGACAACTCGCTGTCTGGTTTCACAGGTTTGCAGGAGAGAATTTTTCCTCAGATTAATCATAAGTGGATTCTCACTTATACCTGATTTAGATAATATTTGGATTAAATTTTGGACTTAGAAATGATCCTGTAATGGTTTAAAACTTTTGGAGATTTTGAGATAGGGAGAAGGTGTTTTCCATGTGAAAAGGACATGAGTTTGGAGAAACCAAAGGGCAGAGTGTTATGGAATAAATAATGTTCTTCTAAAATGTGCAAATTCTTCACCCCCAGTTCCTAAGAATATGGCCTTATTTGGAAATAGGGTTGCAGCAGACATAATTAGCTAAGATGAGGTCATACCAGAGGATGACCAGACAAAAGGGAAATTTGGACACAGACACACACACAGGGAGAACATCATGTGAACATTGGAC
The DNA here is from genome assembly GCF_027409185.1 of Cynocephalus volans. Taxonomy (NCBI): domain Eukaryota; kingdom Metazoa; phylum Chordata; class Mammalia; order Dermoptera; family Cynocephalidae; genus Cynocephalus; species Cynocephalus volans. The sequence goes on from NC_084463.1 coordinate 38,182,146, forward strand.
TCATATTGCCACAAGCCAAGCAACTACCAGAAGCTAAGATAGGGGCCTGGACTTCTATATTCTTCTCTAGCTCCTTCAGAAGGAGCAGAGAAGTAGGAGAATAGCCCTACTGATGCTTTGATCCTGGATTCCTAGCCTCTGGAACTATCAGACAATAAATTTCTGTTGTTCTAAGCCACCCAGTTTGTGGTCATCATTACAGCAAGCTTAGAAAACTAATCAAGGAGTTCTGGTCAAGATGGTAGAATAGACGGTTCCCAGTGTCACTCTCTCCTACAAATCAACCAATTTACAACTATAAAAATGTAACAGCCAAGCTGGGGACACTGGAACTCAGGAAAAGGAGGAGAGACCTTCGGAGTTCATGAAGGTGGGAGAAACCACGATGAGAGAAAGAAAAAACTGCTCTGAGCATTTCAAGCCATGACCACTGTAATGCTGGAGCTGATGAGTGCATGGAGCAGGGGCCAGCAGAAGCTGCAGCTGTTCCCTTCAGATGGAGTTACTTGCAGGTGGCAGGGGAGAAGAGGACCCTTGGCAGCCTCCAATTCAGCAAGACCACTAACAGGGTTCCTGTGGAGCCAGACAACTGAAAAAAGAGAGCCATTTAGAAGCTCTGAGTCATCATAAGGGACCAGCACAGGGCCCGTCCCATGGGAAGTGTTTGGAGCACAGGCAGTAGGGGACACAGGCCCACCAGGAGAACACTGGGACACAGCAAGGGCAGCCAATCTGCCCCCCAATCAGCACAGGACAACTCAGAGGAGACTGGTCGAGAATACAGAATTGCATAGAGTGCAGTTTGATGAAGAAACTCAGGTCCAAATCAGAGATTCTACACAACCTAGATCCACTGGGTCTCTGGAGAGCTGGAAGTACCTATAAGGTCAACCATTAAACTCTGAGCTGCACAAAAAGCCTTCCCCAGGGAAACAGCAAGAAAGCAGCAATTTAGCTCAACCGCACAGCTCAAGTACTGGTTCTCACAGGGAGTGTCCCCATTTTAGAACTACGTCCTTGTTTGGCCCTGGGCTTGCCACCATTACCATCTGCCAAAGAACCCAGGGGCAGTCACACTGACCCACGTCTCAGGTAACAGGCCTGCTAACCTTAGTCCCAGCTATGGACCCTGAGCAATCTGTGATCCAGCTCCAGCCCCTCTCATCCATGGTCTCAGAGACTCCTGCCTGCCCAGAGACCTTCCAGGAGACATGGCCACTTGTGCCCCCAGAGATAGGCACACCAAACTAGGTCCAACTGCACATCGTGGAGCAGCACTGTGACCTGGCTCCATCACTCTCCACCGCTGTCCAAGAGTGGTCCTGCCCAACCAGTGACCCTCCAGGAGACACACTCATTCTTATCCCCAAAAGTAAGACTGCCTCACTCATCCATAAGCTGGGGGCAGTCTGCATTCACAGGGAATGGGCAAGAGGCACACACGTCCATACAGGCCACCAGAGAAGGGAAAGGGTGAGGGGAAGGGGATTAGTGAGAAGCTGGCAAAGGGCCACAAAAATTTATTACAATGTGTAACACTGAATATACTAATTATCCCATTTTAAGCATCATATATTGTACAAAAGTAATGATATTCAATGCCGAATTCCACAGATATGTACAACCAATTGTGTTTCAATTAAAAATATAATAAAATCAGCCACATAATGTGTGTGTGGTTGGGGTAAAAGTCTTTAGTTTTTGGAGGCAATTAATCATAAGTTGTTATCAGTTCAAAATAAATTACTACTTAACATTCTTTCAGATTTAAGGACACACATGGACAATGTAAAATGATTTTAAAAAAAATAAAAGATATTTCATCCAAATGGTAACCTAAAGAGAGCAGGTATCACTACACTTATACAAGATACAATAGACTTTGAGTCAAAAACTGACCAAAGGGCAAAGGCAGTCAATTCATAATAATAAAAGTGTCAATTCAGCAATATGATATAGCATCATAAATGTATATTCATCTAACAGCAGCACACCTAAATATATAAAGCAAACATTGACACATCTGCAATAAAACAATGGTAGAAGATTTTAATACTCCACTTACAATAACGGGCATATAATCTTGACAAAAACACAATAAGCAAACAGCAGATTTAAACAACACTTGAGACCAAATTGACCTAACAGACATGTACAAAACACTCCACTCAACAGCAGCAGAATACTTATTTGTTAAAGCACACATGGAATATCTTCCAGAGTAGATCACATGCTAGGTTGTCTTAAAAAATTCAAGATAAAAATCATACAAATCATCTTTTATGACTAAAATGGAATACAACTAGATGTAATTAACAAAAGAAAAAATTGAAAAATTATAAATACATACAAAATTATCTCTTTCACAGATAACATATTACATAAAGAGAAACTTTGATAATCCAACAATAAAGAACTAATAAATTACTTCAGTAAAAATGCAGGATATGAAATACACATACAAAAATCAGTTACATTTCTATATGGCAACAATGAACCATCCACAAAGAAAATTTAACAAAGCAATTCTATTTACAACCATATCAAGCAATTCTATTTACAACAGTATGGAAAAAATTACTTAGAAATAAACTTAACCAGGAATGAAAGGCGTATACACAACACCATAAACTGCAAAACAGTGATGAAAAGACATCTCATGTTCATAGACTGGAAAAAGTTAATATTATTAAAATGCTCATAGTACAAAAAGTAATCAACAGATGCAATTTAATCCCTATCAAAATCCCAGTGGAATTCTGCACAGAAATAGAAAACAAGACTAAAATTCATGTGAAACAACAAAAGACCTAGAAAAAGATGGTGATATCCTACTTCCTGCTTTCAAATTATTTATATAAAGTTATGTGATTTACACCAGTTATGTTACTGCCATAAAGACTAACAAATATAAGGGGTTTTCAGAAGTTCGCAGAAGTGCATATTATGAAAAATCTATACATGTATTTCATTTTTTTTTTTTCAACCAAAATAAACTCATACTAACTTGTTACAGTGTGTCTGAACCGAATCCGGCTTGAGGCACTATGAGGAATAGGACACCAATCTGAAAAGAACCCCTATTACAGCAACATGAATTCTGCTAAAATTGATACAAAAACAAACATCAAATTTATGATGACGCTTGAGTGGAAGAATAATGAAATCATTGATGCTTTACGAAAAGTTATGGGGACACTGTCCCAAAGAAATTAGCAGCTTACAAATAAATAACTTGCTTTCAGAAGAGACAAGACAATGTTGAAGACAAAGCCCACTGTGGCAGAACATTCATATCAATTTGAGAGGAATTATTTAATCTTGTTCATGCCCTAAATGAAGTTAACTGACAATTAGCAGAAAAATATAGCCAAGGCCATAGACATCTCAATTGGTTCAACTTACACAGTTCTGACTAAAATATTACAGTTGAGCAAACTTTCTGATTGAATGGTGCCAAAACTGTTGGAAACAGATTAGCGGCAGACAAGAGCAGAGTTTTCACGGGAAATTTTAAACAAGGTGAGTCAAGATCTTGAAGCATTCTTCAGATAATTTTTTTTAAAAAAAACTTTTATTTTGTCGATATACATTGTGGTTGATTATTGTTGCCCATCACCAAAACCTCCCTCCCTCCTCCCTCTCCTCCCTCCCTCCCAACAATGTCCTTTCTGTTTGCTTGTCGTATCAACTTCAAGTAATTGTTGTTGTTATATCTTCTTCCCCCACCCCGGGTTTTTTTTTTGTGTGTATGTGTGCATGTGTGAATTTATATATTAATTTTTAGCTCCCACCAATAAGTGAGAACATGTGGTATTTCTCTTTCTGTGCCTGACTCGTTTCACTTAATATAATTCTCTCAAGGTCCATCCATGTTGTTGCAAATGGCAGTATTTCATTCGTTTTTATAGCTGAGTAGTATTCCATTGTGTAGATGTACAACATCTTCCATATCCACTCATCTGATGATGGACATTTGGGCTGGTTCCAACTCTTGGCTATTGTAAAGAGTGCTGCGATGAACATTGGGGAACAGGTATACCTTCGACTTGATGATTTCCATTCCTCTGGGGATATTCCCAACAGTGGGATAGCTGGGTGGTATGGTAGATCTATCTGCAATTGTTTGAGGAACCTCCATACCATTTTCCATAGAGGCTGCACCATTTTGCAGTCCCACCAGCAATGTATGAGAGTTCCTTTTTCTCCACAACCTCGCCAGCATTTATCGTTCAGAGTCTTTTGGATTTTAGCCATCCTAACTGGGGTGAGATGGTATCTCAGTGTGGTTTTGATTTGCATTTCCCGGATGCTGAGTGCTGTTGAGCATTTTTTCATATGTCTGTTGGCCGTTTGTATATCTTCCTTAGAGAAATGCCTACTTAGATCTCTTGCCCATTTTTTAATTGGGTTGCTTGTTTTTTTCTTGTAAAGTTGTTTGAGTTCCTTATATATTCTGGATATTAATCCTTTGTCAGATGTATATTTTGCAAATATTTTCTCCCACTCTGTTGGTTGTCTTTTAACTCTGTTAATTGTTTCTTTTGCTGTGCAGAAGCTTTTTAGTTTGATATAATCCCATTTGTTTATTTTTCCTTTGTTTGCCCGTGCTTTTGGGGTTGTATTCATGAAGTCTGTGTCCAGTCCTATTTCCTGAAGTGTTTCTCCTATGTTTTCTTTAAGAAATTTTATTGTTTCAGGGTGTATATTTAATCCATTTTGAGTTGATTTTACTATATGGTGAGAGGTATGGGTCTAGTTTCATTCTCCTGCATATGGATATCCAGTTATCCCAGCACTATTTGCTGAAGAGGCAGTCCCTTCCCCAGTGAATAGGCTTGGTGCCTTTGTCAAAGATCAGATGGCAGTAAGCGTGTGGGTTGATTTCTGGATTCTCTATTCTATTCCATTGGTCAGTGTGTCTGTTTTTATGCCAGTACCATACTGTTTTGGTTATTATAGCTTTGTAGTATAGCTTAAAGTCAGGTAGTGTTATGCCTCCAGCTTTATTTTTTTTTTGCTCAGCATTGCTTTGGCTACGCGTGGATTCTTCAGATAATTTTAATAGGATATGTAGCATGACTCTATCAGTACAATTCTGAAGGCCATGACTACCAAGAGGTGAAAGTGATTCAGTCAAAACAAAAGAGGGCCAGAAAAGAACAAATGTCATGGCAACAGTTTCTTAGGTGGCTTGAGTCACTTTCCTTGTTAACTTTCTGCAGGGTCAAAAAACCAAAACATTTGCTTATTATGATAGCATTTTGAGAAAGTTAGCTAAAGCTTGAGCAAAAAAACATCCAGGAAAACTTCACCAGAGAGGTCTTCACCATGACAATACTCCTGCTCATTCCTCTTATCAGACAAGGGCATTTTTATGAGAATTTCAACGTGAAATCATTAAGCACCCACCTTACGTTCCTAATTTGGACCTTTCTGACTTCTTTTTGTTTCTTAATCTTAAAGAATCTTTAAAGAATACCAATTTTTTTTTCAGTTAATAGTGTGAAAATGACTACATTGATGTGGTTAAATTCCTAGGACCCTCAGTATTTTTAGAAATGAAGTAAATGGCTTACCGAAGTGTCTTGAACTTGATGGACCTTATGTTGAGAAATAAAGTTTATATTTTATTACATTTTATCTTTTAATTCCATTTTTTCACAAACTTTTTTGAAGTTCTTTGTAGACAGATTGAACAGAATAGACAGCACAGAAATAAACCATGCATATCTGGTTAATTGATATTTGACAAGGATGCCAAGAACACACAATAGGGAAAAGATAGTCTCTTCAATGAATGGTGCTGGGGATATTACATATACTCAGGTGAAAAATAAAACTGGACTCCTACCACACGTCACAAACAGAAATAAACTAAAAATAGATTAAAGACTTAAAGTAAGACCTGAAACTATAAATTTCCTAGAAGAAAATAGGGGAGAAATTCCCTGAGTATGGTCTTGGCAATAATTTATCAAATGTGATATCAAAAGAACAGGAAGCAAAATTTAAAATAGACAAGTGTGACTATCTCAAACTGACAGGCTTTTGCACAGCAAAGAAAACAATCAACAGAATAAAAAGGCGAGGGATGAAATTGGAGAAAATATCTGCAAAGATGTTACCCCAAAATATGACACTTTGCCATTTTGGTTATTTGGAGATAATGGCACTTGAAAAACAGCAGATGCAAAGGGGTACTCTGGCATGCTCTTTTCTTCCTAAAAACAGGATATGAGGGTCTCATGCAAAAGATGCCCTCCCAATAATAAGAGGGAAGAAAAATATTTGTCACCAGAGACAAGGATTTGAGGATGAGCAAATTCTGTAGAAATTTGTCAAAATTTACGTTCCTTTAGTCTTCCTCTGTATTGTAGTTACTTACCCACAATTTCCACTTTTTGACTGACCCAGTATATAAGCACTTAGACCTAGTAACTTTTGGGGAGTCTTTAATTTCTTGCAGGGGCTCCGATTTGCATATAAAAAATACCAAGTAAATTTTGTATGCTTTCCTCTTTCTAATTTCTCTTTTGTGAGTTCCAGCCAGAGAAACTTTGCTTCCCTTACACCATATAACTGATAATGCATTAATTTCCAAAATATGTAAGAAACTATAATGGGCAAAGGAATAGATCAGCTATTTCTACAAAGAAGACATAAAAATGACTAAACGGTATATTTCTTAAATGATTAACATGATTGATTATCAGGGAAATAGAAACCAAAACTACCATAAGATATTATGTCACACCTGTTAGGATGACCATTATTTTAAAATAAAAGTGTTGGCATGTTTGAGAAGAAATTGGAACCCTGTACTCTATTGGTGAGAATGTACAATGGTGCAGCAGCTATGGAAAAGTGCATGGAAAATTCTCAGAAACTGTAAAAAACAAACCCACCATATGGTTTAGCAGGTCCAAACTCCAATTTCAGCTATATTTCCAAAAACTAAAGTCAGGATATTAAAGAGACATCTGCTTCCATGTCCATTGTAGCACTATTCATAGTCAAGATATGGAATCCACCCAAGTGTCCATCAAGAGATAAGTGGATTTAAAAATGTGGAATATGCATATAATGGAGCTTTAAAATGGAAGGATGTCCTGCCATTTGTGACAACATGAATAAACCTGGATGACATTGTATTAAGTGGAATAAACCAGTCAAAAAAGAACAAATACTGAATTATTCCATTTATATGAGGGAACTAAAACACTCAAACTTATAGAAGCAGATAATAATAGTGCTTGCCAGGAGATAAACTTTGGGAAAATGGGGTCTCGCTTTTCAATGCATATAAAGTATCAGATTGCTAAATGAGTGAGTTCTGGAGATCTGCTATACAACATAGTTTTCAATATGAAAATGTGCACTTTAAAAATGCTTAAGAGAGTAAACTTATTTTATGTGTCCTTACTGCAAAGAAAATGAGAGTACACAAAGAAATTCTGCGAGGTGTTGACTATGTCTATTGCCTTGATTGTAGTGATGATATCACAGGTGTTTGCATATATTCAAACTCATCCAACTATACATATTAAATAGGTGCCATTCTTTGCAGATCAACTATACCTCAATTAAGATGTTAAAAATAAATGATATATTAATACATCAAGAAGATGTAACAGTTGTAAATATATATGAACCTCACAGCAATGCCCTGAAATACATTTAAAAATTGATAGAATTTAAAAAAAGAAAAATCTGACAATTGTAGATTTTAATACCACATTATCAATAATTGATAGTACAAGTAGACATAAAATCATCAAGAACTAGAAAACATAACCTATACAACTGTGGAAATAAGTGAAGATCACCCAAATGAGAATACTCAAAGGTCATTTATTTAGTGCTTGCTATATACAGTGAGAGAGACAGCCATGATTACTTGCATTTGGCAGAGACACATAAACAAGCTTTATAATGAAAAATCTTTATAGTGTGCCATGGTTTGGATGTGTCCCCTCCAAAACTGAGGTGTTGTCAATGTGATAGTATTAAGAAGTAGAGCCTTTAAGAGGTGATTAGGTAATGAGGGGTTCTTCTTTATAAATGGAATTTAGGTCCTTATATAAAAAGCTTTATGAAGCATTTGGCTCTTGCCTTTCTGCCTTCTTCCATCTGAAGACACACCATTTCTTCCCTCTGGAGGACACAGCCTTCACCAGGTAATCAAACCTGCTGGTGCTGTCATCTTGGACTTCCCAGCCTCGAGAACTGTGAGAAAATAAAATTTTATTTTTTAAAAATTATGCAGTCTCAGATATTTTGGTATAGTAACACAAACAGACTAAAACACAGTAGAAAAGGGAAAGATTTTAGGTGCACCCTGAATGGTGGCTATTAGGATGGAAGAATGCAGGCATGCTAATTATAAGCAGGTTGTCCTATGTGAATGATTACAGGAGCATGTTTAGTTTTGTATATTGGTCCTGAATTAAAAGTGTGAGCAAAAATTAGGAAGGCTGTCAGTTATTAAGTCTTTTGCAGCTGATTGCTATGGAGCATTCCTTGGTTTCCTGGACTGATTCTTGCAGATAGTGAACTAGAGTTCTAATTTCATACATGGTCAGCCCATTGTACATTTGTGTATTCAGCCTCTCATATCAACCAACTTGACCTAAGTGACATTTATAGAACTCACCAGCCAATGACTAAGTTAAATACATTTTTTATGAAATCACAGGAAACATTATCCAGGATAAACCATAAGCTGAGGCACAAAATAATGTTAAAATTATGTAAAGAAAGTAGTTTTCTGAGCAAAACAGAATAAGCTTAGAGATACACAGCAGAAAAAATGGGAAAACTCTAAATATTTAAAAATTAAACCACACATTACTAATTGACACATGGATCAAAAATTAAATCATTGGGCAAATTTTTAGAATATTTTGAATAGATATAAAACAAAAACAGTGTGTGAACTTTAAGAGATACAGCTAAAGCACTGAATTTATATATATATATATATATATACATATATATATATATGTTTAAATGTCTATATTACGAAAAATGAAAGGTCCCTCATCAACAACTTAATTTTCTACCATAATAAAGTAAAAGAGCAAATTAATTGTAAAGCAAGCAGAAGACCAGAAATAATAAAGATTAGGGAGGCAATCAATGGAACAGAAAACAATACATAAAATCAAAGAAAGTAAAATTGGGTCCTTGAAAACATCAACAAAATTTTTTAAAAATTTACTTAGCTATTACTGACAAAGAAAATAAGAAAGACTCCACAAATTACCAAAATCAGAAACAAAATAAAGATATAACTATCAACTGTACAGAAATTTAAAAGAATTATAAGGGAATGTTATTTTTATTTTTATTTTTATTTAATCATAATTGATTATACATATTTTGGGGATTCATTGTTGACATATGTTGATCAAACCAATATTACTAGTTTGTATATTATTACAAATTGTACTTATTCTTTATGCCCCTTGTCCAATCTCTCCCTATCCTCTTCTTCTTTCCCCTCCCACCACTGATAACCCTAGATTTCTTCTCTCCCTTTGAAAGAGTAATGGTTACTCTGTTGATTTATTACCTAGATGATCTGTCCAATGCTGAAAAGTGTGTTCAGGTCCCTCAATATTATCATAAAGCAGATGCTTCTTCTGTCACTCTGGAATGGGCTTTATAGAAAGCGACATCCTCTTCTTTTCTTTGGTCACTGCTAGTGACTCTTCTTGTGTCAATGCACTCCAGTGCCTGGCAGAACATCTGCATGGTGGATGTGATGTCTAGCCACTGTCACAGCAGCTGTGGTTATTGTGGTGGCTGTGGTGGGCCACCCACATGGAGGTGATGTTTTTGGCATGCTCCTGGGTGCTGGTGGTGTGCCTGGTTGTGGGCCCTGAAGCACTGGCAGTGTGCCTGGTTGTGGAGGGGGGGTCCAGTCCCTGACTCAATGCCCTGGGCCCCCAGGCAGGGCCCTGAGGTGCTGGAGGTGTGCCTGGTTGTGGGCAGGGTTGTCTTGTCCCCAGCTCAATGCCCCAGGCCCCAGGCAGGGCCGTGAGGTGCTGGGGGTGTGCCTGGGTGTGGGCTGTGGGATCCCTTCCCTGGCTCCATGCCTCAGGTCACCTGGCTAGCCCCAAGGCGTTCCTGGTGTGCCTGAGCTGGAACTCATTTTTTGTCCTTTGCTTACTTCTAAAACAGGGGAACTTCCTGTAGGAACCAGTACTTGAGCTGTGTTGTTGAGCTAAATTGCTGCTCGGCTTTTGTTTTGCTAGGGAAGACTTTTTGTGCAGCTCAGGGTTTAATGGTTGATCTTACAGGTTCTTCCAGCTGTCCACAGACTGAGTGCACCTGAGTTGTGTAGAAACTCTGATCTGGACCTGAATCTTTTCATCAAACTGCCCCCCATGCAATTCTGCATTCCCAACCAGTCTCCTCTGAGTGGTCCTGTGCTGATTGGGGGCGGATCGGCTGTCCTTGCTGTGTCCCAGTGTTCTCCCAGTGGGCCTGTATAAAATATATATTATATGTATTTGCATACATACATATATATTATATATGTATTTGTATACGTATGTATACATATATATACACACACACTGCCTACAAGAAACTCACTTCACCTGTAAAGACACACATGACTAAAAGTGAAGGAATGAATAAAGGGATCAATTCAGCAAGAGAATATAACAATTGTAAATATGAATGCACCCAACATTGGAGCACCCAGATAAATAAGCAAATATTATTAAATCTAAAGGGTGAGATACACTCTAGTTCAATAATAGTAGGGAACTTAAGTACCATATGCTCATCATTGGACAGATCATCTAGATATCAACAAAGGAACATTGGATTTCATCTGTACTATAGACCTTATAGACATTTACAGAACATTTCATCCAACGACTGCAGAATACACATTCTTTTCATCAGCACATAGAGCATTCTCCAGAACTGACCATATTTTAGGCCACAAAACAAGTCAACAAATTGAAAAGAATTGAAATTGTATCAAGTAACTTTTTGACCACAATTGTGTTGGGTGCATAAATATTTACAGTTGTTATATCATCTTGCTGAATTGACCCCTTTATTATGATGAAATAACCTTCTCTGTCTCTTTTTACAATTTCTTAAAGTTCTTTTGTTTTGTTTTGTTTTGTTTTTCCTCATTTAAGTATAGCTACTATTGCTCTGTTTTGGTTTTCATTTGCATAGAATCTTTTTTATCCCTTCACTTTTAGTCGATATAATGTTTATATGTGAAGTGAGTTCTTGTAGGCAGCATATAGTTGTGTTTTTTGTTTCTTTCAGCCATTGTATGTCTTTTATTTGGAGCACTAATTAAATTTACATTCAATGTTACTATTGAGAGGTAAAAATTTATGACTGTTATTTTGTTACTTGTTTTCTGTTGTTTTGTAACTCATTTCTGCATTTTTCTTTCTTACTGTCCTCCTTAGTGGTTAGTGAATTTCTATGGTCGTATGTTTTAATTCCTTGCTTTTTATTTTTATTGTAGAAGCCATAGACTTTTGCTTTGTGGTTACCATGAGTCTTACCCAAAAAATAAATTTTATGGTTATAATGAGTTATTTTAAATTGGTGACAACTTAACTTTGATCACAAAGAAAAGAAACAAACACAAAAAACCAAAAAACTCTATAACTCCACCACCACCCCCACATTTTGACTTTTTGTTTTATCAATTTACAACTTTTTCTATTGCCTATCTCTTAAAAATTGTTGCAGTAATTACTATTTTTAATAGATTTGTCTTTCAGTCTCCTTACTAAAAATGAGTGGTTTACACACCACGAAGTACTGGAGTATTCTGACTTGGTCTTCCTACTTTTACCAGTGATTTTTCTACCTTCAGATGTTTTCTTGTTGCATGTTAGCATCCTCTTCTTTTGGATTGAAGAACTCCTTTTTGGTATTTCTTGTAATACAGGTCTTGTTGTGATGAATTCCCTCAGCTTTGGTTTGTCTCGGAAAGTCTTTATCTCTCCCTCATGTTTAAAAGTTAGCTTTGCTGAGTACTGTATTATTGGCTGGCAGAATTTTTTCCCTTCAGCACTTTAGATATGTCATCTCAATCCCTCCTGGCCTGTAAAGTTTCCACTGAGAAGTCTGTTGTCATTATATGTTGTTTGTTTCTTTTATCTTGCTACTTTTAGGATCCTCTTTGCCCTTGGCCTTTGAGAGTTTGATTATTATAAGCCTTGGGGTAGTCTTATGTGATTTGAATCTGCTTAGTTACCTTTGACCATCTTGTACTTGGATATTTATATCTATATCTAGGTGTGAAATTTTTTCCATTATTATTTCTCTGAATAAGCTTTCCATACTTTGCTCTTTTTCAACTTCCTTTTAAAGGCCATCAACTCTCAGATTTGCTTTCTTGAGACTATTCTCTATATGTCATAGGCATTCATCACTCCTTTTCATTCTTTTTCTTTTTTCTCTTCTGACTGTATATTTTCAAATAACCTATCTTTGAGCTTACTGATTCTTCCTCATCCTTGATCAGTTCTGCTGTTAAGACCTTTCTAGGGCCACCAACATATGTAAAAGTAAAGGTTGAGTCTGACTATCTCATCTTCTTTCATTCTTATACTTTTAGTCTTTCGGCATCCTCGTATTTAAATGTTTCTGTAACCATAATATTACATAATCTGATCATCTTAGCCTTTTAATTAAAATGTATAGTTCTATTGCATTTAATAACTAGTGATATAGTTAGTCATGTTTAGTTGACTTTCTAACCATTTTCTATTTGGCCAATCTCTTTTTCATCCTTTCTTGGCTTCTTGCAGAGATATCAAATAATCTTTATTATTTTTTTTATTTTATAAACTTGTTTTAGTGCTATTAATATTAGGGGATGTATACCTGATTTACTAAAGTTGAACACAAATTAATACTTCTGTGCTTCATCAGTATTGATGTAACTTTACCTTCAACATTTTTTATGCATTTAAGTTCCACATACAATTTAAACTATACAATATATTAAAATTTTTGACATTACATCAATATTGATTTGTATTCATTCCCATATTAACTTTTCTGGTTGATGTTTGTGATTCCCACTTACACGTCTATGTTTACTTTTGAGATCATTCTTCTGTGCCTGAAGAACTCCCCCATTTTTGTTTGTTGGAAAACTTATTTATTTCACTACTATTTTCACAACTTTAGTTACCTTCAGTCTACATTTAGTTCATTTCTATCACTGAGACATAGTCCTATTGGGTTTTTAATAGAGAGACTGATAGATATCTGTATCCTTGGTCTTGAAAGCCAGCAGAAGACCCAACTCTGCATTTTTAAAGATTTCCAGCCCAATTATCCAGCTTCTACCCTATGCAACTTCAAAATATGACAAATGTCTTGCAAAAAGCCATCAGCTCCACCATGACCTTGAGGCTATACCCCTATGCTGAGAGGTCTTTATTTTCTAAGTACTAAAGGAAGACTTTACTCAGACTTTTAAAAGTTGTCCTCCTAACTGTCCAGTATTCCAAGCAGCTCAACTCAACCAAAGCCATGTTGGGAAAATGGCTGTATTGAGGTGTCTCAAATATCCAAATGGTTATTCCAGCCTTGCATGACAGCTGAACATTCTGCTGTATTCCCTTCATCCCGTATGAGATCCTCTGTCAATACCAAACTTGATTCTAATACTATCCTCAGAATATAAGAAACTCCCTAGGGAAAAGCAAGACTGGAAATCATCACCTTGCTTGGGAACATCCTCCCTCCCCAGAACTGTTCACTCAGTCACTTCTACAGCATTTGGAGGTTTTTAAAAATATGATTTTTAATTTCTCTGGCTTTTTATAAAATTAATTTTTGATCAATATCTAGTGCATTCTATCTAGAAGTGAAAACCCCATTAATTCATTTTCTTTCCACTTTTTAAAAATAATTTTAAATACATAGAAAAATATAAGAATGGAAAAAACTCCCATATACCCTTTCTGTAATTTCACTAAGTTTTAACAGTTGACCCTGTTAAATTATAATTTGCTTTATAATTCATTCTCTAACACTCACTCTTCCTTTGCTTGAATCATGTAAATTATGTTGCAAACATCATGTTCCTTTATCCATCAGTACTTTATTGTGTATTTCTGAAGAACAAGGATATTCCCTAAACATAATTCTTTTACTAAAGTTCTTATTCCAATTTTCTTAATTTGCAATATTTTCCTCTATGTTAACTTTATTCTGGCTACTGGTTCCAGTCCAGGATCACATGTTACATTTAGGTTTTATATTTATTTAGTCTCCCGTAATTTAAAAGAGCTTTACAGCTTTTGCCTTCATTACATTGACATTTTTGAAGAACAGACGTAAAAAGTTTTATAGAATGTTCCTCAACTTTTATTTAACTTTTTAAAAAAATCATTAAACTAAGGTTCTTCAGTCTTGGTGATACGGTGTTCTCAGAAAATCACAAATGGAGGTAAATGAATCTCATTTCCCTCTTATTGGATATTAACTTTCTCTTGGTTAAGTTTATATCCAGTGCCTTACTTTCTACATACTATTTTTTCCTTTCTAACTAATAACATATGAAAAAATAATTCTGATTGCATTTTTAATGTTAAGACATCCTATTTTACCAAATGAAACAGATTAGGTATTTTAGTCTATTTTACCTAAATTCATGAGGGAGATTACTCTAAAACCTTCCTCTTTTGTGATACCGTTTTTCAGGTTTTGTAGTAGGTTAATGCTGGACACATAAAAATAAATTTAAAAAGTGTTTCCTCAACATCTATCACTTTGCAAAAAAATGTGTATGTTTGTAAGTTTATTTACAGATTTGGGCCACTCATTTCTGGCTACCTCAGTAACTATTAAGAGCCTTCAAACAGAATTTTTAAAAATGTATTCAGGTTTATGGATGCTCTCATTTTGAGTGCTAATCTAATTCAAGTTACTCTTCCATACTTCCATGGGTGGAAACACTTTCTTTCCTGAGTTCCATTTCCAGTATTACTGGCTCTAATTTTTTCTCTTTCTTTGCAGCTGGCCAGTGCCTCTATTTTTTTTTTATTTTTTTTATGACTTTGCATCTTTCTGAAACATGATATGCCTTTCTGATTTCTTTCCATTCCTCGGCTTCACCACAAGATGGCACCCGGGTAACTAAGGGATCCTAAGTATCCTCCTGTTAGTAGGTGGGGGAACAAGGTGTTTTCCATATAAGCAGAGTTCTCTGGACCCTCAGTGGTCTCCTCTACAGAGCCAGATGTGGTCTGCTCTGTGGTGTTGGGTCTGCTGGTTGGTAGTTACTGGTGTCATTTGATCTTTTGGAGGGCTGTGTGAACACCCGCTGTGTCGTCAGGGGTCTCAGCTATTTGTCTCTGGTGACGATGCCCCAGATGATACAACCATCCCACAGGACACAGGATCTTCCTTGTCCACATCCCCTTCTGCATACCCTCACCAGGACACCTAGGGGCTTCCTGACCACCACACGCCCCTGAGCAGTTATGAGTACCATTTCCACTCCATGTGGCACATGGTACTGAGCTAAACACAGAGCTCCTGAAATCCTTCATCCTGCACCTGACTGTATCCAGATGTCAGCTGGTAGCTGTGACCTTGTCTGGGCCTCCTTTCACTTCGGGAAGTTTCTTCCACCCTTTCCCCCAGCCAGATTTTCCTCTGGAGGTAAGAAAGAATTAAAGGCCCCTCTGTCTGTTCTCTTTGTTTTACTTCCATTTTCCTCCTTCCCACACTGTCTTGGATTGGAAGGAGGGAGATTTTCCCCTTCTCTTGAGTCATGGATGTAGTGGGTTGAATGGTGACCCCCAAAAAGTTATGTCCACATCCTAATCTCTAGAACCTGTAAATATAGTATATGTCAAAAGATCCTTAATTAAATTAAGGATCTTGAAAGGATATGGTTATCCTAGATGATCCAGATGGTCCCTAAATGTATTGACACATACCCTTATGTGTGATCGTATGTGAAAGAAGCAAAAAGTTTTCAGACAGAAGAGGCAGAGGTTATGGGACCACAGAAGGAGAGATTGGAATGATGCAGCCACAAGCCAATAAATGCCTGGAGTCACCATAAGTCGGAAGAGGCAAGTAATAGATTCTTCCCTGAAAGGAGTGTGACCCTACCTACACCTCGATTTTGGATTTCTGGCTTTCATGACTTTGAAAGAATAAATTTCTGTGGTTTTAAGCCACCCACTTTGTGATAATTTGTTACAGCAGCTTTAGGAAACTAATACAACAGAGTTACTTGGTAGAGTCCAAAATTTTATTCATGAAATTGGCATGGTATAAAATAAAATAAAATAAATTCTCCACTTAGGCCGGTATATAAATGTATGAACTCTACCTTAGTCAATGTTTAATACACTGATTCAAATAATTGCAATTATTTCAACTTTTCAGGAGAAAAATATTTGTAGAAGAAAAATGTTTTCTCCAAAGTTTCCTCTTTCCAACCTGCTGAAATATAATCCAATGTCTTGGTTTTGGAATGTGCTTTCTACCTCCCTACCTCAACTTTCACTACCGATTTATCCCTCAGCCCACTTCAGTTTCACTAATGTTGCACCATTCAGCTGCAACTGCACTGAGAATACCACCAAGCTTTCTTCCTTGCTAAGTCCAGTACACTGATTTTAGTCCTCACCTTAGCGACCACTTGGAAATATTTGTCACTAATGACTATCTGGTTCCTTTTCCTTAGTACATCCCTTTGTCTTGCCATCTGTGTAAATGGAAGCTTCTGACCTCCCTCCCACCTTCTCAGGTCCCTTTGTGGAGTTCCTGTCCCCCACCTACTTCTCCAGCATGACTGGACATCAGGGCTCTGGCTCCCATCTGCCTCTCAGACTCCACACCTGTCCTGGACATTCCTTGGTTTCCCTGAACATATTTATGCTGCTGAACCATATCCTTTCTCATCTTAGAATGATGTCCTGTGTTCTGGATCCATAGAATTCACAAGTGGGTTTTTTTTTTTTTTTTTGGTTTTATTTTTATTACCACTATTATTGGCCACAGCTTTATGAGACCTGCTCAAGATAAAATGAGAGAAAACATCTAGTATTTATGAGAGACAGAGACAGATTGAGCTCTATTGTTTCTCCTTTGATGATGGCTGCCCAATCATCCAGTGCTCAAAAATCTGCCAACTCAAAGGGCAGACACCCACCTGAGGCCTCTGCATTAGCTCAGTCCTGGGCCTGGAATGCATTTCCCCCAATATCTACATTGTTCACCAACTTCCATTCTTCATGTTCTTGCTGTACTATAATGACAGTGAGGCCTAGCCTAAGTTCCTGTACAAAATGTGACCCCTACACACCATTACAAGATCCTTTCCCTTTTCAATATTTTCTGACATTTTTTGCCTGATAATAGTCCATAAATGCTTAGTTATTAATTTTATTTTCTGTTTACACCCTTTAAGTGCTCAGAAGATGAAGGGATTTTGTTGTTGTTGTTGTTTGTTTTGGTCACTGTTTTTGGTCACCTCAGTGTGTAGAAGAGTGCCTAGCACATAGTAGGTGCTCAGAAATTATTTGCTGAATGAATGAATAAATGAGTTGGAGACAAAAGGGAAAGAGTATAGTCCTATAGAATTCTTTGAAAAAAGAAAAGGAGGCCCCAACTCATGCCGAGGTGAGCCCAGCAGTAGCAGCAGAACCGTGTGGCTAGAAGTGGCCTCTCCAACCCTCCCTTGGACCCAGAGGGGAGCACCAGTCCACCCATGTGCCCCAGCCCACACCGAGGTGAGCCAAGCAGCAGCAGCAGACCTTCAGGGCTAGAGGCAGCCCCTCTCCACTCCTGGGACCTGAAGGGGAGCAACAGCCAAAGAGGTCTGACCTGCTGAGGTGTGCCCAGCAAAACTGCGTGGCACTGAGGGCTTATTCTATGGCCACAGATTCTGGAACCGAACCCAAGTGGTTTAACATAACCACCACTGCACCTACTGTCAAGCAAAGACAATTAACCACCACAGTAGCAACCACGGCCACTCCGCAGCCACCTTTAGTGAACAATGGTGACCACTATCACAAATACACAAGAAAGAGCAAAACCTGTCCAGAGCCATAGAGCCCAGCTGTTGCCTAAGAGCCTGCCTGTCCAGAGCCATAGAGCCCAGCTATTGCCTTGAGGCCTCAGAGCCTTGTTTTCTGTTTTCTTCCATCCCTCCCTCTCCTGTGCATTATGGGTGTGGGAGACTTGGCAACTTGCCATAGATAACAGGGGAATTTTCCGTTTACTGGAACAACCCACGCTGCGGTTTTCTCAGTAAACCATCTGCTGCTCACTTCCTTATCTGCTGATTCCCTCCTGCTGGCTATATAAGCTGTCACCTTCTGGCTAATAAACGAGACTTGATCAGAATACTGTCTTGTCTCCATTTCTCTCGTCTCTTGTCCCATCCAATTCCCACTCCCCCCTCCAGGGTCTGCGTTGAATATCCCACGGGTCCGGACAAAAACTCACTGTTAAAACAAAAATGCTGCAAGAAAGAGAAAGAAGCTAAATCATTCTACCTTAAATTCCCAACTAACACTGAAGAAGAGAAATAAAAAGGGAAATAATGATCAAAAGATATTTAAACCAGCTAAACAAGAAGCAATTAAATGACAGGAATTAGATAACTCTTCTCAATAACTACCCTAAATGTGAATGGACTAAACTCCCCGTTCAAAAGACACAGACCGACTGACGGGATTAAAAAGCTAGACCCAAGTACATGCTGTCTTCAAGAGACCCACCTCACCTGTAGAGACACACACAGACTGAAAGTGAAGGGATGGAAAAAGATATACCATGCAAATGGAAACCAAAAACAAGCAGGAATAGCTATTCTTATATCAGACAAAATAGACTTTAAACCAAAAAACATAAAAAAGACAAAGAAGGCCACTATATAATGTTAAAAGGATAATTCCAGCTAGAAGACATAACAATCATAAACATGTATGCACCCAATACTGGAGCACCCAGATATATAAAGCAAACACTCTTAGACCTAAAGAAAGAAATAGGACCTAATACATTAATAGTGGGTGATCTGAGCACCCCTCTCTCAGTATGGGACAAGTCTTCCAGGCAACAAGTCAACAAAGAAACACAGGATTTAATCTACATCCTAGATCAACTGGACTTGGCAGATATATACAGAACATTTCACCAAACAGCTAAAGAATACACTTTCTTCTCATCAGGTCATGGTACATTCTTCAGGATAGACCACATGTTAGGTCACAAATCTAGTCTCAGCAAATTTTAGAAACTTGAAATCATTACAACTACCTTTTCAGACCATAATGGACTTAAATTGGAAATAAATAATAAGCAAAACTCTGGAAACTATGCAAATACATGGAACCTAAATAATAGGCTCCTGAATGACCTATGAGTCCAAGAAGAAATTAAACAGAAAATCAAAAAAATTCTAGAAACTAATGAAAATAAAGATACATCATACCAAAACCTATGGGATACTGCAAAAGCAATACTAAGAGGCAAATTTATTGCAATAAATGCTTATATGAAAAGAATGAAAAGACTTCAAAGAAATGACCTAACACTACACTTCAAACAACTTGAAAAACAACAACAATCCAAACCTAAAGTTAGTAGATGAAAAGAATTAATTAAGATCAGAGCAGAACTAAATGAAATACAGACCCCAAAAACAACAGAAAAGATCAACAAAACAAAAGTTGGTTATTCATGAAGATAAATAAAACAGACAAACCATTAGCTACGTTAACAAAAAAATGAAGAGAGGAGACCCAAATAACAAAAACCAGAAATGAAAAGGGAGACATTACAACTGATACCACAGAAATACAAAGAATCATTAGAGACTATTATAAACAACTATATGACAGCAAATATGTAAATCTGGATGATATGGATTAGTTTCTAGACATATACAAACTACCAAGACTGAACCAAGAAGAGAGAGAACACCTGGACAGACCAATAACAAGCAAGGAGATTGAAACAGTAATTAGCAATCTTCCAACAAAGAAAAGTCCCAGTCCAGATGGTTTTACAGCTGAATTTTATCAAACTTATAAGGAGGAGTTACTACCAGTTCTCCACAAACTATTCCAAACAATTGAAACAGACTCTACTCTCTCAAACACTGTCTAACCACCTCTTATAACCCTCCCGTTTCAAACACCATTAATTGGATTTCCCACCATCTTAGCACTGTTAGAATGACGGTCAACCTTCAGTGAGATTTGGGGGTGGGTATTCAATCCACTGCATTACGTTATGTGTGTCCAAGACTTTATCCATTGCCTTTGTATTTTTCAATTTGTTGGCGTAAAGTTGTTTGTAATACTCCCTAATGACTCTTTGTATTTCTGTGGTATTAGTTATAATTTCTCCTTTTTATTACTTTTATTTATTTCAAACTTCTCTCATCTTATCTCAGTTGGTCTAGCTAATGGTTTGTCAATTTTGTTCATCTTTTCAAAATATCAACTTTTTGTTTTATTGATATATTTAGTTATTTATTTGGTGTCTATATAATTTAATTATTCTTAGATCTTTCTTATTTCCTTCAGTCAACTAATTTTGGGATTGGTTTGTTCATACTCATGTGGTTTCTTGAGGTGCACATTAAGTCTTTATTAGAAAGCTTTCTACTTTTTTGATGTAAGCATTTAATGCTGTAAGATTTCCTCTTAGTATCGCTTTTGCAGTATCCCATAGGTTTTGGTATGTTGTGTTCCTATTTTCATTTGTTTAAATACAATTTTTCTTTATCTTTTAATGTCTTTATTGACCCATTTTTTAGGAGTATGTCATTTAATTTCCAAGTATTTGTACAGTTTTCAAAGTTTTCTGTTGTTTTTGTTGATTGATAGTTTTATTCTGCTGTTGTGTGAAAAGATACTTGATATCATTTCAATTTTTCAACATTTTTGATACTTAATTCTGGTCTAACATGTTGTCTGTCCTTGAGAAATTTCCATGTGCTAATGAGGATATGCATTCTTGAGCTGTTGGATGTAGTGTTCTGTAGATGCTTGTTAAATCCGTTTGGTCTATACTGCAGTTTAAATCCAATATTTCTTCATCAATTTTCTATCCAGATGATCTGCCCAATGCTGAGAGTGGGGTGCTGTAGTTACCAACTCTTACTGTATTGGGGTCTCTTACTCCCTATAGATCCAATAATATTTGCTTTATACATCTGGGTGCTCTCTCTATATATTTAGTTATTATATTCTCTTGCTGAATTAATCCCTTTATCGTTTTATAATGACTTTGTCTCCTTTTATATATTTTTTTATTTAAAATCTATTTTATCCATTATAAGTATAACTATTTCTGCTCATTTTGGTTTCCATTTTCATGTAATGCCATTTGTCATTTCTTCACTTTTAATCTATGCATATCTTTACAGAAGAAATGAGTTTCTTCTAGGTAGCATATAGTTAGGTCTTGTTTTTTTATCCATGCAGCCATCTAAAATTTTAATGGGAAATTTAATCCATTGACATTCAATGTTGCTGTTGACAGGTGCACGTTTATCCATACAATCATGTAAATTGTTTTATGGCTGTTTTGTATATGCTTTGTTTTTTCCCCTCCTATCACCACCATTTTTAGAAGTTTGGTAATTTTTTTTTTAAGTTCTGCATGCTTTTTTTTTCTGTTTTGTTTCATTTTGTTCAAAAATTATTGATTATACATATCTGTGGGGTACAGCATTTAATATCAATACCTGTGTAATGTGTGATGCTCAAATAAGGATAATTACTATATGTATCATTACACAATGTATTCATTTTTTGTGGCCATTTACCAATTTCTTGTAACCACCCCCCCTTCCCTTCCTCCTTTCAGTTTTGTTCTCTCCTTTTGAAAATTCAAGGAATTATCGTGATGGTTGTATCTTTCTTTCTTTTCTATGTATTTGTGATTTTTTTCTTAGCTCCAACTTATGAGTGAGGACATGCGGACATGCAGTGCTTCTCTTTCTGGGCCTGGCTTATTTCACTTAATACAATTTTCTCTAAGTTCATCAATGTTGCTGTGAATGGCATGATTTAATTTCTTTTTATGGCAGAGTAGTATTCCATTGTGCATATATACCCCATTTTTCTAATCTAGTTGTCCATCAATAGACATTTATATGGTTCCAACTCTTGACTATTGTAAGTAGAGCTGCAATAAATATGGGAGTACGTTTATCCCTTCAACATGATGCTTTCCATTCCTTTCAGTGTACACCCAGCAATGGGATTGCTCAATCATAGGCAGTTATATCTATAGTTGTTAGAGAAACATCCATACTATTTTCCATAATGGCTGCACTAATTTACAGTCTCACCAAGAGTGTAGGAAGGTTCCTCTTTCTTCACATACTCACCAGCATTTGTTATTCTCTCATTATGATAATGGCTAGCCTAACTGGAGTAAGATGGTATCTCAGTGTGTTCTTGACTTGCATTTCTCTGATGTTCAGTGATGTTGAACATTTTTTCATGTGCCTGTTGGTCATTTGTATGTCTTCCTTTGAGAAATGCATCTTTACCCCCTTGCTGATTTTTTTAAATCAGGTTGTTTTTTTTTACTGTTCAGATGTTTATGTTCCTTGTATATTCTGGATATTACTCCCTTGTTGGTGCATCATTTGCAAATATTTTCTCTCATTCTGTAGGTTGTCTTTTGCTCTGTTAGCTTTTTTTTTTTTTTTTTTTGCTGTGTAGAACTTTTTAGTTTGATATAATCTCATTTGTTTATTTTTTCTTTTGTTGCTTGTGATTTTGCAGTCTTATTCATAAAGTCTTTGCCCAGTCTTACTCCTTGAAGTGTTTCCCCTATGTTTTCTTTTAGGAGTTTTATAGGTTTAGGAGATATACTTAAGCGTTTAATCCATTTTGAGTTGATTTTGGTATATGGCAAGAGGTACAGGTCTAGTTTCATTCTTCTACATATGGATGCCCAGTTATCCCAGCACCATTTATTAAAGAGACAGTCTTTTATCCAAGATCAGTTGGCTGTAAGTATGCAAGTTGATTTCTGGGTTCTCTGTTTTGTTCCTTTGGTTTAAGTGTCTGTTATTGTGCCAGTAACATGCTGTTTTTGTTACCATAGCATTGTAGTATAATTTGAAGTCAGATAGTATAATACCTCTGGGTTTATCTTTTGTTTTTATTTCTTTGCTCAGGATTAATTTGGCTATTTTTCATCTTTTTTTTGTCCCATATAGATGTTAGAATTATTTTCTCTATTCCTGTGAAGAATGTCATTGGTATTTTGAATGGGATTGCATTGAATCTGTAGATCTCTTAGGATAGTGTGGACATTTTCACAATGTTTATTCTTCCAATCCAAGAACGTGGAATATCTTTCCATCTTTTTGTGTTCTCTTTAACTTATTTAAGCAGTGATATACAGTGAGAGATCTTTCACCTCCTTGACTAATCTTATAACTAGGTATTTTATTTTTTGGTGATATTGTAAATGGGCTTGTTTACTTGATTTTTTCATCTGCTGGTTCATTATTGGATTGTGCAAATGCTACTGATTTTTGCATGTTGATTTTTTATCTTCCAACTTTACTGAGATTGTTTATCAGCTCTAAGAGTTTTTTGGTAGATTCTTTAGTTTTTTCTGTATAAGGATCATGTCATCTGCAAATAGGGACAGTTCAACTGTCTTTTCTAGTCTGGATGTCCTTTATTTCATTCTCTTTCTTGATTGCTCTGGCTAATAATTCCAATACTATGTTAAATAGCACTAATGATAGTAATCATCTTCATCTTTTTCTGTTCTTAGGGGAAAGACTTTCAACTTTTCCCCATTCAGGATGATAGTGGCAGTGGGTTTGTGGTATATTGCTTTTATTGTGTTGAGATACTTTCCTTCCATGCCTGATTTGCTAAAAGTCTTTATCAGGAAGGAATGTGGAATTTTATCAAGTAATTTTTTTATGTCTATTGAGATAAACATATGGTTTTTGACATTGATTTTGTTGGCATGGTATATCACATTTATTGATTTGTGGATGCTGAACCATCCTTGCATCCCTGGAATGAATCCCATTTGAACATGGTGTTTAATTTTTTTGATGTGTTGCTCTTCTGTTTGCTAACATTTTGTTGAAGATTTTGCATTGATGTTCAACAGAGATATTGGGGTGCAGTTTCTTGTTTTTTTATTATTATTATTTGTTTTTGCTGTATATTTATTTGGTTTGGGTACCAGGGTGATGATGGCCTCATAGAATGAGTTTCAGAAAATATACTCCATTTTAATTTTTCAGAATAGTTTGAAGAGAATTGGCATTAATTTCTCTTTAAAAGCTTGGTAGAATTCAGCGGTGAATACACCCTGTCCTGGGCTTTTCTCATTGCATGTTATTGGTATTTTCAAGTTTTCTAAGTCTTCTTAGTTCAGTCCTGGTAGTTTGTATGTGTCCAGAAATTTATCCATATACTACTTGTTTTCTAATTCATTGGCACATAGTTGTTTATTATACTCTATAATGATTCTTTTCTATTTCTGTGGCATCGGTTGTAATGTCTTCTTTTTCATTTCTCATTTTTATTATTTGAGTCCTTTATCTACTTTTTTTAGTTAACCTAGCTAATGGTTTGTCTATTTTGTTTATCTTCTCAAAAAGTGAAAATAAAAAGTTTCTGTATAGCAAAGGAAACAATGAACAGAGTGGAAAGACAACCTATGGAATGGAAGAAAATATTTGCAAACTATGCATTTGATAATTGATTAATATCCAGAATATGTAAGGAACTCAGAACAACTTCACAATAAAAAAACAAATAATCCAACTTAAAAATGGATTATTTTAAAATAAACTTTAAAATTTTTAAATAATTTTTAAAGGAGGTGAATAGACATTTTTTCAAAGGAAGACATAAAATAGACAAAAAGTACATGAAAAAATGCTCAGCATCAGTAATTATCAGGGAAATGCAAATCAAAAGCACACTGAAATATTATTTTACCTCAATTAGACTGCCATTATTAAAGAGATCAAGAATTACAAATGCTGATGAGTATGTGGAGAAAGGAGTACTCTTCTGCGCTGTTGGTGGGACTGTAAAATATTACAGCTATTATGGAAAACAGCATGGAGGTTTCTCAAACAACTATGGATAGAACTACCATATGATTCAGCAATCCCACTTCTGGGTGTATACTCAAAGGAACGGAAATCATCATGTTGAAGGGGTACCTGCACTCCCATATTTATTGCAGTTCTATTTACAGTAGCTGAAATATGAAACCAACCTAAATGTCCATCAGTAGATGACTGAATAAGGAAAAAATGGTATATATGCACAATGGAATACTACTCAGCCATAAAAGACAATGAAATTTTGCCATTTGCAGCAACATAGATGAGCCTGGAGAAAATTATGGTAAGTGAAATAAGCCAGAGACAGAAAAAGAGACACCACATGTCCTCAGTCATAAGTGGGTGCTAATAAAGAAGGAAAGAAAGTAAATAAGAAAGAGAGGAAGAAGGAGAGAGAGAGAGAGAAGGA
The DNA here is from genome assembly GCF_027409185.1 of Cynocephalus volans. Lineage (NCBI taxonomy): Eukaryota > Metazoa > Chordata > Mammalia > Dermoptera > Cynocephalidae > Cynocephalus > Cynocephalus volans. The sequence continues at coordinate 38,207,684 of NC_084463.1, forward strand.
AATAAGGAAAGAGGGAAGGAAGGAAAGACAAAACCACCATAATGTGTTGAACTTTCAGGAAGAGAGAATAAATCTATTGTTACTAGAAATGGGGGGAGAAGGAGAGGGGGGTTGTGAAGAGATTGGACATGGAGTACAAAGAATAATTAAGATTTGTAAGAATGACTATGCTAATAATATTGATTTGATCATCACATGCTGTACACAGTTTTTGGTAGTCAATGCTGTAACCCCAAAATATATAAAATTAATTATGCTTCAATATTTTGTTTCATTAATATTTTGTATATATTTTGGGTCTCTAATTTACTTCTGCTCTGATCTTATTTATTTCTTTACATTTACTAATTTGAGGATTGGATTGTTCTTGTTTTTCTAGTTCTTTGAGGTGTAGCATTAGGTTGCTTATTTGAAATCTTTCTTTTCTTTTGTTGTAAGCATTTATTGGAATAAACTGTTGTGTGAGTACTGATTTTGCAGTATCCCACAGGTTTTGGTATGATGTATTGTTATTTTCATTAGTTTCAAGACATTTTGTGATTTCCTGTTTAATTTCTTCTTGAATCCATTGGTTGTTCAGGAGCATGTTGTTTAATTTCCATGTATTTGTATTGCTTCCAGAGTTTCACTTGTTATTCATTTCTAGTTTTCCATTGTGGTCTGAAAAGGTACTTGAAATGATTTCAGTTTTTAAAAATTTGTTGAGACTTTTTTGTGATCTAAGATGTGGCCTATCCTGGAGAATGTTCCATGTGCTGATGAGAAGAACGTATATTCTGTAGCTGTTGGATGAAATGTTCTGTAGATATCTGCCAAGTCAAATTAGTCTAAAGAGTAGTTCAAATCCTGTGTTTCTCTGTCAATTTTTTGCTGAAATAACTAGTCCAGCGCTGAGAGAGGGGTATTCAGATCCCAACTATTATCTTATTGAGGTCTCTTTCTTTAGGTGGAATGATGTTTGCTTTATTTATCTGGGTGCTCCAGTGTTGGGTGCACATATATTTTTGATTGTTATGTCTTCTTGCTGGTTAGATTCCTTTATCCTTATATAGTGGCCTTCTGTGTCTCTCCTTACAGTTTTGGTTTAAAGTCTATTATATCCAATATAACAGTAACTACTCCTGCTTATTTTGGACTTCCATTTGCATGGTATATCTTTTTCCAACCCTTCACTATTAGTCTGTGTCTGTCTTTATAAGTGTTGTAAGTCTCTTGAAGACAGGAAATAGTTGGGTCTAGCTTATTTTTTTTTTTTTTCCAACTGAATTAGTCTTTTTTTATTCTTTTGGTAATCTCTTCCAGAGTTAACTATTTCCATTGTAGGTGATGAAATGTATAAGGCTCCACTTCAAATGTTGGCACTGCCATGAGCACGGTCTTTCCCTTTACTGCAACTGAGAATTAAAACTTTTGATTCTTGTTTGTTATATTCCAGTCCCAGAAGTAGCTTTCACTGTAGAAGTTATCTGAAGACAGTCTTATGCTTTTTAGCAGTGGATTTAGTTTAAATATGTATTAAACTAAGGAGCATTCTCTCAAGTGAGTTTAAATGCACTTTATTTTTAGACAACCTACATGACATGTTTTTTTCTTAAAAACAATGCCTCCACTCCAAATAAATCATGGTCAAAATAAATGAAGAGCTCAAGATGGCATCAGTCCCATTTGTCTTAAGTCCTGGTGTTGTGTGGATGACAAGCAGCAGCCAGTTATGACGACAGGTGATAGATCCAAAGTAATTGCCAAATGTGTTAACATTTTTCCATTTCTAAACCATCCTTAAAGAAAATCATATATGGGGTCACACCATCCTCACGGTAGTCCAGCAGAGCAACCATGCCATCTGGATTCATGTTTTCACCAATAAAGAATTGGTAGTTTTTGAAATTAGCAAGGATGTGCTTGATTTGTTCTGCAGCCCCTGTCATAAAAGGTTTTACTCTTTCTGGCCACTGTTCTTCAAGTTTCCCTTTGATTGATTTCATGTAATCTTTGATGTACTTCTTGTAGGCTTCTTTCGTGAAGCTAGTTTCCTGCAAGTGATGGTTCATGACAATATCAACACCAGTAATTACTGTGCTTTCAGTACCTTCGCCCTCGGGCCCTTCAGCGGAGGCATTTCCACCAATGAGCGAGTGATCAATGTTACCCTCTGTCCTACTGACCATCTTCCCCTCCACTTCCAGGCACAGCCCGTCCGCGATCTCCCGGATCTTGTAAATGTCGGAGAACATCTCATCATGGCTGATGAGGTCCCGGTAGATGATCATGATGGCGGCCGGAGGGAGACAACGGCGGCGCTAGCTTGGCAGGAGCCCGGAGCTCGGAGCGAGCGCGCTGGAGCCGGAGCAGCGCTCGGGGGGAGGGGGGAGCGGGCGGAAAAGCTGGGTCTAGCTTATTAATCCAGTAGGTCTCTCTGTGTCATTTCAGTGGGGAGTTTAATCCTCTTACATTTAGGGTTGTTATTGAAAAGCATTGTCCTACTCCTGGCATTTTGTCAATTTTTGTTTAGATGGTTTAAATATCTTTTGTTCCTTTCTTCCTTTTTTATTGTTTGTTTTCAGTGGTTATTGGTTTTATGAGGTGGTAAGATATAGTTTCCTTTTCTTTCTTGTTTACATTTTTGTTCAACCAGTAGGTTTTGTTCTTTCTTGTGTGCTCATGGTAGTTAGTGATTATTGTTTTAGGGATTCCAGATGCAGGACTTCCTTGAGGATTTCTTGCAGTGCTGGTCAAGAGGTGGTGAACTCCAGCATTTTTTTTTTTTTTTTTGTCTGAGCAATACACTGTTATTCCCTCATCTCTGAAGGACAGCCTCGTTGGGTGTAGTATTCATTCTGGCAATTTTTTTCTTTTAGTATTTTGAATACATTATCCCATTTTATTCTGGCCTCTAGAAGTTCTGTTGAGAAGACTGCTATTAGTTTGATGGGAACTCTTTCATAGGTGACTTGATCCTTTTCTCTTGCTGCTTCAAGGATTCCCTGTTTGTCCTTGAACTCTGCCATTTTGACTACAATGAGGCTCAGAGAGGAGCTTTTTGGATTGAGTTGTTTGGGGAGTTGAGCCTCCTTGATTTGAAAGTCTGTGTCTCTCATACCTGGAAAGTTTTCTGTTATTATTTCATTGAATAGGTTTTCAATGCCTTTTCCTTTCCCCTCACTTTCTGGAACACCCATGATTCAGATGTCTGTGCACTTCAGGTATTCTGCTAGCTCTCTAAATTTTCTTTTTTTCTTCTTCTTTTTTCCATATTTTTGTCTTCCTGTATTATTTCAAAAGGACCACCTTTGAGATCAGAAATTCTCTCTTCTCAGTGTTCTAACCTGCTTATTATGCTCTCAGTTGTGTTTTTCTAATTTCACTGAATAAATCCTTCAGTTCCAGGAGTTCTGCTACATTCTTTTTTAAGGTATTAATCTCTCTATAAATTTCCTCCTTCATTTCCTTAATACTTTTTTCTCTTTTCATTGTGTTTTCTAACTGAGTGTTCACATACCTAATTAAGTTTCCTTAATATTGTTGCTCAGAATTTCTTTTCAGTCGTTTCAGTGTTTCCTATTCTAAGGGTTCTGGTATTTGAGAATTTCTGAATTCCTTTAGTGGTGTCATATTTTCTTGTTTGTTTGTTTTGTATTTCTAATATCTCTATGTTGATGTCTGGTCATCTGGCAGAGCAGCTACTTCTATAACTCTGGCATAGGCTTTGAAGAGAGAGAATTTCTCTCCTTTTTCTGGGCTCTACTGATGGTTCTCCTTGTGTCAATGCAGTTGGGGGGGAGGTGGGCTGCCTGCACTGTGGCCATGGCTGCTACTGTGGCAAAAGCCTTACAGTTGCAGTGGCTGTGGTAGTGGCTGCGGTGGACCACCAGCATGGAAGCAGTGTTTGGGGTGTGCTCGTGCCTTTTGTCAGGTGAGAAGTGAAGCCTGTCACTCCTAACTGGGTCCCCAGGTGTGCCCCTGCCTTCTTTCAGGTGGAGGATGACTGCCCAAGGCTCCTGCCTGGATCTTCAGTTGTGCTCTTGCATTCTGTCAGGCAGGGAAAGTTTGATAATTTTATTTAATTATAAGATGTATATATATATATATATATATATTGTTCTCATTTGTGTATCTGTTCTACCAGTGAATTTTATTCTTTTGTGTATTTTTTCATGATGGTTGTTATGGTCCTTTTACTTTCAGATGCAGAACTCCCTTAAGGACTTTTGTAGGACGTGTCTAATGGAGACAAATTCCCTAAGTTTTTGTTTCTCTGGGAAAGACATTATTTATCCTTCATTTCTGAAGGATAGTTTTGCTGGTTATAGTACTCATGGCTGTCAGATTTTTTTTTCTTTTAATATTTGATATATCATCCCATTTTTTCCTGGCCAGTAGGGTTTCTGCTGAGAAATCTGATATTAATCAGATGGAGATTCCATGATACGTGACTTGACCCTTTCCTCTTGCTTCCTTTAGAATTCTCTCTTGGACTTTGATTTTGATGATTTGACTTCACTGTGTCTTGCAGAGAACCTTTTGGGTTGATTCTGTTTGGGAGTTTTTGAGATTCCTGGATTTGGATGTCCTTATCTCTACCAAGGATAGGAACATTTCAGCCATTATTTCATTAAATAGTCTTTCATACCTTTTCCTTACTAGTCACCTTCTGGAATGTACATACATAATGTGAATATTTGTTTTCTTAATGTTATCCCATAAATTTCAAATTCTTTCTTCATTTTAATATTTATTTTTTTTAATTTGGTCTAACTGTGTTATTTCAAAAGATCTATCTTCAAGTTCCTAATTTTTTTTTCTGCTAGATCTAGTCTGTTGGAGTTTTCTATCATATTTTTATTTCATGCAATGAATTCTTCAGCTTTAAAATTTAGTTTGATTCTTATTATGATAACTGTTTGTTGAATTTGTCATTCCTATCATAAATTACTTTTCTGAATTCATTTAATTGTCTCTTGCATTTTGCTGAGTTTTATTAAAATTTTTATTTTGATTTATTTTTAACAGGCATTTTATTGATTTCCTTTTCTTTATCACCTGCTACTGGAGATTTATTGTGTTCCTTTGGTGGTGTCATGGGGGTTTTTTTTGTTTGTTTGTTTTTGTTTGCTTTTTGTGCTTTTTGTATTTCTACATTGATGTCTGTGCATGTGGTGGGGCCCCAGGTGGAAACTCAGGCCACCAGGCGAGGTGCTGGGCTGCTCTGCATCTCCTCACCTGGAGTGAATGACCCTGGGTGGGGCTTCCAGGGCCATGGTAGAGACTTGGACCTTTGTAAGAGCTGCTGAGGTGCTCTTCTGCTCCTCAGCTGGAGTTCACGACCTTGGGTGATGTGGCCAAGGCCATGGGCAGAAATTTGTGTTTCCAGGACAAATTCTTGGAAACTCAGCTGGAATGAGCAGGGCCGCTGGCTGTTGGCATTTGTCCCAGAGTGGTTGGCTCTCAGGCTCTGGAGAGCACACTCATCTGTTCTCATTGTCTTGAGGATATACTGAAGCACCTATTCCCTGGGGTGCCAGGTTATGGATGCATTGATGGGTCCAGCTGTCATTGCATCACTGCAGCCCTCTGGGCAGCTATAGTGGGGTGTCCATAGAACCTGAGAAATATAGATATGCTGGTGCTATTAGGCTCCAGGGCAGAAAGCACTCTTGGTTTTGACAATATGCTGTGGTAGCCTGGATCCTGGGGTATGGGGATACTCAGTGTGAATTTTCTCCCAAGAATAATGCAGCTTCTTGGGCTCTAGGCAGCTCCCTATATTGGGTGCATGGTTTATAAGGACTGTGAAGCTCTCATAGCTAGGATTGCAAGCATCCATAAGGGGATTGTAGACTACTATGGTATATTAGTCCATTTGTGTTGCTATAACAGAAATAACTGAGACTGGGTAATTTATAAAGAACAGAGGTTTATTTGGCTTACAATTCTGGGACAGCTGCATCTGGCCTGGGCCTCAGGCTGCTTCTACACATGGTGGAAAGTGGCAGACAGCCGGCAGGTACAAGCAGATTACATGGTGAGAAGAAGCAAGAGAGAGGAAGAGAAGGCAGGTGTCAGGATCTTTTTGAACAACCAGCTCTTGCGGGAACTGACAGAGCAAGAACTCATTCATTAATCCCCCCTCCTTGAGAGAGAGCATTAATCCATTCATAGGGGATCTGCCCCCATGACTCAAACAGCTTCCAACACTGTCATATTGGGGATCAGATTTTCACATGAGTTTTGGCGGGGACAACACATCCAAACTCTATCATATGGATTTTCTGCTTATCTTTTCCTCATAGAAAAGACTCCCTACTGGCTTTGAGCTGATCCTGGTACAAGCCATTCCAATTTCCTTTTTATGTAATCACGATGAGTCTTCAAGTCTCAGGGGGTATTCTTCACTTTGCTCAATTCTAGTGCTCTGTCTGAGACTCTCTATTCAACATGTGGTTATCTATTTGTTGTTTAGGGCTTTCTTTTGGCAGAGGTGAGAGCTGGGCACCACTAGCCAACTACTTTGGATCTCAAAATTTATATTTTATTTTATTATTTTTATGCATCTGAGGATCCCTCTAATTTACCCAGACACCTGTTCTTTCTGCCACCTGGTCAACAGCTCTTGCAGTGATGAACACCTTGGTCTTGTATCCAAACACCCAATAAATAGTATCTTTCCTTCACCTTCCCTTTCACAGAGTCCCCCTTTTAAACAACAGATAATTGTGGTTGATCTACTTCCCAGGCCAAATTTGGAGCACAGGAACTCCACGGGAAAATTGCTCAGAAGATAGATGCTCAGACACATGCAGTTGGGTTAGCAATCACTTATTTTTGGTTAAAGATATAAGAGGTAGGGGAAGGACCTTAGCTCTGCAGTATCTTTCTTTTCCCCAAAGTGCTGGGAAACATGTACCTAGCACATTTAGCCCCAACTAACACAAAAAAAATGTGTCATCAATATCCTAGTCTCAGTCCTTGAAATACTCAATAATAAATTGTCATCATTCTTGCTTTACCCAAGTCTACCTTCTGGAACAGGTGTGATTTTCCCGGCTATGCCAAGGGACCTAGAGCTATTAATTAAAATAAGAGTTCACAATTAGCACATGAGTAGTCCACAGTACTGCAATATTCTTCCCAAGAGCTCCCTGAACTGGTTGTGGCATACTCTAGTACTGACTCCATGGTCCCACAGGCATAACGGAGCTACTCTGGTCTGGAAGGACATCTACCTTACACTGGCCATACCAACCCCAGACCAAAGTGAGCTGTCTCAGTCCTATCAACTGATAAACCCTTTCTTCATTCATGTTCATAATCATGATGCAGAATAACTTGCTGTCATAACATCTCATTCCTGCTGACCTGCCAACCCTCAGAAGCCTTGAGCAGTGTCTGCAAAGCAATTTTCATTCAACAAGCAAAATTTCCCCAGGTTTGAAAACATGAAGCTGCCCTTCCCATTTCATCTGTGCACATTCTAGGCCCTCATCTATATTCTGGGAAGGCCTTAGTGGGGTGGGGATTCTAGGGGTCCTGTTGGGCAGGATTCTAGGGGTCCTGTTGGCATATAGGGAGTCCACCCCTGGGGGGATCCCTATATGCCAAAGATAAGAGAGTAAAGAAAACCTAGATCTACAAAGGTACTTCAAGAAAATTGTAGAAAAATGAAATGAAAAGATAACATGAATCTTTTCATAACCTTTTGAAGACCTCCTCGTATGTTTACGGGGGCCGTCATAGGCTACACTGGGATCATTAAGCTTAGAAACACTGAGAGCCCCTAACTGGCATTGCCACTGAGCATTCCTGACCTCTGTTGTCTTGGATACAGCACTAAGGCATTTACTCACTGTTCTCTAAAGTTCCTTCCACTTATTAGACAATTACCCTGGAATCTGCAAAAAATCCAGCAGCTGTCAGAGAACATAGTTAATTAATGTCTGCGGGAATAATTCCCAATAGATGAAGGCCATGGGATGTCCCAGAAGTGCTATTATAACAGCAGGTATTGATTTCATCAGGCAGTTTCCCTACTTGAAGCACAATCTCATATTTACTCCTCATCTCCTGGAGGGACACAGCCCCATTGCAATGTGGTATTCATTAATCAGACTGTGTTTTCATCCATGAATATCAAATCAATTGTATGGGTGCATTTCCCATAAAGAATGAGCCTGATTCCCTTAAGGGAGGTCACATGTTTTGAGATCAATACTGACTGGGCATGAGCAACTTTAGAAACTGGTCATTTTGTTTGAACCAATAATCTGGTTCTTGCATGGCATATAAAGCTCACTTCCAGGTCAATTCTCTCAAGCTGTGTAATTTTTACCCTTCAGCAATTTATGAGAATTACATTTCCACAGGCCCTGAAATCTGCAGTTAGGAGATCCCAGATTTCTAATCTGAGCAGGAACTTTTGCTCTACATGGTGGCAGTGCAGAGAAGAGTTGGGGCTGGAAGTCTCACTTGCAGGTAGGAACTGGACCAAGAGAAAGACATTGGGGCCAACAGGGACCAGAGGCCACCAAGCAATGTCATTCCCCTTTTGCTCCACCTTCCCTCCTTCAACATGGTCCTAGATGCTACATTTCTGATTTGGTTCTCAGTCAAGGTGAGACCTGGGAGCAGGATTGTGGGATGGGTGTCTGCAGGGTGGTAGGGGCTGAAGGAATAGGTGGCAGGGGAGAAGTCTGGATGGGGAGGGTGACAAGATGGTTGTGGTGGTCATCCATAAGTAAGACATGACATATGGACTCTGGGTCAGACTGTCTGGTTCAAATACATGCTCCATACTTGTTACCCGTGTGAACTTGGGCAACTGAGGTGACCTGTCTGCTGGGGACTCTCATTTGCAAAATAAACCTAGCACAGTAACTAGCAAGTTCAAAGTACTTAGACAGTGACCTTCTCTTACCACTTAAGAAGTAACTATTACCATTTCAACTATTATTATCTTATGTTAGATTGGCATTTGTACCTCTCCAGAAATTTATTTGAAAGTTTATGATTACATTTATTGAATATTTCTTCCTTAAGTAATAATTTTTTAAATTGTTCTTCAAGATTTGGTGAAAAACAATGTAATTCTGGCATCACCTGGTTCAAGACAAGAACCAGGCAGGACTGAACCTATACCATGCAAATATAATTAAAATCAGCCTCCAGGGAGAATTAGATAAAAGTCCCTTGTCACGTATCAATCCTCGTTCATAACCTGACCCAACCAGGTTTAAGACCAACCTCTGAGAAAATCAAGGATAATTTTTTCCATAGATGGCCCTCAACTTTTAACCAGACTCAAGGAGGTAATTCCATGATTGTCACTTACATAGGTGAGTGCTTAAGAAAATATCAATGGAATATCAAGGAGAAACTAATCCTAATGGGTTTCCATGTTCCTTCCCTTACTCCTTCTCCCCTCATCTCTTTCTTTTTTCCTTTCACAGTGTTGAGTAGTCTGCTGTGCCAGGCACTATGTCTTAGCACTGAGATAAAAACATGAATAAGACAGTCAAGTTTCTCTCAGGCTGGGGGTGGGAGCACAGACATATGCACAAATGGCAGTAAGTGCCTAGGATCTAGGTGCTGCAAGACTCTGTGAGGGGACAGCTGGAGGCTTTGTCAATGATGAGTGCCAATACCTGATTCAGTCACTTTGTGCTGCCCACCTACCTAATAATGTCATTTCAACACCGGTCAGCATTTAAGACCAAAACTAGTTTGCTTGATTTTTTAATCTTAAAGGGAAAAATTCTATGACGTGTTAACCCTAATGTAAACTGCGGTCTTTGGGTAATAATGATGAGTTAATGTAGGTTCAATTGTAACACTGTGGTGGGGGATGTTGATAATGGGGGAGATTACGTGTGTATGAGAACAGGGGTTGTATGGAAATCTCTGTATTTTCCTCTCAATTTTTCTGTGATCCTGAAAATGCTCTAAGAATAAAATCTACTCAAAATAATCCTCTGTAGAGGACTTCTAAAGGCCCTTTCCACATCAGCACCTGGTGCACTTTAAAAATGGAAGTGAGGTTCAAGGGAATTTCCTCATCAGCTCCCTCTGTAAAGGAAGACTGTCTCATCCAAGCCCTGAAGCCCAAAGGAGCAAAGCAAGAGTGAGGCTCTGCTGGGGAGAAGCAGTGTGAAAGAGTACGGGGGCACCCAGGACAGCCGGTGGGGATAGGAGGGTGTCCTGTGGGCATGGGATAGGGAAGATAAGGAGCACAAAATGTTTGGAAAAGGAAGCCAAAAGCTAGGGATTACATATTTCTCAGATTAGCTCTAGGAGGCTCTATAATCACAACCTGGTTCATGGAGAACATATTGACATTCATTCGAATGGTCATCATCATGATTCGAGTGAGGGCTTCTGTGTGGGTCGAATTTATCCGTATTTATCAACTACATGTTTTACTCATTCATCTGGGTATTTTAAAACTCTCCTAACCATGAGTTGTAAACTCATACATCTTCATCTAGCACATTAAAATAAACAAACAAAAAATAGTGATGGCAGACAAGTGTGAGTTAATAGGGGGTGGCAGAAGATGAAACAAGTTGAAGAATGCAGGAATCGTCACAAGTGGTCCAATTATGTTTTAAGATGTGCTGGTCAAAACATCTGAGATAAGATATAGGTTTGATCTATCAGTATATTAGCATGCAAACTCGGTCACTGAGCCACTGGCATGTTGGATTGCAAACAGTACCTGTGATTAGAAAATTTGTTCAATTTTTATTATTAAATTTGATTTAGAATAGGTGAAAAAGTACTGTATTTGAGGCAATTATCATTGAATGGTATTCATCCTTAGTACGAAGAAAGTATCTCTGAAGTTATGTGATTACAGACAGGTCAAAGACTCAAACACTCCCTGTTTCTCTCAGAGAAAAATTTTCACCCCTCCTAATATAATTGAACTGACGTGCTATTCTCCTGTATATGGCAGATGTCAGCTGGGGTTACCATGACCTTTCAAATTTGAATAAAATGGACACAAATGTATGCCACATGCATAAGTAAGCCTCAGCATTTCTTCAAACTTTCTGTGGGCTCCTTGGGAGATAAGGCTTTAGGAGGGAATTGAGTATCTCCAGCTCCTAATTGTGGCTTCTGCTGACATCATTCCCTGTATGATTCATGCTGTCAATCTGTGCGTGCAATTCCTTTTCTGTATCACAGCAGACCATGACAGATATTGCCCCTGCCCTGCTCTCTCACTCCACAGGTGCACCCAATAGAAGGCTATATGCGTGGCAGACTCTTCCAAGTTCAAGGATAATGAAAGGTATTTATGTATAAACAGCACACACACACAATATTAACCTGAATAATAGGCATCACTGCTCTAAAAAGACAGTTGGGCACCCTGGTCCTGGGAATTTCTCACTAGTCAGTATTCTCTAAAGAATCCATTCAGTTCTTTTTGACTTCTCTCCTCTGGTATGTTTATGTTTGCACCATCCCTAAATCAAGGTTAATGTTACATGCGAAGTTTTTAGATATCCCAGCCTTCAGCCTCATAACTCACCTTTTTATATCCAAAGGTATTTCTCCAAAAAGAGAGTTTCTTCTCTAATAAAAACTCTCATCTCAGCCGTTAAAAAAAATTTATTTTTTCTTTTTGTTTTTCTTTTCACTGATAGTGATATTCAAAGAAAGTGTTTTTAATAGTTATGAGAAAAATAAAAACCTCATAAGCACCACACATTTTTAACTGTTTTCTTCACACCCTCTAGCTCAAGTCTGGGAGAACAGAACATGGATAGAGAGAATAAAACCTTGAACTATTTCTTTCTCCGGGGACTTTTCCCAGAGCTGCAATATATCAGCATCCTCATCACGTCCATCCTTCTTGTCTACATTGTCGCCTTCACTGGGAACACCATCCTGATTCTCTTGATCTGGGTGGACTCTCGCCTTCACACTCCCATGTACATACTACTCAGCCATCTCTCTCTTATTGACTTGGCCTTAATTTCCACCACGGTCCCAAAGATGGCCATCAACTTTTTCTCTGGGAAGAGAGACATCTCAAAAGTTGCCTGTGGAACCCAGCTTTTCTTCTTCTTTGCCCTTGGGGGTAGTGAGTGTCTCCTTTTGACCCTCATGTCTTATGACCGCTATATGGCCATCTGCAACCCCCTGAGATATCCAGTTATCATGAACCCCAGAGTCTGCCTGCAGATGACTCTAGTGCCCTTGGGTGGAGGTGTTCTAAATTCCCTCATCAATACCGTTTACACCATGCATTTCCCCTTCTGTGGCTCCAGGGAAATCCACCACTTCTTCTGTGAGATGCCTGCTGTCCTTGAGCTCTCTTGTGGGGACACTTCTTTTTATGAGATGGTGGTGTCCATCATCTGCATTGTATTTGTTCTTCTTCCCTTAGGACTTATCGTGTCTTCCTACATGCTCATCTTTCTCACAATACTCCGCCTGAATTCACGAGAGAGCAGGAGGAAAGCCCTGGCCACCTGTTCCTCCCATCTGGCCGTAGTGAGTCTCTACTACGGGCCAGCCATCATTATCTACATGACCCCTCACTCCTTTCACACTTCAGAGCAGGATGAAATATTCTCCATGATAAATACCATCTTCACTCCCATGCTCAACCCTCTCATTTACAGTCTGAGGAACAAAGAAGTACTGGCTGCTCTGAGAAAAGTAATTAACAGAGGATTCATTTTGAGGTAGAAACAAGGAACCTCCCACAGCTACAGAAACTATGGATGCACGAGATAGATGATGAGACATATCTCTTTACTTACAGCCCCTAAGAGGTAAATATTTATTCCCTAAGCTATTCCCTTGGCTTTAACTTACAACTTAGCAGAATTGATCAATGAATATGAACATCTGGGCATGACTGTGCCATGGATGTCTGCCAGCTGTGTGAAAATAAGAAAATTGATTTAACTTCTCTATGCCAATTAAAGAATTAAACTTGGCCTCGAAGGCCATTTCCAGATCTAAAATGTTCCCTGATTCTATTCTCAGATTCTATGACACTGCTAGAGGATGTACCAATTTTAATCTCTGTTTCCTACTTTTGTAAAGTACGTTTTAAAGTTCATACTTCAAAAATGGGCATAAGAATGCCTCTGTAATCGTAAACAGTGTTACTTTATCTTAGCCATTATTAAGTGACTCTGGGACTTGGAGGTTAGTCTTGCCCCACCTTTGGTAGATGTGTGATTTCCTACAAAACTTCAGTGGCCAATTCATTAATAAAGATATTCTCAAAAGGAAAACAAAAGACCTGCAGATTTTGAACCAATTCATCCTGAGAAGCAGAAATGGGCTCTTTAATACATGTTGCCCCATTCCCTGGGAGATCATAGGAATATCCTCTCATTTTTATAGAACAAAAAACTGGCAGCAGAACTTATCTGAGTGTGAAGAACAGTGCCTTGTGAGAAAGCAGTGAAGGAGATGTAATCAATGAGAAGGTGAAGGGCTGACGCCAGGCTTGTTGGTCATAACTGTAGGGTTTTTGTATCTACAAGGGAGAAGAAGTTTCTAATGAAATAATCATCTCTAGTAGATTCTGAGTTGGAGACATTTCCTGAGTAAAACTGGTCAAAACAATCTCTTCAAATAAAATATGTCAAAAAAAATTGTTGACCCCCATAGTTTCGTATTATGCAGATCAAACAAAGAGTGTTCTATGGACTAAATATTGTGTTTTCATGTGATGGTTTGAACATCATGAAGACACTAAGTTCAGGGTTCTCAAAGTTTGATGAAAGCTTCTGATTCAATCTACTAGAGTCTCCACAGGATAATGCCCTTGGTCCCTCCTGCTCATTTTTGCCATCCTACCTGGTCAGTGTTCTCCACATGCTACTGATTAAGTTTTACTGACTCAGCACATGAGGTTAGAAACAGATATCATTTCTCAAAGTATGCGTACTGGGGTAAGACTGTATTCCTCTAATAGCCTCAGAGCTCATTTTGCGTTGTTAATTTAATGAAGGAAAGAGAGAAAAAGGAGGAGAGAAGAAAAAGGAAAAGTGCTCTTTAATAGTGGGATTTGCCAAATATCAGCCACATCATTTTAAGTAGTCAAGGGAAAGGACTCAGCAGAATTCACCACCATGCCTACTTTAATGAAGAGTAAATTAGTGGTCCTCAAAACCCAGACATAGACTACCACCCAGAGGCACTGTAATGGTACAGTCAAGGCCACTTAGACGGAGTCATGATGGCTGAATTCTAATGCGGATCATAGCAGTCATTAGTCTATCACAATGGCTGCAATCACAGCGATTATAACTTCCAACAACGCTCACATTTGCAAAGTTCTCGGTACATTTCAAACTTACCTGGACTTTATGAACTATTTTTTCAAACTTGGGTAAATAGCTTCCCATTTATAATTATTGGTTTTTGTTTTATTTATTTATTGAAACAATTGATCAATCATAGGGTGGGGTACAGAGTTGAATATCAACACCTTAGTACAATGGGTAAGGATCAGATCAGGACAATTAGCATATTTGTCATTACAAACCATAATCATGCTTGGTGTCTATTAACCAATTTCTCACTAACTAACCCCTTTCTCAACTCTAGCAACCACAGTTCTTTTCACTCTTTCTGGAAGTTCAACCTATTATTCCAATCTTTCTTTCTTTCTTTCTTTCTCTCCTTCCTTCCTTCTTTCCTTTCTTCCTTTCTTTTTTAGTTATTTGTTTTTACCTCCCACTTATGAGTGAAGACACATGGTACTTCTCTTTCTGTGCCAGGCTTATGTCGCTTAACATAATTTTCTCCAAGCTCATCCAAACTGCTGCCAATGGCAGAATTTCATTCCTTTTTATGACTGAATAGCATTCCATTGTGAATAGGTACTACATTTTCCTTTTCAAGTTGTCCATCAATGGACGTTTAGATTGATTCCACATCTTGGCTATGACCTGTGAAATAAACACAGTAAATAGAGCTGTGATAAACACAGGAGCGCAGGTATCCCTTCAACATGATGATTTCCATTCCTTTGGGTATATGACCGGTAGTGGGATTGCTGGATCATACGATAATTCTATTGTTTGTAATTGTTTGAGAAACCTCCACACAGTTTTCCATAATGGCTATACTAATTTACAGTCCCACCAAAATGTGTAAGTATTCCCTTTTCTTCACATCCTTGTCAGCACTTGCTATTCTGTCTTTTTGATAGCAGCCAGTCTAACTAGGGTTAGATGATATCTCCATGTGGTTTTGATTTGCATTTCCTTGATGCTGAATGATGTTGAGCATTTTTTCATGTGTCTGTTGGCCATTTGTACATCTTCCTTGGAGAAACACCTATGCAGCTCCTTCACCCATTTTTTAATTGGGTACCTTTTTTTTTTTAACTGTTGTTTGACTTCCTTTTATATTCTGGATATTAATCCCTTATCAGGTGGATAGTTTACAAATATTTCCTCCCATTCTGTAGGTTGCCTTTTCACTCTGTTGATTGTTTCCTTTACTGTACAGAAGTTATTAGTTTGATGCAATCCCATTTGTTTGTTTTTTCTTTTTTTCCTTATGCTTTTTGAGTATTGCTCATGATGTCTCTGCCTACTCCTACTTCCTGAAGTGTTTTCCCTGGGAGTTTTATAGTTTCAGGACTTATACTTATGTCTTTAGTCCATTTTGAGTTGATTTTGGTATATGTTGAGAGTTGAAGGTCTAGTTTCATTCTTCTATATATGGATATCCAGTTTTCCCAGCACCACTTATTGAAGAGATTGCCCTTTTCCTAATGTATGTTCCTGAGGCCTTTGTCAAAGATCAGTTGGTTGTAAGTACATGGATTGATTTCTATGTTCATTATTATTTTCTTGGTCCATGTGTCAGTTTTTATGCCAGTACCATGCTATTTTGGTTATTATAGCTTTGTAGTATAATTTGAAGTCAGGTAGTGTAATGCTTCCACCTTTATTCTATTTGATTTTATGTTTTGCTCAGGATTGCTTTGAATTGAATCCATAGATCACATTGGATAGAATGAACATTTTCACAACCTTAATTCTTTTAATCCATGAACATAGAATGTCTTTTCATCTTCTTGGGTCCTCTAATTTTTTTTTTTTATTTCATAGCTAACAGTCATGTTATTGGTGGTAAGACATTTGGTTCTGCCACATACCTTAATTTTTTTATTGGTTATGAGTATTCATGAGATACAAAGCTGATTGTCACCCCTTGTGCCTATGATGTGGGGGCCAGATTCATACTGGCTGTATACCCATTACCACCAATTGCATTTGTATCCTGTGTCCCCCACCCAATTATCAACAACCTCCCTCTCCCTCCCCTCTTCCCTCCACTCCACTTCAGAGCCCAAGGAATGTTCTCTCCCTCTGCAAGTCCAATGCACTACTGCGGTCTTTCTTTCCTTCCTTCTTTCTCTCTTAGCTCTGACATATGAGTGAGTACATGTGGTATTTATTCCTCTGTGCTTATTTCACTCAACATAAGTTTATCCAGGTTCATCCATGTTGTTGCAAATGGGACTATTCAATTCTTTTTTATGGCAGAGTAGTATTCCATGGTGTATATATACAACAGTCTCCTTATCCAATCATCCATCGATGGACATTTAGGTTGGTTCCATATTTTGGCTATTGTGAACAGAGCTGCGATGAACATGGGAATGCAGGTATCCCTTCAACGCAATGATTTCCATTCCTCTGTGTAGATACTCAGACGTGGGATTACTGGATCATGTGGTAGATTTATCTGTAATTGTTTGATAAACTTCTATACTGCTTTCCATAGTGGCTGTACTTATTTACAGTTCCACAACAGTGTAGAAGACTTCTGGGTTCATGGAAGATCTATTTGTAGTTGTTTGAGAAACCTCCATCCTGTTTTCCATAGTGGTTGTTCTAATTTACAGTACACCAACAGTGTAGGAGTGTTTCCTTCTCTCCACACAATAGAAGAACATGTAGATGTGAAAATACTTTTGTTAATTAAGTTACTTACAAAATGGCCTTCAAACAAATTCATTTTCTAAAAGAAGAATTGGATGCAACAGAGCAGTGCTGTGGACTGAGGAACAGCCACTCATAAAAGCAGGAGTCAAGGTTCTTCATAATTGGGAGATGCTGGTTCAAAAATTGTAGAATTTTCTTAATGAAACGTCTAAGCTTCATTCCAAGAAAAAGTGACCATAAATATATTTAAAAGATGTACATACCATCAATTTTTAACATGTACTAAAATAAATAATATATAATTTCAGATAAACAACCTAAGGCTCATCTCAAACTAGATAAACAAGAACTAATCCCAAATTTAGTAGACAGAAAGAAATGATGAAGATTAGAACAGAACTAATGGAAATACAGACCCCCAAAAAGATATAAAAATCAATGAAACAAAAAGTTGGGCTTTTTTGAGAAGATAAAGAAAACAGACAAGCCACAAGCTAGGCTAACTAAAAAAGAAGAGAAAAGAGCCAGATAACAAAAATCAGAAATGAAAAAGTAGTCATTGCAATGGAAACACAAAGACTCATTAGAGACTATTATGGACAACTATATGCCAACAAATTTGAAAACCTGGAGGAAATGGATAAATTTATGGACAAATACAAACTTCCAGGACTGAACCAAGAAGAAATAGAAAACTTGATCAGACCAATAATGAGCAACAAGATTGAAGAAGCAGTCAGTAGTCTCAAAAAAAGATAAGTCCAGGATTGGATGGCTTCACTGCTGAATTCTATCAAACCTTTAAAGTAGAATTAATACCAATCATTTTCATACTATTCCAAAAAATTGAAACAGAAGCCAGTCTCCCAAACTCATTCATGAGGCCAGCATCACTCTGATACTAAAATCAGATAATGATACAACAAAAAAAGAAAACTATAGGCCATTATCCTTGAGGAACATAGACTATAAAATCATCAACAAGATATTATCATACAAAATACAACAGCACATCCTGAAGATTATAGACCATGATCATGTAGGATTCATCTCAGGGATGCATGGATGGTTCTACATATACAAGTCAATAAATGTGATAAACCACCTCAACAAAACCAAGGACAAAAACCATATGACTATCTGAAGTCTTTGTATGCTTTTGATGTAAGCACTTATTGCGATAAACTTCCTTCTTAACAATGCTTTGCAGTATCCATATCCACAGGGTTTCATATGAGGTGCCTTTATTTTCATCAGTTTCAAGAAATATTTTGATTTCCTGTATAATTTCTTCTTGGACCCATAGGCTGTTCAGGAGCATGCTGTTTAATTTCCATGTAGTTGTATAGTTTCCAGGGTTTCACTTGTTATTGGTTCTAGTTTTAATCCATTGTGGTCTGAAAAGATACTTGAAATGATTTCGGTTTTTAAAAATGACTTCAAATTGTTTTACATTTGTTGAGACTTGATTTGTGACTTAACATATTCTCTATGCTGGAGAATGTTCCATGTGGTGATGATAAGAATGTATATTCTGTAGTTGTATAAATGTTCTGTAGATGTCTAGCAAGTCTGCTTGGTCTAAAGTGTAGTTTACATCTTGAGTTTCTTTGTTGATTTGTTCCTGATAATCTGTTCAATGTTGAGATAAGAATGTTGAGATCCCCAGCTATTTTTGTATTTGAGTCTATCTCTTTCTTTAGGTCTATAGTGCTTGTGTTATATATGTGGGTGTTCTGATATTGGATGCATATATATTTACGATTATTTTATTCTTCTGTAGGATAGATCCCCTTATCATTATACAATGACCTTCTTTGTCTCTTTTTATATTTTTTGATTTAAAATCTATTTTATCCATTATAAGAATAGCTACTTTTGTTTGTTTTAGGTTTCTATGTGTGAAGTATATCTTTTTCCTTCCCTTTGCTATTAGTCTGTGTGTCATTACAGGAGAGGAAAGTTTCTTGTAGGCAGCATATAGTTTGGTCTAGTTTTTTATTCCAATCAGCCAGTCTATGTCTTTTGAGTGGAGAATTCAATCCATTTACATTTACAGGTGTAATATTGAAAGGTATTGTCTTACTTTTGGCATTTTATTGATTCTTCTTTATGGTATGTTAAATATCTTGTTCCTGGGCCGGTCCCGTGGCTCACTCGGGAGAGTGCGGCGCTGATAGCACCGAGGCCACGGGTTCAGATCCTATGTGGGGATGGCTGGTGCGCTCACTGGCTGAACATGGTGCTGAGGGTTGCAATCCCCTTACCGGTCAATATATATATATATATCTTGTTCCTTTCTTCTCCTTTTATTGTTTGACTTCAGTGTTTGATGATTTTTTGAAGTGGTAAGATATTTCTCTTTCTCATTTGCACATGTGCTTTACCAGTGAGTTTTGTTCTTTCTCATGTATTCACGGTGGTGATTGTTGATTCCAGATGCATGATTTCTTGTAGGGCTGGTTGTGTGGTGGTGAACTCCCAAACTTTATGTTCATCTGGGAAATACACTACTTCCCCTTCATTTCTGAAGGACAGCCTTTCTGAGTATAGTATTCTTTGCTCACAGTTTTGTTTTTTTTTCTTCTAGTACTTTGAACACATCATCCTATTCTCTCCTAGCCTGTAATGTTTCTGCTAGGAAGTTGGTTGTTAATCTGAGGAGGACTCAATTATAGGTGACTTAACATTTTTCTCTTGCTGTTTTTAGGATTCTCCCTATGTCTTTGACTTTTGGCAGTTTAACTACAATGTGACTCAGAGAGGAGTCATTATTAGATTGAATTTGTTTGGGGATCATTGAGCCTTAAGAGGTCTGGAACTCCATATCTCTCCCAATACCTGAGAAGTTTCCTGCTATTTCATTGAATATGTTTTCAATGCCTCCCCTTCCAGAACGCCCATAATTCAGACATTTGTACACGTAAGGTTGTCTGACAGCTCTCATAGGTTTTCATCATTTTGTAAAATGCTTTTTTCTCTTTTTATGTACGTATGTATGTATGTATGTGTGTATGTATGTATGTGTGTGTGTATGTATGCATGCATGTATGCATGTATGTATGTATGTATGTATTGTCCACCTGGGTTATTTGAAAAAGCCTGTCATCAAGATCTGAAATTCTTTCTTCTGCTCTCTCTAGTCTGTTGTTTAAGTCTTGGTTTTATTTTGTTGTTGTTGTTGTTGTTGTTGTTGAATGATTCCTTCAGTTTTAAGAGTTCTGCTACATTCCTTTTTAAGGTATCCATCTTTTTGTAAAGTTCTTGCTTCAGATCCTGGATTGTTTTTCTCATTTTGTTGTGTCATCTAACTGAGTTTTCTGGTATCTCATTGAGTTTCCTTAAGATTGTTGCTTGGAATTTTTTTCAGTCATTTCATAGGTTTCCTATTGTTTAGAGTCTGGAAACAAAGAATTATTTTGTTTCTTCAGGGGGTCATATGTTCTTTTTTCCTTTTTCTTTTTCCTAGTATCCCTACAATGATGTCTGAGCATCTGATTGAGCAATTGCATCCTCTAATACTCAGGAGGGGCTCTTGAGGAGAGACTCCCTCCTGTAGATGTGTTTCACATTGACCATTGGTGTTTTAGTTTTTATTCTGTGTAGACACAGGAATATAGTCTCTGTGTGGTTACTGAGGCCCTATTTAATGTCAGAGTTATCTGTGAGTGCCTCCATGGCCTAGGCACTAGGGCACTCAGTAATTCCTTGCTGAAGTGAGTGACACTAGGTTGAGTCATTGAGGTCACAGATGAGATCTTGAGCTCTTGGGAGAACTGCCTGGATGCCCTGTTGCTCCTTGGCTGAGATGGGTAAACCCAAGTGGGGTTATCTGAAGGTGAGGAGGGTGCCACAGGCCTCAAACCTCTCGCTTGTCCTTCCTCTTCCCACCCTATTTCCTTTGCCTTTCTCCCTCCCCTGCAACTGCTCTGCAACAACATCACAGAAAGTAAAAAAAAAAAAAGTAATAGTAATAAACTTAAAATTTAATTTAATTTAATTTAATTTTTAAAATTCAACATTTATTTGCCACCTACTAAGTATGTCTATTAGTCACTCAGGAGACATCAAACAATTAGCCTCTATGAGCATCATTTTAATTATGTAAGCCTATGATAATATCTTTTGGAAATATTCAAAATTCTAAATTGATTATTCAGTATTGAAATTATGAAAACCAAATTGCAAATAAAAATATATAAAATCTTATATTCATTAGGAAGGAGTATTTGACATGAGGAAACTATCAGCCAAATGCTAAAGTATATCATGGGATTTGCCACCTCCATACCCTAAGATCTCTATAGCATGATTCCAATATTCTAGTATCTGATGTTTGAAGTTAAATTACCATCTATTGAAAATCAGCATAGGTTGGAGCTCTTTCCATGTGCATTATTGCATTCATTCAAAGCAACAGCAATGTGAGATGGCTATTCTATCCCCTCTGAGTCACAAAGATTTTAGTAATTTGCCACAGATTTTGTTGGAATCTGAGGCCAGGCTACTGCCTGACTCCAAAGACTTTTTACCAGGCTCTTAAACATTGAACATGAGAAGTGTGAAGACCATAGATTGAAGGTACAGTCTTTAGAATGATGATGGTTAATGGTCAAAAAAAAGGCATTTTTCCAATATTAAAAACGTTTCAAACTACCCCATGTTAGTATAACAATGTAAAAATAAATGGTAAGACAAGAGAATCAGTATTTCAGCAGCGGGGAGCCCAGTTTTCTGGGGTGTGGTGGGGAAGAGAAGTATGTGTGTGGCAGACCATGGTTACAAGGGAAATAAAATGGCTTGGCAAATAATGAAACATCCCACCTCAGTCAACACATCTTTCCAGCACAGTTTACAATCAGAGAGTTATCTGGGTTAGAATACAAATGCCATCTTGGAGTGTGGTATAATAGTCACTCACCAAATTACCCAGATTGGATAATTAGACTATACTTCTCTTAACTTGTGGCCTTACAAAGAAAAGATAACTTAGACCTAGGCAGTTTATTTAAGAAAAGATAAGTCCATGTCCAATGCTTTTTATTTTGTAAATAGCCAGCATGGTTCTTAGGCTTCTCGGGGTCAGGAATGATGTGACTAAGAGATGTAAAGTATGAGCTCTAAGTACAAATTTTCAGTTGTGGCTTCCTCTCACATATGACTACGTAGCCTCTTCTATGAGTCTTAGATTCACAACATACTATGAACCAGACAAAATAACCAGCATTCACTAAATAGCTTATTTTATTATCTTATTTTCCCTGTTTTTAAGAATTTTTAAATTGGTTTTCAAAAATTGTGAAATCATGGTGTCATAATCTGGGATCAATTGGGGTCCTCTCTATGCATTTATAGTACTTTACCTCACCTGACCCCACACAGCTATTTATTTGACAATAGAAGAACATGTAGATGTGGAAATATTTTTGTTAATTAAGTTATTTACAAAATGGCCTTCAAACAAGTTCATTTTCTAAAAGAATTGGACGTAACAGAGCAGTGCTGTGGACTGAGGAACAGCCGCATAAAAGCAGGAATCAAGGTTCTTCATAATTGGGAGATTCTGGTTCAAAAATTGTAGAAGTTTCTTCATGAAACATCTAAGCTTCATTCCAAGAAAAAGTGACCATAAATAGATTTAAAAGATGTACATACCATCAGTTTTTTAACATATACTAAAAT
Source organism: Cynocephalus volans (assembly GCF_027409185.1). NCBI lineage: Eukaryota > Metazoa > Chordata > Mammalia > Dermoptera > Cynocephalidae > Cynocephalus > Cynocephalus volans. Next base: position 38,230,300 of record NC_084463.1, read on the forward strand.
AAATAATATATAATTTCAAAATAATGTTTTAAAACAGCTTCAAACAGAGCTATAATTTACTATTCCACCTGAAATGCCATTTATATAGTGACATTATGTATTCAAAAGGAACAAGTCAGTTTTTGAAAAACGATTGTGAAAAATGACTTCCCTTTTTACAGTGAAGCAATCAGATGGGTATTCAATGTGTGATGATGGATAACTCACTCTGTCTCTGTGCCTGCTTTACAATCTTAGATAATTAATTTTACTCATACGTACAAAAAATAGTAATCTAGAAAATTGTGGAGAAGGCAGCTCCAATCCACCATCCCTTCACAGAAACACCAAAAAAAAAAAAAAAAAAAAAAAAAAAAAACTAAAATCAGAAACTGTAAGAATAAGCTTTGCCAGAATTCTGGAAAATAGTCAAAGGTTTATAGTAACCAAGTGAATGCTGAATCAAGAAAAAGGCAATTTAAAATAATAGAAAGGCTTTATAGCATTTTTACTTCCCCTTGCACCACTCCTTTCATGGCTCAGCAACAGTCCTGAAGACAGCAACAGTGTTCATAGTGCAGGAACATGGTCTCTGGTTCAGAAGAGAGTGGAGCAGAGCAGACCTTATGGCGAAATCACTGTTTGCCTATTCTAACCTGTCTGGACTACCTGAAGGACTGATGAAAGACATTTGTCTTTGTTTCACCCAATTCAGAACCCACTCAGCATGGAAAATCAGTAGGCATTACTCAAAAATATTGTAAGGCGATCAAGAAACCTAGTCAAGTAGGCAAAATATTATGGTTAAGACATACAGTAGACCACCTACGGCCTGAAAAGGTGAGTTTCTGTGGGAAACTAGGGAATTCAAAGGTGCCCATTTATGTAGAGGGAGTTAAGAAAGCCATGTGAATGTCCAGGACAGGACACATGCTGAGAAAAGATCTGAGAACACCCTAATCTATCCTCACTGGTTGAACAATAGGCCCGGTTGAAGAAGGAAGTAAAGACTAAGTCAAAATTATGAATGGTTTGACTACATGTTAAAGAAATTCCCAGCACAATACCAATTGGAAAAGAGTGGGTGCAAGCTAAACCTTAAACAATCAAGAACAACAAACCCTGAGGAAGGGAGACAATATGATTTTCAAGGGGTTACACATTATAATGTTCAATGCCCATTTTTTCAATAAAATATTACAAACTATACAAAGAAACAGCAAAGTATGGCTCATTCTAGAGAAAAAAAAATGTTGACATACACTGTTCTTGAGTAAGCCCAGTCATTGAACTCATTAGAAAAGACTTGAAATCAAGAATCTGAAATATTCTCAAAAAGTAAAGTATGACATGGCCAAATAACTAAAGGGAACCAGGAAGACTACATATGAACTACATTGTAATGTCAATACAGAGATATATATTATAAAAGGAAACGAAATTGAAATTCTGGAGCTGAAAACTACAATAACTAAAATAAAAATATTTACTAGAAGGGTGTGGGGAAAATAGAATAATTTAGTCAGGCTCCCTCGACATTTCTTGTAAACAAGTTGTGTTTGGGTGAAATTAGTGTGCATGTGCACCAATGTATCTTTTTAGTTTGCTGCTATCCTGTGTTCTGCAGTTTGTGAAGCAGGCTGGCCGGCAGAGCTTGTGACTAAGAATAGAGCATGTTTACTCTGCTGGCAGCTGCTCAGTTTCAGTTTCTCTTTGGACTTTGCCAGTAGCAGTTGAGTTTCTGAGTTTCTCTGTGAACTGCTTGGCTCAGAGTGTTGTGTGTGCTGAATAAAGACTATTCCTTCTTCAACAAAGGCTCCAAGGACCATTTGTCCAGTTACCTACCTCATAGACCTGTGTGTGAAGGGTTTGTGAAGGGGCTCAAGGGGTCTGTGAGAACCAGAGACCCAGCCCTAGCTCTACAATGGGTTTAACAGCAGGTTTGAGCAGGCAGAAGAAAGAATGAGCCCATTTGAAAGTAGGATTATTGAAATTATCCAGTCTGAGAGGCAGAAGGAAAAAAAGAATGAGGTGAAAAAACCCTAAGGGACCTGTGGAACACCATCAAGAGGACCAACATATTTGTTACAGAAGTGCCAGCTGCAAGCAAGAAGCAAATCATTACTTATAAGGGATCCTCAATAATATTAACATCTGCCTTCTTGTTAGAATCCGTGGAGGCCAGAAAGCAATGGGAACACATATTTAAAATGCTGAAAGAAAACCTCTCACCATATACTAAAATCAACTCAAAATGGATTAAGGATTTAAATATACACCCTGAGACAATAAAACTTCTTAAAGAAAACATAGGAGAAACACTTCAGAAATAGGACTGGACACAGACTTCATGAATATGACCCCAAAAGCATGGACAACCAAAGGAAAAATAAACAAATAGGATTATATCAAACTAAAAAGCTTCTGCACAGCAAAAGAAACAATTAACAGAGTTAAAAGACAACCAACAGAGTGGGAGAAAATATTTGCAAAATATACATCTGACAAAGGATTAATATCCAGAATATATAAGGAACTCAAACAACTTTACAAGAAGAAAACAAGCAACCCAATTAAAAAATGGGCAAAAGAGCTAAGTAGGCATTTCTCTAAGGAAGATATACAAATGGCCAACAGACATATGAAAAAATGCTCAACATCACTCAGCATCCGGGAAATGCAAATCAAAACCACATTGAGATACCATCTAACCCCAGTTAGGATGGCTAAAATCCAAAAGACTATGAACGATAAATGCTGGCGAGGTTGCGGAGAAAAAGGAACTCTCATACATTGTTGGTGGGACTGCAAAATGGTGCAGCCTCTATGGAAAATGGTATGGAGGTTCCTCAAACAATTGCAGATAGATCTACCATACGACCCAGCTATCCCACTGTTGGGAATATACCCAGAGGAATGGAAATCATCAAGTCGAAGGTATACCTGTTCCCCAATGTTCATCACAGCACTCTTTACAATAGCCAAGAGTTGGAACCAGCCCAAATGTCCATCATCAGATGAGTGGATATGGAAAATGTGGTACATCTACACAATGGAATACTACTCAGCTATAAAAACGAATGAAATACTGCCATTTGCAACAACATGGATGGACCTCGAGAGAATTATATTAAGTGAAACAAGTCAGGCACAGAAAGAGAAATACCACATGTTCTCACTTATTGGTGGGAGCTAAAAATTAATATATAAATTCACACACACACACACACAAACACACACACAAAACCGGGGGTGGGGGTAAGAAGATATAACAACCACAATTACTTGAAGTTGATACGACAAGCAAACAGAAAGGACTTTGTTGGGGAGGAGGGGGGAGGGAAAAGGGAGGGAAGTTTTGGTGATGGGGAGCAATAATCAGCCACAATGTATATCGACAAAATAAAATTTAAAAAAAAAAAAAAAAGAAAGAAAGGTGAAGCCTTGAAGAGGTGATTGGATTGTAGGACCCTGCAGTTGTGAATGAATTAAAACTGGTGGTCAGGGGCATGGTTCTGAGTGTTTTTAAAAGAAGAAAAGAGTCTCTCTTTCTCTCTGCTCTCTCTGCTTCCATCATCTTGCAATGTGAGACCCCTGGGTCACTGTCACCACCACCAGATGGACTTTGGACTTCCCAGCCTCAGAAACTGTAAGCAATAAATTTCATTTTTCTTTATAAATGACCCAGTTCCAAGTATTTTGTTATAAGCAACAGAAATGGACTAATACAGAAAGCACGGTGTTTGTGTCAACTCTGTACCCCATAAATATGTATAAATAAAAATAACAAAAAAGGAATTACAATACCAAAAAAAATTTATGTCAATTAAAAAATTAAAAAATAATATAAAATTTAAATTTTAAAATAATTTTTAAAAGGAATACATTTCCCAGTTACATTTTTTGGCTCTGTAAACTCTGGCCAGTGGACCATAAGCATAAATGCGTGTACCTTCCAGCCTCTTGTGCCTCTCTACCCCACCCCCTTTCTTGCTGCCTGATACGTAGTCATGGTAGCTGGAGCTTCAGCCCACATCTTGGAACATGAGAGGAAACCAGAAAAATAGGAATGCAGAACAACAATATGGAAGAAACCTGAGATCCTGAAACCATGGAATAAATCACAGTCATTCTGTGTTTTCTGCCGTTTGTAATGAATCTAATCCTAACTAACATCTTCTCACATAGCAGAAGTGACAGGCAGAGAGCAGGCCTCCTTTCATGGCATAGGAGGAATCACAGCTGGAATGCCAGGAGAGTAATTGCTGAAACGTAGATTAAGCACACTAGGAAAACACATATTAGAATGCAACATGGGGACAATAAGATGATCAGTAGCAGTGAGAATTTGATTTCTACCTGGAAAAACTGCCCAGCCCTTATTAGACCTGACACTCATATAAGTAAGGCCTGTTATGTGCTAGGTTTTCTGCAATCTGCAACAGAAAGTTCTTGCTCCTCAGCATCTCGTAATCTAGTAGAAGGAGGAGAAATACACATGGTCATGTCATTTCAATAACTGGAATGTTTCACAGTCTTCAAGGTCCTTTCTAATCTGACCCCACTAATGTGGTGAGTTTAATTTTCCTTCATGCTTTCCATTATGGGATGAATTGGGTCCTCCTAAAATTCATGTTATAGCCCTAGCCCTCAGTACCTCAGAATGTGACTATATTTGAAAATAGGGCCCTTGAAGAGGAGATTGAGTTAAAACAAGGCCACTAGGATGAGTCTTAATCCAATTTTACTGCTGTCCCCTATAAGAAGAGGAAATTTGGACATAAAGAGAGAGAGACACCAGAGATGTGTGTGAATAGAAGAAAGCCATGTGAGGACACAGTGAGAAGGAAGCCATCTCCAAGCCAAGGAGAGAGACCTCAGAAGAAATCAAACCTGCTGAGCTGACAACTTGATTTCTAGCTTCAATAACTATGAGAAATACATTTCCATTGTTTAAGCCACCCATCTGCAGTACCTTGCTATGGCAGCCCTAGCAAATGAATATACTTCTTATTTTTATTCACTCATTCATTTTTTTCCTTCAATCAACAAGCATTATTTTTTCACTTTAATTTTTAATTTACAAATAATAATTGTAAATATTTACAGGCATAATGTGGTATTTTGATACATGTATACATTGTGAAATAATTAAATCAGGCTAATTAGCATACCATTGCCTCAAATATTTATAATTTTTTTATATTGAGAACATTTAAAATCCTCTCTTTTAGCTATTTTGAAATATATTGTGAGGTATTGAATAGCAAGCTGACAAAGTCCTTCCTATTCTAGGGAAAAAGCCAGCAAGGCCGGCTTCCCATTTTGCCTGCTCCCTCCCCTTGAGGTCTGACCTTTGATTGAACCCAGGACCCTAAGAGCTTTGTAAATGAGAAACTTATGCTCTTATTTTGTCGATAAGTAGTTAGCAATGAACCTTCAAGCACAGTGGCAGCTGAAGATGTTCTATAAATAGCTTTGTACCAGACATAACTGATTTAATCAGCACAATTTGTTATTTTCACTGGCTTATAAAAAGGAACCTAAAATAAACTAGGATGCTTTACAGGTCATTAGCCTGTAAGGTCCTCCTGATCCCATAAAGCGTGTTTCTTCAATTCCCCACCATCTCCCCTTGGGTACTGGTCAGCTACAATATACAGTACATTTTTATTAACTATAGTCACTTTCCTGTGCAATAGAACACCAAAACTTATTCCTCCTGTCTGACTTTGCACCTATTGACAAACATCTCCACTTTCCCTATCAAACACCCCGTCCCCCAGCCTCTGGTAACCAAACTTCTATGAGTTTGACTTTTTTAGATTCTGCATATAAGTGAAATCATATGATATAGTCTCTCTGTGCCTGGCTTATTTCACTAAGCATAATATTTCTCTGGGTTCATTTGTGTTGTTGTGAGTGACAGAATTTCCTGGTGTTTTTGTTTGGTTTTTTTTAGACTGAATACTATTCCACTGTGTATATATACCACATTTTCTTTATCTATTTATCTATTGATAGACACTTAGGTTGTTTCCATATCTTGGCTGTTGTGAATAATGCTGCAATAAACATGCGGGTGCAGACAACTCTACAGCATACTAATTTTAGTTCCTTTGGGTATATACTCAAAGGTATTACTGAATCATACAGCAATTCTATTTTTAGTTTTTTGAAGAACTTCCATACTGTTTTCAAAATGGCTACACTAATTTGCAATACCACCAACAGTGTATGAGGGTTCCCTTTTCTCCACATCTTCACCAATATTTATCTTTCATCCTTTCTATAATAGCCAATATAACAGCTGTGTGGTGATATCTTATTGTGGTTTTAATTTGCACTTCTTTGATGATGAGCATTTTTCATGCATCTGTTGGCCATTTGTATATCTTCTTTTGAGAAATATATATTCAAGTCCTTTGCCCATTTTTCATAGGGTTATTTATTTTCTTGTTATTGAGTAGTCTGAGCTCTTTCTATATGTTGGATATTAGTTCCTTATCTCATGTATGATTTGGAAATATTTTCTTCCAATTCATGGGGTATCTCTTCAATCTATTAATTGTTCCTTTTACTGTAAAGAAGTTTTTTTTAGTTTTATTCAATCTCATGTGTTTGTTTTTGCTTTCATTGCTTTTGTTTGTAGGCTCATATCCAAGAAATATCTGCCCAGACCAGTCATAGAGCTTTTTCCCTATGTTTTCTTCCAGTAGTTTTGCAGTTTCAGGTCTTTAATTCATTTTGAGTTGTTTCTTATATAAGGAGTGAGATAAGGATTCATTTTTTTATTTTTCTGTATGTGAATATACAGTTTTCCCAACACCATTTATTAAACAGACTGTCCTTTCCCATTGTGTGTTCTTGATATCTTTGTTGAAAATCAATTGACCATAGAGTTGGTGGATTATTTCTAGGATCTCTATCCCATTTCATTGGTCAAGGTGTCTGTTTTTATTCCAGTGCCATGCTTTTTTGTTACTATAGCTTTGTAATGTGTCTTGAAATCTGTTAGAGTGATGTTTCCAGCTTTGCTATTTTTTGTCAAGATTGCTTTGGCTATTCAGGGTTTTTTATGGTTCCATACAAATCTTAGGATTGCTTTTCCGTTTCTGTAAAGAACAATGCTAGAAATTTGATAGAGATTTCATTGAATCTGTAGGTCAGTTTAGGTGGTGTTAATATTTTAACAGTATTAATCCTTCCAAGCCATGAATATGAGATATCTTTTATTTATTTGTGTCATCCTCAATTTCTTTCATCAATGTTTTATAGTTTTCAGTATATAGATATTTTACTTACTTGGTTAAATTTACTCCTAAGTATATTTTATGCTATTGTAAATAGAATTGTTTTCATAACTTCTTTTTCAGATAGTTTGTTCTTACTGTATGCAAACACTACTGATTTTTATATTTTTATTTTATATCCTGCAACTTTACTGAATTTATCAGTTTTAACATTTTTTTAGTGGAGTCTTTAGGATTTTCTATGTATAAGATCATGTCATCAACAAATAGAGACAATTTCACTTCTTTTCCTATTCGGCCTTTTTCTATTTGGATACTTTTTCTTTCTTCCTCTTGCCAAATTTCTCTGGCTAGGACCTCCAGTACTATAATGAATAGAAATGGAGAGAGTGGGCATCCTTGTCTTGCATCATGGTCCACGGTCATTCTGGCCCTGGGCTGCAACCCAAAACATATGAAGTAGAACTGTGGCCATGTACCCTCCTTTCTCACACACCTCCTAGGAGACCCCTGGCTCTGCACCAATGTGGGAATGGCATTTGGAGGGCCAGAGTCTGCTTGAAACAGCAAAAAAGGAACAAAAGAAGGATCATCCAAATATCCCCATTCTAGCCTTGAGCAGGTTGCAGAGTGGTCTTTCCATACATTATTCCATCAGAGCCATTGGGATAAACCATTGAGACAAGCCATTACTTTTTTCTTTTTTGAACTTCTAGGCCACAAAAATCACATAACTTGCTCAGTTCAAGGCAAAACTAGACAAGAATCTCATGTCATTTTGTTTCATTTTATCCTTTTTCTCTCTCATCACACTTTCTTTCTCCCCCTTTCTTCTCACCTAAATGCATCCATCTTAGTGTATCTCATGTAGATCCTTCCAAACAACTTTCCCTACCATAACTTAATTTCTGCTGAAAAAAAAAAATCTAATGCTATTGTGTGCACTCTCAATTTACAGAAATGCTGTTATGCTACAATCTCATTGCTTCTTTTTTTTTAATTCAGTGCTACATCTGAAATCTATATGTGTTGTCTGCATGTAAATCTAGTAGCTTCTTTCTGACTGTGGTTACAGTTCAATCACAGGCATTTGTCACCCTTGACTTCTTTCCCTAAGGGGGCATGAAGGCCCCAATCCAGAAACATACTCATACATTTCTCCTGACAGATTTATGGAAGAAATTCTTTGGGCTATATTTTTCAGAGTGAGATTGAATGATTAATGTCCCCTTGACCAGATTGCATCAGTCTGCTCATGCCACATTCCTGCCAGCACTGAATTCAAACAAAGTTTTAATTTACACTAAGCTAATTGTTATCTGATGGTATGCATTTGTATTTCCCTGCTAGCAAGTAAGGCTGAATATCTATTCATTTTTTTATTGAAACAAAATTGATTACACATATTCATGAGATACAGAATTGAATATCAAAATCTGTGTACAATATGTGGTGCTCAAATCAGGTTATAAGTATTTTCATCATGACCCAATGTAATCACTTCTTGAGACCCTTTACAAATTTCTCTCTAACTCCCTCTCTCTCTCCCTTTTCCGCCACTGGTTAACCTCAGTTCTATTCTCCTCTTTTGAAAGTTCAGTGTATTATTGTGATTGTCATATCTTTATTTCTCTTTTACTTACTTTTTTTTTTTTTTTTTCTTAGCTCCCAGTTATGAGTAAGGACATGCAATATTTCTCTTTCTGTGCTTGGCTTGTTTCACTTAACATAATTTTCCCTAAGTTCATCCATGTTGCTGAGAATAGCAGAATGCCATTATTTTTTATGGCTCAGTAGTACTCCATTATGTATAAGACCAATATCCTTATTCAGTTGTCCACCGATGGACATTTAGGTTGTTTCCAAGTCTTAGCTACTCTAAGCAGAGCTTCAATAAACATGGGAGTACAAGTATCCTTTTGACATGATGATTTCCATTCCTTTGGATATATACCCAGCAGTGGGATTGCTGGATTGTATGATAGTTCTATCCATAGTAGTTTGAGAAAACTCTATACTGCTTTCCATAATGGCTATACTAATTTACAGTCCCATCAACAGTGTATAAGTGTTCCCCTTTCTCCACATCCACACCAGCATTTGTTATTCTCTGTCTTTTCAATAACAGCCAGTCTAACTGGGGTGAGATGATATCTCAGTATGGTTTTGATTTCCATTTCCCTGATGGTTAGTGATGCTGAGCATTTTTTCATGTGTATGTTAGCCACTTGAATATCTTCCTTTGAGAAATCTTCATTCAGCTCCTTTGCCAATTTTTAAATCTGGTTACTTGTGTTTTTATTGTTAAATTGTTTGAGTTCCTTCTATATTCTAGATATTAATCCCTTGTTGGATGCATAGTTTAAAAATTTTTTCTTCCATCTAATAGTTTCCTCTTTGAATCTGTTGATTGTTTCCTTAGCTGTGCCAAAGCTTTTTAGTTTGATATAATCCTTTTGTTTATTTTTTTATTTTTTTGCCTGTGATTTTGAGGTCTTATTCATGAAGTCATTGCCCAGTCCTATACCCTGAAGTGTTTCCCCAATGTTTTTTTTCTACAAGTTTTATAGTTTCAGGTCTTATACTTAAGTCATTAATTCATTTTGAGTTGATTTTGATATATGGCAAGAGGTACAGGTCTAGTTTCATTCTTCTACATATGGATGTCCAGTTGTCCCAGCACTGTTTATTGAAGACACAGTCTTTTGTCTAATGTATGTTCTTGGTACCTTTGCCCAAGATCAGTTGGCTGCAAGTACATGGGTTGGTTTCTGGGTTCTCTGTTCTCTTCCATTGGTGCAAGTATCTGTTTTTATGCCACTACCATGCTGTTTGGGTTATTGTGGCTTTGCAGTATAATTTGAAGTCAAGTAGTGCAGTGTCTCCAGCTTTTTTATTTATTTGTTTGTTTTTGCATGTGTATGCTCAGGATTGCTTTGGCTATTTGTTGTCTTTTGTTGCTCCATATGAATGCTAGGATTGCTTTTTCTATTTCTGTTAAGAATGTCATTGGTATTTGAAGGGTATTTCACTGAATCTGAAGATCACTTTGGGTAGAATGGACATTTTCACATTGTTAATTACTCCAATTCAAGAGTGCAGAATGTCTTTCCATCTTTTTGTGTCTTCTTTAATTTCTTTCCACAATGATTTGTAGTTCTCATTGTAGAGAACTTTCACCTCTTAGGTTTAGTTTATTCATAGGTATTTTTTTTTGGGGGGGGGTGAATATTTTAAATGTGCTTGCTTTTTGATTTCTTTTTCTGTTAGTTCATTATTGGAGTATAAAACACTTCTGATTTTTGCATGTTGACTTTGTATCCTGCACTTTTACTGAAATCATTTATCAGCTCTAAGAATTTTTAGGTAGAGTCTTTGGGCTTTTCTACATATAGGATCATGTCATCTACAAATAGGTACAATTTGACTTCATCTTTTCCAATCTGGATGTCCTTTATTTCTTTCTCTTGTCTGATTGCTCTGACTAGTACTTCCAACGCTGTGTTAAATAGAAATGGTGAGAATGGGCATTCCTGTTCCTGTTCTAAATGGAAAATCCCATTCAGAAAGATTATTTCCAATGGGATTGTGGTATATGGCTTTTATTGGGTTGAGAAACTTTCCTTCTATACCTAATTTGCTGAGAGTCTTTATCATGAATGGCTGTTGAATTTTGTCAAATGTTTTTCAGCACCTGTTGAGAAAATCATATGGTTTTTGTCTTTGATCTTTTAGATGTGGAGTATCACGTTTAATGACTTGCATATATAGAATCATTCAGGAATCCGTGGAATGAATCCCATTTAATCACGCTGGTAAAAATTTTGATATGTTGCTGTATTCTGTTTGCTAATATTTTGTTGAGAATTTTTACATCTATGTTCATCAAGGATATTGGCATCTAATTTCCTGTAATTTTCTTTTTTGTTGTTGTATCTTTGTCTGGTTTTGGTATCAGGATGATGCTGGCCTCATAGACTGAGTTTGGGAGAATGGTCTCTGTTTCAATTTTTTGGAATAGTTTGAAGAGAATTGTTGTTAATTCCTCTTTAAAGGTTTGGTGGAATTCAACAGTAATGCCATCCAGTCCTGAGCTTTTCCTTATTGGGAGGTTTCTGATTACTGCTTCAATCTAATTACTTGTTATTGGTCTGTTCAAGTTTTCTATTCTTGGTTTAATATTGCTAGCTTGTATGTGTCCAGAAATGTATCCATTTCTGCCAGGCTTTCAAATTTGTTGGCATACAGTTGTTTATAATAGTCTCTAATGATTCTTTGTATTTTTGTGATATGAGTTGTAATGTCTCCTCGTTCATTTCTGATTTTTGTTATTTGGGTCTCTCTCTTCTTTTTTTAGTTAGCCTAACTAATGGTTTGTCTATTTGGTTTATCTTCTCAAAAAACAACTTCTTTCATTATCTTTTGTATTGTTTGGGGGGTGGGGGTTATTTTATTTAATTTTACCCTGATCTTAATTATTTCTTTTCATCTACTAATTTTGGGATTGTGTTATTGTTGTTTTCCTAGTTGTTTGTGGTATAGCATTAAGTTGTTCATTTGAAATCTTTCTGTTCTTTTGATGTAAGCATTTATTGCAATAAACTTCCCCCTTAGTACTGCTTTTTCAGTATCCTACGATTTTTGGTATTATCTGTCTTATTTTCATTAGTTTCAAGAAATATTTTGATTTCCTGTTCTTTCTAAGACCCATATGTCATTTAGGAGCATGTTATTTAATATCTGTGTATTTGTATAGTTTCCAGAGTTTTGCTGGTTATTGATTTCTTGTTTCAATACATGTGGTCTGAAAAGATACCTGAAATGATTTCAATTTTTAAAAAATTTGTGACATAATATGTGGTCTATCCTGGAGAATGTTTCATGTGCTGATGAGAAGAATGTATATTCTGTAGTTGTTGGACAAAATGTTCTGTAGATGTCTGCCAAGTCAAATTAGTCTAAATAGTAGTTCAGATCCTATGTTTTCTCTGTTGATTTGTTGCCTAGATTATCTGTCCAATGCTGAGATAGAGGTGTTCAGGTCCCCAACTATTATCATGTTGGGGTCTATCTGTTTCTTTAGGTCTAATAGTTTTCTTTCCTACATCTGTGTGCTCTGGTGTTGGGTGCATATATATTTATGATTGTTTCATCATTTTGCTGGATATTTATTTCCCTTTATCAGTATATAATGGCCTTGTTTCTTTCTATGGTATTTGGTTAAATTCTATTTTATCTGACATAAGAACAGCTACTCCTGCTTGTTATTCATTTCCATTTTCATGGTATATCTGTTTCCATCCCTTCACTCTTAGTTTGTGTGTTTCTTTACAGGTGACGTGACTCTCTTGAGGACAGAATACAGTTGGGTATAGCTTCTTAATCAAATCAGCCAGTCAGGGCAAGCCCATGGTGCACTCGAGAGAGTGCGGCGCTGGGAGCGCGGTGACACTCCCGCTGCAGGTTCGGATCCTATATAGGAATGGCCAGTGCACTCACTGGCTGAGTACCGGTCACAAAAAAAACAAAAAAACAAACAAAAAAAAATCAGCCAGTCTATGTCTTTTGAGTGGTGAATTTAATCCATTTACATTTAGAGTTGTTATTGAATTGTATTGTCTTACTCCTTGCATTTTACTAATTTTTGTTTGGATATTTTAAATATCTTTTGTTCTTTTCTTCCCCTTTTAACATTTGTCTTCAGTGTTGGTTATTTTTTTGAGATGATAAGAAGTATTTTCTTTCTTTTTCTCGTTTGCATTTTATTCTACCAGTGTGTTTTGTTCTTTCTTGTGTATTCATGGTAGTGATTATCATTCTTGGATTCCAGATGCAGGACTCCTTTTAGAATTTCTTGCAGGGTTGGTCATGTGATGGTGAACTCCCAAGGTTTTTGTTTGTCTGGGAAACACAGTTTTTTCTTGTTTCTAAAGGATTGCCTTGCTGGATACAGTATTTTCAGCTGGCACGTTTTTTCTTCTTTTAGTGTTTTCAATATATCATCCCATTCTCTTCTGGCCTGTAGAGTTTCTGCTGGGAAGTCTGCTGTTAGTCTGAAGGGGACTCCCTTGTAGGTGACTTGATGCTTTTCTCACTGTTTTTAGGATTCTCTTTTTGTCTTTGTGTTTCATCAGTTTGATCTTAATGTGTCTCAGAGAAGACTTTTTCAATTGAATCTTCTTGGGAACTTTGAGCCTCCTCATTCTGAAGGTTCATGTCTCTCCCTGTACCTGGGAAGTTTTCCACTATTATTTCACTGAATAGGTTTTCAATGCCTTTTCTTTTCTCCTCCTCTTCCAGAACACCCATGGTTATTAGGATTATTTGGATGTTTGTGCACATAAGGTTGTTTCCTAGCTCTGTTAGATTTTCTTCATTCTATATGTTTTTAGGGCTACCTGAGTTATTTTGAAAAGATCAAGTTCAAGATTAGAAATTCCTTTTTCTGCTTGTTCTAGTCTGCTGCTTAAGCTCTCTGTTGTATTTCTTAATTCATTGAATTTCCAGGAGTTTGCTACCTTCTTTTTTAAGGTATTAATCTCTGTAAACTTCTTCCTTCATATTATGGATATTTTTTCTCATTTCCTTTTGTCATCTATCTGAGTCTTCTTGTATGTCATTGAGTTCCAGGTGCATGATCACAGGGGCAGTGTAATTGCCACTGTGGATTGGGCAACTGAGACACAGGTTTGCACTGGGTTACCTCTTTCTGCTGACTTTGCTTGTATCCCTCCTTATGTCCATTCATGGTGGTGGCTGTGGGTCTTACATGTGGCCAGTCTGACTAGTGGTGTGGCCATGGTGTAGACAGTTGCTTATGGTGGCAGCAGCAGGAGCTGCACAGCAAGCAGTAGTGGTGTGGCATCCCACATGTGGCTGGTCTGACTGGTGCAGTGGTGGCATTGATGGCTGCCAGTGGCAGCAATGGTAGGAGCTTTGCTGCAGACAGCAGTGGCAGTGGGTCCCACACCCATCCATATTGGCTACTGCTTCAGTGTCAGCAGGGGTCCTGCTCACAGCTGGTTGCCTTGTTTGATGGCAGCAGCTGTGGCAGAAGCCATGTTGCAAGCAGCTATAGCAAGGAGTCCCATACAAAGCCATGATGGCTGGTGAGCAGCTTGAGCGGGGGGGTCCAGCATGTTGCCTTTCTGTCTGGTGCTACAGCACCAGTGGGGATTGCTGCTGTTAGCAGCAGCAACAGGAATTGCACCACAGGCAGCAGCAGCAGAGGGTGAGACTAAACTCACTGTGGGTAGGCAGGCAATGACCCTGGGGCCCAACAATGTCACTGTTCAGTATGGCTGTGGTAGTGTGGTAGTAGTGGGCCTGTTCTGGTATTCTTCAAGAGGAATTCACCCTGACTTCCTCTAGTCTACCATATTCAGACAATTCTCTCTAAATATCTCTTCATATACTTATTAACCATTTGGAAATTTTGTTCTGTGAATTACCTAAAAGTGTCTAATTAGGGTTCAGGATAATTAACTACAGCCTTATCCTTGATCCAAGTCAGCAGTAGGGGCCGTGGAAGATCAAAACATCACCACTGTAGTGATAAACATGTTGGAGGTAGCAGCCTTAAAGCTGTGGCCAGTTATACATAGTGAATTAAACTTACCCACCACCATGCAAGCTAGCTGAGCCCACACACCAATGGAAAAATAGTCCCATATTAGGATAAAAACCACTCAGATTACAATTGAAATCCAAAGAGTGAAAAAGTATTAAGTTAATATCCAAATAATTAGATTCCATACATAATGGGTTTCATTCTTCTGGCCAGAGGGATTACTTTCATATATTTGCAGAGGTTTGGAGTCCTTTGGCGAGCACCAGGGACAAAGACCCCCTTGGCCCTGCTCAGCGTAGGCTGAGGCCTTCAGCCACCCTCTGCCTCCACTGCAAGTTGCTACCTCCACCTGTTCCACCAATCACAATGGTTCCCAAATGCCAAGATGTGTGCCTTTACCAAGATTCCTGGCCCAGACACTCAAACTTCTAAACCTGAGTCCCTTATACTGCTTTCAGATACAAGTATTAAAACAGGAATCACACAAATACAGATATACTGGGACAATACCATTAGACCCCTGGCTCAAACTGGGGTTCCATATTATGCCCTGAGCTGAGGGTTGGTTAGATATAAGCACAGATTGTGTGCATCATCTGGCCAAGAGGCTCTGAAAAGAGAGAAAGCTTGGGTTGAGCTAGATGGGCTAAATCCCCCAAATTTCACTCAAACCCCTTATCCTTTTCCCACTTCTGATTTTCACCACATTATGATGGTCTGGGTTTTAGCTCCAGATTCCTCTGGAAACTTGTTTATTTGTTTGTTTGTTTGTGGGGTTTTTTTTTTTTTTTTTTGGCAACTGCTTATGTAGATAATATAATATTTCCTTAATGTTCTGTAACTATTGGCTTTTCTCTGTAACTATTTCTTTCCCTTCATTTGAGGCAGTTTTCTAAGAGGCTTTTTCAAATGGTCGTTGAGCCAACTTGTATGCTTGGGAACATACGTACTTCACCCTCACACCTAATGAACATGTTGCAGAATTTAACATCTCAGGTTTGAAGTGCTGTTCCTTCTTGCTGTCTTTCTTGTGCTTAGTCTTTCTATTTAAAAATCTGTCAGAGTTTGACCGTCTTCTCTTTGTAGGTGTCCCATCCTTTCTTCAAGGAATGTTCAGAGCATTCCTATTGTCTCTGCTGTCATTAAATTCATCTTTACTATATCTAGTCTTGTCTTTTCCCGAAGTATAGTCACGTGTCACTTAACCACAGGAATGTGGTCTGAAAGATGAGTGGTTAAGTGATTTCATCATAAAGTGCACTTACACAAACCACACTTGTAGGAACAGAGTCAATTTCCTCACATGATAGCACCCAAGCAATAATCCTACCACAAGATTCCATTTCTGTCTATTTATTACAACAACTTAATCACCTACCTAACATTTATTTGAAGGTGAAGTGGATATTCCCAAAGAAACATCCCATGGCAAGAGATGTCCTGCCTGCAAAGTCTTAGGAATAAACAACTGCTCAGAAAAACTCAGCTATTGTTCACCCAAACATAATATGTGCATTACTCTTTGTTGGTGGTATAACATTAGGTATTTCTTCCCAATTTGTAGTATTTCTTTTTTTTTGTTTAGTTTAGTTTTGGTTTTTTTTTTTTGGAGACTGGCTGGTACAGGAATTCAAACCCTTAACCTTGGCATTACCAACACTGTACTCTAACCAACTGAGCTAACCTGCCAGCCCTTTGTGGCATTTCTAAGGGTACAGCTGGGTGACTGCATGGAGAACAATAGAAGATGAACAATCTGGGGCAGGGATGGCACTGATAATGTAGGGATAAGAAGATATCCTTACACTTTCTCAATAAAGAGGTGTCTAGATGTTTTCTGAACTCCGATCAAAGTGTCACTTCAATCTTAGAAGTTTTTGGGGGTTTGTTTTTTGTTTTTTTCAAACAGTGAATATCAGTTTCCTCTTGGTTTAGTTGAGAGAAATGATTTTTTTATCTCGTTCTAACACAACATTCTGTGAGTGGTGATGAGGACAGATTCAGGCCTTTCTTCTCTCCATCTCATGTGCATGTGAATCAAACATCACTTGGGAGCCACATTGTTACAGGCTAAGTTCTGAATCAAAGTAAGATGTACAGGAGGCTTTTGGCCAGTATTGGAATGGGAACTGTGGATCTCTCTTCTTGTAGAAGCATTGAGAAGCTTTCATAGTAGAAGGTCTACATTGCTACAATCTTTAAACCACATTCCTTTTATGTCAGAATTTTAAATATTTGTACATTTCAGATATATAGACTATAAACCTGTCTCCATTAAATTCTCACAAAACACCTCCATCAAGTCTTTAAAAGATATTTTTTTAATTGTGGCGAAATACACGTAACATAAAATTTATCCATTTAACCATTTTTAAGTATACAATTCAGTGGCATACAATTAAGTACATTCACAATGTTGGGTAACTAGCACCACTATCCATTCCCAGAACTTTTTCATCACCTCAAATGGAAATTAAACAATAACTCCCAATGTCCCTTTTCCCAGTTCTTTTCCCCTGACCCCTGGAAATCATCATTCTACTTTCTGCCTCTGAGTATGATCACTCTAGATAGTTCACATAAGTAGAATCATTCAATATTTGTCCTTCTGTGTCTGGTTTATTTCACTTAGCATAATGTTTTTAAAGATCATCCATGTTGTAGCATGTATCAGAATTTCATTCTTTTTTAAATCTAAATAATATCCCATAGGATGTACATACCACATTTTGTTTGTCCATTCATCTGTTGATGAACATTTGGGTTCTTTTGGCCTTTTGGCATACATGTAACTGCTTGAGTCCCTGCTTTCAATTATTTTGGGTACATAGCTGGAATTGTAATTACTAGATCACATGGTAATTCCATGTCAACTTTTTGAGGAATCACCAGTTTTCCACAGTGGCTGCACCATTTTACCTTCTTGTGCAACAAGTGCAGAAGACTTTTAATTTCTTCACATTCTAGCCAACTCTTTCTTTGCTAATAGCCATCCCAATGGGTATGAAGTGGTATCTCATTGTGCTTTGGATTTGCATTTTCCTGGTGACTACTGATGTTGGGCACATTTTTATGTATTTATTGGATATTTGTATATATTATTTGGAGAAACATCTATTCAAGTATTTTGCCTATTTTTTAATTGGGTTGTTTGTTGTTGTTTTGTTGTGGTGGTTGTTGAGTTGTATGAGTTCTTTTTATATTCTAAGTATTAACCCCTTATCAGGTATATAATTGGCAAATAATTTCTCCCATTCTATGCATTGCCTTCTCACTCAGTTGATAGTAGCCTTGGATATACAAAAGTTTTAATTTTGATAAGTCCAATTTATCTATTTTTTCTCTTGTCTGTGCTTTTGGTTCCATATTCAAGAAATCACTGCCAAATCCGATGTTTTGAAGACTTCTCCCTTTGTTTCCCTCTAATTTTTATAGTTTTATCTCTTACATTTAGGTCTTTGATACATTTTGAGTTAATTTTTTAATATGATGTAAGGTTAGGATTCAACTTCTTTTTTTTTGTTGTTGCAGTTTTGCAGTTTTGCAGTTTTGCAGTTTTGCAGCTGGATATCCAGGGGTACAGTGCCATTTGTTGAAAAGACTGTACTTTACCATCAAATAGTCTTGGCACCTTTGTCAAAAATCAATTGACCATATACATGAAGGTTTATTTCTGGGTTGTCTATTCTATTCCATTGGTCAATATGTCAATATGTCTATGCCAATACGACACTATTTTGATTATTGTATGTTTGTAGTAAGTTTTGAAATCAGGAAGTGTGTGATCTACAACTTAGTTCTTTTTAAAGTTTCTTTTGGTTTTTCAAGGTCAATTAAAATGAATGGATTTTAGGATGGATTATATATTTCCACAAAAAAACACCATTTAGATTTTGATAGGGATTTCATTGATTTAAAAAAATTTTATCTGCAGGAAAGAATGCTCCTGAAATTATCCCTAGACATCTAAAACCTTTGTCCTATTATCCCTACTTGGAATCAGACTTATTAATAATTGCAGTTAAGGAAAGTTTATAATAATAGGGGATCCCACATGTGAAAGCCAGCTTCATACTTTCCTTTACAGTTGAGGAAACTGACGTCCCAAGAAATCATTGACTTTCTAGTGCCACCTATTGAGTAGGCAGCAATACTTAGATTAGAATTTTTATCTCTTAAGACTCTGTCCTGAGATGTTTTATCATGCTAAGATGCTTTCTCAAACACTGATGCCCTTCTCACATGCATTTTCATTTCCAAAGCTCTCAGATAATTTTTTTCCTCTACTGACGATTTTTGATCCATGGGTTGTATTTAACAGGGGAGATTACAAATTGGGATATGGTGGTGGTTGGATTTGGAGAGGGGTGGGACACATATCAGAATGGTGGTTATCACTTAGAGGAGACCAGAGAGAGAAGCAGGATGAAGAATACTGAGGTGACTCTTACTAATTGTAGGGCAATGTCTCCACCATGACACCTTGTCAACCATGCATGTATCACATATGTCACAGAATTCCTAAGCTGGGACTTGGCAGAATGACTTATGACCCTCCTGGAACACAAGAGCATGAAGAGGCTGTAGTGGAGGCCATATCCCACTCATCTGCCCATCTCCCTTGGGAGGCTGTCATGAGAATTTCTCATCACTTTTTTTTTTTTTTTTGACCGGTAAGGGGATCGTAACCCTTGGCTTGGTGTTGTCTGCACCACGCTCAGCCAGCTAGTGCACCGGCCATCCCTATATAGGATCCGAACCCGCGGCCTCGGTGCTACCAGCGCCACACTCTCCCGAGTGAGCCATGGGGCCAGCCCTCACCTCCAAGTTTTAGTGAGATCTTCTGCTTCCTGTCTCACACTATTTAGGGCACAGCTGCAAGCTATAAAACTACTTAGCTGCAGCATGGCATTGACTCCTCAGCAGCGTGGTGCCCTGTTACTCATGTTGCACTTGTCAGGCTCCTTCTGTTGCCTCGTCACCATTGGAAGGGCCACAGGGAGCTTACACCTTTGGCTGATCTTCTTTTTGCTGTCTCTGTAGGTTTTAAACTGAATGTAAAAAGGGATTGTTTCTTTAGTGGTTAAATATTATCAGTCCTGGTCCTTTCCTGTCCCTGACATTTAGAAATTAAAGCCCCACAGGCATGGGCAAGAAGGGTCACAGGCTTATTCAGCAAATTCCAGGTTGCTAAACTTGGGAGTTGTGCTTACTCACTAAAAGAGGTGGTTTTAAACCTAAAAAATCAGCATCACTCAAGTAGGAGTTCTTCCCCCCCAAAAAAACAGAGATAGGTTTCAATAGGGGGTTTACAGCCACTTAGAGTGTTTAGGGGATTACAAATTTTTTACACGTGAAACCTGCTCTGCCCTTGTGATGCTCTAGTAATACTTTCATAGAGACCCCACTGCAGGGAAGGAGACTTGTTATATGGGAAAACTTTCAGAAATGTTTTTATTTCTCTTTCTCTGCAGGCAAGGATGTGTTGAATCTTATTTACAAGAGACGTGCTGTTAAAGAATATTGCAACAGAGTCCCTAATGACATGCAGAGTTACTCTTTTAGAGTTGTGATAAAGGGCTACAGTCCAGTCTCACATTCAGAGAGCAACACAGGATCAACCCTCTCAGACCTGATGGCTCTCCTACTGACAATACTGGTTTCCTTATCGTTTTTTTACTCTGTGCATCTGTGTGTGTGTGTGTGTGTGTGTGTGTCATTCATTCTTTGCTTCATAAGTTCTTGAAATTATCAAACTCCATTGTTCATTCATCCTATATGTTCAGCTGGCCTGTAGTAAACATCTAACATATGTCTCATCTCAAAGTGCAGTGTTTTTCAAACTTTTTTGACCAAGAAACAATAAATATATTTTACCTTGCAATCCGGGACACCCATATGGGTGGGTACGTGTTTCACTCATATATACATATACATATATCAGGGTACTTCAAAAAGTTCATAAAAAGATTTGTATTATCTTTTAATTCTATTTTTCCATGAACTTTTTGAAGTGCCTTCGTATATGGGTGTGCTTGTGTACACATGTCCATATATATGTACATGCATATAGTATATGTTTGTGCTCAGATATTTGTTTTCATATATTTGTGTTTATATATTTATATATATTTAAACAAAATAAAAATTTTACATAATAATCTTAGCACTTTATTTGGATGTTCTTCTGTTATAGTCTACTCTCTTTTATTGACCAAAGAAAGCCATATTGACCTCAATTCTTTCAGCAGATTTCTTGGCTATTTAATAGGTCTTCACTTGGCCTTTGAAAAATACTGCCACGTAAAATAAATTTGGGAGAACATAAAACAAACTTTGTTAAGAGGTCCACAGTCTAGCTGGAGAGAAAAGTAAAGGCTCAGCATATGTGACTTCTGCTTCTTTGGTCTTTCAACGTGTTGCACCTGTGACTAGCTAGGAAAATGATGAACCCGCTGAAGACAAGTTACCCAAATTTACAAAAGAGAGTAAGGCCATCCCCAACACCAAAGCATTGCTGAAGAAGAGAGGTTATAATGACTAAATCTGGGGAAGACCCGGGCAGCTGGATGGGAGTGTGATCCTCTTCCATCTTGCTCCTAAGACTTACTCCTAGACCATAGCCCTTCCCCTCCCCTTGTGTTAAATTCTGTTCCTTTTGAGGCTCCAGCCACTGGCTATTTTGCTCTGTATGACTTGTCAGTATCAGCTGTTAACCTAATTTACTGATGGCTAAAGCACCAACTTAGTTTTTTTTACACCCAAAGTCCTACAATGACTCTAGAAATCCGATGTAGGATCCTTAGGAGTGTTCAGTTGAATACCCCAATTTCATTTCAATGGATCTCTGTAATTCACTTCAGCCATCCTCTTCTGTGGTCATACTAAAAATTGTGCCATCATCAAGAATTGTTTCCCTCTGAAATCTTTACTTCAGACACCTCACTTTGAATAAAACCACTTGTCTTTCCAAAGATATGGTATTTTCAGGACTGTTCTCCCTTCTCAGTACCCATTAAATCTCTGCTTACATTACATCTTTACCTACTCAGTTTTGACCCCATAAGCGGTTCCCTCCTCTAGTTTTCTAGGTCGTATCATATACAACTTTGTGCTGTGGTTTTTAAGTTACACTCATCTGAAAAAACTGCAATCCTGAATCAAACAAACTAACCTTCCCCTTGACTACACCTGGATGCTGGGTTTCACTGGAGAAAAGCTGTACAGCTTCTGGTCTAGAATATCTAATAGTCATGGTGTGAAGCTTTAAGAGGGAATCTAACATTTTTTCACAGGTATTCTAGATTATCCTAGTTAGCTTTCTCTCCCATTCTACAGAAGGGCTATTTGGACCCATTGCCACCCTTCTCAAAACTTCAATCCCACCATTTCTCAGCTTCTTTTAGAAGATAAACTCCACGATGCCTGCACCCTTGTGTATATACTCTGCATAATACCCTCCCCTTTAGTGTGGAAAGAACCTATGAATTTGATGGGATAGTTCATTCCTTGATTAGGTTTTGTTATTTGAGCAACGTGATGGGATAGACACTCCCACAATTACATGACATTAAATAAGACTTTGTCATAACAGATGAGAGTGATTCTCCTGCTGTCTCTGAAGAAGTAGCTGCCATGTTTGAGAAGGCCACATAGCTAGGACATCAGGGGGTCTCTAGGAGCTGAAAGGAACCCTTTACCATTAGCCAACAAGAAAACAGGGACTTCAGTCCTAGCAAGGAACTGAATTCTGCCAAGAATCTGAATTAGCTTGGGATAAGAAACCTGGAGCCTCTGATGGGATTGCAACCCTGGCCAACACCTTGATTTCGCCCTGGTGAGACCCTGAGCTAACTTGTGCTAGAATCCCTGTGAGATAATAAATGTGTACTGTTTTAAACTGCTAGATTTGTGGCAGCATTTACACAGTGATAGTACAGTAAGTCTTCTGCCTTATAGCAAAATAGCATCTGGCAAAAGGAATCTTTCACAACTTCTTTTCACTAAACTTTCAATTTATCTTTCTAACTTTTCCTCTTTTGTCCTCATCCTCCTATAAAAGTATAAGGCCTGTTTCTTCTCACACCCCTTTTAGGCTTTCTCAGACAAATACTTAAACATAGCACCTTCTTTCCCACTTCAACTCAAACTCCTTCAATTCCACTTTTAATCTGATTTCCTCCCTTTCTCTTTTCTCTACAACACAGCCAAGATTCCTAAATTTGGAGCAGTCTAGAGTCAACATCTGCCCCATCATGAAATGCACATAAAATGGCAGCCTGTCTCTGGCACACTGAGATAAACTTGTGAGGCTGATCACGGACAGAGACAACTAGTTTGAGTGCTCCACACACTCCAAGGCGGTGGTTCTCAGGGAAGGTGTGGTCCTTGGACAAGGAGTATCAGCATCACCTGAAAACTTGTTAAAATGCAGACTCTGAGGACTCAACCCAGAACTACTGAGTAAAACTCTAAGAGCAGGGAACAGCAATCTGTATGTAGCGAGCCCTTTAGGTGATTCTGATGTACTCCCAAGTTTGAGAATTAGCACTGAGGTTGGGGGTAGGGGTCAGTATTTCCCTTAAGCTGTACTGGTTGAGAAACACTAGGTTATCTACATTAATAAGCTCTACACTTTCAAATAACTTTCATTTCTTAACACACAACAATCTTGTTTTGGTAGCACCAGGCCAATAGAATTACAATTGCAAAGATTATCCATGACTACTAGATCCAAGGGATGAAAGTTACTTCTAAATTGGGCACATTTTAGGTATTTAATGTTTTCTGAATAAGGGATTAACGTAGTTCCATTAAGTTCCTAAGAAAATTTGGGATAGAAACAAAAAAAAAGAAGAAGGAAAGAAAGAAAGAAAAAGAGGGAAAGCTGGAGATGTGAACTCATGGTGGACTTCTATCTGTGAAATAGTCTTCCTTCTCCAAGCCTGCCATGTTGTCTGAATTACCAATATAGATGTTCATTCTTGGTATCCTTGGATAGAATAGTGTCAAAGGGTGAACAAAACCAAAGCCATTTTGTGCCCCACCTGTCAGGTTAACTCCTGTTTAACCTCATTCCTTTGGTTCACTGGCTAATTTCACTTTAACCCTAGGGCAATCTGTAAAAGGAACACTACTTCCAGGGAGTTAATGACATTATGGTAGGTAGCATCAGTTCTGAGCACTAAAATCAAAATATCCCCACCTCATGAATCACAAGACACCTGGTCAATGATCTTGTCAACTTATTCTTCTTGACCTGTTTTCTTAAAGTTATTTTAGGAACAGAGTGTTGCTGTAAAACAATTTGGCTTAAATGCAGAGAGCAAGAGCTCTCATCTGCTAACATCTGATTCTTTATTGTATGAAACTTTCCTGTGTGTAAGTCACCCCCACTAATAAATATCTTTGTATTCTCTATATACCTTGGTCCCAAAGTACCTTCTCAATTTGCAAGGCATTATAATTTCTTCCCCATGCAAATAGTTTACATGTTACCTGTAATATAATAAGAATCATTAGATGTTATTGTTCTCAGATTAAATAGAGCTAAGGATATTTAAGACATTTTTATGATTAAAGACGGGTCAAGAAAAAGTGTTCTCAGAGGGTGTAGGGGACTTCAGGAGGAGCATGGCAGTTGGAAACCTGCTTCAATGTCCATTAGATAAAAATGAGCAGGAACATATTTGTTGCCAACAAAAATAAATTTATTTATTACCTCCTGCAACAAAGAAGACAGCCACCATAAGAAACCATAGGAAATCTTGAAAAGGATGAATTAAGTATTATAGAGATTGAAGGCTAGAGTTAAGCAAGGGACAGTACTGGCTGAGATTGGTCTGAGTTTGTAAACCAGAGAATTACTAAAACAATCATATCTCAATATAAACATATCATATTCCTAAAATGGTCATATCTTCAGAGCACCTGAGAACAATTACTGTTAGTTAGTTATCTTTATCTGGTATTTTATCTTGAAACATATCAGTCTGAACTATGTGGTATTAAAAGACCTTGAGCTTGGATAGTCTCTGTTGGACATGATACTTCAGTATACAGTATATCAGTTTTGCCAGTCATAGTACAGTCCATTTTGGAAAGGTGTGACTTTTGTCTGAATTCTTAGTTTCCTCCTAATAAACTGACAGCTGGACAATTTTTTACTTTATCACATGTGTATTGAAGGACTGTGCCAAGTGCCATTCATCACCTGATGAGTTACCTCATTTAAAGACAGGACTATGAAATGGTGAAGTACAGAGATAAAAGACACTAAAATATCATTTAGAGTCAACCTCAGGTTTCTTAGAAACTTAAGAAGAGAAATTAGGACAATGGCAGGATCAAGAGAAGACACAACCAATGGCACAAGTAGAGCCAACCATTATACTATTCAGCTATAGTCAATATGATGCTCAGACTCCAAGCTGGAATAAAGGCAGTACGTGTTCTCCTGATATGCACATGAATTCAGCAGGAGAGAGAAGGCTGGGCTGACATTGATCCTCCTGTGTCCACATTGCTCCAACGTGGCCTTCCAGTCTCAAGAAATCACTTAACACTAGTCTTACCTGGTAAGATTTCCAGGGTATTGTTGCATTTCCACTCTTCATTTATCACATAGGGAATTTCTACCCACAAACTGCCAATCTAGAACAGTGCTCTTCAGTGTGATAGCCATTAGCCACATGTGGCTAGTGCTGCTGAGGAACTAAACTTTCACTTTATTTTATTTTAATTCATTTAAATTTAAATTTTAAATGGGTACTTGATTCAGTTATTGGAAGACTTCAATATGTTTGAGACAACTTGGTTATATGAATCTGCTTTCTCAACAATACATTTTAGGATATCAAAATAGATTCCTTGAACTTGTTAAGACAAGATATGATGAATGGGAGGGAAGTGGGGGGGGAGAAAAAGAAAAAAAAATAGAGATCAAGGATTGTCAATGAAAATTTAACATCCAAATAGAGATGTACTGTAAGTATAAAATACATGCTCAATTTTGAAGCATTGACACAAAAAAAGAGATAGCAAGAAATTGCAAACTATGTCATTAATATTTTCTATTTGAATACATATTGAAATTATACTGCTTTGGACATATAAGGTCAAATAAAATATATTACTAAAGTTAATTTCACCTGGCTCTTTTTACTTTTCTTACTGAGGCTACTAAAAAAATTAAAAATACAAATGTGGCTTACATTGTATTTCTATTGGGCAGCATTAGTCTAGATTACCAACAATCCAATGAGATATTTACCTTAGATATTTTATAGTTTCTTCCTTGTAAAATAGTATGCTACCTTTTCACTTACCGTTTTATGTATCATCATTTTTAATTTATTTTTTGAAAACAAAGTTAGAGGCTCTCTTTTCTTACCAGACAAAGAAACAAGAAGGCATCCAAGCACTCAAAGAGTTATTGATGTTGCTAAATACTAGTCTGTGTTAGTCCTTAGATCTCTTTACAAATATACCTTTCCTTCAAGGCACATGATAGGATTACTCTGTCCCATCCCCTTCAAAGTTAGGCATGGCCAGGACACCCATTTCAACTGGTCAATAAAATGTGAACTACAGACACATTTGATCCGGTATGTGAGTTGCCACATGCTTTTATACTTGGGAAAGCTCATGCTGAGATAGAGTTTCTATAAGCCCGGGTCCCTAATAGGACCACAGCTTCCTGACATCCCATAGCAACACAGAGTGTGAGTAAGAAATAAAATGTCCATGGTATTAAGCCAGTAACACTTGAAGGATTTGTTACTACAGCAAACCCTGAAGTATGCTTTATAATTGGTAACTGAAGTCAGGAAGCCACCCAGATCACCTAGACATATACACACATGTGTGTTGCTATAATGTAATTGTTGGTTTACTTGTGAATCTCTCTCTCATCGGACTCCTTAAGAGCAAAAACTGTATGCTTTTCATTTCTGCACACTACCAGAGGATCTGACACACAGCAAAAGTTAACAAATATTTTAAGGCTGAAAAGAACAAATGAATGGATGAGTCCCATAGCAGGTAGTTGAGCCTTTGGGGCAGGGAGGTCTCTCAGAAGGGAATAGAAGAAGAGGAATAAAAAGATTGCTGAACTAAACTTGAGGCTCAAATGATGATGAAAACCACAAGTCTGTTGTAGCAGGTAGCTACATGGATGAGGGATTTTTCTTCATTTCTGCTCGTTTGCTTGCTTATGTTTTCACTTTGGTTTGGTTTGAGTTGGGTTGTGTTTTTGCCAGTGCTGTTCAAATGTACGTATGGCTTCAGAGTCAAATATTTGCAGGTCATCTGACCAGAGAAGGACACTAGGGCAGCAAGGGTGCAAGCCAGTAAAGGGATAGTAACTGGAGTCTAGACCAAATGAGCTATGATTTGAGAAGATAAAAAGACTCCCCAGTGAAAAGGGATAAAAAGGTAGGTTCAAGGGAGTGAGGTATTGATGGGGAGAGGTACAGTAAATATCCGATCAAACTGAGTTCCAAATCTTCCCTGCTGTTGATCAGGCTGAGAGGACAGACACAGATAAGTCCAGCTGCAAAGTTAACAGAAAACGATATTTCTCCCAAGGGCAGTCTTCAGTTGTAAAGTGTCACAATGACCCCTTCTTTGAGTGACTACTGCTTTCTTCCTCACTGGAAACTTGCCCAGAGAATCAAAGTCACTTTGGCTGAGAAGTAGCTTGATCTTCAACCCAGAAGCAGAGATACAGGTCACAGGTTTCTAGGTACAACATTTGTGTCTATCTTAACTTTGTCATTTTTGAGAAAACAGGACCCTGTGTCCACCTCACAGTTCAGACCTGACATGAATCTAGTTACAGACAGCGTGCTTTACTTTGAGTTTCATTTAAATTTCCTAAAATTCACCCTTCCCCCAAATCCTATAGCAAGTTGTTGGTGAGATGCCCTACAGTTCATCAGACCAACAAACTTAACTGTATCTGACTACAGGTTTGTCCTTGGTGATCTTTAGTGCACTGGACTAACACAGAGTTTCTCGGTCTCAGCACTATTGACATTTCGGTCTGGATAATTATTTATTGTGATTGGGGGGAAGGCTGTCTTGTACATTGTAGGATATTTAGCGGCATCCCTGGCCTATACCCACTAGATGCCAGTAGCAACTCTCTCTGCCAACAGTGTGACAATCAGAAATGTCTCAGTACATTGCTAAAAGTATCCCTGGGAAAAAAAAATTGTTCCCTGTTGAGAATCACTGGGCTGAGGCACACATTCTCAGTGGGGACAATATTATTCCTAAAAGGACAAAAAATGGAGGAGTTTTGGGGGGAGGGGAAGAAAGGAACATTTTAGATATTACAATGATTAGTGGCCCTCCAAGGGATCACAGTACATAAACAGATAAACAGTCTATGAGCAGTATCAAAATTTCATGGGGGAGAGGCCAATCAGAAAAAAGAAAATCTAAAAAGGCTCTTTTCAAAAATAATGAATAAAAATAAAAAGGCTCTTTAGAGGGCATTGATGAAAAAAAGTTAAGAAATCATAGGCTGCAGTGGGAGGGGGAGAGAGAGTGTTGGAGGGACCCGGAATGGGACATAGATTATGAGTAATGGGAGATTCAGTGCAGGGATAGTTCTTCTGGGAGTGACGAATTCCATTGTGTGACTATGTGGGAGTGGAGTGCAGGCAAAGGGTAGAAGAGAATAACTCAAGATGATGGCTCTAGGGTCTGGGATATTTAAATTTGAATTAATTAAAATTAAATAAAATTTAAAATTCAGTTTCTCAGTCTAACTAGCAATATTTCAAGTATGCAGTAGCCTCAAGAGCTAAGTGGGTTTCTTGTATTAGTTTCCTAGGGCTGCTGAAACAAATTACCACAGACTGAGTGGCTTAAAACAGCAAAAATTTATTCTCTCATAGTTCTGGAGGCCAGAAGTCTGAAATCAATTGTTAGCAGGGCCATGCTCCCACCAGACACTCTGGGGGAGAATTCATCCCTTGCCTCTTCCAGCTTCTAGTAGCTGTCAGCATCCCTTGGCTTGTGGCCTCATCATTCCAATCTTTGTCTCCACAGTCAAATGGCTTCCTCTTCTCTCTGTCATCTCCTCTGTCTCAAAGCTTCCTCTACCTCTCTCTTATAAGGATACAAATGATTTCATTTAAGGTCCACCTGGATAATCTAGGATAAATTCCCTCTCAAGATTCTTCTTAATCACATCTTTTACCAGGTAAAGTAAAGTACACAGGTTCTGGGGATTATGACGTAGACATACATGCAGGGCCAGCATCAAATTCACTATGGTACTGTATTAGCACAGATGTAGAACATTTTTATCATTGCAGAAAGTTCTTTTACAGTGTTGTAGAGAGCAAGGCTATGAACCAAATGTCAAAACACTTGATGAATGGTCAGAAATGACCTAATGGCTGGTGAATCTACTACAAAGAATGAATGCCGTGTTATAAATTTCAAAGAAGTAGGGTTTGTTTGCTTGTTTTTTAATTATTGTTATTTATTGTGGTAAAAACACATTCCATAAAATATAACATCTTAATCATTTACAGGTACAATACAGTGGTGTTAACTATATGCATGCTGTTGTGCAACAGATCCCTAGAACTATTTAATTTTGCAAAACTGAAACTCTACAGCAATTGAACAGCAACTCCCCTTTTGTGCCTCCTCCCCAGCAGCCACCGTTCCACTTTTGTTTCTAAGAGCTTACCTACTGTAGATAGCTCATATAGGGGTATCTTGCAGTATTTGTCTTTTTGTGACTGGCTTATTTCACTTAGAATAATATCCTCAGAGTTCACCCATGTTGTTGCATGTGACAAGATTTCCTTCTTTTTAAAGCTAAATAATATTCTGTTGCACATATATACTACATTTTCTTTATCCATTTACTTGTTGATGAACATTTAGGTTGCTTCCAAAAAGGAATGGGGTTTTTACAGCTGCTGGAGAAACAAAGACTCAAAATAGCAAGGGAGAAACAGGAAAAATTTTAACACTCTTGCACTCAAAGGTAAAAGGAATCTTTCATTCACTCAAAACATACAGGGTACTTCAAAAGCTCATGGAAAGGTTCATATTGTCTTTTAATTCTATGTTTCCAGGAACTTTTCGAAGTACCCTCATACTGACAATGCATTCAAGTCCCAGGCACACTGCTAAGGACCAGGGATAGGTGAATCATGTGTGTACACAAGGCCCCTGTCCTCTCAAAGTATACAGTCTCAAGGAGGTGTGGGTGCGCTAGAAAATATTCTGAGGTGCTAGAATTGCTCTAGAGGCATTGACCACTTGGAGGGTGCTGTGTGTGTAGGTGGGGAGGGGGGGTCAGCGACTTTCCTCAGAAGTGCTTTGAGTAGGTAAGAAAAAGGATCAGCCACAGTAAGATATCTTTAGAGACTGCGGCGGGTGAGCACCACAGAACCAGAAAAACAAGCACTCCTGCTCCTATGTGCTCCCCCAATTATCCGAACTACGGAAATAGCCCGTCCCACCTTCTCTGGTCACGTGGGCCTTCAGGCACAGCAGGATCTCATTGGCCAAGCTTCCTGAGAGGGCGGGAAGAATGAGAAATGGGGACCAATAGGGACAGCCAGCCTACCGTGGAGGCCCCGCCCCCACGCCTGTGCCGTGCCCTTTGGCCTAGGTCCAGGAAGAACAGCGTCCAGGATCAGCAGCACCAAGTACGGGCGCCAGGTACAGGTTCCCTACCCACCCCGGGGACACCTCCTGCCTCTCAAGCCCATCCCGCCCAGGGACAGGCTGCCCGTCTCACATTCTGGAAAGGAGTGGACAGGCGAGAAGCTCCCTTGGGCCTACAAATCTAGGCAGCGTTTCGGCGTCGCAGGTGCCTGCAGAGGCCAAGCTTGCAGCGCCGCCCACTGGGCTTCGGAGTGGGAGGGCGAGCCTGGACCGCCTGGGTGTGCTCCTTTTCGCAGATCTCGGTTGATTGGCCCCGTCTTCCACAGAGAGACGGGACTGGACGAAACCTCAGCCATGCATCCCGCAGCTCCGATCAGCCTCCTGTTGGCCTGCAGCCTGGCTTTTGTGCCCTTCTTTGCAGGTGAGAGCACCAAATGGGGCCCTCTCGAATTCCCACACGCATTCCTGAATCCCCGTCTGCTTTCTCTACCCGGTCCCAACCTGTGTTCATTCATTTCTGCCCTTACTGTCATTCCTCCCTGCATTCTCTATCGCATGCCCCCTTCAATGTCACCTTCCCATGCTGGCACGGCGCTCATCATTGCACCGGCAACGAACAAAGAGACGTGATTCCTGCCTTCATAATGCTTACAGTCTACTGAACAGCGCTGGGGACAGTCCAGAGTGTCACCTCCAGATCATCCACTTACCAACTGCAGGGCCTCAAGCAAGGAGCTGAGCTCGTCTGTGCCTCTGTATCCTCATTAGGGAACTAGGAATATTGGTTCTTGCCTCTTGGAGTTGTGAGGAGGATGCGAGTTAGTGAAGGGCTGACACAGTGCCTGGCACTTAATAAGCTCTCATTAGAGTACCTATATTTGTTTGTTTTTTTCTGGAGACCAGTTCATGTTGGGGGAAGGAAGGAGGAAAGAAAATATTCAACACTGAAATGTGAATCATAGGACTTTGTCCAACTAGTTCTTCCCTGATTTCCCTGAGGGTTATGGAGTAGTGTGTGAACAGGCTGTAACCACCCCTGGTTGTTCACCAGATGCAGGATGTTCTGGATCTGCTTATGGGGAGGAATCATTCGGTTCATGCCACATAATCATTTAACATTTCCCCCATTGCTGCCAGGTCCCCAAGGCAACCTCCCCCATCACCCAGATAGTCCACTCATTTAGTGGCCAGGGGCTTTGACTGCTCATGCCTACCCCCTTGCACCTTTTCTTTTTCCCTCAGTCTCTCAAGTTTCCATTATTTCTTTGACAGGAAAAGGCAGGGCTAAGTGAAAATAGACTCACCACCCACCTCCCCTTTTCTCCTGCCCCATACTGGTGAACCAGCCACCACAATAGAAACAGTTATCACTTAATAAGAATTCATTATGAGCCAGTTTAGGATTTTTGATAAGTTAAGAAAGGTCAGCCAAATTTTAGGTAAAATTCCAGGTCTTTTATGATTTCTCTTCGCCCGCTTTCCACACCCAATAAAAGACTACAGAAAATCACTCATTTTATTTATTTTGAGAACAGGTCTCAGATAAAATATGGGAGTTTATCTTAGAGCATGCCATTTTCAAATTCTCTTCTCATTTCCCCAGTTCCTGTCTTCCCTACTCTGTCATATCTTGCTTCCTCCAGAGCCCAAACCTGTTTTCACTGAATTTTCCCAAAGCTCATTTTTTAAAAAGGGTGGAAAAATCGTTGTTCCTCCAACCATAAATAGCTGAGAACAGTGCTATTAACCTGCCCAGGGTGCTCTTTATTTTAATAGAAACCAAAGCTCAAAAATAACCAAAAAAAAAAAAAAAGAGAGAGAGAGAGAGAAAGAAAGAAAAAAGAAAAAGAAAAACTTTTACTGGAATACTGGTCTTAAGAGAGTGAGATGTGTATTTGGTTGAGAGAGCAAGGATATCTATCAGTCTGTATATGGCACACATTCTAGTAATTTCTTTCCAGTTTAGGTGCTATTGCCCTGGGAATCAGCACCCCAGTTAGGCCCTACAAGGGCAGAAGGAGGAGTGAGGGTAGCTAGAAAAGTGATACTAAACCCCACACTTAACCAGGTGACCACTTGTTTCCTCAAAGGTGCCCTCTTACAGCAAAAGTACTCTCATGGTCAGAGCTTGCTTCGTGATTGTGATTTGTAGTAAAGTTTACTCAAATATTTTCTATAATAAACCTTTTTTTTAGGGAGCAAAAACAAATTTTAGAACCCTTCATATCCTATTTTTCCCACTTCTTACATTTACTATATCTATTTATTTTTAATTGTATGTCTCTTAAAATAAATAACATATGCCTATGGCATAAAATGCAAAAGGTGTAGAATTGAGAGTATATCATCCTTTCCTCTTTTGCCCCCAGTTCAACTCCTTGGAGGCAATCACGGTTATCCTTTTCTTGTGTGCTTTTCCAGAAATGGTCTGTGTATTTAGAGACAAATCCAAATGTACCTTTTTCTTCCAAATCCAGCATTTTATACCCAGTGTTCTACACCTTGTTTTTCTTCCTTAAACACACATCTCAGAGAGCCTTTCATATCAGTGCATATAGAGTGCCACATTCTGTCTATAGCTGTATCCGCCTGTTTAACAGATATGCTAGAATCCATCTAACCATGAATATTTCAGTCATGTTTAATCATTTATTATCACAGAGGATGCT
This sequence comes from Cynocephalus volans, assembly GCF_027409185.1. Lineage (NCBI taxonomy): Eukaryota > Metazoa > Chordata > Mammalia > Dermoptera > Cynocephalidae > Cynocephalus > Cynocephalus volans. Next base: position 38,263,416 of record NC_084463.1, read on the forward strand.
GCAATGAATAACCTCATACAAATACAATTATACATGTAAGAAAATACCTAGGAATTGCTGAGTTTGTGCAATCTAAATTGTGATTCTATATTATCAAATTGCCCTCAAAAAGTAGTACTAATTTACACACAAGAAATAGATGGGGATGCTGTAGTTTTAATTTTCATTCCTCATTGCATTCTTAATGACCCAAATGTCTACATCTATGGTGGCCAGTACAGTGGCCACTAGCCGCGTGTAGCGATTGAGCATTTGAAATGAGACTGCTGTGACTAAGTGTATTAGTCCGTTTATGCTGCTTATAACAAAATACCTGGAACTGGGTATTTTATAAAGAAAACAAAATTTATTGCTTAAAGTTTCTGAGGCTAGGAAGTCCAAAGTCCATCTGGTGGTGGCGACAGTGACCCAGGGGTCTCACATGGCAAGATGGTGGAAGCAGAGAGAGCAGAGAGAGGGAGACAGACTCTCCTCTTCTTTTAAAGCCCTCAGAACCACACCCCTGACCACCATTTTTAATCCATTCACTACTTCAGGGTCCTACAATCCAATCACCTCTTCATTCATTATTATGGTAATCGAAAGGCTCCACCTTTCAATTACCATAATAGGATTTCCCACCCTCTTAACAGTCACAGTGGGGGCTAAGTTTCTAATACATAAAACTTGGGGGACATAAAGCTCCAGTGAGTTTGGGGGGACGTACTTCAATCCACTACACTAAGGAACTGAATTTTTAATTATATGTAATTTTAATTAACTTAAATAGACACATTGGACAGAATAGCTTCAGAGCAGAATGGAATGTGAAATAGTTTAGAAAAAGTGAAAGAGAGCTATTAAACATTTTGCTGAAAAATTATGACTAGGAAAGTATCTTTAATGCTAATAATTGGAATTCTTTTTTTTTTTTTTAATTACTTTTGGACTGTGCTTCATCAAGCAAGACTCTCTAGGAAGAACCCTGGATCTCTAAGGGTTGTAGTGCCTGGTGAGCCGTCTAGGCATCTCCAGACTTGGCTTCTCCCTCTCTTCATGGTAGCACATGGCTTCCAGGCCATTAGCATCATCAATCCCCGCCCTCAACCCTGCTCTTGCCCAGGGTGGAGGGCTGGCTGCTCTTACATTTGCAGAGTTCAGGGTGATGTGGCACAATACTTAAAGGTATACATTAAACTAAAAAAAAAAATGTTGACATATCTCCCATCCTGGGCACATATGCTTTCAGAACGACTAAAAGGCCTGGAATTTTCACACTCCTCAGAGTTCCATGGCAGGGAATGGCAGCACTGAGAGATCCCAGTCTCAGTGTGCAGCCCATTTTCATTCCTCTCTCTGCCTTCCCTTTCACTATAAGGGGCGTCATCATCATGTGTGTGGACACAGCAGTCCTGAAGTCCAAGCTCCCTACTTCCACAGCTTCTGAGAACTGCTTGTTGAGCCTTCATTCTGTTTGAGCAAGAAATTCCAGGATTCTTGGTATCCAGGCAGGGGAAGGAGAAGGTGTACAGGCCCCTGGTCAGTGTGTCCCTGCGCTGCCAGCTGCTATTACTTCCCCTTGCCCTCAAGTTTCCACAGGTTTCCACTTCTCCTTTTGTAGTTCCTCCGTTCCCTACTCTGCTCCGGGACGTTTTTCACTGAGCAGCCAAGCCCACTCTTTGCCCATGACAGCAGGGGACAGTGAAAATACTCACCACTTGGATGGAGGCAGGGAGTCCATTGACTTCAGTTCACTGAGACATTGTGATGAAGCCCCAAAGGCAGAGAATGAAGAAAGGCTAAAAGGCTCCTTTTTGTCAGTTGGGGCCCCTTCTCTGAGCAGGATGCTATGTGCGCCACATCCTGTGACCTTCACTTGTAAGACCAAATTGTTCTGTGCAAGTGTTCGGAAGCAGACCTCTTTAGGCTTCCACTCAAAAAATGTCACATTTGTAGTGAGGCCTTTCGTGACCACCCTATGAATTGCAACCCTGCCCTGCACTTATTATCCTGTTTTGTTTCTCTGTGTAATATTTATCATCATCTGACGTACCATGTCTTTTTCTTCCTTGTCTTTATCTGCCTTCTCCATCAGAAAATAAGCTGTGTAACGGCAGGGATTTTTGTGGTAACTCCATTGTTGGATGAGTTTGAAAGTGTCACATGAAAAATACTGGGGTGGGGACTAAGGGATGGTGAATGAGGTGGATCCAGTTCTAGAGGCTGTTCTGTGAGCATGGGCGCATTCGCCTACCAGTGGCAAATAGCCAGCCAGTTTTCTGCCTTTTTGTTTGTTTGTTTGTTTAACAGGCCCCTGGGAGATTAAAATGAGTGACCTTGAGGAGAAGGATGTTGATGAATTCAGCTCCAGTGGTTTTCAATGCCCAACATGCTTTGCAGTGCAGAGAAGAAGATGTGATACAGCACTCAAATGGTGTGCAGCAGATAAAATAAAGTGTGTTGAATTCTCTGGCATCGTAAACACAGGTACTTTTCTAGGATGCAATATTCTGTAGACACAGAACAAGTGACACTCTCACAAGTTTTTGGGGCATGAGTTCCAAGGATAGTGTTGAGGAGAAACCAGCAATAGTATGGCATATCATGAAGAGCTGTGATTTAAGGCCCATCGGGGTTGGATTGTTTCCACAGCTCTTCTTTACCTTCTCACTTCTTCCTGCTGACTCTGGGGAGTTCAGTCTTCCTGAAGTTCATCATTAGTGATGTAAAGAGTAGACATAACTGAAACACAGATGCACCAACTCCCTGAGTATCAGCAGTTCCTAACAAAGTCGTCATTAATTGCGTACAGCATGCTCCTAACAAAGCCATTAGGACTTCTTAGTACCATTAGCATAAAGTGTCTATAAAAGCATATGCTATATATGTATGCATGTATAGAGGGAAAAGCACATATTTACTTATTTTTGGAATCTCTATTTTGTTCCATAAGTCAAAAAAAAGAAAAGGATATGCTAGATCCTCGAGTGATAATGTAGGTTGGGAAAAAGTTCACTTAAATTAGGTTTAGAAAATATACAAATATTTGATTGGCATAGGTTGTAAGGGGATGTAGGGATTTGGAGGCCTTGCATTTGGAGGACACCATTCCAGCCCATTGCCTCTTCTAGAGAGTGTCATGTTGGATGACTCACACAAGAGTGTGGCCTGACTTATATCATGCTCCAGCCTAGTCTGTGTGGGTAAAAGGGAGAGTACAAGGAAGGAGGAGGAAAGTGGAAGTCTCATTCATGGTTTCTTGCAGGTGTTAGAGACATAGCTGTTGAAATGAAGAAATGCATACGAGCAGACCTATGCAAAGAGGTGATAACTTCTTATATGGGTTTTCCAATTACTAACGAAAGCAGAAATTGCAAATCACCCATCAGAAATGGGGCCAGAGTCAGACCCCCAACTCCCATCTTTTTTGTTCTCCTCCTGGGAAAGCTACTTCACTGAGCTCCTGCAAGGGCCCAGCCACCTCTGTTTATGAATTAAACATGCATTTTTTTGTTTATGTATTCTTTCACGACTATTTATTTCTCCATAGGTATGTTCAGTTGTCCATTTATTTACTCATTCAGCAAGGTTTACTTTTTGTGTACCCAGCCTCACACAAGTGGGCCAAAGTCAATCATCACTGGATCCTTACCTTTAAGATCCCAAAGCATTTAGAGAATGAGGACATGTGCAGGTGAAATGCTAGAAAGTAACATAGGAAGCATGAATAAGAATGGTAGAGCTCTGCTCAAGCAGCCTAAGGTGATTGATTTGGACACAGGGTAGAATTGGAAGATTGTGGATTTTGGTCAGTAGAAATAGCATGCACTGGAACATGAAGATGGGGAAGTGGGCAGAGGCTAGGGTACAGTGGCTGAGATTAAAGGTTGGGAGGGGGAGAAGAAGGTATCAGTTAGTACATGGGCCTGACTGCAAGGGTCTTTCTGTGAATGATGGAAGGCGCCACCCATGGGTGAATACGGTGAACTCACTGAACTGATCACATGCCTGCTCTGTGATAGAAAGCAGTTAGTTCCCTTTGGTTCACTAAAGGGATAGTCTGAAAGCTGAGGTCTCTCTTTGGTACTCACCCCTGACTGCTTATTAGAATCACCAGGGAGCTTGGAATTAGAATGCTAATCCAAGACACACTGCCAGAAATTCAGATTCAATTAGTCTGGGGTAAGCCTGGCTCTGGCCCCCATTTTTTGTCCTTTGCTTGTTTTGTTTTAACCCCTCTCCCCAGGTGATTCTAATTTTCAGCTACTGTTCAAAAAATAAATAACTGATGTATGAGGAAAAGACCTAAATTGTTATTTTACACAAAAAGAAAGGCCTTTAATTAAGCCAACCAACAATTGCATGTAGAACAGAAGAACTTTCCAATGATATCACATATCAATTTTTCAAAGTTTGAAAAATTGCAAGTACTCTTTAGCTTTAGATGAGTTGTGCAATGTAGAAACACTCACCAAATTAATATGTTTTTTCTTGAAGGACTTCAAAATTTATGAAAAAAAATCAATTCATGACCCAAAAATTCAAACTCATGGCATAGATATTTTTAATCTTTTACAATTGTCAAAGAAAATTTTCAGTTAAGGTGATTAAATTAGTTTCTGTCATGACAAATTGTACTCCAGGTATATTAGGTCGAATATCAGGATTTATTGGAATTTTTAAATGAGGCAATTTTTTTTATAGCTTCATTCTGCTGAAAATTTTTGTACTCAGTTTTCTCAAGCAGACTTTATGAAAAGAATCATGGATAGAGTTTTCAAAATCATTCACTTTACACGTGCAAGTGCCATGAATAATTGCCACTTTATGGAACCATTAAATGAAATACAAGACAATGAATTTAATGATCTTGTGTTCTCTGCCAATACTCATCAGATGAATCATGAAAGATATTTACAAAGATTTACCATACTCTTAATTCCAATTCAAGATTTTCTTCAAACAAAAGGAATACTTACTAAATATTTAATATTCAAAGACCACAATGTGTTGTGTAATTCATGTTTTCCCACTGATATTACACTGCACATACAGGAACTAAATTTTAACCGTCAATAAAAGGAAAAGCTTATTTGTGATCTTGCTAAACAAATATGAAGATTTATGTTGAAATTGAGACTTTTTATAAGATAAAAAATGGTATTTTACATACTTTAACATGAATTGCATACAGAAGATTTTTATGGTATTCAACATTGTTATTTAGAGTGGCTGTAAAAACCACAAAAACATTAAACACTGTTGATATTGATAAATTTAGAGTTGGTTTTTCATCTTTGCAATAGCACTTTCAATATGATATTAAAAATATTGAGTGGACACAGAATTAGTGAAGTTAACTAATTTAGATGAATTTAGTTTTGAAATTGATATGCTTTTGCTTGAAAGTCAAGTCAGGAGAATGACATCACCAATGGCAGGGTTGGAGACAGCAGCCTTCATGCCCCTACAAAAAACATATTCAGCTATCCATGAGTACCCTGAGAGATCACAGAGGCCCATAGAGGAAGCTGAAGCAATGCACTGGAACAAGAAAAAACAAAAGGAGAATATCTACACAAGAAGGATCACTGGTGAGGTCAACATCCCTGAGATGCCAGGAGATGGCGAGGAACAAAGAAGAAAGGTGGAAGCTATTCGTGTCAGTCATGTGTCAGAAACCACTCTGGTTCCCAGCAGCCTGCACCACAGAGACATTTTTGTCTTTTGCCAGTTAGGTGACAAACAGCCATTCCCGCTGGGGAACCCCAGAGAGGGAGATGCAACTAGACACACTTCCCCCCATAAGCAGCTGCTGTTGAGCCACTTCAGGAAAGGAGTTGCCACCTCCACCAACCCCACGTGTGCCGTGACCCCTAAGCCACAGCCTCCCCACAAGTACTTATGCTCCCGACTGGGCTTTGTGGCTGCACTTGCCTGCCTACATCTCAGACACTGGAGCCATCACCATAGCAAGCTAGTTATACTCCAGGCTCCAGAGCCTAGATCTCTCTGATCATGCCATCTCAGTTGCCATAGAGAGCTAGGCCACATCCTAACCCCAGAGCCACTCTAACTCTGTGCATGCCTGTGCTCCCATACTTGACTTCCCAGCTGCTTCACAAGCACCCACACCTCACGCAGAGTTACCAATGTAGCAGTGGGGGCACCTACACCCCAAGCACCAGTGCCATTAGTACTGTGGACCCCAGAGCTGGATTTCCTCCACATGTGCTCAGGCTTCAAGCCTGAGCTTTGTGGCTGCTCCATGAATGCTACTCATCAAACACCAGTACCACCACCATCAGGAGCGAGCCCTGAAGCTAGACCCACTGCCAAGAGGGAAACCTTCAGCCACAACTTCCCCAGTGGGAAAAAAAGATTGGAAGGACTTTAGCAGCCATCACCACTGAAGGCCCCAACAACTCTCACTACCACTGCAGACATACACAGTGCTGGCCACTAAGGATCCCAGCAGTCATCAAAAACACTAATCTCAACAGACAGAGCTGCACAGAGACTACACAGATGTGCCTTCACTGGTGCCATAATCACTTTACCTCACCCTGTAACTGCCCTCATGCCTCAATGTAAGGGAAGGTTTTTCTGTGCCAATACTAGCCCATAAAATCTGGAAGAGTCGACTGCTCCACCTAATGCACAGACATCATCATAAGGCAATAAACATGAAAAACCAAGGAGATATAACACCATCAAAAGAACACAATAACTTTCTAGTACCTGACCCCAATGACATGGAGATATATGAACTGCCGGAAAAACAATTCAAAATAATCATCTTAAGGAAGCTCAGCAAATTTCAAAAAAATACAAAGAAACATGTTAACAAAATCAGGAGCACTATAAATTAACAAAATGAGAAATTTAACAGACAGACTGAAATTATATTAAAAAAAGAATCTCTCGTACTGAAATATGCAGTGAATGCAGTGAAAAATGCAGTAGAGAGTGCCGACAACAGAATTTATCAAGCAGAAGAAAGATGCTGTGAACTTGGCAACAGGTTATTTGAATATATACAGTCAAGGAGAAAAAAAGAAAAAAGAAAAAAAGAAATGAAGTAAGCATATGAGATTTATGGGACAGCATCAAAAGAATAAATATTCAAATGATAGGTATTTGAATTACTGGTGTTAAAGAAAAAGAAGAGAGAGACAGAGACAGAAAGTTTATTTACATAAATAATAGCAGAAAACTTTCCAAACATACTACACATTAAACTTTTCTAATTTGCCATCCATCTGCCCAACCAGAATGGAAGATCACAAAGGCAAGGGGTTTTAATCTGCTTCGTTTACTACCCTGTCCTCAGCATCAAGAACAGTGCTTGCCACATAGTATGTGCTGAAGAATGTTGGCTGTATTGATGGATGAACACAGGAAAGGGTGGATGGATGGAAAAACAAATGGAAACAAAATATGGCTTAATTGGTACTTACACTATGAATAGCCACAAGATGGAGACATTTCGTAATAAAATTTTATCTCTATTTTTTTTATCTGCCTTCCCCACCCCTCTGTATTTGTGTATCTCTTTTACCTCAGTTTCTCTCTTTCTGTTCACATCCCTCTGTGTGTGTTTGCGTGCGCGCGTGCGTGTCCTTTGATATTTTGTGTCATTTCCTGTAGATTTGGATACATCTTTCTCTGTTCACATAGTCTTCATTTGCAGAACAAAAGAAAGAACTCAAGTAGGTAATTATTTTCATTTTTTTGTGTAGCCTACTGAATTTTTACAGTGAATTTAACAGATAAGTAATATTTCAATTCAAAAATAGATAAGTAGCATATTTGCATTTTGTATTCATAAATTATTTTAAAGCTAAATTAATTTACTTTTTGTTTCTGTGCCCTTAATAGAGTGTCTCCTGAACTCCAAGGACAATCGCTCTGAATGAAATAACAATTCAATTCAGTTATGTGCTTTTTCTTTCTTTTTTTTTTATGCTTTTTCTTTTGATGCAGACTAGTTCTTGTCATGTGGCATCACCTTCAGAGGTAGCCAAGGCTGTTCCAGATGAGAATGTCCACCTTCTCTGCTCACGCAGCTCCTGGGGGCCCTAAGTCTCACTAGAATTGACAGGCACCCACACTTCACCACCACCAATTCCACATGACACTCAGCTGTGGGTCTGCCAAATTTTCTGTCCAAGTTTATTCGACACATTCATATGCTGTCCTTATAAAGCCACTAGTCCACACACATGATAACCCAATAATCCATGAACCCATTCAAGGATTAATTCATTCATGAGGGCAGAGGCCCTCATTATCCAGTCACCTCCTAAAGGTCCCACCTTTCAACACTGTCACATTGGTGATCAATTTTCCACATGAGCTTTGCAGGGAACAGACATTCAGCCCATCTCAATTTCTGATAAAATGATGAGCTTGGTCTCTCTCTTCCTCTCACTCACTTTTCTGCCTTCTGCCATGAAATGACATGGCAAGAAAGCCCTCAGATTTGGTGTCTCAATCTTGGACTTTCCAGTCTACAGAACTATGAACCAAATAAATTTCCGATCTTTATAAATTACCCAGTCTCAGGTATTCTTTATAGCAGCACAAAACAAAATAAGACACTAATATTTCCAATAAAGGATAGGAGCAGTTACTCCTTAATCCCCCAAATAAGATGAGAAGGTTGGGATTAGATGTCACCAAGGACCTGCAATTTCTGCTCTGGAAAAATCAGCAAAAGTCGTCAAAGAACATCCCCACATGGTGTTCATGCAGGCTTGATGGTAAAGGCCAGGCTAAAAGAAGTACCCCCTCTTACCTGTAAATTGGGCTTGTTCTGGACTTCCCTGATCTGTTCAAGCAAATAGAAATCCCCACTTTCAGGCTAAAGGTAAGAACAACTCATGAGTTTCTTGGTGTTACTTGATACTGCAGTTTTAGATAGCAAAGGGCAATAAAACCCCTGTGGTTGTTCTATATTCTTGGGTCTCTGCTTCCCTCGTTGCAGTTAAGATAGATTAGTCAAGACAGGCTGATAGGTATAACCCAAACCCTTCATGTTTCAGTGGTTTAACACAGCAAGAGTTTTGTTTTGCTTTGTTTTGTTTCCCACACCATTGTCCACATTGGGCATTCCTAGTTGGGACACTGCTTGGGGTGGGTCTGCTTCAAGTAGCAACTTCGGGACCAGTGCTCTCTCATACTGGGACTCAGCCCTCCTCTGGGGCACAAAGTCTATCCCATACAGTCAACAAGGGCAGAAAGCACATAAGAGTATTATGCATGAAAGGGTTCCATGGACCAGGCCTGGAGAAGTATGCTTCCTTTGGTCTACTCAGAACTACAGAGAGATCTGAGAAATGTAATCTAGCTGGGAGCCCAGGAATCCGAAGAATCAGATAGTTCATTTGAGCAGACCGTGGGGTGACTTGCTTGTGGGATGACACCACAGGGCATCATGTAAGTTTAAACTCTGTACGGGCTCTTCCTCTCCTGGACCCCTCTGCCTCTTCACAGGCATCATGTGAAGTGTAGCTGTGGATGCCATAGTTCCAAACCCTGCCATGTGGGAACACAGGCCTCTGGGCTCCCAGTACATGCACCTTCTTCTTTTAAACTTAGCATTTACAACTACCTTCACAGAGCAGTTCTGCCTGTATCCTTTATCCCTGTACCCATCCATCACTGGAAACAGAGGTATCCAGATTACATGGTAAGAATTCCACACACATGTTTCTGAGGTAGAGTAATTAAACCTGATACTTTACAAACTGTGAGGCCTCCTGAGCCCTGAATTTTTCATTCAAAATCATTTTCCCTGGCAATGGGCAGTTAAGGATTAGGAGTGGAAACTGAGAATCTCAGGAAAGAGGTATGTTCTAGTACGTGTGGCTAAGGATATGGGTTGAGTGACAAAGATGGGATCACAGAGATTCTTATAGATGCCAGCTCAGACTTCCTCTGAAATTTGCTACTTGAGGTGAAGAAAGAAGCCATTATAAGAGTGCATAAGATTTTTTAAACCTAAAATACAAACAAGTAATTACATACATAGTTATGGAAGTATTCGTTTTTTAAATTCTGCAGTGTTGGGCAAATGTTGGAGAAGGAGCCATTTAAACACAAAAACTTTTTCAGGTTTTTGGGATTATGGGCTTGGCAGTGCCTGAGCAATCATAGTAAGATTCTCAGCAGGAAGAGACCAGTCAAAATTGACGAGATGATGGACACCGGTGGGTGGCTTCCACTGCCGGGGCCTACACAGCAGGTACAGGTTTTATGTTATTCAATACACTTACATTCCTCAAGTTACAGGCAGTTTCCGTTGTACAACCTATACTGAGCGTTGCAAAGAAAGAACTATCTGCCAAGAGACAGACCAAGGAGTTAGTTTTTTCTCTCCTCACCCACATTTTCATCAGGGGAAGGAAAGTGTCCTCAGAGTGCCCCAGCATCCACAACTTCTGCCTTCTGCATGAGAAGCAGCAATTTTGGCTCCAGTATCTCCCCAGTACAGGAGAGATCCCAAAGGGATCCTGCTATCTGAGTCTGGGGCCCCCAGGTCCTGACTAAAAAAAAAAGATGGTTAATGTAGGGAAGAATGCCAGAAGTCAGACCTCATGTATTTGGCTAAAACGCTTCTGTGGTACCTGTCCTCTTCCTGACCTTTGTTTCCTTGGGGAAACCAGAGAGAAATATTGCAGATTCTCATCAAGATCAGATCCCTTCTCCCCAGGGCTCTGAGTTTCCTGGGAAACTGGCACCGTAAACTTCACCGCATGTCTTCACTTCCCATGGTAAATTGGACTGCCCCACTATAAATGGTCCTAACCCTCCTCTAAATCCTACCTGATATTCCACTTATCTAATTCATATCAACTCATCTAGACAAAGGACCCTTCACCTGCTAGTCCCAGACCCTCCTTCAAAATCTAAAACAACAAAAAACAAAAAAAAACATAACTTGCCTTCATTCCCACCAAACTCTCTCTCCCATAATTCAATCAGCATCTAAAACACCACTAATTTCCTGAAACCCTTCAGAAGTTGATCAGAAAAGAATGAACAGTGCCTCTATCTGTCTGTATAGTCAAGAAAGAAAAATACTATGGAAGAAGTCAGGGCAAGATTGCGGGCTACAAGGGCCCAACGTACAATCCTCCCACAGAAAAGACTAGAGCAAAGAAAGGACAGCTAAGTATGGGGGAGAGCATAGGTGGGAGAGCATGAGAGGGCAGTGGGAGCCTGGTGAGGACTCTGTGGAGCACGAAAACAAAGCAGGACGCTGTAGAAGAGAAAGTCTCACAGATTCAGTTGCCACCACATCGCCCAGACCAGGATCAGTCAGGAGGAATTAGGCCTTGTGGTAGAAAGAATCCGGTCAGCTGTGAGCACTTCCCAGCAGTAATCCTCCTCCTTCTTGTGCCCCAGCCTATCCACACCACGGCCCTTCACCCCACACAGGAGTTCACTTGCGCAGCACACCCCACTGTGTGATCCATGTTGCCTGTACAGTGCCAGATGCCTGCACAGCTCATGCCTTCCAGCAAAGTGCATGGCTCCAGCCTTCCAGCTGCCTGCACAGCCCTAGTGGCCCACATGACCCCAACAACCCAGCCATCCATGCAGTCCCACCCATGTGCGGGCCCTGCTATGTGATCACCTGTGCAGGCCCACCCATTCATGGCCCCAGCCATCAAGCCACCTGCATGGTCACAGCCACACCGATGGCCAATGTGAACCCAAACATCCAGCTCCCTGTGCAGTCCTAGCCACCACAGCCACCCATTTGGCCCCACCCACATATGTGGGCCAGCCATCCAGCCACCTGGATGGCCCCAACCACCCCAACTGCGCACATGGCCCCCACCCACCTGCACAGGCCCAACCACATGTGCAGCTCCAGCAACAGAGATAGCTGCCAGCATCCCCTGGAAATTCTGATACTACCCAGAACTACTGAGTCTACCTGGAACTAAAACTAAAACACTTTACCCAGTGGGCAATATATAACAAATTCACAGGAGGGAGTCTCTCTCCTCAAAAGCCATCCAGAGTAATAGAAGAAACAACCACCACTTCTAGTCAAGATGGTGGAATAGACAGTCCCAACACCATTCTCTCCCACAAATCAACCAATTTACAACTATAAAAAAGCAACGACAGCCAAGCTGGGACTGCTAGAGCTTAGAGGAAGAAGAGGAGAGACATGTGGAGTACATGAATGCAGAGGAAGCCATTAGAGAGAAAAAAAACCACTCTGACCATTTTGAATCACAGCCACTTCCAGATTCGAGCTGCTGAGTGCACAAAACAGGAGCTAGCAAAAGCCACTGCTGTGCCCTTCAGATGAAGTTGCTAAGAGGTGTCGGGGAGAAGAGGTCCTTGGTGGCCCCCAGGCCAGCAAGACCACTAATAGGGTTCCCATGGACCCACATAGGAGTGAGGAACCAGAACAACTAAAAAAAAAAATCCACTCAGAGTCCAGTGAGTCATCACAAGGGACTGGAGCATGGCCTGTCCCATGGGAAGTGTTTGGAGCACAGGCAGAGGGGGAGATGGCCCCACCAGGGGAACACACGGGCACAGCAAGGACAGCTGATCTGCCCCCAAATCAGTGCAGGACCACTCAGTGGAGACTAGTCAGGAATATAGAATTGCAGGGGGTTCAGTTTTCTGAAAAGACCAGACCACAGTTTCTACACAACCCGGGTGCACCAGATCTCATGAGAGCCAGAAGTACCTATAAAGTCAACCATTAAAACCTGAGCTGCACAAAAAGCCTTCCCTGGTGAATCAGCAGCAAAGCAACAATTTAGCTCAACCACAGAGCTCAAGTGTTGGTCCCCATAGGAAGTTCCCCTGTTTTAGAAGTAAGCAAAGGACAATAAATTAGTTCCAGTGCAGAGTTTAAGTGGTGGGAACAGTGAATAATCCATCACAGAACTTAACAAAGTACTCAGAACCAGAGACAAAGTTTGATACTAACTAGTAAAGGTCTCATTTCACCAAAGAACACCTATAGCACCTAGAAGGACTGGAAATCCACTGGGCTACCAAGCCAGAAAGTGGGGAGAGCCAGGGGCCTCAGCCATGCCCCCCACATACCCACAACCAGTCACAAGGGTGGGGGCTGTGAGTTTTGGCCACATTCCCCCTACATGTGCAACCACCCCAGTGACCTTTGGCCACTCAGCTGGCACAGGAAGTGCCCCAGGCTCTCCTGAGCTGGAGTGGTAGGGGACCAAGGGTCTCAGCCATGCCCCTCAACACCCACAACCAGCCCAGCAATGACCACTGAGCCACCACAGGAAGCACCCTGGGCTCTCCCAAGCCTAGACAGTGGGGGGCAAAGGGGCTCAGCCACACACCCCCAACATATGCATCCAGCCACATGACAACCACTGATCCACAGCAAGAAGGGCACTGAGTCCCCAAGCTGGGGTGCTGGGGGGCGAGGGCTTCTGCCACACCACCCTGACATCTGCACCCAGCCCGGCAAGGTCTAGGCCAGTGCTAGAAGCCCCCTGGTCTCCCCTGTGGGAATAGGGTGGGTGCCACAGGCCTCAGTTCCTCCCCTCATCCTTCCTCCTTCTTCCACCCCATTTCCTTCCCCTATCTCCTCTCCTCCTCCCTCACAACTGCTCTGCAACAACATACAATGAAAGAAAAATAAATATTAACAAGGCAAAATTTGGTAAAAATCTAAAAAAAAAAAAAAAAGAAGCAGCAGCAGCCACCAGATGACTAGGCATCAACATAGGGATACTAGAAATATTAAAAATCAAGAAAATATGACACCACCAAAGGAACACTATAATTCTCAAATACCGGACCCCATACAACAGAAAACCCTTGATATGTCTAAAAGGGAATTCTGAGTAACAATCTTAAAGAAACTCAATGAGATAAATGAAGATTCAGTTAGACAACACAATAAAATAAGAAAATCTCTCCAGGACATGAAGGAGGAAATTTACAAAGAGATAAATACTGTAAAAAAATAATATAGCAGGACTCCTGAATCTATGTTCATCAAGGATATTGCCTGTAATTTTCTTTTTTTGTTGTATCTTTATCTCATTTGGGGATCAGAGTTATGTTGGCCTCATAGAATGAGTTTGGGAGAGTAGCTTCTCTTTCAACTTTTCGGAATAGTTTGAGGAGAACTGGTATTAATTCCTTTTTAAAATTTTGGTAGAATTCAGCTGTAAAGACATCTGGACCTGGACTTTTCTTAGTCGGAAGATTGCTGGTTACTGCTTCCATCTTGTTGCTTGTCATTGGTCTGGTCTGGTTTTCTGCCTCTTCTTGGTTCAGTCTGGGTAGTTTGTATGTGTCTAGAAACTTACCCATATATTCCAGGTTTTCATATTTGTTGTCATACAGTTGTTTATAATAGTTTCTAATGATTCTTTGTATATCTGTGATGTCAGCTGTAATGTCTCCCTTTTCATTTCTGATTTTTGTTATTTGGGTCTTCTCTCATTTTTTTTTTTTTTTTTTTGTTAACCTAACTAATGGTTTGTCTATTTTACTTATCTTCTCAAAAAGCAAACTTTTTGTTTCATTGATCTTTTGCATTGTTTTTTGAGTCTCTGTTTCATTTAGTTCTGCTCTGCCTTTAACTATTTCTTTCCATCGACTACCTTTAGGATTGGATTGTTATTTTTCAAGTTCTTTGAGGTGTAGTATTAAGTCATTTATTTGAAGTCTTTCTATTATTTTGATGTATGTATTTATTGCAATAAATTTATCTCTTAGTACTGCTTTTGCCATATCCCACAGGTTTTGGTATTATTTATCTTTATTTTTATTAGTTTCAAGAAATTTTTTGATTTCCTGTTTAATTTCTTCTTGGACCCACAGGTCATTCAGGAGACTATTGCTTAGTTTCCATGTATTTGTAGTTTCCAGAGTTTTGCTTGTTATTAATTTCTAGTTTTAGTCCCTTGTGGTCTGAAAAGATATTTGGAATGATTTGAATTTTTAAAAATTTGCTGAGACTAGATTTGTGATCTAATATGTGGTCTTTCCTGGAGAATGTTCCATGAGCTGATGAGATGAAAGTATATTGTTTAGTTGTTGGGTGAAATGTTCTGTATATATCTGCCAGGTCCAGTTGGTCTAAGGTGTAGTTTAAATCCTGTGTCTCTGTTGCTTTCTTGCCTGGAAGATCTGTCCCATGCTGAGAGAGGGGTGTTCCAGTTGCCCACTATTAATGTACTAGGTCCTACTTCTTTCATTAGGTCTAAGAGGGTCTGCTTTATATATCTGGGTACTCCAGTATTGGGTGCATATATATTTATGATTGTTATGTCTTCAAGCTGGATAGATCCTTTTATCATTGTATAGTGACCTTCTTTGTCTCTTTTTACTTTTTTGGTTTAAAGTCTATTTTGTCTGATATAAGAATAGCTATTCCTGCTTGTTTTTGGTTTCCATTTGCATGGTACATCTTTTTCCATCCCTTCACTTTTAGTCTGTGTGTGTCTCTACAGGTGAGGTGGGTCTCTTGAAGACAGCATACACTTGGGTCCAACTTTTTAATCCAATCAGTCAGTCTGTGTCTCTTGAATGGGGAGTTTAATCGATTCACATTTAGAGTATGCAAAATCTTCAACAAAATATTAGCTAACAATCAGAATACAGCAACACATTTAAAAAATTATACATCATGATTAAGTGGGATTCATCTCAGTGATGCAAGGTTGGTTCAAAATAAGAAAGTCGATAAATGTGATACATCACATTAACAAACTCAAGGACAAAAATCATATGATTGTCAATAAATGCTGAAAAAGCATTTGACAAAACGCAACATCACTTCATGATAAAGACTCTCAACAAATTAGGTATAGAAGGAAAGTATCTCAACACAACCATGCCATCTATGACAAGCCCACCACCAGTATCATTCCAAATGAGGAAAAACTGAGGGCTTTTCCCTTAAGAACAGGAACAAGACAAGGATGCCCACTCTCACCATTTCTATTTATCATAGTACTGTTGGTACGAGCCAGAGCAATCAGGCAAGAGAAAAAAATAAAGAACATTCGGATTGGAAAAGATGAAGTCAATCTTTTCCTATTTGCAGATGACATGATACTATACATAGAAAAACCTAAAGACTCAATCAAAAACTGCTAGAGCTGGTTAATAATTTCAGTAATGTTGGAGGATACAAAGTAAATTTCCAAAAATCTGTTGCATTTATATACTCAAATAATGAACTAACAGAAAGAGAAATAAAGAATGTAAGCCCATTTACAATAGTCACAAAAAAAATAAAATACCTAGGGATCAATTAACCAAGGAGATGAAAGGTTCCTATAATGAGAACTACAAGCCACTACTGAAAGAAAAAGATGGAAAGATATTCCATGCTCTTGAATTGGGAGAATTAACATTGTGAAAATGTCTATCCCACCCAAGGTGATCTACAGATTCAATGCAATCCCCAACAAAATACCAATGACATTTTTCACAGATATGGAAAAAACAATCTTAACATTCATATGTAACAACAAAAGACACTGAATAGCCATAGCAATCCTGAGCAAAAAAAATAAATAAATAAAACAAAAAACCAGAGGCACAACACTAACTGACTTCAAATTACACTACAAAGCTGTACTAAACAAAGCTATACTAAACAGCATGGTACTACATAAAAATAGACACTCAGACCGATGAAGCAGAATTGAAAACCCAGAACTCACCCATCAAGCTTACAGCCATCTGGTATTGGACAAAGGCAACAAAAACCTACATTGGGGTAAAGACTGCATCTTCAACAAGTGGTGCTGGGAAACTTAGATATCCATATGCAGAAGAATGAAACTAGATATGAACCTCTCACCATATATTAAAATCAACTTAAAATGGATTAAAGACTTAAGTATAAGATCTAAAACTAAAATTACTAAAGGAAAATGTAAGTGAAACACTTCAGGAACTAGGTCTGGGCATAGACTTTCTGAACATGAGCCCAAAAGCACAAGCAGCAAAAGAAAAAAGAAACAAATAGGGCTATATCAAACTAAAAAGTTTCTGTACAGCAAAGGAAACAATCAATAGAGTGGAACAGCAACCTACAGAGTGGGAGAAAATTTGTGGTAACTATGCATCTGACAAGCGTATAATATCCTTAATAAATAAGGAAACTGACTGCGTACACAGTAAAAGAACAGATAATCCAATTAACAAATGGGCAAAGAGCTGAATAGACATTTTTCAAAGGAAGGCATAAAAATGGCCAACAAATACATGACAAAATGCTCAACATCACTAGTCGTCAGGGAAATGCAAATTAAAACTACACTGAGATACCACCTCACCCCAGTTAGACTAGCTATAATCAAAAAGACGGTAAATAACAAATGCTGATGAGGGTGTGGAGAGAAGGGAACACTATACTGTTGGTGGGACTGTAAATTAGTACAACCACTATGGAAACCAGTATGGAGGTTTTCAAACAACTACAGATAGATCTTCCATATGATCTAGCAATCCCACTTCTGGGTATATACCCAGAGGAATGGAAATCATCATGTTGAAGGGATACCTGCACTCCCATGTTCATTGCAGCTCTGTTTACAATATCCAAGACAAACCTAAATGTCCATCAATGAATGATTGGATAAGGAAAGCATGGTATATATACACCATGGAGCACTACTCTGCCATAAAAAAAGAATCAAATTCTCCCATTTCGTTGCTTATAACAAAATACCTGGAACTGGGTGACTTATAAAGTAAACAAAATTCATCGCTTACAGTTTCTGAGGCTAGGAAGTCCAAAGTCTATCTGGTGGTGGCTACCATGACCCAGGGGTCTCAGATTGCAAGATGGTGGAAGCCGAAAGAGCAGAGAGAGAAAAACAGACTCTCCTCTTCTTTTAAAGCCATCAGAGCCATGCTCTTGACCACCATTTTTAATCCATACACTACAGCAAGGTCCTGCAATCCAATCACCTCTCCAAGGCTCCACCTTTCAATTACCATAATAGGATTTCCCACCCTCTTAACAGTCACAGTGGGGGCTAAGTTTCTAATACATAAAACTTGGGGGACACAATTCAAGCTTCAGGGAGTTTTGGGGGGACACAATTCAATCCACTACATTCCACCCCAGCCCCCCAAACTCATGTCCATTTTGCATGCAAATACATTCATTTCATCCCCAAAGTCTTAACTTATTTCAACGCAAGTCCAAAGTTCAAAATCCCATCTGTTTAAATCAATACAAGTTATCTACTTCCAAAAAACAATGGTAAAATAAACATAAGATATATATTCCCATTCCAATGGGAGAAATAGGCCAAAAGAAAGGGGTAACATGTCCCAAACAAGTTCGAAACCCAGCAGGGCAGGCATTAAATCTCAAAGCTGGTGAATCAGGTAACTTGACTCCATGTTCGACCTCCTCTGCATGCTGTTGTGGGAGTTGGGTCCCCAAGTCCTTGAGCAACTGTCCTCCTATGGCTTTCCTGGTCTCAGGTGACGCTTTAGCTCTTGGAGGCTGGTGTTGCACATTGGTAGCTCCACAGGTCTGGGGTCTCCATGGAGGTCCCACTCTCACAGCTCCCTAGACATAAAGCTGATAGGGTTTCTGTGCTGCAACTCTGACCCCATGTTTCCACTTGGCAGTGCTCTAGAGAAGGTTGTCTGTAGTGACTCCACCCCTGTAACAGATGTTTTCCCCAGACTTTTCCATACATCCTCTGAAATTGGGGTGGAGGCTCCCAAGCCTCCACAGCTCTAGTGTTCTGCAAGCCTCAGCCATAATGCCAGGTGGATGCTGCCAAGACTTCTGGGTGTGTTCTCCAAAGCTGCGGGTCCAGCCACACCTGGGGCCAATTTACCCGCAGCTGGGACAGCCAAAGCAGCGGGGGTGCTGGTGCTGGAAGCAGCTTCCCAAGGTGGTCCTGAGCAGTGAGGCTGTGGAGGGTACCTCACACCTCTTCCCCAAGACTATTTTGTCTCCCTAGATCTTTGGGCCTGAAATGGATGATTGGCCCCAGACAGGCTTCTGCAATGCCTTCAGGGCCCTTTTCCCCTTCTATTAATAATCCCTTTTCTTTGTACTAAACTTCTTAGCTAATGGTCACTGGGCTGCACCATTACATGCTCTCTGCTTCTCTACCACATGGCCAGGCTACAAACTTTCGAAATCTTTATGCTCTGCTTCCCTTTTAAATTCTGGCTTTCTGTCAAGCTTTTGACACCATAACTCAGTGTAGGCTCTTGCAAGTAGCCATGCAACTCCCTTAATGTTCTGCTGCTTGGAAATTTCTTCCACCAAGTACTCTCGTTCACATCTCCTAGGTTCCAACTTCCCCAGAGTCCTCGGGCATGGACACAATGAAGCCAAGTTCTTTACCAGTTCACAGCAAGGGTGATCTTTTCCCCAGTTTCTGAAAAACTCCTTCTTATTTCTATCTGAGACCTCCTTAGAAGGCTCTTTACAGTCCATATTTCTATCAGCATTCTGCTCACCACCACGTAAGCAGTCTCTAAGACATTCCAAACTTTCCCTCATCTCTTTGTCTTCTTCTGAGTCCTCCAAACTCCTCCAACCCTTGCATAACACCCAGTTCCAAAGCTGCGTCCACATTTTCAAGTATCTGTTATAAGCGATACCCTACTTCTCTGATACCAATTTTCTGTATTAGTCTGTTTGGGTTGCTTATAACAAAATACCTGGAGCTGGGTGACTTATAAAGTAAACAAAATTTATTGCTTACAGTTTCTGAGGCTAGGATGTCCAAAGTCCATCTGATGGTGGCAACAGTGACCCAGGGGTCTCACATTGCAAGACAGTGGAAGCAGAAAGAGCAGAGAGAGAAAGACAGACTCTCCTCTTCTTTTAAAGCCATCAGAGCCATGCCTTTGACCACCATTTTTAATCCATTCACTACATCAAGGTCCTACAATCCAATCATCTCTTCAAGGCTCCACCTTTCAATTACCATAATAGGATTTCCCACCCTCTTAACAGTCACAGTGGGGGCTAAGTTTCTGATACATAAAACTTGGAGGACACAATTCAAGCTTCAGGGAGTTTGGGGGGGAAACAATTCAATCCACTACAATGGATGAGCTTGGAGAAACTTATGCTAAGTGAAATAAGCAAAGCACAGAGGGATAAATACTGCATGTGCTCACTCATAAGTGGGAGCTAAGAGAGAAAGAAGAAAGGAAAAGAAGTCCACAGTGGTGTGTTGGACTTGCAAAGGGAGAGAGCATATCTAGGGATACAAAGCAGAGTGGGAGTAAGTGGGATGGGGAAGGAGGTTGGGGATAATTTGGTACGGGACACAGGATACAATCACAATTTGTGGTAATGGGCATTCTGCCAGTATGGATTTGGCCTTCACATCTAGGGCACGAGGGGTGACAATCAGCCTTGTATCTCCTGAATATTCATAACCAATAAATAAAAGGAACTCCTGGAGCTGAAAGAATCATTGAGCAAAATAAAAACTACAATTGAGAGCATAAGTAGCAGGCCAGAGCAAGAAGAAGAAAGAATTTCTGATCTTGAAGACAATCTTTTTGAAATAATGCAAGCAGACAAAAAAGAAGAAAAAAGAAAAGGAAAACAGAAAAAAATCTAAGAGAGGTAGCAGACCACCTTAACCAGATAATCTTAGGCACACAAACATCTGAATCATGGGTGTTCTGGAAGGGGAGAAGAAAGGAAAAGGCATTGGAAATATATTCAATGTAATAATAGCGGAAAACTATCCAAGTATTTGTATAGATATGGACTTCCAGAACCAAGAGGCTCAAAGGTCTCCAAACAGATTCAATCCAAAAAGGTCCTCTCTCAGACACATTATAGACAAACTGGCAAAAGTCAAAGACAAAGAAAGAATCCTAAAAACAGCAAGAGAAAAGCATCAAGTCACCTATAAGGGAGTTCCTATCAGACTAACAGCAGACTTCTCAGCAGAAACCCTACAGAACAGAAGAGAATGGGATGATATATTCAAAGAACTAAAAGAAGGAAATTGCCTGCCAAGAATACTATACCCAGCAAGGAAGGGAAATACTATTCCCCTTCAGAAAGGAAGTGAAAATAGTGTATTTTCCAGATGAACAAAAGCTGCAGGAGTTCACAGCACGTGACCAGCTCTACAAGAAATGTTTAAGGTAGTCCTTCAACCGTAACCTCTCCTCCTGACTCCTCTTCTCTCCCAGATGATTTCCTCCAAACCTTGGAGGGATAATCAAGCACTTGGCCCTGTACCACCCTTTGCTATATGTAGTAGTCAGCCTCTAAGATGGCCCCCAGTGGTTCCCATTTCCTGGTATTTGTGCCCTCATGTAGACTACTCCAATATTGTACCAGGGTGACCAACAGGGTACAAGCAGAAGTGATGATATGTCACTTCTGAGATTGGATTAATAAAAACTACAGTTCCTCTTTCTCTCTTTTTTCTTTCTGTCTCTCATCACTTGTGGTATGTCATGAGAAAACAGCTGGTATGTCATGAGGACACCCCCATGGAGAGGCCTGCCAACAACCACATGACTGAGCTTGGAAGCAGATTCTCTGTCTAAATGACCACAGCCCCTGCTGACACCTTAATTGCAACCTCATAAGAAATGCTGAGCCAGAACTACCCATATTCCTGACCCACAAAGAGTGTGAAATTGTTACACTTCTCTCTGTGTAATGGAGATGCAAAAAAGGATCACTCAAAGCAACATGAATGCAATGCGAATCCCAAAGGCACTCCTCCTCAGCAACTCCTCAGTTAGAAGGAGGAGACAGGGTACAGCCCTGATTCAAAGTTAGCTTCTGTTTTTTACTGTAGAGACAAGGAAATTTCACAGGAAAAAACAGTTGATTCAATCATTTCAAAAGGACACAAAGACATGGGCAGTGTGACAAAAGTTATCTATGGCTAAGTATAGCTTAAACAATGCAAACTGGTAACATCAGTAAAATTAACAACCTGACACTCCAAAGTACAATTTGTGAAAAGCTAAGTTGGTCAAACTGCAATCATTTTCTAAAATATAACCTCTCCTTAAAGGGGATCACAGCCCTCAGCACAGTGGGTGTGGTCTGCACCACACTCAGCCAATGAGCACACCGGCCCTCCCTATATAGGATCTGAACCCATGGCCTCAGCGCTACAGACACCACACTCTCCCCCGTGAGCCATGGGGCTGGCCTGAAAGTTACATTCTTATGATTAAATCTAAGTATAATTGTCTCTAAAATTTCCCACCAACAGACAGGTTGCCCTTAGCAAACATTTTTTCACACTTTTCCCTTCAGCAGTTCTTTAAACTCCCTTAACATGATCGATATGAAAACCACCTGTTAGCTCTAAAATCATTAAAGTATACAATCCCATACCTAAGCAGTGATTCGAGTTGATTAGATGGGCTGTTTCTGGGCTAGCTGTGGGTTTTTGCTCTCCGGCTAGAGACTTTTGCCTTATACATGCATTATCTAAAAACCCTATTTTAAAAATCAAATGAGAATCAAGATTTCTAACCCCCTACATGAAATAATAAATGTTTGTTATTTTAAGCTGCTGGGTTGTGGGATAATTAGTAACACATCAATAGATGTCTAATACATGGTACCCTTTAAGAAAATAAACACCAGAATGCATGGGAAAATGTCCATACCTATGCCAATAACCTCAGCATACTTTGTCTCTTCACCTGTGCAGGTGAGAAGAACTAGGTCACAAGAAGAGTCATTCCCCCCATAGCAGGTGGGACATTTAAAACCATTGGAGTCTGAGGACTTCTGAAACACTAAATAGAGAAAAAAATTTTAAGCTTTAGGAATAATTAGGAAAACATAGCTGAGAACATCACTATCCCCCAAGTTCATGGTTATTCCAGGATTTTCTCCACCAGAAATAATTCTTTTAAATTATTTACAAATAGGATCACATGGGAGGAGGAAGGAGAATGTAGGCATTAGGTGGGAAAATGTAAAACAAGTTAACCAAGGATGTGTAAAATCTCTACAATGAGAACTACAAACCACTGTTGAGAGAAATTAAAGAGGACACAAGAAGACAGAAAGATATCCCAGGTTCTTGGATTGGAAGAATTAACATTGTGAAAATGTCCTTACTACCCAAAGTGATCTACAGATTCAATGCAATCCCCATCAAAATTCCAATGACATTTTTCTCAGAAATGGAAAAAACTATCCTAACATTTATATGGAATAACAAAAGGCCACAAATGGCCAAAGCAATTCTGAGCAAAAAAAATAAAGCTGGAGACCTAACACTACCTGACTTTAAACTATACTACAAAGCTATAATAACCAAAACAGCATGGTACTGACATTAAAACAGACACACAGATCAATGTAAAAATGGAGATTTCAGAAATCAGCCTGTACACCTACAGCCATCTGATCTCTGACAATGGCACCAAGTCTATGCACTGGGGAAGAGACTCCTTCTTCAGCAAATGGTGGTCCATATGCAGGAGAATGAAAGTAGAACCATACCTCTCACCATATACCAAAATCAACTCAAAATGGATTAAGGAATTAAATATACACCCTGAAACAATAAAACTCCTTAAAGGAAACATAGGGGAAACACTCCAGGAAGTAGGATTGGTTACAGACTTCATGAATCTGACTCCAAAAGCACAGGCAACTAAAGAAAAAATAAACAAATGGGATTATATCAAACTAAAAAGCTTCTGCACAGCAAAAGAAACAACTAACAGAGTTAAAAGACAACCAACAGAGTGGGAGAAAATATTTGCAAAATATACATCTGACAAAGGATTAATATCCAGAATATACAAGGAACTGAAATAACTTTACAAGAAAAAAACAAGCAACCCAATTAAAAAATGGGCAAAAGAGCTAAGTAGGCATTTCTCTAAGGAAGCTATATGAATGGCCAACAGACATATGAAAAAATGCTCAACATCACTCAGCATTCGGGAAATGCAAATCAAAACCACACTGAGAGACCATCTCAGCACAGTTAGGATGACTAAAATCCAAAAGACTCTGAACGATAAATGCTGGCGAGGTTGAGGAGAAAAAGGAACTCTCATACATTGTTGGTGGGACTGCAAAATGGTGCAGCCTCTGTGGAAAATGGTATGGAGGTTCCTCAAACAACTGCAGATAGATCTACCATACGACCCAGCTATCCCACTGTTGGGAATATACCCAGAGGAATGGAAATCATCAAGTCGAAGGTATACCTGTTCCCCAGTGTTCATCGCAGCACTCTTTACAATAGCTAAGAGTTTGAACTAGCCCAAAAGTCCATCATCAGATGAGTGGATATGGAAAATGTGTTATATCTACACAATGGAATACTACTCTGCTATAAAAAAGAATGAAATACTACCATTCACAGCAACATGGATGGACTTAGAAAAATTATATTAAGTGAAATAAGTCAGACACTGAAAGAAAAATACCACATATTCTCATTTATTTGTGGGAGCTAAAAATAAATAAATAAATATACAAACAAATGGTGTAGGGGGTGCAGGGAAAAAGACACAACAGTTACAACAATTCCTTGAACTTGTTAAGACAAGTGAACAGATACGATGTCGATGGGTGGAAGGAGGGAGAGGGAAGAGGGAAACAGGAATCGGTAAAGGGACATGAAAATCAAGTACATAGTATATTGATAAATTAAAATAAATAAATAAATAAATGAAAAGCTCCAAAATAAAATTATTTTCAACTAGGATGACATGGGAGGAGGGAGGAGAAGGTAGGTATTAGGGGGGGAAATGTAATCAAAAGGATCTTATGGGAATTAGATATTATCTTCCCCTTTTATTTATTTATTTCTTTATTAATAAATGCTTTATTTTAAAGTCCTCTCTTCCTCTCTGCCATGAGTGGAGAAAAATACTTAGATAATGAAAGAGAAGGTAATCTGTGGACTAAAAAGATGCTGTTAAAAGAGTGAGGAATTAAACAGATGAGGAAAGACAAGTCTCTCACCTGGGATGAGAGAGAAAATCATTTAAATCTACAGACACACTTAGAGAAAATCCCCAGGACCAACCTCTGCCACCCGGCTGCCACTCAGTCTCCCACGTAGGAGAGGAGCTTATGTCCATCCATGACTCTTCACAAGGGGAGACACACGGAGAAGGAGAGGTGATAGGTGAGCAAAGGCATTGGGAGTCTCAGAAGCAGAGAGACAGATTGTGGGAAGGTACTTAGAAGGCAGAGACTAACAGCAATGGATTGGAAGCCGGGGTGGCATGGGAGGGAAAGCAGAGATGAGCTGGCAGTCACTTTGGAAATCCCTTTGGTTACATAGCTCAGCTTGGCAGCATTGGTGGTTGTATACAAACATCTGTCTGTTCCCCAGTGCTGCTGAGAAGGCCGGGGAAGTACACCGACCTGAAGAACAGCCTTTCTCCTAGGCTGCCCTGCATAGAACTAGACACCAAAGAGAAAGAGAAATGGGCAGCCAGTATTAAAAAATTCTGTACCTGCACTCCCTTTGTCTCTAGTCTTTCCACTTTTCCAAGAGTCTTTCTGCATTGGTTCATTTTATAGAATAAACCATTGGAGAGACAATTTGTTAGAATTTGTTAGAAAAGAAGTGTCATGCCTCAGTGGTCCCAGCAAGGTTGATATAGGAACCGGGGTCACTCAGCCTTTTCCCTGGAGAGTCTGCATCCAGCACAGTGCTCCATCCCTGCCACCTCCCACCACCCCCACTCCCATCCCTATGCGATGGAGAGCTATGTAAGGAAGCAAGGATAAAATAGAAGATACTCAAGAGACTAAGGAGCTACGTCAAGTTTCTGAACCCAGCAACCCCCTCACTCCAAGCACCTTCCCCATCTGCCCTGAGGGGCAGCACAGGCAGGGTAGCTGTCAAGGCCCACCTGACGTGTGAAACTCTTGCTTGTAGCAGAAGCAGCCTTGAGAGGCTTCACAAGTCATCTGGGTGTCAGCAATACATTCTGCAGAAAGCCAGTGTGTACATTTATAATTCTCTACAAAAAGGAAATAGACATGTTCAAAAAGTCATTCAGGAATAGAAACCGTCAAGAGTCATAGGAGGTGTTTCCAGTAGCCAAAAATTCTCAGGAGTCGGGATGCCATGAAACTCTCCCCCTACAGGCTTGATGGGCCCCTGGAGGCCCACATGGTCTACAGGCCTTCCCCAAGGGACTTTATTGACTACCTCATCCTTCTGGTCTTTGGGAGAAAGGGAGTATTTGTTTATTCTTACCCACAGTGCTGAAAACAAAGGCAGTGAGGACACAGCAGGTGAGAAGATTCTTTAGGCTGGAGGACTGGGGCATAGTGGCTCTGTTGACTCACGGCAGAAGGCCCAAGTGAGAGAAAAGGGGTCAAGGCTATGGGGCCCAGTCCTCTAATGTGACAATGCAAACACCGGACAGTGTCATCCATCCATTCATTCTTTCTTTCATTCACTCATTCATTTAGCAAGTGAGAATTGGCCAAGCCCTGGCTTCGTGCCAGATGTAGCTCTTGCTGGGAATGCAAAAATGAAATAGATGCCATCTCTGATATCAGGGAATCCAGGGGAGAAAAGCCATCCTTCCTTATGAGCGTTTCACATGAAGGGGGGGTTCTTTTTCACATAGATGTAGAAGTGTTGGAGCTCCCTCCAAAGCTGAAGTGGTGTGACTTGCCCAAGATGCAGAAATCACTCTTCTGGGGAGTGAATACAGGTTGGTCATGTGCGAGAAAGGTCCAGGCCATCGTACTCTGAGAAAAGCAGTCTCTTAGCTAAGGACACAGATTTCTCAGCTCAACAGTCACCTTCTACAAAGAGCCAGCCCCCATAACACAGGTATTACCATCATTCATTGGAAATGCTCACCTTTAAGTTTTCCAATCTTCGTGTTCGCTTCGGCAGCACATATACTAAGTTTTCCAATCTTCTTTTGAAGGGAATGCCTCTGAGATGGAGAGAATATAACTGTTCTCATCTAGAGAAGAACATGACTTAATGAAGAAAATCCTGAAAGTGGACTCCCTACTCCTTCCTTTCGCTTACTTTTATAGGATGAGTGATCAAATGGCCTTGTAATTAAAGCATTGCAGATAGCTATAACCTTGATACAAAGTCAAGTGTACTAACTTGCCTTGGACTTCTAGAAAGATACTGTGAGCCATCCCTGACCTTCCAACCTCCTAATAAGAAACTATCTAGGGAAGTAAACTATTGTAAGTTTAGCAAATAAATATAAAAAGAAAAAAAAGTTAAGAGGAGCAGTTAATTATTGGGAACCTCACAGTCATAGGTGTCTTCAGCAACTATTTAGTACTGAGTCTCTTGTGGGCATTTTTTCACCTCCATGACTGATACACAAAATGTAAGTGCAGTTATTGTGGAGATGTTGTCCCCTGGACTGTAAGACTCCCAATGTAATCGCCATGTAAGACTCCCAATAATAAATCCTTTCTAAAATTTAGGGCTTGTAGAGCTAGGGCTGGGTCTGGAGAGCTCACAGACCCCTCGAGCCCATTCACAAACCCTTCACATGCAGGTCTATGAGCTAGGTAACCATCAAAAAGGTCCTTGGAGCCTTGGTTGAAGAAGAAATAGTCTTTACTCAGCACACACAAGTCTAGGAGCTAGGCAGTACAAAGAGGAACTCGGAAACTCAACTGCGACCAGCAAAGTCCAAAGAAAAACTGAGCAGCTGCCAGCAGAGTAACCATGCTCTATTTTTAGATGCAAGCTCTGCTGGCCAGCTTCTGCTTCACAAACTCAAGAACACACAATAGCAATAAATCTAAAAAGATACATTGGTGCACATGCACACTAACTCCACCCACACAAAACTTGTTTACAAGAAATGTGCTGCTCGACCCCCAACCAGACCTGAGCTGAGGGAGGCTGACTAAATTATCCTATATTCCCCACAGTGCCAGAGAGAGAGAGAAAAAATGACTTTCTTTCAAAGAAACAGCATGCTTCCTTTTTCAAATAATATGAAGTGGGAACTCATTTTCTCCTTGGCTATTAGAAAATTCAGCATTTTATACTAAATCGTGATTTCCCTAATTACTTCCTCCTGTTCTTCATTTCTGTTCATATGTTCATCTTTTTGAAGGCTGACTCACACCACTGGAGGGGCAGCAGAGATATTAGTAACAAGACCACTTGTCAAAGCCCACTAGCAGAAAGCAGTCATGGTGGGGGTTTTGGAGGGGACTTCATGCCCCTGGGCCACTGCTTCATGATCTGTAGAGGAGAGTGCAAAAGCTCACTCCCTGGGCTCTGAAGGGATTAAAGAGATACCATGGATATCTCTGATCCACAGTAGATATTTTTGTCCGGCTGTTCCTCAGTGCTAATCCCCAGCTCTCTTTCTCATGGATACCATCCCTTCCTTTCTCCTCTCACCCCCCAGAACCAGGCTCCTAGATCTGCTTGCATCTCTCCAGAAGAGATACTAGGAGTCTGCCTCTACCCATTTTTCTTTTACCTCCACCTCCATTTTCTTACTTATCTTTTGTTAGGGCATAAGCTCTATGCCAGGCTACTTGTTTGAAGTGGAAGACAAAGGCTAAAATGGAGGGATTCATATTTCAATAAGCCCTCCCATCAGGCATCTTGATCGTACACTGAAAATCCCGGACATTGTGATGGTCTACAGTGGGCAGGGAGGACCCTCCTGAGAACCACCTAAGCTGAGAGCTGAAGAAGAAGAAGATGCCAGCATTTAGGAGAGGAGCAGCAGGGCTGCCCAAGTCTCTCAAAGGCTGGGTTGTAGAGAGGGGGAGCAGGGCAGGGCCTAAGACAGCTATAGAGATCAGGAGGGCCTTGTTGGAATCCCTGCCAAGTCATGGCACAATGGTGAGAAGTGAGGACGCTAACCTAGCAGGTTCCTGTTATTTAAACAAGTCAACAAAGAATTTCAGGGGACACACAAATGTGAGCTCAGAAAAGATCAGAGGACCCGCCAGACTCCTGGAGGTGATGAGGGTGAAGAATGCTCTTTAGTCCCTGGTAGGGACTGCCAGGCTTCATCCCAGGCAGAATGCTGGTTAGAGGACTGCAAAATGGCACATCCAGGATTTTCTAGATAAATCCTGGTGTTCTTTCCAAACACATATCATCAATGCTCCTTTCAAAAAGCCTGTTTGACATGTACAATGAAAAATTAAAATAAAACACATAAAAAAATTCTTTAAAGCCTATTTGAATTTTGCCAACCTATGAAAGAACTCCAGCCTCCCTGCCATGTGGAATTTCATGGACCAACCTCTCCCCGATCACACCTGCTTACCTTCAGATTCATCCACCCAGGTAGTTGAGAAAAAGCCTGCAAAAAGTCTGTGATGTCGTGGTATGTGGGCTCAGGAGTGGCCAGGGCATCACTGTATTAGGACATTTCCTTCCTGAAGGCAGTTTTTCAGGAAATGGCAAAGACATTTTTCTTTCTAAATTTCAGGTCTCATTTTCTATGATCACCTTGAGCCAACCCAACCAAATAGCCTCAGAGACAAATATATATGATCCTCATCCAAGAACCATCTCCAACCTCATTCCAAATTTCTCCTGCTCAGCCCCTGTCACAACCTCATGATAAGAGGTACAAATGATGTCTATTACTTTCTTCATAGAGAGAACAAAAGGTTATTTTGCATAGAAAGAGCCTGGTTGAATTCAGTGAGGACAGGATTTGGAGTGAGGTCTATTTCCAGCTCTGCCACAGAGCATTGTGTCAGTCAGTTTTCTCATCTGTGCAAAGATGGCAATGCCTACTTCTCAGGATGGAGGTGAAGGTGTAGGGTATATATTGGTGGAGCAGGGACCAGGGAGTTCAGTTGACCTGTTGAAGTGCTGTACATATGCCAAACATAACAGGACAAATACACATCTTGTTTTTTTTCCTGCCATCTCAACTAATGAGACATCTGCCAGGGTGAACAGATGCCCAGAAGCCTTCAGAGGCTTGGACCCCCAGGCCAGAGACTCGCCGCAGAGTCCTCTGCACACTTGCATAGAAAGAAGGAAAGCATTTTCATTTTTACTACTTCTAACTGAAATTTAGCCTTTCCTTTCACGATAAATAGGCTCCACAAACCACAGCAAAACCACCCACCTGTAGAAACCATGCAGGTTTTCTACCACGTGGTATCTGCAGATATTGCAAAGTATTCTTTTCCCTCCGCAGCTACTGCTAGATTATGTCCTTATCAGTCTCACCGATAAGTCTTCGTGTCTGGTAGGTCCATAAAGAAGCATATCTGCTACTATTCCATTCCTTAGGAGAGTTTTATGACTGCATTTCAATGCAATTATAATCCTGTGTGGCCGAAGCTTTTTAATGAGAATGGGTCCACAGGGTCCAGTCTCCACAGCCTGTCACAGTCCCATGGCACAGACAGAGCTGCCACCCCGCTTCTGAAAATAGCAAAAGTACCATCTCTCACCCCAAACAGTGCTCTGTCCACATGCCCATGCAGGCAGGAGGCATAGCCCAAGGCTACTCAGCTCTGCGTTTTCTTTTTCTTTTTCTTTCCTCGGCCCATTAAACCTTATCCTTTTTCCTAGTAGTACTTGCCCTTGAACTCCTGACCAGCTGAGGTACCTAGAGATAAGGATAGTTTCTGGGAGAGAAGGTCTGAGGTCAGGAGGCCAAACTTACAGTGTAGTCTTGGTTAAGACATTTGCTAGTTAAATCCATCTGATGACTCTGGATGGTCACCTGGCTGGGCTCAGTGTGGCCTGAAGTCTCAGAGCTGGCTGGAGTCAGAGAGGAGGGCTGGTCAGGTGGAATGAGCCACTTCTGTCACTGCTGGTAGAGAACCGTGGCCTCCATCACTCATTTCATGTGGAGAACAGAGCATAACAAATGTGAAAGCTGGGGCCACTGAACTCTGCCAACTTCCTCCTTCCTAGGGCACGTCCTCAGCAAATCCAGGTCCAGCAAGCATCGACCTGGGCTAACCTATGGTTACTGTGAGAGAGCTGCCAGAGGCCTGCCTGGGGGGACAAGGCACTTAGCAGAAACCCATGTATTCACTGTCTTTGTTTTGTGCCCCTGCGTACCACCTGGCCTGAGAATCATCCCACAGGTCCCCTTGCAGAGACCCTGCTCTCTCAGGGCAGCTGTGCTCATTCTTGGAGCCAGAAACAACCTTCTGCTCCTTGTCCCAGATCAAAACACTCCTCAGGGAGTGGCATGGCCACCCTCCCATCAGCCTAGCTCCTGGGGCACAGTTCTCAGAGAGACCCACTCCCTACTCTTTCGGCCACTAACAAAGATTCTCTCCTTGCCCAAACTCTACTTCAGGCTCCACTGAGCTCTCTTCTCCACTAGGTCCTGACTTTTGGGCTTCCGTGTTTCTGCATTGTCCAATTTTAGCAAGAATTTTTCTAAGTCGGTTTAACAGAACTTCCCACCCTTGATACTTGATTACCCTCTGTATTTAATTCAGGTTCCTATTCTTCACCACCCTCCAGGTGATGTCTAATCACCTGACCTGTCTTCAGCAAGAATTCTGTTAGGTCAGTTTAGCCAGATTCCTTCTTCACCCCTGCTGTTTCCTCTGAGTAATTTTCCACCTGTTGGCCCCCTTGCCGCTCCTCAGCTATGCATTCCTACTTGCCCGTGCTGTGCCTGCAGTTGAGCCCCCACTGCAAGACCCCAGTGCAGTGGTCCTTACACCTATTTCATGGTCTCCCTTGAATAAAGTCTTTCTTACTATCTTCAACAACATTGAATTTTTTTCTGTAGCTCCACTCACCAACCTCTCTGCCTCTCAATTTCTCCATATGTAAAGTGGAGAGAAGACCGAACGCCACTTCTTAACGTTTGTGTGAGGATCCCATGAGCCCCCTGTTCACTGAGAACAGCTCCCAGCTCTAGCACCGGCTGTCTTCAGGTTCATTCTCTTTACTCTCAAAGATCAGGCAGCATTTCTTACAGAGCATTTGCTTCCTGACTAGGTCCTTGGATTGTTCCGTGGGCTGGAAAAAGACTCCACCCCAGACCAGCTGGACACCAGGCTACCGGGAAACTACTGAGGCAGAGCTGTCCAGAGAAGGTAAGGTGGCAACCTCTTTTTCCAGACATGCCATGGTCTTGTGACCTTGAGGATTCTTAGGCTCTGGCCCAGTTGGAATCCCAAGAAGCCCCTTCCTGGGATGGAGTCCTCGTGTTCTTGAGAAATTCCCTGTAGTCAGAGGAATCTGATGCCTGAGCCATGAGGTCTCAATGGCCTGTGTAGGAGGAGAGGAGAACTGTGCTTCAGCCGGGGAGGGAGGTTCCTGACTGGCCAGGATGCCAGGTCTAAGCCTGCTGAAGACTGGGAGGTGAAATGCTGACACTGGTGCCATGTTTGTGGTAGGAGCCTGGCTTCCCTGCAAAGCCAACAATCCAGGAAGGGGAACCAGTCCAGTGGCCATGCCGCATTCCTAACTAGGAGGGTTGGAAGGAATGTAGAGGAAGGAACAGAGAGATGGAGACCCAGTGCAGTCAGCACCACTGACAAGTACAGCAGGATC
The DNA here is from genome assembly GCF_027409185.1 of Cynocephalus volans. Lineage (NCBI taxonomy): Eukaryota > Metazoa > Chordata > Mammalia > Dermoptera > Cynocephalidae > Cynocephalus > Cynocephalus volans. The sequence goes on from NC_084463.1 coordinate 38,295,878, forward strand.
TTCAATCTTCACCTTGGCCCAACCCCCTGCTTGGGGTTCACTAGGGTACCAGCACCCAGCCTCTTGTTAAGGCTTTGAAATTCGGACCAAAGATACCCAGAGCAGATATCGGACCAGAAGAAACAGAAGGGAGGGCCTTCCAGTAACAGAAGGTGCAGGATGGGTGGGTCAGCATTGTCTGGGAGGGAGGACAGGTTCAGGAGGGATCAAACAACCTCATCCACACTCCTGGCTTCCAGATGGTCACACTGAAGGAGAACGCTGGGTATGATCCAGAGGCTGGGGACAGCGTTTGTTTCCTCACCTTCTTTCTCAGTCAAGTTTCAGTATCTGATGTTCAGAGAGGCATTTGCTCCTGTGTATGACCTTCTGTAGAGAAACACCCCAGGGTCCAGCCCTCACCCCTTGCTGACAGACTGTGTTCAGGCAGGCAGCATGGGAGATGGAGGTGTGGGCAGAGGGATGAAAGACAAATGGCCTCTGCCCTCAGGAGCTCGTCATTCAGTCATCTCCTGTGAGCCATAGAGAACACAGTACTGGGCCTGACCCATCAGCCCATGGATGGGAGGCCACTGTCATGGTCAAGCAAGACGTAATGCAGGCTTGGGATCTCAAATGACTCCTCACCTGCCTGCTCTTCCTTCCCATTACCACCCGCATTCTTGTTCTTTATTCTCTTGCTTCTCCTCCTTCTCTAGCCTTCCCTGGACCTCAAGGATAGCATCTGCTCCTTGATGAAGAAAATGCAAAGCAAAAGTATTAATGACAGCAGAGAGGAGGTCATTCGTGGCAGCTGTGATGTTAGAATACCATTTCCTCATCATGAGAAGATTTGGAACTGAGTGAGAGTGAGAGGCCCGAGTAAGAGTCTTGCTCACTACCCATGGTCTCTGAGTCCATGATGTTGAGAGAGGTCAGAGAACACTCTGCTTCCCAGCCCAGGGATGAGGCAACCTGGGTTTGCATCCTGGTTCTGCACTGTGACCCTAGTCTAGTGACTCAGCCTTTTTGTGCCTCAATTTCCTCAATCATAAAATAAGGATAGATGAGAGTGATCTCATAGGGTAGTTGTGAGGCTTAAATGAGTTAACATATATAAAGCACTTAAAGCAAACAACACCTGGCTTACAGAAGCTCTCCAAGAGTGTTGGCTGCCATTGTTATTGTCATTTATAAAGCACCTACTGTGTGCTGGCACTGTCAGGCAACAGTGAATGGGCACAGACCTCATCTTCAAAGCAGGTGGGTGAGAGAGAAGACAGGCAGGCAAGCAAGCAGGTGAAGAGATCTCCTGGTGAGGAAGGGTGCCAGGAGGCATAAGGAGGGCCTCACTTACCATGGGCAGACAGATGACCCAGTGAAGAAACAGGGGAGGAGCTGCAGAGCGAGGGACCCAGGAGTCCCGGCCACACTGCCCACCATTGGCTAAGTCTGGTGCATCTGTTAAAAAAGAGAGGTGCAAATCCACCTGGACCAGCTGGATTCAAGTTCTCAGAGTCCAGGCTGGGAGCCCAGCCATGTGCCAGGGGCAGAACTGATGGAAAGCACATCTGTAGCTCTGAGACATGGGGGCCTCTGAGTCAAAACCTCCTCTGTGGGAGGAGCACAAGGGCCATGGGACCCGACCAGGCCCTCCCCGAGAAGGGAGGCAGGAGGGCACCCAGGATGAATGTCCAGAACCCAGAAATGTCCAAGGCAGCCCAGGGCTTGGGCCACCTCTCTGAGAGGCCAGAGCAGACTTGTGGCTTCTTCGTTGGGGTGAGGACATTGGGGTGGGGACATTTGTGCGTGGAAAGCACAAAGGGCTGGATGCAGGAGCTGGGAGAATGAAGATGGAAGAGCCAGGCCCAGGTGGGGTATCTGACTTTATGACACAGGCATAGGTGGCTTCATCTGCAGGTTCTGAACAATGGCCCATTCTCCTCAGAAACCAAAAGCCAAAGCCAACAGGTTATCTCAGTAGGTTAGAGCACGGTGTTGATAGCACCAAGGTCAAGGGTTTGGATCCCTGTACTGGAGAGCTGCCAAAAGAAAGAAACAAACAAAAAAAATTGAAAGCCAAATACCAGTAAATCACAGGCAGGTCAAGGCAGAGAGCAGCCTCACTTCTGAGTGGTTTCACTTTTGCTCACTAACTGCAGGTCCTCTCTAAGAATTTTCTGTTCAAGTTCTCCAATCCTTCATATAATAACATCTTGTCTTTTAAAAAATTTTATTAATAAATTTTATTTACCCCAATATAATTAAAATATTAACATGTAACCAGTATAAAAAAATTTTTTTTCAAATTTTATTTTACTTTGTCAATGTACAAGTGATTGATTATTGTGGCCCATTACCGAAACCTCCCTCCCCCCCTCCCAACATTGTCCTTTCTGTTCATTTGTTGTATCAACTTCAAGGAATTGTGATTGTTGTGTCTCCTTTCTCCACCCCTGCCCCCAGTTTGTGTATTTATTTATTTATTTTTCTCTCCCACAAATAAGTGAGAACATGTGATATTTCTCTTTCTGTGCCTGACTCATTTCACTTAATATAATTCTCTCTAGGTCCATCCATGTTGTTGCAAATGGCAGTATTTCATTCTTTTTTATAGCAGAGTAGTATTCCATTGTGTAGATATACCACATTTTCCGTATCTACTCATCTGATAATGGACATTTGGGCTGGTTCCAACTCTTAGCTATTGTAAAGAGTGCTGCGATGAACATTGGGGAACAGGTATACCTTCGACTTGATGATTTCCATTCCTCTGGGTATATTCCCAGCAGTGGGATAGCTGGGTCATATGGCAGATCTATCTGCAATTGTTTGAGGAACCTCCATACCATTTTTTATAAAGACTGCACCATTTTGCAGTCCCACCAACAATGTATGAGAGTTCCTTTTTCTCCTCAACCTCGCCAGCATTTATCGTTCAGAGTCTTTTGGATTTTAGCCATCCTAACTGGGGTGAGATGGTATCTCAGTGTAGTTTTGATTTGCATTTCCTGGATGCTGAGTAAGTGGCTGTTGTAAGTGGGCAAGCTTTCTTGATTTCTCTTTCTGCATGTTCACTATTGGGGAATAGAAATGCTACTGATTTTTGTCTGTAGATTTTGTATCCTGCTCCTTTGCTGAAATTATTTATCAACTCCAAGTTTTTTTGTAGAGGCTTTAGGCTGTTCAATATATAGGATCATGTCATTTGCCCATCTTGTCATTTTTCTTAACAGTTTATCACAATCATACATGCAAAGATACTTCAAAATTTCATGTAGAAATAGAATTGAAAGATAATGCAAATCTTTCCACGAACTTTTTGAAGTACCCTCCTATATATAACATATATAAATATAAAACATATATATAAACATATATCTATAACTTCTACATAAAGATATCAATTTTTATTAAATTTACTGTTATGCAGTTCAAGGTCTATTATTCAGCATTCAGTTTGGGAGAATTTTTTTCCAATTAAAATACATTTAAATAAGTAAATCTTGGAGATTTTACTTCCTGTGAGTTCCCTCTTGCATCCTAAACACCCGAAATGCTGACACCTAGTTGATGTTCAATAATATTTGTTGGTGAATGGTTGTTTCTAATATTCATGATCTAAAAATAGCAATTTTGTATTCTGTGAGGCTTTCTATTTACCTCTTAAAACATAAGGGAAATGACATAGAGTATTATGTGATGGCAGATTTCAATTTTAGGGGCCACATTTCTTGAACTTAGCCTTTTCTTCCCTTAATATACTTTGGTATTTCTTTGAAAGAAGTATACATACAATCACTGTTTCCTGTATCAAAGGTGCCTGATGTTACCTTTTGGACATAAGGTTTTCCCTGAAGTTCTGAACTTTGTAAGCGATGTGCTTTGTATTCTGTTATGATGTAGTGAGTCAGGTGGGGCCGTAGATGGGACAAAGGAGAGGCCCAAAGACACAAACTTCAGTTTACTCACAGATCCTAGGCTAGGAGAGGGGCATGGCATGCCACACAGGGCCACATGGGAAAGGCAAAGCAGGGTGACCCGTTTAGGATCAACTAGTTTGACTAATTTTGGTGGGCTTTGGGCTATAGCGGTGGTCCCTAGTTGCCTGGCACCTGGCTCTAGGGTGATTAAGGCAGAGGAATATTGCCTCCTGGGGTGGATGGCCCAGATTGAAGAGGTCTGGCTCTGGACTGGTTAATTTGTATATCAAAGACATCCTCCAAGCTGGGCCCTTTGTTATTTTTAAGAATTGGCTAGCCCAGAGAGCCGCAGTCTGTCCCCAGCCAGAAAGATATTTTGTTTTGTTTCTAGATGTCAAAGCATCATAATACACAGAAAACTTAAACATATATATATATATATATATATATATACTTACATTACACAGTACCTGCCCTGCATCCACTACAGAAGTGACACAGGACTTTGGCTATCCTGAGAGCTGTCACAAACACAGAACTCTCCAGATCCAAGCAATGTGCTCTACCCAACAGCCTCCTCTAGTCTGAACTCCCTCAGAAGACACCCACACACACACACCCTGACAGCTTGGTGCCTCATCTGTCAAAGCAAACACACAAATCTAAAATCTCCCCTCTCCTTTGATCATGGTCTGGAAAACCTAAACAGGTTCCACTCAATTCCTGACAGAACTCAAAAGTCCTCAGATACTGCATGCAAAATGCCTCCCTCCACAAAGATATAAACAAGCAAGGAAACACACACACACTGTCACATGCATTCACACACATATACAGACTCGCATACACATATACACCAAATGCCACTCACACACACACACACTCTAACACCACTTACACACTCAAACACAGTCACACACACTCATAAACATATATGTCACACACTCATGCACGTACATTCAAACACACATACATGCACACATAATTACACGTTGGCAAACACATATCTACTCAGAAGGAGAGACGTACTTGCAGAAGTCAGGATGAACAGACCTTATGAAACAGGAAAACCTCGTGAAATAATGGGATGCTAAAAAAGTATGTAGGAAAGAGGGTGAAATAGGGTGTGAGGGCAGAAGGAAGGAGGGAAGCATCGGGAGCACTAGCCTTGTCCATCAGTGCAGTGACCAAAAAAAGGAAAATGTTTTACTGAAAAAATGGGTAATATTTTCACCAAGGCCTAGAATTGCCCACTGTATAAATAGATCCAATCAAGCAATATCCAAATGTCCCCAAAACCCACCAAGTCGATTTTCAAGTCTAAGTCATACAACAAAATGTCCTGAAGCACATGAGGTTGTAACTAGAGACACATTACAGATGACAATCTGTCTTCCTCTGCGAAGCCCCTCTAGAGAATGCTTAGCATGTTTATGGAAGAAACTCAAAATATCAGTTGACTCTGAAATTTCTGGTCTATACAATCACATGGCTTTTCTCAACCTGGATTTTTAGTCCCAGAATTCAGACCACCATAGACAAGAAAGAAATAGAAAAAAAGAAGTAGGACTCAAAAGTGCAGTATCAGTGACAGGCAACTTCAAGGTATTTAGTCCCAGAGCAACTGATTTCAGCAGGAGCCACAGACAGCACCAGCTCCAGTTCCCCAAGGCATTAGATATTTTAAATATCTGGTCCATCCAGTGCTTCAAATTCAGTGCCATATCCTGGATTTCATTCAGGCAGCTAAGGAACATCTAGTCTTTCTCAGTAAACTCCCAGATTCAATCCCATTAACAGTAATTTCAGCCCCAAATACCCTGACTGACCATAATGCTTTTACATATTTGCACATAGATGTTGTCCCTCCACTGTATTAATGGTCTGCAGGGAAATTTGATCTCTATTTAGTACAACCATGTAGACCCAACAGCATCTTGTCTGGTGTCTCAGATTAATCCCATGCACCCTCAGCAAGTGTGTTTACCATCACAGCCTGGTCCAGGGACTCTATGTCCTACATCTAACCCAACAGTCCAACAGCCAGGTCAGCAAGGCCACCAAACCTCTCACATGTACCTGCCCATCCTCTCACCGTCTAGTCCACAACCACCAACAGTTAATTTATCTGTAAGCTCACAATCTTCTGTCCACTAACGAATATAACACTCAGGATATTTCAACAGAACAGCAAAAGACTTAAAAAATAAAAATAAAAATAAACAGATTCAAATCAAACTTTAACTTCACAAAGAAATAGTTCTTCAAAACGGCATGTATCTGGACTTTGTATATCCAGCACATCCTCTTTCGTCAGAAGTCAGACTTTCATGGAAATCAGCCTGCTGTTTACGTGGCTGCTAGTCCCCGGATACTAGTGAAACATATCCCACAGTTAAGGCAAAGCCTTTATTTCAGCTAGATCCCCCGAGAAGATGAACAGGTCACGCAGGATCAGCCCACACTTTCTATCTCCACACATTCTGGAGCACCTTCTGTCTCTAGAAAGACAGCTGGGCAAATGATTATAGGCTCTTCGTTTACACATTGTCCCCTCCCAAGTATTGAGCAGCAGGTGACCACGGCAGCTCCTCAAGCAAGGGCCCCACCCAACATACCACATCCTTTCCAAATTTCAGTTTAGGACCTGAAAGCTCACCAATTGGGTATCTCCAATCCTTGAACTTTTAATGCTTCTAAACTTTCCTGATTGTTGTAGAAAGACAGAACGTGTTCTGCAGCTCACGGGCCCAATTTTCACACACGTGGATAGAGAGACGAATAGAAGCATAGAAACTGAGCATTACTGGCTGTTATGGCTGACAAAACAAGACTTCTGTGTTGAAGAACTAACCACCCCATACCTCTGAATGTGACTGTATTTGGAGAGAGGTTTCTCAGGAGGTGGCTAAGTTAAACTGAGGTCATATGGGTGGGCCCTAATCCAATTTGACCCGTGTCCTTATGAGAAAAGAAGATTGGAATACAGACATACAAAGGAAAGACCATGTGAAGACCCGGAGAGAGGACAACTACCTGCAAGACGGAGAGAGGGGCCTCAGAAGAACCTAAAGCTGCCAACAGCTCGATCTCATCCTTTCAGCCCCAGAATTACAAGAAAATAAATTTCTATTGTCTATGCCATTCAGTCTATGGTTCTTTACTACGGCAGCCCCAGCAAACTAACACCTTTGTCGACTAGAGGACCAGAATAGAATAGCTTCAAGGAGAATTTGAGATTTTTTTTTTTAAATGATGGATAAGCTAACGTCTGGGGTCAATGAAATGAAGAATAGGCTAACTCACAGACGTCTGAAAAGATCAAATTCTGTGTCACATTCCTCAATGACACATCCACAGTGATGCAGCTACACAGGACAACTCCAGATTGACGCTGAAGGCCTAACCAAAGAGATGGGACTTGTTCAAGCCTCAGAATCACATTTTAATCCCAAAGACAAGTTTGCATTTGTAGGTTCTGTGTCACCAAAACCCACAGATCAGAGACCAACCATCCAGACACCACAGACACAAGACCCAGAGTGTGTCCACAGAGCTCATTGGAATTACGCTGCTGCTACCTGCTTAACTACCTAGCCTTAGTCCATCGTGAGCAGCATAAGCTGTCAAGGAATTTTTCTTGGTCAGGTTTTCTATTTGCAAAGCTTTTAGGAAACTCTATACATGCAAAGAAAAGGACAAAGTGAAACTATTTAAACTGTTTGCTGCTGCAGGTGCAATTTGCAGGGAGAAACTTCCTGAATCTGTGGGATTCTTGGCCTTGTCTTTGCCTTTCTGGAAATGTCTCCATTCTGCGAAGCCAGTATCTAAACTGTACAGATAGCAAGGGGGCAGGAGGGCATGCATTATCTTTACAGTCTGCAGCCAAATGCCAACACTTGGCTTATTGTGCAGAACTTTGAAATCTGCTTCACATGACTTTTCTCATATAGTATTTATCGATATATAGTGTAATAGCCTCTTCTAACAGTTTATTGAGATACGATTCATATACCACACAATTCAACCATTTAAAATATACATTTCGATGTTTTTTAGTATATTCACTGAGTTGTGTGATCATCAGCACAATAAATTTGAAAACATTTTTATTTCCCCAAAAAGAAACCTTCACCCCTTAGGCATCACCACCCAATGCCCCCACCTCCAACACCAGCCTTAGACAAGCACTAATCTGCTTTCTGTCTCTACAGATTTGCCTATTCTGGACATTTCATGTCAATGGACTCATATAATATATGGTCCTTTGTGTCTGCCTTCTTTCACTTAGTATAAAGTTACCAGTTTATGAATAGTTGGGTTGTTTCCACTTTTTGACATTATGAATGTTGTTATATTAGTATGCTACGCTATGCTATGAATGTTGTTACACTGTTAGGCTATTATGAACATTTGTGTACAAGTTTACATGTGAACATATGTTTTCAAATCTCTTGAGTATATATCTAGAAGTGGAATTGCAGGATCATGTGATAACTCTAGGATTAACTGTTTATACAACTGCTAAGTGTTTTTCAAAGTGTCTGCACCATTTTATATTCCCACTAGCAGGGTAGGATGGTTTCCATTTCTCCACATCTTCACCAATACTTGTTATTATCCATCTTTTTTATTATAGCTACACCAGTAAAGTAGCATCCTATCGTGATTTTGATTTGCATTTCCCTGATTACTAATAATGGTTGAGAATCTTTTCATGGGCTTATTGGCCATTTGTGTACTTTTTTTGAAAATGTAATACTCTTTTGTTAACCAATATTATTTTTTTCTTTATGGTTAAACATGAACTTGTCCTTTTTTAAGCCTTATCTGAGAAAAGCAATACCTTAAAAGAACACATCAATAATGAAATGAAACTATGCCCCAGGTAACTCTTCTTTGCTGATTCTGTTTTTTGCACTCGGAGGTGCCAGTGTTTTGTGAAGACCTATATACCCTACACAATGAGATACAGAAAACATAAAAAGAATTATGTGCTTAGGTAAGGTTCTACACTGAGTCTTTTCGTGGGTGACAGAACAAAAATTTTCATCTTCTTTTGGGAAGCTTATAACAAAAGATATTTCAGCCTATCAACTGAGTTAAGCTTGCTTCATCTGCCTGATGTCCTGCAAAACTTTCACAAGAGATTATAGGAAAATGCACTTTCAAAACCAGCAATAGCAACAGTACCCACAGCCCTTTGAGGAGAGGTTTTTAAAACTTTTCTGTTTGGACAATCATTTTTTAAAACTGAGTTGGTTGCAATATCACATGTATAAGGGGTACTTCGAAAAGCTAGTGGAAAAACAGAATTAAAAGATAATACAAATCTTTCCATGAACTTTTCAAAGTATTGTCACATTTTAAAAGTCATACTAGCTTTATCTATTTAGGACAGTGGAAGATAGAGTGGAAAAGAAAAATAAGCAAACAAACGTTGAAACAATCTCAAGCAACCCTTTATTTTGATGATATATTTTATAAGGCAATAAATATCCAAACAATCAGTAATGTATATAATTGATTAAAATTAAGCATTAAAACAATAGAATTGTTCAATGAGTATAAACTTTTAGTTTGAGATGCTGTAAAATTTTCAGTCGAATAGCTGTGGTGATGACACAACCTGTGAATGTACATTTGAAAATGGTTAAAATGATAAATTTTATGTCATGCATATTTTATCACAATGAAAAGTTTTTTCGAAGAAACAATAGAATGCATTTTAAAAGACAATGCTAGTGTCTAGAATAAGGCTGAAGGAAGAGGCTAAATGTAGCAAAAGACAAGACAATGCAGTGCCCCCTTGCAGAAATGCCTGCTATGGACACTAAGCTTGAACAGGACGGTCACAAGCATCTGTGAGCATCAGATCCTTGACTACAGTCTTTGCACACTGTAAATGGGAAGAAATTGGGCAATCTCACTGAATCCAACCATAGACCAAAACCCTTGCATTAAATGTATTTTTAAAATCTGTTTAACAAATATTTATTTATTTGATTTTATACTATGCCAATCATTGAGAATATCTTTGGTTTAGGATTTTATAGTTTATAAATATTCCCATCCCTATTACATTTTTATAATCACCATAATTCCCTAAGGAAAATAAAATTCAGAGAGGTAAAAATTACATAAAAACACGGTAAATGAACAAGCCACTATTTAAATCTGCATTTTCTGACTTCAAATACAATATTTTTTTAATTGTGATAAGCACACTTAACATAAGATCTACCCTTTTAACAAATTTTTACGTGTATGTAAAGTATCGTTAACTGAAAGCACTATGTTGTAGAACAGATATATAGAACTTACTCATCTTGCAAGAGAATTGAAATCAGGATCTCATGTAGATATCCACACTCCCATGTTCATTGCAGCATTATTCACAATAGCCAAGAGATGGAATCAACCTATGTGTCCAACAATAAATTAATGAATAAAGAAAATGTGGTATATACATATGCTGGAATATCATTCACACACTGGAATTCTTCAATATTATTACTTAAAAAAAGGAAATCTTGTCATTTGCAACAACATGGATGAACTTGAAGGACATTATGCAGAGAGAAATAAGACAGTCACAGAGGGACAAATACTACATGATTCTGCTTATATGAGGTACCTATAATAGTCAAATTCATAGAAGCAGGAGTAGAATAGTGGTTGCCACAGCTGGGAGGAGAGGAAAATGGAAATTCTTTCAAAGATAGATGTTGTTTTTCAGCTTCATTTGCAGTTCTATCTAAAGACTTATAAACTAGCTTTGACTTGTTTTATTAACAAAACCTAATATGGACATCTTGAATATATATATACTTATATATAAAACTAAAAATTAAAAACTCAAGAAGGTTGGCAGACCAAGAATATTGGAAATAAAATAGTTGAAACACTAGAAAATTTATGTCAGTCATTAGCATACTGGACTTCAAGAGTTTGTAAGTAGAAATAGCACATGGGAAAATAGGCAAAAGGTAGGAAATGTGGGTGTGTAAAAAGATCATACACATTGGGAGAAAAACACCAGAACACCAACCAACAGGAGGTCAGAGATATGAGCGAATAAGAAACCCAGGGGGGTAGCACAGAAAATGCTCACACCCAACCCAGAAAGGCTTGGAGATGTAAAGGATATGCTGCTTTCTTTCCACTGAATGAGTGAGTCTTGCTGTTGTTGTAGTTGGATTGTTGTTCACCTAAAAGCTGATTCAGGGCTTCCAGACACTACTGCGATCAGAAATTAAACAGGCCTTCCAGGAAGCAATTAGGCAGTCTTAAAATCAAGAGCTTTGAATGGTTTCTGCATTCTAATAAAATAACTCTCCTATAGGGAATTTATACAAGAGAATGAATATCCTATGCAGAGAAAGTTCATGCATGGCCATTTACTTCAGCAAGGCATGGTTCTTACTGGGACAGTGACAGGTTACACAAGGAAATCCACAGGCACAGTTGGAGTCTCCTCAACAGCACAGGCAGCAGAACACCTGGAGAAAGTCACCCAAAGCAAGACCTGAGAGGCCTTTGCTCAGGCAGAGATCCACAGTCTCCAATCACCCTGTGAGCTCTGCCGCTGCACACACGGTCCACATAAAGAGAGTATCCCAGCAGGATGAGAGATTTTGGAAACTGGAGCCGCATGTCAGATGCAAGCAAGTCATGCCAAACCACTCAGATGAGTGCTGAGGAACCATCTCAGGAAAGGGGAAGACATCCTTCTAAGCAATCCAGCCCCCAGCATGGCTGGAGTCTACCTTGGCAAGCCATCCACATCATGGAGAGTAATTAGGAATGTTAAAAGAAAAGCTTTAGACTAGTGAAATTTAGCAGAGCATATTTGAGCACAGAAATAATTCATGAATTGGGCAGCACCCCAAACCAGTAAAGGTTCAGAGAGCTCCAACCAGCAATGTGGGCAGGCAATATTCATAAACAAGAAAAAGGAGCTGACATACAGAAACAGCTTGATTGGTTACAACTGGGCATTTGCCTTATTTTTTGTTTGAAAGTAAAATCATATTTAATGTTTTATTCAATATTCATTAAATATTATAACAATATTGAGATAACAATTGATATCTCAATGTGGTTTTGATTTGAATTTCTCTAATGCTGAGTGATGTTGAGCACTTTTTCATGTATCTGTTGGACATTTGCATGTCTTCCTATGAGATATGCCTATTCAGCTCCTTTGCCCATTTCCTAATTGGTTTATTTGATTTTTATTTACTGTTAAGTTGTTTGAGTTCCTTGAAGTTTACTTTGAAATGTCTTAAATTCTTGTTAGATATAGGGCTTGAATCTGTGAGGTTTTTATCATTATTATTGTAACATAGCTGATTGTACATATCTGTGGGGCACAGAGTTGAATCTCATTACCTTTGTGCAAATCAGGATAATTAGTATATTCAAAATTATATAATGTAATCATTTTTCATGGCCCTTTACCAATTCCTCCCTTACCCCCTCAGCCTGCCCCTCCCCCTTTCCCACCTCTGATAACCTCGGTTCTGTTCTCTTCTTTTGAAAATTCAACATATGATTGTGATTGCTGTATCTTTCTTTTTCTTTTTATTTATTTGTTTATATTTTAGCTTCCACTTAGGAGTGAGTACATACTGTATTTCTCTTTCTGTGCCTGGCTTATTTCACATAACATGATTTTCTCTAAATTCATACATGTTGCTATGAATGGCAGTATTTCATTCTTTTTTATGGCAGAGTAGTATTCCATTGTATAAATATGCCACATTTTACTTATCTACTCATCCGATGATGGGCATTTAGGTTGATTCCAACTCTTAGCTATTGTAAATAGATCTGCAATAAACATGGGAGTGCAGGTACCCTTTCAACATGACAATTTCCATCCCTCTGGGTATATAACCAGCAGTGGAATTGCCAGATCATATGGCAGTTCTATCTGTAGTTGATTGAGGAAACTGCATACTGTTTTTCATAATGGCTGCACCAATTTGCAGTCCCGCCAACAGTGTAGGAGGGTTCCCCTTTCTCTGCATCCTCACCAGCATTTGTTTTTCTCTGTCTTTTTGATAAAAGCCAGTCTAACAGGGGTGAGATGATATCTCAGTGTTGTTTTGATTTGCAGTTTCCTGATGCTGAGTGATGTTGAGTTTTTTTCATGTGTCTGTTGGCCATTTGTACATCATTCTTTGAGAAATACTCATTCAGCTTGTTTGCTCACTTTTTAATCAGGTTACTTGTTTTTTTACTGTTAAGTTGTTTGAGTTCCTCGTATATTCTGTATATTAATCCTTTGTCAGATGCATGGTTTGCAAATATTTTCTCCTACTCTATAGGTTGTCTTTTCACTCAGTTAATTGTTTCTTTTGCTGTGCCGAAGCTGTTTAGTTTGATATAATCCCATTTGTTCATTTTTCCTTTTGTTATCTGTGCTTTGGGGGTCATATCCATAAAGTCTTTGTCCAGTCCTACTTTCTGAAGTGTTTCCCCTATGTTTTCTTTTAGGAGTTTTATAGTTTCAAGTCTTATATTTAAGTCTTTTATCCATTCTGAGTTAATGTTGGTATACTGCAAGAGGTACAGGTCTAGTTTCATTCTTTTCAACATATGGATGTCCAGTTTTCCCAGCACCATTTATTGAAGAGTCAGTGTTTTCCCTAATGTATATGTTGGGTGTCTTTGTCAAAGACCAGTTGGCTGTAAGTTTGTAGGGTGATTTCTGGATTCTCTATTATATTCCATTAGTCCTAGTGTCTGTTTTTCTGACAGTACCATGCTGTTTTGCTTACTAAAACCTTGTGGTATAATTTAAAATCAGGTAGTTTTGTGCCTCTGGCTTTATTTTTATTTATTTGTTTATTTTTGCTCAGGATTGCTTTGGCTATTTGGAGTCTCTTGTTCCATACGAATGTTAGGATAATTTCTTCCATTTCTATGAAGAATTTCCTTGGTATTTTGATAGGGATTGCATCGAATCTGAAATGTGCTCATTGGAAAATATGAGAGGGGAAGTGTGGGACTGATCCAGTGGAGAACTATGCACTATACAGAGCTCCATTATGCAGAGCCCACTTCATAGCCAGGCCCACTAGGGCACCCATCCCACACTGAAGGGGCTGGTCCTGGAATTAAGTCTCTGTCGGCCTAGATTATGGGATGGGCCTGCTGAACCCTCAGGCAGAGAGAGAGCTTCCTGGAAGACATGAGTGGAGAGCCAGCAGCAATGGCCTCAGAGATCCAGCACCAGAGTCCCACTCCTCCAATTGTTTCCCTACTGTATCTCCCCCAAAGTTCTCCGTACTGCTCCCTGCAACCAAGAATCTGGGAAACTCCTGTCTATTGTCATGTCCCATCTCCTTTTTTTTTTTTTTTTCTGTAAATTCTTTTCCTTTTTAAATTTAATTTAATTTTATCAAAATACAACGTGGTTGAGTATTGTGGCCCATTACCGAGACCTCCCTCCCACCCCCCATCTCCTTTTTCAACCTCTGTCTCTTACGCTTCACTAGTTCCAAAAGCAAAAGTGTCCAAAGTTTCTCCACAGGGAGGTAATAAATGCATCCTTTTGTGTCTCGTTGGACAAAGTCTCTGAAAGCAGTGGAAGGCAAAGGCACCCAGTGAAAGCACCTGAGTGTTAGGCATACATTTTACAAATGAGCCAAAGATGACCTCTGCGTATTATCCCCCAGGTTGCTTATTTCTTCACTGTGGGCTGAGACCCTTTAGTTCAAAAGCCCACCATCACTAAACTCAAATTTTTTATTATTTTTAAAATAGCCCAAACAAGTTAATTTTTAGCCATTTACAGACTGTTCATTCCACATACACCATGAAACCTCACCCAACAGTTGTTACCATTAATAAGATAGGAGCTTGCAGTTATAAGGCCCCAAACTACTAAGGCCCTTTGAAGCTCTCTAACCCAGAAACTGCCCATCATGCTGCTGGACAACGTCACCCAAACATATAAGCCTGTCTCTGATTCCCTCTCCCCCCAAAATTCCCTTGCTTTTCCACTTCTGGATGGTGACCCTTACACCTTAAACTTCTGGATAATCTCATGCTATGAGGGACTTTCACTCTCATGTGACCCTGTCCATGCATTGCAAATAAAGTTTGTTATATGTCATTGTCTCTAAAGGTCATATCTTTCTCTCTAATCAGCCCCAAATCTCTTGAACCTCCTACAATGTGGGTAGCTGAAAGGACACAGATTCTGCAAGAGGAGTGTCTTACTCCCCGTCCACCAAAGTAGGGGCTGGGAGCCCCTCACAGACAGAAAGCAAAGCAGGGTGTGTTTAGGAAGCCAGACCCTCCTCCACTAACATAAGAGCAAAGCAGCTAAGACTCCCTGTCTGACTTTTGTCAACTGTGTGAGTTCAAGTTACTGATTAAGCAATGAGTTTCCGAGACAGTGACCTTGAGCACATGCCAAAGTTGACTAACTTGCTAGCAAAAAATTGACAAGGCGGGTAGTTCAGAAAGGGTGGATGGTTAGAGCTGATGCTGATAACACCAAGGTCCAGTGATTGGATATCCATACTGGCCAACCAAAAAAAAAGGCAGAGGTGGAGGGTTAGTTACACAGAGGGAAACAGAGCATGTTCACATAAGCAGACACTTGATCATAAAATCACCATTTCTAATAGAGTTGTTTCACAGGAAATCTGGGGCAAAACACCTAAAATCTGAGTGTATTGACTACTGATCAAAAAGAATATATGAGAAAAATATTGCAGTATGTCTATGGAAAATAAATGAATACACCTTTGACACATGTAGCAATATGGATAAATCTCAAGAACGTTTGTACGGAAGGGAAATAAGCCAGATGTGAAACAGTACATACTATATGGTGTCATTTATTTGAAGTCCAAAACCAGGCCAATCTATTTAATACAGTGATTCTCAGTGGGGACGATTGAACCCCTAGGAGATATTTGTCACTCTCTGGAGACATTTGAGGTCATCACTACTAGGGGTGCTACTGGCACCTAGTGAGAAGATGTCAGAAATGCTGTTAAACATCCTACAGCACACAGGACAGCCCCCACCTCAGAGACTCACCTGGACCCAAATGTCAATAGTGCCAGGTTGAGACCTCTAGTCTAATTTACATTGTCCAAGATCAAATCAAGGTTGACTAAGTAGGTGACTGTAATCAACATAAAGGAATTATCTGGGGTGCTTGGAAATATGTCACACTTTGACTGTGGTGGTAATTACACCACTGTACACACTTATCAGAACTCATTGAATTGCATACCTCATTTTCTTTTATGCAAACTATAACTTAATAATGACTTAAAAACACTTCCATGTGGCTAAACACAATGGTGCCAACTAGCAACATATCTCCCAATATATCTTCAAAAATCAATACAGACTGAAGAATTATTAAATCTACACAAAGCCATGCCATCAGCAAAACTTAAAGGCAGATAATGCTAAAACTTCAAAAAAACAGTAAAGTAAAACATAAAAATCACCAAATCTCAGAACAAAATCTCTCACTACCCTAACTTACCCCTGTCTCACCTCACCCTGCCACAATGCTTCGTAGCAAGCAAGGCTGATAGGGGGAAAAACACACTGCAAGGAAGAGATAAGAAAGCAGAAAATAAAGTGGCCTAAGATTAATCTGAAACCACAGCCAATAAAGACTAAATCAGTCCTAAAATTGAAAATACTTAAAATGGTATCCAGGTACATCTATTCAACATCATACTAGAAGTATTAGTCAATGCAATTTGGGAAAAGAAATCAATTAGATGCACGAAAATGGTTAAAAAGTAACTAAAAAGTATAAGCACTAAGATTAAGTTCTGAAAAACAATATGTCATTCTAAAAGAAAAAATATATAACTTTTGTTTGACGTCTCCAACAGAATAAATGATAATTTTCACACCTCCTATTCAGAGGTATGTGGTTCATTTCTGCTCTACTTAGTTCTATTTTTCTTTGAAGAACTCTCCAACTAGAAAACTGAAATTGGTGTGTGACTTTAAAAAAATCAATTTAAACACGGATTATTATATAGCACATGTGTCTAGTTTTCCAAATGTATAAAGAGAAGAAACAAAACCAAAACTTTGGTATTCAAGACTTTAAAACAATATTACATTAATGAATACTAATTTTAAAAAGAAAAACACCATATGAAAAGCCAAAGATAACTGGCAAACTGGGAGAAAATATTTGCAACTTTTACCACAGACAAGTGCCTCCTACATAAAGAACTCTTCAAATTGAGGGACACAGAAAAAGAAATAAAAGTCATCCAACTTGGAAAGGAAGAAGTAAGGGAAAATAAGTAAAATTCTTTATTTGCAGTAAAATTTTCTTTATTCACAGATAGAAAATTCTAAAGAATCCACAAAAAGTTTTAGAACTGATACATGAATTCAGCAAAATTGCAAGATACAAGAACAACACACAAAAATTAGTTGTACTTCTACATATTAGCACTGAAGAAAGAAATTTTTAAAGTTCCATTTGCAATAGCATCAGAAAGTTAAAATACTTAGGAATAAACTTAGCAAGGAGATGCAAGACTTGTACAGTCAAAACTACAAAACAGTGCTAATGAAATTTCAAATGATTTAAATAAATGGAAAAACATCTCATATTATGAATTGGAAGACTCAACATTGTTAAGATGAAAATACTACCCAAAGTGATGTACAGATTTAAGGCAATCCCTGTCAAAATCCCAAGGAAAATGAAAAAGCCAATCCTAAAATTAATCTGGAATTGCAAGAGAAACTGAATAGCCAAAAAAAAAAACAAAAAAAAAAAAAAAAAAAGCAAAAAAACTTGAAAAATAAAAACAAAGCTGAAAGATTTTCACACTACCCAATTTCAAAACTTATTACAAAGCTACTACTTACTACCACTTACTACAGAACTTACTACAAATCAAAACAATGCGGTACTGGCATAAGGATAGACATATAGATCAATAGAGTAGATTGAGAGTTCAGAAATGTACTCATACATCTACAGTCAATAGATCGTGGACAAGGGTGTCAAGACCACTCAATGGGGAAAATAGTCTATTCAACAAATGGCGCTGACACAACTGTATATCCATATGCAATAAATGAAGTTGGAATCTTACTTTATACCATACACAAAAATTAATTCAAAATGGAGAAAAGACTTAAATATAAAAGCTACCACTATAAACATCTTAAAAGAAAACATAGGGCTAAATTTCCATGACCTTGGATTTAACAATGGTTTCTTAAACATGACACCAAAGGCACAAGAAAAAAAAATTGAAGAAGAATTGGACCTCATCAAAATTAAAATCTTTGTGCATCAAAAAACAGTTTCAAGGCTCCCAGTCAAGATGGCACAATAGATGGTCCCAAGCGTCACTCTTTCCCACAAATCAACCAAGCGTCACTCTTTCCCACAAATCAACCAATTTACAATCTTCCAACCAATTTACAATTCATTGAAAAGCAAGAATAGCCAAGCTGGGGCCGCTAGAGCTCAGACAAAGAAGGGGAGAGACCCACAGAGATCACGAAGACAGGAGAAGCCATGATGAGAGAAAGAAGTGATCGCTCCTACCATTTCGAGCCCCTGCCACTTTACAGAAGACCCTGTTGAGCACACGGAGCAAGAGCCGACAAAAGCCAGTGCTGTGCCTTTCATATGAAGTTGCTTGGAAGTGGCAGGGGAGAAGAGTGCCTTGGTGGCCGCCAGGTCAACAAGACCACTAACAGGGTTCCCATGGTCCCACATAGGAGCAAGGGGTCACAGACCACAGAAAAAAAGAATCGCTCAGAGGCTGGTGAGCCATCTCAAGGAACCAGTGCACAGCCTGTCCCATGGGAAGTGTTTGGAGTGCCAATGATAGGGGAAATGGGCCCACTGGGGGAACACTGGGTGTAGCATGGACAGCTGATCTGCCCTGCAGTCAGCACAGGACTACTCAGTGGAGACTACTCAGGAATATAGGATTGTGGGGGATGCAGTTTGCTGAAAAGACTCAGACCCAGACCAGAGTTTCCACACGACCCAGGTGTACCAGACCTCAGGAGACCCAGAACTACATACAAGGTCAACCATTAAAACCTGAGCTGTACAAAAAGCCTTCCCCAGAGAATCAGCAGCAATGAAGCAATTTAGCTTAGCTCAACTATAAGGCTCAAGTGCTGGTCCCCACAGGAAGTTCCCCCATTTCAGAAGTAAGCAAAGGACAACATATTAGTTCCAGTGCAGAGTTTAAGTGGTGGGAACAGTGAATAATCCAACACAGAATTGAAAGAAAAATGAAGTACCCACACATCGGAGATGAAGTTTGATATTAACTAGTAAAGGTCTCACATCACCAAAGAACACCTATAAAACCTAGGACTGAAAGCCCATTGAGATCCCAAGCCCAGGCCTCAGCCATGCCCTACCATCACCCAAAAACATCCCAGCAACTACCACCAAGCTGTTGCAGGAAGCACTCTAGGATCCTGAGCTGGGGTGGTGGGGGGCCGAGGGCTTCAGCCACACCCCACTGACATCTGCGACTAGCCCAGAGGTGACCACTGAGCTGCCACAGGAAGCGCCCCAGGCTCGCAATCTGGGGCAGTCTGGGGTTGAGGGCTTCAGCCACACCCCATGACGTCTGCATCCAGCCCAGCAATGACCCGCCACCACTAGAAGGCCCTTGGTCTCCCCTGCCAGAATGGGGGAGGCCATGGGACTCTATCATGCTCCCCAACCTTCTCCCCTTCCCACCTTATTTTCCCTCCCCCTTCCCTTTTCCTTCTTCCCCCACAACTGTTCCACAACAACGTCTTAGAATGAGGCATGGAGCCAGGGGAAGCCAAACCCAGCTGCAACTAGGCAAGCTGCTGCCACCACCCCGGGGGCCGCGCCACCACCCCGGGGCCCCACCAACCCCGGAGGTATGGAGCTGCAAGAAGCCAGGTGAAGAGCACACCAGAAACACCATTTTCACACAGGTAGCCCTCCATAGCCGCTGCAATTGCCACGGCTGCTGCAAAAATGGCTAGTCTCTATAGCAGCAGTCACAGCCACCATGCAGGTGGCATGCCAGACTCTCAACTGCATTTCCACAAAGCACAACCCAGAGTAATAGAAGAAGCATCTGATTTATGATAACAGGGGAGGACTTGATCACACGTGTCTCGGCACTGGACAGATCATCTAGGCAACAAACCAACAGAGGAACAGTTAATCTATCAGATGGAGAGAACAAATCTGTGGTTATTAGAGGGGGAGGGGGAAGGAAGAAGGAGAGAGGGAAGGGGAGAGATTGGATAAGGAACATAAAGAAAAGTATGATTTCTAAAAATGAATAGGCCAAGAAAAAAATTGATCTAGAAAAAAAAAATGAAAAGAACAACAAAACCAGTTCCAAAAGAGTGAAAGACAACCCACATAATAAGAGAATATATTTGCAAATCCTGTAAAGATCTAACATCTAGAGTATACAAAGAACTTTTACAACTCAACAACAGAAAGACAAACAACCCAATTTTAAAACGGGCAGAGAACTTGAATAAACATATATCCAGAGAACTTGAATAAACATATATACAAATGGCCAACAAGCATATAAGAAAATGCTCAACATAATTAATCATTAGTTAAATGCAAATCAAACCAACAATGAACACCCACTAGGATGGCCATAATTTTTTAAAAACGGCAAATAACAAGTGTTTGTGAGAATGTTGGAACCCTCTTATATTTCTGGTGGGGATATAAAATGATGCAGCCAGTGTGAAAAACAGTTTGGTTGTTCCTCAGTAAGTTACACATCCATGTGACCTAGCATGATACTCTCAGGTCTACACCTAAAAAGATTTAAAACAGGGGTTCAAACAAGAACTTGTATATGAATATGCATAGTGTCACTGCCACAACAGACAAAAGCTGGGGTGAGAAAAACCAAATGACTATTAACAGATGAATGGATAGACAAAATGTGATTTATCTGAACGGTAAGATATTACTCAGCCATTAAAAAGAACAAAGTATAGATAACATGCTCACAACATGGTTTAACCTTGAAAACATTATGCCAGATGAAATAAACCAGATACAGAAGGCCACAAATTAAATGACTCCATTCATATAAAATATCCAGAATAGGCAAATCTACAGAGACGGAAAACAGATTTGTGGTTGCCAGGGGCTAGAGCAAAGGAAGAGCTGGGAGTAACTGCTTAATGGGTACAGGGTTTCTTTTGGGGGTCCATGAAGATATTCTGGAACTAGATGGTGGCAATAGTTGCACAACATTCTGAATGTACTAAAATGGCTAACTTTTCCAATTTGTTAATATAGATCTCTGGGATATAGAATTTTCTTTTTTTTATGATACCCTTTTTATTTACATACAATTATAGGTTAAAAACTATTCTTTTGTTTAATCCTTTTTAAACCAGATGAGGCAGACAGGGTGTAAATTTGGGAGCCCCTGGAGTGGGGGCTGATCTGGAAGTGTTCTTGAATGGCTAGGATGAGAGGATGAAACAGAGCCACGCAGTGCCATGCAGGAGCGACACATGGCTTTGCCACTCCTGGCAGGGATTTGCTACCGGCGGGGGTTCAAGGTAGAGGAAGCTCACAGCAGGGAAGATTCCTCTTGCTCCTCTGACCTTCACCTCCCCTTACCCATTTCCAGTGCTGAGACTTGAGATCCACGTTCTTCACTTCTCTTCTGGCAGGACTCAGGCCAGCCTTGCTGCCGGGTCACTGCAGGTCAACGTGATCCTTGTCTGATGATCATTTTTCTCCTTGATTGGTCTCCTTCCTTCCCCTTCCTCCTGAGTCCCAACCTTGTGCCATTTCATTAGGATTTCCCTACTCTGAATTCCTGTGATATGGCCATTTCATACCCTTCCACACGAAGTTAAGTCAGCAGATTTCATCCTAATTATGGAATGATACTTCAATCCAGACCTGGCGCCATGTCTGCTGCCTGGCAGCCACAGCAGTTTCTTTTCTCCTCTTCCTTTACTCTCTAAAGGCTTAAAGGTGATTACTCTTACAAGCAGTATGCAATCCTATTCTCACTGGAAAAGATTTTTAAAATACAGAAATATACTGAGAATACATAAAGTAACCATTTAGGTTCTACTTCATTCAATTCTGACTCTTAATAGTTTAGTATGTTCCCTTCCAGTCTTTTTTCTATGCATGTGTATACAATTTGTATTATCAGTATAAATACAAATGCAACTATACACGTGTGTGCATTAAAAAGTTTAACCTTGCCCCAAAAAAGAAATTATTTGGAGATCGAGTTCAGATCATAGTTTGATAAAGTTGTAGCTGAGAGGTGCTAAATCCAGTCTTGAGCCCTTCACCTTCCTTCTCTTTCTGAATGAGGCAGTGAGTAGGGGGAAGAAGGGCTTGGGTCTGATGGAAAGACTCCTCTGTCATTCCCCTTCCATGCTGCAGAGTTGTTGCTGGGGAGCACTGACCCCCAGGGACTGTGCTCCCCATCACCTTGAGTCCAGGTAGTGCCAAAGGACTGCTCAGCTCAATACACTGTGAAAAGAGTGCTCCTTTTACTTACAGGAGGAGATGGCTGGGGCCAGAATGGGGTGGACTACAAAGGGGCCTGGAGGAACTTTGAGGAAGGCTTATGCATCTTCACTGGGGGAGTGGTTATGAGGGCAAGTTTGTCAAAGCTCATCAGTCTACACACATACATTTTACTGTATGTTAAATCATACATACAAGGATTGTATGTAAAATTCTTATGTACAATTCTTATGCACAATTCAATTCTTTCCTTTTACATTTTGTTTATTTAGCTTTTAGAAAAAAATATTTCCGAGTGCTTATAAAATACCTACATCAGAGAAACCAAAGATATATTGTTTCTAAAATTCAATGTGTATATATATATATCTGAGTAGGATGGTATGAGTGTGGATACAGGCACACACCTATCTGTCCACATTAAATAGATATAAGAAGCTCATTAAAATCAGCATTTCTGAGGGATAGTCTGGGAACCTGCATATTAATTAACAAACACTCCAGACAATTCTCATTTCTAATAAAACTTCAGAATCCCTGCCTATGGCATGCACATCAGAATATATTTTTTTTTACTATCTCTTGCGATTACAATTTGATTCTAAATGAAATAAAATAACATGGGCAAAAGAGCCTTACAAATGTTAAAGTACTATAGGAAGACAAGACAATGGTTTGTGATTAGTCTGGCCATGCAGTAAGAGCATAAAATTCTGTGGAGCTTTTCAGACAAAAGGGTTTATCTTGGAGCCCAGGCTGGAACTAAGGAAGAATTGGCAGCAAATGGCAAGCTTTAACCTGAGCAGGAAGTCCATGATCCGGCTTAAGACCCAGAGGACAGAGTCCAGAACTAAACACAGACAACGGGGGTGGTGGAGTGGAAGATAGACAGGGAACAGGATTGGTACTTCACTCAATTGCCTTCTTTAGGTGGAGAGGTGGGAGCCAGCAATGCAAATAGAAGTGTGTTTCAAGGGTATTAGTTTATTCTCCATGACAGTGCATGTCAGGGCATCTGCATGTCAAGGCATCAGGCAGGTCCCCACTATTCCTATGTAACTCCTTCCGACATCTTTCCACCTGCACCCTGCAGTCTAGGAGAGCCTCCCAAAATGGAAATTCAATCCCATTCCTACTCCCACCCTTACCTATACACTAACTCCCTACAGCCCTTGGTCTAAAGCCGAAGTCACCGACAAAGGTATGGAGACATCCTGGGATCTGGCCCTGCTCACCATCCAGGCATCCTCCCATGTAACTCTTTGCATTTCCCCAAAGGTATTTATGCTACCTCACATCAGTGCTGGGCACTGGGGCTTCCAGAAGGTCTAAGAGCAGGTCAGATCTGGTAGTGCAGAAGATGCAGATGAGACGCAGAGGAGCTAGCACTTTGGTCTGTGGGGCCATGGTGTCAATAGCCATGGAGAGTCTAGGCAGGGGGAGCAAAGGGGATAGGAGATCCTGAAAGTGAAACAGAAGCAGCTATAACCTCAGAGAGCTCATCATGGTCTGAAGGAAGTGGGCCAGAGCTGTACATTCTACATCACCATTTCCGGTAGTCTTCTCTCTCCCACGAGTGCTGGGGGAGCAGCTTCCAAACTTCAGTAATCTTCTAACTGCTAACATTTACTCCTTGCCAAGCACTATGCTTAAGTGCTTCACTATGTTTACAGATCTCACAACCTTGTGTGGTGGGCATTATCACAATCCCCACTATACAACTGAGCGAACTAAGGTGTGGAGAAGTGAAGTCTCTTGCCCAAGGTTCCAGGGCTAGAATTTGAAGCCACACTCTCTGGAACTAGAGGTCAGTGAGCCATCATGCCTGTGAGGCAGAGCCTGCTGAGATGCACATGGATTAACTACTTCTTCCTCCCAGTCTGTATGATTGAGTTCTGGCCAACAAGATCTGAGCATAAGTGATGGAGGCTACAGCCAAGCTTGGCCCGTAGGGCATCCTGCATAGCCCTCTAGGTGTCTTCTCTCTCTTTACTTGTCAGCCCACTACGTGCTGAACACTTAACTAAGAGTTCCAGGAGTCCTGGGGGATGGAAAACCGTGAGATCCAAGGAGTTCCACCCCTTCCTTACTTTTGAAAGACAGCTCTCCAGAACAGCTGCCCAACCAGGAACATATATTTGGAGTTCAAGTAACTGAAAAATAAACTATCAATTTTTTTACTAAGATTTATTTGTTATAGTGGCACAATTATTTGTTATTTGTTATAACCATTATTTTTAAAAGTATTGTAACTTTACAGTACAGAAACCTGCCAGATCCCATCTTAACCATTTTGAGTGTTCTCAGTACAAAGAAATGATAAATGTTTGAGGTAATGGGGAAAAAAATTAGTGGTTGCCAGAATTTCAGGAGAGGAGAGAGGGCTGAATGGGTGGAGCACAGAGGATTTTCAGAGCAGCGAAATTACCGTGTGCAATACTGTAATGGTGAATACACGACATCATGTATTTGGCAAATCCCATAGAACAACAAAAAGAGGGAACCCTAATATAAAATTGAGTTAATGATATGTCAGTATTGGTTCATAATTGTAACGAACGTACCACACTAATGTAATATGTTAATAATAGAAGAAACTGTGTTTGTGTATGTGGGAAGGATATAGGAACTATCGGTACTTTCTGCTCAATTTCTCTGTAAACCTAAAACTGCTATAAAAATAAAGTCTATTACTTAGGGAAAAAAAAGGTTAACATCACCCGTAATATAACAAACCAACATGGTGTACCTCTTGACAAGAATACTACAACAAGGACCATCATTGCTATAGTATTCTTGCCAAAAATGTATAGCCTCAGTCTTATGAGAAATCTTCACACAAGTTCAAATTGAGGGACATTCTACAATATAACTGCCCAATAGTCTTAATTATCAAGGTCTTGAAGGATAGATTCAAGGACTGTCACAGATTGTATGAGACAGAGAAGACATGACAATTAAATGCACAGAATTGAATTGTAGACCAGAAAAAGGACATTAGTAAAAATGTGTTTCAAAATAAAAGGCTAAAATCGATAAGTAAGCATGAATGTGATGAATTACCATCAGATGGCCTTTAGGATGGCTTTTGTGAAAGTTGGTTATACAAATTGGGTCATTCTTGTCACACCCAAAGTAGAATTGGAGTTGAGGGGCCAGGAAGAAAAAGCACTGCGGGAACAGAGCAGCTGCTCCAAGAAGGAATTTTTACAAACACAGATATGAAACAGCCTGCTGTAACCCTAAGACTAGTTTTTACCTAGTAGTTACTGCTACAACCAATCCCGTATGGACAAGACTGCTTAAAATACGCTAGCACCAATTACAACTTTTGGCAAACAGCTTTTGTAACTGCCCCCTCCTTTGCACAGTCCTTTTCCTTTAAATGCCCAAACCCCTTGGTTCTGCTGAGCCCATTTTCAAGGCCTCTTGAACCTGTGTCTGGGCTATAGTCCTAGTGAGCTCTCAAATAAACCCTCTTTTTAAAAAAATCTCAACCAGGTGGTCATCTTGCTTTGGTTGACACTTCACTCTTGACAAGTTGTCAGACGTCCCAAACAATAAAGACCCACATTGGTTTATGCCTTTAATTTTTTTTTTTATTACACCAACCAAACCATTCTTCCCAGTCCAGCTCTAGGCCCACTTTATTTAATAAACCTGTACCTTTGTACATATTAGATTGAATGGTTTTCTTGCTTCCTGGATGTTTCATATGGAGTCAACAACTCTGTGTTTGATTGTAAGATCCCTAAGGGGAGGAACTGGGGCTCATAGTCACATTCCACTCTGCACAAGGCTACGGGAAACCTCCTTAGTCTGTGCACAGAGCCCACCACTGCTAGTTGCCCCTGCCTGGGGCGGTGAGGTAGTGGGAGTATGCCTATCTTCAGCAGCCCTTCCACACCCTCTTTGGGCCCCTCGGTGACAGGACCCAGAGATGATGTTCTTGTTTTCTTCACTCACTGTGGGCCTCTGACCACAGCCAGGACAATTGTTGAAGAGCCAGATATTGGACAAGACTAAAGGGTTGCTGGAGCTTCTGTGTTAGTGCCAGGGTCAACAGAGGGCATTATGGGGCATGGCAGGGGCATACCCTGTGTACGAAGGTGGGGATGGTGGCACGTTGGTCCCCAGAGGTGCAGGGCTGCAAGCAGATGTCAGCAAGGTCAAAAGGTCAGCTTCTTAGAAGAAACGTGGGCAGGTAGCTGGGATGTCCTCTGAGCCCAAAGACAAACGTGCACTGATTTTGAAGGCAAGAACTCCATTCCCAGCTTGAACATGTGGGGAAGTGCTGGAAAGTGGCTCAAATGAAGCCCAGTCCAGAACATATCAGGACATATTGGGCCAGCAAGTGAACCGATGCTTTAATAATGGAGAACAACACAGCTGTTGGCATTATCTGGAGGTCCTGTGACTCCCACTCATTAAGAGTTAAATGGGGAGGGATGAGGGCAAAAAGGGTGGTGGCATCCCACAGGGTGCTGGGCGGGGCACAGGACCAGGATCTCAGAACAGCAGCCCCAACAGAAGGAGGGTGGCAAGTGCCAAGGAGGCAAGGGAGGCCTTGGAGCCTGTGTTGGGGGTGGTAGTCAGTACAGAAGTGGAGCTGAAAGGGGTGTTTGTAGCCGGACTAGAACTGGGGCTTAAGGAGGCATTTCCAGGCTGTGTAGAAGTGGGGTTTAAGGAGGCGTTTGTACACTCGAACTTTTGGAAGATGACCCCTCCGACTGTCTGGTTTCCAGCAGACAGGAACTGGCAGATGGAGTTACTGATGTTAGAACAGCCTTTCAGTACGAGAATCCTAGACTCAGTTTCTGTGAATGCAAAGGAGAAAGTAAGGACTCCACGCAACCCTTAACTCTTCCACCCCCACCTGCTCTTTGCTTCCCGCCTGCTGCTTGGCAACTCAAGACCTGCAAGCACTGGTCTACTCATCAAATGTGCCTAGGAGGAAGGAGCCCAGGGTTAAGAACACCAAATTGTAATGACAGAGAGACCATGAAAGTCAGGGGCCCAGACCCCCTTTTCCACCTAACTCCAGAGGAAACTGAGGCACCATGAGATGGATCTCAAGCCCAAGCTCAAAAGTGGGGGCCAGAGCTGGATCTCGATCTTGCCTCTCCTGTGTTACTGCATTGCTGGCAGATGAAGAAGCCAGGGACAGGCTCAGAAGGCAGCCTCTGATCTCTAAGGGGAAGGGCGAAAGCAGTCTGAATTCCCCCCCCTTCTTCCAGGCTTTGCTTTCAGTCCCAGCTCCTCCCTGGACCTGAGCTCTCCCTGCATCTGAGCTCTCCCTGCATGTGCTTTCCCTGAGAAGAGGGGAAAACATGTAGAGAGACTATGGCTGTCTCTACCCTAAATCTAAGTTCTGCTGTGTTTAAACCACATTTTGAGATTTAGGTCCTAGAAGAAGGCCTCAGGCATTTGCAAAGAGGATGTGGTATGATAGCAGCTACCTTTTACTGAGCACTTACTATATGTCCCTAGGCTCAGTTGGCTACAACTCAAACAACCCTGACAGACAGACAGCTCATAGAGGACAGAGGGGCTCAAGGAGGTAAAGTGATTCCACTTACTGTTTGTCAGAGGCAGGGCTGCAATTTGAGTTCACATAGGACTCTAAACTTGCTAACTAGGAGTGAGAAAGCTCCAACTCTCCATGAAAAAAGGAACTCATTTTATAGCAAGTATCATTGCTGGAGGTTGAGTTAGAATGAGTTAGAGATATGTGTTTCTTGGCTCTACAGCATTAAAAAAAGTGATCTTTGACAAAAATAAACAAAAAAACTACATTTGTAATGGCTTTGATTTTTTCTGGCTTTCAGCTTAAGCCAGACTCGGAGGGGACAAAAAAATCCATCCTTTACACCCAAAGACACCTGGGAACAGGATGAGAAAGAAAGTCCTTCCTATGCCATTGTTGCTCTTGGACACAACTTTAGAATTAAAAATCATAGCAGTGTAGATAGTCCAGAGATTTTTAAAGTAAAAAGAGTCTTAAATGCATATTACTAAGGGAAATAAGCCGTTTTGAAAATGCTACATACTGTGTGATGCCAACTGTAGGACATTCTAGAAAAGGAAAAGTGTTGGAGACAGCAGAAAGATCAGTGGCTGTCAAGAGATGAGAACAGTGAGGGTGCATAGGTGGAGCACAGAGGATTTTGGGGGCAGTGAAAGTACTCTGCGTAATACTACAGGAGTGGATATACATCATTATACATTTGTCCAAACACATAGAATGTACAACACCAAGAGTGAACCCTTACGTAAGCTACAGATTTTGGGTGATAATGATGTGTCAGTGTAGGTTTATCCATTGTAACAAATGTTCTGCTCTGGGGGTATGTTGACAATGAGGAGGCTATGCATGCATGGCTGGAGACAGGAGTGGATGGAAAATTTCTATACCTTCCACCTAATTTTCCTGTGAATCTAAAACTGCACTAAAAAATAAAGTCTATTTTTTAAAAAGTAAAAAGAAGTTCAGGATAAGTGTGGTGCTTGGCCCCACTAAAAAAAAATCCATGATTACAATTAAACATTGATTTCTGAAACTACAATTGGCATTTAATAAAAATTGAAATCAAATTGTATCTGGGTGTTGGTGCTCCTAAACTCATTATTCTGAGCCATATTTTGGCAGAGGCTGGCTAGTCATTCATCTTCGCTTCATGTCTCTTTCTTTCCTTCTGGGTCACCACTAGACTGCATTTTCCAGCCTTCCTTATAGCCAGGATGACCTTGTGACTGGTCCCAAAGGAATGTGAGAGGGAATGATGCTTACACTTCCAGGCCTGATCTATGAAAACCTTCCTGCCTTCCTCCTCTCCCTCTCTTCTCCCCCTTCTGGTGAGATGCAAAAGATACAGCACAGAGCTGCCAAGTCCTGGGTGTCTGAGGCCAGAGCTACCGAGATGGAAGGAGCTTATGCCCTGGACTCTGCAATGAATTGCTCCATGAACAAGAAATAAAGGTCTATTGCATTGAGCCATAGGATTTAGAGGTTGCTCTTTAACAGCAATTAACTTACCCTATCTAATAAATGTATTATTCTTTAAATATTTAGGCAAATTTTAGAAATTTGTATTTTATAACAGTTTATTATCAAAGTGCTTTCGTGGAAAAGCCCAGTTTGACTCTTCCTGCCAGGTGACCCACAGTGCCATAGCCTACATCTCTCAGTGACAGGTAGAGAAGACAAATGTAGATATAAAAGGAAATAAAAGGTGCACCTGCCCATACTTACAGAACGATGGCAGCTAGCTAGTCCAGTAGTGAATATCAGGAGTGCATGATACACTTAGACAAACATGGCTTGAGTACAAGCCACAGAGAACGGGGTTCAAGAAAAGGGCAGCAAAGAAGAAAGAGCTCTGGACTAAGAAGGCAGAAAGAGCAACCAGATTAAGGCTGCATCAACAGCCTCTCTATCTCAAAGGCATTGTCACCCTTATCCCCCCTGTCCCACAACCGTCCTCTGCCCTTCTGTGTTAACTCAGAACTTATGAACCAAGGCTTGACATGTTTTCAACTCAAGTCACACAAAGGAATTGGAACTCCAAGACGTACCATTTTTAAATTCTGCAACTAGAGAGACACACTGTTCTCCATGACATGTCTGTGTGTTCTCAAGACAGACACTCTCGTTAGATCCATAACAGGCAGGGCACTCTGCGGTGCTGGATACATCTCCCAGTGAGGGGGCTGGGTAGGAAAAAGAAATTGTTACTCAAGAGAGTGTTATCAGAGAGAACATGGAACTTCCCTAGGAGGAAAGGGACAGGCAAGCGAAGAGGCCACCAGAGATCCTGCAAACAGAGCAATAGCATCCTTGGGAAACTCAGATCCAGCCTTGGAAGACATTATGTCCCACCAAAACATTTACTATATAAAACTTCACAGACCTGCCCTTACAGGCTGCCTACTCTTTAAGAACTATCATTTATAAATGTGTTGGGATAGTGACTGAGGAGGAAAAGATAAGATTTTGAGCTAATGTCAACATTAGCCAGCTATTCTGAACATTAGCCAACAAGTGTGGGGTTTTTATTAAATCTTGCTCTGAACAGATGAACACAGTCCATTATTTAACATTATGACTAGGAGTGGGAATATCATATTGACCAGCTCTTCTCCTAAGTAACTGTGCTTTATGATCATGACCAATGAACTTTGCCATTTTGGTCTAGATCGGCAGTTCTCAAATTGTGTTTTAGGAACCCCTGAGTCCCTGAGACCCTTTCAAGGAATCCACTTGGTCAAAATAATCATGATAATACTAAGATATTTGCCTCTTTTACTTTCTGTCATGAGTGTACCATGGAGTTTTCTAGAGGCTGTATGATGTGTAAGACTGCAACAGACTAAATGCACAAGCAAATATGAGAACCCATCTGTCTTCTGTTAAGCCAGAAACTAAAGAGCTTTGCAAAAATACATAATAACAATGCCACTAGTCTTATTAAATATTTTTGTTTTGGAAAATATAGTTATTTCTATGTAAAAATGTTATTAATGTTAATGTGTGGTGGGTTTTTACTGCTGTTTTTTAGTGACCTAGTCAAGATTTCTAGATTGTCTTAGCTTTAATTTCTAAGACAGTGAATATTGCTAGATGGAGCCCACATAAACAAAAGTTTTCTGGGGTCCTCAATAACTTTTAACTTTTGGAGTCTTAACAGAGCCTGAAATCACAAAGTTTGAGAACCACGAATAAGCATCTAATGTCCCTTCCACACAGCGTGGAACACTTGTAATGTCTGTCTTTACTGAAAAATGAGGACAGCAGGGTAGTAGTGCGTGCTGATTTGCCCCATTAGTTTCTCACATAATTGTTGTTAAGTCACATGTTAATGCTATCCAGCTGTGCACTGAAGTGCCTGGACTTGAGATAGTCACCCAAGAGCAAGAAGCACAGGTGGTAGAGGAAGGTCTAGGATGGGGAGGACACAGGAAGGGTGACCTCACAGCCATCACCCACCCAAGGAGTTGTCGGAGGTGCTGCACTCCTGTTCTTCGCAGCACTGGCTTGCAAAGTGGAAGTGTTCTTCATCGGAAACGTAGATAGAGAAGGCCACATTGTTTGTCTCTTCACTGCAGTTCTCTGCAGAGCAGAAGCTATTCTGGTACAACCTGATGGCTCCCCCTATGCAAAGGCAAACACAGACTGTCAGCCCCTGGCAAAGAGGGCCTGCCGGGAGGGTACGGATGCTGAATATACCACTTCAGGCAAGGGTAGAAAATGCAACCTCGGCTCAGTGCAGTTTCAGAGACACTGGAGAGGTTTTCCTGCAAAAAAAGAAATTCTTTCTCATCAGGTAGCTTCTTCCTTCAGTAGGAGAGTGCAAGAGACACAGAGGCAAAAGGCTGACAGGGAGTCTGAAATGAATGGTTCAATCCAACACCCCTTGAACCCACTAATTAGTTTAACACCTCTAAAAATAATTAAACAGGCATGATGGTCCTTATGTGCAATATCATGTCCACAACACAGCTTGCCTGAAAATTGAACCTGAATCCAGTCAAGCTTCTAGACCAGACCTATCCAATATGGTAGCCACTAGCTATGTGTGCCTATTTAAATTTAAACTTAGGTTAATTAAAATTAAATAAAATTTAAAATTAAGTTTCTCAATCACACTGGCCGTATCTCAAGTGCTCAATAGCCACATGTGACTACTGTATAGAACAGTGTTGATATAGACATTTCCATCATTGAAGAAAGTACTACTGGACAGCATTGGTCCAGTTTACAGGAAATACCAAGAACAAGAAAATGACTTAAATAACACCACAGGGAAGCAATTATTCAAAGCCAGAATATGGGACAGCTACAAGAAAAACAGCCCCATTTCTCCAACAAATCAAAGAGATTAAACAAAAAAAGCAGTGGAAGCTATTATAAAACAAATTAGACTTTAACAGACCTAATGGCAGAATTTATTGTGGAGATTTTGTTTGAAATCTGCTTCCAATACATCAACTATATCTTGACATCCTTGAAACAACCGAGAAATTTTTAAGACGGTCTGAGTATTATAATAAATCAAAAAATTACTGTTAATTTTCTTAGGTGAGATAATGGTATATTAGTCACGTTATTTTTTGTTTAAAAAAAAGACCTTGTCAGAGATGAATAGTGAAGTATTTATGGGGGAAATGACATGATATATTTACACAAGGGTACTTCAAAAGGTTAGTGGAAAAATAGAATTAAAAGATAATATGAATCTTTCCATGAACTTTTTGAAGAACATTCATATTTGTATGTCTATTTGGAGAAATAAAAAAAAGCATATGGAGAAAAAAAAAAAAAAAAAGCAAAATGTTGATAGCTGCTAACACAGGACCACATTGTGGTTACCTGTCAGCTCATTATACTCTTCTTCCTGCTTTTGTGTATGTTTGAAAAAACCTATTTTTCAGAAGTTAAGAAGAAATCTAAGTGCTCTGAGAGAGCGGTTTCAATCATGGCTCCAAACGCCTTGTGAGGAAGCCTTGAACGATAGTATATTTGATCTAGAAGCAGTATATTTGATCTGAGCAAGAGAAAAAAAGGGCCAGAAAAATGGAGCAAATTGGAGTCTGCAACTGAGAAATTTCAGGAGCACATTGAGAAAAATGAAGCCAGCCTCATCAGTGAACTAAAAGCTGCCCTAGCTTCTCGCATCCACTGATATGTATCCAGAACGAGGCTTTAATCGGGGGCACCACAGGGGCTTTGCTTGCCTGGTTCTGTTCCCGTCTGACTCCTGCTCATGTCCACCATTCATTGCTTCTCCTGGGAATCACATTCATGACCTCCACCCCCTTCCTGTAAAGCCTGGCCCAGTCTCAGCCTTCCTTTCCTCCCTGGCCACCCTCTCCAGCTCCTGCCTGGTACAGGTCCCAGAGGCAGGAGCCACGTGCACCCCCAGACTCACCCAGAGAAGAGTTGGTCGAGGAACTGATACAGCTGATGTCAGTTGAGGGACATTCAGAGACACGGCTGTTGGCACAGGAGTTTGCCCATGAATTACACTGCACACAGTCCAGGGATTCTGGGAAGACAAGATATATCCAACGTTGGTCAATATTCAGTAGGCATTTATAGAATGTACTCTAGGCAAAGTATTGTGCCCACTTAGGGATAAAAGACATAGTCAAGATGGCATCCCTGCCCTCTGGGAATTCCCAAAATTGATGCCGTGAGATGAAGCCATCCCCATTTTTTTCTCCCCACTGTTCACCTTTCCCCAATGGGGAGACCCAACCTTGACCAGCTCTGCAGAGTGGGCCCCACTGAAGGTGGAGGGTGCACAGATCAGTCTCATGGTTTCCACTGATCACACTTTGACATGAGAGGCCGCAGGACTTCAAGAGCAAGCAGACTCTGGTGAAATGGAATAAGGGGTCCTCATCCCAAAGTGGGGCTAATAGCTTCTCTCACCTACAGCTGCAACAGCAAGTACTATAATGACACCAGCAACGAGGATGCCCTTCATGGCGCAGGACCTGACTTCTCCGGAGGACGAGGGGCCACAGAACCTCGAGCCTGAAG
Source organism: Cynocephalus volans (assembly GCF_027409185.1). NCBI lineage: Eukaryota > Metazoa > Chordata > Mammalia > Dermoptera > Cynocephalidae > Cynocephalus > Cynocephalus volans. The sequence continues at coordinate 38,329,854 of NC_084463.1, forward strand.
AGACACAAAGAAGGCAGCTCCAGGGTTTGGAGAACTGCCTGTCATCCCCAAGGGGTTTTAACCATACTGCAACCTCAGTCCGCACTCAGTCTGTCCTTTTGACAGAAAGAATCAGGATCCTGAGCTGGGAGCACACAGCCGTAATGCAAATTCCACTCTGCCCTTACACAGGTCAAGTCTTCCCAATCTCGAATGCCTGTAGAAGCATCTACACACAGATATGAAACACAGCCCAGGGCCATTTCCAGTACAGCCACTTCAGGCATGAAATTGGCAAGCAGACTGATTTCCATTTCCATTGAGGATGGGGTCCAAAAAGCAAGATCCGGGCTGCAGTCACGACCCCCTCTCCTCTTCCAGTGCTCAATGTCTGTCCTGTAGTGGGTATCTGGCTGCATTCATATTTTGCCCTTACGGGTTCTGTTGCTGCAACCGCCATCACAAGAGGCAGACACCTATTGAGCACTTACTCTATCCCAAGCATTTTACATGTATTAATTTGAGTTATTCATCCATCCTCGCAGGTAGGTCCTATGATTAGCATCAGAGTTAAGTAATGCACTCAAAGTCAAGTCTCAGCTCCCTGGAAATATGAGAACTGAGGTTTGGCTCAGGCCCCTAACCACCACTCCACACTGCCTTCCAACAGATAATGACTCCCAGAATCCCAGGCCTGGACGTGCTCAACCTGCAGAGCTGAATCAGAGGCCCCATGCACTTCTGACTAGTGCGTCACCAATCTCTTTGTGCCTCATGTTCCTCTACTGCAAATTGTCTGAGTTAGACCTTTGAAGATTGCTCACGTTATATTAATTAGGATCCTAAATCAGAGCTCCCAGGATTTCAGTTTGCCTGTGTATCACAGCAGCATAGAGAGCAAGTGTCTGGCTCTACACTGAGCCCTTCTTAATCATTATCTCATTTACCCTATAAAAGGTAGCCATGAGCCACAGGTGACTATTGAAGGTTGATTTCATTGAAGTTAGATAAAATGAAACACTCTGTTTCTCAGTCCACTACCACATTCCATGTGCTCAGTAGCTGCATGCTGCTCGTGGCTGCTGTATTGGCCAGGGCAGGTACAAAATATTTCCATTGTTGCAGAAAGCCCCAATGGACAGTGCTGCTATAATAAAGGTTGTCATCCCCACTCCACAGGTGAGATGGATAATAAAAGCTGCCCAAGCTTATCCAGCTTATAAGGCCCAAACCAAAACTCCACTCAGGGTCCTTCCAGTTACAAAGCCTGGTTGCACCATGTTAGCTGCTATTTACTAAGGCACAACTGACCTTCACCTGGAAGCCACAGCCCCTCCTTCCACCTCACCACACACATGCACACCACAATACATGCCACTTACACCATATGCCACACACACACCACATACACTATATACACATACACTACACACACACACCACACACATACATACATACCACACACACACTACACACACACCATGTGCCACTTATACCACATGCCACACACATCAAATACACAGACACACCACACACACATGCACACCATACACAAACAACATGCACCGCATGTCACACATGTCGTACACACAGACATACTGTACACACATATACCAAACACACACAAACACATCACACCACACACACTGTACTATGATCCCCTGGTTGACTTATTAGGGATTGGTGAAAAGAAAGAAAAACTAGTGCAAATGGGGTAAAAAAGCCCTTATATTATCCCAATGGCCCCACCATTTAGAGATCCAAGGAGAAAAATAAAGTATATCTGGTTTGGAGCTTGTAGCAGACATGCTGTGCACTGGACCCTGCATCCCCAGATGCCCAGTCACCCCTCCAAGCCTGTTTGTCTCTCTCTTTGATAGGCAGAAAGTTTCAGGGGTCAAGCCCCCTGGGAAGGGCCTCTCAAGCCTTATTACTGTGAAGGGGAAGGGGAAGGGAGAGAAAGAAGTGGGGATGAAGAGATTGCAACAGCACATTAAGTACTACAGGTGATTAAGAAGCACAAAACACCTCAGCCCTATAGCACAGACCTCATTTTATAGATCAGCCTCATTTTCAGAGGGAAATGATGGAGGCCCAGAGAGGTTAGGACCTGACCCAGGGGCACACAGCCTAGAGGCAGAGCCTGGAGGTGACCCTGTAGTGCGACCCAGGGCCCTGCTCACCACCTCTGTGAGTGAGAGGGAGCAGCAAGCCTGGGGATCAAGGCAGGGAGCCTTTATGGAACATGAGAAAAAGTAGCATCTATACACCTCTTTGTAAAGTTTTTACCACTTGCAAATTTCTATCGCTGAATCTTTTCAGCAGTCTGACAGGGTTCTATCACAATGGCTGACATCCTACACACAGGGAAGCCAGAGTTCAGAAAGGCCATAAGAACACAGTGCCACACAGAATGACAGAGGGCAGAACAACAAGCAAGCCACATCGCCAGCCCACATCTTCCCTCCGCTCCAGCCTTCCCTATCCTGAGCACAAGACAGCAGAGAGCAATGCCGAAGGAGACGGAGTCACGAGAGCATCCTGGACCCCAGCCAGGACAGGACTGGAGCTGGCCCTGAATACTCTGCCTCTGGCCTCAGCTTCTCCCAGGTCTCAGACTCCAGCCTTGTAGTCCCCTCACCTTTTGGCTGTGGCCCAGAGACTGTCCTGCAGAAGGTGGATCCCAGTGGAAGGTTACAGCAGGTGTGCGAAAGACCTTAAATAGCAGGTGGCCATACAATCAGAAAGCACAGTTGCCTTCCGGGGAGGGGCCTCTGGATCAGATGGGCCAAGGCTTTTGACGGTCAGACTGTGCCCTGCCCTATTATAGGATGGCAGGACCCTTAACCCTTTGGCAGCTGTGCAGTTAGTGTCCTCTCTAAGGCCTCCAGGTATATGCCAAGGCCTACCTATGGCAAAATGTACATAGGAGCAAAGTGTGTCACTTGCATCCTCCAGTGTGAACTGTGGCCCCCAAATCAATTCCATGTCCTGTTAGTGATAAGCATTGCTTTATACCAACCTGCTAAAACAGTCACCTTGAATAGCCCTGTTTAAAGATGAGTAGACCAAGGCACAAAAGAAACATATAAGAGACTTACTTGCCCATGGGCACACAGCTGGAGCAGAGTCAGAACTCAGAATCAGGCCACATGGGATCCATGCAGCTCAGGAAAGGGGCTTAGTGTCTTAATCTCACTGTTTCAGGGTCCTCCTGCCAAGATGAGGGCAAACCTGCTGTGAGGCCTCACAGTGCAGTGCAAGGGCCATAAAGTGAAGCAGCGTGCTCTACACTTATGGTAAGGGGCCCACAGCAGTGGCTGCTGCCACCTCCTGCACTCATGACGGTTTGGGCAGCTACCATTGGTAAGAGCCCGGGTCAGGTTAACCGAAGCCTCATAGGTGCTCCTGGTTTTGAGTGTGCATTTGAGTTCTCCTCCCTCCTCATCTTTCTACTGTCCTGTCACCACACACACACACACACACACACGGTGGGGGCAGGGAGGACAAATTCTGCCAAGAATACTGGAGTTGAGGGGTAGACATTGCATTAATATCCCTAGCCTGCATGTAAACCTTGGAGTTCCCTGCTTTTGAAAATACCACTTGACCATTTGCTACCTCAGCTTGTGGCTCAGCTTTCTTCCTTCCTCAAACTCATGCATTCACGAAACAAACACTTTTTGAGCACCTTCCATGTGTCAGGCCTGCTCTAGGTATTTGGGAGTTATCTATGAACAGAGAGACAAAGACCTTTGCCATCCTGCAGTGTAGTCTAGAGGGGAGACAGCAAAAATAAATGTGATAAATGAGCAAATTACAAGGGAAGTCAGAATGTGGTGACTGCTCTGGCAAAAAGAGAAAGAGCAGGATAAGGCATCACTGTGCTGAGGGTTCAGGTGTCAAGATCAAATAGGAAAGTCAGGATTGGTCTCCTGGAGAAGGCAAAATTTAAGTTATTTTTATATGCAGAGCCTCTGGCCATCTCTTGTTCTCTCCTCTCCTCACCATCTTCCGTAAGGCTGCATAGCACAGCATTTTTCTAAACAAAGTTGGTTCCCTCCCTAACAGAATCCCTCCCTAACAGAATGTGTACCACACATTAGTTACCTCTTGCTCCAGCCACCTGGCAGGGCACAGTGGAGAAAAACGGGCACAGGAACAGACCACAGGGATGCAGGTGGGTGAAGGCTTTCGCACATGGCCTCCCCGCGCCACAGATGGAGGCCCTGAAGGGCCCACAAATACTGCCCTTGAGATAACAGCACTGGGAGGTCTGCTGCAGTAGCAGGCTGCGGACACTCAATATCCAGGCAAATGGGCCAAAGGCAACCAGAAAGGTCAGGATCTGAATTCAGACTTTGCCCCTCGCAACACATAAGTTATCCAGCTGGTCCTGAGCTCCCTGTCTACAAAGTGAGACCATCAGGCCCTAAAGAGATGCCCGCTGATTATTAATTTACTCCTGGAATCCTCACCCCATTCCATGGTGTTTTTCTCCAAGGCCATCTATCAATAATATTGTGGGGGTATCTGATCCTGCGGTTGTTACTAGTGTGTGTGATCTCAATCAGTGCCACCCATCAGTGGGAACACTGAAGCCAATGACAGCCCGTGAACAGGGCTATACAAGTCCATAGAGCTGCTCACAGCAGTCCTGAGTCCATTCCACTTAAAGCTCTGGATAGTGTACAGATGGGTATCATTATCCCCCTTGACAGATGAAGAAACTGAGGCTTAGAGAGGCCTTCCCTCTAGGCCTTCAGATGCCTGGGCTAATAATCTTTCCATCCAGCACAGCTCAGGTGGGACCCAGCCTCTGCCCACAGACTTGGGAGCATTATCTCAACTCACCTCTTCCTTTTTGCAGGGTCACTGTATAAAAGTGCTTATAGATTTTATGTTGTTCTGACATCCGCAAGTTTCACTTTCTCATACCAGAGAAGCAGGACTTAATCACTCTTAACTCAGTTCCACTAACATACCCCACCTGAATAGCTCCAGCTCGTTCTCTGGTAGAGAACATCTACCCCTTCCTCACCTGCTCTCCATCTGTGTTTGCTTCTGGGAACTTTCATTGGCTGGCTTATTCTTCCAGCTTGGAAATGTGGGGTCAGGCTAAAAATGATGAAATTACTGTCCCCAACATTCCTTACCCCCAGCCATCTTGCAGAGAAAATGTGCATGCTCTGAAAAATAAACCTTCACAATTGTCCATACTCTTGTATAAAATGATGGTCCCCTTGAGTCTTGGGATCTCCATCTTTCGAATGGGAAAAACACCACCACCCACCTCTTAAGAGTTGTACAGAGAATTTAAAAAGGTCACATGGACAGACAGCATGCAACTATCGCGTCATCAGGGGCTCCAAAAACTATGGCTACCAAGCTGCCATGGGTCCATGAGTTCACACTGGTAACACTACAACCCAGAGGGATTTGCAAAGCCACGCAATGGTCTAAAGTGAGGCCCAGCCTCAGAGAGTACTTCTGCCACCCAGCAATTGAGTGAGCTTGGAAGATTACACATTGTTTGAGTTTCAGTTTCCTTACCTGAGAGAAACTGACAGCTAGTATACTTATTTCATTACAAAGGTTAAAAGATGTTAGGGCTACCTTCACCTTTTCTACAAATTTTACCAAAACGTCCACTTAAGTTCTTTTATTTGCACTATTTCTTTAAATAAAGTAATTTAATACACACACACAAAAAAACCCAACACTGATTAAGCAAGAAATCATATGATGCTGTTTGCACAGTGCATAGAATATTATAAATTTGGCCCAAGGAAACTTTGATATTTTCTCATTCTCTCAGTTGCTGGCAGTTTAGCTGGGCTTCCTTTGTGACAGACAATGTGTCTAGGACTACATTGGCTAAATATCTCAAGAAATTTTCAATATAACCATTTCCCTAAAATCTCCAGGTGTATTTGAAATATTATTGCATCCAACATCAGGAAGCCAAATTGTCTGCACAATCTGCTAATATGGACCTCCACTGAAGCTGGTGAGGTAAGACAAAAAAAAAAAAAAAAAAAGATAGGCTTGGCTTGACTACAGTCCACATCAATTATTAGCTGTGTGACCATATTTGAGATTCTCCATCCAAACAAAGAGACAACAATGCCTAGTTTGCATTTATGTTGAGTCACATGATGACTGACACATACGCAGCACTCTAAAATTGCTACTCCTCTCCCTGTCTTTTCTCTGACCACTGAGCCTCACGTTTACTCATTTTTTTCAACAAATATGTGTTTGTGCCTTTCAGGAAACACTGGCACAAAGTTGAAAAAAAAATGGGTAAGTTCCTTGCTCTCCCTATGATTTTAAGCTCATAACAACAGTTACAAGCAAACAAACAGATTTTTTTTTCAAAAAAAAAAAAAGAAAACACACAAAAGAGTAAACAGACAAAGATAACTGCAAATTGAAGTGTTTCGATGGAAACGTGGAAGCAAAGATAGGAAATAACAGGGTTGAGACAGGGAGGTAGTGTAAACAGTGTGGTCAGAGAGCACCTCTCTGAGAGGTAAGAAAGAGCCAGGCAAAGGATGAGGGAGATAAAACAATTCCAGGAATAGAACAAGAAGCATGAGTTTAAAAGGTTTATTGGTTAAGAAGAATGTGCCATGCTTAAGGAACTGAACAAAGTTTATTAAAGAATTACGAGTTTGTTGAGGAAGTACAAGGTCAGTACTCACACCCTTCCTCCTGACCTCATTTCATTCTACATTGTTTCTTATCAAAAGCAGCTTAGATAACTTGCAAAGAACACCGGGCTTGTTTGGAACCTAGTATTGCAATTTACAAGCTGTGTGTTAACTTTTCTCCATGAGTCACAATTCTCTTATCTATAAAGTGGTGTGTTTTAAAATTAGTAATACCTATCTGAGGGAACGTGAATGATGACTCCTTCTTCCTCATCTGTGAAATCAAATGGAAAATAATCAATTTTTCACTGGTTCCACCATTTCTAACAAATACGATATGTGACCCAAGCTGAGGAATAACTCCAATATTCTTTATTAGTTATGCCGAGGTCATTATTTCATACGGAGTAGAATCAAAATCATGTTGACAGATAGAATATGTTTTCTTAACATAGGACCAAATTACAATGTGGTAAAAAGACTATTAATACCCACTTTTGCTTTCCAGGTAATGAATGAGGTAATCTGCAGGTGTCCTCACTGTTGAGGAGTCTGACTGGATCCAGCTACCCTCCATCTCACCTTTCCACCCTTCAGAACCAAAAACCCTGGGCAGATGACATCCTCCACTAGCAATGGCCAAAGCCTGAGATGATGGCGTTGGCGAGACGCCATCAAGTTCAGCATGACGAAAACTCGATTCCAGGTGGGTGTGGCCAAGAATATAGTGCTTCCATTCCCCCAGCTCCCAGGTGAGGGCTATGGTATCTTTCTGGAAGGGGCAGGCTGCCAGCACTTTTCTTTCCCTACAGCTACATGTTGCAGAGGCTAAATTCCAGACAAGCACTGGCAAAAGGAGTAGAGTGAGTGGGTTGTGGGACCCACATATTTATGAGAGATACAACATCAAAAATATTTCAGGTACAACACCAAAGGTATGACCCATGAAAGAAAAAATAGATGTTGGGCTCCATTAAAATGAAAAACTTCAGCTCTGTGTAATACACTGTAAAGAGAATGAGAAGAAAATCTAAAACTGAAAGAAAATATTAGCAAAAGACATGTGTGATAGAGGACTTATGCAAAAATATAAAAAGAACTCTTAAAAGTCAACAATAAGAAAATAAAACACCCAATTTAATATAGGGCAGAAGATTTTAACAGAAGGGCTGGCCATTTGGGTCAGTTGGTTAGAGCATGGTGTTGATAATTCCAAGGTCAAGAGTTCAGAATCCCATCCTGGCCAGCCACCAAATAAACCAACCAACCAACCAACAAATAAATAAATAATAAAAGATTTGAACATATATCTTACCAAAGAAGATGTACAGATGGCAAATAAGCATATAAAAATATACTCAACATAATAAGTCATTGGAGAATTGCAAATTAAAATCAGATACCATTACACACCTATTAGAATGGCTAAAATCCAAACGCTGGCCATTCCAAACGCTGAAAAGAACGTGGAGAAACAGGAACTCCCATTCAATCATTGGTGTGAATGAAAATTGTAAAACCACTTTGGACGACAGTTTATCAGTTACTCACAAAGCTAAACATAGTATTGTCACACGATCCAGTGACCATGCTTCTCGGTATTTATCCACATGAGTAGAAGATTTATGTTCACACAGAAATATACACATGAATGTTTATAACAGCTTTATTTATAATTGTCAGAACTTTGAAGAAACCAAGATGTCCTTCAATAGGTGAATGTATAAATAAACTGTGATACATCCATACGATGGGATATTATTCAGTGAAGAAAAGAAATGAGCTATCAAGCCACAAAAAGACATAGAGAAATGTTGAATGCATATTACAAAATGAAAGACGTCAGTTTGAAAAAGCTACATACCGTATAATTCCAACTAATGATATTCTGGAAAAGAAAACCTACACAGACAGTAAAAAGATCAGTGGCTGTCAGGGTCTTATGGAAAGAAAGAGAGATATCAATAGGTTTAGCACAGGGCATTTTTAGAGGTAAAACTATTTTCAGGGCAGTATGATGCTATAATGGGAGATACACGACATTATGAGTTGGTCAAAATCCATAGAACTGTACAACACAAAGAATGAACCCTATACTATGGACTTTAGTTAATAATAATGTATTGATATTTCATCGATTGTTTAACAAGTATACCACACTAATGCAATATGCTAATAGGGGAAACTATGAATGTGGTAGAGGGAAAGGACACATGGGAACTATCAGTACTTTCTGCTCATCTTTTATGTAAACATAAAATTGCTCTAAAATATAAAGTTTATCATTTTAAAAAATGAATGGAATACACCATACTAATAGAATAAAGAAAAAACACATGATCATCTCAAAAGATACAAAAGAAAGCATTTTACCCAATCAGTATTAGTTCATTTTATGTCATTTATAACAGAAAACCTAAAACTGGGTACTTTATAAAGAAATGAAATTTATTTTTTTTACTGCTTTGGAGGCTGAAAGTCTGAGGTCAAGGGAGCACATCTGGTGAGGGTCTTCTTCTTGGTGAGGGCTCTGTGCAGAGTCCCATGGCAACGCAGGGTATCACATGGTGAGAATGGCAAGAGTGCTTTCATGTGCTCTCCTTACAAAGCCAACAGCACACACTCACAATAACCCATTAACCCATGAACCCATTAGTGGTTAATCCATTCATGAGGCAGGGCCTCCCCTTTCAGCACTGTCACATTGGGATAGATCTTCCACATGAGCTTTATTTTTCATTTTTTAAAATTTTTTCCAACAGAATCTTTTTAAATATAAAACAAAGGTAAAACACATCTCAGCCCTGCAATCTGCCAACATGCCTTATTTCTACAAGATGCATGCGAGACCATAAGACCATGTAGTAAAGTCTTTAAGAGCATTTGGTTGTGGGAAATAGAAAAAGCAGATCTCAGGGAAGCCTGGGCAGGCCTAAAAGCTGAGCTACAACCCTGAACACTAGAGTAGTCCTTGTCTTTTCAGACCCTCATACGTCTTCTTACTCACAACATTTCCTCTCTTCCTCGGTGTCAGGCTGCTATCATTCTGAAGCCTTCTGCAGTTTCAGCTTGGCCCACAAGAAGACAACATCTTCAATCTGTGTCACATTAGCAAAGTGGCCAGTCTTTGGGATGCCCAAACACCTCATGCCATGAGCGTGACACCATTCAGCAAAGTGCCACTGAAAGGTCTTGGGCCCTTGTTATGTATAGCTTCCACAAATCTCACAGTTGTACTTGATATTTAGGACATGAAACTTATACAACCAGTAGGGAATGTGTTTGCCATCCCAGCCAAGAGGCAGGTTTTGGGGGTTGTAAATGATCTGTTCTCTTATCTTCACTTTCATTCTCACTGATCTGCTCTTCCTCCTCTTCTTCTTGCTCATCTCTTGTCCTTACTTGCTTGCATTATACATTTTCATGAATGAGATGTCGCTGTTCCCCAAGAATCTCTACATACTCATAGATCTGGGCTTCTACGAAAGTAATGTCCTTGTTTCTCTCAGTGTCTTGGTTGGTACACTTTAACTTGGGATTTTTGGCAAACAGAGAGGTGTCAGGTGACTCCAGGGACTTTCCTTTGGTGCTGAATAGCCTCTGTGCTCGCTCTTCTAAGATCCTGCTGCATTTCAGGCCTAAAGCTAAGAGTGTAGATTTCAACCTGTCCAGACCCAGAGAGGCCAACTCCTCAAGGAGGAGAATGCAGAGTGGTCAAGATGGGCTCCAGCGTGGCTCAGGGCACTGCTTGTCTCTTTCAGCCATCCAGGAAAGGTACCGTTCTCCCACTTCTTCTCAAACTCAGTCTGAATCTTCCCAAAAAGTTCATTCTGATCCTGGCGGGGCTTCACTCTGTCTGTGTATTCCTGAAGGTATTCATGCAGCATCTCTAGGTACCTCTTATACTCTGCAATCTTCCTTTCTTTAGGAATCAAACAACTGGTCAAAGATGAACAGGTATGTGGTATAATCCAGTTTCTGAGATGCCTTCATGTTAATGTACTTGAGGTAACAGTCATGGAGATCAAGGTAACAACCACATCTCTCTTCATCTGTGAACTCCACCAAGTTTTGTGTCTCTTCACTTGGATTCTCTTGAACCTTTGGGAGCTCCTCAAATTCCACTGATATTGGCATACGGGTATCATTTAGGTGCTTCTGATGAAATTCCTTTATTTGTTTGAGCCTGTTATAGAATTCAGCAAATTCACTGGGTCCTGAAATGGCATTGAGCTCCTCTTTTCATAGCCCATCTTTACCATCATACAAATCCCTGAGATACCACCCTGTGACCTCCATTTACCTATCTTGCATGGCCCTAATACAGTGGTCAGAATTGATCTGGTCTTGAAATGCGGACTTCTTAGTGAGCATCTCTTTGGCCATGACATCCATGAACCATTCCTAGTGCTGCTCCAAAATTATCTCCATTCTCCCTTCACCACTGAACCTCAATTCAGAGACGCAGCCGACGCAGCCGACGCAGCCAAGAGGGGAAAAACTTTCAATCCATACCAGAACCCACCACAATTTCACAATAAAAACACACAACACACTCATGATAGAAAGGAACTTTACCAATATGATAGAAGGCATTCATGGAAAACCCACAGGTAACATCAGACTTAATGGTGAAAGACTGAAAGTTTTCCATAAGACAAGGATGTCCAATCTTGCCCCTTTCACTCAACATTGTGTCAGATGTCTTAGCCAGAGCAATCAGAGAAGAAAAAGAAATAAAAGGTATCCAGTTTGGAAAAGAAGAAGTAAAACTATCTCTAATCACAGAAGACATAATCTTATACAGAAAACATTAAAGAATCCACAAAATACTGTGCAGGAACTTCAAAAAGTTTGTGGGAAAATGGAATGGAAAAACAAAAATAAAAAATATAGATTTTATTTCTCAACATAAGCTCCAACAAGTTCGAGACTCTTTTGTAAATGATGATACCAATCATTTAGTCCATCCCTAATGAACTGAGAGTTCTGGAAATTTAACCATGTCAATGCAGTCTTTTTTACATTATTAACAGAAGAAAAATGGGTGGCCTTTAAAGACTTTTTAAGATTTAGAAACAAAAAGGTCAGGAGGAGCCAGATCAGGACCGTAAGGTGGATGCCTAACGATTTCCTATTAAAACTCTTGCAAAATTCCCCTTGTTCAATAAAAGAAATGAGCAGGAGCATTGTCATGGTGGAGAAGGACTCTCTGGTGAAGCTTTCCCAGGAGTTTTTCCACTAGAGCTTTGGCTAACTTTCTCAAAACACTCTCATGATATGCAGATGTGATTGTTCTTTGGCCCAGAAAGTCAGCAAGCAAAGTGCCTTGAGCATCCCAAGAAACTCTTGCCATGACCTTTGCTCTTGACTGGTTTGCTTTTGCTTTGACTGGACCACTTCCACCTCTGAGTAGCCATGGCTTTGACTGTGTTTTGTCTTCAGGATCATACTGGTAAAGCCATGTTTCATCTCCCTTTATGATTCTTCCAAGAAATGCTTCAGGATCTTGATCCACTTGTTTAAAATTTTCATTGACCGGTCTGCTCTTGTCTGCAGCTGATCTGGGCACAACAGTTTTGATACTCATCAAGTAGAAAGTTTGCTTAACTTGAATGTTTCAGTCACAATTATGTAAGCTGAACCCATTTAGGTCTATGGTATTAGCTATTGTTTCTGCTGTTAATCATCAGTTCTCTTCAATTAGGGCACTAACAAGATTAATTTCGTCTCTCTTTTTTAAATCTATTTTATTTATTTTGTAATCTCTTTCAAGATTAATTTTTTCCCTCTCAAATTGATGTGGATGGTCTGCCACTGCAATGCTTGGCTTCCACTTCAACATCATCTTGTCCCTTCTTAAAATGAGTCATCTATTTATAAATTGCTGATTTCTTTGGGGTATTGTTCCCACAAACTTTTCATAAAGCATTAATAATTTCATCATACTTCCACCCATGCTCCTCCATATATTCTATGTTTGTCCTCACTTCAATTTAGCAGAATTCATGTTGCTCTGATAGAGGCTCTTTTTAAACTGGTGTCTTATCTTTCATAGTACCTCAAACTAGATCCTGTTTAGACATACTATAAAAAGTTAGTAGGAGTTTTATTTTGGTGCAAAAAAAAATTTGAAATCCATGCAGAATTTTTTTTATAACACACATTTTTCATGAACTTTTTGAAGACCCCTATAAAAAGTTGTGCATGAATGATCATACCAACATTATTCATAATAGCCAAAAGATGCAAACAACCCAAATGTCCATCAACTGATGAATGGGTCAAGAAAATGTGGTATATGTATACAATGAGATATTATATAGATATAAAAAGGAATGAAGTACTGACACATGCTTCAACATGGATGAACCGTGAAATAAGCCAGCACAAGTACCATATATTGCATGATTCCATTTACATGAAATGTCCAGAATAGATAAAGCTATAAAGACAGAATTAGATTAGTGGTTACTGAGTTTCAGGGGAAAGGGGGTTTAGGGGTTGATGACTAAGTGATATAAGGTTTCCTTCTGGAATAATGAAAGTGTTCTAAAATTGATTGTGGTGATGGTTGCACAACTCTGCCAATATACTAAAAATAATTTAATTGTACAACATAAATTAGTGAGTTGTATAAGTAATTTATTGGATTGTATCTTTATTTACATCAATAAATCATCAAAATAATCAATGACATGTCTATGTTCAGAGTACTGGGTCAGGTACGACAGATTCTGTATTTTGATAATAACCAATATTTTGAGTGCTTATTTTTCTCCAGGAATATTCACAGCTGTCATCTGGGAGCTGGTACATGATATATACCTACACACTCACACACTGAATATACATATATATAATATATCAGTATTTATTGAATATACATATATATGTGTATTCAATATATATGTATATATATATGAATATATATGTATATATATATGAATATATATATGTATATTCAATAAATACTGGCAGCAAATTTCTAAGGTAAGCATAATTATCATCCCCATTAGTACAGAAAAGCAAATTTGAAGCTCAATAAGGTGATATAAATTGCCTGAATATAAATAATATAAAGGTGCAGAGGAGATAATGATTCTGGTGGAAAGGAGCCAGCATCCTGGAGGATAATGGAAAATGTGGGGCCTGTTCTCCTAAGGCCAGTGAGGACTTCTTGGGGACATGAGGAGGAGGAAGGGAGTAAGAAGATAAAAGAATTGTTCTGTCTGTTTTTAGTCTATTCTCTAAGCTGATGCACTTTGGGGGTATTTTTCTGTCAGATCTAGTTCCATGAAATTGCAAAAGATTTTTGAGATATTGAATCTCTGGAGAGAAATCACCAGCTTGTTGAGGTTATCCCCATAAGAGGCAGGTCCTAGGGGTTAGATAAGGTTAGCCCCTTGTCCTACCTTCATCTCACCCTCCCATCCCCTCTTCCTTGTAAATACGTGAGCAAAGTTCTCAGCACTCATTGTGCCCTCAAAAACGGTAGCTGCTAGTGCAGCATGCCATACAACATCACATTCTGTTATATTATTATTCATCATTGCCACTGTCATCTGGGGGTTGTCATAAATCCAGTCTTCAGTGGCCTGGACCAGATATTTGTAAATTCACATTAGACAGAATATCTTCTGGACAATAAGGATCTTTCAGGTTTTTTTGAGCATGACTAATTTTAATAAACTTTACAGTATAATCCAATACCAACACACACATGTAGCTGAAATAAGTTTCACAAAATAATACTTAACCTTTATTACATGCTATGTGATCTGATATTTTCTCTTCTGTTTTTTTTTTTTTTTTTTCTATACCAAGAAACAGAAAACATATGGGTTAAGACCACAAATTCTGGGGTCAGCCCTCCTGGGTTCAAATCCCAGTTCTGCCATGGGTTCACTTTGTGACTATGAAGAGGTTTCTTAAGTGCTCTGTGCCTGACTTTCCCATTCTGTAAACTGGGAATAATAATAGCATCTACTTATAGAGTGGATGTGAAGACAAAAGAGGAAATACTTGTAAAGCAATTAGGACTGAGTTTGACAGTGAGAGATGTTTACCATTTGTTGCAACGATAAAAATTACTATTTTTCAAAATTAGACAAAGCCTCTTATTTTAATTTCATGACACAGGAATGGGTTAGAACCAGACACTGAAAAACTCTAGGCTAGACTATAACCTGGACTGAGTCCTTCAGATCCAGGGAGGCTACTCAGCTGAGTCAGCACATGAGGAGGAGAGTGCCTGTGGCTGCTGTCTGCAGGTTCCCCAGGCAAGTGGTCAGGACAACCAGACCCCATTGTACAGGCAGAGCTACCAGGCTGCTCACAGCCTCACATCATAGCACTCCCTAATTCCCAGCTCACCAGGATATGTTAGGATCATTAGAACTATCTGCTATCTCTTAGCGCTTCTCTACAAGGAATCCACTCTGGAATAGAGACATTGCACTCGTAAAGGATAAGCTGATCTTTATGATTATGTAAAAGGGCAAGATTTGTTGATGGCAAGGTTTCCTTCTTCTGCTCCCTGGGGCCAGAGACAGGGAATTAAAACTCCTTAGTGGGATGGGGGGGGAGGAAAAGGAGGTCTGCTGACATACTCTCACTTCATTTCCAGGAGGAGACATGTCTTGATGTGATGGGGAAGACTAGGGGCCAAAGAGAGCCATTCTGCAGAGGCCCCTACAAAGGACCACTGCTGACTGCCAGAGAAGGCTGTGGTGTTGATAAAGCCTCACACTGTGAGAAAGTAAGTCCTAGCAACTCTGTAGGGAGATAAAATTCTTCCTCTACCTTCACAGAAAAGTGAAGACCTAAAGAAGTGGCCAGGGCTAAGTGCTTATATATTAGGTTGAACAAAGAGCAACAACTGTGGGAAAGTAACTACAATATATGAGGGGACTAAATAAAAGAAGATAAGAGTTACTTGGACCAGGTCTGTACAGATTTCTCCTCTCTGGTGATAAAAATGTTTCTTTCATCCTGGTAAAGGGAGGGCATCTTTCATGTGGGAGTTTTGTCTCCTACTTGTAGGAACAAAAAGGAGGTCAGAGTGACCTTCTTGCATCTGCTGTTTTTAAGTGCCTGTAGCTCAAAATAATCCATGTGCCAAAGTGGCATATTTGGGCAGTTGCCCTGAACTCACTAACGATGTTGCTTGTTACAATGGACAAACCATTGGGAACACAGAACCTTAAAAAGATTAATCTTTCTCATCTTGGAAACTCCTCGAAATGGCCCCTTTACCACTGCAGCAGTGCTTGTCACCCCCCAACTCACACACCCTTTCCCCAGTGCCCAGGCATTGAATCTGAAGTTGGCTCAACCCAGAGAAAGAAGGATTTCTTGTAGGATAGCCAGGTCCATGGGTTGAGACAGAGAAGTTCATAAAGGCTCTGTAGTCACCTACGGTCCCTGAGAGCAGGAATTCTCTCACAAATATCAGGGGCAGCATAGAAAGGACAAAGGAACCAGCCTACAGGGCCCACTGGCCACAATGAACACCAAATATTAATATTTAAGCAAGACTTTGAAAGATCTCAAGTTCATAATGACCTTCAAAAGAAGAAAACTCATATTAACATATTAAAAGCCAGTGTGAGCGGGTAAATATAATGAAATATGTATAATTTTTATCAATTTTACCGAGTAGGGAAATATAGTAGCCTTAATAGCAGCTCCATAAGATATCAGTTCCTAATCCCTGGAACCTGTGAATGTTACCTTATATGTCAGAGTCTTTACAGATGTGATTAAATGAATGATCTTGCATTGAAGAAATTATCCTGGATTATGTGGGTGGACCCTAAATGTCATCACATGTACCCTTGTGAGAGAGAGGCAGGAGAAGATTGGAGACAGAAAAAGAGAAGAAGGCAGTGTGACCAAAGAGGTAGAGATTGGAGTGAAGCAGCCACAAGCCAAGGAATGCCAGCAGCCCCAGAAGCTGGGAGAGGCAAGGGATAGATTCTCTCCTACAGCCTTCAGAGGGAGCGTGGTTCTGCTGACAACTTGATTTCAGCCCAGTAAAATAGATTTCAGACTGCTGGCCTCCACAGCTGTGAGGGACTAAGTGTACATAGTCACAAGAAGCTAATACAGGAAGTGTTAATATGAAACAAATATTTTGTTTCTTCTACCAGTATCAGTTTATAGTACAGAATTTTTCTGTGTAAGCTGGAGGAGGGGGTAACATCAAGAAGTAAGGCTAAATGTACCAAATAGCAGATAAATCAAGAATGTGAGCCAAGAGGAGGACAAGGATTCAAGAGTGTGTTTAACAGATGAGTGAGCCAAATCCCTATAAAAGGAGAGCCCACTACCCAGGGAGCCCCTGATGAAGATTGTCTCCTTGACCAAAGTCTAGCCATGTTCCTCTGAGCCTTCTTTTCAACTAGACCTCAACCTTTGCTCATAAAGACTTGACATCGTCTCTAACAGCTCAAGTCCACGTCCCTAGGATAACCCTAGCCCCTCTTAAAGAGCCTCCCTGAAAAAACTCACAGCTGCTAGAAGAATCCACTGTTTGTTCCAGCCGGCACCTGAAGACAGGGCCCTTGTCTCCCAGCTTTGTGGGAGTATAGGAGCCTAACTTCACATAAGTGCCAGTCAACAAACCCAGGTGGGTTTCACATGGACTGAACCCCCTTCCTTGTTTTTGTCACTTTTCTCTTCCCTACTCTACCAAGCCGCTGTTCACTCCCCTCCATATGCCCAGTCACCTTTGTACAAATCAAAGTTCAGTTCAATTCATGCTGCATTCTTTTCCGATTGAAATTGTATATTACAGATTAGAATCTGTTCTTACAACTTTAGTGTCCAGCTTTGTTTAACGCAGATGCTCCCACCTCCTAAGAATGGGGTCCTCCAAAGGCCCCTGCTGATTATTACAGAATACTGAGTACAGCTCCAGGGCATTTAACCCTGGTAATAGATCAGGTCTCCATAGCATATTGAGCAGGCTTTGAGATGCCAAAAGAACACAATTAGGGGGAGGAAATATGTTGTTAACAATATATATGTACCTATGAGAACAGTGTGGACTATAAAGCCTTACTGAAGTGTCTAGTAGAGATCACCTAAGGAAAGAGATCGATGGGGTAGAGACCACACACCGGAGACCACACACCGGAGACCACACACCTATGTCAAGACCCAACAAGAACTTACTGCTAAGTCACCTAGACCCCAGGACCATAGCTGGCAGGATGTTGTTTCTACTTTGAAAGGTCTGGTAAAATTACAGACCCATGGAGAAGAGTGGAGGCAAACCCAAAGAAAAAGTAGGACTAAAAGGAAGACAAGAGAAGGGAAACAATTATCACTCCATGGCATTGGAGCTGTTAGAAGCGTGTGCATGTATATGCTGACAGGTTTTTGAAATAGTGTAGGACTGTGCTCACCTTCTCTGTGTGCTAAGGGGGTTAAAGTACTTATTGAGAAGCTGATCTATTTGGCTTGTGATTCCATTAAAATATTTAGAGGTGCTTTGTTAATTTTACAACCAAAGTTGTAATTGCTCTATATAATTTGCTATGTCTGTGTACAGATAATCAGAGGATTGTTAATAGTTTACTATGTTAGAAGGGTCAATTGTTTGATATCCTAAGATGGTTGAAGTGGGCATTAAACTGCATGTGTGGAGCCTCAGGTATTAGAGAATCGTCACCACTGATGCATTCTAGGAGGGTGAAGTGTGATACGTAATTTTTTGTGTGTATTTTTTTTTTTTCCTCAGGAAGAGAGATTGGCCGGCAGGGAAGCTCATCCATGCTTAGCACTATGAAAAGTACCAGCAATGGTTTCTGTGGCTGGTGGAAAGAGTTCCAGAACTAGAGTCAGTCCTTCCCTGGGTGGGGCAGAAGGGTCAGAATATTAGTTTCATTTCTTTCTGTAGGTAGAGCAAGAGGGAAGAGATTCACATGGCACGAGTGCTGCCCCTCCTCCCTGCCGCTTTCTTTAATCACCACTTGGCACCTTCTCAAAGATGTGTTCTTCCTGGGGCAAGAAAAGGAATGACACCATCAGAGCTCAAAGGGCAAAGCAACAGCATATGTGGGGGGTAAAAAAAAAATATCACAACATATGTGGAAATCCAATTCCTTTAATTCTCTTAAAACACTCAAACTTCAACAGGCATATGGGGAGGTGAGGATTCTGAGAGTCCAGATTTAGTGGAGAGATTCATAAATCATCTCTTTATGGCCTTCTTGGTGTTACATATGTTGACCAAATCCCTTGGCTTCATCTTTCCAAACCATCAGCCATGAGTAGATATTGGCTTTCATCGGGCACAAACCTCTCCATCTCCTGCACAGTGTCGTTTGTTCTCAGTTACCAGTTCTAATTCCAACAGATCTTTTTAGAGATGAATGACCTCAAACCAGCACATTTTTAAGCTCATTATCTAGAGCCTGCTGGCTGATAAATCCAATTTTCACTCTTTTCCTATTCTAAAAGGGGCTTACTCTGCAAATGACATTTCCCAGGATCCTTTGCCCACTGGCTTGCAACAAATGGGAGGCTCTGGTGGGATACTGGAGGTGGGATGAAGGGAGAAGCCAGGTTATTCCCTCCCCTATCTGTCCACTTCTGATGGTGTCTCCAGCTATGGCTACATCTCCTTGTCACCTTTTGCCTCACTTGCTTCCTCTAATTGTAGAAATAACAAAGCAAATCCAAAATATATGTGCCTTCTTCTCTTTATACTCCAGAATGTGTCCCTGCAGACCCACAAAGGCAAGAAAGCAACCCCTTTAAAAAAGAGGAACACCAGCTCAGGGCCTCCAGAGCTTAAAAACTGTAAAGGGGCAGAAGTAGGACTCAAAATCAAGGATTTTGACCTCAAGCCACCCCCCAGATCACAGCCTCACCCTGCCCCCACCACCCATCCCACCACTGCACACTTCAGGCAGACCCAGCTTGGGTGCCTGAAGAATTAATTCTACAGTAGTCCCAATGTAGGGACTACTGTTGCCCAACCTTGGTGTAGATCTCAAGCTACTCTGGAGAGCTAAATAGTGCATCAGTTTCTGCCAAATCCCCTCTATTTCCATATAGGTGGCATCTGCTTATAGTGAATGCCAAGGGCAGGCAGAGGAGCAGGTTAATCATTAATAGCATTTTCCTGTACATTTATAATGGAGTTACTGTTAAAATCAGGGGCCCCAGCATACAGAAAGCCACCTCTGGGAATTCCTGGCAACAGCCCAGCGATCAGGTTATGGTGTTCCAGGCAAAACGCTGCTTCCTCAGTGAGGAGGCATGGGGAGGGTGGGGAGCAGGGTGGGGTGTCGCCAGTTCTCACAACTGCCCTTGGGATAGGGCTGTGGTCAGTTGCGTTTTCACATCTATAACCTGGAAAAAATCAGCATCACACACAGACACACAGGGACACAGCCCAGAAAACCAAGTCTTCTCCTAGGGCAGCCTTCTCAATCCTGGTGTTTTCTACAGGTTTCAAGTAAACTGAAGTGTGTCCAAAGCAACATTTGATGAATAATAGCTAAAGAACAAAAGATGAAGAACAACCCCCATTGTAGGAGACTCATCAAGGTCACCTCTTCCTTAGCTCTGTGCCTCCCTGCCCAGACCTCGTTCTCTCCCAAGCACCATTCCTATATCTCTGTCTCCATCAGGATGTTGACAGGTGATAGAAGTTCAACATGACTCATACTAAGCTCAATCCCTCCCCTACTTTGCTTCTCAAATCTGTTTATTTTTCTATCCTCCCTTCCATTATAGGTAAGGGTACCATAATCCAGCAAGTCAGACAGGCGAGAAACCTGGGAGTCATCTTAAATTCTTCCCTTTCCTACTAATCCTTCTCCTCTCTTGAATGGGGCAAACACAAGCCCCGGGCTAGCTAGCCAGCCCATAATTTTACTTCCTGTTGAAGTTTATCTCTTTATAAGAGAAAAAGATTTTTTTTAAAAAAGTATCTCTTGCAGGCATTCTTCACCCACTCTGTGATGGCCTCTCTATCCTTCTGCCCCACTCCCTCCACCTCCATCTCTGTCCCACATTTCTGACACAAGCTCATGTTCAATTGAGCAGGAACAGTCCACATGCTGGCTAGTTATTCCCCTTGAGTCACACCCACTGGGAACTGGGTTTCGATTTAACTCACCAGGGCCTCCAGCCTGGAACACTGAGATGAGGACAGCAGTGTCCATGTGAACACTGTCTGCAATCTAAAGGAGTGAGATAATTCTGTGTACCTGTCTCTAAAGGAAGCTGGACCAGGAGGAATGTCATTGACAAATAAAACAGGGTCCTCCAGCTTAAGCATTCCATAGCCAGTGCCCAAATAAAGTTCCACCCACCACCTGTACCCCACATGGGCACCCATACCATGGAAACTCTCCATCCCCCTCTTCCACCAAAACTGTTCTTGAAGGCAATTTAAGATCTACATTCATACCACTCTGAATTGGAGCTGCTGAGCTCCCAGCCCAAGGGACTTTTTTTCCCCTTTTTCTTTTTTTATTGACAAATAAGGAATAATTTCAGTACATCTACTATACAACATGGTAGTTAATGTTAAAAACAATGTATTGTATCCTTGAAAATTGCTAAAAGAGCAGATTTCAAATGTTCTCACCACAAAAAAAAATAATAATAAGTCTATGCGGTAATGGATGCATTAATTAGCTTGATTTAGTTGTTCCACAATGTATTCATATATCAAAACATCATGTTGTACTCCGAGGAACTTTCTCGTGTAATGCTTTACCTATCACTGTGGACTTCCAGCTTGGGGGTTTCCAGGAGGAACAAGCTCCCCTCTGCTGCTTTTAGGTGAGAATGACCCAGTCTGGAATACGGTAGGTGTCCATGAGGTAGACACACCTGAGACACACAGAGATAGCCCAGGACCTGAGAGGCAGAGTGTATCTGTTCTTGGCACAGGTCTCTGACCCACTGCCCAGGGCACACCCCCTTGCCTGGCCAGGTGGCTTCCCGGTGACTTTCCTGTAAGGAAAGCAGGATGCCCTTTGCCGGTGACTTGTGCAGAGAAAATGAGACTCTGCAAGTCTGTCAAAGTGCTTTGTAAACTATGGGGGGCCATGCAAATAGGAAGAATGGTTTAGTATGTGCCCTATGATAACAATGACAGGAGAGACTAATGCAGCATCCTCCCTGGCTTTGGCCTTGGGGAGCAGGAGATCCATATTGTCACATGAATGAAAAAGCTTCCTGAAACAATGAATGCACACATTACTTGAGCTCTGCAATGTGCCTGTTATTACTGCGTTCTCCTTTGTCTCTCAGAACTACATTGTTTATGCCTTCATGAGTGGCAGCAAAGTGTAGGAGGCCAACCAAAAGAAGCAGAGTAGAGGAGGCAGAATAGAAAAGGCTGAGTGGAGGAGGCTACACAGTACAAGGAGGCTACACAAGCCAAGGAGGCTACATTGACAAGGCTGAGTAGAGGGGCACACACAGTACACCCCAGTGCTGATACTTGTACACCCCAGTGCTGATACTTGTACACCCCAGTGCTGATACTTGCACCTACTCTGAATTTCCATTTCCTCCTCTGTAAAAGTAAGAATATCAGTACCTGTCCAGAAGTGGTATCTTATCTTCCTCTGTGTCCAGCATTTGGTAGACAGGCCTCAGGAGACACCCGTGGGACAATTAGGAAAGTGATTTTATAGTACATAGCTCACTCCAGTCCAAACCCTCCTGTGCTAAGAAATACTGTGCAAAACCCCATTACTGTCTGGAAATGTGACTCATGGGTAACATCATCCACCTACAAACATTATAAACTTAAACACATCAATGCCCTGAACTTTTATATAATAGAAAATGTTAGAAAAGTCATTTATAATAAAATAATGGGTGTTTAAATATGGAAATACTTGAGCACTATGTGAGTAGAAGACATAGCAA
This sequence comes from Cynocephalus volans, assembly GCF_027409185.1. Taxonomy (NCBI): domain Eukaryota; kingdom Metazoa; phylum Chordata; class Mammalia; order Dermoptera; family Cynocephalidae; genus Cynocephalus; species Cynocephalus volans. The sequence continues at coordinate 38,352,401 of NC_084463.1, forward strand.
AGAGGAGAGATGACTGGATTTAAAAGATTGGATTTAGGAATAGTAGTATATTTTGACATTTAGAAATGAGGACTAAATATGTATAACTGTATATGTACATAGAGTCATGATGAATTTGAGAGCAACAAAGGATAACTGGGGCAAGTATGATGTTTTCATCCCTCAAATTACCATGAACGTCATCGATATGAATAATGGGGCTTTCCAAAGTGAACAGTTCTTAGTAAATTTCACAGCAAAAAAAAGTTCAATCCTTTCTATATATATAATCCAAAACTCGAAAATCTGAAATAATGCAAAATCCAAAACTTCTTGAGCACCAACACAATGCTCAAAGGAAATGCTCACTGGAGCATTTCAAATTTCAGATTTGTTAAGTATGTATAGATTTTCCAAAATCTGAAAAAATCCATAATTTGAAATACTTTTAGGAAACAAGCATTTTGGATAAAGAATAGTCAACTTGTACATAATAGTTCATTCTTGAAAATTTTGGTTCAAAAACCGTATCCCCAAATGTTTTATATTTATATGTAAAACTGAATTAGGCCCTATGAGGAAAGCAGAGTTGGTTTGGTCAGGCCCCCTCACTTCATATCCAACTAGGTATGATTAAGTACATCCTTTGTAAACAAGTCAGATAAGAGTAGCTAGTGTGCATGCATGCCCATATACTGCTTGGCTCATTGCCGATACTGTGTACTCTTCAGTATGGAAGGCAGCGGCTGTGAACCACTGGTCAGCAGAGCTTGTGTCTAAAAATAAAGTATGTCCATTTTGCCAGTGGCTACTGGGTTTTACTTTCAACTACCTGGCTCAGGACCTGCACAGAACAGGGCAGAAGGGGTTGTGATCCAGCCCGACAGGCCCTAGACACCAATAATCATAAACTTCTGAATGACATGAATATTCATCTGGAAATTCTAGAGTCATGAGGGATATGAGATGATTCTTTGTTGTTCAGAACTGTTCCCAAAGTTACAGGATGTCTAGCATCCCTATTTCCCACCCACAAAATGGCACAAACCATCACTGCCACTAACAATAATTGCAATAATCCTACATCACCTTCATAAATCTCCAAAACACACCCCAGGGCATGGTACCTCCTTTCTGAGAACTACTAGCCTACTCCTGAAGGGTTTGGTTAATGGAGAGATAAGTATCAATTGGAATAAACAAGAAAGCAGCCATAAGCCTTGATTGATGGTTGGGAGTGAAGTCAATATCACAGAGCCCCAAGAGGATATGTCAGTAATTGTATAAGCATGTCTTAGTATATCAGTCACATGGTTAGGTGATGCTGCAGTAACATCACCCACCCCCACAAATCTCAGTAGCCTAACGCAGCAAATGTCTACTTCTCCATCATGCTCCATGTCTGGCATGCATTGACAGAAGAACTCTGTTCATTCTTATGACTCAGCAATTCAGCCTGACAGAGACTTCCTCTTAACATACAAGTTCATTGTCACAGCTGTGGTAGGAAGAGGATGTGGTGAACCACTGGTTTCTAAAGACTCCACCGAGAGTCTAAGGCCCCAGACAGAAACACCCACAAGCCCAAGCAGGTGCCAAGGTGAGCCAAGACCTGCGCACCACCGGGGGCTCAATCTATGGCCCTGGAGGGAAGTGCCCACAAGCCTTGGCAGGAGCTGAGATGAGCAGAGCCCCACGTGGCACCAGGGGTTGTCTATGGCCACAGAAAACTGGAACAGGAGCCAAGGTGATATAATATAGACACCGCCACACCTACTGTCACCACAAGGACAGTTCACCACCACAGTAGTGGTCAGACCACTCTACAGGCAATGTGCTGCTCACTCAACTATTTTGATATAAGAAGAATCACCAGTAGACCAGGGACCCAGTCTAAGGCTCCGGAGGGAAGGGAAACATTCACAGCTTGGCAGCCACTGAGGTGAATCGTGAACTACATGGCACTAGGGGCTCATTCTACAGACAGGAAAGCTGGAAAAGGAGCCAAGGTGGTGTAACATACCCACCACCACACCTACTGTCACCATAAGGACAGTTCGCCACCAAAGTAGCAGCCAGGGCCACTCTTCAGGCAACCTGCCACTCACTTGACTACATTGAAGAGTCACCAGTAGAGCCTGCAAATGGAGGAAATCTTTATCCTCATAGCCAACCTCAGAGTAATAGAAGAAGCAAGTTCTCTGCCAGATGACCAAACATCAATGAAAAAATACTAGAACTACAAACAAACAAGAAGATATGACACCACTGAAGGAATACAGTAATGCTCAAATTCCAGACACTGTAGAACAGGGAATCCAAAATGTCTGAAAAGGAATTCTGAGTAATGATGTTAAGAAAACTCAAAGAAATAAAAGAAGACTCATTTGAGAACACAAGAAAACAAGAAAAATATCCAGAATATGAAGGAGGAAATTTACAAAGAAATCAATACATTAAAAAAGAGTGTAGCAGAACTCCTAGAAGTGAAAGATTCACTCAGTGAAATAAAAAACATAACAGAGAGCTTGAGCAGCAGGCTGGTGCAAGCAGAAGAAAGAATTTCAGATCTCAAAGACGGTCTTTTGGAAATAACCCAGGAATACAAAACAAAAGGAGAAAAGAATTAAAAATAAGGAAGAAAATCTAAAAGAGACAGCAGACAACCTCAAAAGCTCTAACATCCAAATTGTGGGTATTCCAGAAGGGCAGGAGAAAGGAAAAGGTATTGAAAAACGGTTCAAGGAAATAATAACAGAAAACTTCCCAGGGGTAGAGAGAGATGCAGACCTTCAGATCCAGGAAGCTCAAAGGACCCCAAACAGATTCAATACAAAAAGATCCTCTCCAAGATGCATTATAGTCAAATTTATAGCAAAGCTCAAAGAGGAAGAGAGAATTCTAAAAGCAGCAAAAGAAAAGTGTCAAGTCACCCATAAGGGAAACCCCATCAGACTAACAGGAGACTTCTCAAATGAAACACTACAGGCCAGGGCCAGCCCAAGGCTCACTTGGGAGAGTGTGGTGCTGATAACACCAAGTCAAGGGTTAAGATCCCCTTACTCATCATCTTTTTAAAAAATACACTACAGGCAAGAAGAAAGTGGAATGATATATTCAAAATAATAAAGGGGAAAAAATGGCCAGCCAAGAATTCTTTACCCAGCAAGGATCTCCTTCAGAAAAGAGGGGAAAAGAGTGCATTTCCCAGAAAAACAAAAATTGTGGGAGTTCACCACCATATAACTAGACTTGCAAGAAATTCTCAAGGGAGTCCTTCATCTGGAATCCGAATAATGATGATCACTACCATGGATACACAAGAAAGAGCAAAACCTGCAGTTAAAACAAAAATGACAAGGAGAAAGAGAAAGAAGCTAAATCATGCCACCTCAAATTTCCAACTAACAATGAAGAAGAGGAATAAAAGGGAAAGTAATGATCAAAAGATATTTAAAACATCTTTTTAAAAAGCAATTAAATGACAGGAATTAAACAATACCTGTCAATAATTACCCTAAATGTGAATGGATTAAACTCCCCCTTCAAAAGACACAGACTGACTGATTGGATTAAAAAGCTAAACCCAAATATATGCTGTCTTCAAGAGACCCACCTGACCTGCAGAGACACACACAGACTAAAAGTAAAGGCACACAGACTAAAAGTGAAGGGATGGAAAAAGATATATCATGCAAATGGAAACCAAAAACAAGCAGGAATAGCTATACTTTAGTGGATAAAATAGACTTCAAACCTAAAAAACAGAAAAAGAGACAAAGAAGGCCACTATACAATGATAAAATGACTTATCCAGTTAGAACACATAACAATCATAAATATATATGCACCCAATACAGGAGCACCCAGATGTATAAAGCAAACATTCTTAGACCTAAAGAAAGAAACAGGCCATAACACGTTAATAGTGGGTGACCTGAACACCCCTCTCTCAGTGTGGGACAGATCTTCCAGGCAACAAATCAACAAAGAGACACAGGATTTAAACTACACCTTAGACCAACTGGACCTGGTAGATGAGTACAGAACATTTCACCCAACAACTAAACAATATACTTTCTTCTCATCAGCTCATGGAACATTCTCCAGGATAGACAACATATTAGGTCACAAATCTAGTCTCAGCAAATTTTTAAAAAACTGAAATCATTCCAAGTATCTTTTCAGATCACAATGGACTAAAAGTGGAAATTAATAATAAGCAAAACCCTTGAAACTATACAAATACATAGAAACTAAACAATAGGCTCCTGAAAGACCTATGGGTCCGAGAAGAAATTAAACAGGAAATCAAAAAATTTCAAAAACTAATGAAAATAAAGATACAACATACCAAAACCTGTGGGATACTACAAAACCAGAACTAATAGACAAATTTACTATAATATACACTTTCTGCAAAAGAATGGGAAGACTTCAAATAAATGACCTAACACTACACCTCAAAGAACTTGAAAAACAACAATCCAAGCCTAAAAGTAGTAGACAGAAAGAAATAAAGATCAGAGAAGAAGTAAATGAAATAGAGACCCAAAAAACCAAGACAAAATGTCAATGAAACAAAAGAGAAGATAAATAAAATAGACAGACCATTAGCTAGGTTAACAAAAAAAATAAAGAGAGAAGATCCAAATAACAAAAACCAGAAATGAAAAGGGAGACATTACAACCAGCACCACAGAAATATGAAAAATCATTAGAGACTATTACAAAAAACTGTATGACAACAAATATGAAAACCTGGAAGATATGGATAAGTTTCCAGACACATACAAACTACCCAGACTGAACCAAAAAGAGAGATAACACCTGACCAGACCAATAACAAGCAATGAGATTGAAGTGGCAATCAGCGATCTTCCAACTAAGAAAAACCCAGATCCAGATGGCTTTACAGTTGAATTCTATCAAACCATTAAAGAGGAATTAATACCAGCTCTCCTCAAACTATTCCAAAAAATTAAAACAGAAGCCATTCTCCCAAACTCATTAGCTCTGATACCAAAACCAGATAAAGACACAACAACAACAAAAAAATTATAGGCCAATATCCTTGATGAACATAGATGCATAGATCCAAAGTATTAGCAATCAGAATACAGCAACACATAAAAAAAATTGTACACCATGATCAAGTGGGATTTCTCCAAGGGATGGGAAAATGGTTCAACATACAAAATTCAATAAACATGATTCATCACATCAACAAAATGAAGGACAAAAACCATATGATTATCTCAGTAGACACTGAAAAAGCATTTGGCAAAATTCACCATCCCTTCATGATAGAGACTCAACAAATTATATACATAGAAGGAAAATATCTCAACACAATAAAAGCCATCAATGACAAGCCCACTGATAGTATCATTCTGAATAGGGGGAAAAAAAGCTTTTCCCTTAAGAACAGGAACAAGGTAAGGATGCCCACTCTTGCCACTTCTATTTAACATAGTACTGAAAGTACTAACCAGAGCAATCAGGCAAGAGAAATAAATAAAGGGCATTCAGATTGGAAAAGATGGAGTCAAACTGTACCTATTTGCAGATGACATGATATTATATTTAGAAACACCTAAAGACTTTATCAAAAAACTCCTTGAGCACTGGCCAGTTAGCTCAGTTGGTTAGAGCACAGCCTTGTAACACCAAGGTCAAGGGTTCAGTTCCCGGTACCAGCCAGCCACCAAAAAATAGAATAAAATAAACAAACAAACAAAAATCTCCCAGAGCTGGCTAATAATTTCAGTAATGTTGCAGGATACAAAATAAATGTCCCAAAAGCAATTGCATTTATATTCTCCAATAATGAGCTAACAGAAAGAGAAATCAAGAAAGTAAGCCCATTTACAACAGTCATAAAAAAATTAAAATACCTAGGAATCAGTTTAACCAAGGAGGTGAAAGATCGCTACAATGAGAACTACAAACCATTACTGAAAGAAATCAAGGAAGACACAAAAAGATGAAAAGACATTCCATGCTCTTGGATTAGAAGAATTAACATTGCAGAAATATCTATACTACCCAAAGCAATCTACAGATTCAGTACAATCCCAATCAAAATACCAATGTCATTCTCCGCAGAAATGGAAAAAACAATCTCAACATTCATATGGAACAACAAAAGACCCCAGATAGCCAAAGCAATCCTGAACAACAACAAAAATAAAGGCAGAGGCATAACACTACCTGACTTTGAATTATACTACAAAGCTATTGTAACCAAAACAGCATGATATTGGCACAAAAATAGACACTCAGATCAGTGGAACAGCATAGAAAACCCAGAAATCACCCCTCAGGCTTACAGACATCTGATATTTGTCAAAGGCAACAAAAACACACATTGGAGAAAAGACTGTCTCTTCAATAAGTGGGGCTGGGAAAGTTGGATATCCATATGCTGAAGAATGAAACTACACATGCACCTCTCACTAAATACTAAAATCGACTCAAAATGGATTAAAGACTTAAGTATAAGACCTGAAAATGTAAAATTACTAAGGAAAAATATAGGTGAAACACTTTAAGAACTAGGTCTGGGCACAGACTCTATAAACAAGAGACCAAAAACAAAAACAAAAGAAAAAATAAACAAATGGGTCTATATCAAAACTAAAAAACTTCTGCGCAATAAAGGAAACAATCAACAGAGTGAATGACAACCTACAGAGTGAGAGAAAATTTTTGCTAACTATGAATCTGACAAGGGATTAATATCCAGAATATACAAGGAACTCAAGCAACTACACAGTAAAAAAACAAATAACTCAATTAAAAAATGGGCAAAGGAGCTGAATAGACATTTTTCAAAGGAAGACATACATTTGGCCAACAGGTACATGAAAAAATGCTCAACATCACTAGTCATCAGGGAAATGCAAATTAAAACTACACTGAGATATCACCTCATGCCAGTTAGACTGGCTATAATCAAAAAGACAGAGAACAACAAATGCTGGCAAGGATGTGGAGAGAAGGGAGTGCTCCTACACTGTTGGTGGGACTGTAAATTAGTACAACCACTACGGATAACAGTATGGAGGTTTCTCAGACAACTACAGATATATGTTGCATAAGATCCAGCAATCCCACTTCTGGTTATATTCCCAAAGGAATGGAAATCATCATGTCAAAGAGATACCTGCACTCCCATGTTCAATGCAGCTGTATTTACAATAGCCAAAAGCTGGAACCAACCTAAATGTCCATCGATGGAAGATTGAATAAGGAAAATTTTGTATATATATACACCATGGAATACTAGTCTGTCATAAAACAGAATGAAATTCTGCCATTTGCAACAACATGGATGAGCTTGGAGAAACACTTTATATTGAGTGAAATAAGCATAGCACAGAGGGAAAAATACCACATATACTCACTCACAAGTGAGAGCTAAGAGAGAAAGAAGGAAGGAAAGAAAGACCACAGTGGTGTGTTGGACTTGCTGAGGGAGAGAACACACCTAGGGATGTAAAGGGGAGTGGTGGAAAGAGGGATGGGGAGGGAGGTCAGGGATTAATTGGGTGGGGGACAGGGGATATAATCACAACTTCTGGTAATGGGCATGCTGCAAGTATGGATCTGGCCATCACATCTTTGTACCCATGAATATTCATAACCAATATAAATAAATAAATAAACATCAAATAAAGATTCCCCTGAAAAGTGACAAAAGTCACTTCTTGACAAAGGTAGTTTCATGATCATACTACTGCACATAGAGGGTGGAGAAGCACAATTCAGCATACACCCAGAGGGGAAAGAAACAGAAATTCTTACAGAGGGGCTCTAATGACTACTCTTCTGGATTCAGACTCAGACCTACTGTCTAACTGTGTGATATGTGCATATTACTTGGCATTCCCAAGTCTTAGTTTCTCATCTGTAATAGTAACACAAATTACAGTAGCTGCTGCTTATTGGTCACTTATTGTAAGTATTAAAAGTTTAACATTTTACTAGATTTGACAGAAAAGTTATGAGGCAAATGCTATCATGAGGGAAATAATATCTTCCTTGTGGTAATGTTATGAGAACCAAATGAGATAGTGTATGCAAACAATAGTCAGTGCTTTAAACATGGCAACTGAGTCCAGCTCCATGAGAGATATGGTAAGAGGTGAGGAAGAAGCAGGGTGGGAGGCTCAAGAAAAGAAGTCAAAGACATAGACATATCTTTCAAGAAGGTTATTAGCAGTGGGAAAAATAAGACATGAGTGCAGAAAACTGTAGGACACTCTCTCTGCTATGGGACGCTGAGGAGGAACAAAAAACAGGGTTTTTTTAAAAAAATAATTTATTTTTAATTTACAAATAATAATTGTGTGTATTTGTGGGTGTACAATGTGATTTTTTGATCTATGTATACATTATAGAAAGATTCAATAAAGCTAATTAACATGTCCATCACCTCACCAATTTATCATATGTTTTGTAGTGAGAACATTAAAAATCTAACTTAGTAATTTTGAAATATACAGTATATATATTATTAACTGTAGTCACCACGCAGTGCAATAGATCACTAAAACTTATTCCTCCAGCCTAACTGAAACTTTGTGTCCTTTGATAAACACCTTTTTTTCCCTTCCCTCCACCCCTCCATCCCCCTCCCCCCAGTCTCTGGTAATCACCTCTCTACTCTCTGTTCCTATGAGATTTTTTTAGATTTAATATACAAGTGAGATCGTACAGTATTTGTCTTTCTGTGCCTGGCTCATTTGATTTAGCATAATATCTTCCAGTTCCGTCCATGTTGTAACAAATGATATAATGTCTTTTTTTAAGGCTGTATGGTATTCCATTGTGTATATATAACACATTTTCTTTATGCATTCACCCTTTGATGATCACTTATGTTGCTTCCACAGGTTTTGAGAAGAAGAAAGAGGAGACTCCAAGCTGTGGGGAAGGATAAGCTGAGGTATAGAAAGAGATCAAGATTCCAGAATTACAGAATCTGGGAATCCCCCAAGTCATGTGCTGGTGAGGAAGTGGAGAAGAGTTACTATTTCTCAGTCATGCTCTGCTATCTTGGGACATACATCATGAGTCATTTTAGTACTGAATCTGGGTTTTCCACATAGTCGTAAACAGCTTTAACTGGCACCAACCTTAGCACTTGTATAATCCAATCCCCTCTTTTTCAGATAAGGAATCTGACGCTCAGAGATGATGCAATACTTGTACAAAGCTGAGTGAGAGTTTATCCAGGTCTTCTAATTCCCTCTAATGCCCATTACCCCCTCCACCAACTGCCATCAACCTCAGGAGAGCTAGTGAAAGTCTGGCACTACCCTTGCCACAGCCCACCTCCCCAGCTCTGAAAGGAATAGCCAAGGGCTTGCTCTTTGTATTCAAGCAGGGTCTGGGAGAACACATTAACGTTTCCAGAGATTCACTCACCCTCCCTGTGGTAGATTACACTTTCCTGCTCATTGATGTCCTGCTTGGTCAAACTACTTGCTCTGACCAATAAAATGTGAGCAAAAGTGATGTGTGTAACTTTGCAGCAGAACCTCTCTTTTCATTCCACCATGACAACCAGCAATTCTTCATACAGTGTCCTGTCCATCGGACTGGGCACCAGGTTAAGATGATACAGAGAAGAAATGCAGCTGACCCAGAGAGCATAAACAAGAAATAAATCTTTGATGTTGTAGCTTCTGGCACCTTGGGGTCACTTGTTATAGCAGCATTAGCTAGCCTATCCTGACTGATACACAGGATAACACATCTGTCCACCTGCTGGCTAAAGACCATGAAAGTTCCATGCTAGAACACCTTGTACAAAAATATAATATATATTTCTGCCCTCTAAAACCTCAAGATGCAGAATGTAGACCAGGAGTGGAAAGAGCTGAAAAGCAAGAGCAGCATACAATTGGACAGGTACATTCATCCCTGTGGGCCATGTTCAAATGCCCTGAATACCCAGGCTGTGGAGAAAGGATCTTCTTTAGAAAGGAATCTTTTGAGACAGGTTGGAATAGTGAAGGGTGTCACATCCAATTTTCTCATTCTAAAGAGAAGTGCAGGGAGGAAGAGACGCCAAGTGTTGTGGTTTGCATGTTTGCCCCCTCCAAAACTCATATTAAAACTTAATCCCCATTGTAACAGTATTAAGAGGGTGAGAAATCTGACTATGATTCTTTTATGAATGGATTAATCCATTTATGGATTAATGAATTTATGGGTTATCATGGGAGTGGGGCTTGTGGCTTTATCAAAAGAGAAAAAGAGACCTGAGCTAGCATACTCAGTCCCTTCACCATGTGATGCCCTGTGCCATGTCAGGACTCTGTGGGGAGTCCCCAACAGCAAGAAGGCCCTCACCAGATGTGCTTTCTCAAACTGTAAGAAATGCATTTTGTTTTTTTTATAAATTACCCAGTTTCATGTTATAAGCAACAGAAAACAGACTAAGACACCAGGGCAAGGGGAAAACTATTCTTTAATCACTATTATCCCAAGCAAGGAGTTTTATAGCTACCTACCCCTTATAATATGCAGATAGACACAGGCCAAAGAGATGTAGAGATGTGAGGGTGTCAAGTTGTTCAGCCCCTGGCTTGCAGTCACCCACGTCTTTTACAGTCCCTGACAGCCTACCACCCAGGAGAACAGGGCCTCTTGGAGTGCCTGAGGCCATTGCCCTATGTTGGCAGGGGACAGATGGTGTTTGCATGTCTTTCAAGGACAGACGTGTCATGCAAAGGTGGAGGAGGAAATAATGACTCCACAAACACACTCAATCCCTCCTTATAGATCCCATTTATATACCTGGCAGCTGATCAACTCATCAAAATTCTGCTCTTCCTGGATATGTAAAATGAGTACACAATGACAAATGGGTCAAAGCTCAAAGAGCCAGGGAAAGGCCTGGAGGTGAAAGAATTAGGTGGGCATGGGGCAGTGCCCATTGTAAAGCTCATCCTAGAGAAAGGCAACCAACTGTGCAACTCCCCCTCACCTTCGGGCCCCTCGTGGGCCATCAATCTCCATTATGTTCCTTGTAAGAACCTGGGCATAAGGGGAGTATGAAAGCTTACAGTTTTCTACGCAGACTCTAGAGCCAGAACACCTGAGTTTGAAGCACATAAAACCTGGCTCGACCGGTTCTGAATAAGTTTCAGCTGCTGCTGCTGTTACACTGTTTCCGTCTATCACTTCCATGGAGCTCGTACTCCAGGAGCAGTCTGACCTGACAAATGGAAGATAAGTGAGATTCAGTGGGGGCCATCGGCCCCTGGTTGTGGAAGTTCCACTTCCAATAGCCTGGAGGGAAAATGAAGAGGCAGTTGTTGTGTGTGGAGAAGCCACCAGACCAAGCATGAGGATCCCAAACCCAAGTTCCAGCTTTTTGATTTAGTTTAAGAGGAAGAGACTGAACAACCACAGCTTGGGGTGGGGAGGAGGGGGAAGGAGCAGGAGTGAATTATTGTTTTGAGGCCTATATTTGCTTATGCAAGAAGTGGGTGAGTGTCAAAAGACGAAACTGTAATAAATGTAAAGATTTTCATTTGCTTTTATTTGTGATTCTAGAGTTAGGCAACACTTTATTCTATGAAATGAAATGAATGTTCCAATGAGCTGAGCAGAGGACTTTGGCTTTATAGACAGAAAAGAGCTGAGGAAAGCAGAAACAGAACGAAAAGTGGATTGGTGATTTCAAAGGTACTTTCCTTGTAAAGGTTGAAGCTGAGAGGGCTTCCTTATCACACCAACTAAAACTGGCCCATTTGTGGATTTGAATATTATTTCTCTCTCTTCTGATTTCTTGAAAGGTCAGATAAACAACTTAGTTTCAGCTTGGTGACATGGAACTTCAGCATGAGTGATTCCATTTTGGTTAGGTCTGTTGAGTGTAGTGTAGAAGGCAGTCCAAACCAATGGCTTACTATAAATTTTATTTAACAGGAGTCACAGAAGGGTGTGGCACAGGGTCCAGTGATGACAAGCAGGGCTGCAGTGCCTGATGCACAGGGGATTCTGCAAGAAGAATCACTAAGGCTCACGGCAACCCTGTGAGGGAGACCCTGGGAGACCATTGTTGCTATGCACATTGGGGCTGGAGTCTGGGCTCCATACTGGGCTGCTTCTCTGAGACCACCCATCGGGGGACCCAAGACTCTGGAGATGGGATCCAGCTGCCATGGAAATGTGACAGGAGATAAGTAAAAAAGAGAAAATATTACCCAAGCTGCTTCTCATTACCAGCTTCAAGGCACTTTTTCCCACTCACTAATTCACAGGACCAAAAAGTGCTTTCTGGATCCCGTAGAATCATTTAAGGGGCAGGTGTAGGATGGGGTATGGAACTGAATTGCAACTTGAAAGTTATGATGGATATGTGGATGTTTTCCTGGCAGGGGAATAAGCCTAGAAGTCAAAAATAAATGGTTTCAGGGCCGAGCCCGTGGCGCACTCGGTAGAGTGCTGCGCTGGGAGCGCGGCAACGCTCCCGCCGCGGGTTCGGATCCTATATAGGAATGACCAGTGCACTCACTGGCTGAGTGCCGGTCACGAAAAAATAAAATAAAATAAAATAAAAAAATAAATGGTTTCATGTGGAGGCTGTGAATAAACCAATTTGGATGAGCTGGTGCGTGTGTGAAGACAAGAAGCAGGAAGGCAGCTTGGGTTCAAAGTATGAGGGTAACTGCAAGGTACTGAATGTTTGTGTCCCCCTGAAATTCATATTTTGAAATCCTACCCCCCAATGTTATGGTATTAGGAGGTGGGGCCTTTGGGAGGTAATTAGGTCATAAAGGTGTAGTCCTCATGAACGGAATTAGTGCTCTTCTAAAAGAGACCTCAGAGAGCTCTCCCGCCCTTTCCACCATGTGAATATAGGAGAAGTCTTCAGTCTGCCACCCAGAAGAGGGTCTGCCACTCGCCAGAACCTGACTATGCTGGCGTATGGATCTTGGACTTCCAGTGTCCAGAACTGTGAGAAATAATTTTTTGGTTTGTTTATAAGCCTATGATACTTTGTATTGCAGCATGAACTGACAAGACAATAATTGTGTTATTTCCTAGGGATGCTGTAACAAAGTACCATTAATTGTATGGCTTAAACAGCAGATATTCACTCTCTCATAATTCTGGAGATTAGAAGTCTGAAATCAAGGTGTTGGCAGGGTTGGTTCCTTCTAGAGGCTCTGAGGAAGAATCTGTCCCATGCCTCTCTCCTAGCTACTGGTATGTGTCAGCTACCTTGGCTTGTAGACACATCACAGCAATGTCTGCCTGTATCTCCAAAAAACATGGGGTTTTTCCTGTGTGTGTCTCTCTCCTATTTTTACAAGGTGCTATGGTTTGAATGTTTGTACCCTTCAAAGTTCATGTTGAAACAATCTCCAACATAATGTATTAACAAGGTGGGAAATCCAAATGTGGTATTTGAAAGGTGGGGTCTTTAACAGGTGATTGGATCTTTAGGGCTTTACCCTAATGAATGAATTCATTCACTCATGGATTAATAGATTAATGAGTTAATGGATTGATCAGTTATCTTGGTAGTAGCTTTAAAAGAAGAAGAGAAACCTGAGCACATGAGCATGTTCTTGCTGCCTCAGGACTCTACAAAGGGTCCCCACCAAGAGGAAGGCACTCACCAGATGTGCCTCCTTGACCTTGGACTTCCCAGCCTCCAAAACTGTAAGAAATGAATTTATTTTTTAAATAAATTATCCAGTTTTATGTATTCTGTTATAAGCTACAGAAATAGACTAAGACATAAGGATACCAGTTATATTAGATTGGGGCCAATCCTCATGTTAACTTAAGTAATAATATCAGCAATGACCCTATTTCCATATAAGGTCACATTCTGAGGTACCAAGGGTTAGGACTCCAACATACCTTTTTGTGGGGGATAGAATTTAACCCGTAATAGTAACATAAGCCCCTGGGTTCCCCACTCTCTGTGCTCCAGTCTCCCTCTCCAGGCCCTTCTAGGTCTGTCCTTTCAGATGTCCATCCAAGTGGCCAACACCACCCTCCTCCAGGAACACTCATTCCTGTATGAAAGTGCTCCATCCATACTTTTGAGATAGTTTGTTTTCCTTATTAGTCTTTCTGATGGATAGTGCACATTCTTGAACTTGTAATGTCTCCTTGCTCCTTGGCTTGAGGGTCTCTAGTAGGCAGAAAGATACAAAATAATAATAATACCAATAGCCAAGACTTACAATATGTGCAAAATCATTTAATCCTCACAGTAATGTGATGGATATACCATTAACATTTTAAAGATTTTTTTTTAATGAGGCACAGAGAGCTTAACTAATATATCCAAGTTGGGAGAGTCAGTAGCAGAAGAGGTAGGGACTTGAACTCAGATAAGAATGGGTCTAGAGTCCATACATAGAACCACATCACTAAACTATCTCCCTACAGTTTACAGAAGCAGCTGTTTCCCCAGGAAAGCTACACCAGGAAACATTCTAGCTCAGAGACCACTCTAGAACGTAGAAGTCACTGGAGGAGAAGGTAACTTCTACTTTTTGTTTATATACTTCACAATTTGAGTTTTTTTGTATCAAACATGTATTCTTTATAATAACCTTTATCCATCAGGATGGTATTTAAAAAGGCAGGCAGGGCATGAAAAAAATTTTAAGAAAAAAATGTAATCATAAGTTTCCATCCCTAAGATGTTTTTAATATTAGCATTAATCATTGACATACATTAAATTATTAACCCAGTACTCAATTAATAGCAAATTAAATAAACATTAACTGAACATTAAATCAACGTAACAGGTCAGTGTTACGTTCTTGAGCAGAAGAGTGACCTGAGGAAAGAGGAGATATCACTGGCTGCTCAGATGTAGAAGAGGTAGGAGTTGGGAAGAGTCCAACCAGGGTAAGCAGGTTACTGTGGCCAAGTGTTAGACCAAACTGGAAAGCCCAGGGTCTGCACCTTGGGTCTAATAAGCAGGGCAAGAAAAACACCAAAAATACATGTCACTGGTGAATATTTTCCTATTAAACACATCATTTGCAGCTGTCGTCTTCAAATCTTTATCAACTGATGTGCTCTTTCAAGGAAGGAGCATTCTGCAGCTCTACCAATTAACTCAGTCTTCATAAATAATTTTTAGATTTCATTTAATTCCAGCTTTTTAATTTAAAAACAGTACATGTTGGAATAAACATTACGTTCGGACTGCAGAAGGATGGCTCACAGATTCACGTGGTCAATGGTTTTCCTCTGAAGCCGAGTGTGGATTCACTCCAGATGTTTTATTTTAAAATTGCACCAACCTGCCAGCATTTCCTTTATGTATCTCCTGACACTATTTTTTTTTTCAGCAAAAATACCGTTGTTCTGTATGGATTAAACCTGCCTCAACAGGCTGTTCAATTCTTTTGTCAAAAGCAGGTGTAGGCTGTAGGGCGACTACAGTTGACAATAACTTATTCTATATTTTCAAATAGAGGATTTTGAATGTTCCTGATACCTTTTGAGGTGATGGATATGCTAATTACCCACATTTGATCATTACACATTGTATACGGGTATCAAAATATCACACCGTACCCCATAAGTATGTACAATTATTATGTATCAATTAAAAATAATGAAAAAGTAGGTGTGGATATGATTGTGCGACTTGCATAATATACGGACCAAGCAATCGAAGACATTAAGTGGTGTTTGTAAATAACCGTTTCACTTATCTAGACACAAATTTCAAAAATAAAAAACTATTTTTAAAAAGTTAAACAATTTCATATCAAATATGACCACTTCTAACATGATGTAATTTTCTCATCTATAAGTTTCTGTGAGATATATTTCTTATTGTTGCTGAGACCATCTTGGTAACCCTGACTCAGGTTTTGAAATGAGCAGGTATAAATCTGGGTGAAGGCTGTGAGAAAATAAGCAGGTGGGGGCTGGCCAGTTAGCTCAGTTGGTTAGAGCCTGGTGTTATAACACCAAGGTCAATGGTTCAGATCCTTATACGGGCCAGCCACCAAAAAAGAAGAAAAAAAAAGGAGGAAAATTCAGTGAATGATTCAAGGCTTTGAGCATGGGTTACTGAGTGAACATTCATATGTTGACACATGGAGAAATCAAGAGAAGGGTATGGTCTTGGTAAATATTTTTTGATGCAAGTTACGGACATTGGCACAAGCTAGAGTAAGCCAAAAGGGTAATGTGTGGCATGGCTCGGGAAATCTCGGTCAATTCCAAGGCCTGGATGACAGAGGGGTCTCACACTAGGCAGAGCAGAGGATCAGTAAAGGGTATTCAGACTGGGTTGGCCCATTCCCATTAAAGAGCGGCCCAGGGGCAAAGGTTTGTGCTGGGTTGTCAAAACTGAAAGGTGGGTTTTGACAGCCTTCTCTGAACAACCTGTACTTTCTCTCATCTTAGAATTATTATTTTATCAATGCCATGTGTTTAGTGTGGAGTATGCTAACATTTATAAAGTGAATGTATTTCACAGGGCCTAGTTTCTAAAGCCATGTAGTTTCAGGTTTAACCCAACGTTTTAAAATTACATGTAGAAATGTTAACCTTGCAAAAGACAGGAAACTTTCCCCAGGCTAAAGTCTCTGATATAGATATACAATTGTAACACAGCAAAGTTGCTGGCTCTCGAGGAGGGACATCTTCCGTGCAGGTTAACCTTACTGATTGTTATGTAAACATACTAAGGAAATTGCTGTAGGGAATGAAAATGTTTGCTAAGAACAAGCTTTTGTTGGTGGATCGGCTTAACCTTTTGCAAATTGCAGTATGGAATGTCACTTTGTTATTTCACTGATGTTACCAGCCTCTATTGTTAAACTATACTTAGCCATAACTCCACCTATGTTGCTTTCCTGTAACTTTCTGGCCTGGAGAATAAATACTGAGACAGAACCCCAGTTCAGTGTTAATTTCCCAAAGGAGGAATGCCTCTCTCTTGAGGGTTACAGGAAGTTAACCCCTTCAGAGTGTCTCACTGCTCAGAGGCAATTTGAGTAATCCTTTGCATCTCCGTCAGCCAGGGGAGACAGGTAGCAAATCCATGTGAGGACAAAGAGTTCAACATTTAAGAGGGTACAGGTGGCTCCAAGACATACCCCTGAGCAGTTTTTAATAATAAATTGTCTGGAGCCATAGTTGTAGGTGTCGGCCCTCATGAATTAAAATCATCTGGTGATCTTTAAGCAGATATCCATATCCAGTTTACTCCCAGAGATTCTGATCTAAACTGTCAGAAGAGGGGCCCTACCATCCTTCTTTTCTAAATCTTCCTCAGAAATTCACATGCAGTCTGGGTGAGAACCATTGTTATGGAGAACCCAGAGGAGCACCATAATCAGCAAATGCAAGCATCAAGAAACGACAGCCCACA
Organism: Cynocephalus volans; assembly: GCF_027409185.1. NCBI lineage: Eukaryota > Metazoa > Chordata > Mammalia > Dermoptera > Cynocephalidae > Cynocephalus > Cynocephalus volans. The sequence goes on from NC_084463.1 coordinate 38,369,773, forward strand.
GCTGGTTCCCGGCTTTATACAGAAGTTTTATTGGGATGAAGACATGCTCATCTATTTTCTTATTGTCTAAAGATGCTTTTTACTCTACAACTGCAATGTTCAGTAGCTACAACAGAAACTATAAAACCCGCACGCCCAAAGTACTTACTGTTTAGTCTTTTAAGATAAGGTTTGCCAACCTCTGGACTAATAAACTTAATCTTTCTCCTCATTTTAATAGACTTATATTATTTAGGCTAGGTTATGCTGTAGTAACAAACAAACCTCGAAATTGTATTGGCTTAACAAATATTTATTTCTTCTTCGAGGTACATATCAAATGACTATGAGTAGAGGGCTGAGTTTGGGGATGAATCTATTCCACAAAATCACTCAGGATCCCTTATTGATAGAGACCCTACTGTAGCTGAACTTTCTGAAACCAGAAGCCTCATAGCTTCCCAGGAAGGGAAAAGAGCATGCAGAAATCTTACATCCCTTCTGGATCTATATTTCAACACTGAAGAGACAAATGTCACCTCCCCTCTCAGTCAATTGATCACAACTAGTCATATGGCTCCACTTGATTGCAGAGGGGCTGGAAGTGAAGTCCCCAGAAAGACACAAGAACCAAACATCAGTGGCTATCAGTAACATCTACATGGCAGTCTTCTCCTTTTGATAGTTTATGAGTTCTCACAGCAATGGAGCAAACTGATGAGCCTAAAGGGACCCCCATAAAGTGGGCCTCAGTCCCACCCCCACCACCGCACATCCAGGCCCGAAAGGAAACTAGCTGATGCCCAGGATCCTGAGATGGGGCCAGCCCCACCCCCTTGTGCAACCAGATCCTAGAATGTACTTATCAATCATGTGTGATTCTTTGGGATGTGTGACTTATCTGCTCATGTCCTTCAACAAATTTCTGCTTAGATTTTTCTAATTCATTTTTTCTGTTTGATTTTTTATCTCATTATCTAATTCAATTTTTTTATTGGTTATGAATATTCATGAGCTACAAAGCTGATTGTCATCCCTCATGCCTGAGATGTAAAGGTAAGATTCACACTGGCAGCATGCTCATTACCACAAATTGCATTTGTACCCCATGTCCCCCCCAATTATGCCCAACCTCCCTCCCACTCCCCCTTTCCCCCCACCACTCCACTTTGTATCCCAAGGTATGTTCTGTCCCTCTGCAAGTCCAATGCAACTTTGTGGTCTTTCTTTCCTTCCTTATTTCTCAGCTCCCACTTCTGAGTGAGTACATGCAGTATTTATCCCTATGTTCTTTGCATATTTCACTCAAGATAAGTTTCTCCAGGCTCATCCATGTTGCTGCAAATGGAAGAATTTCATTCTTTTTTATAGCAGAGTAGTACTCCATAGTGTATATATACCACAGTTCCCTTATCCAGTCATCAATTGATGGACATGTAGGTTGGTTCCGTGTCTTGTCTATTGTAAACAGAAGCGCAATGAACATGGGAATGCAGAGATCCCTTCAACATGATGATTTTCATTCCTGTGGGTATGTACCCAGAAGTGGGATTGCTGGATCATGTGGAAGATCTATCTGTAGCTGTCTGAGAAACCTCCATACTGTTTTCCGTAGTGGTTGTACTAATTTACAGTCCCACCAACTGTGCAGGAGCATTCCCTTCTCTCCACAACCTTGCCAGCATTTGTTATTCACTGTCTTTTTGATTATAGCCAGTCTAACTGGGGTGAGGTGGTATCTCAATGTAGTTTCAATTTGCATTTCCCTGATGACTAGTGATGTTGAGCATTTTTTCATGTACCTGTGGGCCAAATGTATGTCTTCCTTTAAAAAATGTCTATTCAGCTCTTTTGCCAATTTTTTAATTGGGTTATTTGGTTTTTTTCTGTGTAATTTTCTTGAATTCCCTGTATATTCTAGATATTAAACCCTTTTTGGATGCATGGTTAGCAAAAAATTTTCTCCCACTCTGTAGGTTGTTGTTTCACTCTGTTGATTGTTTCCTTTATTGTGCAGAAGATTTTTAGTCTAGTATAGTCCCATTTCTTACTTTTTCTTTCGCTGCTTGTCCTTTCGGGCTTGTGTTCATAAAGTCTGTGCCCAGACCTAGTTCCTGAAGTGTTTCACCTATATTTTCCCTTAGTAATTTTAGTTTCAGGTTTTATACTTAAGTCTTAAATCCATTTTGAGTTGATTTTAGTATATGGTGAAAGGTGCATATCTAGTTTCATTGTTCAGCATATGGATATCCAATTTTGCCAGCACCAGTTGTTGAACAGACAATCTTTTCCCCAATGTAGATTTTTCTTGCCTTTTCCAATCTCAGATGGCTGTAAGTCTGAGGAGTGATTTCCAGGTTCTCAATTCTACTCCACTGCTCTGAGTGTCTGTTTTTATGCCAGTATCATGCTGTTTTGGTTACAATAGCTTTATAGTATAATTTGAAGTCAGTAGTGTTATGCCTCCAGATTAATTTTTTTTTTTCTCAGGATTGCTTTGGCTGTTTGGGATCTTTTGTTGTTCCATATAAAAGTTAAGATTTTTTTTTTTTTTTTGCATTTCTGTGAAGAATGTCATTGGTATTTTGAGGGGATTGCATTGAATCTGTAGATTACTTTGGGTAGTATAGACATTTCCACAATGTTAATTCTTCTAATCCAAGAACATGGAATATCTTTCAATCTTTTTGTGCCGTTTTAAATTTCTTTCACTAGTGGTTTGAAGTTCTCATTGTAGAGGTCTTTCACCTCCTTGGTTAAATTGATCCCTAGGTATCTTATTTTTTACGTGACAATTGTAAATGGGCTAACTTTATTTTTCTTTCTGTTAGTCCCTTATTTAAGTATATAAATGCAACTGATTTGGGGGCATTTATTTTGTATTCTGCAATGTTACTGAAGTTATTAACCAATTCTAGGAGTTTTTTGATAGAATCTTTAGGTTTCTCTGTATATGGTATCACGTCATCTGCAAAGAGAGGCAGTTTGACTTCGTCTTTTTCAATCTGGATTCTGTATATTTCTTTCTCTTGTGTAATTGCTCTGGCTAGCACCTCCAGTACTATGTTAAATAGAAGTGGTGAGAGTGGGCATCCTTGTCTTGTTCCTGTTCTTAAGGGAAAGGCCCTCAGTTTTTCCCCATTCAGAATGATAGTGATGGTGAGCTTGTCATAGATGGCTTTCATTACATTGAGGTACTTTTCTTCTATACCTAATTTGCTGAGAGGCTTTATCATAAAACGATGTTGAATTTTGTCAAATGCTTTTTCAGCATCTATTGAGATAATAATATAGTTTTTGTTATTGAGTTTGTTGATGTGATGTATCACATTTATTGACTTTTGTATGTTGAACCATCCTGGCATCCTTGGGATGAATCCCACTTGACCATAGTGTATATATTTTTTTAATATGTTGCTGTATTCTGATTGCTAATATTTTGTTGAGGATTTTAGCATCTAGGTTCATCAAGGATGTTGGCCTATAATCTTCTTTTTTTGTTGTGTCTTTATCTGGTTTTGGTATCAGAGTTATGTTAGCCTCATAGAATGACTTTGGGAGAGTAGCTTCTGTTTCAATGGTTTGAATAGTTTGAGGAGAATTGGTTTTAACTACTCTTTAAAAGTTTGATAGAATTCAGCTGTAAAACCATCCAGACCCAGACTTTTCATTGGTTGGAAGATTGCTAATTACTGTTTCAATCTCCTTGCTCGTTATTGGTCTGTTCAGGTTCTGTTCTCTCTTCTTGGTTCAGTCTTGGTAGTTTATATGTGTCTAGAAACTTATCCATATCTTCCAGATTTTCATATTTGTTGTCATAGAGTTGTTCATAATAGTCTCTAATGATTCTTTGTATTTCTGTGGTATTAGTTGTTATGTCTCCCTTTTCATTTCTGATTTTTGTTATTGGCATCTTCTGTTTTCTATTTTTTTTGGTAAGCTAGCTAATGGTTTGTCTATTTTATTTATCTTCTCAAAAAACCAACTTTTTGTTTTGTTGATCTTTTCTATTGTTTTTTGAGTCTCTATTTCATTTAGTTCTGCTCTGATCTTAATTATTTCTTTCTGTCTACTACCTTTAGGTTTGGATTGTTGTTTTTTAAGTTCTTGGTGGCATAATGTTAGGTCATTTATTGAAGTCTTTCCATTACTTTGATATAAGCATTTACTGCAATAAATTTGCCTCTTAGTACTGCTTTTGCAGTATCCTGTAGGTTTTGGTTTGATGTTTCTTCATTTTCATTAGTTTCTAGAAATTTTTTGATCTACTGTTTAATTTCTTCTTGGACCCATAGGTCATTCAGGAGCCTATTATTTAGTTTCCATGTATTTGTATAGCTTCCAGCATTTTGCTTAGTGTTTATTTCCAAGTTTAGTCCATTGTGGTCTGAAAAGATAGTTGGAATGATTTTGATTTTTTAAAAATTGGCTGAGACTAGATTTGTGACCTAATATGTGGTCTATCCTGGAGAATGTACCATGAGCTGATGAGAAGAAAGTGTATTCTTTAGTTGTTGGGTGAAATGTTCTGTATATATCTGCCAAGTCCAATTGGTCTAAGGTGTAGATTAAATCCTGTATCTCTTTGTTGACTTGTTGCCTGGAAGACTTGTCCCATACTGAGAGAGGGGTGTTCAGATCACCCACTATTAATGTATTAGGGCCTATTTTTTTCTTTAGGTCTAAGAGTGTTGCTTCATATATCTGGGTGCTCCAGTGTTGGGTGGATATATATTTATGATTGTTATGTCTTCTAGCTGGATAGATCCTTTTATCATTATATAGTGGCCTTCTTTGTCTCTTTTTATGATTTTTGGCTTAAAGTTTGTTTTGTCCAATATAAGAATAGCTACTCCTGCTCATTTTTGGTTTCCATTTGCATGGTATATCTTTTTCCTTCCCTTCACTTTTAATCTGTGTGTGTCTTTACAGGTAAGGTGGGTCTCTTGAAGACAGCATATACTTGCATCTAGCTTTTTAATCCAATCAGTCAATCTGTGTCTTTAGAATGGAGAGTTTAGTCCATTCACATTTAGGGTACTTATTGATGAGTATTGTTTAATTCCTGTCATTTAATTGCTTTTTGTTAGATGATTTAAATATCTTTTGATCATTACTTCTGCTTTTATTTCTATTCTTCAATGTTAGTTGGAAATTAATGCAGAATGATTTAGCTTCTTTCTCTTTCTTGCTGGCATTTTTGTTTTAACTGTGGTTTTGCTCTTTCTTGTGTATTCGTGATAGTGGTCATCATTGTTCAGATTCCAGATGAAGGACTCCCTTGAGAATTTCTTGCAAGTCTGGTTGTGTGATAGTGAACTCCCACAACTTTTTTTTGTCTGGGAAATACACTATTTCTTCCTCATTTCTGAAGGAGAGCTTTGCTGAGTAAAGAATTCTTGGCTGGCAATTTTTTTCTTTTAGTATTTTGAATATATCATTCCACTTTCTTTTGGCCTGCAGCGTTTCAGTTGAGAAATCTACTGTTAGTCTAATTGGGGATCCCCTATAGGCGACTTGATGCTTTTCTCTTGCTGCTTTTATAATTCTCTCTTTGTCTTTGAGCTTTGCAAATTTAACTATAATATGTCTTAGGAAGAATATTTTTGGATTGAATCTGTTTGGGAATCTTTGAGCTTCCTGGATCTGGAGGTCTGTATCTCTCCCTATACCTAGGAAGTTTTCTGTTACTATTTCCTTGAACAGGTTTTCAATACCTTTTGCTTTCTCCTCCCCTTCTGGAATACCCACAATTTGGATGTTAGAGTGTTTGGGGTTGTCCGCTACCTATCTTAGATTTTCCTCATTATTTTTAATTCTCTTCTCCTTTTGTTTTGTCTGCCTGGGTTATTTCAAATTGACCATCTTCAACATCTGAAATTCTTTCTTCTGCTTGCTCTAGCCTGCTGCTCAAGCTCTCTGTTGTGTTTTTTATTTCATTGAGTGAATCGTTCATTTCCAGGAGTTCTGCTACACTCTTTTTTAGGGTATTACTCTCTTTGTAAATTTCCTCCTTCACATTCTGGATATTTTTTCTTGTTTCATTGTGTTCGCTAATTGAGTCTTATTTCTTTGAGTTTTCTTAAGATCTTTGCTCAGAATTCCTTTTCAGACATTTCAAGGATTCCATGTTCCATGGAGTCTGAAATTTGAGCATTACTGTATTCCTTCAGTGGTGTCATATCTTCTTATTTGTAGTTCTAGTATTTTTTCATTGACATTTGGTCATTTTGTAGAGGGTTTGCTTCATCTGTTACACTGAGGTTGGCTATGAAGGTAAAGATCTCCTCCTCTATTTGCAGGCTTTACTTGTGACTCTTCTTATTTCAGTGTAGTCGAGTGAGCAGTGGGTTACCTGTAGAGTGGCCCTGGCTGCTACTGAGGTGGTGAACTATCCTTGCTGGACAGTAAGTGTGGTAGTGGCTATATTACACCACCTTGGGTCCTGTTCCAGAATCCGTGTCCATGGAATGAGCCCCCAGCACCACACAGGTCTCTTCAGTTCATCTCAGTGGAGAATGCCACAGGAGCTGGTGCTTCCCTCCAGGTCCAAGATGGGTAGGGTTGACTGCACTGCAAAGGTCTCCTCGGCTCACCTTGGCAGGGCCCTAATTCATTTTTAAGAGTTTTCTTTGCAATAAGGATGTTAATCCTTGTGTGTTTTAAAAAAAGAGAGTAAAATGATGGTTACCAGATGCTGGGAGGAATGGAGGTGGAGGGAAGATTGGGGGTGAACTAATGGGGACAAAACCATGCTATCTACCTGTAGTGGATTGAATTATGTCTCCCCAAAACTCCCTGAAGCTGAATTGTGATGCCCAAGTTTTATGTATTGGAAACTTATCCCCCACTGTGACTGTTAAGAGGGTGGAAAATCCTGTTATGGTAATTGAAAGGTGGAGCCTTAAAGAAGTGATTGGATTGTGGGACCATGCAGTAGTGAATAGATAAAAAATCATGGTCAGGGGCATGGTTCCATGCCAAGAGGGGCAATCTGAGAAGTTGCAGGGCTGTTGCCCAACATTCACTGAGTGGTCAGCTCCTAAAGTAGGGGTGTCTCTCAGACAAAAGCATGCCGTTGTCTCCACCCCAACATCATTATGCAAGATATGCATGTGTTGAAAAATAAGGGATCTTTCTGCATCCTTTATTGGATGGTTCTGAGGTCTTTAAAAGAAGAGGAGAGTCTTTCTCTCTCTCTCTCTTGCTCTCTCTGCATCCAGCATCTTGCAATGTGAGACCCGTGGCTCACTGTCACCACCACGAGATGGACTTTGGACTTCCCAGCCTCAGAAACTGTAAGCAATAAATTTCATTTTTTTACAAGTCACCCAGTTCCATGTATTTTCTTATAAGCAATAGAAATGGACTAATACACTACCCTAAGTGAGTCATTATGCAGGATATGCATGTGTTGAGACAATACATTGCACCCCACAAAAATAAATATAAATAAAATTGAATTCAAAGAATAAATGAATAAAAATAAATAAAGGGACTCCATAGCTCTCCCCCACCAGTAACCAGACACCTACTACCAGCTAGTCAGATGATGTGATAGACATGACAAAGTGGAGAGGGGTTTGTTCTGTGTAACATGTTAAAAAGTTTAGAACTCCTAAAGATCTTTACATTTGAATGTTCTGTCTTGACTCTGTTGTCCTGTGACCTCTATAACCACAGGGAGGCTAGGGGTACTGTCTGGGGTGTATAGTTGGTTCTGGAATGGTGAATGCATTAGCGAAAATGCCAGATGCAAAAGAAGTGCTAAGAAACATGTGTAGCATACCTTGATTCAGCAGGAATCCCTGAAGGTGACTCTTATAGTCCTTAGACTCCGTGGTGCAGCAGCAAATGAGGTGGCTGTTAGTGGAAGGATAGCCCAGATTCAGGACATGAGAAGAGAGACTGCTGGGCAGACACAGGTGGAAAGAGGAAAGTAAGGAACTGGGTGTCCATGTTTCCACAAGGAATAGTGAGCTCCATAAATGTGGGGTTTTAATCTGTTTTGTTTACTGCTATAGCCATGGTGCGTGGAAAAATCAGCCATTAAGCAAATGCATACTGAACAGAACAACAGAATTTTCTAGCTGCTGAGCAGCGTCTTTGAAATCATTCTGTTCAAGATGGAAAAACAGACCCCAAAAGATAGGTGTCCAGGGCCACACTTTTGGGAGTGGCATTGTGGAAAGGAGCAACTACCCCTACTTCTTAACCTCGACCTCATTCTCTTTCAGCTGTACCTCATGGCCATGACACAATTCTGTCATCAGAACTATTTATGTGTAGAGCCTAACGGGTAATAGAAAGTTCCAGAAGTCTCTGAGGAGAGTGTTAAGGGCTGTCCCTGACTCTGTGTGTTGTGAAAGGAGTATTCCCAACTGAAACTGAGAGATGGATATAGGACTCAGACTGGGTTGTGTAGGCAGAAGCAAATGGAGGTTTGGTCGCTGCCCACTCTCTAAGATGTCAGTGGTAGAAGGGCATCTGAGTCCAAAGGAGATTACATGCTCCATTCATGACCATTCAAGGATCCTTATCTACATGGATGTCTCCCCAGTGAGAAATGAGGAGCCTGAGTTTCCCATACTCTGGCAACTCCCAATATGATGGGCCACAGCCACAGAAGGAGCCCTGGGACCTGAAACCCTTTGCACTGCAGCACCCAACCAGGAGTGGGAGAGAGACTCAGGATGGAGAACAAGGCGGCACACCCAACTCAGGCCTCTCCTGGAGTCTGGAGCTGGGCTCCTCACTGGAGATTTATACTTGCTCATAGTCAGTATGGCCAACATATAACTGGTGTATGTGGTGACAATTAGAACTGGACTTGGATGACAGACTGGGTGAGATCACCATGCGTTGGTGGCCAGACATGTCATTATGAATGTGTGAGTGGCTGAGGAGGAGGCCTTGCACATACATAGGGAGTCATCTGTCATCTTCTGGGTCTGGTAGGCAGTTGGAAGACCCCTCCCATCCCTACTCACAATTGTCTCCACATACATAATCATAGCAGGAAAATGGTGGCTTACACCTGAACTTATGCAACAGTCTTCAAAAAGTCCATGGAAAGATTCATATCATCTTTTAATTCTATTTTTCCCATGAACTGTTTGAAGTACCTCTTACTTAATCAGCATGTCCCAGTCAAATAGCCTAAAAACAGCAAGGAAAATAAATGGCAGTGTAAATTGTGGTAAAAGACAGTTGGGAAGCAATTGATAGAATCATTGGAAATTGCTATCAACTAAACCTGTGTGTCCCCCAAAAATTTGTATGCTGAAATTCTAACCTCCAATGTGATAGTATTGGGAGGTAGGGCCTTTGGGAGGTAATTAGGTCATGAGGATGAATTCCTCATGAATTAAATTAGTGCCCTTATAAAAGGGACCCCAGAGAGCTCTCTCACCCACTTTTTACCATCTGAAGATACAACAAGAAGTTGACAATCTTCAACCTGTAACTGGGCCCTCACCAGAACATGACTATGTTGGCATCCTAATCTCAAACTTCCAATCTCCAGAACTGTGAGAAATAAATTTTTGTTGTTTATAAGCCACCTAGTTTATGATATTTTGTTATAGTATCCCAGGCTAAGACAGAAACATAGACTAAATTGTAGGCTATCCAGTTTACCAGAGACAAACATGAAAAGAGACAGCTGCAAAAAATCCTCCTGCAGAATGAAGAAGGGGAGAAGGGGAGGGGGAGAGGGAGGGGAGGGAGGGGAGGGGGAGAGGGAGGGGAGGGAGGGGAGGGGAGGGGGAGAGGGAGGGGAGGGAGGGGAGGGGGAGAGGGAGGGGAGGGAGGGGAGGGGAGGGGGAGAGGGAGGGGAGGGAGGGGAGGGGGAGTGGGGGAGTGGGAGTAGGAGGGGAGGGAGGGAGGTGGAAAGGGAGAGGGAGGGGAGGGAGGGGAGGGAGGGGGAGGGGAGGGGAGAAAGGGAGAGGGAGGGACAGGAGGGAAGGGAGGGGGAGGGAGGGTGGGGAAGGGGTTGGTGGGGAGGAAAAGAAGAAGAAAAAGAAGAAAAGAAAAAGGAAAAGAATGCCACTCTCACTACTTTTATTCAACATAGTACTGAAAGTCCTAGCTAGAGCAATTAGGCAAGAGAAAGAAACAAAGAGCATCCAAGTTGGAAAGGAAGAAGTTGAACATGATCTTATATATAAAATATAATCCACCAAAACACTCTTAGAACTGGTAAACGGACTCAGTAAAGTTGCAGAATACAAAATCAACATACAAAAATCAGCAGTATTTCTATACAACAGCAACAAACTAGCTGAAAAAGAAATTTAAAAAGCAATTCCATTTAAAGTAGCTGTAAAAAAAAATAATAAAAGAGAAATATCTAGGAATAAATTTAACCAAGGAGGTTAAAGAGCTCTGCAATGAAATAAAACACTGATTAAAAAAATTAAAGAGGACACAAAAAAATGGAAAGATATTTTATGTTCAAAAATAGGAAAAATTAATATTGTCAAAATGATCATACAACCCAAAGTGATCTACAGGTTTAATGGAATCCCTTCAAAACACCAAAGGCATTCTTCACAGGAAAAAAAAATTATAAAATTCATGTGGAACCACAAAAGACCTGAAATAGCCAAAGCAATCCTTAGCAATAAGAACAAAGCTGGAGGCGTCATACGACCTGACTTCACAACACACTACAATGTTGTTTGCTTTGGGTTGAATATATCCCCAAAACTTAGTCCCCATTGTGACAGTGTAAAGAGAGTGGGAAATCCTATTATGGTCATTGAAAGGTGGGGCCTTGAAGAGGTGATTAAATTGTAAGATGATGCTGTAGTGAATGGATTAATAATAGTGGTCACACACATGATTCCGATGGCTTTAAAAGAAGAGCATGTGAGAAAGTGTGTCTCTCTCTGCTCTGCCATTCTGCCACGTGCAGGCAATAAATTTCATTTTCTTACACTTTACCCAGTTCCATGTATTTTGTTATAAGCATCAGAAATGGACTAATACACATTTCCAACCCAAAACATCATGGTACTGACATAAAAACAGACACATGGACCAATGGAACAGAATAGAGAACCCAGAAATAAATTCATTTATCTACAGCCAACTGATTTTTCAACCAGGAGCCAAGAAAGTATGCCTCTTCAATAAAAGGTGCTGAGAAACCTAAATATTCACATGTGAAAGAAAGAAACTAGACCACTCTCCCTCATCATTTACCAAAATCAACTCAAAATGGGTTAAAGACTTAAATGTAAGACCCCAAACTATAAAACTTCTAGAAGAAAACATAGGGGAAATGCTTCAAGACATTGGTCTAGGCAAAGATTTTATGTAGGAGACTTCTAAAGCACAGGCAACAAAAGCAAAAATAGACAAATAAAACTAAAAAGATTCTGCACAGCAAAGAAAATAATCAACAGAGTGAAGAGAAAACTTGCAAAATGGGAGTAAATATTTACAAACTATTCATCTAACCAGAGATTAATATCCAGAGTAGACAAGGAACTCAAACAACTCAACAGCAAAAATCCACAAATAAATCTGATTTTAAAATGGGCAAATGAGCTGAATAAACATTTCTCAAAAGAAGACATAAAAGTGGCCAATAGGTATATGAAAAAATGCTCATTATCACTAATCATCAGGGAAATACAAATCAAAGTCACAATGAGATATCATCTCACTTCAGTTAGAATGGCTATTATCAAAAAGACAAAAAATAACAAATGCTGGCAAGGATGCAGAGAAAAGGGAACTCATAAACTGTTGGTGGGAATGTAAATAAGTATGTAAAGTACTTACAATATGGAGGTTCCTCAAAAAAACTAAAAATAAAACTACCATATGATCCAGCAATCCCACTACTGAGTATTTATACAAAGGAAAGGAAGTTTAGTATGCAGAAGAGATATCTGCACTCCCATGATTATTGCAACACTATTCATCATAGCCAAGATATGGAATCAACCTAAGTGTCTAGCAACAGATGAATGAATAAAGAAAACATGGTATAAATACACAATGGAATTCTACTGTGCCACAAAAAAGAATGAAATCCTTACATTCATGGCAACATATATGAGCCTGGAAGAAAGATATCATGCTAAGTGAAATAAGTGAGTTACAGAAAGATAAATACTGCATGCTCTCAGTCTACCTTCCCAAAAAAGTAGATCTTACAGAAATATACAGTATAATGGTAGTTACTACAGGCTGGGAAGGGTAGTGAGGAGGAAAATAATAGGGAGAGGTTGGCTGTCACAAATTTATGGCTAGTAATTAATAATAAGTTCTAGTGTTTTATAGTAGTGCTAGGTATCCATAATTAACAAAAATTTTGTTGATAACTGTAGAGCTAGGGCTGGGCCTGGAGCTCACAGATCCCTCAAGCCTATTGTCCAGCCTATTGTCACAAACCCTTCACATGCAAGTCTATGAGCTAGGTAACCAGAAGAAAAGGTCCTTGGAGCCTTGGTTGAAGAAAGAGTAGTCTTTATTCAGCACACACACATCTAAGAGTTAGGCAGTCCAAAGAGAAACTCAGAAACTCAACTGCTACCACCAGCCAAGTCCAAGGAAAAACTGAGCAGCTGCCAGCAAAGTAAACATGCTCTATTTTTAGACATGAGCTCTCTGCCATCCAGCTGCTGCTTCACAAACTCAAGAACACACAATAATAGCAACAAAACTAAAAAGATACATGGGCGTTCATGAGCACTAATTACACCCACACACAACTTGTTTACAAAGGATGTGCTGCTCCACCCCCAACCTACCTGAGGTGAGAGAGCCTGACTAAACTATTCTATTTTCCTCACAATAACACCAAAGTAAAGGGTTCAGATCCCCATATTGGCCAGCCCACCCAACCAAAAAAAAGTATTGTCTATATTATTTTATTTTATTTTATATTCTCTTGATTTTATTGGAACATAGTTGATTGTACATATCTGTGGGGTACAGCATTGAATATCAATACCTGTGTGCAATACGAGATGTTCAAATCAGGATAATTACTATATTCAACATTATACATTGTAATCAAATTCTCTGGTCCTTTACCAATTCCTCCCTTTTCAACTCCCCCTCCCCCTTTCCCATCTCTGGTAACCTAAGTTGTGTTTTCTTCTTTTCATGCCTCAACATATTGCAATTGTTGTATCTTTCTTTCTTTTTTATTTATTTATTTGCTTTTTTTTTTTTTTTCTTTTTAGCTTCCACTTGTGAGGATATGTGGTATTTCTCTTTCCATGCCTGGCTTATATCACGTAACATAATTTTCTCAAAGTACATCCATGTTGCTGTGAATGGCAGTGTTTCATTCTTTTTTATGGCAGAGTAGTATTACATTGTGTATATATATATATACCACATTTTCCTCATCTACTCATCCAACAATGGACATTTAAGTTGATTCCAGCTTTTGGCTGTTGTAAATACAGCTGCAATAAACACGGGAGCACAGGCATCCCTTCCACATGAAGATTTCCATTCCTGTGGGTATATACCCAGTAGTGAAATTTCTGGGTCATGTGGCAGTTCTATCTATAGTTGTCTGAGGATTCTCCATACCATCTTCCATAATGGCTGCACCAATTTACAGTCCCACCACCAGTGTAGGAGCATTCCCTTTTCTCCACATCCTCACCAGCATTTATTATTCTCTGTCTTTTTGATAACAGACAGTCTGGCTGGGCTGAGGTGATATCTCAAGGTGGTTCTGATTTGCATTTCCCTGATGCTGAGTGATGTTGAGCATTTTTTCACATATCTGCCGGCCACTCATATACTTTCCTTTGAGAAATGCCGATTCAGCTCCTTTGCCCAGTTTTTAACCTGGTTATTTGTATTTTTATGTTAAGTTGTTTGAGTTCCTTCTATATTCTGAATATTAATCCTTTGTCAGATGCATAGTTTGCAAAATTTTCTCCCACTCTGTAAGATGTCTTTTTGTTTCATTAATTGGATCCATAGCTGTGCAGAAGATTTATAGTCTGGTAAATCCCTTTATTATTCCTTTTGTTCTCTGTTCTTTTAGGGTCATATTGATAAGGTCTTTGCCCATTCCTACTTCCTGAAGTGTTTCCCCTATGTTTTCTCTTACAAGTTTTATAATTTCATAGCATATTTAAGTCTTTAATTCATTTTGAGTTGATTTTGTTATGTGATAAGAGGTACAGGTCTAACTTCAATCTTCTACATATAGATGTCAGTTTTCACAGTGCCATTTGTTGAAGAGGCAGTCTTTTTCCCATTGTTCATTTGTGTTGCCTTTGTCAAACATCAGTTGGTTGCAAGTAAGTGGGTTGATTTTTGAATTCTGTATTCTGTTCCATTTGTCCATATTTCTGTTTTTATGCCAGTATCATGCTGTTTTGGTTACTATAACTTTGTAGTATACTTTTAGTGTTATGCCTCTGGCTTTAGTTTTTTGCTCAGGATAGATTTGGCTATCTGGGGTCTTTTATTGTTCCATATGCATGTTAGGATTGTCTTTTATATTGCTGTGAAAAATGTCATTGGTATTTTGATGGGGATTGTGTTGAATCTGTAGATCATTTTGGGTAGTATGGACATTTTCACAATGTTGAGTATTCCAATCCAGGAGCATGGAATGTATTTCCATCTTTTTGTATTCTCTTTAATTTCTTTCATCAGTGGTTTGTAGTTCTCATTGTAGAGACCTTTCACCTCATTGGTAAACTTTATTCCTAGGTATTTTATTTTTTTGGTGACTATTGTAAATTGGCTAGCTCTTCTGAGTTCTTTTCCTGCTAGTTTGTTACTAGAGCATAAAAAAGCAACTGATTTTTGTGTGTTGATTTTGTATCCTGCAACTTTACTGAAATTGTTTATCAGCTCTAATAGTTTTTTGGTTTGTTGTTGGTGGTGGTGGTAGAATCTTTAGGCTTTCCTATATATATGACCATGATGTCTGCAAACTGGGACAATTTGACTTCATCTTTTCCAATCTGGATGCACTTTATTTCTTTCTCTTGCCTCATTGCTCTGGCTAGTACTTCCAATAATATGTTAAATAGGAGTGGAGAGAGTGAGCATCATTGTTTTGTTCCCATTTTTATGGAAACAGCTTTTAACTTTTCACCAGTCGGGAAGATATTGGCAGTGAGTTTGTCATATATGGCTTTTATTGTGTTGAGATACTTTTCTTCTATAGCTAATTTACTGAGAGTCTTTACATGAAGGGATGTTCAGTCTTTTCAAATGCTTTTTCTGTGTCTATTGAGATAATCATATGGAGTTTTCCCTTAATTTTGTGGATGTAGTGCATCACATTCATTGACTTCCTTGTGTTGAACCATCCTTGCATCCCTGGGATGAATCCACTTGATTGTGGTGTATATATTTTTTGATGTGTTGCTGTACTTCCTCTATTTGCTAATATTTTATTGAGGATTTTCACATCCATGTTCATCAAAGATATTCACCTATTTTGTTGTATCTTTGTCTCAGTTTGGTATTAGGGTGGTGCTGGCCTCATAGAATAAGTTTGAGAGAATGGTCTCTGTTTCATTTTTTTGGAATAGTTAGAACTAATATTTTATTGAGGATTTTCACATCCATGTTCATCAAAGATATTCACCTATTTTGTTGTATCTTTTTCTCAGTTTGGTATTAGGGTGGTGCTGGCCTCATAGAATAAGTTTGAGAGAATGGTCTCTGTTTCATTTTTTTGGAATAGTTAGAAGAGAATTGATATTAATTTGTCTTTAAATATTTGGTAGAATAAAGCAGTAAAGCCATCAGGTGCTGGGCTTTTTTTGTTGGGAGACTGCTGATTACTGCTTCAATCTCATTGCTTGCTACTGGTCTGTTCATGTTCTCTTTGTCTTCTGGGTTCAGAAATTTGTCCATTTCCTCCAGGTTTTCAAATTTGTTAGCATACAACTGTTTATACTAGTCTCTAATGAGTCCTTGTATTCCTGTGGGATTGGTGGTAAAATCTCCTTTTTTATTTCTAGTTTTTGTTAGTTGAGTCTTCTCTCTTCATTTTTCAGTTAGCCTAGCTAGTGGTTTGTCTATTTTGTTTATCTTCTCAAAAAACCTTTTTTTCATTAATCTTTTGTATCATTTGGGTGTCTATTTCAACTAGATCTGCTCTGATCTTAATTATTTCTTTCAGTCTACTAATTCGGGGATTGGATTGTACTTATTTTTCTACTTCTTAGAAGTATAGCCTTAGGTTGTTTACTTGAAATCTTTCAATTCTTTTGATGTAGGTGTTTATTGTGATAAACTTCCCTCTTAGTACTGCTTTTGCAGTATCCCACAGGTTTTGTAAGATATGTCTTTAATTTCATTAGTTTTGAGAAATGTTTTGATTGCCTGCTTAATTTCTTCTTAGACCAATATGTCATTCAGCAGCATGCTGCTTAATTTCCATGTGTATGTATAGTTTCCAGAGTTTCATTTGTTATTCATTTCTAGTTTTAATCAATTGTGGTCGGAAAAGTTACTTGAAATGATTTAATTTGTTTTAAATTTGTTGAGGCTTGATTTGTGAGCTAACATGTAGTCTAGCCTGGAAAACATTCCATGCACTGATGAGAGGAATTTATATTATATTCATGAATTTATATTCATGAAATGTTTGGTACATATCTGCCAAGTCAACTGGTCTAAAGTGTAGCTTAAATGCTTTGTTTCTGTGTTGATTTGCTGCCTATATGATCTGTCCAATGTTGAGAGAGGGGTGTTCAGGTCCTCAACTATTGTCATATTTGGGGTCTGTCTCTTTCCTTAGGTCTAATAGGGTTTGCTTTATATATCTGGTGTTTCAACATGAGATGTATATATATTTACAATTGTTATGTCTTCTGACTAGATAGATCCCTTTATCATAGTGGCCTTATCTCTTTTTATGATTTTTAGTTTAAAGTCTTTTTTATCCAATATAAGAATAGCTACTCCTCCTCATTTTTGGTTTACATGTGCATGGTATATCTTTTTCCATCCTTTTTCATCCTTTCACTCTTAGTCTGTGTGTGTCTTTACAGGTGAGGTGAGTCTCTTAAAGACTGCATATAGTTGGGTCTAGCTTTTTATCCAATCAGTCAATCTGTGTCTTTTGAGTGGGTAATTCAATCCATTTACATTTAAGGTTATTATTGAAAGGTATTGATTTACTCATGGCATTTTATCAATTTTTGTTTGGATATTTTAAGTGCCTTTTGTTCCTTCCTTCCCATATTATTGTTTGTCTTTCATGCGTTTTGGTCTTTTGAGGTGGTTAGATGAGCTTTCTTTGTCTTTCACATATGCATTTTTGGTCTACTAATGGGTTTTGTCCTTTCTTGTGTATTCAGTGGTAGTCATTATTGCTTTTTAATTCCAGATGCAGTACTCCTTTGAGGATTTCTTATAGGGCTGGTTGTGTGGTGGTGAACTCTCAGTTTTGTTTTGTTTCTAGGAAATATACCATTTCTCCCTCATTTCTAAAGAATAGCCTTGCTGGGTATAGTATTCTTGGCTGACAGTTTTTTTCTTTTAGCATTTTGAATATATCCTCTCATTCTCTTCTGGCCTTTAAGGTTTCTATTGAGATGTCTGCTGTTAGTCTGATGGGGGCTCTTCTGTAGGGGACTTGACACTTTTTTCTTGCTATTTTTTTTTTCTCTTGCTATTCTCTTGCTCTTTACCTTTGAGATTTGCCAATTTGACTATGATGTGCCTTGAAGAGAACCTTTTTGAATTGAATCTGTTTGGGAATCTTTGAGCCTCCTGGATCTGAAGGACTATATCTCTCCCTACACATGAGAAGTTTTCCACTATTATTTCATCATATATGTTTTCAATACCTTTTCCTTCTCCTTCCCTTCTGGAACACCCATGATTCAGATGTTTGTGTGCTCCAGATTATCTGCTAGCTCTCTTAGATTTTCCTCATTTTTTGAACTGTGTTTTCTTTTTTCTTTTTGTCCACCTGGGTTATTTCCAAAAGACCATTTTTAAGATCAGAAATTCTTTCTTCTGCTTTCTGTAGCTTGCTGTTCAAGTTTGTGGTTGTGTTTTTTATTTCCTTGAATACTTCAGCTCCAGGAGCTCCGTTACATTCTTTTTTAAGGCATTAATCTCTTTGTCCATTTCCTCCTTCAGATCCTGTATACTTTTTCCCACTTAATTTTGTTGTCTACCTGAGTCATCTTCTATATCATCGAGTTTTCTTTTCAGTCATCATTTTAAGGACTTCCTGCTTAATAGGGTCTGGTACTTGAGAATTAATTATATTTCTTTGGCGGTGTCATATTTTCCATATTTCTAGTATCTCTACACTGGAGTCTTCTCATCTTGTAGAGCAGCTACTTTATCTAGTACTTTGGAGTGGGATTTGAATAGAGGGAGTTCCTCTTGTAGATGTTTTTATAATGACCATTGTTTTAGTATTGGTTCCAGGTAGATGCAGTAGTGTAGCCTCCATGTGAGTACTTCAGTAGACTTCAGTGTTGGAATTGTGTGTGAGTACCTCCATGGCCTAGTCCCTGGGACACTTAGTGATTCCTTGCCAAGACTGGTGACACCATGTTGGTTCATCCAGGACATGGCAAGCTCTTGAGTTCTTTTGGGAAGTGCCTTAGTGGCTTGCCACTCTTTGGCTGTGGTGGGTGAACTTTGGTGGACCTATTGACACCATGGCTAGCTCCCCCAATCCTGATGGGTGCAGTTCGGTGTACTTGTGCTCCTCAGTTTGAATGGATCACCCTGGGAGGGTTTTCTCTTTCTTCATTCCTACAGGTAGAGGCTCTTCCTAGGACATTGGTTCCCCCAGTTGGGGGATGGGTTGGTGGTTGTTGGGAATTTTTTTCCATACTCTGTTTGGGTATCCTGGGTTTCTGTACTCTCAGGGGGTTCCACATGTGTCTCTCTCCAGATGAAGGCAGTCCAATGGGCTGTGCAGTACCTCCCACCTCCAGGTGCGCTATCACACATGACAGCATAATTACCCCAGGAAGTTGGGCCACTGGGTCATGAGTCTGTGCTCACTCACCTGTTCCCCTGGGATCCACTAGTGACTTTCTTTTTGTCTATGCCAACAATAGGTCAGCAGGCCACCTATAAGGTGGCAGTGGTTGCTGGTGTGACAGCAAGCCCATCTTGGATGGCAGTTGCTGTGGCAGTGGCTGTCATGTACCATTCACTCTGCACCAGTGTCTGCAGCAGTGGCAGGGAGTGTTGCTGCCAGCAAGGTAGCTGGCAGACAGATGTCATCAGATGGGTGGGCTGGCAGAATTGGAAAGCCAGTTCCCTGGGGCTGGTGAGGTGGCGTCACACACTCAGTATTGTGTATTTTTAAATGGCTAGAAGAAAGGAATTCTAATGTTCTCAACACAAAGAAATGATAAATGTTTGTGATGATGGGTATGTTAATTGCCCTCATTTGAACATACATGTATTGAAATATCACTCTATACCCCACAAATATGTACAATAAATTTTTCTAAAAGACAAAAGAAAATAAGTGTTGGTGAGGATGTGGAGAAAAGAAAATCCTTTCACACTGTTGGTGGAAATGTAAATTAGCATAGCCATTATGGAAAACAGTATGTAGGTTCCTCAAAAAATTAAAGACAAACCTATCGTATGATCCAGCTCTCTCACTACTGTATATATCCTAAGGAAAAGAAATCAGTATGTTGAAGAGATATCAGTATTCCCATTGTAACCAAAAACCAAGAATGGCTACTCTTTCACCTGGAATAAAGGTCTTGAGAGTCCAATATTGATGCAAGATTTAGAAGCTTTATTATTAGGAAGCACAACCTGGGAGACAGTTTGACTATAAACTGCTTCAGACACTCAAAAGCCTCAGCAAGGGCTTTTAAAGGGAAGAGTGTGGGGAACAAAAAGAGGAGGTTGGTCCCATCAGAAAGCTGCTATATGAAATCTTGCAGGCTCTGGGTTTTCTTTATCTCAGGGCTGGTTCTGTAGTTTTTTCATCTGTCCTTTTATGTGGGTGTTATCTGGGAATAGGTGTTATCTAGCTCCCACAAGCTGGATGGTGCCTTGTTCTCAGGCAGCTGACTCCAGAGGAAGAATATTTAGTTCTGCAAGTTACTGATTAGGTCTTATTTTCTTGCTCTTCCTGAGCACTAAGTCCTGTAGCATTTTCCCATGAGCTATGCTGTGAGCCATGGTTACAAAAAGAGTTCTTTACAGCTAGCATTCTGCTTAAAGCTGTATCCTACAAAATGGCTCTTTTAAGGCTGTGTATGATTACTTGCTGTGTGTGCTTTTGCACCATGTGCATTGCAGCATGATTTATAATAGTCATAATCTCACATACACCTACATGTCCATCAATGGATGAATGGGGTATATAGGCACAATGGAATATTATTCAGCCTTGAAAAATGGATAGCCTGTCACTTGTGACAACATGGATGAACCTGGAGGACATTATGTTGTCAGATAAGCCAGGCACAGAGAGACAAATACCTCACAATCTCACTCATACTCATATGTAGAATCTAAAGAAGTCAAACTCATAGAAGCAGAGACTAGAATTGTGGTTACAAGGGGCTGAGGAGGGGAGGATTGGAGAGATGTTGGTCAAAAGATACAAAGTTTTGGTTAGACCCAGGGAATAAATTCAAGAGATCTATTGTACAACATGGAGATTATAGTTAATAGCAATGCATCATATTCTCAAAAATAGCTAAGCAAGTAGGTTTTAAGTATTCTCACCACACACAAAAAACAGAGTATGTGAGGTAATGTATACATTAATTAGCTTGATTTAACCATTCCACAACATACACATATTTCAAAATATCAGCTTGTACATGATAGGTATATAAAAGTTTTGTCAATTTAAAATTAATTAATTTAAAATGATAATAATAATTACATCAAATGTCTTTGAAACATCTGCTGAAACTTCTTGATTTCTCTTATTGGACCTATTAATAAATTAAATTATGTTATCAATTCCCAAATATCAAGCATTCTTGATATTTGTATCAAGTATCACCAGAATAAAGCCTACTCAGTTGTGTTCAAAATTAATTAATTAATTAATTAAATTTTAAAAACTATCTCCGGGAGTCAGAACAAATTACAAACACTGACTTTGGGAACTATACCTTCAAAGGAGCCAATACTTGATTAGATAAGTCTATGAGGTAATTTTTGTACACGGCATTATCGAAAAACAATTGAGTCATCAGCCTGCAATTAGGGAGATTAAAAGCTGGATAAGGTCAGGAAAAGACAGTCAAAGAGTGAGATGCCAGAAGCACTATCATCCCAAGGTGACTGTAGACATAATAAAGGTTGGGTCCCCTGAGGAACAACGTTAGTCTTCCCACTATAGGGAGTGGGGAAGAATTGGGGTGGTGGTGGGAGAATAAACTTTATGAAAATAATGCAGTCAGTCACTACTCAAGTCAGCAGTAACAACAAGTCCCTACCAGAGTTACTACAATATATTATCTAAAGTGTCCAGATTCCAACAAAAATTATGAAATGTGCAAAGAAACAGAAAAGTACTCATATGACCCATACACTGAAGAAAACATAGGCAACAGAAACTGTCTCTATAAATGATGTATTAGTCAGGGTTCTCTAGAGAAACAGAACTGATGAATGTTTAAATATATAAAAAGAATACAAAGAGAATAAATAAACATATATAAAATATATATATATTATATATAAATATATAGAATACATATAATATTTAGCATATATTTAATAAGTAAATATACATATAAAATATAAAGTATATATACTAGAGAGAGGGGCAGAGATTTATTTTAAGCAATTGGCTCATGAGATTGCACAGGCTTGGCAAATCAAGCGGCCGGATGTTTTATTTAACAAAGTCTTCAAAATAGCTGTATGTTCAAAGAAACGTGATATTAAAAACCAATGGAAGGTATGATGACAATGTCCCATCAGACAGAGAATATCAATAAACCGAAATTATAGAAAAAAGAACTGAACGGAAATTCTGGACTTAAAATGTATGATAACAGAAATAAGAAAATTAGTAGAGGAGTTCAACAGTAGATTTGAATTGGCAGAAGAAAGAATTAACAAACTTGACGATAGATCACTAGAGATTATACAATTGGAAGAACAGACAGCATAAAGGATGAAGAAAAATGAACACAGCAACCCAGAAATGTGGCACACCATTAATTAAGCACACACACATAATGAGACATCCTCATAACAAAAGTACAAGAAGAGAAGAGAGAGAAAAAAGCAGGGGAAAAAAACTTAAAGAAATAAAAGTAAAAACTTCCTAAATTTGTTGAAAAACATTAATCTGCCATGTCTTACTCCAATAAAAAGTTTATTTCTCCTTTAATAAAAACATATATATTAATCTACACATACAGGAAGTTTAACATACTCTCTCTTCCCACACTTTGAAGCCCACTGGCCTACCCTGCATATTTTGAACTTGGTAAGTCTCCGAAATTGTGGAGAAATGACTCCATTATCATTATGTAGTGCCTCTCTTTATCCCTGATAATTTTCATTGTTCTGAATTGGATTTCATTTGATTAGTGTTAACATGCTTTATCTCTCTCCATCTCATAACTTTTAACCTGTCAGAATCTTTATATTTAAAGCAGATTTCTTGTAAACAAAATGCCTGAGTCTTGTTTCTTATTATCCAAAAGACAATTTCTGTCTTTTAATTGATACATTAAGATCATTCACATTTAAAGTGATAATTGATATACTTAGATTAATATTGTAGGGGCCAAAGGAAAACTTCCGTCCACTCCTGAAGGTTCATTAATAAAAATCACTGACAATTTAGGTCAATAGGAAGAAATGGCATAACAAATTTTATTATTTAACATGCTGGGAGGGGGAAAAGCACAGAGGAATCACAAGTAAGTAATGTCCCAATTTCCTAATAATTCAATGGGGTATAAAGGTTATAAACCAGTGTTCATGAGAGAGAAGGTGGGGAAGGTACAAGCTCCAGAACAATGGCCTGAGCCCAGGTTTCTCCAGGGCTCTAGGGGAAGTAGTGTCACAGGTGAAAGAAAAGCAAAAAATAAAGTTAAGCAGAGACTGTCTTGTTATGGAGATAACAATAATTCAGGTAAACTAACAGCTGCCCTCAGAATGAATAGATAGTAGCCAAGAGAGGGGCCTCAGGGGAAAAGTGGCTATTTGCATACACAGACGTAAATGTCTTTCCACAAAAAAACAGCCTTCTAGCTATTCCAGTTTTTCCAGTCTCCCTGAATTTGCCATCTTATTTTTTAAATTATTTGGCAGCTAGTGAATTTGCCATCTTGAGATATGTCAAAGAAATATATTTTGGGGCCAAAACATTTTGCTTTTCCACAATATCAACCATGTTTACAACTTTTTTGTATCATTGCCAAAGACTTCCTTTTATGCCTTCTCTGATTTTAATTGAGAAATTGAAATTATTCCATTTTGTGTCCTCTCTCAGCTTATGAATTATACATCCTTTAAAAAAGTCATAGAATTTACAATACACATTTTAAACTAATCTAAATCTACCTTCAAATACACTATTGTACTTCAGGCATAGTGCAGCTATTTTATAACAAAGTTATTCATATGCTTAATATCCAACATATTGTTACTATTATTGGAGTAAGCAGGACTGAATTCAGGTTGGGACCTAAAACCACATGGGCTGTACGAAAATTTTAAAAGGACACAGAGTTTTCCTTGACATGCAGTTCTCTGAGTTCCCTCTTTTCCCATGATTATTTGATGTTTTGAACCTTGGTTATGAGGCAAGATGACATTATTTACATGAACATAAAGTTATTTTCCAGCGAGCCTCAAGCTGCAGGCTTCAGTATACTACCCAGACCTTGAGATAACAGGAAAGGATGGGAGCAGAAAGCAGATGGAGACTTGGCAAGAATTGGCACCTGTCCCTTGCATGTTCCCCTCCCTCCTGCTCTTCGTTCCCCATGTTCCATTTTCTCAGCCTCTCTTCTAAAACCCCTGAGTAAGTCTGAGTCTTTGAGATGGCTTTAGCCTAGCCATTCTCTTTCCGCTTCACTGGAGAGATGAGTTAGCCCAATGTCTCTCCTCAGGTCACCAACATTCCTGAATAAAAGCTGACTTCCATGTTCACTGACATTTGACTTTTGAGTTTATTTTTGAAAGGGAGCAGGCAGCCAGAACTGTGTGCCCAGTAGTACTACTATTACTTTAAACAGTGTTAGCTTTTAGATCAATTATAAAAATATTTTATTTACTTTTATTTATTGCTCTTATGTGTTCTTCCCATTCTTTATCTTGCCAACTGAAATTAAGGCTGTCAAGGCAGAAATAATTTTGAAAAGTCTATTGGGAGACAAATGTGGGGATTGACCCAGGAAACACTGTGGCATAATCCTGCCCAACTACGCCAATTGCATGGTGCTCTGCGGTGGCTAGAATACTGTCAACTGTGGACCTGGACCCCTTCCCCCACCCTTGAATATTAACTGACTAGCTTTTCTGCTTCTGTAATTAGCTTGCGCAAGGTTTTACAAGCCCCTGCGGGTGGGACTTTCTGGTAAGGGCAGATAAAGGACTTCCCAAGCCGCCCAAAGTTCACCCAGTTCCAGGAAGGGCCTAACCACACAAGGGGTGGGCTGTTGGGCAATTCCCCAGTTCCTCATCTGTATACCACCCCACTGAAAGCCACCAATGAATTTAAAAGTCACCTCAGGAGACCAATAAGCTGTATACAACTCATCCTGTAGCCAAAGTCTGCCTACCAAACTGTATAAAAAGTGCTCATGTTAAGAGCTCGGGGCGCTTCTGTCCTGAAGATGGAGTGACCCCAGCATGCTGGAAATAAAATACCTCTTGCTTGATTGCAGCGATCTCTGTCTCCTGGTCTTTGCGAGATGAGCCTTCCCAACAAGTAAGATTTGCGCTTTCGGGCCAGTGTTACACAACAACACCAATTGTGGAGCTGTGGCTAATGTCTGGAATCCTGCCAATGTCAATTGTAGCACTCTTAATCCTGTTTGTGATGCCAATTGTAAAGCTAGATGACCACACTAGTTGTCAGGCTCTTTTACCTGCCAGTAATCCTGCACTGACTGGGCCGATTGTTGAGCTAGGGCTGGGTCTGGAGCTCACAGACCCTTCAAGCCTATTCACAGACTGGTTCACAAACCCTAAACATGCCAGGCTGGGTCCCCAGACCCCTCTCACACCAGGCTGGGTCACCAGACCCCTTGCATGCAGGTCAATGAGCTAGGTAACTGGCCAAAAGGTACTTGGAGCCATAGGTTGGAAAGCATGGTTGCACAGGGCAGATGCCCAAAGCCAACGCCTGCCTGCCTACTTCCTGAAACTCTCTCTCTCCCTCTCTCTCTCTCTACCCACCCCTGAAGAACACAAGAATAGCAACAAAACTAAAAAGCACACACACACACACACACACACACAATTTGCTTACAAAGAATGCTGAACCATACCCAACTGGACCCAAGGCAAGGGCCCTGACCAAACTATTCTATTTTCCCATCAAGCACCATCTGACACAGAGTCAGAGAAGTGCTGTAATGTTTATTACAAATAGCAAAGGCTTTATAGACAGAAAAGGCTGAAGAAAGAAGAAACAAAGAACAAAAAGAGGACTGGTAATTTCAAAGTTACTTTTCTCATAAGGTAAGGAGAGAGAAACAGAACAATAGGAAAATAACTGACTAACATCAGGTTACTTCAGGCTATCTCTTTTGTGTAAGGATTAGAGTAGAGGGAACTTCAATATCATACCTATTGAAGATTTAAACTGGCTTTTGGGGGAAATTGGCTGTTACCTCTTTCTGTTGACTTTTTGGAAGGTCAGACCACAACCTAAGTGACATGGAACTTAGCAGAGGTGACCCCATTTTGATTTGTAGTCTGGTCTTTTGGATCCTAGTGCAAAAACCTAGCCCAAAACAATGGGCTAGGTTAATGATAATTTTATTATTTAATTATCAACGATAATTTTATTCAACAACATAGATCCAAGTTTCACTATCCTTCATTATCCTGTAACATTTTCCTTCTACCTCAATAAATATTTTTAATATTTCTTACTGGGTAGGTCTGCTGGTAATGAATATCCTGTTTTTGTTTGTCTGAGAAAGCCTTTATTTCTCCTTCACTTTTGAAAAATAATTTTGTTGACATAAAATTCTAGGGTTTATTTTATTTTATTTTTTTCAACACTTTAAGTATGTTGCTTCACTCTCTTTATTTGACTGGTTTCTGATGAAAAGTCTACTGTAATTCTTACCTTTGTTTCTCTATAGGCAAAGTAGGATTTTTTTTTTGTTTTGTGCTGACTTTGTTCAAGACTCTCTCTTCTTTGGCTTTCTGCAATTTGAATATGGCACCAAAGTATAGTTATTTTTGGTGTTTATTCTGCTTGGTGTTTTCTAAGATTTTTGAATTTGTGAATTGGCATCTGTTATTAATTGTTTAAAGGTCTTGACCATTTATTACTTCAAATTTTTTTTTTGCTTCATTCTCTCTTTCTTCTGGTATTCCAATTATGCATATGTTACATCTTTCAAAATCGTCCCATAGTCCTTGGGAGCTCTGGGTGCTTTTCAATTCTTTTCTTTTTTTTTTTTTTTTCCTTTTTCATTTCAGCTTCAAGATCACAGTTCCTCAGTCATGTCAAGACTACTAATGAGCTGTTCTTTTTTGTTTGTTTGTTTTTTGTTTTTTGTTTTTTCGTGACCGGCACTCAGCCAGTGAGTGCACCAGCCAGTCCTATATAGGATCCGAACCCGCGGTGGGAGCGTCGCCACGCTCCCAGCGCCGCACTCTCCCGAGTGCACCACAGGCTCGGCCCCTAATGAGCTGTTCTTAATTTCTGTTTTAGAGCTTTAGATTTCTAGCATTCTTTTTAATTCTTTCCTAGAGATTCCCTCTTTCTGCCTCCATTATCCATATGGCCTTGCATGTTGTCTACTTTTTGCATTTGTTAAAAGAAAAACTTTAGACAAATTAAATTTAACAGAGTTTAATTGAACAAAGAATGTTTCACAAACCAGGGAGCTGCCAGAATCAAAACAGATTCACAGTGACTCCACTGTCAGGCTGGATCACAGAACCCTCTGCCCCATCCTGTGCATGTCATGAGTCAAGCAGTTGAAAAAAGATTCGGGCAGCCAATAACAGGGTAGTCATGCTTTATTCTCATCTGAGCTCTGCCACCCAGTAGTTCAGAGCCATTGTCTCTTATACCGAAAGAACACAACAATGGCAACAAGCCAAGGAGTATATAGGTGCATATGTGCAGTTACGCCACTCTTATATAACTTGTTTACAACAGATATGTTGACTCACACCCAGCCAGATATGAGGCAAAGGGGCCTGACTATGCTGATTCCATTTTCCTTACACCCCACTCCTTCAGGGTCCCTCACTGTACAATCTACATGTCTGAGATCTTCCACAATATTCCCTTAGTGAGGATGGCTGACCCTTGTATCCACAGGCCACAGCAGAAATATAGGCTGCAGCAACAGGCCAGCCAAACACAGGCACTTCCTCCCAATACAGCTCACACTCACCTCCAGGATGATGACATATTGGCCCACCATTCCTGGAGGGGGTCTCCAGTCATTTTTGGACAGCATGAATTTCACCAGTTAATTGCTGTACAGCTGAGTGACATTATGATGACAGTAAGGGATATATACGTAACATTCTGTTCAGGCCAGATCCAGTCAGCAATGACGAGCAGGATGATCTCCCACGGGAATCCTGCAGCCACACTGGTAGGAAACTGGGTGCATATGTTTGTGCCCAGTAGACTATGGAGCTGGCAGGCACAAGACTATGGGTGAAAAGACAGAAAAGTTATTGGCACCAATAGAGGGAGTTCTCATCCCTCTGGCAGAATACATGCCAGCTTACCATCCTGGAAAGATTGGTTGCAGGAACAGTTACTGTGGCTCTATGCAACACAGCCTCCACTGGAAAGGGCCCACCCTTGTGGGATCTCTCAGTTAAGATCCTGTCAGCCATAATCACCATGTCCACCCTTTCAGGGATGGGGGTTGGGTGGATAGCCTTAGTCCCTTTTTCAGAAGACCATTGTACCATTCAATCATTCCCACTGCCTGGAGATGATATGGCACATGTAACTTCCACTGAATGGACAACTGAGAAGCCCACTTCTGTACTTCATGTACAGTAAAGTGAGTTCCATTATCACTGTCTATGACCAGGGGCTGACCATACATGGCTATAAGGCTATTCAAAACCTTAATAGTCCTTACCTGGTCTGGACCTTGCAGGGCCATACAAACAGAAGACGTGTAGCCATGTCAATGGCTGTAAAGGTATACCTGGAATTCTCTGACCCAGGCAGTGGTCCCACAAAATCCACTTGCCATCGAGTCAGGGGCACCTTTCCACAGGTTATCTGCCCACTGGTATGTGGCACCAACCAGGGGCATGGACTCTCTTGAGCATACATGAGACAAATGTGACACGTGTTTACTATATCTTCCTGTTTTATGGGCAGGTTCCACTTTTGGGCCATCAACCACACAGTTTTGCAGCCAGCATGCTGCATTCTTCAGTGTAACCACTGGACTATATCAGTCACTGGTGCTCTCTCCAGCCATCTTAGCCAGCACATCAGCTTCATCATTGCCTGGACTGGCTAAGGGGAAATGTCCTGTGACATGGAAAAGAGTTACTTCCTTTTCATGCCCTAATTCCCATAACTCATGCCACATGGCTTGTCCTCACAGGAGTCCATGGCGTACCATCCAATGCTGATATTTCCAAGTAGATATCCAAAGGGTAAGTCCCTTATATGTGGTCCGCCCACATTGTTCCAAATGACCTAGCAGCATTGGAACCACCTTGGTTAAACCTGCAAGAGAAGAATCAGAGGTTAGTAAGACATCATCTACATAATGAAACATTGTAACTGTGCTGGGCCTAGTCCACTTGGCTAGGTCCCCAGCCATTAATCCATGACAGATGGTTAGGCTATGCAGATAGCCATGGAGCAACACTTGAAAGACCCATTGTCTTCCTTCCCAGATGAAGGCAAACTGATCTTGGCTATCAGCTGAGATTGGGATAGAGAAAAAAAACATGTGCAAGGTCCAGTGCATAATGATAAGTTTGTAGCTGAGCCATCAGCTGATCCATCAAGTCATGAACTGAAGGCACAGCAATGTGCAAAGGAGGCACTACTTTATTCAGTTGTTGATAATCCACAGTCATCTTCCAGGTCCAATCAGGTTTTTTCACTGGCCATACTGGGGTGTTAAATGGGCTATGTACAGGACAAATAATGCCAACTTTTTCTAACTGTGACATAGTGGCACCTACCTCTGCATGTCCTCCTGGCAGATGATATTGTTTCACATTGACTGAATGTCTTGGCTTGGGTAATACCTGTAGGTCATGTTTAGTGTGTCCCTGCAACACAGGCTTTACTGTCCATATCCGCAGCCAGAATTCTCCAACCATTGTTTGCAGGTGTAACCCATAAAGCAAATCTATACCCAAGATGTATTCAGGGGATACATACACAGTATATAAATGAGGGGGCAATCATCCTATGTCAGGAGGCAAAGACACAGCTTTGACTTTAATGATATGTCCTCCATAGCCATCAACATTCACTGTAGCTCCTAGAAACTTATCTGGGTTGCCATGTATCAGGCTACATTCTGTGCTGGTATCCGCCAGTGCTAACACGTGTTGTACATTTGCCTCTGACCAGTGTATTGCCAGTTCAACATGAGGCCTCTAGTCCTTGTCTGCTCCCAAAAGGTGAGCACCTCTGCCTGCTCCCTAGCCAAAGGAGAACAATCCATCCACCTCCATGGAAGTAGCCATAAAATCTTTCAGAGTCACTGGGCATACCTTATCATTTGTTTCTTTTGGAAGTTTGGTGTAATGCTGTTAGGGGCGCAATTGTTGCCACAAAGCAAATGGGACTGCATTTGGTTGCCTGTTGATTTTTTCCGTAACAACTCTCTCCATAAGCAGGTCAAACCACATCTGCATATGGCTTGTCTTGCTTGGTCTCTATGGGGAAACACTCTGAGCATTTTAGGGGGACTTAGTGTTCATTACTTTTTGGAGCCCTTTTGTTTGTCTCTTCACCTCTGTTTCACCCAGACTGACAATCATGGTCATTACTTCATGTATAGGACAAACAACATATGAGCTCAGTATGGCCATCAATGACCCAAAGGACATTGACAGGGCATTTTGCAGCACTACGTCTCTCATGATACCTGTAAAATGCTCATTGTCCAGGCCATGCGTGTTCACATTAAACATCCACTGTCACATCCCCAGCTCCTGAATTATTTGAACCAACTTGACATATGTTTGCCATCTACTCACAGTTTCAGGCAGTTCACCAGGGTTCATCCACACTGTCCAGATGGGTGCATTCACCCATTCCATCAGGGAGTGTTTATCCTGTCCTGGTGCATATCTGTGGCTAATCTGTAGCCACTGCTACAGGAACAGGTGAGTGGCAATACAGGCTAACTTTTCCATTTCATCACCAGAGCACACCACACTATCCTCCCCTAGATGCCACAACCACAGGAGCCAGGCAGCTAGGGGTTTGGCCTGTTTCTGCCAAAACTGTTTCCCCAAGTCAACCAACTCAGCTTGAGTGTAAGGGACATAAGTAGTAAATTAGGTCACGTGTGGGTTGCCAACTTGTTGTCTCCCCAGCCTGCTTATGCTTCATTTTTTGATGAACAACAAGTCGTGCCAGGGGATGCACAGTCTCCCCCAACTCACCATCAGGTTCATCATCAACCCCAGTGTCAAAAGCAGGAGTGACCTGTTGCTGTACTTCAGCCTCCAGAACAAGTACCCACACTTCCAACAAGTCTGTTTTCTGCTGCAAATCTTGAAGCTACACTGCTTCATGGAGTGCCTGGTCCATGTTGACTCGTAGTACAGTGAGCAACAGCCAGACCCTGGTCAACAGCAAAGTGGCCACTGGGTACCACATACTCCAGGGTAGCCACATTTCCTCCCCCTCCCGAGGGGCTAGTGGCTCCCTTACCTGCTCAGAATCCTAAAAACAACTATGCCAATTGTAGGTCTGGATCACAGACCCCTCTGCCCCATCCTGTGCAGGTCATGAGTCAGGTAGTTGAAAAAAGATTCTGGCAGCCAATAATAGTATAGACATGCTTTATTCCAATGCAAGCTCTGTGGGCCAGTTGTTCAGAGCTGTTGTCTCTTATACCAAAAGTACACAAAAATGGCAACAAGCCAAGGAGTACATGGGCATGCATGTGCAGTTACACCACTCTTATATAACTTGTTTACAACAGATGTGCTGAATCATACCCAGCCAGATATGAGGCGAGAGGGCCTGACTATACTGACTCCATTTTCCTCACGCTCCACCACTGTCAAGTAGCCAGTTAAGATTTATAGACAGAAAAAGGGAAGTGACATGCAGTAAATGGAAGTGAGGTACAGAACAGTTGGCTGCCTGTAATTGGCTGAGACTAAGCTACTTGTTACTGTTATAGGCATTGGGAGAAAATCACCCTTGGAGACTGATATAGAAAAAGAGAAAAAGATTTTTATTTCCAGCAGCTGGGACCGCACCATCCAATTCAAGGTGGGGCCCTAAACTGTCTTTGTTCTCAGTTTTTGAAGCTGCAAGCATGGCAACTCGGTCGCCTGATCACCACACCAAGAGGTATTAGCCAATGCAAGCAAGCCAACAGTACATGAGCTAATTTTGCAGTTAGGGGAGCTCCTCCCATCCCTCCCCCACTTTCCTGCCTAACTTTCACACAATGGAGGGGCTATCTTAAGTGGTGTCGGTCCTGCTCTTAGAAAGAGGGCATTACTTCATTACAAGAATAGGTTATGGTCTGCTTGCACATAAAGTTAGGTGACAAGAGTAGGTTAGCCTGTTCATACAACAAATTAGGTTACAGTTCACTGTGTCTGAAGAAAGTTTTAGAACTAATTTAAAACATTAGAGCCCTTAACATATTTAGGCTTAATTTAACACATTAGAGCTCTTAACATATTAGTCATAGTTATTTAAAATTCCATGACTGATAGTTCCAACATATGAGTCTTGTTCTGGTCCTTATTTTCTCTTTAGACTATGTTTTTTCACCTTTAGACATGACTTATAATTTTTGGTAGAAAGCTGAAATGTTTTATTTTTATTTTCTTAGTTTTTAAAATTAATTTATTTTTAATTGACAAAAATAGTATGTACTTGAAAGGGACCTTAGCCAGAGAATGGTCATCATTGGGATAACTAAGACCAAAGAGAAAATTTCAGTTAACCATCAACTTAGGAACTGATAATCATCAATTCCTTGGGGTTAGCAGAGGAATTGCAAAACTGACCATAAGGCTGAAACTACTCAGGAATGAAATCACGTCACAAAAGGATTCTTCTCAAGAGTTTATTTCTGTTGATCTCCCATTACACCCTCTTAGGTTGATTTACTTTAGATGTTGTGCATCTAAAATTGAGAATTTCCTGTTTTCTTACCTTTTCTAATCAACTGCAAGTAAAGGAATTCCAAGAGAAAGGCAAAGCACGCTAGGTAATTATTAACTCACCTTCTCACTTAAAGGAAAATTACAGCCGTATTAGTTAGAGGTACAAGTCAAGTATTTTTATGTTTCACTGATGCTTGACTGAGGTTATTGTCTTTGAGTTCTCCCTAGGAGATAAGGACTCCATATTAGTCCATTTTGTGTTGCTATAACAGAAATACCTGAAACTGGGTAATTTATAAGGAATAGAGGTTTATTTGGCATATGATTCTGGGACAGCTGCATCTGGCACGGGGCTCACACTGCTTCTACTTATGGCAGAAAGTGGCAGGCAGCCAGCAAGTACCAGCAGATAACATGGCAAGAGGAAGCAAGAGAGAGAGAGAGAGAGAGAGAGGAGGTGCCAGGGTCTATTAAACAACCAGCTCTTGTGGGAACTAATAGAGCAAGAACTCAGTCATTAATCCCCCTGCCCCCAGGGAGAGCATGATTCCATTCACGAGGGATCTGCCCCCATGACTCAATCAGTTTCCAACACTGCCACATTGGAGATCAAATTTCCATATAAGTTTTGAAGGGGACAACACATCCAAACTCCATCAGACTCCAACCCTGAGATAACATCAAGGGTTTGAAACTGACCAGTCCCCCAACTGCAGACTCCATGATGCCAAAGCACCCAGTCCATCATGAGACCCGGCATCTGACTCGGACCCTCTGCTGATCCCATGACTAGCCTCTCATTTTGCCTGCAAGACAAAACCCTTACCTCACCTTTCTGCCTCTTCCCCTTTATAAACCCCAGAACAGACATCAGAAAGCAAGATAATTTTAGCCTGGTCTTCTCCCAGATGCTAGTTATCTGAATAAACCTTCCAATCCTTGCACCAACTTTTAGACTTTCAGGTTTTTGTTTAGAGTGGAGAGGGCAACTGAGCCTGTTGACAGTAAGATATTTATGGTGCACAACATGATGTTTTGAAAGTGGAATGGTTGAATTGAGCTATTTAACATATGCATCACCTCATATATTTACTTGTTTTTATGGTAAGAACACTAGAGTCTATTCTCTTAGTGATTTTCAAGTATACAATACCTCGTTATTAACTATAATCATCATGTTGTACAATAGGTCTCTTGAACTTACTTTTCCTGTCTAACTGAAATGTTGTACCTTTAGCCAACATTTTCCCAACACCTAGTGCTTCCACCCCAGACACTGGTAACCACCATTCTACTCTCTACTTCTCTGAGTATGACTTTTTTAGATCCACATATAAGTGAGATCACATGGTATTTGTCTTTCTGCACCAGAATTATTTCATTTAACATAACGTCCTCCAAGTTCATCCATGTAGATGCAAACGAAAGGGCTTCCTTCTTTTTTTTTTTTTTGTGACCGGAAGGGGATCGTAACCCTTGGCTTGGTGTCGCCTGCACCATGCTCAGCCAGTGAGAGCACCGGCCATCCCTATATAGGATCGGAACCCGCGGCCGAGGCATGCCCAGTGCCACTGCGCTCCCAGCACCACACTCTCCCGAGTGAGCCACGGGGTTGGCCCAGACTTCCTTCTTTTTAAAGGCTAAATAATATTTCATTATATGTATATATCATATTTTCTTTATCCATTCATTCGTTGGTGGACACTTAGATGGATTCCATATCTTGGGTATTGTGAATAATGTTGAAATGACCATGGAAGTGCAGATATCTCTTTGAGATTCCAATATTATTTATTTATTTTTAGATATATACCAAGTAGTGGGATTGCTGCATTGTATATTAATTCTATTTTTAGGTTTTTGAGGAAACTCCATACTGTTTTCCATAATGGCTATACTAATTTGCATTTCCAACAACATTGTGCAAGGGTTCCCTTTTCTCCACATCCTTTCCAACACTTACCTTTCTTTTTTTTTTTTTTTTTTTTGATAATAGTTATTCTAACAGGTGTGAGTCACAATATTTCCTTATGGTTTTATTTGCCTTTCCCTGATGATTAGTAATGTTGAGAATTTTTTCATATACCTGATGGCCATTTGTATATCTTCTTTTGAGAAATGTCTGTTCAGATCCTTTGCCCATTTTTTAAATTGGGTTATTTGTTTTCTTGCTGTTGAGTTGTTTGAGTTCCTTATATATGTTGAATATTAATCCATTATCAGATGCATGATTTGGAAATAATTTCTCCCACCCTGTAGGTTGTCTCTTCACTCTGTTGATTGTTTCCTTGGCTGTGCAGAAGCTTTTTAGTTTGTTATATATAATCTCATTTGTCTGTTTTTGCTTTTGTACTCCATACTTTTGGGTTTATATCCAAATAATTATTTCCTAGACCCAGGTCATGAAAATTTTTTCCTATTTTTCTTCCAGTAGTTTAACAGCTTCAGGTCTTATATTTAAGTCTTTAATCCATTTTCAATTGATTTTTGTATATGATGTGAGATTTTTGTGCATGGTTCAAAGGCATTCTTTTGCATGAAGATATCCAGAGTTTCTTTTTGAAGTGATAAAAATGTTCTAAAATTGACTGTGGTGCTGGTTTCAATTATAGTTTCAAAGGCTGAAAAGTGAAAAGTCCAGGGAACACATCTGGCAAGAGCTTTCTTCTTAGTAGTGACTCAACAGCAACACAGAGTGTCACATGGTGAGAATGGGGCTAAGCAAGAGACTGAAAGTGTTTTATTCTGTGACAGGAACTAAAGTAAATAGGCTTTTACTACGAGAATTTGTGTTAATCTGGCTAGGACTAGGGATTTGTTTAATACCTTCTACATTTATAGATACCAGGGGTTTCAAGTCCCACTAGCTTCCTTGTTTTTATGCCCTCTGTTGACTTTGGACTTCCCCAGCACTCCTCTTCAGAGAGTATTTGTGTCTTGTAGGTCTTTCAGTTGCAACCCACTATTACGATATTGGAGACTGAGGGGTGTGAGATAGGGTGTGAGGAGGAGGAGCATTCTATAATCTTCCAATTAAATTTCAGTCCTTTGATGGGCCTGTGACCTTCACAAACGTTTCCTCTACAGCTTCAACTTCCACCCCCTTAGTAAGACAGGAAGGCAAAAAAAGAGCTGGACTGAGAGAAATACCCTTCCCTCGGATGTGATAAAATCTAATAATGTCTTTTCCCAGGAAAATAGGCTGTTACAGAAAATGCTCTGGCCATATTTCACAATGATTACTCTTTCCCTCTTGCTGCCAGGGCCATGAGGAGCTCTTTCTTGGATATTTACCATAAGAAGCTGGTAGGGTTCCTGGAAGTAAAACCCACAAATGTAGTGTCCCCTAAGACTACAGCCCCAAAAGTTTCTCCCTCTCACACTAGTTCACATTCAGTCTCCAGAAATTCGTCCTAACAGTGTATGACTCCAGTGCCAAGGATAGCAGATCTTGGCTGTATCATCTGGATTTGCCTGTCTCTAGATTTTGGAGTGGCGGTTTGCTCTGAACTCAGTTCTTTGATGGGTCTGAGAAAAGTCATTGTTTTTCAGTTTGTCTAGATTTTTCTTGGTGTGAGAATAGGAGTGGCAACATCCAAGGTCTTTACGTGTCTGAGTTGAAATCAGAAGTCTTTTAGGATGGGGATCTTAATAACAGCATACATCTATAGTTTTGTGGAATTTTAAAATGTATTTTTATTGGAAAACAATTTTTTAATTGATACATAATAACTATACATATTTATGAGGTACTGTATGATATTTTGATACATGTGTACAATGTATAATGATCAAATCAGGTCAATCAACATATCCATCACCTCAAACATTTATTCTTTCTTTGTGATGGGAACATTCAAACTCCTCTCTTCTAGCTATTTGAAAGTACATGATAAATTGTTGTTAATTTTAATCACCCTACAGTGCTATAGAAAACTAGATTGTATTCCTCCTATCTAGCTGTAATTTTGTATTCGTTGACCGACCTCTCACTATCCCCCCTCCTCTCTATCCTTCCCAGCCTCTGGTAACCATCATTCTACCCTCTACATCCATGCGATCAACTTTCTTAGCTTCAACATATAAGTGAGAACGTGGTATTTCTCTTTCTTTTCCTGGCTTATTAACATAATATCCTATAAGCTCATCCATGTTGCAATGAATAACAGGATTTATTTCTTTTTTATGGCTGAATAGTATTCAATTGTGTATATAGTCCAGATTTTCTTTATCTGTTTATCTGTTGATGGACACTGACGTTGATTCCATATCTTAGCTATTGTGAATAGTGCTATAATAAACAGTACCCTTTAATATACTAATTTCCTTTCCTTTGGCTATGTACCCAGTGTATATGATTGCTGGATCATATGGTAATTCTATTTTTAGGTTTTTCTTTTTTTTTTTTTTTTCTTTTTTTAAGGCTGGCCAACGGAAGCAGTGGGAGTGGAGAAGGAACAAAGAAATCTGTAACTGGTTGTGATCAGTTAGTTGCAAACACCACTGCACTTGGACTAGTCAGTTTTTTTTTTTTTTTCCTAGTTTTTTTGAGGAAACTCCATAATGGCTGCACTAATTTACATTTCCACCAACGGTGTGAGAGTATGCTTTTCATCACATCCTCACCAGCATTTGTTACTTTCTGTCTTTTTGATAACAGCCATTCTAACTGAAGTGAGATGATATCCCATTGTAGTTTTGGTTTGCATTTCCCTGATTATTGGTGATAATGACCATTTTTTCATATACCTGTTGGCTGTTCATATGTCTTCTTTTGAGAAATGTCTATTCAGCTCATTTTCCCATTTTCTAATCACTTTATTATTATTATCTGTTTTGTGTGTGTGTGTGTGTGTGTGTGTGTGTGTGTGTGTGTGTGTTTGCTTGCTGTTGAGTTGTTCGAGTTCTTTGTATATTCCGGATATTAATCCCTCATTGAATGAAGTTTGCAAATATTTTCTGCCATTCTGTAGGTTGTCTTTTCACTGTGTTGATTGTTTCCTTTGCTTTACAGAAGCTTTTTAGTTTGATATAATCCCATTTAGTTTTTCTTTTGTTGCCTATGCTTTTGAGGTCTTCTCCATAAAACCTTTGCCCTGACCAATGTCCTGAAGCATTTCCCCTGTTTTTCTCCAGTAGTTTCACAGTTTGGGGTCTTAATTTAGGCCTTTAATCCATTTTGAGTTTACTTAATGAATCAATATGTCTCTAATAATTTTATTGCGACATTCATTTATTTTGCAAAGCTTTAGGCTTCTTCTAAATCTAAATATAATTTTTGGAGGAACAAACTAAAATGAATTTATTTCCCAGGCCTGGCTCTTTTTATAACAGAAACCAGGTAGAGTGGACACAGGTGAAGCTCCTTAAGAATTAGGGTTGTGTTGTATGCGCTGCAGTGGTGCTCTGGGACGACTTAAGGACTCACTACTCCACATGTGGCCCAAAAACCAGAGACACAGACACGCAGGGGTTCAGGCCCCACCCCAGAGCCATTAAATCAGAATCTGCATATTAACCATGTCCCAATGTGATTAGCGTAAATGGCAGCCTCAAAGGAACAGACCGAAGCCACTTAACATCTGCTGTAATGTGTGGGGATTGTTTGCCTGAAGACGACCCACTGTAAAGGGGCATTTATGAGGCAATTTGAGAAATGTTGATTTGGCCTAATAGATACTACCAAATAATTATTGTTAATTTAGTGTGGTATGCTAATAGTAGTATGCTTATATTCAAAAGTCCTTATTTCTTAGACATGCATTCTAAAACAAACAGAAAGGGCAAACTCTAGCTTCTGTCACCTTTTCTGATATGCTCACACCATTGTTTTTTCCCAAGTATGGCCAAAAATATCCCAGACTCTCCTCCAGGGCACATGGCAAGATTGCACTTCTCACCTCTTTGAAGTTGGGCCAGGTGACTTGCTTTGGCCATCAAAGGTGAATGCAGAGACAAGTGTTAGGAGCACAAGGGATGTGCTGTTTGCCACATCCCTGCTACCTGCCCAGAAGGTGTGGTTCTCAAACACCAGCACACACCAGAATCATCCCAAGCATTTTCCAAACAGATGCTGGGGCCTACTCCCAGAACTTCTGATGCAGTATGTCTCCAGGTGGTGGGGAGGGGGGCAGGGAGGAGGAATGAGAATTTGCATTTCTAACAAGTTCCAGGTGATGTTTATGTTGTTGATCTAGAGAACACATTTTAGGAACCAGGGTTCTAGAAGGATCCTCTCTGGGTCAGGGTCTCTGAGTGATACATTCCTACTAAATCATGTTTAAGATGAACCCTGGGTGAGAAACATTTCTGTCCTGATTTCACTGTGGGATTTTGAAAACTGAAAGAACATACCCCATACAGAAGCATAAATCTCTCACAACCCACAAGTCTTCAAGAAAACAACACTATTTTGATTAGAAAGTGGCTTGTTTAGCTTTGGCTGGGCTCCAGACACCCAAGTCCTCACGGAATTAATGGTGAAGAGCTGTCAAGAGGCCCTCAGCGATGTCCTAAGGAACATCTCCCTTGATCCTCTTCCATCTGGTACATAGGATGGCTATTTCCAGGGAGAAATTCAAGGATTTCCTAGGAAGGCAACCTCTTTCCCCTGTGACCTCCATTGTCCCTGCCTATGTCATGAGCTCACTCAACCAAACTGGTTTCCTATTATTAGATATCAAACACTGTTGGAGCCAACAGAGGGCGGGGCATGTCTGAAACAAGATTTATCAATGATTTCCCTGACATCAGAGCCAGAAACTTCTGAGCTGAAGAATTCAGACAGCTCCAGGAACAGCCCCACACCTAGGAACCTTGAGAGAGGTCAAGATAAGGGAGGGCTATAAAGCTGACTTGGGCTCAGTTAGAGTCCAGGCATTTCTTAGCACCATTTGTGCTACTAGCTCAGTCACCTGCAGGTGTTTTTTTCTTCTTATCTCTCTTTTTTTTTTTTTTTTTTTTTTTAAAAAGATGACCGGTAAGGGGATCTCAACCCTTGGCTTGGTGTTGTCAGCACCACGCTCAGCCAGTGAGCAAACCGGCCATCCCTATATGGGATCCGAACCCGTGGCCTTGGTGTTATCAGCACTGCACTCTACCGAGTGAGCCACAGGCCGGCCCGATTTTTCTTCTTATCTCTGAGGTCCCTCCAGCTGAGCACATATATTTTCGTCTCTCTTCCTTCCTGCTTCTCCACTTTTTCCACATTCTCCCATTCTTTTGGTTTTTCTAGCTGCAGAATGTTTTCTCTCTTCCCCCTCCATTTATGCTTCCAGAGCAAATTGCCTTTCTAATTATGCTTTTTTTTTTTTTTTCCAGTCGCATTCTCTCTGGATGTGTCTTTAAAATATATTTTTTAAAACATCTGGTTAAGAAAAAAGTGAAAAGCCTATCAAAGGTAGCCGGTGAACTAAAAATCTAGCTGCATTTTGTTTATAACCTTAAGCTTGTTTTTGTTGGTACTATGAAGACATAGCTCCCCTCCTTTTAAGAGACAATTCTAAGGCCTCATGCCCTTTCTTGTTGACAGGTCCCTTCCAACTGAGCAGCCATGGTCCCTACTGCTAAATGAAACTGTTTGAAGGAGAGGGACGGGTTTGTGATCAGAGGCTTCGAAATCCTGTTCAAAGTGAAAAAGGGGATCAGGGGTAAGGGACAAAAGTCATTTAGAGGAAGATCAGACATGAGGAGAACAGAAACTGTCACATGCCCACCTTGAGGCGCAGAGACAGGTGGGCTCCTGGGCACTCTTTCCAAGGTGAGTGGGAGGCTGAAAGCACAGCAGCAACACTGCAGTTAGAATGAGGGGGAGGTGACGTTAAGAGACAACCTCTTCTTTACCCCTAAACGGCAGCAGCCCCTGAGAACCCGCACAGCTCCATGAGCCTCCTCCGGCCTCCACTCCTCCCCCAGCCCCCCACCCGTGTAAGAATTTCAGCTTCACCTCCAGAGAAGGGCAGGCCCTGGCACAACTGAGACTTCCTTTTTTTGAGTGTGTAGAGGACCCTGCCTTTCTGAATGATACTGTGGAAATCATAAGGAGAGAGAAAAATGGATGGAGAGGCTAGAAGGGGCATGTAAGATGAAGCAGCCACTGAGAAAGGAGGCATTTGCTTTCCCTTCTAAACTCCGTGGCCTGCGCCTCCAGTCCATCCTAGACCTAGATATTCTTCTCTTCTAAATGGGGAAGAAACCCATTTGGACGTCTTCTTCCGCTAGCTATGTATGAATAAATCAACTAGACAGCAAGCAGAAGGGCAGGGTTCTGTCCCCTCCCAACAGAAGGGAATCTGAGGGCAGCCAGGGCCCGCACTTCGCTGGAAGTGAGCAGGAATTCTCACGGCGGCAGGGGTCTGGGAAGGAGCAGAGATGGCAGGAGGCT
This sequence comes from Cynocephalus volans, assembly GCF_027409185.1. Classification (NCBI taxonomy): domain Eukaryota; kingdom Metazoa; phylum Chordata; class Mammalia; order Dermoptera; family Cynocephalidae; genus Cynocephalus; species Cynocephalus volans. The sequence goes on from NC_084463.1 coordinate 38,410,589, forward strand.
CTCGGAGCTGGGTTCTCAGGGGCTGCTGCTGTCTAGGGGGAAAGAAGAGGTCAGGACATCTCTGAACGTCACCTCCCCCTCCTATGCCACCTGCTGGCCCCGGGTAAGGTTCTCTTGAGTTCCTCTACCGCAGTGGGCAGTTCTTACCTCACACCTAAAGCAGAAACACCCAGCAGCCCTGCAGTGCCTCCAGGAGGGGCCCTAACCAACCCTAGCCTCAGTCGGAGTTCTCATGCTCTGATACCTAACGCCCTCTGCTAATACGTCCACCATCTCGGGAGACGCCTGCCGCCTGCGCCGCTGCCGCCCCCAGAGAAAGAGCACGAGCAGCGGGGAAGCCCCAGAGCGAAAGCCACCGTCCTGCGGGCTGGTCTGCCCCGCCCCGGCCCCTCCCCCACGGATGCCATCCGCAGCCATCCACCCTTTTAACGCCCCATCCGCAAGTGAGGGGGATGAGTTCAGGAAGGGGAGACCCCCCACTTTCCAGCCACCCACCCAGGAACCCATTAGGCTCACCACTTGCAGAGCAACGTGGCAGGAGTTGGAGGACGGAGTCCTGTTCAGTGGTGGTTTTCTCGGGGAACATGAGCGGTCGATGATGTAGCAGTAGCAGATATTAATTTCTACAGTAGAATTTAACCCTTCTGGAGAATTACTAGCAACAAGAGATAAAGGTGGTGGAGTTGTCATCTTTCCCCAGGAGCAGGAGCGCCTTTGACCTGAGGATCTCAAAATGCTTACAAACACTAATGAAAACCTCGGTGAGAAGAAAATCCAGTCTCATAGCAGAGGAGAATATATTTATAACATCTTCCCGGAAAAAAATGCTGCTCAGTTTTTATTGTCTACCAATGATAAAACAATAAAATTATGGAAAATCAGTGAAAAGGACAAAAGACCAGATGGGTATAACTTGAAAGAGGAACATGGAAGGTATAGAGATCCTACCACAGTTACCACACTAAGCCGGTCCACAAAGAGTGTTTGCCAATGCTCGTACATATCACATGAACTTAATTTTTATTAATAGTAATTGTGAAACATATTTATCTGCAAATGATTTATGGATTAATCTTTGACATCTGCAAATTACAGACAGCAGCTTTAATACTGTGGATATCAAGCCTGTTAATGTGGAAGAACTAACAGAAGTGATTACAGCAGCAGAATTCTATCCAAATAGCTGTTACAGCAGCAATAAAGAAACTATTCGGTTAAGTGACATGAGGACATCTTCCCTCTGTGACAGACATTCTAAATTGTTTGAGCAATCTGAAGTTCCCAGTAACAGGTCATTTTTTCCTGAAATCATCTCTTCTATTTCTGATGTAAAATTCAACCATAAAATTCAGTGCACAAATACCTCAGAAGCAAACTTTGTTCACTGTATGAAAATGACTGCATATTTGACAAATTTGAATGTTGTTGGATGGATCTGACAGCGTTGTCATGACTGGATCTTACAAGAATTTCTTCAGAATGTTTGATAGGAATACAAAGTGAAATACAATACTAGAAGCATCATGGGAAAACAGTAAGTCTTGCATGGTTCTGAAACCATGCAGTCTGCAAGTGGCAAGTGAAAGAAAGATGAAATAAGTGTTGTCAGCCTAGATTTCAACAAGAAAACCCTTTGTACAACCTGGAACTCCAAGGAAAATATCATTGTTGACTACTACAAACAATCTCTACATATTTCAAGACAAAGTGAATTATGGTTGGCATTCCTAGCAGAGGAATCCCTGCTTATTTGAGACAGTTGAGTCTAGCATTCACGCCTATAAAAGAGGGAGGTCCATTGTGGTGCCCCTTTCCAGTGTTTGACAGTGAGCCATTCAGCAACACATTTTTATAGCTACACGCAGAAAGCTATGTGGATTCATCACTGGAGTGTTCTCCATGTCTGCTAGCCATTTAGGTGAGGCAAAGACACTTTTCGTTTAAATGACTTATTGCACCACCTTGCCTAATGGACTAGATTGGACTGTATCAACATTGATTTACTCCACTTTTTATGCCTTCCGTGGTGATGACGTCAAACACACTGCAAATCTTCAGTCATGCTATGGGACTTAATTATGTACCATCGTTACCGTATCATTTGTGGGGTACACCCCTCCCTTTTTTTTAATTAAATACACCTCATGCTTACTGTGGCTTGTAGCATTCCCCTCTTCTGGCCTCCTGGACTCTTCCCCTCCATCTCTCTTACCCTTGCCCCTTCCACCTGGTCTTGGTGGTAGTTTATCAAAAAAAAAAAAAAAAAAGAACAAAAGCACACAAAATGAATCAGTTTGGGGACAGTGGTAAAGGGGATGTATGTTGCAAACAAATGTTTTGATTACAGTTGGCTGTAATCACTCCTTGCCATGTCTAGCACTAAAATTAAGGAGGAAAAAATTACTACTGAATAAGAGTGACAAAGAATGGAGAAAAAAAAATATGTCCACCACCTAACATTTTCCACTAAAACTCCTCATATGACCCAACCTTCACTGCCAGCTGTATAATTTTAGTGCTTTAGCCTGAACTTGAGCACCCAGCAGCAGCAACAGCAGCAGCAGGGGGAACTGCACGGCTAGAGGCGGCCCCTCCATCCTCCCTGGACCTGAGGGGGATGAGCACCAGGGCCCTGCCCTGAACCCTGAACCCACACCACCAAGGTGAGCATCCAGCAGCAGCAGCAGCGGGAACTATGTGGCTACAGGTGGCCCCTCCATCCTCATCAGAAACAGAGGGGGTGAGTGCCAGGGCCCCTGTGTCCCGAACGCAGGCCCCCCTGAGCGCAGGGACCCTGTGTCCCGAACCTGCACCACCAAGATGAGCCCAGCAGCAGCAGCAGTGGAACTGCCCAGCTACAGGCAGCCCCTCCCCCCTTCTCGGATGGGGGATGAGAACTAGGGCTCTGCCCCATGCCCCAAACCCATGCCACCTAGAACCGCACAGCACTATGGGTTCATTCTAGGATCACGGAGTCTAGAACAGGAACCAAGGTGGTTTTACATAACCAAGACCACACCTACTGTCAAGCAAAGACAATTCACCTCCACAGTAGCAACCAGGGCTACTCCACAGCCAACCCCATGTAACAGAAGAAGCAAACCCTCTAACAAATGACCAAGAGTCAGCAAAAAAATACTAGAATTACAAACAATCAAGAAGAAATGATACCACCAAAGGAACACAGTAATGCTCCAAAGTCAGACTCCATGGAACAGGGAATCCTTGAAATGTCTCAAAAAGAATTTCAAGCAATGATCTTAAGAAAACTTGAAGAAAAAAGGAACACTCAATTAGAGAACACAATGAAACAAGAAAAAATATCCTGAATGTGAAGGAGAAAAACTACATAGGATTAATACCTTAAAAAAGAGTGTAGTAGAACTTCTAGAAATGAAAGATTCACTCAAAGAAATAAAAAAAAACAATTGAGAACTTGAGCAACAGAGTACAGCAAGCAGAAGAAAGAATTTCAGAGATTGAAGAAGGTCTTTTTGAAATAACTCAGGTAAAAAAAAAAAAGAAAAAAAAAGAAAAAGAATGAGGAAACTCTGAGAGAGAGAGCAGACAACCTCCAATGCTCTAACAGCCAAATTGTGGCTATTCCTGAAGGGGAGGAGAAAGGAAAAGGTATTGAAAACCTGCTCAAGGAAATAGTAACAGAAAACTTCCCAGCTGTAGGGCAGGATACAGACCTTCAGATCCAGGAAGCTCAAAGGTCCCCAAACAGATTCAACCCAAAATGATCCTCCCCAAGACACATTATAGTTAAATTTGCAAAGCTGAAAGACAAAGAGAGAATTCTACAAGCAACAAGAGAAAAGCGTCCGGTCACTTACAGGGGAACCCCCATCAAACTAACAGCAGACTTCTCAACTGAAACCCTTCAGGCCAGAAGGAAGTGGAATGATATATTCAAAATACTAAAAGAAAAAAAATTGCCAGCCAAGAATTCTTTACCCAGAAAGTCTCTCCTTCAGAAATGAGGGAGAAATAGTGTATCTCCTAGACAAACAAAAGTTCTGGGAGTTCACCACCACATGATCAGCCCTGCAAGATATTATCAAGGGAGTCCTTCATCTGGAATCTGAATAGTGGTGACCACTATGAAAAATATAGAAGAAAGATCAAAACCCACAGTTAAAACAAAATGCCAGCAAGAAAGAGAAAGAAGCTAAATCATTCTGCCTTAAATTCCTAACTAACATTGAAGAAGAGAAATAAAAGCAGAAGTAATGATCAAAAGATATTTAAATCATCTAAACAAAAAGCAATTAAATGACAGGAATTAAACAATACTCGTCAATAACTACCTTAAATGTGAATGGACTAAACTCCCCATTCTAAAGACACAGACTAACTGACTGGATTAAAAAGACCCAAGTACATGCTGCCTTCAAGAGACCCACCTCACCTGTAGAGACACACATAGCCTAAAAGTGAAGGGATGGAAAAAGATATACCATGCAAATGGAAACCAAAAACAAACAGGAGTACCTATTCTTATATCGGACAAAATAGACTTAAAACCAAAAAATATTTAAAAAGACAAAGAAGGCCACTATATAATGATAAAGAGATTTATCCAGCTAGAAGACATAACAATCATAAATACATATCCACCCAATACTGGAGCACACAGATATATAAAGTAAACACTCTTAGACCTAAAGAAAGAAATAGGTCCTAACACATTAATAGTGGGTGACCTGAACACCCCTCTCTCAGTATGGGACAAGTCTTCCAGGCAACAAGTCAACAAAGAGACACAGGATTTAATCTACACCTTAGACCAACCGGACTCGGCAGATATATACAGAACATTTCATCCAACAACTAAAGAATACACTTTCTTCTCATCAGCTCATGGTACATTCACCAGGATATACCACATATTAGGTCACAAATCTAGTCTCACCCAATTTTCAAATAAATGACCTAACATTATGCCACCAAGAACTTAAAAAACAACAATCCAAACCTAAAGATAGTAGACAGAAAGAAATAATTAAGATCAGAGCAGAACTAAATGAAATAGAGACTCAAAAAACAATAGAAAAGATCAACAAAACAAAAAGTTGGTTTTTTGAGAAGATAAATAAAATAGACAAACCATTAGCTAGCTTACCAAAAAAAAACAGAAAACAGAAGACGCCAATAACAAAAATCAGAAATGAAAAGGGAGACATAACAACTAATACCACAGAAATACAAAGAATCATTAGAGACTATTATGAACAACTCTATGACAACAAATATGAAAATCTGGAAGATATGGATAAGTTTCTAGACACATATAAACTACCAAGACTGAACCAAGAAGAGAGAACAAAACCTGAACAGACCAATAACGAGCAAGGAGATTGAAACAGTAATTAGCAATCTTCCAACCAATGAAAAGTCCGGGTCTGGATGGTTTTACAGCTGAATTCTATCAAACTTTTAAAGAGTAGTTAATACCAATTCTCCTCAAACTATTCCAAACCATTGAAACAGAAGCTACTCTCCCAAAGTCATTCTATGAGGCTAACATAACTCTGATACCAAAACCAGATAAAGACACAACAAAAAAAGAAAATTATAGGCCAACATCCTTGATGAACCTAGATGCTAAAATCCTCAACAAAATATTAGCAATCAGAATACAGCAACATATTAAAAAAATATATACACTATGGTCAAGTGGGATTCACCCCAGGGATGCCAGGATGGTACAACATACAAAAGTCAATAAATGTGATACATCACATCAACAAACTCAATGACAAAAACTATATTATTATCTCAATAGATGCTGAAAAAGCATTTGACAAAATTCAACATCGCTTTATGATAAAGCCTCTCAGCAAATTAGGTATAGAAGAAAAAGTACCTCAATGTAATGAAAGCCATCTATGACAAGCTCACCATCACTATCATTCTGAATGGGGAAAAACTGAGGGCTTTTCCCTTAAGAACAGGAACAAGACAAGGATGCCCACTCTCACCACTTCTATTTAACATAGTACTGGAGGTGCTAGCCAGAGCAATTACACAAGAGAAAGAAATATACAGAATCCAGACTGAAAAAGATGAAGTCAAACTGCCTCTCTTTGCAGATGACGTGATACTATATAAAGAGAAACCTAAAGATTCTATCAAAAAACTCCTAGAATTGGTTAATAACTTCAGTAACATTGCAGAATACAAAATAAATGCCCCCAAATCAGTTGCATTTATATACTTAAATAAGGAACTAACAGAAAGAAAAATAAAGTTAGCCCATTTACAATTGTCATGAAAAAAATAAGATACCTAGGGATCAATTTAACCAAGGAGGTGAAAGACCTCTACAATGAGAACTTCAAACCACTAGTGAAAGAAATTTAAAACGGCACAAAAAGATTGAAAGATATTCCATGTTCTTGGATTAGAAGAATTAACACTGTGAAAATGTCTATACTACCCAAAGCAATCTACAGATTCAATGCAATCCCCTCAAAATACCAATGACATTCTTCACAGAAATGGAAAAAAAACTATCTTAACTTAAATATGGAACAACAAAAGATCCCAAACAGCCAAAGCAATCCTGAGCAAAAAAAAAAAAAAAATTTAATCCGGAGGCATAACACTACTGACTTCAAATTATACTATAAAGCTATTGTAACCAAAATAGCATGATACTGGCATAAAAACAGACACTCAGAGCAGTGGAGTAGAATTGAGTACCCAGAAATCACTCCTCAGACTTACAGCCATCTGAGACTGGAAAAGGCAAGAAAAATCTACATTGGGGAAAAGACTGTCTCTTCAACAAGTGGTGCTGGCAAAATTGGATATCCATATGCTGAACAATGAAACTAGATATGCACCTTTCACCCTATACTAAAATCAACTCAAAATGGATTTAAGACTTAAGTATAAAACCTGAAACTAAAATTACTAAGGGAAAATATAGGTGAAACACTTCAGGAACGAGGTCTGAGCACAGACTTTATGAACACGAGCCCGAAAGGACAAGCAGCAAAAGAAAAAATAAACAAATGGGACTTTATCAAACTAAAAAGTTTCTGCACAGCAAAGGAAACATCAATAGAGTGAAAAAACCTACAGAGTGGGAGAAAATTTTTGCTCACATACAACAAGGGATTAATATCCAGAATATACATAGAACTCGGGCAATTATACAGTGAAAAAAAATAAACGACCCAATCAAAAAATGGGCAAAGGAGCTGAATAGACATTTTTCAAAGGAAGACATACAAATAGCCAACAGATACATGAAAAATGCTCAACATCACTAGCCATCAGGCAAATGCAAATTAAAACTACATTGAGATACCACCTCACTCCGGTTAGACTGGCTATAATCAAAAAGATGGTTAATAACATATCGTGGCGAGGATGAGGAGAGAAGTCAATACTCTTGCACTGTTGGTGGGACTGTAAATTAGTACAACCACTATGGAAAACAGTATGAAGGTTTCTCAAACAACTACAGATAGATCTTCCATATGATCCAGCAATCCTTCTTCTGGGTATATACACAGAGGAATGGAAATCATTATGTTGAAGCGATACTGTACTCCCATGTTCATTGCAGCTCTGTTTATAGTAGCCAAGATATGGAACCAACCTAAATGTCCATCAATGGATGATTGGATAAGGAAACTGTAGTATATATACACTACGGAATACTACTCTGCCATAAAAAAGAATGAAATACTCCCATTTGCAACAACATGGATGAACCTGGAGAAACTTATGTTGAGTGAAGTAAGCAAAGCACAGAGAGATAAATACCACATGTGCTCACTCATATGTGGAAGCTAAGAGAGAAAGGAAGGAACAGTAGTGAGGTTGTCTTACAGAGGGAGGGAACATTCCTAGGGCTACAAAGCAGAGTCAGGGGGGAGAAGAGGAGGGGAAGAGAGGCTGGGGGATAATTCGGTGGGGACAAGGGGTACAAAAATAATTTCTGGTAATGGGTATGCCCCCAGCATGAACCTGTCCCTCACATCATGGGCACGAGGGGTGACAACGAGCTTTGTATCCCATGAACAGGCCAAGGACAACCCTCTCTAGACAGTGTGTTCAACACTTGAGAACTGATGTTGAATGAGTACCTAGAATGAGGGTGACCATATGCCTTTGATCACCTGAGACAGTCCTGCATCACAACTGCCCCCTTTCACACTCAACTGTCCTGATTTAGACTATACATCACATATGGTCACTGTCCATATAGTGCCTAGTGTACCATGTTATGGGTTGAGTAATTGAGTCAGGGACGACACCTAACCTTCCTTCCAGGGGCTTAGAAACAACAGAAGACATATGCTTACGTCAAGCCAGTTCTCCAATAAGTCCAAAGAGACATGAGGAACTTGGGGGTGACAGAAGTTAATTCAGATTGAGCTAGACAGCCGAAGAACCAGGAAGGCCTTTTGTTAAAAGTCCATATGAGCATGGCATCAACCACAGGCAGAAATTATATAAGTTGAAAAGCAGAAAATTTGTGCCAAGGGTAGCACAAGCAGAAGCAAGTCAGTGGAAAGACAGTTGGTGAAAAGTGCCATGTCCCAGGCCCTGAAAACACCAGAATGGGTAAGACGCTGGCCCTGGCAGGAGAAGCACAGGACAGATTTTGGAAGAACAGTGAGAAAGGGAACCAGAGGATCCCAGGATGGGGGAGGGGGACTTCCTGCCACCACCTCTCCAGTCTGAGAGCAATGGACTGGTTCAGAACTTTGGGGAACAGTCCCGTACTGGAAGCCACACTTTCTTTACTAACCTCCCAGATCACTCCTTAACTGCAGCCCTCTTATCTATTTTTATTGTCCTGTATCACCTGTTACCTGTGCACACCTGCATTCTTTACCTGGAAGCCCTACCCACAGTATTACAGTTTGTTAGGAAACAAGCCCTACCACAGTGTTTTGTGCTCTGAAAGATCCTGATAAATATTCTGTAATAAACTACATACATCCATCTGCCAACCAGTGAAATGGCCCCCTGGTTCCCTCATCCCAAGGCCTGAGCAGAGTGCTGCAGCCTGGGGCTCAGGAATGATGGGAAGGTGTGGGTGGGGGAATGTGGAAGGAGGCTGTAGAAAGGCAGAGGGACAGGACACTGGGGAGGACAAGGAAGGAGGTGAACTCTGAGGAGAACAGGGCACATCAACAGCTACTGAACATCTTATCTCAAAGGACCCCCCCTGAGTCCAGACTTGGCTCAGCTCTCACCCACAGCAGGTGATTCCAAGGACACTCCGGGATGCAAGAGGACTGTGAGAGGACAGACAGGGTTCTATTCTGGTGTATTCACTCCCCCACTCCTCTGTAAGCAGTTTCTTACGACCCTCTGTCAAGTGTCCATGGTGCAGGCCTAGTAGGCCTGGAGGACACACACGGAAATGCCCAGCACAGGGCGCTCTCCATCTGCTTTCTGGTGGCTGCTGCCCCCTGCTGATAGAGCATGACCTTGACAGCCCAAGAAGACCATCTCCCTGCTGCACACCAGAGCAAAACCATCTTCAGAAGGAGGGCTAAAGTTAGACTTGTCAAAATCACACTCACGTGAGAAGGGAAATGAAACCCTTTTGCAGATATCCTCCTTGTCTAGCACAAGATGAGAAGAGACCTCCTTAGGTTAAGCATCCTGAAGCTGCAGAGAACTGCTAACAAAAATCATTGGGACTAACATCCATTGATGTAGCATCCTGCTATGCACACCTACATTGTCCCATTTTATAGGTGATAGAATTGAAGCATAAAGAAATCTGAGTGGAGATTTGGTCCTGGGATTGTCATCACCACATTCTGACCTCCTAACTGCTGTACCGATAAAGTCCCCTGGTGTAGGTTTGGGATGGGAGCAGGGGAAAGAAGCAAAAGCACATAGATTGAGCATTTATTAGGTGCAAGGCATGCACCAGGTGTCAGGGAGTCTGAGGCCCCAGCCCCTCACTTTGGGAGGACACAGTTCAGAACTTATCACCGCCCAGTGTGACATGTGACATAACACAGTACAAGAATGAGGAACAAGGCCTCATATCTTGACCATTTCTTGCTCACCTTAAACAACAAACTCCCTTGACCCTCATCCTTTGAGCCTCTTTGCTGGGAAGAAGAGCTGAAAAATGATCATTACTCAGCTCTCCTTCCCAGCAAAAAGTCTTCCTCCACTTTCTCACCACCTGTTCCTGTGAGGTCCATCACTCAAGAGTGCACCTCAGAGTGCACCTCCTTCCTTGTCCTCCCCAGTGTCCTGTCCCTCAAGAGCTCAGGAGTTTGGACTCTAGAGTCCAAGTGCCTGGTGACAGCTACCTCCATTACCTTCTGCAAGGCTGGGACAGGCTGAATGTGGTGTCCATCCACTGTGCCTCATTTTCTCATCTGTGAAAAGGGAATCATCTTGTTTCCTATCCCATAATGTTGTGGGTATCAAACAGGTGTGTAAGCCTGGCACATGATATGCACTGAATGAGTTCAAGCCATTATTGTTAGGGTGGGAGGGCTCATTTGCTGTGTGTGGTTTTGTTTGTTTGTTTGTTTGTTTTCCCCACTTGAAGGAAACACCATTAGTTCTAACCCTCCTGGTCTCTCTCCACCTTTGCCTTATCTGGTGATTTTGCAAGTAGAAATTGCATGGGCACAGCCCAGCCCTTTTTTTCTTTGGTTCTTTTGCACCAGGAGCCTTACAGACCCCACTTGCCAGGGACTGGATGGGGAAATGCAACCTGGTAGCGTCATCTCAGAAAGCCCACTCATGAGGACTACAAGGCTGTTTCAAACAGTTCATGGAAAGATTCATAACTTTTAATTCTGTTTTTTCTACAAACTTTCTTAGTATTCTCGTATAATATTGTATACTGAAAATGTGCTAAGGGAGTAGATTTTAGGTACTCTTACCATAAAAAAAAGGGGGAGGAAACTATGCAAAATGATGGATATGCTAATTTGTTTGCCTACAGAAACAATTTCATTACGTATAACAAAATATCATGCCGTTCACCTTAAATATATACAAGTAAAAAGTTCTTCTAAAATAGTCTATTCAGGGCCAAGCCCGTGGCGCACTCGGGAGAGTGCGGCGCTGGCGCCGCCGCGGGTTCGGATCCTATATAGGAATGGCCGGTGCACTCACTGGCTGAGTACCGGTCATGAAAAAGACAAAAAAATAAAATAAAATAAAATAAAATAAAATAAAATAGTCTATTCACCCAGACATAAACTACACATTTTCATAGCAGCTTTTCTAGTAATAAAGGAAATGTTTTTGCACCCATTTGCCAGGTCAGGGAAGGTGGGCTCAAAGAACTGTACATCACCTGTCAAGTGGCATACAGAGTACTTTGAACATAGTGGTCCCTGATGGTCCCTTTGGCATGTAAAGTCACCGGGGTCACTGCTTTGCTTGTGTCCTTCCAATTCTTGGCCCCTCCTGGTCCTCCACGGTCAACCCTCCAACCAGGCAACATCTTCTCCTTCCCTTGGCTTACCCCTCTCCTCAACCCAGCTCTAAATGCTGGCCTACTGCAGGTGGGGCTCAGGCCAAAGCCTTTTGCTGTTCACCTCCAAGGAATCTGAAGTTCATATCCCTCCCCGACCTGATTCCATCAGAAGTTTCACAGGCATCTCTCACCAGTGAGTCCAAATGCATTCAACCCCTGCCACTCCTCAACTAGTCAAGACCCTCAACTTGGGAGACACCTTTTATCTATGTTAAATTTGTTTCAAATACACAATGGGTAACTTATATGTCCTAAACACTGCAGTGGTCAAAAGTCATTGTCTGAAACTTTATTTCATGAATCCAGCTTCCCTACTTTTATTCCTCCCTTTCCTTCAAGCTCATGTCCAGACACATACAAGATCCTACCCCTCTGGCACCCTCATCTGTTGGTTCTAACAGCATACACTCCACCCTGCATGCCTCTCGGTGCCAAGTACTCCACTGGCACCCATCACCTCACACAGCACAGCCCCACAGGGCACCAAATCCTCTGGCTTATCTACACTTGCCCTGTGCATGACCACCCTGGCCATGAAGCCTCATACCACCCCAAGAGCACGCACTCCTTTCTTCCTCTCCTCCCATAGCCTGGCTCACTCCAGCTGGTCCTTCACCTCTTTTTTCTGATCATCCCATCTAAAGGGCCCCTCATTGCACCCCCCCATCTCCGCCCCTTTTCCTTCCTCCATCAAGGACAGTAAACATTACTGTTACATAAACTACTTTATTTAAATAAAAACAGGGCAGACCATTTACCCCACACACACCAGCACATGCACACACACACACTCCTCCCTTTCTCCTTTCCACCCACGGCCACCTCAAACCTAGAGGTTCTCATTGTGACCACCCTCCCTTGACCTGAAGATAGACACCTGTGCAGAGGCTCACTCCTTCCCCAATCACTTGCAGCAGTGCACAGGCCTAGGCCTTCTTCCCTCCCGGGATGTCCTGTCTCTCTCAAGACCCCAGATCTGGTGTGGCTTCCCCCCAACCCCACCACCTGGCATCACTGCCAGGCACCTGGAGCTGCTCCCTGCGGAGGGTAGGACCCCTCACATCAGGATAACTCCTCCCCTGCACCAGTGGAGGTAAGAGGCTTGGCAGCCAAGCTTGAGCATTCCATGAAGAATCCTGGAGTAGGTACTGTTTAATTTGGGGAAGAGCAAGGGAGAGCAATTGAGCACCAAATTCCCTAACCCCACCCTGCAAGAGGGTGCTGAGATTTGGTTCAGCATCCTTTACCCAGAAAAATAAACCCAACTCCAAAGCAAGAGTGTAAGGTGGCAGGACTGGCAGAGGCCTTGGCCTTCAGGACCTCCTCACATCTCTGCACCACATGAACCCTGTTAGGGACCCACTAGCACCTTGGCAATGTTAAGGACCCAGTCCAGCTGGGGAAAAGCCATGCACACAGGAGACCTATGTTGACAATAAGATTGAGTTCCCCTCCCTAACACTGGCATCCTGCAACTTCTGCCTTGAGATACAGAAGCAGAGGCTCAGACCATGAAGGGGAGTGCTGAAGGGAAGGGTGGTGTCTTCCAGAGGCACGCAGTTCTTCTTACAAGTTACACACAGGTGGCTAGGACAGGACAGGGGCACAGGGCTGCCAGAAGGGCTCAGCAGCATACCTAGGGCACCCTTGAGAGTTGCCTTGGGAAAGTGGGCAGGCCAGGGACCAACAGGAGGGGAACCTGTCCATCTGTTCACTCAAGCCCATTACCCATTTTCTCTGAGTTTCCCTGTGCCTTCTAGACCAAGTTCCCTGAGGGGAAAAGCAGATGGAAGGAGGGAGGTCAGACAGAAAGAGGAAAGCAAAGGGTATGGGACAGACTGAGAGGAACCAGCACGAGGAGAGGAAGATGAGAATGCCAGAGAGAGCAAGCCTTTCCAGAGAGCAAGCCTTCCAAATGGATAAGGCAAAGAGAGAACTGCCTCTTGAGGGGAGAGGAGAGAGGCAGAGACTATGAGAAAGCCAGGGCAGACACAGAGGACTCAGACACAGCTGACCACTCCCAGAAAAGCACTGGAGAAGGGGACCTCAGGGACAACAGGACCCCAGAGGACTGGGAGAAGTCTGTGGGCCCTGACTGACCCACGGTGGAGAGTCGAGCCAACAGCCCTGGTTACTGGGCTACAGACTGACACTGCGCTGGTGGCGACCCCCACGGACCCCACCATCACTGCCCCGGCGCCCACCACTCCGGGGTCCCAGCTCTTGGCCGTCCAGACTGGCATGGTCTGAAAGACCCCGCAGGTGCTCCACCGAGTCACACTTCTGTAGGTCAGAGGCCACAGTGCGCAGGCTCAGCAGGCTCAGCGTGTCCGTGTCAGGGGCAGGGCCAGGTCCCAGGCTGCTGCCCTCCTCCAGCCCCCCACCCTCAGCCCCCTCAATCCCACTGTCCCCATCCTCTATGCCCTCTGGCCCCGCTTCAGCCCCTACGGGGGAGGAACGCCGTGGGCCTGGGGTGTGGGGAGGCAGGCCCCTGCGCCGTGCATGAATCTGCTCGCTGATCTGCTCCAGGTTACGCAGGGCGACTGAGTAGCGGGTCTTAGCCTGGGCCACCTGCTGCTCCAGTTCTGTCACTTTGGCCTTGTGCTCCTGCAGAGGAAAAGAATGAGATGACCCATGGGATATCTTTCTGTCCCCCTCAGCACTCTGCACTGAGGTCCCCGCAGGCCTTCCCAGTCTGGCTGGCTGCACTCAGCTCCCACCACAGAGCTGCAATACCCTTCTCCCATCCACTCTGCTCCTCTAGTTGTCTTTTCCACTAATCCTACCCTGCTGCTAACCTGAGCCCCACCTTCTACAGCCTGCCTTCCAGGCCTTCATCCCCACCAGTCCCTCTTCCTCCTCTCCCGTTGTTCCCCTTCCTCATCTGGCTAGTTCTTCCCCATCCCCCGGGTTTTACCAGTTCTCTTTTTCTCTTGCTTATCTTTCTTCTTCAGCTACATTCTCTGCCACCACCAGCCCCCAACTGTAGGGTCTTAATGAGCATACATGCTACCACCCATCCTCACCACTGACTGGTCTGACAGAGGCCTCATCCTGCCCACTCCACCAGGATGGCCCCGAGAAGCAGACCAGTATCCCCTCTACCTGCCCTCACTTTCCATGCATGCTCATTGTTCTTCCCCTTCTCCCACTCAGCTACCTCCAGAATCTGGCTGAACTGGGCCTTGAGCTCGAAGTAGGGGCGGCTCTTGCCGATGGCCCGCCGGAGAGTCTTCTGCAGGGCCTGGACTCGAGCCTCAGCCTGTTGGCACAGCTGCGTCACCCGCTGATGCTCCCGCTCACCTCGTAGCCGCTCCTCCTCTGCCTCATTCACCTGACCAAGGTGGGGTGGAGGACATACATGACTTAGCTGGAACCCACAGTTCAGTCCCTGGCATCTGCCCCAGGCTGCCAATCTGAGCGCTGCCCTAGAGGGAAACTGAACAGAAACATCCTATGCAAACCCCTGACTGTCTGCAGAGCCATAGACACAGAGAACAGTGGGCCCATGAGCCTCAAGAGAGCTTCTTTCCATATCTTCTGGACCTGCTGCCCGACCTCCTGGTCTTCAAACATTTGCCTCTACAGCCACCTCTTCCCCATGCTCTTGTCTATTATCACCTCCACCACCTGCCACTTGGCTTTGCCACTGCCAGGAAAGAGGTACTAGAGGCCCTCAACCACTTGTAAGCACTGAGGGAACATCTGTCTATAAGCACATCACACATCTGCAGCAGCATTGTCCTGGGGAGGCCTCAGTTGTCAGTGGCTAGGGGTTAGAACACTGGAGAAGTCCCTGTGTGGGGAACTGGGTTCTCCAGGTTTCCACACCTCATGCATGCACAGGCCAGAGTTGTTACATCTGAGTAGGGAGGAGATCAGGGCTCCGGCCACCTCATCTACCAGGACCAGTGGGCTGACTGTGCCACATCCTGGGAAGATGCACACAGGAGCCCCATCCAACCTTGCAGGCACCCACTATCACTTAACGCCCTGCCTCACATAGCTTCAACAACCCCTTCCTCAGTGCTCTGTACTTTCATTTGCGTGAGCTCCAGAGTAGAAACAGAGTGTGTGCTCTGTGTGAGGAGCACAGGAAGAATCACAAGACAAAACCACCCCCCAGGAGTGACACTTGCCCTGGATAAGCTGAAGGTGGCAGACTGAGTCAATGCCAGGGATCCTCCTGCTCCCTGGCCCCTCTCAGGATCTTGGAAATGACATAATTTATCATTCAAAAATCAAGGTATACTGCCAGAGCCCAAAAACAGGAAAGGGAGAACATTTTGAAAAACAAAGAGAAGAGCCACATAGCTAAACATAACAAAATGTAAATGGTGAATGCAGAACACCCACCAGGAATGAACTGTTTCTGCTATACCCACACCTGGAGGCAAAGGTTCGAGAAGAGCCAAAGATGACATTCTAAGTCAGAGGGAAATATGGAAAGCAGTGGAGGTCAAAAGGGCAGAGAGCTAGGAAAAGGTTTTGCCTGAAAGAGAATCAAAGCTGAGGGAAGAGAGAGGAAGGAATGAGGCGGCGAACTGATGAAAAGGATAGCAAAGGAACCAGTGATGGGAATTTGCCACACTGCCCGGCTCACCTTGCAGGTAGCATGGTTGAGCATCTCCTGCCACGTGGGGTCCAGTCGGTTTTTGTCAGCCATGACGCCCTGCTCTGCCACAAACACCATCTCCCGAGCAGCATTGTGCATGCTCACAGCCCGCTCGTACCGCAGTGCTGCCTTCTGGGTCTCCTGCTGGGCCTGGGGGAGAGAGAGCCATCAGGGCAGAGAGCCCCAGATGCCCTGAGGTAACCCCAAAAGCCCATGGAGACCCATCATGGGAGTGAGGACAAGAGAAACAGGAAGGCCCATTTGCAACGTTATCTTCATTTCCCAAAGTACACTAAGGATAAATGCCAAGGAAGCAATATTCTATAAAGAATGTCTCATAAGAATATAGACTAGGAGAAAAAATAAATGTAGTAATAAATATTTAAAAGAATAATATTGCCAGTGGAGGTTGGGTGTGTGAAATCCAGTACTCTCAAAGACTGATGGCCTTTTGCCCTAGAGAGAACAAAGGAAAATCTGAACCATTTTAATTGGAAGGAGGTTAACAACATGGACGAAGTCTTACAGAAAGTATGCTCCTGAGACCAAAGACCATCCATTCCACATCCAGTGGGTAAGCTGAAGGAAATTATCAAACAAGCGCTCAGAAATATTCGTCACAGCCATTCTAACCAAGCAAAAAACTAGAAACAAACCTAAGATTTCAGTTACAGGGAACTGGTTAAACAAATATAGGCACTCTAACATAAGGAAATATTAATCCGTCCTTAAAAATGATGGCATGGATATATATTGGTTGACATGGAACTATGTCATAACACTAAGTAGAATAAAGGAACAAAAATAGCACATAATTCAGATCCTCATACCAGCCAGCCACATACGCACACACAAAAAACACAGTAGATACTGTGTAGTCTCATTTTGGCAGGATATATACAAAAATGTTATTTAAAATAACAACAACAACAACATGGTTATCCGTGCTATGTTAATCATATTTTTTATTTTCTATATTTTATGATGCTTTGACATCTTGCGGGCCTTGCTGGCCAAGGAGAAATTGCCCCTCCGAGGACTAGCTAATTCCTAGAGATAGTAAACTCCCCTGTAAGTATACCTTTCATATGCAAACCAACCAATCCAAAGCCCAGATACCCAACTACCTCCTTTATCTAACACCGCCCAAGCCAATATTTGCCCTGCCCTAAATCACCTCAGGGCCTGGTACTAGACAACTGGAGACCACCCCCATGGCCCAGAGCCTGCCAAAATTATTCAAACTATCCAAACTTACTAACTTACTTATTATTCAAACTATCTAAAATTACTCAAACTTGTCTACCCTGCCTCACCCATTCTTTCCCATGAAAACCACAATAAAGGCTCTGGGCGATGCTTTGTCCTACTTCTCCTGCCTCCTGATGGACCCTGGTGCTCGCCCATGTAGGCTTGCATGGCATGACATGTTCCCTCCTCTTGGGAATAAACTCTTCTTTCAAGGAACTTGACCCCATGTCTATCACCTTACCATACCAGATTAAAACAAATCATGGGATTAAAACAAACCATGACTCATGTGCACAGCAGAATTTAGGACAATTTAGGTTTTCTTCTAGTTTTTATTAGTCTTCCAATGGTGAACACACATTACTTGTGTAAAGAAAAAAAGGGTAGGTGAAGAATAAAAGGAGGGGATTGGGGGGGGGGAGATAAGCAAAGAAGAGATGTGGGGAAAAGAGACATGAACCAAAGGAAAGAGAAAAAATGGAAAAGATGAAAATAGTAGGATGTTAGAACTGACAATCTAATATACCCTAAACCCTGATTTCTTACAAGACATTTAAACGTTAGCAGGACTGAACTAAATTTTCTGGACCAGCCTCCTGCATCCATCCCGCCACCATTTTTTAGACCATGAGCCCAGGGCCTGCAACAGTAAAAACTTCCTCAGTCCACAGAGCTGGTTCATAGCAGAGCAAGGTATGGCCCAGAGAACAGTCCAGGAACAAGCTCTGCGCACTTTGCGTCCTCCCCAAACACAGGTCAGCCGGCCATACCTCCTTAGCCAGCCGCCGAGCCTCATAGTAGGGCCGAGCCTTCTCAATGCAGCTTCCCAAGTGTGAACCTTGGGTGTTGAGCTTCCTCGCCGACTCCTGCAGGATCCTCCGATAAGTGGTCCTGGCCTCCTGGCAATGGGACAGGCAGAGGGAAGGCGAGTATGAGAGCCCCAGCCTTTCATACAGGCCCTACCCTTTTCCACTGTCTGGGAAAGAGACAGATGGAGAGAACCCCGTGGACCAGCTCAAGGGCATGAGAAGGAGGACCACTCACATCCAGCTGCAGTTCCACCTGGTTGATCTCCTCACTGGCCTGGTTCAGATGCTCCAGCTCCTCCTGTCACAGAGAGGGGTATTGAGTTAGAGCAGTGAAAGGAAGAAGCCTAGTTGAACTGTGCAGGGCAGGAGCAATGTACAGAGAGAAAGCCCCACCTGACCAAGGACAGAAGGTGAGATGCTCGGGAAAGGGAAAAGAAATGGAGGAGGTGACTGTCGAATGTCTCCTTGTCAGAGACCTAATACACACTATGTCATTTAATCCTCACAACTCCACCTT
Source organism: Cynocephalus volans (assembly GCF_027409185.1). NCBI lineage: Eukaryota > Metazoa > Chordata > Mammalia > Dermoptera > Cynocephalidae > Cynocephalus > Cynocephalus volans. Next base: position 38,429,278 of record NC_084463.1, read on the forward strand.
GCGTTGGGTAATAAAACACCCATTTTAAGAATGAGGAAATCAAGATTCAGAATCTGTCACAGGCAAATGGCAGAGATGCCTCACTCTCCATCAGATCTCACTACTTCCTCACACTGGGGGTAGTCTCCTTGGAGCTCTTCCCCAGAGAGAGAGAGGACAACCCCCTGGGCCAGGGCAAGGCTACTCAGTTAGCACCCGTTTACTGAATATTTATCACCTCTCAGTACTGTGAGACCTAAGAATTCACAACAGAGAGAGGTGGCAGCTCACAGCCAGTAAATAAGCCCCGCAAGTAAGCTATAGGTCCTCAGCAGTACATGGAGTTCTGTGAGGAATGGGTGTGGTGCCCTCTGGGTGGCAGGGTCATTTACATGGGCAGTAGGAAGCCAGGACAGAATGCCTGGAGTACTTGCTCTCTAGCCAGACCCTGAAAGACTCACAGAAAAGCACCAGTGAAGGGTGGGTAGCCAGGGGACCAAGGGAAGCAGCTGCCCTGGGCAGACAAGTTGGCAGGTGAGGCACCGGGAGGAGATACCAGGCCTTTTCCTCATGGCCAAAGGAGCTCCTAAAAGCCTGTTGCCACCTAGACTGTGGTTTAGAAAGGCGGATCTGAGAGATGTAAGGACAGCTTGGAGGAGCCAGGGAGACAAATGTGAAATCTATATTCAATATTCCAGGTGGGAAAGGAGAAGGCAGATTCCAAGGAAATGCAGAACACAGAATCACAAGGGCTTGGTAGATGATTACAGTCAAGATCAAGGAAGAGTGTAGAGTCCAAAAAGCCTCTCAGCCTGGTTGGGCAATGAGTGACGATGACCCCCAGGTCCCCATGCAGCTCATCCTGTGGGAGGGAGGGTCTCAGGGAGAAGTCACTAGACATGCTAGTTTGAGTGCCTCACTGGCCCTCAGGCTGAAGAAAGAAGCAATGGAACCACCCCAGGGCTTTCCATGAAGTGGCAGAGAGCCTGGATGGGTGCTGGCTTACAGTCATCTTCCCCTACCCAATAAAACACAAATTTCCAGAGCCCCTGGCAAGCTGAAGACACTGCTGAGGAGCAATGCTGGTCTGCACCAAGGAAATGCCTGGTACTCACCTATGGAATCCGCCTCCAAGTGCCTCACAGCCTCTGGACAGGCCAGCAGGACCCAGCCCAGTGTCTGCCTACTGCACAGATATGACCTGCACTTGGCAGTGACACTGCCAACACTTTCCATTCATATGGCTGTGATGCTGCTCCCACTCACTTCGCTCAGCCCTTCCAGCAACCCAGTGAGGGCATCAGGCTGGCATGCACAATATCATTTTATTCCTTTTATTTCAATACTCCCCCTACCCTGATCCTGAAAAGATATGCGTTAGCAAGTAAGAATACAGGAAACCAGCATTAATTATAGTAAAAGGAGGAATACAAAGGTAGAAACCTACAGTGGAACCAGGAACAAGGATATGAAAATGTGCACACCTACAACCATGTATACCCTGCCTCAGGAAGGCCACAAATTTGCCTCTAAACTTTCTCAAACAGAGCTGTCCAACAGAAATATAACATAAACAGCACATGGAAATTTTAATTTACTAGCAGCCACATTTTAAAAAGGTAAAAAAAACAGGTAAAATTATAATAATACATTACATGTAACCCAATATATCCAAAATATTATCATTTCAACATGTAATCAACAAAAAATATTGACCACTCTTACTCTTTTTTTTCTTTTAAACTAAGTCTTCAAAATCCACATGTATTTGTCCCGCAGAGCACATCTCAACTTAGACAGTGGCATGTGGCTCCTGTATTGAGGTTTAGAAGTTGGTATACATGGGGAACCTAATTAGTCACACAACCCAGTGTCCATAAAATAACAAACAGGTTGGAACAAAAGGCATCCATCCGATATGGCTCAGAGAACCCAAGAGGAGGCCTGGAAGCAGCACCAACACCACCAGACACAGAGAGCTCCATGTTTCACAGCGCCTTCCTAACAGGGACATCACTATCAGCTGATGAGATCACCCCAAAGTGCCCTCAAAAGGCAATTTCTGTCAGGGTGAGAGGCAACATCTCTCCCTGTGGGCACAGCTTCTTACAGCTTAACTTGGCCCACAGGAGGTTTCAAGCTATCTGGGAAAGAAGGAGATGACCAGTCCTTTCAGCATCTCCTGCTGGAATATTCTTTTTCTCAGTTCATTCACATTTGATACGTGAGAAACAATGAGGCAGGAAATTAAACAGTTGAGTCCAGATTCAGGACCCAATCTTTGATCTTGCTTTCCTGCCCTTGTGACCTCAATCCTGGGATTGAGGACATCCCTGGATGGATGTCTCAGAAAAGACAGGAGTATTATAACCTAGCAAAACCACAGCCTGGGTTGGAAAAGGACAGGCCTCACAAATGCAATAAACATTGAATCCAGAGGAGAAGAAGAGGCAAGAAAAGGCCACCCTGTGACATAACATGGATGAACCAAGGTCAAGACCAATCCCCACTCAGTTCCATGGCCCAAAGTTCTCCCAGTCCCCTACTCCCAGCCTCCAACAAAATAGTAAAAGGAGCAAATGGCTCAGCATAAGTTGTCCCCACTGGATAAAGAACAAGGGTTCTTGTTACTGGCAAGTGGCAGGAGCAGCAAATACCCTTCTGTATGAAACTAGCACCCCAGCAGCACCTCCAGCATTAAACAAGCTATCTGTTGATAAGATCTGCCCCTCGAAGTCATAAGGCTCCTTCTAACAGGACAAGGAGATGCCTGGGGAGCAGAGCAGCCTGGAGGGCATGTAAGCAGGGGAGATAGCAAAGAACAGCCCAGCTGGAATACACCCAGGACAATGCTGAGTGGGAAACCATCCAGCACCCAGGGCACTGTTTTGGCCAGTCAGGGACACATTCCATTTGATTTGCTCCACCAAGGACTCATGGCACTCGGCTGAAATGGAATTTGGGCAGAAGAAAATCTGAGTCAGCATGCCTCAACTAATCAGTGAGCCAGCAGCCAGCAAGGAGTGTGACCTTCCCGGAGCACACTGGGCACATTCCTGGTATACCAAGACACTGAGTCAAAGCCATGGGCACTCACACTACAGATGCTCCCGCCCCATCTAGTGTGGAACATCAAAACTCAATGGTCAGTAAGTGGGGTCAGGATGACAACTTGACGGTCAGTAAGTGGGGCCAGGGTGATGCCTGTCCTGTGCGAAATAAACCAATACTTCCAGATGAGGACACAGAGGTTGCAAAGTCACCCTGAAGAGTCTGGAGAGCAGGAGGTAAGTGAGTGTATCCACATATCTGAGGAAAGATGTGCTCATCACAAAAGAGGCTGAGAAAGTCACAAGGACATAGACCCAGGCCCATCCCAGCACCATCCACCTTTCCTCCTTTCCTCCAAAGGGATCCTCTCTCAGAAAGCCAAGGACCAGCCTGGAGGACTTGGAGAACTCCGCTGAGATCATGACATGGAGACACAATCAGTGGCCTGCTCTGGGAGAAATAGCACACTCCAGGTAGAAACCAGCTGTCCTTTCAACTTCCAGAGGGATCCCACCAGAGAATGAGCTTTTTAGCTCCCTGCCTGCCAAGGAACCCCACCACCACATCAGAGAGATCCTCACCTAGGTCATCCATTTCTGGGAGCTTCAGAAAATAACAAAACAGGGCCCCTGACTTTGGGATATCCCTAGCCCAGTGGACTCAGCTCTGCAAATCATCTGTCATCCCACCCAGACCAATAGAATCCACATATCTGGTGAGGGTCTAGAAAGGGTGTTTTTAAAGCTCTCTTGTGGATTTTGATGGATGTATTGGTAGAGACCCACCAAAAGCATTGAGAATCCAAAGAAATAGGCCGAGCCCGTGGCGCACTCGGTAGAGTGCTGCGCTGGGAGCGCGGCGACGCTCCCGCCGCGGGTTCGGATCCTATATAGGAATGACCGGTGCACTCACTGGCTGAGTGCCGGTCACGAAAAAATGACAAAAAAAAAAAAAAAAGAAAGAAATAAACAGCCATTTAAAGCACTGAAACACATTATCAGGCAATATGGTCTGGTGCACTGTCAGCACTAAAAATAGCCCCAAAAGACACATGCCCCAATCTTGTTCTTAGCCACAAGAGGAGCCCAAACAAGGAAGGGCAAAATGCTGCTGGCCTCCTCTGCGAAGGGTGGCTCTCATATGGCAAGAAGACACTATATCCCTCCCTGCACTGGCCTAGCCATGCCTGTGTCATCAAATGAGGGAGGCCACTACAAGACCTTTCCTCCCTATGAAAACCACAATGTTGCACAACATGCCGCACATTTTAGCAAGAAAGACTAGAGTCTGGTTTACCCCACCTACGCCAGTAACACCGCAAGCTCGCTGGGGGCAAAGTGAATCTTATGCCTTCTCAGTATACTCCAACCCTTACAGAGCTCATCTGATACAACTGTCTGTGATGACAGAAATATTCTATTTCTGCACTGTCAGTACAATACCTAAGGAACTGCACTTTTAATTTTATTTAGTTTCAACTGATTTTTCTTTTTTTTTTTGGCAGCTGGCTGGAAAGTTTTAACTGATTTTAAGTATCCACATTCAGCTAGCAGCTACCTTACTGTACAGTGAAGTGCAACTCTTCATACTACCACCTCTGGCAATGTGAACAATGGAAAAATACACAGGAGCAGGAGAGGCTGAGCAAAGAGACCTCAGTGAATTCTTCTCCAGAGAAGTATCCTCTGGAGCAGAGCAAGGAATTCTTCAGGGAAGTATATGAAGCGCATTACACAGAGCCTCCTCTCCAAGGAACAGAGATATCTCTTTCTGAAAGTGCTACCTACAAACTTTCACCAAGGAACAAGCAACAGTTTGTGAAAGAAAAGAATCGTAGATCCGTGTCAGAGCAGAGTGAGAATGACTTGCTAGACCAACCCCTCGCTTTACAGATAAAGAAACTGAGACTCAGAGAGGTTAAGTAATTTCCATAAAAAATCACAAATCATGGGGCTGGAGGTTGCTTGAATCTCAGCCCAAGGCTTTCTTCATTATAACTTATTTCCTCAGTGGATGACAAATCTGTAAAATTAGCAACAGAAATTGAGCTATTTTCAATGCAAAGTCCATGAGGCACAGCATAAGTAAACTACTGACTTATACTAGAAACGAATGACTCACCACTGCTTCATTGTAAGCCTGAACACAGTCAGAGAGGAGCTCTCACACATACATATCCTGGGAACCCACACAAAGAAGGCTGGAAAGATGCCAGGACCAGCTTTGATTTCTTCTCAACTCACTGAAGTAATCCAATAAAGGTTTATTGACAGAGAAGCCCAGGAATTCAAGCCTGGAGATGCTCTTGCTCACCTGTAGAGGGGTGAGTCACTTCCACAACAATAGAATTTTGGAGATGCAACTGGACCTAATGGCAGACTCGGGCCCCAAACGTACAGGAGCATCCTGGCAGTCACCTGCCCAAGCAGCTTCCCCATGAAGCCCTTCTCAGCCACTGCCCTGAAACACTGCAACCCAGCTTCAGCTAGCCACACATCTTCTCCACACGATGTTAGTCTTCCTCACCCACCTCCCCAAGGTCTACACAAAGATCTGCCTGTCCTACCACCTAGACTGTAAATATTCCAAGGTAATAAACTGCTCTTCCATTTCTTTGGTAAACCCACCATCTGAGAGCACAGAAGGTGTATTACTAAGGACTGACCACGACTGATACAAATCCTTGAACACATGGGATTTTCTTATAGGCCTAAACCTGATGCCACCTTTATAACACCTGAAAGGTGCTCCCATTTAGAGATACGAACTTTCCTGGAAGGCAACGATGAGAAGGTGGAAAAGGGGAAAAGATTCCCTCACCCAGCCTCAATATTGTCTCCCAATCTCAGTCACTTCCTTTCACCTCCCACTCACACAGCATCTCTGAGCTAGCAGCCAGTCTGCTTATTTGGAAGCATAACAGTTCTACCTTCCACTGACCTAAAGTGTACCACCTGCATATGCTCTCAAACTGGCACTTCGTTACTCAGGCCAGACTTTTCTCCACATTTCCACCAACACACAACTCATTTGGCATTTATCACACGATATTGCAATGATTTGTTGCCAAACTTGTTTTCCATTCCTGCCATAGTACACTTGGAAGAGAATAATCTAAGCCCTCATTCACCTGACAACTCTTCAGGAAGGCTGGAATCTGAGCTCTCTTTCTCTCCCCATTCAGTCTTCTCACCTGTATTCTAGGATCCAGTTCTTCCTCCTCTCTTGGGGACAATTTGACCTCACTGCTGCTGCTTCCACCTCCGGGCTCCTCTGCAACTGGGCTCCTAGGGACTTCATTCTCTACAACCTCAGGCCGCAGCTCCCCCTGTGGGGTCTCCCGCCCCCCTGAAACCTGTCTGAGCTCAGCCATGCTGACAGGGAGAGGGCAGAGCCCTATGCACAAGAGAGGACAGACATGCTGGGAACAGGGCCCCAGCTTGGGGCTTCCTGGGCTCTAGATGGTAAGGAGAAGGGTTTCTCTTCTCAAAAGAATGGGAAAGGGAGCACAGGAAGAACCTCACACACTCTATTATAGGCTGAGATTCAAGTTGTCAGTGGGGTTCCTAGAGCTAAAACCTTGTCTGTGCAAAAGTTTTTCCCTCTGCTCCAGGGGGAGTCCACCAAGAGAGATCTGGAGCAACAGCTCCGAGGTAGGGGGCAAAGGGGGCCTGGATCCTGGGCCGAGGCCTGCGAAGAGGAGCACCATTCGGGAGGGTGGAGGCAGACGCCTCCAGGCTGTTGTGTCAGCTGGAGAGAGAAGGCTGGGCCCGAGTAGAGGCTGCAGGACGAACGTCTCTGGGGAGCTTCGGGGGAAACAAAGGCCAAGTATATGGTCATGTTAGCATCAGAACCTCGGCCACCAGCCCCTTCCAATCCCTCAGCCTCCCAAAGACTTCACGCTACCGTCTCCCCACACCTCTGCATTCTGAGTAACCCCCTCCTCACCTTCTTTCCTCAGCCCTCAGGACTTTAGGTCCTACTCTTTCCCCTGTCCCAGCTTCTCTCGACACATCCCCTCCCCAACCAGAGCCTTCCAGACTTCCCTCTGAGCCTCCACCCTCTCCTCCATCCCCCCTTCTCTTCCGCCCGTCCCACTCCACCCCTGCCTGGCTTTGCAATTCACCACGTAACCCCCAGCCCCGCCCCACCTTCTCTTCTTTCTCAACCCTACGAACAATCTGAGCCTTCCATCTCTAACCCAACACTCTTCAGCAATCCAAGGTCCCCGCCGCCAGCCATCCCACAGACAGGCAAGAGCACCCCCTTCACAGCCTTAACCTCAGTTTACCTTCCCGTGCGCAGAGCTCCTAGGTTGCAAACAATCTTCCCCCTCCTTGCAACAAACCGGTCCAACCAAAAACGACGGGGCCCAGAGGAAGCGGAAATACTTCACCGGGCAAAAAGCGCCCGCCCTCCCACGCTCTCGTAAGCCTAGTCTGGATTCCTCAACGCTTGCCCATACCCGGCCTTCAGTTTCCGTACAAACTGGTGCCCCACAGTGCTCAGGCTCGCTTTACGTTGCCTCCTGTTCATCCTCCACCAAGGCGGAATGAAAGTAAAACATAAGTGTGTACTGCTGAGATAAACTAGGGCGAGTGATGGAGTCCCTGGTAAGTAGGGAAGTGGTAGAAATACTACCAGAAAATCTCCTAAGAAAGAATACCGCCATCTTCCTTTACGGCGCTGCGGCGCCCGCTGTCGGAAACTACTTCCGGCTTCGCCCAGGGAAGCGGGCACGACGCCGGAAGTGAACTCGTGAACTTTCAGCAGCAGCTGCCGGTGCTAGTCGAGTATGGGAATGAGCCTACTCTGCTGTTGAGACGCATAGTCATTTCTCAGAAGTGGCTTTTCTCACTCAAGTGAAGTCAATGGGACCCTTAATAACGGCGTCTAAGTGGACAGCTCTAATGGGTAAATCCCTCTCTTTGAGGCTTCCGGCCGGCGCCATCACCGCGACCCCAGCGTTACTTCTTCTTGAGCCAGGCCTCCTCTAAACGTCGTTTCGGTGGGGTCACTAATTATACCGTGAATGCTAATTAGAAGCTTGGTCAGCGTTAACTTAGTACTCTTATGCATTCAGTGCTCAAGTGACCTCGTGTATCATTACGTAACTCAATGAATGGGCGACCTGGTGGACACTTCTGGGTGTCGCTCGGCAAGGCAAGGGCCGAGGCCTAAGGGGAAGGGCTTCGGGGTTGGATGTTTTGTTTTTAGAAAAGGTCTGACTTCTTCAGAACCAACTCAGGGTTTACCCTGGAGATGGAGATGGAAAATGGACTGAATTCTTCCTCTTCCCTTTGGATCCTGTCAAAAATAAACACAGCCGGACATTAGTTAAAGGGATGAAAACATATTTAAACATATTAAAGGAGGAAAAGCTCAGCTCCATTCCAACTTGTACAGAGGTGACTGGGCATTTTATTTTTGTGTGTGTTTGGGTTTGGTTTGGTTTGGTTTTTTTTTTTGGCGGCCGGCCGGTACAGAGATCAAACCCAGGACGATGCTGTTAATCAACACCACCTCTAACCAGCTAAGCTAACTGGCCACCCCTAATTGAGCATTTTAAAAGGAGAATGAGCGGAAGGAGGGGGAGCAGGAGCTCTGTAGTCAGAAAAGTGAAAAATTACAAAGAGTTGGACAGTGTAAATGATATTGGGCTAGCTGTGCCTGCTAGCTGGCAGTAATCGAAGTTAGGGTTCTGTCCTCCCACTGAGAATGGGAGAGACAGGCCCTGGCCTGGTTACCTTTCAAAAGAATGGCTCTCAGGTCTTTGAGAAACACTCCTGAATTGTAGGAGATACGTATACCTCTTACAGGGGCAAGGAATGATTTGTAATTGTAAGCCCTTTTTAGTAAATGCTCTGAGAAAGTAAGGTCAGGAGCTTATCATCAGGTGTTGACTAGAACAAATAACAAATTTTCCTGACAGCATTGAGCTTTCGTTGGCAGGCATTTTAGTAGGGCGGGGGAGAGAGGGATAGCTGGGGTCATCCTAGGGACATGACCTGATGCTGCTAGAAGCCATAGGAGTTTAGTTGTATCTTAGTTCAGAGGTTTGGATGGAGTTGTTATGTACCAAGAATTCTACAGTTCTCAGTTGCCTCTTCTCATCCTCTCACCCTGTGAATAACCACATTTTAAAAAGTTTTAAGTAGAGCCAAGTATATTCCTTTTAAAAAGGAGATTTAAGAGATTTTTTCATAAACTTAGAAGTTTTATTTTTTTTAATTCCAAAAGTGGCTTTTCTCATTCCACTAAGTCACTGGAACCCTGAGTAACGGTATCTAAGTGGACAGCTCTGATGATGGATAATAACACCTCAGTCTTCTATCACATTCCTTTTTGCTATTAAGGTACTACACAAAAACCATGAAAATTGCATACAGAAGTCATAAACATAATTTATTTGTTCTCTACCAGTCACTTTAATTTTGTAGAACTAGGATTTCACTGTAATGACTCCATTTTACCTACTGTCTTCTTTCTACCCAAGCCTGAATTCTCCAACCTTTCCTATTCAGCCCTCCAATACTTATCCTTATACTCCATTCCACAGCTCCTTTTCCCTATGTATTTAGTCCTCAGCAATCACAAGCTACTGCTGGTTGTCTCAGATCTTTGTTGGATTTGGTAGGAAAATGTCATGAATATGTATAATGCCTAGACTCCCCTAGATTACATGCTGAGGTTCAGCAACACCCTTGATGTCTCCACTGGCCTTTCCTGGAGTTAACGCTTATCCACTGAGACCAAGTGTGATTCTATCATGTATAAATTGTAAAATAATTTCCCAATAGTTTTTCTGCTGTGCTTAGGTAATGTTTGGGGTAGGAAGTGATGGGGGGAGGGGGGCGGGTGGACTGTACACTGATTTAACCTAGGTTTATTTTGTTGAAGCCAACATGGACATGACGAGTTAAGACTTTTCTCTACAGCAGCACTGTCCAGTAGAATTTTGTGCAATGAAGGAAATGTTCTGTATCAGCTCTGCTGTATGGTGGCTTCTAGCCACATGTGGCCATTGAGCACTTAAGATGGAGCTAGTGTAATAAAGGAACTGTATTTTTATTTAATTAATTTTTATTTAAAATAGCCATATATGGCTAGTGGTTCTGTTATTGGACAGCACAATTCTAGAGCCTGCCTTTCTTATATATCTCTTCTCTGTACATATTGAACTTTCACATCTTCAATACAAAACAAACAAATGCCAATCTCCACTGTCATTTGTCTCATCTCCACTTTTTCAGCTCCCATTTACATCAGTCTGGACTCTGCTGCTGCCAATCCATAGAAACTGTAGAGATAAGGTGATCCGTGCTCTCAATATTGACAAAACACTGACATCTGACACTGGGTTATTTCTCTCTTCTTTCTTATTCTTTGGTTTCTGAGTCACTCTTGTCCTGGGTTGCCTTTTACTTCTCTGGCCCATTGATTCATTTCTTCATGCAGTATGTCTTTATTGAAAGTCTATTATGTGCCAGAATTTTGGATGATGAAGAGAAAAAGGACACTATCCCAGTTCTCATGTAGCTTATAGTCTGTGGTGCTCATTTTATAAATTGATGACAAACTAATTGGAACATAACCCAGAAATATGTTTTACCTTGCAATCTACTATACATGTATGTATGTAAATACATTCATAAAAAAGTTTCAGGGAAAGATCCATTCCCAAATTATGTGCAAAGGTCATTGATATTTGTATACTATTTTTTATCGTAGGTGGAGACCATTTTGACCTATGTTATTGATTTCATGACCCACCAGCGATTTGAAAACCCTGTCCTATGCCAGTTTTCTCTAGGCTCTGATGTTAACCTCTGACCATCTCATGCAACCTTTCCCTGAGTGTGCTCATCCAAGTGCATGGCACCAGCCCCTATCCATGGCTATTGCTCCTTCCTTGGTGCTTCCACCAAGTATGCAGTTCCTTCCACATACCCTGTGCATATCACATTCTGAGATCCAGCAGCCTCCAAGCACCATTGGTCTGTCCCAAGTTTGTCTCTCACTCACTGGGTCCAAATCTGATTTCATCCCTTTCTCCCAAATCCTGCTTCTTCTCCTACATTTACTATGATTCACTCATTTACCGTAGAGAGAAACCTGAAAGGCATCCCAAATACATTCCCCCTCCTCACTTTTGCTCACATTAGGTATCTGAGAGAGATCTCTCCTCCCCACCTCATTGCCATTGCTTCAGCTTAGACCCTTCTCACTTCCACATGGAGAATGTACCTCAAGAGTATTCTAAATCAGCTCTGTTCGACACCACTTTCGTGATAATGGAAATTTCTATATTTGCACTGTCCAAAATCGTGGCTACTAGCCATGCTCTTGAGCACTTAAAATGTGGCTAGTGCAACTGAAAACTAAATTTCTAGATTTATATAGCCACATATGGCTAGTGAGTAATGTTTTAAACAGCACAAGTGTAAATGATCTCCCTGTCACCAGGGTAATCCTCTTAGTCCCTGGCACAAATAGACAACCAACCAATTCCTATTGACTAACTTAATGAAATATGAAAATATGAAAGTCATGTAATGATGTCAGCAACACCATGAATTACTATGTAGCATCACAAATCAACTATTTCTTAGTTAAATATTTTTTTCATAAATTTTATTGGTAACTTTTTAATTTCTTCACATAAGTACCCTAAATTACCTTCATCATTAAAAACTACTTTTTAATTTTTTTCTATTAATAGAGCCTGCCATTTTATGTTCTTTAGCTTTTTCTCCTACCATCAGTCAAATATTTAATAAATACCACATTAAACACATTTGTTGACAAATGTGGTGACAGGTAGCAGATCAGTGGTTGCCTTGGGGAGAGATGGGAGGGATTACAAAGTGGCATGAAGAAACTTGTGGATAGTGGATATGTTCAGTATCTTGATTATAGTGAGGATTTCCTGGGTGTATATATGAGGGTACTTCAAAAAGTTGGTGGAAAAGTAGAATTAAAAGATAATATGAATCTTTCCATAAACTTTTTGTAGACCCCTCGTATATGTCAGAACTATTCAAATTGCACATTTCAATATGCAATCTTGTATGTGAATTATATCTCCATAAAACTTTTTTTAAACTTTGGTTGAAAACTTGTTCCCAGAAATATATACAATATAAAATCTACTAATAAATGTTAATAAAAGGGACAGCCTGGAATTAAAAAATCTGGAATTATTTCTACCCTTGTTAAATCTGCTGAGTTTTCTGGAAGTAAATTATTTTTCCCCAAGTTACTCTTTGCCTTTAATAATAAAAACATCTAACACTGAAGCAGTGTTTGCCTTGTGCCAGGCACTGTTCTGAGTGGTTTATATCTATTCATTTGATCCTCACAGCAATCTACTTAGGTGAATTGTACTCCATTTTGTAGTTGAGGAAATTGAGGAACAAAGAGATTAAATAATTTGCCCACGGTCATACTCTTGATAAGTGACAGAGCAGGTTTTTGAACTCAAACAATCCAGGCCCTGAGAGACAGTACTACACTGTGTCAAGTAAGCTTTATAAACAAAGTATTTAAGATTACTTAAAATTGAGCTGGCTAGTTAGCTCAGTTGGTTAGAGCACAGTGTTATAACACCAAGATCAGGCATTTGGATCCCCATACCTGCCAGCTACAGGAAAAAAAAAAAAAAATTTAACAATACATCATATGTTAAGTTTAAATGTATCTACTTGTAAATGCCCCAGTTGGTGAAAATAGCCAAAATATTTTCTAAGGATGCTACAGGCTTGCATGTGATACAATTATTATTTATACTACTGCTCTTAACCTTTAAAGTGGTTTCAGTTATAAAAACTAATTTTATCCTACATTGTATTTTACTTTGAAACTGATTCTTCCCTGAAAGTTTTACTTCATGATTTTAAGCTCATGTTTTGTATCTTATTTTGTGAACCACTGAGCCTAGGTGTGAATTTTCAACATAATTTTTATGTAACATAACTTTTTTAAAAGTTTTCATCATTAAGAACTAGCACATCATGAAGAACTAGGAAAATGTTTGTACTTTAAAGAAAGTTGATCTTTAAATATCCTGTCAACAAATATTCTGTTTTTGTGCTATACCAAGTTTATCTAGTTTACCTATATGTTGTTTACTGTAACTCTTCACAATTACTTTACCTCCGTAAATGTAAAAATAAGTAGTAGTCTTTCTGATGGAGTCAGTGCCTGAGACCTTGAAGTTGACTGCAGACTATATACAGCACAAACTCCAATTGTTTCCTATTAAGATGATTAAATTAATTTAAAAGATATGTAATTCTCTGTCAAGCCATTAAAATTAATACATATGTTATTAATTCAATTTGTAAGTTTTCACTTCTTTTTTTTTTTTTTTTTTAAAGACCAGTAAGGGGATCTTCACCCTTGATTTGGTGTTGTCAGCACCACGCTCTCCCAAGTGAGCCAGCTGGCCATCCCTATATAGGGATCCGAACCCGTGGCCTTGGTGTTATCAGCACCACACCACACTCTCCCAAGTGAGCCATGGGCCAGCCCTTGTTTTCTTCTTTTATTTCCTAAAATCCATTTTGATGTGGTCTTACAATATGTTTGTAACTTGAAATTAATAAAAATCCTCAATATAAATCTGCAATTCAAGATATAGTCAACCAAGTCTTTCCTGTTTGCATTATTCTGAATTGTTAGATTTTACTTTTCTGTACTTAGTTCTTTCCACTATTGGAAAAGTGTGACATCTGTGGAGTTATTTGGGAAAGCACTGGAAGGTGTCATGCTCTAGAGGTCCACATTTTTACTGTATATGGAACTGAAATTGGCATACTACAGTTGAAGAATGGAAAACATTGTATTTAGTGATATAGGAACAAGATAAATAAAATTGAAACAGTCTTCTCAGTCCTTATACCACTAGTAATATAGCAAGCCTTCCAAATCTGATTTTAGACACTTCGAATATCCACTGGGCTCACATTTCAAACAAGGGATTTGAAATAGTGGTCTATACCCTTAGCCCTATTTACTTACCTTGCACTTGTCCTTCAACTGCAATGTAATGCAAGTACTATGTGCTTGCTCTGTTACAACTTTTACTTCCCTTCCTTTCTTATACCACTGACATTGTCCCTCTGGCCTAACCCAACAACCTCAATGCTATTTGACTTACTCCAGCATTGAACACTGTTCATCACTTCTTCACATGGGATCCAAAACCTGACCCTGTCCTGACCTTCCTTTTCCCCAAAGCCTTTACTGTTTTGCCCCTTCTGCAGCTACTTCCTTTTGGAGACTTGTGCTCTAGGGTTCTGCCCTCAGCCCCTTCTCATCCACCTACAGCCTCTTGGAAATGTCATCTACTTTCATAGCTTCATTCTTCAACTCTTAACTTCCTAGTGTTTACAAACACTGAGGGAAACCTGTACCATACTGAAAGGGCATGTGATGTTATATTCATCTCTATATTCCCATTACCCAGCCCACTACAGACTCAGTGGGACCACAATAAAAGCTTGTGAGAAGGAGGTATTCCTTGATTTAGCCCAAAACTTCTTTGAGTTTCTTCTTCCAACATCTCCATCCCCTTCACTTCCTAGAATTCCTGCCCTGCCCCACTCAGCATCTTCCACAGGAATCTCAGCCTCTACTCACACTGTCCTCAGTCTGGATTGAGAGTATGCCCACTTCTTTCCTGTTCATCCAATCCCTCTGCTTAACCCAATCCCATCATCTGCATTGGCAGAAATCTCCCAGAGGGTGCAGATCATTGTCACCTCCATCCACAGATCCCAATACAAAATCTTGGCTATGTGTTGATTCAACGAAGTTTGCTGATGACCTGTGGCAGAATTATGCTATTCTTCCTGTTTTACCTTTATACCACGGTATACTTGAAGGGATGGCAAGGTCTGTGGGGGTCTGCCTTCCTTCAGCATGTCCTCAGAAGACTCAGTCTCCATTTTGTCTCCACACTCAGCTGACTCCCTTGCCTTTCAGTTGTCCCTCAACTGTAATGTAAAGCATGTACTATGTGCTTGCTCTACATACCGACAACTTCTACTTATGAAGCATGTACTCAGAAATGTGCACTCAGAAGTGTGTCTCAGGTACACTGCTCTCAAGCTTACAATTTAGTAGGGGAGATAAAATATGCACATCATTCTAAAGTACATGGTGAAGGACAGTAAATACAGAGAAAGTATCTTATGCAT
The DNA here is from genome assembly GCF_027409185.1 of Cynocephalus volans. NCBI lineage: Eukaryota > Metazoa > Chordata > Mammalia > Dermoptera > Cynocephalidae > Cynocephalus > Cynocephalus volans. Next base: position 38,444,511 of record NC_084463.1, read on the forward strand.
CTTGTGGCCTGAAAGACAACAGGTTTTCAATAAATACTTAGGGAATTGCTGGATGAACAATTTTAGTGGTATTCAGAAGATACTGTTTTCAATTTGACGATGTGTTGGCATGTGAACACAGCACTGAACGATAAGTAGGACTTTGAGGACAAGAAGAGGTGGAGTAGTAGGAGGAGTGTATTCCAGACTGAGAGAAATGTAGAGGGTGAGTGAGTAGAGATCCGGTTTAGTGGGGAGTTGGAGAGAAAAGACTAGAAAGGCAGGTTGGAACAGATGGAAAAGGATCTGGGTGTAACACCAGAATAAACTTCCTTTGGTAGCTAACACAAACTTTTGACCGTTTTTCAGCAGGAATACGAAACAATCAGAGCTTTACTTTAGGGAGATTCATCTTGCAGTTCATAGCTGTATCCCCAACGCCTAGAACAATAACTGATGTATAGTAGACCCTCCATAAATATCTTGAATATTTACAAAACCACATTGGGAGTTGTCATTTATTGATGTAGATTTGTAGGAAAGAAAACCATTTGGATCAGTTATTTTCTAGTTGACAAGTGTGCACATAACTTCATCCTTGACCTTTCTCTCACTACACTCAATTATTCCTCACTGTGATGACTCCCATAGCATAAGAAACAAAAATCCACCTTCCTGTATATTCCCTCCATTTTTCAAGTTCTTCCCTCCATAGCTACACAAAAGAACGTCATCTAATCCAGCCCTCTTTCACGTGACAATTTGTCAAAATTTGCGAACAGCCTTATGTACACAAAAACATTTTCTCTTTTCCAGGTTAAATATCTCCAGCCCCTTCAATTATGTGACCTATTTATCACCATCCTAGTCATGCCTCTGGAATTAGCAAAATATGTTAGTGTCCCTTAAAATCATGACATCAATACTGAGTAGTAAGTCCAGAAATGTTCCAATTAGTCTATATCTCTGGCTTTAGAGACTTTGGAATTATCCTCAACTGGTCATCCACTACATAATACTGCCTTATCTGTGTATGGTTCTTTATATTTTAAAAAAATACATACTTCACGCACATTTTCCTTTTCCACTTCTATTACTTTTACACCTTCCTGGTTCAGGCTGTCATCACACCAGGACTTCATCCTGTGTCTTGGTTTTCAGCTTCCTTGCCTGCTGCTGCCAGATCTGTCGCCTTACCCCATGCTGTCATATGCAAGTCAGCAAACAGTCATTGAGCATCTATGCTGTGTAGGCCCTGCGCTTATGCTTCAGGAGTGAGTAGAATGAGGTCTGTCCCTTAAACTATGGGGGAACAATATTCATCAACTATAACAACATGCAAGGGGTTGTGTTGCAGCATGGATGAATTTGCAGGACTGAGGATGGTGAGGAGCATTCTGGCATAGGTTTATGGAGATGACATTTGACTAAGCTTTTATGAATTAGTGGAATTAAAGGAGAGAAAAGGGGAAGAGTTCTCCAGGCCAAGCGTGAGAGGTCAAAGTGTACACTGATTTAGGGGACCACTGAGCAGAGCTCTGGTTATATAACAGGATGAGTGGTACTAGGTGACCTCAAAGGAAGATTAGAACAAGTAGAGAATGATCTTGAGGACCATCCTTGGGAGTCTTTTCTAATAAGACAGCCACTGAAAAGAGGGTGGTCAGGCTCCCAAATGCATTTCCGGAAAACAACACTGGTAGCACCTCCCAGTGGAAGAAGACAGAGTAAACATTTAGAGTGTTCAGCAATCTCTTGGAAAGGCTACTGGCAAGCAGATCAGGAGTCCCCCCTACTCCTGGCAGTGCGACCTTGGACGGGTCACTAACTTGTGGGAATATGGGGAAAATAGCCCCTGGCAGCGCTGTGGTGAGATTAATCAAGTCCAGCGTCACTATAAAAAGTCACTAACTTACTACTGGGACTGTTTGGGCGGGCGGCCCGCTTGGCCAGATCCGTGCCGGGCACCGGCTACCACTGCAGCAGCATCAAGGGGTACACTGGTCCGCGGCCTCCAGAGCTCCAGCGAGCAGCAGAAACGCTAGGCCCAGCTCCCCTGACCAAGCTGCGGGGGTCTGAGGTGGCGCGCAGGGCTCGGGGACCTTGCCTATGATTGGGCCGGACAAGGCCTCGGGGTGGGCAGACGGGCAAAGGAGGAGGAAGGGATTGGTTATGCCTGGGAAGGGGGCGGGGCCGGAGTCTGTCCCGGTTCTCCCTATGAGCCCCGCCCCCTTTCCGGGACTCCCGCTTGGGCAGAAGAGGCTAAACCGACAGTACAGTGCTCGCACGCTTCCCAGTCTTCCCAGCAACCGGTGACACGGCCCGCACGAGGCCGACCACTGGCCAACGGGGATCGGCCTGGAGCGTGACCCCCTATCCCGAGGCGCCGGACGCTGTGGCGCCTACCTGCTCCCCCGACTCCGTGGCCGTGCGCTTTCGCCAGCCGCTTCCTCCCTTGCCCGTCCACTCTTGCAGTCCGGGAGGCGGGGGTCGGCAGGCCCGCCGAGTGCACCGCGCGGTGTCAGAGGAGCCAGTCGGCGACCGGTGAGAGAACCAAGGGGCCGAGAGGGCATGGGTGGCGCGGGACAGCGTCCCTCAACTGTCGCCTGTCTTCTCCCCTCCGCCCCAGGCGACTGGTGTCTGCGGCGGTCTGGAGTGCAGTCCCGGCGACGAGTGACGCGAGGCGCTGCGGGGCGAGCAATTGGCCGAAACACGTCCGCGGGCCACCGCGCGGCCTGCTCCTCCCAGGCCTTGTCCTCCGCCTGTCCTCGCTAATTCTCCTCGGTGACCTTCGGGGCTGGCGGCCCCACGACGCAGACATCGCCAGACAAAACTGGAATAAAGGGACAGCGACAACCACCGGGCTCTGTTAGTGTTAAACGCCCCCCACTCCCCACCAAGATTTTTGGTGTCCTGTCTCGCCCTCCGGGTTGGCTGGCGCCTCAGGCAAGGGGTAGAGTGGGCCCGGGGGCAGGTGGGGAGGGTCTCGCCCAGGGAAAGTCTGCCCAGCAACTCGTAAGCGCGCTGACCGAGGCGTTCCGGGATTGGCAGCTCTGCGGCGGGGCTTTGGAGGTGCAACGTTTCTCATTCCGCGAATACTTGTATTCAGTTTCTGGTACCCAGTCTTAAAAGGAATAGCCAGCTTCCCTGCTTTACTCTCGGAGCTCACGGTGCGCGGCGATGGGGTTAGGGAAGGCTCACGCTGCGCTAACCCTGTTAAGACGGATTCTTAGGGGTCGGGGAAGATCTGATAAGTGCTTGCAGGCAGTTTAGGACGCTTGGAGTGGAGGCAGGAGTCAGGCCCGTTATTCAGGGTCCCTCCAAAGAAGGACTGTCCTGAAGAGTGTAAATTCTAAGCACTGAGCAACCACTGACCTCAGACTTACAAAAATTTTGACCTTCCCTCTTTTCACATGAAACATTATAATAGCTTCCTTTACTGAGTTTTCCCAGGCAGGAGAGTCACATTCCCTAGGTCCCCTGTCCAAGGTCGCACAGCTAGTAATGGAAGAACCAGAATTTGGACGCTTGCCTCTCTTTCTCCCAAACAGATTGCAGTCCTGACTCAGTAAACCAAAGCAGAGTGTTTGCAGTATCTACAGCGGATAGAGCTATGGAGGATAAGATGGCTATAGAGAGAGGCTCTCTCCTCCAGGAATCTAACATTTGGGAAAATTGGATTCCAGACCAACACATCATTTTTTTTTTTTTTTTTTTTTTTTTTTTTTTTTTTTTTTTTGTCTTTTTCGTGACCAGCACTCAGCCAGTGAGCGCACTGGCCATTCCTATGTGGGATCCGAACCCGCGGCGGGAGAGTCGCCGCGCTCCCAGCGCAGCACTCTACCAAGTGCACCACGGGCTCGGCCCCAACACATCATTTTTAAGAAGTGTTGAGGGCCTTACATGTGCTCAACTCCTTGCTAGGCCCAGAAAGGGTGCAAAAGATCCTACAGTCCCTTCTTTCATCCCTGTTCTGGGATGCTGTGGCCACTTTGGGCTTCAGTTTTACTCGTGTCAAAGGGACAGAGGATAAACTCGTACTATGAATTTTCTCTCTCTGCCTACATCCATACTTTCTCCACACTACCCAGATTTCACAGGAAAAGCTTTGTGAAAACAAAACTTCCAAAAGGATGTATTTGGATCATAATTAGACTCGGGCAATTGGGGCAGGAGGGAGCTGTCATTCCTATTTTTACCAGCTCCCTAAACATGTCAGACTGGTTCTGAAGCTGAAAAGAACAACTTTTAAAGTACTAGACCTTGTTTCAGTTACAGGGTAGAAGGAAGCAAAGAGTGGCATTCCGGTGCTCTGAGTTCCATTCCCCATCCTCACTTCCTAGAATAGGGCCCACGTCTTTCCAGAATGGATGGGAATAACTGTTTCCTGTTACTTTCACTGATTAATTCAGAATAAAGCTGAGTAATGGGGTGGAAGGAGAGCACAGAGAGGGGCAAAGGGAATGTCTCCAAAGAGGGGTTATTTGAAAAGAGGTCCATTGGGTTTTCCCAATGGAAGAAACTGTAAATGGAAAGGACCCAAAGAAGGCTCCCAAGGACCAAGTAAACCTTTCTACTCCACACCCAGTCCAGAGTGGGGAATGGGTAATTTGCTTCTGTCTGGTCTGGATTTCAGGGCACTCTAGGGATGTCACAGAAGTCTGGAGACAGCAGGATCTCTCATCTCCCCAGGGGTAAGGACACAGGGAGAAGCCAGCAGAAGAATCACCTGTCCAGGATGTGGCTACAATTCCTCACCCTCTCATCCCCAGCTCCTGCCCTAACTTCAAATGGGGACAGTTCCATTTCCCAAGCCAGTGCCCCAAGATTAGTGTGGTGCACACAATTGGAAACCTGGGGCCACAAGCAGCAATCCCTGGGGGTAGGATTCCAGCCGGCATCCCACCCCCTTGTCCCGTGGCTGCCGGTGGTTCCCACCAGGCCCCACAGACAGGCCTGTCCCTGCAGTTCAGTGAGCTGTTGCAGGCCAGCTGGGACCTCTGGGAAGGGGTAGTGGCTGCACTGGGCAGAGTGAAAGACTGGCCACCTGGTCTACTGTCCACCTCTCGTCCCCTGACCCACCTGCCACACTTGTGCTGGATGACTCTGGATAAGCCTGCATGGGAACCTCATGTTGCATGGGGGTAATTGATAGCATCCACCTCCGAGGACTACTAGGAAGATGAAAGGGGGACATACATACAAACGTGAGAGGTTATGTGTTGATGCTAGTAACAAGTGGGAATGGTTTCACCATCTGAGAGTGGCAGTGAGAGAAGGCATTGTATAAGTCACAATCCCAAGTTCCAACCAGGTCTCCTAGATGGGCAGCACAGACATCCACTTTCCATAAGAGCAGGTGGACTCCTCTAGAGGGGGTATCTAGGTGCTGGGGCCTTGGGCACTGAGGAGGATGGCCCTCCTCCATAGTTACAAAGGCTCTGAGGGTCAGGCGGGGTCAGCGACCTTTTCCCAACCAAAGCCCTCCAGAAACAGTGAAGTGGGCCAGCCTTCCTTTGTACATTGTTCCAGGATTCGGAAAGGCAATTTGGACAAGCACTATCCAATAGAAATCAAATGTGAGACACATTTGTAATATTAAATTTTCTTAAAAACAGGTGAAATTTATTTTAATATTTTATTTAACCCAATATATATAAATTATTGGAACATGTAATCAACATTAAACATTATTAATGGGATATTTCACATTCTTTTATTATCCTAAGTCTTTGAAATGAGAAGTGTATTTGACCCTGACAGCACATCTCAATTCGGACCGGCCATATTTCAAGTGCTCAGTCACATGTGACTCAGCTACTGTAATAGCACAGCTCTGAACAGTTCCCCTCAGCCCCACTCCCTGCAGCCCAAACCAGTTCTATCCAACTCTGGCTTCAATGGAGGAACCACAAGATGATTACTTGCCTCTTGTGAATCATGACTTTCTAGGGTCTCTTGTCCTAACCCCAGAAATGCTGGCATGGCAGAACAGATAGCAAGGGAAGAAGAGTCTTTATATTCTGACAGAAGGATGCAACTCAGGAGGAAAATGTCTCACAGTAGATCGTTAATAAATGTTCTAAATACTGATTAATTCTGACACTCGTGATTTGTAATTTTTGATGAATTTCATATGGTATGAAATACCTACAATATCTACTAAGAAACAACAACAAAAAAATAGTGATATATGAAACTTAGAAGTTTATCTTGAATCTATTGTGAATGTTAATTTTTCCATTAGCTTATCTTATTAATATATATATTTTAAAGTTTTATTATAGTATTTGTAAGTATTAAATGCTTGAAGGGTACTAAAATACTTTAAATTATTCAATAATTAGGACTTTCCACTAATTCACTTAATTTCCCCCTCCCCTCTTTCCAAGCCTTCCTGTACTTAACTTTTTTCCCAAAGTTAAAGAAATTTAGTGGCATAATAACTTCAAAACTCACAATCAGGAAAGTGATAGAATGCCTAGAAATTGTTCTTTTTGGCAGAGTAATATTTTACTTTTTATTTCAGGTTTCCATCCCAGGCACAGACCACTTTGCTTCTGGAGTGAGCTGCAACATGGGGTGAGGTAGAGAAGAGAGACTTGAAGAGCTTGCCCTGGCACTCAAATACCATACCTGCACCCTAGACCAGAGTTTCTCATACTCCACGTCCACAATGGGAGAAAGTGGTATCTTTGTTTATATGCCATTTATGTGTACATGTTTATGTTTGTACATTTGTCTTATCTTCCCTGGCCATGTGCCCTTGGAGGTGGTGGCCTGGGAGAGAGTGGGCTTCCAGAAACATGGCTTGAGAGGTACCATGGTTCCTGGAGGCCCCCAAGTGAGGCAGAGCATTCACCAGGGCATGAGCATTGTTATTTGGCATTTGGGATGAGCCCCTGGGTCTCCAGGGAAGGCTTCATTCTCATGAGGGCAAGCATGCCTTTGAACTAATAACCAACTGGTATCAGCAGCCCAAGTGTCTAGGTTGAGGGTTCCCTCTGGAGGAACTAAGTGACTCCCTCTAAAGTCTGCTCTTGGGTCTGCAAAGGGAGACTGCCCCTGCTTGCAGACTTTGTTTAAAAAAATTATCCTCTTTGAATAAAATGTCTGGGATTTAAAATACTCCAGACAAAAAATGTAGAATGGTGACATAGATGAAACAAGAATGGCAAAATTTTGAGTGAGTGATGCATGCTACTATTCTTCCTAGTTTTCTTATATTTGAAAGTGTCCGTTAAAAAGTACCTTCCTTTAGAAAATACTTCCCTCTTCTTTTTCCCCCTGCTTCTGTCTTCCTGCTTAGTTTAAATTCGCTTTTCCCCTCATACTTCACCCCTGCAGGGCACAGGATATTCTGCTCCAGAGGCACGAGAGGACATCCCACGCTGGCCACTCCTGCCCAGTGTGGAGAGGAGAGGAAGCTCCAGAGCCCACCCCTACAGGTTTGCTTTTTTCAAGCCTTTTTTTGTTTGTTTGTTTTTACCCCACCGGCATCCAAAAGATGAGGACCCTATCCATGAGGGCACTTTCACCAAAGTTTTTGGTATTTATGATGAATTTCCATATGCTAATAAGAAGTTGACTGCTGACATTTTGTTTACTTCCTCTCCCTGATCTGTTGGGTGACACAGGACTATACTGAAATAACGACTATACTTAACCTTGAGTCAGTGGTGAGGCCAGCCAGGCGAGGAGGGTAGCCACATTTGTGCTCTTAATTAGAGAGCATGTGAAGTAAGACAAAGGCTGTCCCTGCTCCCAAACAGCTGCCTGGAGCAACTGAAGGATTCAGGGATACCATTTCAGATAAACAAGATAGAGAGCAGATTTGGTCTCCATAAATGGTTTTATCTGCTACTCCAGGTTCTCAGATACCTGGGACTGGGTTAGTGAGGAAAGTGCAGAATGTTCACAAGCAACTTGGATACCTGAGAAAGATTGTCCCGTCCTCCTTCCCAGCCTTTCCAGAAATTGTGAAAAGCACTTCTTAGATAATGCTACAATTTCTGATAAGTTTTTTTGTGAATCCATGTTCCCTTTTCACCCCTTTCCTCAGTCCTGAGTTGCTTTCTCAACTTTGAGGCTGTGTACTGGTGTGGGTTAGTTGTTTATTGGATACTACGCAAAGCTAAGGAACAATATTTGGGGGTTTCTCAAATACGTTCCCTTGTCCAGTCTCCAGCCCCTTTGGTAACATCAGGGTCTGAGTCTTTTGCCCAGGGTGCTGCTGCTACGTTTGTACTTCATCACATTGCCCTTTTTGTCCTTCCAGCCCAGCCCAGCTTGTTGGTCTCACGTTGGTGACTCAAGAAACCTGGGTCTTGGAGGAAGGTGTTGGGACCTTCTCATTGCCCTGTACCTCCTGGTTACTTCTTAATGCATTCGCAGGCGGAGATCCCAGGTCTCAGGCCAGAACACAGGCTGGCCACTCCTCCTCCTTCCCTCCTGGGCAATCCTCCTGGATCCGCACTGAATGCAAGCTCTCCTCTGAATCCTTTCCTGCCTGTTCTCCAGAACAGCGGCAGTCTGTCCCTCTTGCCTTTCAGGTGGTACAAAGATAACCCCTCCATATTTCTGGGACTCCCATGGCTTTGCCTCCTCTTAAAGACGGTAATCAGGAGATGGACTATCTGAGGAAATTAGAGGAAATCAGGAGTTCATGTTCCCCTCTCCATTCCCCAAGGCGGACCTGTTGCTGGCTGTTGCTGGGGCTCACAGTGACCTTTTTCCCGCAGGGCTCACGGAGCAGGGTGAAACTGGCCACAGCTCGCCTCTGGAACAACCGCAAAGCCTGACTGTGAGAAAGGGAACCCTGGAATCCGCAGACCAGTTTTTGAGGTCTCCCTCTCTCCACTCTCCTACAGTTCTCTTTTCAGGCTTCAAGAAAACTAATAATTACCTGCAGCACGAGGAGGCGAACACTAGAGAGCGAGCGGCACGCTGTGGGTCCGTCCTCATCATGTTCGAGGCATCGCAGGCGGTGGCAGTGGGAAGGCCTTATGCGTGCAGCGAATGTGGCAAGAGCTTCCGCTACAGCTCGGTGCTGCTGCGGCATGAGCATGCCCATGGCAATGGCACCCGCTTCCGCTGCCTAGAGTGCGGTGAGCGTTGTGCTGGGGCTGCAGACCTCCGAGCGCACAGGCGCGCCCACGCCGGCCAAACCCTCTACATCTGCAGTGAGTGCGGCCAGAGCTTCCTCCACATCAGCCTCCTCGACCTGCACCTGAGTGCACACAGACGGCGCAACCGCGCCCGCCCCTGCCGCCTCTGCGGCCACCGCTTCCCACACCTTCCAGCGCTGCTCCTGCATCAGCGCCGCCAGCACCCGCCCGAGCGGCCCCGCCGCTGCCCACTGTGCGCCCGCAATTTCCGACAGAGCGCGCTGCGTTTCCACCAGGCGCGGGCACACCCGTCGGGGACAACCACTGTCCCCGCTGACCCACCCCACCAATGCGCTCAGTGCCCAAGGTCCTTCCGCAGCCACGCGGGACTACGGAGTCACGCGCGTGTCCACGTGGCCAGGAGCTCCGGTGACCCCACGCCCCGGCGACCCTGCGCCGCGGACACACACCAGTGTAGTGTGTGTGGGAAGAGCTTCGGCAAGAGCTCTACACTGACGCGACACCTGCAGGCGCACTCGGGCGAGAAGCCCTTTAAGTGTCCCGAGTGCGGCAAGGGCTTTTTGGAGAGCGCCACACTAGTACGTCACCAGCGCACGCACACGGGCGAAAAGCCATACGCATGTGGTGACTGCGGGCGCTGCTTCAGCGAGAGTTCCACGCTGCTGCGCCACAGGCGAAGCCACCAAGGTGAACGGCCACACTCGTGTACCACTTGTGGCAAGGGCTTTGGGCAGCGATCGGATCTCGTGGTGCACCAGCGAATCCATACAGGCGAGAGACCCTTCCCGTGCCCTGACTGTGGCCGCCGCTTCAGCGACCGCTCGGACCTCACCAAGCATAGGCGCACACACACGGGCGAGAAGCCCTACCACTGTGAGCTCTGCGGCAAGCGGTTCACGTGCGTGTCCAACCTCAACGTGCATCGGCGTAACCACGCTGGCCACAAGCCACACAAGTGCCCTGAATGTGGTAAGGCCTTCAGCGTTGCCTCCAAGCTTGCGCTGCACCGAAAAACGCACCTGGGCGAGCGGCCAGTGGAGTGCGCCGAGTGCGGCAAGTGTTTCAGCCATAGCCGCTCACTGTCGCAGCACCAGCGGGCCCACAGGCGCGCCCGCACCACTGCCGCTTCCACTACCGTCACGGAGGCTGTAGCAAGTGCTACCCTTGTCTTTGCGGGGCTGACCGGACAGGAAAAACCGGGGCTCTTTGTGTCTCAGTTCAGGGAGACTTGCTGAGAGGCTTCTCCGAAAGGGAGTGGGCAAGCACCCAATTTGCGCCACAGGGACAGTAGAGCGACTCCGTGGGCAAAGATGGCATGGCCTTGGGCTGGTCAGTGGCTAACTTGGGAGAGTGTGGTGCTGATAACACCAAGACCATGGGTTCGGATCCCATATAGGGATGGCCGGTTAGCTAACTGGGTGAGCGTGGTGCTGACAACACCAAGTCAAGGGTTAAGAACCCCTTACCGGTCATCTTTAAAAAAAAAAAAAAAAAAAAAAAAAAGGCATGGCCTGCTGCTTCTCCTATTTCTGTTGGGCAGCCCCTCCTTCACCTGGGCTCTTGCCTCACCACTACATCTACTTCCCTGTCAGCTTTTTCCATCTTCAGTCCTTGTATCTCCTGTCTTCTCTCCCTCTGGGGTGTAGGTGCAGGGAATCAGGGAAACCCCTCAGCCCCCTGTGTGGAAGAGAGCCCAGGTATTGGTGTGTCCCATTGCTGCTGCTGTGCTCTCTGGTGTTTCTTTCCTGGTTTCCTGTCTGTGTTGTCTTCTCTTGTCCCATCTCCTTATTCCAGCCTACGTCTCCTGTCTCTCCTGCCCCAGTACTCTTGCTGTCCTGCCTTTTCAGGTAATGATTAGATTTGGCTGCAGTCACATCTCACCAGCCCTCTGGCCTTCTTGCCTCTTGGTTCCACCTGACTGTTAATCTCCCTGCTGCTTTCTCCCTCTTTCTGAGAGAGTTGTGGAGGTAGGAAATTTGCAGGCAGAGAGGGACAGTGGGAGAGCTCACTTCAGTGAAGGGCATCTCTATGCAGGAACTGCCTGCTCCCTGGGAGAGGTGGCCCACTCGTGAAGGGGGAGGGGGGGGCTCAGCAGGTCAAGATGCCTCTCAGGACAGTGTTCTCCAGCCAGGCGGAGGGATATTTGCCCTGGGACCCAGGCCAAGACCATGTGGGCCCACAAAGCCCAGCACTGTTAAGTGGAACATCAGAATGTTATTTCCAAATCAAGCTTGAAGCCATGGGGAAACAGATTCCACAAAGGGGAGAGAGAAGGATGGAAAAATTCCCTGAATTTTTTGCTTATGGCTGCTGAAATAAAGAGTTGTTTGGGTTCTAGATGCTGAGAGCTCCCTCTATCAAATCTAAGGTTGCTGTCTTCACAGACTTAGAGAGTGATCCAAGAGCCCAAGCACTTTGTAATTCTAACATCTCTTCCCAAGGTAGCTCAGCAATCTTGTACATAGGACCCCTTGATTCTGCACTAGAAGGCAAAACTTTTCAGAACCTACACATTTGGTCTTCTCAATGAATGGCAAATACAAGATGGCCCAGGACAGTATGCCTCTATTCCTGTTCCAGCTGGTCCCCTGGAGTGACTCTCCATACTGTTATAGCCTGCTCTGCTTAAGTGTGAGGAGGGGTGTCATACTCCACAGGAAAGGGCTGTAAAATGCCAAAGTGAGTCTAGAAAGAAAACTGGGCCCTCAGGGTCAGGGCAGGTGAGAGCCTGCAAAGAGGAACAGAGCCTGCACATATGCTGCATTCTAGTGGAGCCTGCTTTCAAAGTAATTAAGGATTTCTGAAACATTGGCTCTGCTCACACATGCCCAAGTAAAATACTGTTTATTCTGTCCTGTAGGAAGACTAAAGTAGTCCAGCTCCCCTAAAACCCAATCTTGCCCCTGCCCTGCACTGTTGCCACAGTTCCTGGGGACTGGGCATGTGGCGTTTCTCCTCTGGGTCCTTTCCTCCTCATTCCTTTTCAATTCCTGGGGTCTGGCCCCTGAAGCGGAAGGTAGGAGAAGAGCTCATTGCTGAGGGATCCTGAGAAGACAGTGAAGGCCTGGACTCCTCACTGGACCCTAGGAGCTCAGAGGCAGAAATGCTAGGACAGGGCTCCGAGTGGCCGGGTGACTCTTGTAGAGCTGGGAGCAAGGCTGGATGACTTTTGCTGCGATGAGCTGCAACACTGTCTGGCTTCTCAAAGCGCTTGCCACAGAACTCACAGGGGAAGCACAAGGCAGCCACCATCTCTGCGTGCTTACGCCGGTGCCAGTTCAGGGAGGCCTTCTGGCGGCAGGTGAACCCGCATATCTCACACCTGTAGCCAGGGACAGAGGAAGGCAGGGAAGGGACTCGGCCATCTTGACCTCCCCAGGGATTCCTCCTGCCCTACATTGCCTGGGTGTCCTGCGTGCTTGACTGCCAGGCCCTACCTCCTCCCCTGTGGCTCCTGGCCCTTACAACTCTCCCCCAGCACTCACTGCAAGGGTTTCTCTCCAGTGTGGATGCGCCTATGGATGACGAGGTTGCTGCTAGTGCGGAAAGATCGGGCGCAGAACTCACAGATGTAGTCCCGGGTGTCTGCAAACACACAAGAGACAGTCTAGAATCCGTCCCCAGGCTGTGGCCCTTCCTCACCCTACCCACCTGCCATCTCCGTCAGGACTGCACCACTACTGGGGGTCAGGAGGCCTGGATTCTAATTAGTTATTGTTTAAATCAGGGAGCCTGTGTGGACCTCTTTTATCTGACGGGTCATGACAATCAAGCGAGATGTAAACGCAAACAACGTGACCTCTGGCTACAAGACTTCATTACTGTCACCCCCAGTCCTGCTAAAACCACTAACTCCCAATGGTGTTCACCTCCCAGCATCTGGATCCCTATGATAGGTCTTTGTCAAAGAAGACACAAGGAATGGAAAGCTGGATCCTTATATATCGATAGAAGGTACTAGGCAGCAGCCTTGCAGAAGCCTTGAGTCAGGCATGGGAATTAGGATTGAACTCCGAACCCAAAGGACACTCCCTGGCACCTGGAATAATTTCCCCATTCAGTCGCGAATATCAGTGCCCCTCTAAGTGCCCTGTGGAACTCCCTTTCTGTAGGCAGCCAATCCCCTCTCCTCTTTTTACCACAACCTGCCCTCCCTACTAGTTCCAAAAGCACCTGCCTATTGCCCTTGATAACTACGTCTCCAGCAGCTCTCACAGGCTGCTGTAGTTTTCTCCTATACCACCAAAAACTATCTGGGTCTGCAGGAGAGAAGGTGTCCTTGCTTCTCATGGTGCCCTTCAGACTTCTGTCCCACCACTTCCCTGAAGACCTGCCATCAGACTACACACATGTACACCCCTGCAGCCTCCTCCCATGGTCCCCATCCCTCCTCAATCCACATGACTTTGACACCAGGCTCTCTACTCCTATCAGCCATTACTCCTATCGCTCATCACTCCACCCCTCTGTTCCGTGACTTCCACAGAACTCATCCCACACCCTCCTCAGCCACTACCCAGGTCACTCCCAAGAACTGCACTGCCTCGGAAATTGCAATTTCAATCATCCTGGTTCAAGCCAGAGCTTCCTACCTTGTCTGGCCATGATAATCCTACAACTCCAGGCCAGCAGTCCATTGGCCCCACCACCTTCCCACTGTCCCCCTCCCTTTCGGCTCCATTTCCACATCCGTCTTCGTAGCCTTCCCTTACTCACACTACCAATCTGCCTGCCCCCTCTCCCTCTCCCTCAGCTGCACCTGCTTGGTTAAAGCCCAAATCAGGACACACAACCCTTGGCCTGCTCCAGGCCTGCACATATGTACTGAGGGGGCAAAATCCTCCCCACAGCCTCTCCTTTCATCTATGAACATAGGTCTCAAGGGATCCCAGGTATCTGCATTTCCCTGGTCAGTTCACTCTCCCACTCTCTAGAATCCAGAAGACATTTCACACCACTTCCTCTCTCCACCAGCCTTCAACAGCCCCAGCTCAGCGGTGCTCTGGTTTTTTAACTCACCAAGAAAAGAGAGGAAACCAGGAGAGAAAACCTACATCCTCTGCTCACCAAATCCACCAGCCAACTTGCATCAGTGCCCATATATATGAATACTCAAACTGCTCTCCTGTGGCTGCTCTCCACCATGCCCCTCAAGACCCACCTCTTTTCACTCGAGGTGCCCCACCCTGCCCCAGTATCAGCAAGCCTTTCCTCTCCATGAAATCATTCCCATCTCTGTGCCCCAAGCCCATGGCCTGCCAGCTAAAACCCCATTTCTCTGCTCATCTTCACAGCAAAACGCCAAAGAGCTATCCACACTGGCTACCTCCACTTCCTAAGCTCCACTCTGCCTAGAACCCACTCCATTCTGTCTATCACACCGTGGTTTGTCAGCCCCTCTTGTCAGCACCAGCTTGTCATCTAGACAAGGAAGGCTTCCCCACTGCCACATCTGATGGCCTATTCTCACCTTACTTGGCCGGAGGCACTGGCAATCATCCCTCCCTCTGCCTGGAGCACCTTCTGCACTTGGCTCCTCAGATACCACTCTCTTTGCCTTCCTCACTGTTCATCTGCCAGCCACTTCTCACCAACTCCACTGCTACTAGCAAGTCCAGCCCATGTACATATCTCTGCAGTCATCTTATGGCTAAACACCTGGCTCTGCCCATCTGCAGTCCCCCTGTTCTCCACACAGCAACCACAGTAATCTTTTTAAAAATCAGCCATGTCCTCCACCACTCAGTACCCTGTGATGGCACACATCTCACTCAAAGCAAGAGCCAAGCCATCCTGACGGTGGTCTCAGAGGCTGCCACCACCTATGGGACCTCTCTTCCTTCCTTTCTAACCTCCTGGCCTCCTATCCCTGGAACATGCCAGGCAGACACCACCTCAGGGCCTTCCCATATGTGCTGTCTGCACACTGTAGGGTACAGGTCTCTTTTCCTCACTTCACTTAATTCTTTGCTTAAAGTATCTTCTCTTTCTACAACAGCAACTCCTGCCTCATGCTCTTCTATCTTCTCCTTCTTTTACACCTCCTCATGGCCCAGTATCACTAGAGCATACATCTCACAAGGGCTAGGGCTGCCTGCTTTGTTCACTGCTGTACCTAACATCTAAAACAGGAAATGCAGGATAGATGAGTGAGAATCCTCCCTCACAGAGCACCTCCATTACAGGGAGGTAACAGGCCCCACAGAGGGAGATCAAGTGGAGTTCCACCACTCACCACTGTGCAGCTTCACGTGCTCCTTCAGGTGTTTCTTAAAGTTGAAGGACTTCCCACAGGCTGGCTCTGGGCAGGAGAAGGACTTCTGGTGGATGTGCTGGTACTTCTTGTGGTGCTAGGGAATGAAGTGGGTGGCAGGGGGAGAAGAGGCAAAAGAATAGCTGCCTTCCCGAGAGAGACCAACTGAGCTGACCTGGCAGGCTCCTCTGCTGCTCTCCTGTCCCTCGTACTCTATCAGTTCTGGCCTAGTCCTGAACTACACTACAAGCATCATGTGCATCCCATCCTGACACTTAACTCTGTCCACACCTTATTCTGCTCTCAATTTCCATTACCTCACATTCTTGCCACACCCTCTCTCTGCAATGTCCTGCAATGTTCCTTATACAAAGTGCCTCTCAGGGTGAAACTTGTGGTTCACCTAACTATGGATTCACTGTCTGCCAAGGAGGGGAAAATAGCTTGGGGTGAGTGTGATTATCCTCTTTGATACCAGTATTAACGTACAATATCTCTCAGACTACTACTTTTTATTTAATAGCTTACCACGGGTATATATTATATGATTTTCTTCTAAATCTGCTTCAGACACAGACAGACGTGTGCACACACACATACTCTCTCTCTCTCTCAACCTAGCACACTTTTTGTTTTTTTTTTTAAAGATGACTGGTAAGGGGATCTTAACCTTTGACTTGGTGTTGTCTGCACCATGCTCTCCAAAGTGAGCCATGGGCCGGCCCTAACCTAGCACACTTTAAATGTTAACAGGTTCTTTAATCTTAACTCCCCAATGTGGAAGTATTTCTCTTTTTATCTGACCTAATGTCACATCCTGGCTCACTAAATTGCATGGGCTTTCCCCCTTCTTCATAATCCTATTTTTCCACAGTTAAACATCTGGAGGCTGCTTCACTAACATAATAGACCCTAGAATGTTTGACCAGCCCCTGCCAAATGCTCTTCTCATCCTACAGCTTCACTGTTGCTCCAGGACTTTCTTCTTTTTTCACTTGATTCCTCCTATGTCATCTTCTGTGGACAGCATTCTCTCCTGTCCTGTCTACCCATGCCTTACCACCCCTCTGATCTTTGGCCCTCCCTCAAACTCAGGATCTGCCCTTCCAAGGGCTCTGGCTGACTATGGGACTTGGGCTCTTCCCTCTCTATGCCTCAAACTTCTCATGCAATGAGGTTGCAGACAGGACCATCTCCCAGTCCTTCTCACTCTAGGACTACCTATTCGAGCAGGCATGGTGAGGCAGCCTGAGCACGGACTCAGGAGCTAGGCCTTCAGGCTTGGAACCCCAGCACTATCACATACTAGTTGAGGAGCCTCAGGCAATGCTCAACCTTTCTGTGTGCTTCAGTTTTTTCATCTGCAGAGTGGGAATAATATCAGCATCTACTCCATAGTGATGTAGTGAGGATCAAAGACTTTATACATGTTGAGTGGCTAGAACTGTTGCTAGCATCCCAAGAGAAACTGATAAATACTGCTGTCATCTCTGTGTGGTCCTTGGAGGATCCATGGAACAAGCAGTAGTGGGCAGCAGCTCTGTAAACCTGAGGCTTGTTTTTTCTGCCTTATCTACCAGTCATCTGGCTTAATGATTACCATTTATAATAAAACTCTGCATGTCCACCTCAACCCTCCTCTTCCTGGCTTCTAATCCTCCCATACCTTAGGCTCCTTTTCCTCAGTCCTTTTCCCCCACCCACCCCAGCGGTTACACAGTCCTCGCCTGTGCTCCTCACATTCAAATACTGCCGGTTGGAGAAGATCCTTCCACAGCCGGGGTAGTCACAAGGCATCAGCTCCCTTTTAGCAGCTTTCCTAGAGGAGGAGAATAAAGAGGAGCGGAAGCACTCCTGTCCTCTCTCCTCTGCCTCCTTCCTCTCAGTTCTCGCCAAAGCCCCATCTCCCCAATTCTTACCTAATTCTCTTGGGGCCGATCTGTGCAGTGTCCTCATCCAAGGCTGGAAAGGGACCAGACTGGGCCTGACTCCCAGGGCTACAGGCAGCAAAGAGGGAGCAGAGGGCCTCGAGGGAGGGCCATGTCCCAGGACACCCCTTCCCTCTCTGTCACAGATGTCAGGTTACCTGGCCAGGGTCTCAACCTGCTGGGCCACTTGAGGGGTCCCACTGAGCTCTGGCTGCACCCCAACTTCCACAGGCAGAGGAGCTCTGGAACCCATTGAGGATGCTGTAGAGCATGGCACAGCAACAGAAGTGGGAAGAGCTGCAGGGACTGGTGGTGTCTCCTCATCCTTAAGTGTGTGAGTGATAGGGTTTGGGGGTGGTCTGGGGGCATCTGGTTCACTGGCGAAAGGAGAATGAAGAGGATGAAGGCATTATCTCTGGGCACTCAGCCAGCCTCTGCCCAACCCTAGCCCCTACTCCCACCCCAGGCTCTACATTTATATCTACTTTCAGCCCTCAGTCTCCTCCAGAGCCTGATTTCACCCCTTCCCACCCCTCAGTTGAAAGCTTTCAGTTCCTTCCTCAAAGCCCACCCTGCCTTTCCCACCAACAAGTCCATCCCTCAAGTCTGCAAAGCTCTGAACTGTCAGGCCAGCTGCCATCTCCTCCCTCTCTTCCTGTGCTCAGCATGCTCCCTCAACCCCAACTTGCTCATCTGGGGAGGAGCTGTAGGTCCACAGGCTGGCATCACTGAGCACCTCCTCTTCATCCTCATCGTCCTCCTCTTCTTCCTCCCCCTCTTCCTCTCCTGGGGGTGGGAAAGTCTCTGGTGGGGGTCCTATGCCCCTGCAGGCCCAAGGAAGGCAAGCCTGAGGTTCTGCTTCCTCACCCCTACTATCCATGCAGGTCCATCTTGTCTCTCCCACCCCCATTCTCACCTGGGCAACCTGGCCTCTTGAGTCCTCTCATCATGCTCAGATTCCAAACCTGTTGGCACAGGCAGAGCCAAAGGGGAAGGAACTCTGGGCTCAAGGGATGAGGACAGTTGGAGTTCTAAGATCTGAAGTGGTGGGAGACTCTTAAGAATGAAGAGGATGGGAGGTGGGAGGGTCACAGACTACTGAAGTGGGAGGGAGTAGTTTATTTCAGAGATGATACAGTCATATGGTTTAAAAAATAAAAGTATAAAAAGTATACAGTGAAGAGTCTCCTTTCCAATACTGTTCTCCAGTCACCTAGTTCTTCTCACAGGTAACTTGGTTTCTATGTGCCCTTCCAGAGATACTTCATACATTCACAAGTATGTATTCATGCATATATTCTTCTTCCCCTTATTTTATTTCCCACTAATGACAGCATACCATACATCCTCTTCTGTGTTTTGCTTTTTATACTTAACAATGTATTTGAGGATATATTTCCTTGTCAGCATAGAATTTTCTCATTGAGAAAAGATCATTTTTAGAGAATAGGGTTCTGAGCTACAGAAGATGGGAAATCTTTTTCCTCTTTTCTCCAAAACTCTTTTCTCCCCCAGCCTACCTGCAGATTCCTGCCCACTCATGGCCTCCGGGCACCAGCTTCTCCGGGAAGTATGTGGAAGGGGAGCTGGCATGGGCGCCTCTGTAGGTATAGGTCCCAAAGAGGGTCCCCAGGAGAAGGTGTGGCCCGCCGAGCACTCCCACACAAACCCCCCATCTCGGCCCCCAGGCCCCCGAAGCCCGGGCACCAGGCTGCACTCCCGACTGTGGGCATGAGACAAGAGCACCAGATATTGCAGACCCTTGGGGGGCAAAGGCTCAGGACCTAGAAGAGTGAGAGAAGTAATCAGGCTGAGCTGGGAGGCCTCTTCCTCTCACCCTGGAAAGCTACACCAAGAGAGCCCTGTGCCCCAAACCCCAGGGCAACCTCATCCCCCATCCGGTTTACCATTCCTCAGAGCCCATACTCCCAAGGTCCTGAAACATTGCTCCCTTCCTCAGAGGCTGCTCCCACCAAACTACTCTAGGGGCCCCAACTCCCTCCGTCCCCAAACTCACTTAGGGCTCTCCCTCATCTTGGGGAGAGTGTTTCTGCGTCACACCTCTCCCTGTAGCCCCTCTTCCCTCTGACTCCTACCCCCAGCCACTCCCTACCTACCTGCACAGAGGACGCAGCCTGAAGAAGTGTACCTGCCAGTGGGAGGAGAGGAAGATCAGGTCAGGGCCCAGGTGGCCAACCACCCTCAGCCCTGGGCAATCACACACTTAAGGAGACAGACTTAAGGGCTTCCTATTCACTGGGGCCATGAGGAGGGAAGCAGGACCCTGGGAGGCCACAAATCACACAGGCCGTCCTACTCAAGTGAGAAACTTTAGGGTGGAAAAGAGCAGTGGACATCAGTTGGCCCTGGAGAGGGGGCTGCGTGCTGCTGTCCGTGCCCGCCCCCACAGCCCCTGCCCAGTCCCCTAACCGGTCCAACAGGAACTTGGCAAGCTGCGAGTGCAGGGAGAAGCCCAGCCGCTCCTTGAGGAGGCACCACTGCTCCATGTGGCCGCCCAGGCGGATTCGGCACTTGCTGCGACGTGCATCTAGCTGTCGCCGCTTCTCCCGCCGCTTTCGGGACGCATCCGTCGCTGGGGAAGAAGCCATGTGCACTAGGACCTGGGGGGGTGAAGGAAACACGCCATCTGTGCCCACTTAACCAGGGGGTCGGAAACGCGGGCTCCACTCACCACTCGTGACTCAGTTTCCTCATCAGTGAACTGGGGCAGGATTAACCATTTCAATAGCAAAGCTGCTACCGGAGCCAAACCACCCCTCCAAGCTCAAGCACTGTGGGACGGGAGGTTGGGGGACAGGATCAGTCAAAATAAAGGCCTGAGCCCTCCAGCCCACTGAAACAGGAACTATGGAGAAGGGGCGTGAGACTTTCACGGAGGAATTTCAGCTGGGGTGAGGATACAGACATTTCACCTTAAAGAGGGCTTCGGCCTTTACGGGTTCATGGGAAGGAGGGGTTGTGTCCTGGCGTGTGACTGGGGCGCTCTTCACAGTCGGGTCGAGTGGGGATAGGGCCGGGGATGGAGGTATGAAGGGCGCCCCCACCCCGTCTCCGGCCGCCTCACTTAACGCTCACAGTGCGTGAGACGTACCAACCCCAAAGGCAGCTCCCGGGCCACCCAGAGGCCCCGCCGAGGGCCACCCCCAGCCGGCCTTACCTGCGAGCCCTCACCCGCCCTCACCCTGACCGCGCCTGAA
The DNA here is from genome assembly GCF_027409185.1 of Cynocephalus volans. NCBI lineage: Eukaryota > Metazoa > Chordata > Mammalia > Dermoptera > Cynocephalidae > Cynocephalus > Cynocephalus volans. Next base: position 38,465,017 of record NC_084463.1, read on the forward strand.
CCTCCCCGGCCTCGTGCGCAGGCCCGGACAGCTGCGGAAGGACAGGGGCCCACCTAGCGCGCCGCGGCCGTTTCTCTTTTAAGAAGAAACCGTCCCCCTCGGCGACCGTGGCTCCGGTGGGGAATCGGGGCTCGGGCCCGCAGAGGCGGGGTGAGGGAAGAGTTAAGAGGCCGGCACGTACGCCTGCGCACTGGCGCCCCGCGCAACGCCTGCCGGGAACCGTGGTCCCCCGCAGAAGTCGCTCCCGCTGTAGCGGAGCCGGGCCGGAGTGGCACTTCCGTGACGAGCGCCTGCGCTGGATGACCAAGGCTGGAGGGAAAGTGGAGTAGGTAGGCTGAAGCCCTCCGACCTGTCCAGGGACGTTGCTTCTACGGTTGTTCCCGCTTTGTACTCACGTTCAGTTCCCCCCTCTCAATTGCCAGCAGCAAGCAAAAACGTGCTGCAGAATCAACCACCTTAAAAGCCCATCAGAGCCCTCTCTGGACCGCAAGGGCCCTTCAGCTACAACCCATAACCTCTGTTAGCAACAAAAGTCCTCCGAAAATTTGCCTGGATTCTCCGCTCTTTCTCACTTCCCATTCTTTTTTCTTCAGACGGCACCTATGGAGCTTTCCTCTCCACCAAGTCACTGCAACAGTGCTTTTCAAGGTCACTTGTGACCTCCATGTTGATAAGTGCAGTGGTCAATGTTGTCAGACTCTGCCCTAGACAGCCCGCCAGCCCGTGATTATGTAGATCTCTCTCTCCCTCCTCTTTTTTTTTTTTTTTTTTTTTGGCGGCTGACCTGTAGGGGGATCCGAACCCTGGGCCTTGGTGTTATCAGCACCACTCTCTAATCAACTGAGCTAACCAGCCAGCCCCCTCCCTCTTCTTCCACATGGCGCCCTCCACACTTACTTTCCCCAGACTTGACTTATGTGACTTTACACTTTCCTGATTTTCTTCCCTTCTCATTGGCTTTTCCTTTCCTTTGTTGCAACCTCCTTTCTGTCCCACTAAAAGATGGAGTGTACCCTGGCTCAGGCCCTGGACCACGTCTCTCTCTTCTGGATATTTTCTCTTCTTCGGTGATCTGATTAAGTTCCATGGCTGTAAATACATTGATGTCTCCCAGGTTTATATTTCCAGCCTAGCCCACTTTCAGCTCCAGACTCAGATATCTAATTGCCCTCTTAAATTTCCACAGTTAACTGAGTTAATACACTTAATGCATGTAAAGAACATATAACATAGAGAGCAGTGACACATGATAGCTGATATTTTCTCAAATAGAACTACGGCAAATGTAAAATGCTTGATAATCACCATCCCCTCTCCATCCCAGTAAATGATGCCATCACCCACCCACTTGCTCAGACCAAAAACCTGGTGATCCACCTCTTTTCCTTTGTGACACCCAAACCATAGATATTAGCAAGTCCTGTTGGTCCTCTCTCCAAAAACATGTCTTGAATTCAATCACTTCTGACCCTCTCTACTGCTAAAACCCCACTCCAAGATTCTGTATTAATTTTTTTGTGGTTGCTGTAACAAATCACCACAAACTTGGTGGCAGAGAACATCAGAAATTTATTTTCTCACAGTTCTGGAGGCCATAAGTCTACTTTCAAGGTGTAGGCAGGGCCACATGCCCTATAAGGGCACTAGGGGAGCCCTTGCCTCTTCTAGCTTCTAGTGGTGGACAGCATTTCCTGACTTGTGGCCACATCACTCCAATCTCTGTCTCTATGGTCACATTGCCTCCTTCTCTTCTGTGTCAAGTCTCTTTCTACCTCTCTCACAAGGACTTTGGTGAATGCATTTAGAGTCCACCCAGGTAATCCAAATTATCTCCCCATCTCAATATCCTAAAACAATTACATCTGTAAAGTGTTTGCCATATAAGGTCATCATAGCAAGTGTCTGAGATTAGGACATGGATATCCATTCCCAGGATCATTTTTCGGCTGAAAATGACCTATCATTTTTCAACACCATAATCTCTCACCTGGCCTATGGCTGCACCTTCCTAATGGCTCTGTCTCCCACTTTCACTCTTACCCTCACAAAGCAGGGAAAGTGACCTCAAAGAGCAAATCTCCTGCTTAAAACCTTTCAGCGGTCTCTAGTGCAATTCCAAACCCTTAGCATGGCCTCAAGATCCTATGTAATCTGGCCCTTGGCTGCTTCTCTGGCATCTTCTCCCACGTGTCCCCACTTTGTCCATTCCATCTTATCCTTTCCCACCTTCTTGCTATTGCTCAAGTGTGCCAAGAATGCTGGAGGGAGTTACAAGTTACTTTCTCTCTGGAGCATTCACCTCCAAGCTTTTCAGGAGATTGTGTCTTATCATGTCAATCTCAGCTCCAAGCTCACCTTCTCAGAAAGGTCCCTTTCCTCAATCATTCTCTACCCCACTGTGTCCTATTCATTTCTTTCATAGCACTCATTCTCAGAAATGATTTTAAGGATTTATCTGTTCATTTTGGTATATGATGATTGTTGACTAGTCCAGCCTTCTCTTCTGCATCCTAAACATCCCAAATGACATGATGTCCAATCGTGAACCAACCTTATGATGAACCCAGTATGTCCTGTCCATGTTCCTCTTGATTTGTGGTATCAATAACTTAACATACTTATCTGACTAGTATAACATAGGAAGGAAGATCACCCAACTTGTTCCAAATACTTTACTCATTAATGAAGGTGTAACCTTTACATCAAAAAGCAGGACTCCATAGCGAAAAAACGAAGTAACTTTATCCTTTTTCCTCCCTCATGGTCCCTTAATAGATGTCTGTAAAATCCTAGTTCCTCTGTCCCTTGGATGAAGCCACAAGCAGGTCCCATAATTCTTGTTTACTCTTAGGTAATAAAAAGTCCTTTACTTACCTTGAGACCCAAGAACATTTCTTGTCCTCTGGGTTTCCACCCTGTTCAAAATAATAAAACTCTAAACTACTTCTAATGACCAGCTCTCCAATGACCCTTTGCAAAGAAATCCTCCAATGACCCTTTGCAAAGAAATCCTCGTATTCTTTTGGCCTCTCTTAAATTTCTTACAACATTGAAGGAATGTGCCAACATTCTCACAAAAGTTTGTGAGTCCTGCAAGCAGACTGCCAACTTCTTTGTCATGGGAGGCGGAGGAGTTGTGTAAATATTCATTCTCTGCCTCTAGTGACCTTAGTGCAATCTGAGACCTTGAATTCCATTTTAGTATCCATTACAAAGGCTAAGATTAAATCTGAGCTATTTGTAGCTTTATCATTGTTGTTTACGGTCTGCTGAAACTGCCAATCCTTTTCACACGTAAAGTTCCTAAATCTTCCCTTTATGAACTCTCCTAACTAGGAACAGGCGTCTGTGTAGAGAATATGATATTTATCTCCATGAGATGTATTTTTCCTGGACTCTGCGTGGCACCCTAGACCCCTTCTCATCTCCTGTCTTGGGCATAGCCAAATCTAATAATAGTGCTGCACTCTCTGAGCCCTCAATCATCTTCCCTCTAACGAGAAAAACCACCTTCCACTCAGCAGCCGGCTGGTCTTCAAGCCTGAGAAGGAGCCTTCACAGTGGGGAAGGAAGACTCCTGGGGCGGTGTGTGCTCTCACTGTCGCTAGAGCCACAGACACCCCCGCCCCCGCCCAGGCCCCACGTATTTGCATGAATCCGCCCCCTTTGTCTCCACCCTCGTTCCCTCCAGCCACTCAGCACTCCCGGAAGCCCAATTCCGCGTGCCCTGGCCCCCTGACGATTAGTGGACGGTGCCCGCACCGTGCAGCCCGTCACGCCAGACCGCGGCTGGCCAGGACCTTCCGTAGAGGCAGGTGGTTGCGGGGGTTGGGGTGGCGCGCAATGGACGACGGGCGGTGCTCGCTCGTGGCAGGCCCAGCGGCCGGGGGACGCGGTGGAGCCTGCGAAGGCCGCTGCGGAGCGACGTCTCGTCTCAGGTGCTTGCGCAGAAGCTGTCCAGCGATGCCGCGGTCGTGCTACACGTGGTGGAGCGGGACCTTTTCTACCAAATCACTCGCGAGGTGACCCGGCTCGGGTTTGAGAGCATGAGCCGGTGCGACGAATGCGTGGCCGCGAGCCCTGCCGAGACCCGTGCTTCGTGTCCACGAGTCCCCCTGCCGGCGCGTGGCAGGCGCGTGGCTCATGCGCTGCTCGCGTTGGTCAGGAGGGCAGAGTTCCTGCGAGAGGATCCCCCGTGACTGGCCGCGCTGCCCAAAGTCTGGGGAAAACCGCGGATTTACAGATGTAGCCCGGTTATCATCCAGGCTGTAGCAGAGATCCGTGCACCTGTGCCTTGGGTGTGTGGCAGAATAAATGTTGTTTCCAGTGAAAATGTCTGTGAAAGAAGAAAACATCTGAAAGACAGGCATGGCAGTCGTGGGTACAGGAAAAGGCCTACGCAGACGTGGGAAGTTAGAATCCAGTCTCCTGGACACTCCTGCTGCCTCACCCCCTGGTGAAGATGGAAGTAAAGGGCTATCTGATTTGTTCTAAGTAGAAGAGCCTGGCTTCCTGTGTGCTATCTTGTGGGGTGGAATGCTTCACTTGGTGGGTTTAATGTGTGAGAAGAGCTTAGAAGATGGGTTTCCTCTGATGGAAGAAGCGCCTGTCCTTCCTCTCTTGTGCACTTCCCTTTCCCAGTTCAGTGTTTCTCTTAGCCATCTTCATCCCTGTGCCAAGCCTTTGCACTCTTGCGCATTTGTGCATTCAGATGAAGAGAAATCAGAGATGAAAAAGCCAGAAGGGCAAGTGGAGGATGCTGAAAAACACTAGAGGGTCACCTAAGCCAGGTTTGCCAGGGGAAGAGAAGCCTGAGCAGAAAGAATCATCTTCCTAATCCCACTTTATCCTGCTCTGCTTCCTGTGTTTATTTTCTTACCTGTTTTCTGTTTCGTTTTATTCTCTCCATTTAGTGTTTCTTCTCTTGTTTTACTTCCAACTACCCTTTCTCCTCCTCTCTGGCCCTCTCCTGGCATATTCTTGCCCCCTTTTTCCCTCCCGTTTGTCGTCTCCCCTTTTCCTTGCCTCCTCGTCTCATCTCCCTCTGTACCTAGAAAGTTTTACATTTGGAACAAAAATGGATCCAACCGTTCCTTTTCTGCAGTCTTCTAGCATCAAACTTTTAGTACAGAAGAATTGCTTAGCTACCAACAATTCTGAAGACTTTTCTAATTCTGTTCTTATCCCATTCCCCTTCTGGTCTGTTCAATCCACTCATCAGACTATATTTGGGTTGTTCCCAAGATCTCTTCTTGCTTCCACCTATCAGGATCTGGTAGATGTTGCGTTACCCAGACTGCTCATTCAGCTGGTGAGAACTGAAGCCCCTTCCACCAGTGAGAATGGGAAAATAAGGTTGGAACCAGAGAATTCTCTCCCTCCTCTTTGTCAGTGTTCAGTTTACTCTCTCCAGGAACACTTAAAACAGCTCCCGGCTAAACATCCCATTTGGAGCCCTGAGCAGAATGCAGTCTGCTAGAATGATCAGCATGACAGCCCCTGGGCCTACATTTAGGCTCTCCAGGAACGCATGCAGAGTCTAACCACACCATCCATTTTCTCTTAAGCCAAACCCTAATGAAAGATACTTTACCTTAAAAGCTAAATGGTCAAGACTTGATCACAAAGCATCTCCTCTTCGAATCCTAGAAGCTTGCTATAGCTGTGTGCAAAAATGGGAAAGGAGGTAAGGAGATAGATAAGAAAAGTGTTTGGTGTCTGAGGACATGTGTTGAGTAGAACTTTTGTTGTAAGGCCTGCCTCTGGTATGCCAGCCTTCTCCCTGGAAGTGAAAACACTCAGAATGATGCCCAGCACATGCCTGCCCCTCAGTCCTCTCTGCCAGGAAAACCCAAGTCTAGCTACTACAATTATTGAGATGAAAATGATCCATCAGAATTTAGATGACTACAACATCCAGCATTTCTCTTTATTAACTGAAGCCTTGATATTCTGAAGACAGTGATTTCAGACAAGAAAAGAAAAAACTGAGATCTAGGTGGACACTGGGAAAAGGAAATAGATTTGAAAGTTGTTTGGTAGCAAGTGAGAAGTGGATGGTGTTGAAATGAGGAGTGTATGACAAATTTGTTAGCAGTGAAGTGGTTTGTATCTCCACTGAGACTTAAATAACGCTATATTACCTTGGAAGGCTTTAAAGTGATGACAATGGAATGAACAATAAATTGGGGGTGGCCGTGGGGAATGCCCTTTGCCCTGCCATGTGCGCCATTGCAGTTCAGCATGGAGAGAGAAGTAGGGATGACAGAGCACTGTGGGAGGCTTCAGGACCCTTTTTCTCTAACCAGAGCATTTCGACTTTCTGAGTCCCCCCACCAGCACCATATATTGGGACCTAGCAGATGGCAGATGTGTTGCTTTTTGGGTCTTCCAGGCTCTCCAAGGCTACCACTAGCTGGGGGTCTGAATCTTGCTGACCTATCAAAGCTCTAAGTTTATACTGGGGAATTCTCATTGCCTTGGGGGAGGGCATATTTCTGGAGAGCAGGAAAGGGAAAAGGGAAGGTCAACAGAGCAGAGACACTATAGGCTTCATCCTCTCCCTTCAGCCGAGCCTCCTATAAAACAATAAGATATCTTTACACAAGTCTAAGAGCATTTTTATCTTGTACATCTGCAACTACTTCCAGGAGGCAAAACAGTAAGAAGGCAGCCCAGTGGAGCTAGAACCGGAGCCAGGGTGAGCAGCAGTCAGGCCAGGAAGACCGTACAAAACCATACCATGACTAGATACAACCTGCTAACAAGAAACGGCTACTAGCCGTAGTTCTAGAAGGCCTGCAAGGCTTCTGAGAGATGGCCAAGACAAAATAAGGATGACGAGTTTTTTGAAAAATCAAGATATGTAGAATTTTCCTATTCTAGAGAATGTTCAAGTAGCTCTTTGTGCTCTGTGGAGGTGGGGAGGGAGGGAAGGAAGAGATGAAGCTGCTGTGGAGACAGGTGAATACATGGAGGGAAGGAAGCCAGACTGGCAGGTCTGTAGTTAGCCAGATGGGTGGAGGAAGATGGTCACTAAAGACATGTTTACCTACTTTAATGCTTATTCCAAGGGCAAGGAGGGGAAAAAGGGATAGGTGGGGAGAGATTTTACACTGCCAGTACCAAAGGGAATAGGGTGTGATTGGTGTAGGTTAGTAGTGTCACTCCCCTGGCACACACCTTCATTGTCCTTGTCCCCTCTCCTTCAGTCTTAATCACTTAGCGAGAAGTCTTTGCTACTGTCCCTATGGATGCACTGTCTCCCATCTGAGACCAACTCTCAGTTGGGTACAACTCCCCACCCCCACCCCACTCTAGCCACATCCATGTTCTCTATCATTGTTCTCTTAAGGAGTTCTTAACCTGGGATCCCAGTGGACAGAATTCAGAGGCCAATGAATTTGGATGAAAAATAATACACATCTTACTCTTCACTAACCTCTAGCTAAAATTGGGCATTTCCTTCCATTAAGAAAGCAAAACACAGTAGTATTAGCAGGACCTGTTGTCATGAATAAAAATCAGAGATATTTTTACATCATATTACAGTTGTTGCAGATATTTCAGAATGTAATTTATACTCATCACTAATTCAAAATAAAAGTTATTAGAATGCTACTATATCTTATTATTTAAGATGTTAATAAATAAGTACACATATTACTATATCACAAATGTATTCTTTTAATATTTTAATATTTTGATAACAGAATTTCAATATAATTAATTTCTTTTGTAATCCTATATATTTTCTCATACATTAAAAAACATGGGGAAACTTTCCTCAACATCATAAAGGGCATTGATGAAAAGCCCATAGATGACATCATATTCAATGGAGAAGACTGAAAACTTTTCCTGTAAGATCAGGAACAACCCAAGGATGCCCACTTTCACCACTGCTACTCAACATTGTACTGAAAATTGTAGCCAAAAAAATTAGATAAGCAAGAAAAAGAAATAGAAAGCATCCACTTTGGAAAATAAGTACAACTATCTCTATTCACGTATGTCAAAAAAACAGAAACAAAAATAAAGAATACACACAAACTACTACTAGTTTAGCAAAATTGCAGAGAAAGAGATCAACACAAAAAATTCAGTTGAGTTTCTATGTACCATCAATGAAGGATCCAAAAAGGAAATTAAGGAACAATTTCATTTACAATAGCACCCCAAAGAATAAAATACCTAGGCATAAATTTAACCAAGAAAATGAAAGACCTTTATATTTAAAACTGTAAAACATTGGTGAAAGGAATTAAAGATGACCTAAATGAATGGAATTAATCGAGCAGAAGAAAGAATATGGGAACTTGAAGACAGTTTATCTGAATTATACAGAAAAAAAAAGTGAAAAGGAGTAAAGAAAAGGTATGGAATTTATGACACAGCATCAGAAGAACAAATGTTCAATGCACGGAGTTCAAGAATGAAAAGAGAAAGACCAACGGGTAGAAAGCTAATCTTACACAGCAAGGAACTAGTAAAGGAAGAACAAACTCAACCCAAACTTACTAGAAGGAAGGAAATAACAAAGACCAGAGCAGAAGTAAATAAAATAGACACTAGAAAAACAATAGTAACATCAATAAAACTAAGTTTGTTTTGTGAAAAGATTAACAAAATTGATAACTTTTTTGCCAAACTAAGAAAAAAAGAGAGAAGACTCAAATAAAAGTCAGAAATGAAAAAGGAGATGTTACAACTGATACCACACAAATTCAAAGGATCATAAGAGACTACTATGAACAATCATATGCCAACAAATCAGGAAGAAATAGAAAATCTGAACAGACCAATAACAAATAAGGAAATTGAGTCAATAATAAAACATTTCCCATGAAAAAAAAAGCCCAGAACCTGATGGCTCCATTACTGTATTCTACCAAAAAACTTAAAGAACTAATAACAAATTTCCAAGAACTTGAAGAAGAGGAAATACTTCCAAACTTATTTTTCGAGGCCTGCATTACCCTGATACCAAAGTCAGAAAAGGACACTGCAAAAAAGAAAATTACAGGCCAACATCCCTGATGAACATAGATGCAAAATTTTTCAACAAAATACTAGCAAACCAAATTTATCAGTACATTAAAAAGATCACTCACCATGATCATGTAGCATCAATCCCTGCGAGACAAGGATGGTTCAATATATGCAAATCCATAAATTAACAAAATAAAGGACAAACACTATATGATCAAAATAAAATAAAGAACAAAAACCATATCATCTCGATAAATGCAGAAAAAGCATATGACAAAATTCAACATCTTTCATGATTAAAAATTCTTAACAAATTCAGCATGGAAGGAGTGCACCTCAACACTATAAAAGTTGTATATGACAAACCCACAGCTAGCATTATACTCAATGGTGAAAAGTTGATAGCTTTTAGGAACAAAGCAAAGCACTATCACCGCCTCTGTTCAACATAGTACTGGAAGTACTAGCTAGAGCAATTAGAGGAGTGAAAAAAATAAAAGGCACCCAAATTAAAAAGGAAGAAGTTCAGTTTGTTGCTGTTTGCAGATGACATGATCTTATATATAGAAAACCCTAAAGGACCCAACAGAAAACTGTTAGAACTAATAGATAAATCCAGTAAGGTTGCAGGATACCATGTTGATATTGCTGGATTCCTTTTATTTTTTTTCACTCCCCTAATAGCAATTTTGAGGAAAGAGAACAAAGCTGGAGGCATCACACTACCAAAAATAGGCACACAGACTAACTGAACAGAATAGAGAGTCCAGAAATAAAGCCACACTATTACAGCCAACTGATTTTCAATTAAGGTGCCAAGTACACACAATGGGGAAAGGATAGTCCCTTCAAAAAACAGCATTGGGAAAAATGGATCTCCAAATCCAGAAGAATGACATTAGACCCTTATCTTAAATAATTGATTTCTATATTGTATACCATACACAAAAATCAACTCAAAATGGATTAAAGACAAATGTAAGTCCTGAAACTGTAATAGGATTAGAATAAAACGTTAAGGAAAAACTCCATGGCATTGGAGATCCCCTCCCTAGGAATCTCATTGGATAACCGGGGAAGAATAACCCCCTGGAGGGACTGGAGAGACCTTTTCACAAGATAATATCTGTCTTTCAGTCTCATCTCCTAATAAGCATTTACCATCCCTCAAAAGAATTGTCTACATCCCTCCCCTTTCCTCTCCCCTATGAAAATCAGCATATAAACTTCTGTACTCCAGTGGAAATTGGGAACTTACTCTCTTGTGATTCCACAGTGTATTGCCTCCTCCCATCATGTTAATATAACACATTTTGTTATGATTTTTCTTCATATTAATCTAAATTTGTCAGTGATTTTTATTAAGGAACCTTTAGGGGTGAAGAGGAACTATTCTCTTGGCCCCTACGGTGACTACAGTTAATAATAAAGTATTATAATATATTTAAAAACATTAAATTATCAAATGTATAATAACGTCTTTGGGGGATTACCAAATGCTGATGGCATGTGTGCCTTTAATTGATTTCTATTGATTTGGCTATTTTACAACTCTGCAGGGGTAATGTAGAAAACTAATAGTAATGGAAATGGTTTCTGTCTGAGAGCAGGGCCAAGGATACATGTTCATAATAATGCAAATAAAATTTGTCAAGAGATGCAACAGATTTCTCTCTGGTAGAAAAAAAAAAAGATAATCCCAAAGTAGAAGCCATAACTTCAAACATCACAATATATTACCCTTAGGATATTAACCTGCCTTGCATCTGTTAACCTCTTTTCAGCATTTGTTCAGCTGAATGATTATTTTAAAAATCTCTTAAATTTTTTCTTGGTATTGGTTGTAACATCGAAGACTCTCTCCTTGACTAAACTTTAGTTAGGTTTCTCTGAATACTCTTTTCTATCAGGCCCCCATACTGTCTTTGGCCTGTCCAGCCCAGTCTTAGCAAAGAGTCCTGCTAAGTCACTTCAGTGAGAATCCATTTCCCCCACCCCAACCCTCCCCACCTCCCCCATCCCCCGATATCTGATCAAGTTCCTTATCCTTCATCTTTAATGTCTAAGTCCTTGGCCTGCTTTTAGCAAGAATCCTGTAAGGCCTGTTTAGCGAGAATTCCCTTACACTTGATGTCTCCTTTTAGCAACTTTCCACCCACTGACCCCCACTCTGCTCTTTGCTATAAATGGCCCGATATTTTTGTTGTATTATGTAGTTGAGTTCGCTCTCTCTCCCCTATTGCTATACCCCTATTGCAATAGTTTGAACAAAGTCTTCCTTAACGTTTCGACAAGTGTCAGAATAATTTTTTTCTTCATCATTATTTGCCTGCGCAATTAACTGCCTGGAGAACAGTGTCGGCGGTAAGTCCCTCAGGGCAGTCAAAGTATTTCCGACAGCTCCGCGGGGAACTGTAGGCGAGGCAAGAACTGCTCTAACACTGTTCGGACCCAGACGGGTCACTGGGCAGGCTGCCCTGGTGGCAACGATGGGGAAACGCGGTGGGCTGGCTTAAGTAGTAGGATCAGTAAGAGAAAAATGGTATTCGCGTGTCAGGATGGCCGAGTGGTCTAAGGCGCCAGACTCAAGGTAACCACCTTCCCTCCCGGGCTTTCTGGTCTCCGAATGGAGGCGTGGGTTCGAATCCCACTTCTGACACATCGTTTTCATTTTTTTCCCCTTAACAGACCTAAGAACTTTCCCAGGATCTGCTGACTTTTTCTTCCCTTCTCCAGGAAGACGGCTACGACTACACTGTACCCGTCGCCTCTGTTCTCCACTGCCCGTTTGTCCGTTTGTGCAGCAGTTAAATGGTTGCTTAGTAAGGAGACGGAGACGGAATCCGCGACCTCGTGAGCGGTGAGTGGAAAGATCCAGCCAATCATAGTCTCGCTCACAATTACGTCATATAATAGTGGCTTAGTCTAGTATATCCGGAGGGGGAGGCTAAGTCTTACCCCGCGGTGTAGTGGTGAGGGTTCCACCCTCCCGCTGCTGCGTCCTCGGTTCGATTCCCTCTCCCATGGAAGCCTTTCCTTTTCCTCCCACTTTTCTCTGGGGGTTTATATCCTTCTCTTTGGGCAGAGATGTTTAGTAGAAACCAGACTTACTGAGGTTTACTAGCGGCAGAGATGTTTAGTAGAAACCAGACTTACTGAGGTTTACTAGCGCCGGCTGCTTGTCCGGCATTGACCTTTACCTACTGATATCTTAAGAAGAGAAGAATGATTCGGGCAGCACAAAACGATCCCTAAAGATCGCGCTGGAGCCACCGGCAGTGCGTGGTTTTAGAATTATGGCACCGAGTGTAAAGTATCTCCCTGGGTGTCCAAAGACCGTTAGGAAGGCACCTGTCTCTGGAGGGGGCGGGTCCGACAGGACTTGAGCTCCTCTCAGTGGCTCCAGTAATTGTCGTTATGAAGTCAGGTGATTCTCTCCGACCCGAACACCTACCTTTCTATTTTGAAAATAGACAGAAATAATTTGAAATAATGCCACGACAAACGCGGTGTCCTTTTCACCTAGATTCGACACTGCTTGATATTTTGTCACATTTGCTTCGTCTCTTTCCCTTTCTCTCTCTGTCTACCGCTTTCTTTCTCTCTCGGAAGATAAATGATAGATGGATAAACATAGGTATAGCTTCCCCTGTCCCCCACGCATTTGAAAGTCGCAGACATGACGTGACACCATGTCACACCTAAGAAAATTGACATTAACATGACATTGCACACGAGTCCACATTCAAATTTCCCTCAATCGTCCCCCAAATATATTTTATAGATGCTTCTTTACTGTTTTTCTAGGAACTTTCATTGCCCATTTTTTATTGGGACCCCTGTGGAAAATAATAGATTTTAATAATTAAAAACACGTAAATCACATTTAAGTTCTGTCTTAACATTTTTATAGAATTTGGAGCTGCCATGCCTATTTTGTTGTTGTTTTCCAAAGTTCATTTCTCCCTGGGCACTTTTCTAGACCTCCAGGCGGGGCTGTGTTATCATACACTCTACCTCCCTGCTAGCTATGACCCAGCTTCCCAGAATGATCACAGTCCTGAGGACAAAGAGTCTTACCCCTGCTTTCCTGTGCACCAGCGTGGGCTTCTGCGTAATCTGGCCCAGTGTAGAGCCTAGCACAGCGAGCAGCAGCTAGATTAGCAATCAGGTTGAGCTGAGCTCAAATCCTGCTGGTTCCTTTCTAGCTGAAGGTAAGTTGCTTCTCTTCTCTAAACCTTAGTTTTCTCATCTGTAAAACCAGCCAATCAAAGAATGAGAAAGAGAATGAAATTTTATCTAACCTTTAAGTTATATTTTTAAATCTTACCTGATCGTCAAACTGAATTGAAAGGAATCTATGCATTTGTAACAACAAAGGGAAAGGAAAAAAAAAAAAAAGAAAGAAAGAAAGAAAGAAAACCTGGACAAACAACTTCATGTGACTGTGATTTCCTGTAGTGGTAAAATTAGGAAAATTTTTAATTTTCTTTGTTGTAATTTTATGCATATGCTGAATTTTCTACCATGAGTAAAGTTTATTAGTAGAAAAATAATATGCTTTACTTGAAAAGCTGCTCACATATTACTGCAAATTAACTTAAAATGAGTCATAGATTGAACTGTAACACACCTAAAACTACAAAACTTTTAGAGGGAAATATAGGAGAAAATCTTCAGGACCATGAGCTTAGTGAAGAGTTCTTAGACGTGATACCAAAAGCATGATCCATAAAGGAAAACATTATTAAATGAGATCTCATCAAAATTAAAAACTTGTTCTGTGAAAGGCCTTGTTAAGAGGATGTAAAGATAACCTATGGTCAGAAAAAATATTTGCAAACCACGTTTGTGCCACAGGACTCATATCTAGGATACACAAAGAACTCTCACAACTCAACAGTAAAAGAGCTTAACAACCCAATTGGAAAATGAGCCCAAGACATGAGAAGACATTTAACCAATGTAATATGTGAGAAAACATTCAACATTGTTGAAGTACAAATTAAAACCAAAGTGAGTCACTAATTGTTTCAGAAACACAAAAATCAAGAAGACAGATAAGCTGAGCATAGAATAAGCAAGAAGATTTGCAGTTTTATCTGAAGTTAGGTGAAGATTTTGACCAATTTGGATCAGCATTTGTGATCTCAGGCAAATATTTAACCTCTTTGAGAATCAGTTTTTCTCATGTAACATAAAGTAATTTTAGAATATGTACACCAGGGATTGCTATAATAACATGGAAAGTACTGAGTGTGTTGCTAGCTACACAATTTCCTCTCTATAAGTTCCTATGTACTCAACTTCTCTTAAAATTCACAGTCATTGGAGACGAAGGAGTGGAGGTAGCGAGGGGAGCTAGAGCTAGACCCAGATTAAAGGAATAATAGAAGATTGAGGGATCCCAGAGGGCCTTGGAAGGCAAGGGCCTCTCCAGCCCTCAACACTCAACAATAAAATTATTCAATGCCACCTAGAATATAGATAAAACACTTAGGGATAGGCTTAAATGTAACATGTACTTTATTGTTTTAATCACTCTATGACATCTTGTTGTTTTTGAGACATTGCTAATAAATCCAAGGTCATAGGTGGCCAAATATTCAAGGAACTGCTTTTCTTGGACTTAGGTGGCACCTCTTGGTCTGGCGTCTTTGGATAAGGATGGAGATAAAGTGAGATAGTGAGTTTTCAGTCTTTTCCTGGTGGAATTGGGTTTCATGAAGTTGGCTATAGGTCACTTTTGGAGTGAGGCTTTATTGGATCCCTGGGGTCCTTTGTCAAAGCCAAGCCCATGGCCTCTTGGATGCTCCTAGTGGCTCTGAGCCCTGATTTGATGGCCGTGTCAATCCAGCCATGGGGCAGGGCTGTGTGCTTACCAGCAAAGTGGACCCACCCTTCTGGCCAGCAGAGCTCCTGGGCATAGTCTATATATTGGCAGGGGTTGAAGAAGGTGAAGCCGCCCATGAAATAGGGGTCCTGGCTCCAGTGCTTGATCTTGGAGTAGGGGAACAAGGCCCAGAGCTCCTCTTTGGGGTGGTCATGGACAGCGGCCAGGTCATCCAGGATGACATCCACCACCTGGACATGGTCCATGGCAGCAAAAAACATGGAGTCACCGTCCACAGTATAGGAGGCCAGGATGACCCCTATGCCATTGGGGAAGATGTGATTGGGGTAGTAGATGAAGCGGGAAGGCCAGTAGGTACTGGACTTGCCACTGAAGATGCTGTTGCATTCCCAGAAACGCTGCGTGCAGGCCAGGATCACTTTGGTGGCGCTGCTGTAGTGAACAGAATGCAATACATCCTCCTTGTCTGGGGAGAGAGGCAGCCGAAAACAGAGAAGCCAGGCAGCCTTGGCTGTGCTGGCCACCACCGCACAATCGGCGGTCAGACGAGCCTGGGGCTGCAGAGGGTCGGGTGTTTGGCGGACGATGTGGATGCGGTCTCCAGATGTCTCCGATTCCTCTGCTGGTGAATGGAGGTGGACTGTCCCCAGCAAAAGGGCATTGTCCAGGGCCTGGGGGAGCTGGTCAAAGCCCCCAATGATTTCATCAAACCTGAGATTAAGCAGGCAAAGGAAGGAGAAAGAAGCCCGTTGATGGACAAGGCCATGCAGAGGATTGGTCCTTTGGACTGGGCAGAGGCTGAGTCTTCTAATAGTCTTGCTATTGTGTCTAGTAGTCTTGCATGTGTGCAAGGGAGATAAGCATTGGGCCACCCACTCAGGGTGGCCCTTAGCTCCAGGAAACTAGAAAAAGGCATAGATTTGTGCCAACAATCAGAAAAATGCATCCCCCGTGGGCATGCGCAACCCCTTCTGTCCCTTTGGTGGCCACCTCCATGCAGAATGCCTGGCCTCAGGTCTGATAGAGAACATGGGCTTCTACGGACATGCTCAGCCCCTTCCACAATGCCCCTGGAGAGAGCCCAACACTGGGTGGCCCTCAAAGAATGCAGCCTTAGCATTATTATCCCCCACTTGGTTAGTCTTAAAACCCCCTTGTTTTCCATTCACCCTCTGTGGCAACTCTTGGCTTGAATTTGAACTGATTCACCCTGAGAAAAAAGGCTGGGGAGAAGTGGAAGGAAGCAACTGGGGAATGAAGAGGCCTGAATGCTCAAATCACTAAATCTATCAGGGCTCACCAGCTCAGTTGCCCTCTTATAAATGTCTTCAGTCTGTTTTGTCTGAATCCTGTCACAGAACTCTGAGTGAAAGTAAATCCCAGTTTATTTTATTTTTGTAGCCAGAGATTGCATGGTCAGTGACTAGGGGTTTGATGGACAGGGTGTGTGTTAGGTGCCCCTGATACAACTTCCTGGGCTGGAAGTTAACAAGTGCCCCCTGCATGGACCCCTGAAGCAGAGCTGAGGTGACAGTCTATGTAACAGAACAGGTGAGGCTCAAAGCAGAGCAGATCTGTAGCCTCCCGATATCCCCTTAGTCAGTGGTTCTCAAAGTGGGGTGCCTAGAAAGGCAGCAGCAGCCTCACTGAGAATATGTCAGAAATGCATAACTCTGTCAGACCTACTGACTCTGTGGGGGAAGGTCCAGCCATCTGTGTTTAATAAGCACCCTTCCACCTCCAGTGATTCTGAGGCTCACTGGAATTTGGAACCTCTTGCCTCCCCCATCCCTCACTCCCTTTGGGATTTTCACCTGATTTATTTAGTTTTTTCCTTCTACCACTGTTCTCATTGGTAACTGGTCAACCCATGCTCCCCACCCCATTACCCACCAGGGCTCCTGGAAGGAGATGCTGTCATGCAGAGTTTCTATAAAGGCTTCATAGTAGCCAGCATCTGTATTCAACAGGTCCCCGATCATCTGCACGGCCCCAAGGCTCAGGTTCCCCACCTTGATCAGGTACTCCTGCAACCATGTGCAAGGAGAGAAGGTAGGTAGGTCAGAATGTCCAGGGAGCCAACATGAGAGCTCTTGCTTCCCACCCCAGGATAGGGAGGAACAAAAATGGACAGGGTGGAATGGTAGATGTGCCCTCAGCTGGGGCCCTAGGGACTGCCGAGGGACTACCTTGCACTCAGAGCTCTGAAGATGGTTCTTGAAATGCTCCCTGGTCCTAATAATGCAGAAAATAGCCAATATTCTGGGTCACTTCCCACCTACAGACACTCTTCTGAGCCCTTCACTTGTATAATCCTCATATATAATCCTGAGGACTCCTGTTTTACAGATGGGGAAAGTGAGGGCCTGTCTTCATGTCCACCTACAAGTATATTAACCCCAGCCTGGCTTCTCTGACCTGCCTCGTAATGCCAACCCAGGAGGAATCTGGGTAGTGAGTGTTTCTTTTCACTCTGCTCTGACTCCCTAGATCTACCCCTACCATCCCACTGTCCCGGCCACCCCTCCAGCAAGTGATTGTGAGGTTCTGCTTCTGATGCACCCATTGATCAGTGATTGTACACTGTGCTTTGCCCCTGCTCTGTTCTCCCAGGCAAGGCCAGGGAGGATATAACAGAGCTGCCTGGAAGATCTTCACTGTTTAGGGTGTCTGACCATCTGGTCCAGCTAGGGCTGAGGGGTGTCGATGGCCAGTTTAGTCCCCTTGTCACCAGTGTGTGCAGGCCTGGAGGCTGGGCAACTGGGGAGTAGGCCTGAAAGGGGCCATCAGGATGGCTGGGCCCTGCCATCCTAACATATGCCTGGGCAAAATGCCTTTTACAAACATGCTTGTTTAAACCAGATATGAGACTGCAGGACCCCATCATCCCAGGGACAGCAATGTCAGAAAGTGCTCAGAGACATACTGGTCAATAAGACCTTCAACTTGGACAATCTGGACCCAGAGAAGTTGGTCAGCTTCCGAGTGAGGAAATTAGTTGCAGGGGGTGGATGGTGGGGAATGGGACACTGGGGATCATTTCTGGCTCATCTTTTTCACCAATCCCTGTATCTCCTTTTCTCCCTCCCTCCCTTTTGAACATTGAGTATACAATAGCCAGACCACATATGACAATAGGACTTTGACCTACAACCTTTGAAAAAGCAAACAGCCTAGGAAGCCAAATCACAGCCTAGCAGCAATCAACCTAGGTCTTGGTCAATGACTATCAGCTTCCCTATTTTTGCACTCCCTCCTCTGCTCAGCTTCCAACTCAGAACCAACCAGAGAAATCCAAATATCCTCCCCTAGCCAATGACCCAGGTGCCCACCCTTCTAGTTAGCTGCCTCCAGTTTCCCTACGCCAACAGCCTCCGAACAGTGCACATCAGAAACCTTCCCTGTTTTCCACTATATGTATACAAGACTTTCCCACACCTTTTCCTGCCTTTGAGCTTCTGCCAAATGCAAGTGGTGGTGGTTGACCCCCTTGATACAGCAAACTGTGAATGAATAGTCTTTGGTTACTTTCCTTTGGGTGGATTATCTTTGTTTATTTCCTTCCTTTTCTTACTCTCTTCTTCCCTTCCTACTTTTCGTTCTTCCCTCCTTCCTTCCTTACAGTATGATATGATATTTTGGTGGAAAATAAATCAGGGAAGGGCAAATAGGAAGTGACTTTCAGGTGGAGAAGGGAAAATCTCAATTCCAAGGAGACATTTGAACCAAGACCTGAAGAAGGTGAGGGGTAAGCCATGTGTACATGTGTGGAAGAGCATCCAGACAGATGGAACAGCCAGTTTAAAAGCCCTGAGAGTTTTTTCAATGGCATAGTTAATAAATAACAAGAGGTGCAGATAAGCAACAGAGGACTCTTCCTTCTTGGGGAACCACGAGCCATGGGAAGGTTTGGAGTGGACCTAGGAGGACATCTGTGTGCAGGGAGGGCAAGTCTAAGGCTGAACATCCCCTCTCCTGCTACAAGTCTGGGAAGGGGGTGGTGGTTCTGCCGCAGTTTCTGGGGAGCTGTGACAGGATGGGATGTGAGCAGCAAGAATCGGGGATGTTGGGACTGGCCTTGGTGGAGTAGGAGTCATACTTCTTCAGCACCTGGCTGCAGCTACTCCTCTCCAGCTCCTCCACCACCTGGGCATAAAGGAAGGAGGGAAGAAGGGTGTGTTGATGAAGGTCTGCTCGGTACATGCCCTTGACCCTGCCCCATCCAGCCCCCATGTTCCATGGTCATTTGTTCACTCTCTTCTACTTGTGTGTGTCTGAGGCTTGCTTTATATGAGTCCTGGGCTCCAGGAATGTGTCTCACAACCAGACTGGTGTTTCCCATAATGGAAACTTCACTTCCACCCTTAGACATACTACAGGGTATGTAAAAGTAGGAGCAAGGGCTCCCCATCGGCCTTGGAGTTCCCAGAGGTGGGAAGTTTACCTCCTTCTCCTGTATTGGGGACATTTCTGTATGCCTCTGAGGCCATTGTGAATGTCATGCATGCTGGAGGGCTTGGCCCTGCTGAGCCATTGAGTGAGGCTGGACCAGAGTCCAGGAGCTGGGCACACTTATGCTGAGCTGAAGCAGGACAATGCTTCAGCAAAGGTAGGACACTTGGGCAGAGGCCTCCCATGAGCAGTGTCTGTCCCATGAGTCAGGCTGTCACGCCAAGATACCCTTGGGCCAGGGGTCAGGAAATACAAAGGCACTGTCAAAGCTGGGTAAACATGGGTATAGTGGATTGAATTATGTCCCCCGCAAAATCCTTGAAGGTTGAGTTATGTCCCCCAAGTTTTATGTATTAGAAACTTAGCCCCCACTGTGACTGTTAAGAGGGTAGGAAATCCTATTACGGTAATTGAAAGGTGGAGACTTAAAGAGGTGATTGGATTGTAGGACCATGCAGTAGTGAATGCATTAAAAATGGTGGCCAGAGACATGGTTCTGAGGCTTTAGAAGAAGAGGAAAGTCTGTCTTTCTCTCTCTCTCTTGCTCTCTCTGCTTCCACCATCTTGCAATGTGAGACCCCTGAGTCACTTCCGCCACCACCAGATGGACTTTGGACTTCCCAGCCTCAGAAACTGTAAGCAATAAATTTCATTTTCCTTATAAATCACCCAGTTTCAAGTATTTTGTTATAAGCAATAGGAATAGACTAATACAACAGGCCAGACAGAAAAAGGCGGACAGGTATTGTAGGCAGGAACCAGCATTGTTTCTCCTCTTTGACCACATATCTATAAAGATGACTATAATTCTGGCACAGGCTATGTGGCTGGCACAGTTCTTATCACTGTACATGCATCCTTTCACTTAATCTCACAATCAATCCAGGAGACAGGCTCCAGTACTATGGTCATTTTACAGAAACTGGAGCACAGAGATGGCAAGTGTCTTGCCCAGGGTCACACAGCACATTCAAATCCAGAGTTCAGCTTGTGGGTCTCTCTCTGCCTTACCCTGGATCTGCCCATGATGATTACAATGGCAACTGATTTGCCTTCTGCTCAAGCACATGTGGAGATGTCTGAGATCCGAGAGTGCACAATGACTGCTGAGCATGTGGCTGGGATGGGAAGCGGCTGTGAGGGTAAGGCAAGGCAGACAAAGGCCAGGCTGGTGAGCCCTCCTGTGCATGGGCCTGGGGTCTGGGGCAGAAATCTTTCCAATTCACTTAGGGAATCAGAGAAAAACTCGGGGAAGTTTGCCTGAGATGACCCAACACTGTTGGCAACCCGCATCAGAATCCCCCTGCTCCCCACCTTGGCTTACCTTCCACAGTGACTTATTGAAGAGATGTTCTGCTGTCTTCCCCACCTCATCTGCCTGACTGGGTAGCCCAGAGGCTGGGATTGGCCTGCACATCCCCCGTGAGCTCCTGCACCCCATTGATCAGCATCCAGGTCTGGTTGTTGAAAGGGCAGAACTCCTTGAGGTTCAGCCCAAACTTCCTGAGGAACTCATGGGAGAGCCTGTGGGGTGAGTCAAAGACTACTCTAGCCAGAATAAGAAAGCAGCCAGCCCTCCCTGCACTCACTTCCTGCCCCCCACAGATTCTCTAGGGCCACCTCTGGCCTCCCACCACAGAAGGGATGCCAGGCCTCCTAGTCACCAAACCCGACTAATGGCAGTGGAGCCAGGAGGGAATTGAGCCACCATTCTTGTGGTCACACCACACCAGGCTGGCCTTCTGCACTGGCTGAGATCTCTCTCACTTTGCCTGAGAACTGTGGCCTTCAGGCCTTCAGGTGTGTCTACTCCAGGTCCTGGAGGTGGCATGAAGGAGGCATGGGGAGGGTGCTCTGGGTTCATCCTCTCCAGAGGCCACGTGTACTGTTCCCAAGCCTCCAGTCTGCATCCTCGAACCCCCACTCACCCCTTCAGGATGGCTGCCCTGGATTCTGGGGCTTCCATGAGACACCACGCCTTCTAGGAAGAATACTCATTTTTATGTCATTAGCAAACCTAGCAAACTGCTTCTGACTTTCCAAGGTGCTCTCCCATCTTAATTACCTTTTGTGATCCTCAGTACAGCCTCCTAGGTAGTCAGGTTGGGTGTGGTTATGCCAATTATGTAGATTAAAACATTGAGGCCAGGAGAGGTTTCAAACAGGCCTGGAGCTGTGAGATGAGTTGGAACAGATTCCAACCCTCTGGCTTCCAGTAAAGGACTCTACCCATCTCTGTCTTTCTCATCCTTGGTACTGACTGCCCACACCCCACCCTCCCTCACCTTCCCCCACTTCTCTTGACCATACCTGTGGTTGATAGGGATCCTCATGGCACCCAGCTCTATGTACCACTGTGCTCCAGGCACTCTGTGGGTCTCTATTCTTCCACCCACATGCCCTGAGGCCTCCAAGACAGTCACCTAGAAAGATAGCCCTTCCCTAGACTTAATGGGTTGGCCACGATCCCTCCACATGACACCCTCTTCTTCCCCTTGGCAGGCTCAGATCCACAACCCTTTGTGCCTCTTCCCAAGATCTCCCTCCCTTATGGAATTAGACCACCTGGGTCTTCTATCCCTTCTACCCCAGCCTAGAGCGCTAGACCTAGCCCTCGTCCCCAGCTCTCTAGGGTCATCTACCGCCCACTCTCCCACCTCCCAACTCAAAGCCTAAGTCCTCCATGAGGGACCCTCCCGAGCCCCATTGTGTACCTGGCGGCCAGCATCCTGCAGGGTCTTGGCAGCAGTGAGCCCAGCCATCCCTGCCCCAATCACTACTATTTGTTTCCTTTCTGCTGTCTGCCCCAGCACATTCTGGGCTAGCTGAACTAATTCTTCATGTTGGGGATCCTCCAAGCACTGGACAAGCTGGCTGTTGAAGGCCTGGGTACCCATGCTGAGCACAGACAGGAGAGCAAGGGCCAGCCAACCCATACACATGGCTGTGGAGAGAGCAGTCAGGCAAATGGCTGGGGACCAAGGAAGTGGCTGTATCACTGGAACTGCGATGCAACATCTGGCAGTCCCATTTTCTTCTTCCCCCACCAGAAGGTGTGTTAGTCATGGGACCTACCATGCTCGCACTGCGCCCCCCGACCCTGCTGCTGGTCAGAGATGCCCCCTCAGAGATCAATGCCCCCTACCCAGGTGCAGACTGCACACCTGCCCAAGGGGCCTGCCATCACCCGGACTGTTAGACAGGAGACAGGGGACAGGTGGGGTGGACCTGCCCACCACATCGGGTGCCACTATTCCCCCTTTGGGGTTGATAGAATGTTTACTGCAGTGAGAAGACCCTAATTCACTGCAGCCATGGAAGAACTGGGTGAGAATGGAGAGCATCAAGACATTGTTTAATAACGAAGACAGTCTCTGAGATGTGCCTGGCAGGCGACCAGCTTCCCAAGCCCCAGAGAGACATCATGGAGTCATTTCCTAGAGATGGCCACAGCTCATCACAGTTAAAGAGTGTGTCAGACTATGAGCTTGCATTTCCATACCTGCCTCCTGATGTGCTTCCTTTGCATTCTGGCTCAGCTCCCAGGAGATGTGCCAAACCTTCTGTCTAGGAGCCCATGAAAATTGTGTACTTTGTGATTGCTGTGTTCTTTTTGTTGTTGTTTTTAAAACTATCCTCTGTGTTATGAGCTGAATTATGTCCCCCAAAATTCGTATGTTAAAGCCTTAACCCCCAGGACCTCAGAATGTGACTGCATTTGGGGATAGGGCCTTCAAAGAGGTGATTGAGTAAAAATGACGTCATTAGGCTGTGTCCTAATCCAATCCGTATTAGTCTGTTTTTGTTGCTTATAACAAAATAACTGAGACTGGGTGATTTATAAAGAAAAACGACATTTATTGCTTATGGTTTCCGAGGCTGGGAAGTCCAAAGTCCATCTAGTAGTGGTGACAGTGACTCAAGAGTCTCAGATTGCAAGATGGTGGAAGCAGGGAGAGCAGAGAGAAAGAGACAGACTCTCTTCTTTTAAAGCCCTCAGAACCATGCCCCTGACCACCATTTTTAATGCATTCACTATAGCATGGTCCTACAATCCAATCACCTCTTCAAGGCTCCACCTTTCAATTACCATAATAGGATTTCCCACCATTTTAACAGTCACAGTGGGGGCCAAGTTTCTAATACATAAAACTTGGGGGACACAATTCAAGCTTCAGGGAGTTTTGGGGGGACATAATTCAATCCACTATACATCTGACTGCAATCTTTATAGGAAAGGGAAATTTGAACACACATAAAGCCACCAGGAAAATGCATACATGTAAGGACACAGTGAGAAGGTGGCCATCTCCAACCAAAGGAGGAGGCCTCAGGAGAAACCAAACCTACTGATGACCCCTTTTTTTTTTTTTTTTTTTTTAAGATGACCGGTAAGGGGATCTTAACCCTTGACTTGGTGTGGTCAGCACCACGCTCACCCAGTGAGCGAACCGGCCATCCGTATATGGGATCCGAACCCGGGGCCTTGGTGTTATTAGCACCGCACTCTCCCGAGTGAGCCACGGGCCGGCCCTACTGATGACCCCTTGACCTAGGATATCCAGCCTGCAGAACTGCAAGAAAATATATTTCATTGTTTATGCCACCTAGTCTGTAGAAGTTTGTTATGGCATCCCAAGCTGACTAATGCAGTCTGTTCCTCTGCATCTTTCCCCACAGTGAAGAAGAGAGAGGCTGGTTCCCACCCAACTCTCTAGGGACACTTACCACTGTGCATGGTTAAAAATGTGTACTGTATTCATTTTTCATGTGTATCTGCATAGACAATATGTGAATGTACTCCTGTCCTCCATGTCAGTATTTATAATTCAGGCCACCTTTCTCCTTTCCCTTATGATAGAGAGGTATAGCAGCATTACAGAAAACAGAAGCACAGAGGAACCAATCCTTTGTACCCCTCCTGCTTCCTCGGTGTAACTGCACACTCCCCCACTCTGTTCCACCCATCACCATTAACAGCTTGCTGTGGTCCCTTCAATTCTTGCACAGAGTATATGAGACAGTTGCTCAATCTCCTGTCTTCTCCATCTTGAACCAGAAATCAATCCCTCTGCACAGAACCTGCCTCATAGTGACCATTCAGCACATTTGTGGAATGCAGGGGTGGAAGAATAAACAGATGGATGAACTAATGAATGGAAAGATGTATGGACAAATAAACGAGTAGATGGATGGGCAGAGAGAAGGGTACATGGACGGATGCTTTGGGGCCTCCTGTGATGCTTCTCTCTAGCCTCTGCATTTCATCCCAGATTCCAGGCCCAGAGGCAGTGCCCAGCCTGGACTCTCTTCCTCCAGTTCTTTGGTCTGCCTGTCTCTGGACACTCTCCCGAGGGCCTCCCCTGCTTCTCCAGCCTGCCTTAAGAACCTGTGTGTCTGGCTTTCTAATTCCTTTTACTGTATGTATCTGCACATTCATCAGAATTCAGCCTTTCTCCACCCTCCAAATTCATCCATCTCTTCTTTCTTCAAGGCATGAGAGTGGGGCTTCTCTCCTTCCTTTAAGTGAGAATGTGGAATCTGACCCACCCTGAAATCAAAGTCTTGGCTCTTTTTCTCTTTGTCCCTTGTGATGTTTGTATTTTAACTGCAGAGCTGTATTGCTGGAAAATGGTGTTTAAAATCATAAGTGATTCCAGCCCTTAAAGAAACCAGAAGATGCATGGCAGAGCCTTCTGGGAAACATGAGTGCTTTGATGTATTTTCCCAAGTTGGAAGGAGGTATGCATGGAGCTATTCTCTCTCCCATCTGTTGCCCTGCCCTGGAAAGTCAGCCCATTAGGATGCAGAGGAGAGCAGAATGAAGAATCTTTGAGATGAAGGAGCTGTCAAAAGAACCCAGTACCCTGCCTGATTTCACACAGAAGAAACTAGATCCAGGAAGCCTGTGGTGGCCCTGGTGCCACACAAGTGTTTACTATTTGCAAAGTGAGGTCAACACAGACCCACAGCCCTAGTGTTCCTGCATCTGCTCTTTACCCTCCTGAGCTAATCAACTACCTGCCTTAAAGGACCTCTGCCTCCTGTCTCTGGGGTGGGGGGATCACTGAGTAGCCCAGATACCTGCTCTGAAAATCAGAGACTGGGTCTGCCCTGTCCACTGTGATTAGATCCCATGCCCGGTACAACCACAGCTCCCTTGTGGATGCCTAGTAACACATTTGTTCAATGAATAAATAAATGTGAGTGTTGAGTAGATATGAAAACCACACATCCAAGATCCTCAGCTTCAACAAATTCTGTCCCTTTGTGCCTTCCAAGATACACTTGTCAGTTGATAAGGGTCCATTGTTGGTTTGGAAAGCAGGGTCACCATAGGCCTAGAGGTAGGACAGTAAGGGACAAGAGAGAAAGCCTGGGAGGAAGATGGGAGTGGGCATGGTCCTGGCCTGGTGGGCTCCCTCTGGGTACTCATGTTAGAGGGCACACAGGTCCGTCTGCCTGCTCCCTTTCAAAAACAAACCAGTCAAAAGTCAAATGTTGGTAAAAATGGGAGTCAGCTTTTATTCAGGAACACTGGTGACCTGAGGAGAGATTTAGGCCAACCCATCTGTCTTGTAGACCTGAAGTAGACTGGCCAGACTAAAGCCATATCCCCAGTAACCTTGAAGGAGACTGGCCAGGCTAAGCCATCTCAAAGCGGGGGGGGGGGTTTGAGAGGGGGCTGAGGGAATGAGATGTGGGAAAATGAAAAGCAGGAGGGAGAGGCACATGAGCAGCGAGGGCTTCATGTGAGTTCTTAGGTGCAAAGTCTCGCCAAGACTTCAACTTTGCTGTTATATCAGAGCCTGGTCCGTATGTGCAAATCTATAGTTTCAGGCTGACTGGAAAACAGCTTGACATTCATATAAATAATGTCATCTTGCCCCATAACCAAAATTCAAAATATCAAATAACCACAGGAAAAGAGGGAACTCAGAGAAATGCATGCCAAGAAAACAACTGTGTCTTTTAAAAATTTAAAAATCTGCGTACAGCCCATGCAGTTTTAGGTGCCAACATGCTTTAGTCCTGCTCACTCCAACATTCACAGAAGCTCCGCATTGTTCTCTGGTCCCCAGGGAAGAGCTGGCTCCAGGTCCTGCTGGGGGTTCTGAGGTCTTTCTGAGCAATAAGGGCAGAGTCAGCTGATATATTTCTGACTTCGCTGCCTCTGAGCTTCTTAGCTCCCACCCCTTTAATTACACCTCACACCCCACACTGGGGGCCTGGTAGGGAGGAGGCATTGGAAAGGGAGGCCTGGTTCCTGAGTGGAAGCAGACACAATCCAGCGCTCTTCTTTTCTCCACCTTCCAGATCTGACCACCTGGCCTCCCATACCTGGGTTGAGTGGGCCCTGGCCCAGCTGATTTTCTTAAGTAGAACCCTGAAGTAGAAATGAGTCCTCCTTCTCCTGAGTCTACATATCCAGGGTTCCCAGCTCCTTCAGCTCTGCCTCTCCAGGGTCTCTCACATCAGCCCCCTCCCCTTCTTCTCTTAAGGAACTCTCCCTCCCTTCCCCTATGTGGTCACTGCCTCTGGCCTGTCCCTGCTGCTGGCCTCTTCTTTGCCTTGGCTACTGCTAGAGGGATAGTTCTAAATGCAAGTTGGGTTGCAGCAGTCCCTTGATTTAAATCTCCCTCACTCCTGTGGGTCCTTCACTGTCTTCTTTACTGAAGGCCTATTTTTACGTGATCATGCCTTTATCTATTCTTCAGGCTTACAAATTGCATATCAGGGAACTTGTTTCTCTATCTTATATACCTACTGGAGTGCTGAGTATGCAGTGGTGCTCAATAAATGCTCCATCAATGAATGCACAAATGAGGTGTGGGAATGTGCTCTGCTTCCTAAACTGACACACTCCAGAGAACTGCCCACCCACTTCTCCTAATTCGGGCAGCTTCATCCTCTCCCCTCCACCTCTTCTTAGATTTGGCTCTCCACAAACAGCCTCCTTCTTACTCCCTTTTCCTGTGCTTCAGGAAGTACAGGACAGAGATTTCTCCTCCTGAGGCTTAACTTGGGGTGTGAGCCCCACTCTTCCTGCTTTTAAGGCTCCCCAGTGCACCTTATTTTTCACGTGCACCTCCATCTGCTGGGACCCAAGAGAGCTGGGTAAGCAGAAGTAAATGCGTAAATGCCTAAGCACTGGCTCCTGGCACACAGCCTTACTCTCTGCCCACTGAAATCCAGACGCATAAAAGGAATCCTCAAGGTTAACAGTATTCAGCAATGCACTAGCCAAGCTGTTCAGCAGCCCTCTAAAAGCGTCCCAACTCCACCATCCCTCTCATGCACATTAACTAGACCAGACAGATCTTCAAAGTGCTGGCGATCTTTGGAGATAGGCATAGTGCCAGCCAGAGGTGAGGGTCAGCCCAGCTACCACTTATTCTGATGGATCTTATTTGTTTAATCATCCATTCATTCATTTATTCATTCAGCACATCTTTATTGAGCACCTCTACATATCAGGTAAAACACTAGATGCTTGGGATCCCTTAGGGAACAAAACACAGACACTTCACAAGAAGTTTTCATACTTTCACAAGAGGATATGCAAATGGCCAAAGAGGTATCATCATTAGTCATCAGGGAAATGCAGGTTAAAACTGCAATGAGATTCCTCTTCCCACTCATCAGCCATTAGAGAATGGCTAAAACTAAAAGACTGACAGTAGGAAGTACTGGTCATATGGAGGAACTGGAACTCTCATACAGTGTTGTGAGTGGGTAACTTGGTACAGTCACTTTGGAAAACTGTCACTTTCTACCAATACTACACATATGGATACCTTAGGATCTGGAAATTCCACTCCTGTGTACACATCCACAGATAAGTGCATAGGTCCACATAGATAAACAAACTAAACCGTATTTGTACAATAGTACCTAGCAGAAAAAAAAGCAAGCAACCAAACCAAACAAACTACTAATACACACCACAACATGGATCTGCCAGATGTTGGTCTTATTTCTTCTGATCCGGTGGCCCTGCCAGCCTTCCCCCTTAGGGGCACAGCTCAGCATGTCCTCAGAAGCCAGGCAGGGCTGGACTCATGTTCAGTTCCACTATATGCATGCAACATGGATGACTATTGTATGAGTACACTGCAGTTTGTTTATCTATATAGGTTCAAGGTTGGGGCCATTATGAACATTCTTGCTCATCTCTGGTGTATATATTTATCCAGCACTCATCTGTGGATATATATACCCAGGAGTGGAATTTCTAGATCATAGGGTGTTTGTATAGGGTGTTAATAAAGATGTGCTGAATGAATGAATGAGGTCATCCAGAATAAGAGGGCTGAACTCCACCCCTGGCTGGCACTATGCCCATGTCCAAAGATTCCCAGGCATAATGTTGAACAAAATAAACCAAATTATACAAACTACATCGTTTCATTTACATGATGTTTAAAAACAGGCAGAATGAACCAATGTGAATAGAAGTGAGAACAGGAATGATCTCCTGGGGGTGTTACCTGAAATGGAGCACAGGAGAAATTTCCAGGGATGATGGAAATGTTTTCTATCCTCATCTTAGTGGTGGTCACAGAAGTGTATGAATATGTTACTTCATTAATTAAGATGTCTATAGTGTACTATATAGAAATTATACCTCCGTAAAATATTTAAAAACAAATTCTAAACCTAAAAGCATACCCAAGTGCTTAACATTAAAATTTAGTTTTTCCAAGTTAAAAAAAAAGGTGGGGAGGGGGAAGAGGCAACAATGGAGAAGAAAGAAAATAAACAAAATAATGATACAGTATGTCAGATGACGAAAAGGTCTCTGGAGAAAGTAAAGTGGGCCCCCAGCACAGGGAGGGCTGGGCTGAGGGGGTAGAGCCCAGAGAAAACAGGGGAGCAGGGGGCCACGTGTGAGGCTGATAGGGATTTGGGTTAATATCTGCCCAGAGATATTAGCCTTGCCTGTGTTCCTAAGACCTGATTAAGGCCTGAGAAACCCTAAGCATTGACATGTGGAGTTCTGAGTAAAATATGGCCAAACTCCAATAGAAGAAAGTCCAACAAAGTTCTGATGTTTGCTCATGTTTTTAAAAAATAACCAGTATTAAATTGTGGAGAAACCCCAATTCTTTTATGGGAGATGCCCTTGTGTTGCCAGGGACCGAGGTGTGGGTTTAACCTTACTCTTGCTATTCCAGCTCTGATAATTTCACTCACTCCCCATCCACAAGTCCAGAGGCAGGGAAAGAGTTTACTCCTGTTTTCCGACAAGGAAACCAAGGCTCACAGGAGTCAGGGATCACATGATTCGGTTTAAGATGTCCTGAATTATGCCGCATGTCTGTGTTGGAACTAAGGGTGAGTCTGGCTCTGCCTGGCCTCTAAGGACACATCAGTTGTGCCCTCTGGGGGAAAGGTCCTGAAGGGCCACAGGACCAGAAAAAATGAGATCAGCATCTGGCTCAAACCCAGGTGCTGCTGCGCACACAGGTGTGCACACAGACACCACACACAGGCACACACCTGAGGCCAGTGAGCAGACTGGCTTTCAAGGGCGGGCAGTGGTGCTGCCAGGACAGAGCTTCCCTGGGAACCCCAGGCCCGTGAGGTGGGTGCTCCCTCAGGAAGGTGGGAACTGGGCTGCCTGCCCTCCCAGCCTCCTGTGCCTTGGTGGTGGTGAGGTATGAGAGGGGCCTGGCCCAGTCAAGCCTCCTGGACCTGCCCTCCAATCTACTCAGAGCCAGGAAAGAGGGGGCCCTTGTGCAGCCCTGAATATAAAGAGGTTGGCCAAGGGAGGGTGTAGGAAGACTACAGCCATGTTGTTGGGAGCCTGTCCTGGGGGTTCCTGTCCTGGGGAACCCATGGGGGGGCGAGATTGTCCTGAAGGAATTGTCATGGGGGAACTTGCTTTGGGGATTCCTGTCCTGAGGAGCCTATAGGGAGGCCTGTCTTGGGGGAATCAGTTCTGGGAGGGCACTATCTTAGGGGATCCTGTCCTGAGTGGGGGAACCTGTCTGGGAGGGGAACTGTCCAGGGTGGTCCTGTCCTGGGAAGACTGTCCTGCCTGGGGAGCCTGTCCTGGGGCAGGCCTGTCCTGGGGGATCCTTTCCTAGGGGATACTGTCCTCGGAGAGACTTTCCTGGGGGCGGTATTTTGGGGGAATCTGTCCTAGGAGGCTTCTTCTGGGGGGCGCTGTCCTAGAGGAGCCTGTCCTGCTTGTCATCTGCTGGGAGGGGACAGAGCTTGGGGCAAGGGACTCTCTGCAAAGCTTGGTTTGATGTTGAGTTATCCCCATAACCCTTCAGGGATTGAGTCTGTTCACTGAGGGTAGGACTGGTGGAGGTGTCTTTAGATGAGAGTAGGACAGGGAGATCCAGGAGCTAGAAGGAGCAAGACATTGAGTCAGCAAGGGGTGAGACTGTGAGTAAGTGCCCTGACCAGTAGCCCTTTGGGGACTGTCACTGGCCCTGGCCCTTGCCACTTGCCCTCCTTTTTTGGTACCTTTTGTCCCTCCTCCACACCCACTACTTGGGGTATGTGAGAG
Source organism: Cynocephalus volans (assembly GCF_027409185.1). Classification (NCBI taxonomy): domain Eukaryota; kingdom Metazoa; phylum Chordata; class Mammalia; order Dermoptera; family Cynocephalidae; genus Cynocephalus; species Cynocephalus volans. The sequence goes on from NC_084463.1 coordinate 38,495,838, forward strand.
TCAGCCTAGAGCCCGGTCTGCTCATGCTTCCCCATGTCTCACATGCAGAAGGAAGTTATCACCCAGCTTTCCCGTGGCTACCCTCTTTTGTCACTGAGGTGTCAAATAGAGTAAAATGGGGCACAGCAGGTGGGCTCTGCACATCACTGGAAGTTGAGGGCAGGGGCACCAGCCACACCACCACTGTCTTTTCCCTCTGTTTGAGGACTCTCCCTACTCTCTACTGCAAGTATAATATGAAACCTCAAAACCTTCCTGTAGGCAGGGAGAGAGAAGAGAGAACGAGGCCCCGGGAGAATGCAGAGCTCACCGTTAACACAGCCGAGGCAGACCTGCAGCACACAGCCTGGCTTTGTGTAGCTCCAGACCCGCCCACCCCAGCCGGCCTGTGACACACACACATGCTCCTCCTTGGGGCTACTCTGGGAGAAGGTGAAATGACAGGGGGCAGCGAGAAGTACCCCAGTCCTCATAGTATCCCCTCTCACTGGGACGCTGGCTAGTTCCTCACCATGAAGCCAGCCCCACAGAAGATGTGGCCAGGGAAGCGTTCTGGTCCAGGTAGAAGAGGACCTGGGCATGGGACAGGGGAGGCAAACACACCCTCTTCTGGGGTGGCATGCCAGTTAGAGGAGCGGTCACTTACAGGGTCTGCCAAGTTCATCCACAGAAGGTGAGGGACTGCATACCTGGGAGCCTGCCTGGGGCCTGCAGCAACAGTGTCCACAAGACCAGGGCTTGAGCCAAGTTGTCAGTGTGTGGGAGCGTGGGTGGAGGTCAGAGTCCTGGACAAGGATGTGCCCATTGTGCTCCTCTGTTATGAATCCATAGCCATGATCCCATGCAGTTGGGCTTCCTCACCTCTCTTTCCCCCAGTTTCCAGGTCTCTGCTGGAAGGCCCTGTCAAGGACTTTGGGGAAGAGAAGGGAACAGGGTGGGATTTGGATTGGGCTGTTAATCCAAACCAAACAGTAATGCCTCTGCATGGCATCCAGGAAGATGTTCCTGTCCTGATGCAATAGGTAAAACGGTGCAAGAGTGTATCCCAATCAGTGGCCAAACAGGACCAAGCCACCCGAGGCTAGTTCGGTGAGTGGGGGCAGGACCTCAGTTTCTACCTCCCACCATCTCTGTGGCCCAGCTCCATTTCCTAGCATCCTATTGGGAGTGGATCCACATGACCTGGGGTGGCCTCTTGCATGGCTCACCTCTCCTCCTCAGTTAAACCTGGGCTCTCTTCTCCCAAGAGCTGCACACAGAGAGAAAGCTCCAGCATGACCAGTAGCCTTTAGGTGCCCTTTGGGAGGATGAGGGAGCACAGCAGAGGGTCCACCAGTGGGGATGGTGCCTGTGGCCCAGAGCCTGCTTTGCCTGGCCTGTGTCTTCAGCTGCTCTCTTCTTCTTGGAGGTCTGTCTTTTCTTCCCTTTCACCCCATCTACACACCTGGGGCACAGTGTCATCTGTCATGATGGATGGGGTGTTGACAGCAGTGACTGGGACACCTTGTCCCTTGTCCTTCTTGGCCCTGAGCCTGGCTCTTATTAAAGAAAAAAAATTATTCATGGCAGGTGTTAAAGACAGTAAAGCAGACTTAATTCAGAAGACTACTACAATGGGGTTTTATAGTAGGGGAGAGAGATTGGGCTCAACTCCAAATATAACAAGGGCAAGTTGAGATTTATCAGTGAATGGAAAATTACTAAGAGAAAACCTCAAGGCTAGGAGGATTTTTGCTGAAGGCAGGCTAGGGTGATAAAACATCCAGAGTTGGGGATGAAAAATTTAAACAAATATTAGGGTGGGGGATTGTTGCTAAATAGACCAAGCAGGATTCATGCTAAAATTGAACTAAACAGGCCAAAGACAGAGCCTAAGGTCAAGGACTAGTCCGAAAGATGACTCAGAAGAAACTGACACAAGTTTGGTAAAAGGAAAGAGGCATTATCAGTTCCCTCTCTTATTCAAGGAAAGAGGTATTTTTCCTTTGAACAATATACATTCATTTCTTGTTTGGTGGGGGATATTTGCTGGATGGTGCGAACAGTCAGGCATTTAATGAGAATAATTTCTATGAAAATAAAAATAAAAACAAAGACAAACACAGTTCCTGAGTCCAGAGGGCAGCCAGTTGAGAATATTTTAAATGTTGGGCTTGAAGCATCTTTAGATGGCAGAGTGAGGACCGTGGCAGCAAGCCAGTGAATTCTTGGTTTGCGGTTCGAATAACTTCATGATGGCATTGAGTGCTCCAGTGAACTTTCTGAGTGGCCCATATAGGATTAGGCATGAAGGTTGTTCATACATGATCTGTTGTGGTGATTTCTTTGAAGTTTTTATCAAGTCATCCAGCTTCAGCTTCAGCTTTCAGAGCTTCAGGAAAAGGGCAGTTTCAGTTCTCAGGGGCTCAAGTCAGGAAGGTGGGAGAAAAACTGGAAATGTTAGTGTGGAGAGCAGCAGCCAGAAACTGAAGGAAGCTAGATGAATTGAGAGCCCACTAGGGAGTGCTATAGTTTTCCACTGAAACATAAAATCTCTCTTACACTCACCCCATTTTTGATCAAATATGACCTAAGCAAGGTTATTCTCATTTACAAAATAAGTTTGGACTCATTAGATTTGGCTAATTATTTACATAATGGCAGTAAGCACGGTAATTGACCACACAGGCCTTTTTTCCCTACCTAATCCCTCCATAGCTTGGAAACTCTTATTGAGTATTCTTATTTACATTGCAATATATTTGCATAAGTTCAGTAAGAATCTGTAACTTTTCATAAGGAATCTGGAACTTTTTTTTTTCTGGAACTTTTTATAAGGAATCTCAAATTAGACTTTTCAAAGTCTCTTAAGGCTAGGAAGCCAAGCCGAGAACTCACCATCAGATTTCACATGCAATACCTATGGATTGGGGTGAATTCATCTTTTCTCAGGGTTTCCAAGGCATCCTGAGGTTTCTGGGCCTGCCAGAAAGTGAACTTATTTACTCACCTATAATACTGGTGTAGTGGGGAACCCTGAGCATTTTCCAATTGTTAAACCTGCCCCCTTTCACTGGAGAAACTGTTTTAGAAATTTTATGCTTGGCTGTCTTAATCACAAACTTTAGCTTCTGTAACCTAGCTTGCTTCCTGCACCCATGAAAATTAGGCTCCAGAACTGACCAATGAGCTATGCCTCATAGCCAACCAATCCGGACTAACAGACTTGCATCCCTCATTTGCATACGAAGACCTAAATGAGAACTTGGGTGGGAAGTTTTTGGCTATATAAGTTTTTGACTTGCATCCCTCATTTGCATACGAAGACCTAAATGAGAACTTGGGTGGGAAGTTTTTGGCTATATAAGGTGGGCCTTTTCCCTCATTCTGGGAGACATGAGCCTAATGCTCGTGCTCTCTTTGTTTGCAAGCAATGAAATGCTATAACATCAAAAAGAGCTGTAACACCAAAAAGAGTTGTAACACCAAAAAGAGCTGTCAACTATTAAAAGAGCTATAAAACCAACGTTGGTCTTGGATTCCTCTGTGCAAGCACCTCACAACACTGGGAATGCTGTAAACCAGGTACTGGGCTGGTTTTACCAAGAGGGCTTTGCAAGCATTAGCTCCATTAAGTCAACTCTAGTTCTTTAAATCTGTCTGGTTATATCTGATTTTATACATCATTTTCAAATGCAAAATTCCAGTCAAAACATTGGTAATATAACCAATGTTTCCAACTGTGTCCTCTGATAAGGAAGACAGATTCTTATTGAACTTATGCAAATATATTGCCATGAAAATAAGAATACTCAATAAGAATTTCCAACTTATGGAGGGGTTAGGTAGGGAGAAAAGATAAACGTTTCATTTTTGTTTGCAAATACTTTCAGGAAAACATCAAAGTAAGATAAAAAACTATGTGCAATGACAAAAACAACAATAACAAAAAAACACCTTGAAATGGCCATGATTAATGATCTGGTGAAAGTTCATTATAGCACAATTGACAAGAAGATTTAGTTGTTTCTATGACATACAACAAAAATATGAGTAATAGCCCCAATTATGACTGAGAGCATCATACCAAGACATATGGACAGAAAAGGTAGTTGTACATTTTGATGAACTTCACAGTTTCTGAAATACTTATCTTAATGATATTTATCCGTACAAATATAACCTAGGCACGTTTAAGTATCTCTTTGTGATGGTTAATTTTATGTGTCAACTGGACTGGGCCAAGGGGTGCCCATATTAAATATTATTCCTGGATGTGTCTATGAGGGTGTTTCCACATGTGATTAGCATGTGAATTGGTGGAGTCAGTAAAGTAGATTGACCTCCCTATTGTGGATGGTCATCCTCCAGTCCACCGAGGTATATATCTCGGCTTCATTGATCCCCACATGCCCTCTCTCTCCACGTGTAGTGCTGCTCGGGTGGAGACCAGATCTGTATTTCTTATGTTACAGATCCCTGTCCAGCTGTACACAACATGGCTCAGTCCTGTCACCCTCACTGGCTTCAATCCAGTGAGACTCATGACCAGGTACCAACTCAGAGCCTCATGGTCTCAACACAGGCCTCACTGGGCCTTATTTAGGGGAAAATAGAATAATTTAGTCAGGCTCCCTCAGCTCAGGTCTGGTTGTGGGCTGAGCAGCACATTTCTTGTAAACAAGTTGTGTGTGGATGGAGTTAGTGCACATGTGCACCAATGTATCTTTAGTTTTGTTGCTATTGCGTGTTCTTCAGTTTGCGAAGCAGAAGTTGGCCAGCAGAGCTCATGTCTAAAAATAGAGCATGTTCACTCTGCTGGCAGCTGCTCAGTTTTCCTTTGGACTTTGCTGGTAGAAGTTGAGTTTCTGAGTTTCTCTGTGGTCTGCTTGGCTTATCGTGTTGTGTGTGCTGAATAAAGACTGTTCCTTCTTCAACCAAGGCTCCAAGGACCTTTCTGCTGGCTACCTAGCTCATAGGCCTGCATGTGAAGGGTTTGTGAATGGGCTCAAGGGGTCTGTGAGCCCCAGACCCAGCACTAGCTCTACATTTATGTTCCAGGCTTGTTTCCACATTAGCTGAGGCATACCTAACTGGCATGAAGCTTCTCCTATGCTTGATATTTCATCACGATGTCCTGTTTTCTACTGATTCTCCTGCCTATTTTTTCTCTTGTTATTTACTTTTTTTAATGGAAGCATAAATTAAAGACAGCTAGTATATTCTGTTCTTGAACGTCATTTAAACAGCATCATCTGTCTTCATTTGCTCCACCTTGTGTCTGTGGGATTCATCTGTGTTACTGGTGTAGCAAGAGTGCATTTGTTTTCATTTCGTGTGATATGCCACAATTTATACATCCTTTCCACTGTTAATGGACATTTGGATTGTTTCATCTTTTGGCTTTTTACAATAAACCTTCTAAGAACATTCTAGCACACACCATTTAGTAGATGTAAGTACTTATTTCCACAGGGTACACACCTATACCACTGAGGTTTTACAGCCTAAATCTTGAAGGCCCATCCTCCATGTCCAACCTCATTGATAAGTGTCTTAGGAACAAAGAAGAAAAAATCTTCCTGTGAGTACAGTATGTGAGTTGCCACTGGGTCTTCATCCCTTATTAAATTCTACAAGTTCACTAGTCATTTGGGAAAAAATAAAGAGGTCACTACCACACACTAAACTTTAGGATAAATTCTAGATAGATAAATTTTGAAATTACTTTTATTGTAAAATAAAACATGGATACAGAAAACCAAAATATAACAATGTATTTTTATGATGTGCCACCACCGTAATCCACTAATTAGGTAAAACAAAAAGAAGAACTAAAACAGAACCTCAACAGCCAACCAGCAGCCCCTTCATGCTCCACCTCAGACACTCCTGCCTCGGCCACCAAGGTGACCTCCAACCTGATTTTATAACAATCACAACTACATTTCTTTAGAGTTTTATCGCCCACATAAGCATTCCTGGACACTATGATTAAGTCTTGTCCTACACGCTTTCTGCAACTCAAAACATCTTTTACATCTCTTTTGATTTTCAGTTTCCCCCTCCATCTCTTTTTTTCACTCTCCCTTATAATTTAATGGCCCCAAGTCAATCGAGCTGTAGTTTCTTGTTTTGTTCAATGATCCTTAGTTGCCGTATGCTAAGGCAGACTTTACTCAAGGCCGTCATAATAGGTATAAGGACCATGGCAATGAGATTTTGCAGAAGTGAGAATTTACAGCCAAGGAGCAGGGTAGGGGGGTAGTAGATGGAAAACTGCCAGGAGGAAACATCAAGGGTAAAGGGAATTCTGAGTAAACCAGCCTAATAGGATTCTCGCTGAGAACAGGCCAGGGTGGATTAGACATCACCTAGGGGACAACGGGGATGAGGAACCCAAAGAGATACTGAGGAGTTATCAGATATTGAGAGTGGGGAGTTCTTGCTCAACTGCACTAGCAGGGGTCTTTGCTAAAACTGGATCTTGCTAGGAAGTACACAGATGGGCCTAGAAAAAGTTTAAGGAGCCTGAGAAAAGTTTGGCCAATAAAATAATTTTTTTCATTCTCATAGTCTAGATGTTGCTATTTTAGTATTCACAATGCTGTTTAGCCTGCTTCTGTCTTTAAAGTTTCCTGCAAGCTAGTTCAGAGGCTTGATCAAATCCAGGTTCAGTCCTTTGGCAGGAATCTGCTTGGGGGTGGTGTGTTCCTTGATAAGGATGTACGTCCTGTCCAATTTGTCCTTTTGTGATATTAGCAGCTCTTGATGGTCAATGCCTAAATCCATTAGAGCTATTAATTTATTGGGGCTTACAAAGTGTGATATTCTAAATCAATCTTTTTTTTATTAGTTGGAATACTTTTATGAAGAGGCATTTCCCCTTCTCTACTATTTGTTTACACATTGGCATAAATCACACAGGAAAAGAAGGGTTAATGCCTGACTTTCCCCTTTTATTTACTAGTTTTCAAGGTCATAAATTTGTCCCATATTATTCTCTAAAGGTAGCCAGTTACTTTTTTTCTCTCATTATGAACTCATTATTTTTAAGCATCCATGATGGGTTTTAATTTGTTACAGTGATTATTCTTATCAAAGGTCAAACTGTCTTATCTTTGGCCAGTGGGAACCATTTAAGTTGATGCCTGGGTCCTTTAGTTAGGATCCTGCCAGTCCTGCCAGCTTCCTGACTATCTGGAATGACACAATGTTCCAGGCTCATTTTCTATGTTTCTTGTACCAGACCTGGAATCAGCCATTTGTCCAAGTTTCCCTGGTTTCTTTTTACAGGGAAATGGTAATTCAAATTCATAATCTGTTCTGGGGGCTAGGAATGCTCAATACTATTATGTTGGTTATTATTTCTAAGCCTTTTCAGTAGATAGAACTGGAATGTGTGTGTGTGTGTGTGTGTGTGTGCGCGTGTGTGTGCGTGTGTATAATTATTAATTATTATCTTTTAAAGATAAAGATTAGACACATCATGAATTCATATATCAAAATCCATTTCATATTTCTAAACTAAAACTCTTCTGTGTCACATCTTTATCTCCTTTCTTCAACATTGAGAATCCTGTTCTCAAGGAAACAAGGAATAACAGAATTAGTATATGTTATCATTCATTTGCTTGTTCCCACATCAGGCACAGTTTCAACTAAAACAAAATGATATTAAAACTACTATCAACTATATGATTACTGAAAATAGGCTGAATGTTTTTCTTTTTCTTTCTTCTTTTTTTTTTTTGCATTTGTTTTCCCTATTATCCGTTCCCAACCCATTTAAAAAATGTTTGTGCTATATCTGCAAGGTCAGACCACACAGCCATCTCAAACTATTTTCTCTGTCTTTCAACCTTCACTTAGTATTAATTCTCCAAATAACTGTATTTAATGCTCCCCATCATTCTGTAGGCCAGTGTCTTTTGTCATGTGTGCATGAAGCCCATTCTCTAGCAGATGCATAAGAAAGGCCTCATGGGAATAATCTTCTTTGGGTTCTTTCATAATGATAACAGTTTATCTATTCCCTTTTGTCAAAACTTAAATTAGTTTTGCTGTCTGTAAAATCACTGATCCACACATTCTCTTTCCTTGAGTATCTTAAATGTGTTACTCAGTTTTCTTTTGGCATGAAATGTTGCTGTCCAAAAGTCTGCTGATAACATAATTTCTTTTCCTTATAAATCTCTTGCTCTTTTTGCCTAGATGCCCAAATGATTTTTTTCTTTTTCTCTCAAGTCCAAGTTTTACTAATATGTGTCTTGGTATTACTCATTCTAGGTTGGCATAGTTAAGTATATGTGTACTCTTTCAAAATGTAGATTCAAATCTTCTTTGGTTTTCTTTCCTGAAAATGTTCTTGAATTATAATTTTTAGAATTTGTTCTGTTTCCTGCTTTATTTTTTATTTTTTTTTATCAGAGATTCTTATTATCCTAATATTTTTTACCTTCTCTTGAACTGTTTTTGCCTCTTTCTTCTTTTGCTGAGTTTTAAAAGGCATTTTATGTTATGCTTATTTATTCTTCTATTTCTTCTGGTTAAGCCTTCATTTGTGATACACATTTTTCATTTATTCTAATTCTTTTCTGAATAGAAACTTCACATCTGAGTTTTTAAAAACATTTTTGATTACTGTTCTTTCACGTCTTTTTAAATGTCTTTTAGTTAGTTTTGAAACAATGGATTACAGATTTGCTCTGTTTTGTGGCCATGCCTTTCTGGCATGTTTCCGCTGTCTGTAGGAATTTTATTCTACTCCTGATTCTCTTTTTTCTTATAACACTATGAAATTTGATCTTGGTTTTTTTTCTGTCCATTTTCCTGTAAAATTAGTTTTCCTGTACATTTAGAAGGAGGCATCGTTCACTATAGCTTTTCTATCTTCATGGAGCTCCCTCTCCTACTGTTTTTGTAAAGCGTTCATAAAAGTGGTGGCTTGCTCTATGAGACTCCTGCTCTGTCCCTGCTCTTTCAGAGCACAGTCAATATCGGACTGGACAAAACCCTCCTAGTTTCATCTGCTGGTCTCTGATTGGCCTGCAGAACTTTCCTGTGAATACCTATTGGCAATTTTGCAGTTCCTCCCACCCCCAGACCCTGATATTGCACTGTCCTTGTGACTTAGTGTTTTGTCCTCACCCTCTGGTACTTTGGGCACATAGGGATGCCTTGTCATCTAGTTTTGTTAAGAATATTGTCTGTGAGATTTTTCTATCTAGTCACTCTGTCTCATTTCTATGAGGAGATGAGTAAAAAGTAACTAGACCAACAATACCAACTTTCTAGAATCCTCTAGACTAAAATTTTAAGTGCAAAAAAAAAGAAGAAAAAGAAAAAAGGAAGCTGTAAAAGTACTAATTGAAAATATAAGCGAATTGTTTCATAATTTTTAGGTACAGAAAGCTTTTCTAAACATAGTGTTAAAAGCCAAACATTAAAGAAACCAAAAGGAAAAAAATTAGTATGTAAAAAATAAAAATTAGAAATCTGTACACCAAATCCAGAATGAACAAAATTAAAGACAAAGCCTAAACAGGGGGAAATCTGCAATTCACAACCAAGCGGTGATATTTTTAACATATGTGCTCTTACAAATTAATTTTAAAAGTGAATTCTTGATTTATAAAATAAATAAAATGGGCAATAAACATAGAAAAATGCAAATTAAAATGACATACTATTTTAAGGCCATTAAATTTGCAAAGTTTAAAAAAATAAATTGGCATAACTTTTCTCAAGGGCAATTTGGTAATACATGTAACATCATTTAAAAAACACATTCCCTCCTACTTAGGTATTACACTTGTAGGAATTGATCCTAGGGAAATAACCATTCAAGTCTTGCAAAGATGTATATGTAAAGAAGATTCATGAGAGCATTATATTAACAAGAGAAACCTGATAAAAATCTATTACTTTTTATTTTTTTGACCAGTAAGGGGATTGCAACCCTCAGGCACGGTGTTGTCTGCACCACGCTCAGCCAGTGAGTGCACCGGCCATCCCTATATAGGATACGAACCTGCAGCCTCAGCGCTACAGCACCACACTCCCCGAGAGAGCCACGGGGCCAGCCCCAGAGAAACCTGATAAAAATCTAAATGTGATTCATCCGTTAGGGGATTTGTTAAATAAGTCACTGTAAATTGAAATAATGGGATACTTCTCAATCATTACAATCAGGCAGATCTAAATTTATTGACATAGAGAAAAGTTAGGTCAAAAACCAACGTTTAAAAACAGAAGTAATAATGTGGTAATATAAACATTTTTGTTTAGGTGATTGGTATGTGTTCACATAGGGGAGAATTCCGGTGAACTGTAGAAATGCTGATATTGGTTACACAGGGGTGGGGGCAGCGGTGGGTGCCTGCTGGAGAGGCAGGTGATGAGCTCTGTCTCCTTAACTACTTTCTGCCTTGCCGGGCATATTTTTTTTATAATCACCATGTATTTTATTATAATCTGAAAAAAATTTCCATTTTTGAAGCCATCTTCTCTAATTATGAGGCCTAATTTATCCATTCCCTTTTCTGAACTCATATTTATAGCTTACAATCTCTACCACACAATTTAAGAATTTAAGACTTTTTAAGACTTAATTTGTCATGAATTATTCATTAATGATATCATAAGTGTGACTCAAGTCTCACCTACATTAAATGCAAGCTCCCCAGTAATAGATCTGCAACATAACCAGTGCCACTTTAGACAAGCCCAAGTACTAAATGTCACCGCCCACCTCCCTCCCTCCCTTCCCCCCTTTCCTTTATGAGAAGCCTCCTGACTTAAACAGAAATACCTTTTGCTTCTGCAAGGATGCTGTTCTCCACCCCAATCCACATTAGCATAATGACCCTCCTTGATGGTATCAGCCAGCCCTTGGTGCACTATAAAAGCTCTACCACCCCCACACCTGGGGCTGTCCACCATTTTCAGGGCAGCCCTGGGCTGTCTGCCACTCTGAGCACAGCCCACCAGATTTCTTTCTTTAATAAAGCTTGAACGGTAGCCAGCATCTTGGCTCACTTTCTTTCATTATGGTACCAAAACCTGGGAAGGGTTTTGGCCAATGTTGTGGACAATCCCCTCTCTCCTGGGGTGATTGGCCCTCGGCCACCCTTCCTGGACCTGCCAAAACTGGGTGCCTGTGGGACTCTCTACTTTTGTTGTTTCAGACCAGACATCCAACACTGGCCTCAATTCAGGGTGAGTCAGTGGGTCTGTCCTGCCTACTTCTACAGTTCCCCCAACTACTCTATGACTTTGGTCTCTATGAAGCCCAGGTGCCTGGCCAAGGGAACTCTTCTCATGTCCCCCAGCTATTGGAGGACACTCCTCTAGCTGGTCAGTGGCTTTTCTCTTGAAAAGAAGGTGGACATCAAAGGGGATGCCCTTTGCTGGCACTCTCCTTCTACCAGGACTGACTGCCCTTTCTCACCCTCTACACGGGATCCTCACACTCCAACTCCATGCTCTATGCCCTTGGGCCGTCTCCTGGCCAATTTCTCAGCCTCCAGGGAGACATTAAAACTCAAACGCCTTGTTGCAATGGATCCCAGTGGCCACAAGATGGCACTCGATTTAGACACTCACGGAAATGGCAAAAGCTGTAGAGTTTCCTTGTTCAGGCCTTTTCCTGTCTCTGAATGCATTCTTCTCTGCTGCTCCCAGACTCTTCACCCCCTTTTTCTTTAGAATAAAAACCCTTACCTCATCTTCCTGCCTATGCCCCTTTATAAACCCCAGAACAGGCATCAGAAGTTGGAATGATTTTAGTCATCCCCCAGATGCTGGTTATCTGAATAAACCTTCAATCCTTGCACCAACTTCTGGACTTTTGAGTCATTTGTTTAATGTGAGAGGGCAGCTGAGCCTGGTCTGTTGGTAACAGTTGCACCAACTTTCCCCATGTCCAAACTGGGAAAGTGATGAAGACAGATCTCTCAGTGGCTGTTGCAACATGCCGGTTTCTTCAGGAAGACTTACATTTCATTAGCATGAAGACAGAGGATAGTGTTGTCAATAATATGCAAGTATGAATTATTGTCAATATTGCCAGCCTGATATTTGAGTGTACATCTATTAATAGAAATAGTGTTATCTAGATCAATCCTAATGTGATCACCTAAATGAGCTCTCATCTCTGGGACTAATTACTCTCTTATGCTGAAAACTTATGTGATTCTTCATTTAGTATCATGGGATTCATCACTTTCAGGGCTCCTTCAGGGATCATACTGCTCTATGTGAAAGTTTGATCTCTTTGAATTCAAATTATACAGACTCCAGTATTGAACAAAAAGCACAGCCAAAGAGGGGGGAGATATTTTTCCTAGGCATTGGGATAGGAGATAGGTGGTAGGTGATCTGGTTTTCATGTTGGGGATGTGTATTTATGGAGTTAAAAATGCCCGAGTCCCTGCAAGCCCATCCTGGACTCTTGCCACTTGCTTCCTCTGCTTGGGGAGACAGCACATTTTGAATGAATGCTCCAGCTGTGTGGCCCGAGCCTAGCCTTCTTGGGCATGAGGAATGTTGGCAGAGTCTGACAGATAAGGCCTCACCAACCTGTGCCTCTTGGGACCGTCCCTGGAGGCTTTAATAGAAAACTTGTTTTTTAAAAAATGATGTTTACTTCCTGTGATAATGAAAGCAGTCAACAGGGAACAGTGAAAGGATCACACTTTTTCAAAGAGCAGACTAATCAGAAAATCTCCAGAGGGTTAAACTGCGGCATGCTGGTGTCAAATATGATGTATCGTGAATACAAGATATATCATATTTATATGTTTGTATGAATACATAGATGCATGTATGTATACACACGTTTCCTGTTTATTTTGAAAATATTTAAGACTTACAGAAAAGTCACAAAAATAGTAAAGAATATACCCTTCACTAAGCTTCTCCTAAGGCTGACATTTTATATAACCATAATATAGTTTTCAAAACCAGGAAATTAACATTGACATAACACAATTAACTAAGCAACAGGACTTACTCACATTTCACCAGCTTCTTCACTATGTCCAGTCCAGGATCCCACATTACATTTAATTGACCTATCTTCTTCATCTCCTTCTATCTCTGATGGTTCCTCAGTCTTTCCTTGACTTTTTTGACCTTATCGCTTACAAAGACTTCTGCTCAGTTATCTTATAGAATGTCCCTCAGTTTGGGTTTGCTGGCTGTTTGCCAATTATTAAATAGAAGACAGGCATTTTTGGCAAGAATGTCATAGAATGATGTGTCTTTATAGAACATCATATCAGATGGTACATAATGTCGATACATCTTGTTAGTGATGATGTTAACCTTGATTAGCGAAGACAGATTTTGAATTAGGAGTTGGTGTGGGCAAAACAAGCCACAACCAGTGGAATGTTCCAGCCTGTGTGAGGGGCTGGTCTTTGCTTGGAAGTAAGCTTGCCCACTCACGTGTCAGTAGGGGGACTCGTACACTAGGAGGACTTCTCCTCAGTGGGGCCTGGGCTGCCGGAAACCCCAATCCCTTCTTCAGGGCTTAAAGAGTGTGGCTGGCTTTATTTGACTTTGTCAATCCTGTGCTCTAAGATAGTGTTTCTCAAACCCTTTGACCATGACCTATAATAATAACAGTAACAAGCATGATAAAAAATAGATAAATAAATGACACTGAGCGAGGCACTGTACTAAATGTTTTCCATTTAATATTTTTTCATTTAATTCTTATGACAACTATACGAGGTAGGTCCTGTATTATGTTTATAATTTTTAGTTGAAGAAATCAAGAACCAATGAGATTAAGAAAGCCACAAAGTCACAAAGTCACAAAGTTCTAAAGAGGTGGTGCCAGGATTCAAGTTCATGTTGCCCATCTGCTGACCATTCACCACACACTACATGGCCTCTCACCAGCCCCAGGGCCAAAGGAGGAATCCGTGTCATGAAAGGACCCACTCTTCTCACACTCATGCTCACACACCATAAACCACACACACCACACCAGACACACTGCATACATACCACAAACACACACGTGCACCCACACATACACATATCACACACCACACATTACACACACCACACACACCCATGCACAACACACATACCACACATATACAAACACCAAATACCGCAGATTACATATTTCACATCACACACACAAACACATTACACACACCATATCACACACACACACCACTCCAAACACACCATACACACACACTTATGCACATGCTACACACACACACACACACACACACACACACACACACATGCACTTACAGTCACGTAATTTTTTTAAAAGTTGTGCAAATAGAATCTATCTCTACCAGGTGTGATGCTCTGAAATTTGTTTTCTATTTCATTTTTTAAAATGTTGGACATTTACTACTACATTCATGGTTGTCTAAAGGGTGGGAAAACTCTGCCCACAGGCAACTAGGCAGATAGACACCAGCACTATCCTTTCCTCTGTATATCAACCCTGGGACCAGACAGCAGAGGGACCTGGTGGGTGAGGACAGTGTGGACTGGCTGTGCCACAGACATGTCTGAGAAAATCTGTGATTGTGAGTGTAGCATAAGCGTTACAATTTTTGGGTTTCTCCATGTAAATTTTGAGGATGCTTAATTCAGTGATTTGCCACATATTTTGCTAAATAAAAGATATGTACTTTGATGGAGAGCCACAAGAGAATGGTCTAAGATACCTTAAAAAATGTTTTTGAAGAAAAGTTCAACCCCTTGTAACCAAAGTCCTTATAGCTAATTTGTACTTTCTCAGGTGATGACCAACAAAATGAAAATTACTAAGACCTTTGTGAGGTCTTTGTAGTAAAGGGTTGACTCAACAGTTCTGGGATGTTCAAACCCTGCATATTCCAAAAAAAGGCCTTGCCTGGCTCCCTGGGAAATATCCTGCCTGATAAAATATCTTTGTTTATCTGGGGCTTGGACCACCCCAGATAGTTTATGCTAACAATGTGATTTACAGTGGGGGCCTGGCGCCAGGTGATACCAGCATGACTGTTGGAGTGGCTGGGGAGGAAGGTCAACTACACGGGGGTCAGTCATAGCTATTTGACCCCAGTAAAACGCTGGACACCCACGCTCGGGTGAGCTTCTTTGGTTGGCGATAGTCTATGTGTTCTCACACATTGCTGCTGGGAGAACTATGCACTGTCTGTACAGCTGCACTGGGAGAAGAACACTGAAAGCACACACCTGCTCTATCCTGAACCCTATATGTGTTTTACCTTTGCTGATTTTATTTTATTTTTTCTCCAGCTTTATTGAGAAATAATTGTTATATTTGAAAACTGCATATAATTCATGTACACACTTTGGTAAGTTTGGACGTGTGTGTACACTTGTGGTACCATTGCCACAATCAAGGTAATAAACAAATCCATCTCCTCCAAAGTTCTCTTGTGATCCTTTATTTTTGTTTTGTTTTGTTTTTTGGTGGTAAGAACACTTAACATGAGATTTGCTCTCTTAACAAATTTTTAAGTGCACAATACCTTATTGATAACTACAGGCACTATGTTATATAGCAGATCTCTGAAACTTACTCATCTTGTACAATGGTAACTTTATACCCGCGGACCAACATCTCCCCTTATCACCCTCCTCTCATCCCATTCTATTGTCTACCTCTATACATTTGACTATTTTAAGCTTTATTAAGGTATAATTGACAAATAAAAACTGTATATATTTATGGTGCACAACATCACATTTTAATATGTGTATATATTATGAAATAATTAAATCGAGCTAAGTAAATTATTCATTACTTCATATTTTCTTGCTAAGTTCTACTCTTTGCAATTTTCAAGTATACAGTGTATCATCCCTAACTATAGTCACCATGCTGTACAATAGCTTTCCAGAACTTGCTCATCCTGTCTAACTGAAACTCTGTAGTCTTTCACCAACATCTCTTCATCCCCCCACCCATCCCTGGACCCTTCCCTTGCCACTGGCTACCACCATTCTACTATCTGCTTCTACAAGTTCAATTTCCTTAGATTCCCCATATAAGTGAGATCATGAAGTATTTGTCTTTCCGTGCCTGGCTTATTTCATTAAATGTAATGTCCTCCAGGTTCTTCCATGTTGTCACAAATGACAGAATTTCCTTTTTATAAGATTGAATAGTATTTCATAATGTATATGTATCCCATTTTTTAAAATCCATTCATCCATTGATGACTGTTGTGAATAGTGCTGCAATGAACACGGGAGTGCAGATATGTCTTCAACATACTGATTTTATTTTCTTTTGATGTATACCCAGAAGTGGGATTGCTTGATCATATGGTAGTTCTATTTTGAATTTCTTGAGGAAACTCCATACTGTTTTCATAATGGCTGTACTAATTTACATTCCCACCAACAGTGTACAAGGATTCCCTTTTCTCTACATCCTTACCAACACTTTTAATCTTTTGTTAAAATAATAAGACCTACTCTAGCAGGTGTGAGATGATAACTTATTGTGGTTTAAATTTGCATTTCCCTGATGATTAGTGTTGAGCATTTATTCATATTCCTTTTGACCATCTGTATGTCTTCTTTTGAGAAATGACTATTTAGGGTCTTTGTCCATTTTTTAAGCTTGTTTTTTTTTGTTTTTTGTTTTGCTAATAACCTAATTTCTTATGTATTGTGGACATTAACCCCTTATATGATGTGTAGTTTCCTTACATATTTTGAATCTGTGTTCCTTAAATACTTTGGATATTAACCTTTTATGAGGTGTGGTTTGTAAACATTTTCTCCCATTCTGCAGGTTGTCTCTTCACCTTGTTGATTGTTTACTTTGCAACTGTTAATTTGATGCAATCCCATTTTTCTATATTTGCTTTTGTTGTCTGTGCTTTTGGGGTCAAATGCAAAAAAGTCATTGCCCAGAACAACGTCAGGATGAATTCCAACCAAAGAAAGCAGTTGAGAGAGAGTTAGGAGTGCAGTGATTAGGGTAGGAAAAGGCTTCTGTCCGACCTTGGTAGACCAGAAGAAACAATCAGGGCTTGCTTTTTCAGAAAATAATAATAATAATAATTGGAACCCTCATTTATTTATTTGTAAAATGTTTTTCTGCTATACCTCTGGGGGTGAGGGAGTCAAATTACAGAGAAATAGACTCACTCAGAGATTTGGGAACTAAGGCCTGGACCTCCTTGCTTCTGTTGGGGAGGCCCAAGTTCAGGCCTCTGTTAAAAAGGAATGATCCAAAAGCAACTTAGTGGTGGTCACTGTACTGTGAGCAAATCAATGCTTTTCAGAAAGAGTTCAACCAGAAGTTTCTGTTTTACCTTTATGTAACAGAAACTCCAATTGAATATGGACCTCTACGCTGCTTCCCTGAGATTTGTCTGAATTGCCTGGGCTCCCAGGCTGTGTATGGGAGGCTGGTGCTCTGTACTCCTCAGATTGGCAGCTGAGATCTGGCCTGCATGCATGTACAGGAATCAAGGGCCCACATAGGAACCCACGCTTACCCATGCTGACCCTCAGCTCCTTGGTGGGGGGTGGATAGGACAGCCCTGGAGGTGTTTGGCTCCCTTCCTGCTCCCCAATCCACTCACTTTCAAGTCTGGTGCTCTCAAAAATTTAAGACATTAAATACCTTAATGGTAATTAAGGTTTGAAGTTTTAAAAACCATATATACTCTGCTGACCCCAATTTATCTCTCTAGCCAGGATCTTCTCCCTGAACTCCAGATGTGTCCACCAGCATGTTAATAGGCACTTCACCTGGTATGCGTCAAACTGTACTCCTGATCTCTGCCCACCCCAGCCCCAACTACTTCTCCCACCACCATCTTCCCTGATTTAACTAATGGCACCTCTGCACTTTCAGTTTTTCAAGCCAAAAACCAGGGAGTCATCCTGGACTCTTCTCTTGCACTCATATCAACAAATCCCACTAGCTCTACCTTGGAAGTATATCCTGTGACCCACCACTTCTCTGCACCCCCACTGCTACCACCCTGGTTTCATCCACCCTCTGCCCCTGTCTGGATATCTCTGTAGCCTTCCAGCTTCTCTCCTCTCCCTGCATCTGCCCTTGGCCATCTTTGTCTATTGTCAGTGCAACAGCTGGAGACTTCATCTCCTTCACGTCTTTACCTAACAGTAAGGACGTTCGTACTTTGGTCTGTAGGACTTCCAATTAAATTTGAATTCCAGAGAAATAATAAATACTTTTTTAGTATAAGGATCACAAACTAAAAAAGAGTCAAATGAATGGACTTTATATTAATTTCAGCACTTTTTATGTGCTAAGTCAGCATTAAAGATATGAAAAAAGAATGATTTACTCCTTTGTATGTTATATATTCAGTGCCTTTTTCCATCAATATTTATGTTAGTTCCATATATTTTTAATTTTACATTAAAATTAAATGTAAAATTATCATTATCATGCCACGGTGGAGAAGCGAATACAAAACCTTCACCATATGGCCCTCTTTTTGGATGTTAACACAGTTTGGTCCCAGGAATTTTTGTGTCTAGACAAAGCTCTCGAGATCGAGATACTGTTTTCAGTGAAATACTCTGTCCTATATAACTAATGGGCTTCCAGGTTTCAGTGGTGCAAAGTTCTTATAGAATAGTGATTCTCAAGGGGTGGGGGATAGATTTTGCCACCTAGGGGACATTGTCTGAAGACATTTTTAGTTGTCATTACTGGAGTGGCAGGAGTGTTCTTTGCTATGGCGTCTAGTAGCCAGGGATGCTCAATATCTTGCAATTAGGGTTGTATTTTTAGCAAATAAAAATACAGGTAAGTAGGGTCAGCAGATGATATACAGGACTCCTAGTTAAATTTGAATCTTCGATTAACAAGGTTGTTGGACAGCCTCCCACAACAAAGAATTATCCAGGCCAAACTGCCAAGAGCGTGGAGGTTGAGAAACCCTGCAATACAGCCGTGGTTTTCAAACACTAGCTTGCGTTACAACCACCACCGGGATTTGTTGGGCCCATCCTCAGAATTTCCGATTCAGTAGGTCCGGAGTGGGGGTCCTAGGATTTGCATTTTTATCAATTCCCCTATGATACTGTTAGTTAGGGGCCACATTTGAGAATCACCGCCTTAGAAAGAAGACGATGGTGGCGGCGGCGGAGGCGATGGTGCGGTAAGTGCAAGTGGCGGGAGGGGTTGGCCCACCGCGGCGGAGGGGGCATTTCCGCCGAAATGGAAACTCGGTCCTGGAGGCACTTCCGGGTTCCTTCTAGGCGCCACAGACGACCCTAAGTCTCCCCATCAATGATCACTCAGGTCAGGGGCGTGGCCTAGACCAGGGGCGTGGCAGGGGCGTGGCGTAGGAGGCGGGCCGAAGCTGGGCCAGCGCTCTAGTGCCGGACGTTGCGCGGCCGCGACGCCCGGCGCCAGGGCTGGCGCGGAGCTCTGGTCAGGCGCTGCCTGCGGCATCCGGCGTGGTCCGGCGAGGCTTGGGCCCGACCAGCGTAGGTGGGTGTCGTCGCTCTTGCACGGTAGGCTGGGCCGCGTTTGAATGTGGGAGCGGTGGGCCCTGATGTTGTGTCTTCTCAACAGCACCCGAGGCGTTCATCCTCCCGGCGGGCCCGACCGGGACAGGGACAATGGGCCTTCTGACGTCGAGCTCCTAGGGTCGCAAGGGGGCGCTCCCGCTGCGGTCCGGAGGCCAGGGCCGAGACCGACGTGCCGGGGCTGGCGGAGCGGAGTGGGAGGGGCCGGGCCAGAGAGGGATGAGCTAAGGGCGGCTTGGGCGGGGCCGGGCGATTTAGGGGGATGGGCTAAGTGAGGCCGGGCGGGGCGCGGAGCCCAGGCCACACCTCCGCGGGGGCGGGGCGCGGAGCCCAGGCCACACCTCCGCGGGGGCGGGGCGCCGCCGCGCTGGGAAGCGCTGGTTGCGGGGTGCGTCTGACCTTATTCATATCGGCCTGTCTTTGAGAAACCGCTGAGGTTTCCCGAGGGTCTTTGTATTTCCTTCTTCTTTTGATATTGAGCTGGGGAGAAGGGAGGGTGCCCGCATCTCACAAAGGCCTTTCCTGAGCTCTTTTGCACCTGGCTCAGCCTTGAAGCACGTAGGTTTATAAAATGTCTTTTTAAAAATAAATTTTCATCTTGAAAGAATTTCAGAATTTAAAAAAGTTGCAAAACTAGTACAAACAAAATTACCATATATGGTTCGCCTAGATGACCAGGTGTTAACATACTAGTTAACAGAACAATTAGCAAAAGTAGGACGCTAGCATTTACAGGTCTTATTCAGATTTCTCTCCTTGTCTCACCTACTTCCTTTTTGTGATATGGGATCCAAGACAGGATTTAATTTTACTTGATTGTCCTGTCTCCTTAGAGAAATTTACGTTTTGAACAGCAGAGGCTTCTCCCTACTTCCCCAGTACCCTTCAGAGTGGCGGCCCTGGGAGCTCCAAGTCTCAGATCAAGATGTGCGTTTTCTTGTTTGGTTGGGGGTTTTTTTTTGCTGGGTGCCTGGGTTAGTTGAGATCGTCCAGCTGGCCCTTTGGGCAGCTTTGGCACAGGTGACCACCTTCCACTTCTCCACGCAGTTTGGCTACCCAGGTTCTCCTCCTACCTCTCAGGCTGACCTCCTGCCCTTTGCAGGCTCCTCCATTCCGAACTCTTGCCCTCCCTTCAGTTGGTGCTGTCTCTGAAGACTTCCTTTTTGGCCATCTTCTCTTTCAGTTTGGGTCTTCTCTCTGGATGATCTCTTGTGACTTTGAGCATTTTGCGAATCTTCAGAAAACTCACTCGTTTGTAATTTCAGCCCAGGACATTTCTCTGTCCCAGACCCACAGAGCCCATAGTTTGCCTGATGCTGTTCTCCATTATCTCAAAAACATTTCCATCTCAGTATGTGCAAAATGCAGCTCGTACTTGCTCACCCCCTCCTTGTTCCCTTCTAGTGCTCTCAGCCTTTGTAAATAGGGCTGAACTCCCTAGAGCCTCCCCGTTAACCTCCCCCCCGACCACCACTAATCCGGACTTGTTGATTTTACTTTTTTAATCCCCCTTGGGCCTGCCCGTTTCTCTCCATAGGCACCACCATCCTGCAGTAGCTTTTCTGTTCATTTCCCTGGCACTTGCTTTGGTGCCTTCACTCAGTTGTCCACACTGCAGTCCAAGTAAGGTTGTTAAAATGCTAACCTGATTGTGTTATGTTCTGTCTGTAATTTTTTTTTTAACTTCCTGTTGCTTTTAGGATAAAGACAGGCCTCCTTATGGGGCCTTCAAGGCCCTGAACTGCTGATCCAGCCTCTTCTTGTACCCTCACTCCCTAAGTTTCCCTACTCTGGCCTGGCTGGCTTTGCTTTCCCCTCATGTGCTGTTCCCTTTGGTTGAGAGGCTGTTACCTGTCTACTCAGGGAATTCTTAATCTTCCTGCAGCTCTCTACCCAATTATCTGTTCCTCAGGGAAGCATCTTCTGACCTCCCTGGGCTAGTCCAGGTTTTGTTTTACAGGTCCTGATCTCTCCTACTTCCTCTCTCCTTGGTAGCCCTGTCATAGATGTAACTTTATAAGCATGAGCCCGGCCCCCAGTAGGTGCTTTAGATGTTTGCTAAATGAATAAAGAAATGATGGGATGCTTAATATGGCTGCCTAACAGCCTCTGTGTAGACATTATTCCCTTTGAGAATTTGCTTAGCCTGGTTATTTATGTCCTCTTCCTCTGTTCCTTTGTCAGACAGGTCAAGAAGGTTGCAGGGGCCACATGTGAGCAATGAAGGGCCTAGGGATACAGTCTGAGGCTGTTGAAAGGCAGAATGGGCTTCTGCTGAGCTTCCTGCCCATCTACCACTCCCTGACCAGGTTGAGTCCCCTGTATTGGACTCTCCACTGATGAACATTTCCTGTGCATAGTTTCATAGAATCTTTTAGGTTAGGTTCAATCATATATCAAGAGTTTCTGATTCTTTTCTAAATAGCCGTCTCAAGGTCAAAAAGTGAAGATGAAAATGAAGGCTTACTGCCAGATGAAGTGGATGGGGTGCCCTGGAATGTGGCTGTTTGCTCTGTGGCACAAGTAGTTTGGTTCAGCAAGTATTTACTGAGTGCCCACTGCATGCATGTTGACTTCTGGGGATACAAAGATGGGGTCGGCTCACTGAAGGGTCATGGTGAAAGTTGTGATAGAAGAAGCCTTGACTGAAAGCTTGATGGATGGAGAAGGATGTTGCAGGGGATGTGGTGGCCTGAAACAAGGCAGGGACTAGGTGGGGGCAAGGCTAGGGACCAGGCTGTGAGTGGCCTTGATCTTACTCTGGAACCTGGTTAGATTGTGACCTGGAAAGGTTGTTGACAGACTGTGAGGGTAGGCTAGTGCCTGAATGACCAGTTGGGGTCTGACAGTCTGAATGTAGGAAAGTGGTTGGGGCCAACCTAGGGCACAACAGAGGAAAAGGTGATGAGCTGCTGAAGGGTAGAGCAACTGTGAAATGGTAACACAGGTCACACTTCCTCACCCAAACCTGGCTGCACTTGGGGAAGAAGTCAGAATGTTTGCATTTTATCGAAGTCATACTGAAGCACTCCTTAATCAAAAATAATTTCTGCAGCAAAATGTATGTATATCTATGGTAAGTAATAGAAATAGAGATTATAAACAGCCTCAGATCAGTTCAGGTTTTGCTGCCAAAGAGTTTGTTGCATAGTTTTGAAAAAACATTCAGTTTTCAGAGTATTTTTGACTTTTGGAATTGAAAGTGAGGGGTTGTGGATGTGAAAATATAGCTAACACTTGTGAAGCCAGGCTCTTCTTGTTTTCACAAACCAATGAGAGTAGGTACCATACTGATCCCATTTTGCAGGCAAGGAGACAAGGGCACAGAGAAGGTAAGTGACTTGCCGAAGTCACACAGCTCATCACTTGTGGCTCTATATTCCACATTCTTATCAGGCTGTAGAGTTGTGAATCGCACGTGAGTAAGTTTGAAGGGTCGAAGACTTTCTCCCACACCTCACACAGCTGGCATCTGCCTGTGTATAGTCTGTGTAGTGCTGAGGAAGATTAAAACAGAGGAGAGTCTGGAGCCGCATAGACATCACGGTACATACCCAGATTCACTGAGGGCCTGTGGGGATTGGTGATGAGCTTTTCTCACAAGCCATTTAGGAAGTTAGGCGTGATGTCAAGTGGACCAGAGACAGTGATGGAGAAGCTGTGATATGAACTGGCAGGGCTTTGAGAAAATTCAGGGAACTAATTTTGTAAGGATTCTATAAGGATATTCTTCATAAGGGACACAGACTGTTGAGTGGGGAAATAACTGTATTATAATTTTTTTCTTCTAGCTGTGCCGGATGTGTATGCTCTGAACACCACAGGTGAGCATCTTCTGCCTGCCACCCCCTCTGCCCTGCAGAGCAGCAGTCTTCCCGTCAGCATTGAGTGGGTCAGCTCAGTGACATTTATTCACGTGTTTCTTTGCAAGTGTCCCTGTGCCACTGTGTGTGTATGTGGGTATGTAAAAAAACATGCCAAAATATATAAAATGAACAGGAACAGTTTAAAGAATAATGAAACAACTTTGAATATGCTTCTTAGTTTAAGAAAGAGATTTATCAAAACCTTAGACGCCCTGCCCCCTGTGTCTGCTACAGTTCCATCTTTTCTCTTCAAGGTTCTGAAATTCCTCTTAATCAATTCCTTGCTTTTCTTTATAGTTTTACCATGCATAGTATGTATCTCCAGTTAATATTTTTTAGTTTTGCTTAACATTTTGGTTCTTGTAAGATGAAATCATTCAGCAAATTTTATGGCTTCTTTTGCACAGTGTGTTTTTGAGGTTCGTTAGTGCCATGTGTGGCTGAAATTCTTGATTCATTTTCTCTGTTGTGTTCTATTTATGGCCGTTTGGGCCGTCCCCAGTTTTCCGCTACTGTAAATAAAAGGGCTTCAGTGGGCATTCTTGTCTGGGTGTCCTGGTACACAGGCGCAGTAGTTCCTCCAGGGCAGTAATTACCAAAAGTGGTGGGGGGAGAGAGGGTGGGAAGAAGGGAGACACTTTTGGTTGTCATAACTGGGGGGCGAGGTGCTATTGGCATCTAGTGGGGCTAGACATGCTGCTAAATATCCTAAAATGCCTAGGACAGCATCCCCCCTCCCATACATTCTCCCGCCCCACCCCCCACCATCCCTTACTAAAGAATTGTCTGGCTCTTTGCCAGTGCTGAGGTTGAGAACCCCTGCTTTAGGGTGAATATGTGGGATAGTTTGCTCAGTGGTTGGGTTTGTGCACGTTCAACTTGAGGAGATACTGCTGCTGTACCGTTTTTTCAGCTTCTTACACGGTCACTGTCTGCTCCCACACTTGATAATGCCTGCCTTTAAAATGTTTGCCAATGTGGTACATGGGAAACGATACCTCACTGTGGTTTTAATCTTTATTTTCTGAGTAGCAGTAAGATTGAACATATTTTCATGTTTGTCTGCTGTTTGTGTTTCCTTTGGGAAGTGTCTCCTGATATCTTTTTGCCCGTTTGCCTGTTATGTTATTTGTCTTTTTCTTAATGGCTCCTGGGATTTCTTTCTTTCTTTTTTTTTTTGGAGTATTGTTTATTCTTTATATATCCTGGATACAGATCCTTTCTATTTCTTGCAGATAATTTCTCCCATTTATAAATTTTTTATG
The DNA here is from genome assembly GCF_027409185.1 of Cynocephalus volans. Classification (NCBI taxonomy): domain Eukaryota; kingdom Metazoa; phylum Chordata; class Mammalia; order Dermoptera; family Cynocephalidae; genus Cynocephalus; species Cynocephalus volans. Next base: position 38,520,472 of record NC_084463.1, read on the forward strand.
ATAAGCACAAAAGTTCTTAATTTAAATGTAGTGGAATTTATCAGTCACTTTTTTCATGGTTAATGCTTTTTTTGTCTAGTTTAAAAGATAATACGAATCTTTCCGTGAACTTTTTGAAATATCTTATTATCTTCTAAAAGATTTGTGGTTTGGCCGTTTACATTTATGCTTTTCACCTACCTAGAATTGACATTTCTGTGTTTTGAAGTAAGGATCCAATTTATTTAATTTTTGTGTGAATAACCAGTTTTCCGAAAACTATTTGTTAATTGTCCATTTGTCCTCAATGATATAATGTACACTTTATCATAAATCTGAGTTTCTATACATCTGTGGTTTATTTCTAGACTTTGTCTTATGTTTAATTTGTCTATTCATCTGTCTCTGCACCAGGACCATTCTTTCTCAATTACTAAGCTTTAGAATAATGTCTTTATACCATAAGGGCAAGTCGCCCTCCCTGTTCTTTTCTTTAGGAACATCATAGCTGTTTGTCCCGGGTGCTTTCATATCATAGAATCACCTTGTCAAATTTCACACACAAAAAAAACATTAAAAAACTTTAATTGAAATTACATTGAACCCATATGTCATTTCATAGAATATTATATGTTTATATGAGTCTTTCTGCCCACTTGGTGTGTGATAGAGTTTGGATGTATTGTCCTCCCAGAACTCACGTGGAAATTTGATCCCCAGTGTGGCAGTATTGGAAACTGAATCATGGGGGTGGATCCCTCATGAATGGATTAATGCTCTCCCTGGGGGGTGGGAGTAGTGAGTGAGTTCTCACTCTGTTCATTCCTGTGAGAGCTGGTTATTTAAAAGACCCTAGCATCTCCTCTCTCTCTCTTGCTTCCTCTCACTATGTGATCTGCTTGTACCTGCTGGCTGCTGCCGGCTGCCTGCTGCTTTCCACCATGAGTAGAAGCAGCCGGAGGCCTGCACCTGATGCAGCTCTCCCAGAATCGCAAGCAAATAAAACTCTGTTCTGTATAAATTACCCAGTCTCAGGTACTCTGTTATAGCAGCCCAAAGTGGACTAGTACAGTGTGTCTCCCAGTTTACTTAAGATAGATCAGAATGTCAGTTCTGCTGTTCAAGTCTCAGTTATTTTGTCAGCTTGATCGTCAATCACTGAGAGATGTGTGTTGAAATCTCTCACTGTGTGATGCTTCGTCATTTACCTGTGTTAATTTCTGTTAATTAATTTAATTATTTTTTGTTATTTTTTACTCTCTACATTTTGAAGTTATATTACTATATTAGGTGCATACAAGTTTAAAATTATTATATTTTCATGGTCAGTCGAACCTTTTTTCATTGTAAAGTGACCCTCTTTTTCTTAGGTAACACTTCTCTTTTTTCTATTTTTTCCCCATTGAGTTTTTACTTCATTAATTTTTCTTTTTAATTTTTAAGGTTTTAATGGTGGTAAAAAACACAATATATAATTTACCATCTTAAACATTTAAGTATAGAATTCAGTAGTATTAAATATATTCACATTATTGTGCAGTCAATCTCCAGAGCTTTTTAATCTTGCAAAAGTGAAATTATACACGTTAACCATCACTTCCCATTTCCTCCCACCTCCAGCTCCTGTTCAGCAGCATCCTACTTTCTGTTTCTATGAGTCTGACTACTTTACGTCTTATAAGTGGAATCATTCAGTATTTGTCTTTCTGTCATTGGCTTGTTTCACTCAGCATAATGTCTCCAAGATGTGTCTATGTTGTAACATGTGTCAGGATTTCCATCCTTTTTAAGGCTGAATAATATTCCATTGTGTCCATCAATTCTACTCATTGCTTCTGTTTCTTGGTTATTGTACTGCTTTGAACATGGTTAGGCAAATATCTCTTTGAGATCCTGCTTTCAATTCTTTTGGTTACATACCCAGAAATGGGATTTCTGGATCATATATGGTAGGTCTATTTTTAATTTTGTTATTACAATCCTACCAACAGTGCACAAGTGTTCTATTTTCTCTACAATTAAATGAAATCATGAAAACTGTGTATGAATAAACTGAGGATATCAACAAAGAGGTAGAAACTATAAAAAGGAGCCAAACAGAAATTCTGGAGCTGAAAAATATAATAATTATGCCAACACTGCCCTGATATCAAAGTTAGACAAAGACATTACAAGAAAAGAAAACTAAAGACCAATATCCCTAATGAATATTGATGTAAAAACCCAATTCAACAGCACATTAAAATGATTATACACCACAACACAGTGAGATTTATTCCTAGAATGCAGGATGGTTTGATATGTAAACATCAATCAATGTAATATAGCACATTAACAGAATGAAAGACAAAAACCACATGATCATGCCAATAGATGCAGAAAAAGTGTTTGAGAAGATTCAAAACTTTTCATGATAAAAACACTCAACAAACCAGGAAAAGAAACTGCCTCAACATAATAAAGGCCATATGGAAAAAATCACAGCTAACGCCAGACTCAATGGTAAATACAACACTAGAAGCCTTTCGTCTAAGGACAGGAACAAGACAACGATACCCACTCTCACTTCCACTCAACATAGTATAGGAAGTCTTAGCCAGATAAATTACTGATAAAAAGAAATAAAAGCCATCCAAATTAGAAAGAAATAAGTACGGTTATCTCTGTTTGCAGATCATGCAATCTTATATGTAGAAAACTCTAAAGACTCCACCAAAAAACTGCTAGAACTAATAAACGAATTCCACAAAGTTGCAGGATTATAATCAACATGCAAAAATCAGTTACGTTTTTATACACTAGCAATGAACAATTCAAAAGGGAAATTAAGAAAACAATTTCAGTTACAATATCATCAAAAAGAGTAAAATACTTAGGAATAAACCTAACCGAAGAGATAAAAGAGTTGTACACTGAAAACTATAAAACGATGCTGAAAGAAAGAAGACACAAAAAAATGAATTGGAACACTCAACACTGTTAAGGTGTCAGTACTACCCAAAGCAACCAGTAGATTCAGTGCAATCCCATCAACCTCCCAATGACATTGTTTGCAGAAACAAAAATCCATCCTGTTTTATTTTAGTTTATTGAGTATCTTTAAGACACCTGTTTTGAATTGTTTGTCAAGAAGTTCAGCAGTCTTCATTTCTTAGGGTTGATGTCTGTAGTTTTGTTCCTTTGACTGAGTCATGTTTCTCAGTTTTTTTGGATGCCATGTGATCTTTTGTTGACATTTGGCCAGTTGAAAAACAACCACCTCTCCTAGTCTTTATATACTGGCTTTATTCAGGGGAAAACCTTCACCAAGCAGTCTGGCTATAGGTTCTGGGCCCTTTCAAACCTCTTCTAGTGATGTATTTTTTCTGGGCTTTTGCATGTACTTTTCACTGTCTCCATTTTCATAAGCCAGTTGCCCCCATTTCGTTTCAGGAGGCTGTCATTTCTTGCTCACTAGCATGTGCTTGCAGAACTGCTGAATATCTGCAGCTCCAGTGTGTGCCATGGTGCTCATCTCTGTTTTCAGCAGCTTGTAAATCATGCCATTGTTCCTGTTAATGCTGCAAGTCAGGCAAGGCAGAAACCAGTCTCTCAAGCAGCCCCTACAGCCAGAATGTCGGACACATGGTCCATTCTTTTGTTTTTGTTCCTAGAGAGGAGATGCGGTTTCCTCCCAATTGCATTGCGTTGTGCCAAGTAGGGGGAGAGGATTGGCATGCAAAATGCCACAAACTTTCCTATTCCTTTTCATGGTATACCTTCTTGGCTTTTTGTTGGCCTGGGTTCCATACCTTCTCAACTAGTTTCTCGAGTTCTCCCAAAGGTGTTCTGATCAGTATATTGTTGTTAACTCAGCATCTTTGTGGGGGAATGAAAGCCTGGAGTTTCCTAGTTTGCTCTCTTGCTGATGTCACTCACTAATCTCTGCCCTTTGAGTGGATAGTTCTTTTTTTAATAACTTTTTTTAAAAATCAAAATATTTAACTGACAAATATTGAATATATTCAAGGTATACAATGTGATGAGTTGATGTATGTGTACACAGTGTAATGATTACCAGAATCAAATTAATTAATATAACGATCACCACTTGTATTAGCCTGTTTCTGTTTCTGGTAAGTCCAAAGTCCAGGGAACACGTCTGGTGAAGGCCTTGCTGGTGGTGACAGTGATGCAGGGATCTCACGTGGTGGAATGGCGGAGCAGGGAGACTCACCTCCCCATCCACTCTCTTAATGCCATGAGAACTACTCCCGTTATTCCAAGAATGGATCGATCCATTCATGAGGGGACAGTTGTCACAATCCAATCACCCCTCCAAGGACCCACCTTTCAACTACCACAATAGGATTTCCCACCCTATTAACACTGTCACAGTGGGGACCAAGCCTCCAAGACATTAAACTTTGTGGGGAACACAATTCAATCCATAATACCACCCATGCTGTACGTTAGGTCCCCAGAACTCGTTCATCTTATAACTGAAAGTTTGTAAGCTTTGACCAACATCTTATTTCTCCCACCTCCCAGCCCCTGGCAATCACTCTTCTACTCTCTGCTTCTGTGAGTTCCACTTTTTTAGATTTCACATGTAAGGAAGATCATAAAGTATCTGTCTTTTTGTGTTTGCCTTATTTCAGTTAGCATGTTGTGTTCCTGTTTCATCTGTGTTGTTGCAAATGACGGGATTTCCTTTTTGATTAGATAGTTTAATTCATTTGCATTTAAAGTAATTATTGATAAGGAAGGACTTATTTTTACCACTTTGCTATTTGTTTTCTGTATGTTTCATGGCTTTTTTGTCTCTTATTTCCTCTATTACTGCCTTCTTTTGTGTTTAGGTTTTTTTTATGGTCAGAGATTCTTATTTTATTTTCTTCTCATTTCTTTTTGTATATATTTTTTAGATATCTTATGTGGTTTCACTGGGATTACATATAATATCCTAATATTGTAACTGTCTAATTTGTATTGGCACCAGTTTTATTTAAGCTTGCAAAAACTCTTCTCTTACCAAACTCTGCCCCTTTTTTGGTACTGAGTCACAAGTTACATCTTTATATTATAATTATGTTATACACTTTTGTCTTCTAAATACTATAGAAAGTGAAAAGTGAAGTTATAACCAAAATTACAATAATATTGTTTTTTATATTAGTTTATATATTTACTTTTATTGGAGAACTTTGGATTTTCATCGGGCTTTGAATTACTGTCCAACATTCTTTTATTTCATGTGGCTTTTATTGCATGTGGTTCTAAATTTCTCCCATGTACATGGCTGCTTTCAAATGTCCTAATTTCCCAAATAATCTCACTCCAGCTTCTCCTTTGGGCCTTAGATGGTTTATTGTATGTTTCCATCTATAATCTCTTGCTTTAGGTGTCTGTGGTTTTGGATTTTGCCTTGTAACTTTTATGAGTAGTGCCTGTCACGTTTCCCACCTGTGCTCCCGAGCTCTGTACCTTCATTTATGCCCCCAGACAGGTTAGAATAGATGTTCACTATAACTTGCAAATAAGGTTTGCTCTGCCTCTTCTGGTTTGAGGGGAGAACTGGTGTGTGGGCTTCTGCCTGCGCAAGACCCGCTGCTGCTGTGCTCGGGAGGGAGCAGGTCAAGGGTGAGTAAAAATGCCACAAAACTTTCCTGTTAGTTTGAAAATGGCTTTTTATTGATCAAATGTTTGTTTGGTTGCTGTAAACCTTTGACTATTTTCAGAGCTTCTGCAAAAGTTGTTTCAGATAGCTCTGGTTGTTTTTTTCAGTGTTTCTTTTGGGGGAATGAGAGCTTGGAGCTTCCAAGTTCTCCATTTTGTTGATGTCAGTCCCTCTTTGTAACTTAATTTGTTGTTATATAGCTTTTATTCCTATTTGTTGTATTTGTTTTTTTTAAGCTGTGCTTGACCTTTTTTTCTCTTTTTCAGTTTGATTTTCCTTATATTGTTTCTTACAACGTGTTACACATGTGTGTTTTCTGTTCTGTCTCCGGTAATTAGTTACCTGCAGGCTGAGGGTCTGATGGTGCTGCCTGTGATTTCCGCAGACTCCCATTCATGATGCTTTGTTTCTTTCCTTATTTTGTGACCCTTTTTTTTTCAGACTGTGAATTCATGTTCTTTGTTATCAGTGCAACTCTCTGAAGTCTTGGTCGGCCTGTGTTCTTCCGGAGAGTTTTGTCTGTCTCCACTGTTCCCTGGGGAAGCGCTACCAGTGAAGGCCATTGTGAGTTAGAGTTTTATTTGAGGTTATTGGGACACTAAGCAATGTGACTTGGCCTCGTAGACCTTCATGGTTACGGATTCTTAGGTCTGCCCCCTCCCCGCTTGTGCCCAGTGGTGAAGGTTGAGTCAGGCACGTTTACTTTCTGGCCCCCCCTTCCTTCGTCCTTCTGTTCTGGATCCAGCCCTTCGCTAGGTCCTCTGTGCGGCCTCTCTTTAGTCTCCTCTAGTCTTTGTATTTCACGTAGTCCTCAGCACAGGAGGCGTCCTGTCGCCAGGATTCATGAGAGCTCCTCAGAGTGAAAGCTAAGCTGCAGGGCTCACTCGTTTGTTAGGGATGTCAGATTCATTTTGATTTTGACTCAGTGGAATTCTGTATTTTCTTGTCAGTTCGGTGAAGCCTTTAAAATGTTATCCAGCATTTTCAGTTTTTATTGGAAGGATTGTTCAGGATCTGCCATACTGCTGGAAATGCAATTCAGGTATCTCATATGATGGGTAATTTTTCTACTCTTCTCTTACTCCTGACAGCCATCTTGTCCTTGGTGTCTGCAGAACCCAGGCGAGGACCCACTACAGGGCCTGCCAGCCACTGTTATTGCCTGACCAAGGGGACTCAACAGTGAACTGCAGGCATTAGCTGAGAAGTTGAGTAGTTGGGGAGAGGAAGGTAGAAATAATATCAGGAGGGAAAAGCATTCATCATCCTGAGTGATTCCTAAATGTATGTGAACTCTTAGAATCGGCCACAAGGGACAGACGGAGTCAGAGTTTGCTGAGTGCACTTTGTTTTTATGGGTTAGTGGGTGGATGATTCAGTGAACTTTCTGGCAGGTTGGCAGCTAGAAGTCCATTGGAGAGGTTGGGTTTCAAAGCTTCCTGGGATTGCACAGGGAGTCTGTGGATTGGCCTTTCAGTAAGGTCTCTGGCCACACACCACTGAGGCTGTACCTGTGGGTTAACAGGTCGGCCAGTTGATCCTGGGGTCATTTGGACCACAGTGCATGTGTAGGGCACCAGGCAACTCCCACTCTCTTCTTTCCCGGTCAGATTTTGTCTTCCCTTTGTCACTGCCTATGTGCCTTGTGGCTTGGAAGCTGCTGGTCAGCAGTGCACTGAGAGTCCATCCTGCTGTGGGTAGGGAAGAAGAGGCTGGAGGCATTTGTGTTCTCCTGGTCTGTTCCTGTTATGGGAGAAAAGGGGCTTGCGGAGCTACTTTACCATGAGTATTTTTGCACTCAAGGCCCTGGTCTCTATAATCAAGACTTAAGGATGGGGGCAAGTGGCCCTCAGGTGATGCCTGTCTGGAAGGGACTCACCTGGGGGATCGAAGAGGGGACAGAGACCTGGTATGCCTTAAATCAGAGAAGATTAGGAAGCAGAGCTAGAGAAGATTAGCACAATGATGCTGTGGATTTTATTTTAGCCTTCATGGGAGGGCTTTCGATTTCATAGGAAAAAACCTTCTCAAAGCCATTCCTGAGGGCGCTGGGCCAGCTCTTGTGTCCACTTGACCGTGTGAATAACATTGGGTATACAGTGGTGATCAAACCCAGCTGCCCTGTGAGCGTGAGCTTTGGGTATACAGTGGAGATCAGATCCAGGCTGGATTAGATGGCATTTGTGAGGTGATCTTACAAATACCTCACAAAGGAGACTGGTCCGTGAAGAGGTTCTTTTGTGTCTGGCCAAGGAACCAATCAGGAGGGCTGGTTGGAGGCAGTGTGACTAGCAGGGCTGGATGGGGCTTCATTGGGGGGATTAATTCAAATGGCTTTTAGGCAAGTAAGGCAATATTCAACTGCATAGTGCTGACTTCTTTGATCTTGTTCTTTGTGTTTGGCATTTTGATATAAGGGTTATATATGCACATTCCCATATATCCATCAAGTCACTGTGAATGTTACAGCTACGGTTGCAAAAGGACCCATATGTGTTGTATTGATGACTTGTGCCACAAGCATTGATACTATTAGTGACATAATTTTCCGAAGTGGTGAGCAAGTGTTGGTAAAGTTCTGATGACAAATAGTCTTCTTTTCATTTTTTCTACAAGTAGTATGTTTACTATACTATATTAATATTGTGCCAAAGATGTTTTATAATTATGTACATCTGAGTTTGGTTCTAAGCCCAAGTAATTACAGATAGGTTTTGGCAGGACAGGTAGAAGTCATGAGGGTGTGAGACAAGCCTGATTTGTATGACTGATCCACAAATTGCAGGACAGCTGAACCCCTGCCCACCCCATCTCCCATTGTGACAACCAACCCTCTCCCCCAACAAATTCCAAAGCACCTCCTGGGTGCTGTACTCCCTCCCTCCACTAACTGCCACTGTTTGGGGTGCAGAAGGTTGACAGGGAAGGCTTTTCAGCATGGGTTATGTGACCCAGGGCAGGAGAACGATTGGACATGTGCAGGGAGGGGTTGCTGATCCCTTCTTGCTATTGCAAAGGTGACACAGAGCATCTTCACCAGAAAAATTAAAATGCACAGGCTGTTTAGTGTCTTAAAAGGAGGAATTAACCTGCATAAACCGTTGGGTGCTTTGTTAGCATTTGTCATCACTATTTTGGAATTATGGGTGTGGAGTCTCTGAGGTGCTGGAATATTTCCATAGCCCAAATCCTCATTGAAACTTCCATTATTATGTATACACATGCAAATCCCCTCACCTCTAAAACACTTGCCATTAACAATCATTTTAATTTTTTGAGATCTCTGGGTAAACAGGGATGCCTCCAGGCTTCTGTTTGCATTTCTCCCGGATATTACCGAGTGTCAGGGTGACTGGTTTTCTATTTATTTAAATTATTCAAGTTTCTTGGGAAACTAAGTAGATGCCCTTGGATACTAGCACCTTCTAAGCCTATTGTGATTTTGTTCTGCATCCCTGGGCAGGTCATGTCTTTCCATGTCTCAGTTTCCTCAGTGGTAACATGGGGGTTATTACCTACCTCAAGAGGTTATGGAGGGAATTAAATGAGTTAACACCTGTAAAAACATTTAAAACAATTCCCAGCACTTATTAAATGCTCAGTAGATATTATCACCTGGTAGAAATGGCTTCTAAAGTCTTTACTCCAAAATATTTCAAACGTACAGAAAATGTGGAGAAAAATGTATCAAACTTCTATGTCCGCACCTCCCAGACTTAGCAGATATTAATGCATGTTGTCATATTTGATTCAGATTTTTTAAAAAGGAATAACAGATCCGGTTGACCTTCCCCACTCCCCACCTTCCTCTTCCCCACTCTAGTTTTCCCTCCTCTCCTGTGATTACTCCTTCTGTGAAGGGCTAGTGTGTATCTTTGCAGTCCTGGCTTTATACTCCTACCCTGTACATAGTATCCATAAACAATAGTTGTTTGTGGGTATTTAGTTATGTAAGTGCTGTTCTACACTTTCCCTCTGCAGCTTTGTTTTATTTAATGTTGTTTTCAAAATCTGTATCCTGTCCAGGTAGGCCATTTTTTGTAACTCCCGTATAACACAGTTATATTCATTTCTCAACTGGTTTTTTAGGTTTTTCTGACTTTTTTGCTGTTATGGACAGTGCTGCAGAGGACTTCTTCATGCATGCCTTCTTGTGAGCATTTCTGTGGGGTGTATAGCCAGAGGTGGGTGGTTGCATTCATGGGTTTGCTCATAGCTTGCTGGATTCCCAAACTGCTCACAGCCGTTCGTATCAGCAAACATGCATTTCTATCAGTCTGATGGGCATAAAGTGGCTTGTTACTGTGCTTTTAATTTGTATTTTCCTGATGTCTCTTCAAATGTTTATTGACTATTTAGGTTTCCATTTGTGTGAATTCCTTTTTTGCATCTTTTGCCCACTTTTTTCATTGTGTTGTTTGTCTTTTTTTCATTGTTTTGCAGGAATTCTTTATATATTCTGGATACTTGTTATATGCATTGTGAATATCTCCTGACAGGCTGTGGCTTTGGCTTTTGTTTTTGGTGTTTTGTTGTACAGATGTTACAGTAGCTATTTATTGCTGCATCACAAATTACCACATAACTTAGAAGCTTAAAACAACAAATATTTTTTATCTCACAGTTCCTTTAGGTTAGGAATCCAGGTGTGGCTTACCTGAGTTTCTGTGGCTCAGTGTCTGTCATAAGGTTGCAGTCAAATTGTCTGCCAGGGCTTTGGTCTCTTCTGATGGCTTGACTGGGAGAGTGTCTTCAGAATTCAGTACCTTGTGGGTCGTTGGACTGAGGGCCTCAGTTCACTCTAGCTGTTATCCAGATACCTCGCTCAGTTCCTTGCCCATGGGCCTTTCCCTAGGACAACTCATAACATGGTAGCTGTCTTCCCTGGGAGTGAACAAAAGAGAATGAGGGAGACAGAGATAGATAGAAGCCCCAGTCTCTTTGTAGACTAGTCTCAGAAAAGATATCCCTTCACTTTGGCCGTATTCTGTTTTCTTAGAAGTAAGTCACTATGCCGCTCAAGGGGAGAGGATTACAAAAGGGTATGAATACCCTTGGATCTTTGGGAGCCATCTAAGAGACTACCCACCACAGATTTGTTGGAAGTTTGATGAAGTTAAGTTTATCCATTTTTCTTTAAGTTTTGCATTTTCTTCAAGAAAACCTTCTCTATTTTGTGGTCATTAGTATACTTTAAAAGTTTAAAAGTTTTTCTTCTTCAAAATTAGTTCTTATTATATTAGAACCTCACTGTCTAATACAGTAGCTGCATGTGACTATTAAAATTAAATTTAACTAAACTCAGACATACCAGCCATATTTCAAGTGCTCAAGAGAGACACATGGCATGTGGCTGCCATTTTGGACAGTGCTAATATAGAACATTTTCATCGTCACAGAAAATCCTATTGACAACACTGATCTAAAATAGTAGTTGTCAACCAGGGGTGATTTTGCCCTCCAGGGGACACTTGGCAAGGTCTGGGGACATTTTTTATTTCACAGCTAGAAGGACGGGGTGTTCTACTGGCATCTAGTGCGTACAGCCAGGGATGCTGTTAAACATCCCATAATGCACAGGACAGCCCCCACAGCAAAGACTCATCCAGCCCCAAATGTCAGTTGTTCTGGCAGTGAGAAACCCTGCTTTAGAGTGTGTTTTGTATGAATTTTCAGATAGGGAAGCTTGTGCTTTTTCCCTCTGACTAACCCGTCAACCAGCCAGCCTTTCCTGTGTGAATGTATATATCTTCCTCTCTGACTGGTGGTGACTCTTAAGCTGGAGATGTTTGCCCTTAACCGGTAGAGAAGATCCTGTTGCCTTGCTTATTCAGATGTGATTTTTAAAATCTGACTTTTATTGTCTCACAGGTGCTTAGACTCTGTCCGTAAAGACGGCCTCGTCTTCCCGGTTCATCATGGCTTCGGCTTCGAGGTAGGAGTGCCGTCTGATGTGATGCTTTATGAAGGCCTTCACTCCTGTACGTTTTTGAAAGGCCAAGTTTGTGACATTTTTAGCCCTTAGTTTGGCTGGTGTCACTAACCGGTTGGTGTCTAGGAAGCATAGAGAAGGAGAGAGGAGAGAGAAGGGAGATGAATGGAGAAAAGATGAGGCAGACAGGGGAGGACGTGTGGCACAGCTGTGGTCATGAGGCTCCAGCGTCTGTACTTGATATGAAAACATGACTTACTTTTTTATCTTTCATTATAAAGACACCAGATGGTTCCTTCTGGGGCCACCTCAGTCCCTGCAGGCTTCCCCATGCCCAGGGTTTGAACAGCCATGTGCAGAAGGTATTTGAGGGTTTGGGGGAGAGCAGGAGCTTGGGCAGTGAGACCAGCAGAGATCCTGTGGCCCTGTCCATTCCTCTTGGGGTTTCCTGTGACAACTGACCATCACTGGAAGTCCTGGCCAGGGCATCTGAAGCTCTGTGGGCCCGGTCCCTACTGCCTCTGCTCTGCTCTCCTGTCCTCACTGCACCTGCAGCCTCACCGACCTCCTTGCTGTTCTGCAGATGTCTATCCCCTTCAGCCTCAGGGCCTTGCACCTGCAGTTTTTCCTCTCTTCCTGAGACATCTTGCCTTCAGTTGTCTGTAGGTCTCATCTCTTACCTCCATCAGGCCCCCTGCCCTGCAAGCTTTCCCTACTATCCTGTCTAAAATAGCACTCCTAGCTCTACCTCTTTGTTTCATTCTCATTTTCTTATCCAGGATGGCACTGTCCTGCATAGCTACTTGTTGGTTGATCTGTTGAATGTCTCCTCCAATTAGAACTAAGTGCTGTGCAGGTTAGTAGTGGAGTTTGCTTGCTGCCAGCACCTGGGCAGCTCCTGCCCACCATCAGTGCCATTTACATATAAGTGCAGATGGTCAAGTTAGGATTGTTCAACTTAAGATTTTTGAGCTTTATGATAGTGCGAAAGCGATATGCGTTCAGCAGAACCTGTACTTTGAGTGCTCATACAACCATTCTGTTTTTCACTTTCGGTACAGTATTCAATAAATTATATGATATATTCAACCTTTATTGAAAAATAGGCTTTGTGTTAGATGATTTTGCCTAACTATAGGCTAATATAAGTGTTCTGAGCATGTTTAAGGTAGGCTAAGCTAAGCTATGATATTCGGTAGTTTAGGTGTTTTGACTTAAGATATTTTCAGCTGAGGATGAGTTTATCAGAACATAACTGCACTGTAAGTCAAGGAGCATCTGTGTCTCTCACCATCCATTTGGTTCCTATGTCCACAGGGTGAGAGTTTGAACGGCAGACGATTGCATGTTTTCCAAATCTATTTGGCTCCTGAGTTGCAGTTAGCATGCAATAAGATATCAGTGAGGGAGCCTTCTGAAAATCTGAATCTGCTCAGTTCTTGAATTTGGGTAATGAGAGTTCAAGTAGGGAGACTTTGAGAATTTGGGAAGCACGAGAAACTTCTGTGTGTCAGATAAATAAAAGAAAGGGAAGAGATAGGTAAGACAAGCATAATAGCAGAGCTGCTAGGGCCACTTAGTGTGAGGGGACTGCAATGGGTGTCACTCCAGGGCTTCCCCTCAGTGGTTTACTATTATCTGGGAAGATAACAGCAGCATCTGGATTCCTCACTAGAGAGGATCCTCTACTTAGAATACTTTATTTAAGAAGGAAAGGAAAGGAATCCCTCTTTAGAATCCCTCCTGTCATTAAAATGCTTCTGCAGTTGAAAGCATCATGTGTTTATCTGGAAAATTCACTTACCTGGTGCTTTGCCTGGTGGTGCCACATCTGTGAGGCTGCTCAAGCTAAGGTGCTTTCCAGTGGAGTGCCCTTCTCTTTCCTGCTGGAGCATTGTTTTTCTGGTGTGGTCTCTCCCTGACTGTTTCCTGTTGTTGCAGAGAGGTCACTGCTCAGAGAGGTGCCCACTCAAAGGTGAAGTCCGTGAGGCTGCTTGAGGTTCTGAATGCTCTGAAGGAGGAAGAGTCCAACAGCAGCAGGGAGGAGATTTTCATTGCACCACCTGAAAATGCCGCTGGGGACTTCACCGACGAGGACTCAGGCGATGAAGATGGCCGGGGAGCTGCTCACTTGCCTGGCAGTGTGCTGCATGCTTCAGTTGTGTCTGAAGATTCTGGCACAGGGGAAGATAATGACAAGCTAGAGCTGCAGCCAGCCAAGAAGAGGCAGAGGTCAGTAGCAGAACCTCAGCGCATTTGGACCAAAAGAGATATCCGACCAGACTTTGGCAGCTGGATGACATCAGATCCTCATATCGAATATCTCAAAAGCCAGGAACTGAGTCCTGTGGGCCTCTTTGAATTGTTTTTTGATGAAGGAACAATTAATTTTATCGTTAATGAAACCAACCGTTATGCATGGCAGAAAAATGTCAACCTGGGTCTCATGGCCCAGGAATTGAAGTGTGTTTTGGGCATTTTGATTTTAAGTGGGTATATCTCCTATCCAAGGAGAAGGATGTTTTGGGAAACTTCTCCTGATTCACATCATCATCTTGTTGCCGATGCAATTAGAAGGGACAGATTTGAACTGATCTTCTCATACTTGCATTTTGCAGATAGCAATGAACTTGATGAAAGTGATAGGTTTGCCAAGGTCAGGCCTCTCATCATCAGGATGAATTGCAATTTCCAGAAGCATGCACCCTTGGAAGAGTTCTACAGCTTTGGCGAGTCCATGTGTGAGTACTTTGGACACCGGGGGTCCAAGCAGCTGTATGCTGGGAAGTCGGTGAGGCTCAGCTATAAGATCTGGTGTGGGACAACCAGCAGAGGCTACCTGGTGTGGTTTGAGCCCTCTCAGGGCACACTCTTCACCAAGCCAGACAGGGGCTTGGATCTAGGAGGCAGTATGGTAATAAAATTTGTGGATGCACTTCAGGAGCGTGGCTCTCTGCCATACCACATATTTTTTGACAAGGTTTTTACAAGTGTTAAACTGATGTCCATTTTGAGGAAAAAGGGGGTGAAGGCCACAGGAACTGTTCATGAATACAGGACTGAGCGATGTCCCCTTAAAGATTCCAAAGAACTGAAGAAAATGAAGAGGGGTGCATTTGATTACAAAGTTGATGAGACTGAGGAGATCATTGTATGCCGCTGGCACGATGGCAGTGTGGTCAACATCTGCTCCAATGCTGTGGGCATAGAGCCAGTGAGGCTGACTAGCCGTCACTCAGGAGCAGCCAAAGCACGGACACAGGTCCACCAGCCATCTCTGGTGAAGCTGTATCAGGAGAAGGTGGGGGGTGTCGGCCGGATGGACCAGAATATTGCCAAGTACAAGGTGAAGATCCGGGGCATGAAGTGGTATTCGAGCTTCATTGGCTACGTCATTGATGCCGCTCTCAACAATGCTTGGCAGCTGCACAGGATCTGCTCCCAAGACGCCCAGGTGGACCTCCTCGCCTTCCGGAGATACATTGCCTGTGTGTATCTGGAGAGCAACGCCGACACGTCCTCACAAGGCAGGCGCAGCCGGCGGCTGGAGACCGAGAGCCGCTTTGATATGATTGGGCACTGGATCGTTCACCAGGACAAGAGAACCCGGTGCGCCCTCTGCCACTCACAGACCAACACCCGCTGTGAGAAGTGCCAGAAGGGTGTCCATGCCAAGTGCTTTAGGGAGTACCACATCCGGTGACACCACAAGCTGCGCTTGCTTTTGTTTGTGATGAGATATTTATAGCTAATAACATACAGCAGTCAATCACTTTGTTCTATTTGTTTTGGAAAAAGACCTGAATCTCTGATGATTTGGTTCTGTATTTTCTTCCTACCCTATTACAATGATCTTTTTTATTGTGTTCTCTTATGTCTATATGTAAACACTCTAAGTAATCTTAAGTGTTTGCAGATCTGTATTTTATACTGTATTTAAATTCATGGACCCCTTTTTATTCAAATAAAAATTTTGCTTTGGGTTATATTTGAGTCCTTGTAAGGATAATCCAAGAAAAACTTGCATGAACAGTAAAAAGGTTT
The DNA here is from genome assembly GCF_027409185.1 of Cynocephalus volans. Classification (NCBI taxonomy): domain Eukaryota; kingdom Metazoa; phylum Chordata; class Mammalia; order Dermoptera; family Cynocephalidae; genus Cynocephalus; species Cynocephalus volans. Next base: position 38,536,086 of record NC_084463.1, read on the forward strand.
TACCATTGTATGCCATGGCTTATAACCTTAAGATATAGGCATAGTATGTAAATGTCACATCAGTATGATGAAGGATTTCTTAATCATGTTTATTTCATGTTAGTCTAAGGTATTAAACTGTCTGGGGATAGATAATCTGCATTGTACTTATGCAGAAGGCTACAGTTGCACAGTCCATATTTTCTTGATAAAAATACTTTCCTTAATATACATATATCCATGTGGAGTCCATTTTTATAAATAGCAGAGATCTATTTTTTTTCCCAAATAGGTGGTCAGCATAGTTTATTAAAAGTTATACAGGGGTACTTTTAAAAGTTCATGGAAAAATGGAATGGAAAGATGCTACCAATCTTTCTGTGAACTTTTTGAGGTGCCCTGTATGTATTTCCTCACTTATTTAAATTTCAGCTTTATAAATTTCTGAACTTAGGGGGAATGTATTGAAACAAGGAAACATTTTTATATTGGACAATGAAATACATGTAGAACTGGGATGTATCAGAAATCTAAGAGAGAATGTTTTGTATCTTGTCTTTGGGAAAGAAGTTTTTTTTACAACAGCACAAATAAGAAATGCATCAATAGACAACTATAAAACTGTAAAGTTTACATTCATTATGAAAATTAAAGTGCAGAGAATTGGGAAAATATATTTCAAATTATTTCATTTGTAATATCTTCAGTGAATAAAGATAAACACCTAGATGATGAGAGCAACATGCAATGCTATATAAAAAGACAAATGATGGAAGACGAAAAATGAGCAGTGAAGATATTTGAGACTCTAGTAGCAATAAAATGCAAAGAAAAGCAATGCCTGGATATCCTTTTTTCATCAAATGCATTTTTTTTTATAAGTAATTACTGGTGGTGTGGGTGTGGAAAGGGGGCCGACTCATGCAGATCCCGGGGGAGTATAAGTCTGGACAGTCTTTCTGAAGCCAATTTAATAAGGTCGGTCCAAAATCTTAGAAATCGTTTATACCCATAGGATAAAGCAAATGTTCAGTTTATAGAGATATAATAAAAGGGGGAGAAGGGACTGATCCTCCTTACCATGGAATCCCAACTCATAAACGTAGAAAGAAAGATGGAAACAAAATACTGCTTTCTGGGAAACAGTACAGTATGTTTTACAGTCAAACTACCAGTGTATGCTGCACTTAGTAGGGGAAGCATCTCTTCACAAGATAGCCGTCAGTTACAGCTGGAAAAGACGAACTCAGTGGGAGAATCAGGCAGACACCACGTCAACCAAGCACTCAGTGACCACCGCCTGTCATGAGATACTGACATCGTGTGTCTTTCGCTGCCACTCACACTCAGCATGGTGCGAAGTGGTTTTCCTGCCCCAATACACAACCGGAGGCATGAAGAAACATGAGACAAACCCAATACTCATTTTATTTTTGTATGCTTTTGTAAAAGGGATTGTTTATTTGATTCCTTTTTTTGAGGATTTGGTTGTTAGTGTATAGAAATGCTACTGATTTTTGTGTGAATCATTTATGATTTCTAACAGCTTTTTGTTTTTTGTTTGTTTGTTTGTTTTAATTTTATTTTGTCGATATACATTGTGGCTGATTATTGCTCCCCATCACCAAAACCTCCCTCCTTTCTCCCTCCCCCCCCCCAACAATGTCCTTTCTGTTTGCTTGTCGTATCAACTTCAAGTAATTGTGGTTGTTATATCTTCTTCCCCCCCCTCCGGTTTTGTGTGTGTGGGTGTGTGTGTGTGTGTGTGAATTTATCTAACAGCTTTTTGGAAGAGTCTAAGGTTATTCTATGTGTAAGATCATGTCATCTGCAAACAGAGACAATCTTACTTCCTTACCGATTTGGATACCGTTTATTTCTTTCTCTTGCCTTTGCTCTGGTTAGGACTTCCAGTGCTGTGTGGAATAGAAGTGGTTAAAGTGCATATCCTTGTCCTGTTCTTGATCTTAATGAATAGCTTTCAGCTTTTTCACTGTTGGGTATGTTAGCTGTGGGGTTGTGATTTATAACCTGGTGCCTGGCTCCACTGGGAGGCCAACCTGGTGCTGAGATGGGCCTGGCACCTGGGTCCATAGAGGCTGACCTGTTACTGTGTTAGGCCTGCAGTGAGGGGCCTTGTTCTAGAGTCTGTGGGGGCTGACTTGTAGGCTGGGTCCACCGAACCAGTCCTGGAGCCTGGCCGCAGGGGGCCAGCCTGGCAGTGGGGTAAGCCTTAGAGGCCTCGAGTCTGAGGCTGCTGCAGGGACTGGACTAGCAGTGGGGTGAGCCTTAGAGGCCTCGAGTCTGAGGTTGCTGCAGGGACTGGACTAGCAGTGGGGTGAGCCTTAGAGGCCTTGAGTCTGAGGCTGCTGCAGGGACTGGACTAGCAGTGGGGTGAGCCTTAGAGGCCTCGAGTCTGAGGTTGCTGCAGGGACTGGACTAGCAGTGGGGTGAGCCTTAGAGGCCTCGAGTCTGAGGTTGCTGCAGGGACTGGACTAGCAGTGGGGTGAGCCTTAGAGGCCTTGAGTCTGAGGCTGCTGCAGGGACTGGACTAGCAGTGGGGTGAGCCTTAGAGGCCTTGAGTCTGAGGCTGCTGCAGGGACTGGACTAGCAGTGGGGTGAGCCTTAGAGGCCTTGAGTCTGAGGTTGCTGCAGGGACTGGACTAGCAGTGGGGTGAGCCTTAGAGGCCTCGAGTCTGAGGCTGCTGCAGGGACCAGACTAGCAGTGGGGTGAGCCTGAAACCTGGGGATGTGGGGCCAGCCTGGAACCTGGGACCACGGGGACTGGCCTGACAATGGGACAAGCCTAGAGCTGGGCTTAACTGGGGTGAATATGGTGCTGGGGTCTATGGCAAAGCCAGGTGCTCACTTTGCTCTCCTTCCCCCACAAGGAGGGCATCTCTCTGTTGTGCTGCTCGGGCTTGAGGAAAGGTGGCATAAATAATGTGAAACTGTCCTTCCTACCCTCTTCAGTGTGTCTTTTCTTTTATTTCTGTGCTACACCCTGGCGCTGTAATGTCTCACCTGCTTTCCTTAGCTCTAGCAAAAGTATTTTCACACATAGATAGTTGTTCAAATTGATAATTCTGTGAAGAGAGGAGCGCTGGAAAGCCCTATTCTACCATCTTGCTGATGTCACTCCTGTTTGTCTACTCATATATTCTTAACTGTTGACATAGGAATGAATGAATATTTGGCATGAAAAATGAATTTTTTATCTGCTAAATGACAGATAAAAAACTGATAACAAATCCCAAACTATAACACCCAATTATTTTTTCTAGAAAGACCAATTATTTGCTTTAAAAAAATGAATAAAAAATATGAAGCTTTATTCAATGAATATAAACATTTTAAAAATGTTCTGTTTGCAACACTTTAAAACAAGTGAAATGGGAGTAGCAGGGGGAAAATGGAAGACATTTGGAAAGGATAATGAAAGAGATGCACATGGCTGAAGCATTGGGAAGGGCTAACGAGAGAAATAAGCAGGTGGAGAGGAAAAGGATTCGGGGAGACAGAACAAAGGAGGACTGGCATGGAGGAGGAATCACACTTCGAGGTGTTGGAAGATGGTACAAAGAGGAAGCAAGTAGAGAGGGACGCACTCGCACAGAGGAGGGAGGAAGCGGCGCTCACAGGCTGTAGGAGGCGGACTTCTTGCTTTGACTTGGGGCTTCTCGTAGGTTTTCCTTCTTTGAGACTGAGAAAGCTATCTAGGCACTGTTTCTGGCTTTTCAAATTCCCTTAGCTGTAAATCCTCAAGAATCTTCAGTGCAATGTTGTTACAATTACACAGAGACCAGGATTTTCTCATCACTAGACGAGGTGGTTGCACAGCACTTTTTTAAAAGACTGAGAAGGACTTATTGCAGTCTGGCCTGAGATGGTGTCTGATCTGGCTGACCCCACATAGGCGAGGAGGAGCACGGTTTCCTGCCAGTCAGGACAAAGGGGAAATGGGCTGAAAATATGTCTAGAATCTTCACATCCTGCAGGAATAATAATGGGAGCCCAAGCCAAGGCAATCAAATGGGGATGTTGTAATCACACTTTAAAAACATATGGTTAAATCATAAAAATGGCTTCAGAGGTGGAGTCAATCATATATGGAAGAAAGAAAGAAAGGAACTGAAGTTGTGGGGTTAGAATGAGATTTAGGGGTGACTTAATTACTATCTTCAGTGATGAGATGTGGTTTGATAATGGGGATGCTGGTTTTCTATTTGCTCATTTTAGAGGAAAAGAGTAATAAGGGACAAGTGGCAATTTCAGTTATCTGCAGAGTAACTTCTGTGTCAGTGAGGCTTAAGCTTGAATTAGAGACTGTCAGTGGTTTTCCCTCCAGAGATAATCCAATCTAAGAGTCGGGTAGTCGTTCTACCTTACCCTCAGTCTGTCACAGGTCTTTACCTAATGTTCTATATTTTATCTTTTGAAGCATCTTTTTTCAGAACTTTAGGGAATGGGGTTGCACTAGATAACTGAGAGAACAATCTCCAATTAGAGTAGAGAGAAGTGGTTTCTCCCACATGACTTTGATCTCCATGGAGAGAGATTTTGACAGAGCAGTGGACTCTTCATGGGCTCTGGATTGCCTTGTCTTTCCCAACTGCAGACTTGAGTTGCTTATGCTTCCCATTCACGAGACAGCCCTGTTAACAAGAGGTGTGACACTGGCAAGAGTGAATGAATAAATGAGAGCTTTGGTGATTTTATTTTCCAAGTTTTTCTCTTTTATTTTCTTAAAAATAAGTCAATACATTAAAGCCTCATTTTGTTCTTGCTTGGAGGAACTAGACTCTAGAAAGCAAGTAAGACCTATAGATCTCACTTCCTTTTTCAGCTCAAGTCCTGTTCAACTACAACTTCTCCATGCCAGTTGTGGAAGACAGCTGGCCATATTGTTTGTTGGGATGGGACAAAGTAATTTAGGTAGTTATTGAGACATAATAGGCATTGTTATAGGCCTTCCCAAAACTGTGGTATCACTTCACTGAAACAAATTGAAATGCAATGCTAACCTGGCTCATTAAGTATGTTTTTAACCTGCTGGGTGGGGCATTTGTAGACTTCCCTCCCCCCTTGTTTAATTTTATGTTATAGAATGGTTATATTAGAAATACAACTGAAGTGCAGGGCACTCAGCCTTACTGTCAGAAATAGAAATGCTCAAACCTCTCAAAATGGAATAAATAATTAAATACATACCCTGATACTATAAAATGCCTAAAAGAAGACAGGGGAAACACTTCAGGAAGTAGGACTGGGTGAAGACTTTATGAATACGACCTCCAAAGCCAAGGCAACAAAAGGAAAAATTAACAAATGGGATTAAATCAAACTAAAAAGTTTCTGCACAGCAAAAGAAACAACAAAGTGAAAAGACAACCAACAGAGTGGGAGAAAATATTTGCAAAATATGCATCCAACAAAGGATTAATATCCAGAATACACAACGAACTCAAACGATTTAACAGTAAAAAAATAAGTAACCCAATTAAAAAATGGGCAAAGGATCTGAATAGGCATTTCTCAAAGGAAGATATACAAATGGCCCACAGACACATGAAAAAATGTTCAACGTCACTCAGCATCAGGGAAACGCAAATCAAAACCACATGGAAGTATCAACTCACTCCAGCTGGACTGGCTATAATCAAAAAGACAGAGAATACCAAATGCTGGCATGGATGTCCCATGCTGTGGGTGGGATTGTAAAATGGTACGGCCATTATGGAAAATGGTATGGAGGTTCCTCAAACAACTACAGATAGATCTGTTATATGACCCAGCAATCCCACTGACCCAATTCCCAAAGGAATGGAAATCATTATGTTGAAGGGGCACCTGCATTCCCACGTTTATTGCAGCTCTATTTACAATAGCCAAGAGTTGGAACCAACCTAAATGCCCACCATTAAATGAGTGGATAAGGAAAATGTGGTATATTTATACAATGAAATACTACTCTGCCATGAAAAAGAATAAAATACTGCCATTTGCAGCAACATTGATGGACTAGAGAAAATAATGTTAAGTGAAATAAGCCAGGCACAAAAAGAGAAAAACTGCATGTTCTCACTTCTGTATGGGAGCTAATAAAAATAAATAAATAAATGAACAAGTAAAAAAAGAAAAGAAAAAAAAAAGAATACAGCAGTCACAATAATATGTTGAACGTTTTAAGAGAAGAGAAGAGAACTGAGGTTGGCAGTGGTGGGAAAGAGGGAGAGGGAGTAGGGAAAGCGAGGAAATGGTAAAGGGACGTGGAAATCGATTACATTGTATGATGATGAATATACTAATTACCCTAATTTGAATGTCATGTATTGCACACTGGTATTGATATTCAATTCTGTACCCTACACGTACAATCATGTCCAAATTTTTTTTAAAATATTCAAATCTGACAGCTGATACCTGAGTAAATGCTTATGGAGTAAATCACATGTCCTTGCTTTATCCACTGAATCACTGTCGAAAAGACCCCCTAGCTTATACTTCTCCCCAGCCCTCGCTGCCATAACACCTCATTTGGCACATACATTTTTTTCCTTGAACAGATAAAATTTATATTAATCACTTATATGAAGAATGTCTTAATACTTTGTTTTGTTACATTTACCTTTTGTAGGTCAAAACATTTCTTTCATATAAAAACTCCCAACATATTTTAAATTTAAAAATAATTGAGGGGTTTTTTTTTTTGGTACTTGGGGGTGGCTTTATGGATACATCTTCTAATTCCTAGCCTTTTTATTCTTAGCCAAGTTACATTTCTTATTCTTCGCTTTCACTTTTGACTTTTTAATGACTGTCTAAAAAATTTTACATTATTTAAATAATTTTGAATCACCCAACCAGGTCAATTAAATTGTGATTGGTGTACAAGTAAACCATTAGGTTCATATAGTAAACCTTAGATTCAGCTGTAGTTCATTTATGCTCATACCGTCAGATGTTAGGAAAGTAATGTTTCCACATTTAAGGATTCAGCTATATTCACTTTATTTTCTTCTCTGCTGAAATGTGAATGTTTATTCCTGCAATACTACAAGGCAGAAAGGTAAAAGAGATGTAAGTAATATTCATATTCTGGTGGTATAAATCTGCAGATAACTGCCCATTTCCATCGAGTTCAATATAATTGTACATCATTAAAAATAAAGAGTTGAAACTAAAAATGCCTTAATATATAACCTTTTTAGTAATGGGGACAGTTTCATAAAATAATGAAAATTTTAAGTAGCAGAACAGTATTTAAAATATGAAATAATTGAATTGGCTCTTTGTTCAGGTCTATAAAAGACCTTAGGTATAATCTAATCTAACCCCTTCATTTTAAAGACTGAAAACCAAGAACTCTTCAGTTTTTATCTTCACTTGAGGAGATTTTAGAAGCTGGAGGATTTCTGGACCTTCAGGGGTGGCTGGCCTCTTTCAAGTGCTGAACTTGATACGCATCACTTTGTGGTTGAATAAAGCATTGTTGATTCAGTTTCCTTTCTTGATGAAACTTCGTCATCGTCACCATCACTACTTCCACCACCTCTCTCACCACCACTACCAACAATGAGAAGAACAGCTCCATCTCTACCACCATCTCCGTCACCATCATCATCACCGTCATCGTCGTCGTCATCCCTGGAGTACTTGAGGTCTGGAGGCCCACAGTCCAAGACCGTGGGCTTAACATCCTCAAGGAAGTATGAAAGAAGATAAGCATGTTTCGCTAGTTTTATGTATGTATGACCTGAATCCATGGAGATTTCAAGTACAGAAAGACCAGAAATGAGACCTTGACACCTAAGCCTTCTGATTAAAAGGAAATAGAGGTAGTGATTAACATCCATCATATACGTCTAATTTGAGGTTAGGCAGCACCCCAACACCTTTTTCAGAGCACCCACCGCCTCCTTGTTCCTTAGACTGTAGATGAGGGGATCATCGTGGGACTGAGGATGGCACCAAGCATGAAAAGAGCCTGGTCCAGCTTGGGACCATGATAAGAACTAGGCCTCATGCAGACCATCATGGCTGGACCAAAGTAGAGGCTCACCACAGTCAGATGGAGGAACAGGTAGCCAGGGCTGTGTTTCTGCCCTCAGGGGATTTCATGCAGAGGACAGAAAGGAAGATGAGAGTATAAGAGGACAGGATGAGGGACAAGGGAAAGAGGAGCAGCACAATGCTTGTCACCACCACAGCCTTCTCATAGGCAGAGATGTCCTCACAGGCCAACTTCAGGGTGGCTGTGACCTCATGGAGGAAATGAGAAATCTCTCTGGAAGCACGGATGGGGAGATTCATGGCACAGACTGTGTGTGCGAGTGATGTCAGGGTGCCCCCAGCCCAGGAGATGGCAGCCATCTGCAGACAGACCCCTGGTTCATGATGAGGGCATATCTCACAGGGTTGCAGATGGCCACATACCGATCATAGGACATGAGGGTGATAAGGATACACTTGGTGGTTCCTAGTGTCAGGAACAAGAAAATCTGAGTCCCACAGGCCCCCCATGAGATGCTTCTCCTCCCTGAGAAGAAGTCAGTTGCCATCTTGGGGACAGTGCTAGAGATTAATGTCAGATCCATGAGACCAGCTGTCTGAGCAGGAAATACATGGGCGTGTGGAGGCGAGAATCCACCCGGATCAGGAAAATGAGGCTGGAGTTTGTGGTGAGAGCCGCAGTGTAGATCAGGAGGATGGCAGAGACAAGGAAGTAGATACAGTTTATACCAGGAAGAGGCCCCAAAGCATAAATCCATATTTGAAGACTCATTCCTTTTATCCACGACTTTGCCTTACTGGAAGTAATCAACCTTGGAAAAAAGTGAGAGTTGGAGAAATCATGAAAATTTACTGGATTCTGTTCCCCAAACTCTTCTCTTACACTTGATCAGCATCGGCAGGCTATGAAACTTCCGCAAATGACAGCATTTTAGACAATTTCATGGCTAAGAAAGCCATCTCATGTCCTCACCCATCCCCTTTACTCCCAGAACAAATTGCTGCCAGTCAGAACAGTTAATGTCCAGGCTGCATCTTGTGTAGTAGCCCAGAGCCAATACCACCAACTCCCCTTCTGCTCAGCTTATTGCTTAGAGAACCCCTTCCCCTTACGCTGTTTCACTCTCCTGGTTGAACCTTTGAAAAGTTCCGTCCTCACTCTATCACACATCTTTCCATCCTCATATGTGCCAGGCATTTGTTCCGTCCTCACTCTATCACACATCTTTCCATCCTCATATGTGCCAGGCACTGTGCTAGGCCTTGGAGAGACAAAGATGAATAAAGTATAGTTTCTGAAACCTTATTTAAGAAGACGACTAGTGAAAGGTACATATGAAAAAACATGAAAGCTGTTAAATGGAAGAATATACATGATACATCACACAATGGAGATGCCAAGCAGTCTTCATTTTTATCAGCTGCAGAAATTGCATGATGACAGAAGTCTAAACTCGCTTAGCTTTTTTTTTTTCAACTGAGCCTTCAAATTTGAGACTTAGCATCATGGAATTGTAGACCTGTAGAGAGGAAGGATGATTAACAGGTTAGCCCAGAAAGGTTAAGTGGCTTGTCTAAGATCACATCACTGTTTAATTTTGAAGATAAAAAACTAAACTTATGTCCTAGCAATTTTTCCAATTACAGCCCACTTTCAGGATCTTCATTAAATATATTCATAGTGGCACTTTTATTAAATATAGCATTGTATTGTTCTTTGCCTTATATATTAGGGCAATGCTAGCTCTTGTAATAGGTAATCTCCCAAATCTCAGTGGCTTAAGAGAATGGAAGTGTATTTCTCATCAGATGAAGTACAAAATAGACATCATTGGTAGGCAAGTCACCTTCCTCTGAGTGACATTTCAAGGGCCTGTGCTTCTGCCCTCTCGTTGCTCACCATCTTTAACACTGACTTTAAAAGTCATTGTGCTCATCTGCATCACCAGGCAGCAGGCAAGACTTGGGACTGTTAATGGACCAAGTCTGTATGAGCCACTCCCCAGTATTCAGAGCCAGTAACGTGGCTACACCTCCCTGCAGGGGAGGCTGGGAAGTGTATCTGGCTTCGTCCACAGGAAGAAAAGGAAATAAATGGGTTTGGTAAATAGCTGCCAGTCCCTGTCACATCCACTAAGTTAGTTTGTGTCTGCATAAGGCCTATGAGCTGATTCATGGCAGAAACATTGTTTTGCATTTCTTTACCACTTTACTTGGCTATAATGATGGTATTATCGGTACTTGTTGAATTAAACATACCATTCTAGCCACTCAAGAGAGCAGCTCCTTGTTCCCCTTCCATGGACCTGATTCTTGGCCCTTTCAAAATACAATTGATCTTTCTTGGAAGCAGTAGTTTTATATTGCTGCAAAATAATTATTCCAATAGTTAATACTTAATGGGTTAGAGCAACACACATTTATACTCACAGTTTCTTTCCATCGGGGCTCTGAGTGCAGCATAGCTGGGTTTCTGTGCCCAAAGATCTCTGATAAGACTGTAACCAAAGTGCTGGCTGCTTCTGTAGTTTCATCTGAATGCTCAGCTGGAGGAGGATCTGCTTCCAAGCTCACTCAGTTCCTGGTGGAGTTCATTCCAGCCTTTCTGGACTGTTGGATCGAGAGTCTCAGTTCTTTGCTGGCTGCTGGCTGAGGGTCTCCCTCAGTTCTTTGCTTGTCCATGAGTCAGCTTACAGCATGAAAGCTGGCTTCCTTCAAGAAAGAGAGATGTAAAAGGGATGGGGCAGGAAAGTGGGGGTGGAGAGAAGAGAGAGCAAGATAGAAATCACGGTCTTTTTGTAACTTAATATCACAAGTGATAAGTGACAAGGTCCAGCCTTTCTTCAGGGGAGAGGATTACAGAAGGGCACAAACACAGTCAGGCAAAGATCATTAGGGTCATCTTTGTGGCTCCCTATCACAAAGATTCTGCAAGTTCATTGTATTTTTACGCTACTCTTGAATTTTAGACCTAGAAGGTGCCTTAGAAACATCAACTTCACTCTTGTCACCCTTTTTGTCTTTCTGTTTTTTTAGTGATGAAGAAATTACAGTTCAGAAAAGGTAAATGATTAGTCCCAGATCACCCAGTGTATTAGTCCATTTTGCTGCTATAACAGAAGTACGGGGGACTGGGTAATTTATAAAGGAAAGAGGTTCATTTGGCCAAATGCTATGGTTCACAACTCTTAAGTTCCAACTTCCACTAAGTCCAAGGGCATGGACACAGTGCAGCCAGGTTCCTTGCTATGGTGTAGCAAGGGTGATCTTTTGTCCAATTCCCGACAAGTTCCTCATTTCTATCTGAGACCTTTACTGTGCACATGGCCTTTACTGTCCACATTTCTATCAGCATTCTGCTCGCCACCACATAAGCCTCTAAAACATTTTAAACTTTCCCTTGTCCTTTTCTCTTCTTCTAAGTCCTCCAAACTCCTCAAACCTTTGCCCATTACCCAGTTCCAAAGCTGCATCCACACTTTCAAGTATCTGTATAGCAACACCCCACTCCTTGGTACCAATTTTCTGTATTAGTCCGTTTTGTGTTGCTATAACAGAAATAACTGAGGCTGGGTAATTTATAAAGGAAGGAGGATTGTTTGGCTTATGATTCTGGGACAGCTGCAGGCAGCTGGCGGGTACAAGCAGATCACATGGCGGGAGGAAGCGAGAGAGAAGAAACAAGAGAGAGAGAAGGTGCCAGGGTCTTTTTAAGCAACGAGCTCTCACGGGAACTAATAGAGGGAGAACTCACTCATTAATCCCCCCTCCCCAGGGAGAACATTAATCCATTCATGAGGGATCCACCCCCATGACACAATCAGTTTCCAGCACTGCCACATTGGGGATCAGATTTCCATTGAGTTTGGGGGGGACGACATCCAAACTCCATCACCTTTTAAAAACTGTGGTAAAATACACATTATTAAATTTGCCACTTTGTCACTTTTTAAGTGTACATTTTGGTGGCATTAAGGGCATTTACTTTGTTGTACGATTATCATCACCATTAATCTTCAGAACATTTTTCATCTTGCAAAAGTGAAACTCTGTACCTATTTAAAAAGTAACTCCCAATGTTTCCTCCTCCTGTCCTTTGCAAACACCATTCTACTTTCTGTCTCTATGCATTTGACTACTCTAGGTACCTCATAGAAGTAGAATTATATGGTATTTGTCTTTTTGTAACTTTTTTTACATGGCGTAATGGGCTTAAGGTTCATGAATGTTGTAACGTGTCAGAATCTATTTATTTATTTATTTATTTTATTTTTTTTTTTTTAATTTTATTTTGTCGATATACATTGTGGCTGATTATTGCTCCCCATCACCAAAACCTCCCTCCCTTCTCCCTCCCCCACTCCCCCCCAACAATGTCCTTTCTGTTTGCTTGTCGTATCAACTTCAAATAATTGTGGTTGTTATATCTTCTTCCCCCCCCCCCGGTTTTGTGTGTGTGTGTGTGTGTGTGTGAATTTATATATTAATTTTTAGCTCCCACCAATAAGTGAGAACATGTGGTATTTCTCTTTCTGTGCCTGACTTGTTTCACTTAATATAATTCTCTCAAGGTCCATCCATGTTGTTGCAAATGGCAGTATTTCATTCGTTTTTATAGCTGAGTAGTATTCCATTGTGTAGATGTACCACACTTTCCATATCCACTCATCTGATGATGGGCATTTGGGCTGGTTCCAACTCTTGGCTATTGTAAAGAGTGCTGCGATAAACATTGGGAAACAGGTATACCTTCGACTTGATGATTTCCATTCCTCTGGGTATATTCCCAACAGTGGGATAGCTGGGTCGTATGGTAGATCTATCTGCAATTGTTTGAGGAACCTCCATACCATTTTCCATAGAGGCTGCACCATTTTGCAGTCCCACCAACAATGTATGAGAGTTCCTTTTTCTCCGCAGCCTCGCCAGCATTTATCGTTCACAGTCTTTTGGATTTTAGCCATCCTAACTGGAGTTAGATGGTATCTCAATGTGGTTTTGATTTGCATTTCCCGGATGCAGAGTGATGTTGAGCATTTTTTCATATGTCTGTTAGCCATTTGGATATCTTCCTTAGAGAAATGCCTATTTAGCTCTTTTGCCCATTTTTCAATTGGGTTGCTTGTTTTCGTCTTGTACAGTTGTTTGAGTTCCTTATATATTCTGGATATTAATCCTTTGTCAGATATATATTTTGCAAATATTTTCTCCCATTCTGTTGGTTGTCTTTTAACTCTGTTAATTGTTTCTTTTGCTGTGCAGAAGCTTTTTAGTTTGATATAATCCCATTTGTTTATTTTTCCTTTGGTTGCCCGTGCTTTTGGGGTCATATTCATGAAGTCTGTGCCCAGTCCTATTTCCTGAAGTGTTTCTCCTATGTTTTCTTTAAGAAGTTTTATTGTTTCAGGATGTATATTTAAATCCTTAATCCATTTTGAGTTGATTTTAGTATACGGCGAGAGGTATGGATCTAGTTTCATTCTCCTGCATATGGATATCCAGTTATCCCAGCACCATTTGCTGAAGAGGCAGTCCCTTCCCCAGTGAATAGGCTTGGTGCCTTTGTCAAAGATCAGCTGACAGTAAGTGTGTGGGTTGATTTCTGGATTCTCTATTCTATTCCATTGGTCAGTGTGTCTGTTTTTATGCCAGTACCATACTGTTTTGGTTATTATAGCTTTGTAGTACAGCTTAAAGTCAGGTAGTGTTATGCCTCCAGCTTTATTTTTTTTGCTCAGCATTGCTTTGGCTATGCGTGGTCTTTTATTGTTCCATATAAATGTCTGGATAGTTTTTTCCATTTCTGAGAAAAATGTCTTTGGAATTTTGATGGGGATTGCATTGAATTTGTATTTCACTTTGGGTAGTATGGACATTTTCACTATGTTGATTCTTCCAATCCAAGAGCATGGGATATCTTTCCATCTTCTTGTATCCTCTCGAATTTCTCTCAGCAGTGGTTTGTAGTTCTCATTATAGAGATTTTTCACCTCCTTGGTTAACTCAATTCCTAAGTATTTTATTTTTTTGGTGGCTATTGTAAATGGGCAGGCTTTCTTGATTTCTCGTTCTGCATGTTCACTATTGGAGAAAAGAAATGCTACTGATTTTTGTGTGTTGATTTTGTATCCTGGTACTGTGCTGAAATCATTTATCAATTCCAACAGTTTTTTTGTAGAGGCTTTAGGCTGTTCGATATATAGGATCATGTCATGTGCAAACAAGGACAGTTTGACTTCATCTTTTCCAATCTGAATGCCCTTTATTTCCTTCTCTTCTCTGATTGCTCTGGCTAGTACTTCCAACAGTATGTTGAATAGGAGTGGTGAGAGTGGGCATCCTTGTCTAGTTCCTGTTCTTAAAGGAAAAGCTTTCAGCTTTTCCCCATTCAGGATGATATTGGCTGTGGGTTTGGCATATATGGCTTTAATTATGTTGAGATACTTTCCCTCTATACCTAACTTATAGAGGGTCTTTGTCATGAATGAGTGCTGAACTTTATCAAATGCTTTTTCAGCATCTATAGAGATGATCATATGGTCCTTGTGTTTGAGTTTATTAATATGGTGTATCACATTTATTGATTTGCGTATGTTGAACCAACCTTGCATCCCTGAGATGAATCCCACTTGATCGTGATGAATAATTTTACGTATGTGTTGCTGTATTCTGTTTGCTAGTATTTTAGTGAGGATTTTTGCATCTATATTCATCAAGGATATTGGCCTGTAGTTTTCTTTTTTGGTTATATCTTCACCTGGTTTTGGTATCAGGATGATGTTTGCTTCATAGAATGAGTTTGGGAGATTTGCGTCCGTTTCAGTCTTTTGGAATAGTTTGTAAAGAATCGGTGTCAATTCCTCTTTGAATGTTTGGTAAAATTCTGCTGTGAATCCATCTGGTCCTGGGCTTTTCTTTCTTGGGAGCCTTCTGATAACAGCTTCAATCTCCTTTATTGTTATTGGTCTGTTCAAATTTTCTACGTCTTCACAGTTCAGTTTTGGGAGCTTGTGTGTGTCCAGAAATTTATCCATTTCCTCCAGATTTTCAAATTTGTTGGCGTATAGTTGTTTATAGTAGTCTCGAATGATTCCTTGTATTTCAGATGAATCAGTTGTAATATCGCCTTTTTCATTTCTAATTTTTGTTATTTGAGTCTTCTCTCTTCTTTTTTTTGTTAGCCATGCTAATGGTTTGTCAATTTTATTTATCTTTTCAAAAAACCAACTTTTTGATTCGTTGATCTTTTGAACTGTTTTTTGGTTTTCAATTTCATTCAGTTCTGCTCTGATCTTAATGATTTCTTTCCGTCTGCTAACTTTAGGTTTGGATTGTTCTTGTTTTTCTAGTTCTTTAAGGTGAAGTGTTAGGTTGTTCACTTGCCATCTTTCCATTCTTCTGAAGTGAGCGTTTAATGCAATAAATTTCCCCCTCAATACTGCTTTTGCAGTATCCCACAGGTTTTGGTATGATGTATCATTGTTTTCATTAGTTTCAATAAATATTTTGATTTCCTGCTTGATTTCTTCTTGGACCCATATGTCATTAAGTAGAATGCTGTTTAATTTCCATGTGTTTGTATAGTGTCCAGAGTTTCGTTTGTTATTAATTTCTAGTTTTAATCCATTGTGGTCTGAGAAGATACATGGGATAATTCCAATGTTTTTGAATTTATTGAGACTTGATTTGTGACCTAATATGTGATCTATCCTGGAGAATGATCCATGTGCTGATGAGAAAAATGAATATTCTGAGGTTGTTGGGTGGAATGTTCTGTAGATATCTGCCAATTCCAATTGGTCTAGAGTCTTGTTTAGATCTTGTGTTTCTCTACTGAATCTTTGCCTAGATGATCTGTCTAATATTGACAGTGGGGTGTTCAGGTCCCCTGCTATTATGGTATTAGTGTCTATTTCCTTCTTTAGGTCTAATAGAGTTTGTTTTATAAATCTGGCTGCTCCAACATTGGGTGCATACATATTTATGATTGTTATGTCTTCTTGATGGATCAGTCCTTTCATCATTAAGTAGTGTCCCTCATTGTCTCTTTTTATGGTTTTTAGTTTAAAGTCTATTTTGTCAGATATAAGAATAGCTACTCCAGCTCGTTTTTCTTTTCTGTTTGCATGGTAAATCTTTTTCCATCCTTTCACTCTTAGTCTGTGTGAATCTTTATGGGTGAGGTGGGTCTCTTGTAGGCAGCATATAGTTGGGTCCTGCTTTTTGATCCAGTCAGCCAGTCTGTGTCTTTTAATTGGGGAGTTTAAGCTTTTTACATTAAGAGTTGTTATTGAAAGGTGTTGATTTATTCCTAGCATTTTATTGGTTGTTTGGTTGTCTTAGGTGTCTTTTGTTCCTTGCTTTCTGATTTACTGTTTGTTTTCTGTGTTTGTTGGTTCCTTAGGTTGTAGATAGTGCTTTTGTTAGCTTGTTTTCTCTTCATGAATGCCATTTTTATTATACTAGCGGGTTTAGATTTTTCTTGGGTTTTTATGGCAGTGGTAGTTATTGTTCAGGAACCAAACCCAGTACTCCCTTGAGGATTTCTTGTAAGGGTGGTCGTGTGGTAGTGAACTCCCGCAGTTTTTGTTTGTCTGAGAAATATACTGTTTGCCCCTCATTTCGGAAGGATAGCCTTGCAGGGTAGAGTATTCTTGGCTGGCAATCTTTGTCTTTTAGTATTTTGAAAATATCATCCCATTCCTTTCTAGCTTTTAGGGTTTGTGATGAAAAGTCTGATGTTAACCTGATTGGGGCTCCCTTATACGTGATTTGACGCTTCTCTCTTGCAGCTTTTAAGATTCTCTCTTTGTCTCTGAGTTTTGCCAATTTGACTATGACATGTCTTGGAGAAGGTCTTTTTGGGTTGAATACATTTGGAGATCGTTGAGCTTCCTGGATCTGAAGATCTGTGATTTTTCCTATACCTGGGAAGTTTTCTGCCACTATTTTGTTGAATATGTTTTCAATGGAATCTCCATTTTCCTCCCCTTCTGGAACACCCATGACTCGGATATTTTATCGCTTATGGTTGTCTGATATCTCTCTCAGATTTTCTTCAATATCCTCGATTCTTTTTTCTTTCTTTTTGTCTGCTTGTGTTATTTCAAACAGCCCATCTTCAAGTTCAGAGGTTCTCTCTTCAACTTCGACAAGCCTGCTGGTTAAACTCTCCGTTGTGTTTTTTATTTCGCTGAATAACTTCTTCAGTTCAGCAAGTTCTGCTACATTTTTTTTCAGGACATTGATTTCCTTGTACATTTCCTCTTTCAGATCCTGTATACTTTTCCTCATTTCGTCATGATGTCTAGCTGAGTTTTCTTGTATCTCATTCAGTTTCCTTAGAATTATCACTCGAAATTCCTTATCAGTTATTTCAAGGGCTTCTTGTTCTATAGGATCTAGAGTTTGAGATTTATTAACTTTTGGTGGTGTAGTTTCTTGATTTTTTGTATTTCTGGTATCTTTTTTTTGGTGTTTATTCATTGTTGCAGGGGTTTTCACAGTCCACCGGTTTGAGACTAATGACTAACTAGGATGTTGCTGTGGTTGCCAATTTCGTATGGCTCCCTCCGTGACTGCTCAGTTGGCCTCTAGTGCCTTGTGTGTGTGGTTGCCTCGGGTCTTGGGCTTCTCCGGGGAGCCACCTTTCTGGTCAGCTTGGACTCTGCTGGGCTGGTGGATCACGTACCACAGGGTGTGTGATCTCTGTTGAGCTTTCACTTCCTGTGCAAGACTTCTCCCTGTTCCGTGTGCTCTGGCCCAGGCTGTTAGATTGTGCAGTGGCGACCCCACCGGGTGTGTGGTTTCTGTCGAGTCTCCGCCTCCCTGGCCGCACGTCTCCCCACTCTGTGCGCACTGTGCTGGGCTGGGGCATGTCTTCTGCACCCCTCGTCTATCAGCTGGGCCTTCAAGACCCTGCTCGGCACCGTCTCGCCCAGGAAGTCTACCAGGTTTCTGCTAGGCACAGATGACCGGTCTCTCTGGGTGCCTTTGTAGCACTATGTAGATCTTTCTCGGGTCTTGTTCACCTTTGTATCCCCCCAGTATAAACCGAGTCTAGTGCCCACCTGCAGCCAGCTCTCCGGCAGGTTCAAGCGGACCTGGGAACTCTCCTACAACACTATTCCCAACCAGAAATTCATTAGGCTTTTTTCCAAACTGGTGGCCGCAGAGATGGTATCTGCCTCCCAGTAACAGGGAGTTTACCTGGGGCCGGAGTCCAGGGTGTGGTGGAGTGACAGTCGGCCCGCCCGTACTTCCTTGCCCTCCCGAGACTGGCCGGGTACGCCCGACGCCACCAGCCCCGCCAGAGAACCGCGGAGGGAGTGGGAGCGGAGGCCGGTCTGCAGGCTCCGGAAAGCCCCGCACCAGGCCCAGCAAGTGGGAGGGCTCAGTGATGGTGGAGCAGGGCAGAGCTGCCCGCACCTGGGAAAATGGAGGCAGCACCGGGGCAGTGAGTGGCCTGGTGGTGCAGGCAGGAGCCGCGTGGGCATCCACCCCCCGAACAGAGCTGTGCCAGGGATCACTCACAGTGTTGTGCCAGGTCGGGTGCTCGCTCTTTCTCTGGTTTGCCACCTTTCCCAGTTCTCGGCCGCTGCCGCCTCGGGCTGTTCAGTCGCAGCGCGGCTCGGGCGCTCCCAGGAATCTTCTTTAATGCTGGCCTGAAACCTCGAATCCTGAATAGGGCCGCTGGCCGCTTTCAGCGCGGCCCCGGCCCGCGGGATTCTGTCTGCATCCACAGCAGCCCTGGCGCCGCGTTCCCTGTTTCGAGACTCGCTTTTGCAGCTAAGAAACAGTTCTTTTCCTGCTCCACACTTCAAAGCTGTTGCGTGTAAATGAGGCAGCCTTTCCTGCTGGGGGTAAAGTGGCGGTCACCCCCCACGTCCGGCCAGCAGCATCAGTCCTCCCTTAAGAGATGGCGAGAGGAAGGTCCACAAGTTTCCCGGCTGCCTGAGGCCCAGTGGCCACCTTTTCCACCTCAGCTACTCCGTGCCAGCCGCCGCAGCCGCCACCATCTTGAAAAACTCCCAGAATTTCTTTTTAAAAATAAGTCTTATTCCATCGTATGTGTTAATCACATTTTGTTTATTCATGTATACATCTGTGGATATTTAGACTGCTTCTACCTTTGACTAATTTGAGTAATGCTGTATCAACATTGATGTCTAAATATCTCTTCCAGTTCACACTTTTAATCACTTGGGCACAGATGCAGAAATGGAATTGCTGCATCATAAGAAAAGTCTACTTTTCATTTTTTTGAGAAACTACTGTACTGTTTTGCCTCCAGTCTGTACTGTCTTAAAATTATTCCCACCAGGCACAAGGTTTCCAATCTTCCTGTGTCCTCATCAACATTCATTTTCGGTTTGGTTTTTTAATTTTCCATTTTTATTAAGGCATAATTAAATATTTTATAATTTTAAGGTGTATAATATATAAAATTTACTATTTTAACCACCTGAAATATACAGTTCAGTGGCATTAAGTACATTTACACTGTTCTGCAGCCATCATTTTATTCATACAGAATGTTATACACTTTAAAGTTATGTGAATGTACCTGTTGGCTGAACTGTGTGCTTAAAAATGTTTAAAATGGTAAATTATATTTATCTATACGTATATGCACATACAAGTGTACTTCAAAAAGTTCACAGAAAAACAAAATTAAAATATAATACAAATATTTCAATTAATTTTTGAAGACCCCATGTATAAAACAACAATAAAAAAACAGGGCTGGCCCCATGGCTCACTGGGGAGAGTGCGGCACTGGTAGCACCGAGGCCACGGGTTCGGATCCTATATAGGGGTGGCCGGTGCGCTCACTGGCTGAGCGTGGTGCAGGCCGCACTGTGCTGAAGGTTGCAATCCCCTTACCAGTTAAAAAAAAAAACAAAAACATACACATACAAAACTTTTTTTATGAACAAACTATACCTATATGTAGTGACATGAATGACTATCTCATATATAATATTGCATAAAAGCAAGCAGACACAGAAGTATGTACAACTATGTAATTCAATTTGTATAAAATTTAAACAGCAAACAGAATTGTGGCTCTGAATTCCAGTGATGGTAGTTTGTTGAACTAACACTATCACAGAAAACAATGATAAAATGTAGATAAAATATTAAATAGAATTACATAAAAGTACATGCCTTTATGTAATACATACATAATATGTGAATGTGTGTGTAAGACTAATGAAAATTCCAAAAAAAAAAAAAAAAAAAAAGAAGCAAACAATGAGAAACCTCACCTTTTGCAGTTTTTGTGGATGACTCTGTGCTGAGGGACTTATTTAATATGCACCGAGGCTGTTCAAGATCTGACAGCCTTCACTTCCTGCTGAACCAAGCCTGGAAATCAGCCAGTGCTAAAAATGAGGGTTTTCTCAGGTCTTTTTAAAAAAGTGTCCCCACATTTCCCAGCACGCACAAAGCTCTCTTAGTTCCCCAGTGTCCTGGGTGCTGTTGAATACCTCATTACTGAAATGAATTTTCACTCCGGCTTTTCCTTTGGGGCTTTAGTTGATCTATTGTATGTGTCAAGCATAATTTATTCTTCTAGGTGGCTCCAGGCTTTTTGTTTGCTTAACATTTTCAAGCAATTTCTGTGAATTTTCCATATTGATTGGCTTCTGACTTAGACAAAATGGAAAAGAGAGCCTGTTTCAGACCTTCTGGTAGCCCCCAAAGAAACTGTAACGTGCAAGTGCAACACTTCGCAAGTAAGATGTGCTTTGCTCTCTCTGGAACAAGGGTCAGTCTCCAGCTGTAGGTCGGTTTCCATTTTCAGAGTTTCCATTTCCTCATGACTCGGTGTCAGGACCTTGTGTGTTTCTAGACATTAGCTGTGTAAACTGTTGGCATACACTTAGAGACTTCTTAAGTAAAGTCAGAGGCGCACAGTCCTCCCAGCTGCATTGTGCTGTTATCACACGTGTATTCTGCTTTTGATATAGAGCTGAGCTGTGGGGTGAGGGGACCGCTCCATTGACCCATGATTTGTCCTCATTTTAGGAAGACTCTGTCTCTTTGGGTTATGACATTTATAAGTGCTTCTCAGTCCTTATCCCCTTCTTGGGACTGGAAGCTTCGAGAGGGATGGAGTTGGGCATTTCCCCTGCCCCAGGAGGTTTGGCCCCGGTAAAATCTCAGTTGGTTATTAGGCTCTTAAGAAATCATTTCCTTTGAAGGCAGCACCTGTTAAGGAGGACAGAATTCAATGGGCGTATTTTAAATGCCTACTTTCCCCTCCTGCTGGAAGCTGAAAGCCATTATTTTGTGACCTTCTATGTGAGAGCCTGGTCATGTTTCTGGAAGTAAAACTCCTTAATTTGTGGAAACTTCCAAGACTGGTCACCCCAGAGGTTTTGACTCTCAAACTTTATGAATTCGCCAATTCCAGTTTCGGATTCTTCCATCTGGAGCGCTTCTCACAGAGGTTTGCTTGTGGTTTTCTGATCAAGTAAGTGATGGTTCTTTGAAAGAGCCTCTTTCTCCAGCTTCCGTCTCTGTCTCTCTCTATTTCTATCTCTCTCTGACTCTGTCTCGCTCTCTCTCCATGTCTCTGCCCCCTCTATCTCTCCATCTCTGTATCTGTTTCTCCATCTCTGTCTCTGTCCACCTGTCTCTCACTGTCTCTCCCTATCTCTGTATCTCCTGCTGTCTCTCTATCTCTTGCTGTCTGTCTCTCACTCTTTTGCTCTTTCTCTCCCTGTCTGTCCCTCTGTCCCTCACTTTCTTCCTGTCTATCCGTATCTATCCCTCATCTCTCCCTGTCTCAAAATTTCTGTCCCTCTTCCTGTTCCTCCATTTCTGTCCCTGTCTCACCCTGTCTCTGTCCCTCTCTCACTGTCTACCCATCTCTCTCTCTCTCTGTGTCTTTGTGTCTCCCTATCTCTGCCTTTATCTCTCACTATCTCTGTTTCTGTTTCTGTCTGTGTCTCAGTCTCTCCCTGTCTCCATGCCTGTCTCTGTCTCCACTGATCTCTCTCTGTCTCTGTCTCCCACTGTCCCCCTCACTGGCTGTCATCCGTCTGGTCCTGTCACGTTCTCCTCCTTGGCCACAGGCTGACACAAGGAAGAGGAAGGAAGAGAAAGGAATGGGCGTGTGTCTGCGGCACCAGCAGTGTGGACACCACGTGATGCGCGTCTTGTTACCACTGGGATTTGTGTGTTTTGTTTGCTCTTAAAGGTGTAAGTACCTAAGAGCATCTGATAAACCTTCATTATGGATGTGATTTTAATTAAGTGCTTAAGAGTACTTGATTAAATACGTTCATAACTATCTAAATATTTGGAAAAATTAACTGTTAAATATTGAATTTATTGTTTAAGTGTTTAATATGCAGTGTTTAAATATTTGAAGAAATTTTATTTAACAGATTTATTGGACTAAGAAATGGGATGTTAAACAAAATATGAGAGGGGGAAAGATAATTAAGGAAATATTCCAAAATGTCAACAGCATTCAGTGCTGGGTATAAAATTATGGGTGACTTTGGTTTTCCTTCCTCTCTTTTGCTCAGCATCCTGCAGGAAGCAGGTGCAGGACCCTGTGGCTACCAGTCGAGTGCCCTGGCCCTGCCCTGCCACTGAGTGCACGAGGTCCTGTCTGTGCTCGAACCCACGTGGCTCCTGCCTTTCCTTTTCTACCCTCCTGGTCAGCCCCTCCCAGGGCACAGCCACAGCTAAGGGCCCCACTGCTGCCACCATTGCTGATGCCATGGAGTTCAGTGGGGCCAAGGGCCTGGTGTGGCATGGAGGGGCAGGGGGTACCCATTCCCTTTGGGTGTTACCCTCCACTGGAGGCCCCAACACCTTTTTCTAGAGAGATGGCTCTTTCCACTTTCTGACAGCTGCCTCAGCAGATGTGCCAGGACTAGGAGCCACACCCAAGTGGCCCCTGTGCACTGGCAGCCTGGGATCTCTGGCCCAGGCATTTCTCTGCCCTGTGAGGTGGACATGGCTGTGCCCTTGTCGAGGAACAGGCTGAGGCTGGACTCCTCACCTGTCAGGTTTCTAGAGAGCCATGCATAGCACAGTGCACAAGTGTTGTGGGTGACGTTGGCCAAATGGGACCATGGGCTGGAGCCATTAGAGCTGGTCCTGGGGGGATGTCGGGGTGGACAAGTGCTTGAGCAGTGGAAGGAGCATGGCAGAGCTGCCTGATGCAGCAGGAGGGTTTCAGCAGGGCTTTGGGGTGAACGAGAATGAGACCAGACAACATCCAAGGCCTGCAAGGCTCGAGGGCTTTCAACTGGGGGCATATTTTCCCAGGCATTTGGGAAGCCACCCTGATGGCAACCTGCAGACCACATAGGGCTCACCAGTGTGGAGCCAGGTGCTGTGCCAAACACCCCTTAGTGTTTGTGTGTTGGATTTGGAACTTCCACTCTTTGGCAAAGTGTCACTGTCGGGCTGGATCGCAGACCCCTCTGCCTCGTCCTGTACAGGTCCTGAGTCAGGTAAGGGAAAGAAAAACCGAGCAGCTGCCAGCAAAATGGACATGCTTTATTCTTCAGACACGAGCTCCACCGACCAGCAGTTCAGAGCCGCTGCCTTCCATACTGAAGTACACAACAGCAGCAATGAGCCAAGGGGTGCCCAGGTGCATGCGCACTAATTCTACTCTTATGTCACTTGTTTACAAAGGATGTCCTGAGTCACACTGAGCTGGATATGAGGCGAGGGGGCCCGACCAAACCAACTCCACTATCCTCACTGTCAGCTACCAGGAGCTCGCTTCAGAGCAGCCTTCCATGAGGGACACCTGCACACGTGCCACCGCTCAGCTTGCCATGGCCCGTGAGATGATGGGGCCATTGTGGAGACAGTGTCAATAGCTGTGACAGCAGTCTGAAGGCAGTGGGGGCTGTGTGGCTAGCGTGGGTGGCCAGAGGGTTCCCCTTATGAAGTCCCCTCCCTTGTTACACTTGCCTCAGGTCTGCCTGGTCTGCATGAGCTTGGCTGGGAAATGAGACAGCAGCCCCACTGAACACTCTGCCACACAAGGCCTGTCCTGCCTGGGCTGGTCAATGCTTTGTTCAGGAACATCCCCTCCGTGTCTATGCTCATGGCTGAGTTGTGGACACACACACTTGTTGAAAAGCTAATTGCTAGCTCAAGGGTGACCAGATCAATCTGTCATATGGAAGGTGTGCCAGACCCACACCTGCATGCTCCCCACTGTGGTGGCCATGCACAGCCATCTCCCTTCCACCTGCAAGTACTGGGTCTGGGCCACCAACTCTGCCCAGTCACTTCCTAAGAAGCCTGAATGGCAGCTGGATGCTCCTTTGAATCCCAACGGGCTGGGATTTGGGGGCAACCACCTGCCCAGGAGCCACATACTCAGCCCCTCCCTGCACCTCCTCACTGTTACACTGTGACCACGTTTCCCCCTTCATCACACTCTGTGGTTCCCTGGGAGGGAGGCTCCTTGGTGGCCCCCAGCAGGGGTGTGTGACACCTGCAGAGCAATGAAGAATGTGGGAACCTGGGTGGCCAGTCATGACTAGGCTCATCCCCCAAGTTCAGGAAGGGGCCGAGGGCAACAGAAGCTGGGGGTCCAAGTGCCCTTGTCCAACCTCTGACTGCCCAGTGTTAGGGGGAAAAAAATGCTGAGTGAAGACACACGAGACAAAACTCTTTGTAGATATTTATTCTCCTTCAAATAACAGAACCTGACAGCCCAATATACAGTGATAAAATACTCTGCAATATAAATACAACTTACAGAAATTTCTATCAACAAAACCTAAAGAAACAAACTTTTTTTACATTTGTATATTTAAATTAGACAAAAAAACCTTCATAATATATTAAGTATTGGGAATGACACCTACTTCAAGGTAATTTAAGCTAGTGACACTTGTTTTATAACACAAACACCCCAAGTAGATAAGTTCTCCATATTTCCATAACTTAAAAATTTGTGCTATGAAGTGAAAGTCTGTAGTGATGTGTAATGCAACAGACTCCAAAAGAACATGTGAAATGCTCTAATGTTACATCTGAAAAAGTAAGTTTAAGAAAATGTAAAAAATTATCAACATGTATTTGTGCAGTCAAATAAATTAGCCAGGTTTTCTCTATTTCACACTTCAGAAGGACATCGTGGGTAGATGGAAATGTCCACGTCTTCCTGTTGAAGTCGGGGCCGTTTCTTCTCAATCCTGTCTAACTCTCCAGCACTTGGAGGACATTTTATTTTATGACAGATTATTAACCCAAGGATTATATTTGGGCGTGGTGACTCAAGACCTGAAAACAAAATATTTGCGTGAATTTTAGAATCTAAATCCAGTTTTCATCCTTCAGAGGTAAATTTTATTAAGGGCTTTCATGTGGGAAATTCTGTGGGAAAATAAAGCCGAGTGTTTGAGGAGCTTATTGCAAAAGAACGAATGGTTCCCATCCCACGAAGTCACCACCAGGCCTACCCAGCCCTGATGGTGGCCGCTGAAAGGGAGGGATCAGCCCCCTAGCCACCAACTACAGAACCAAGCGCCCAATTCATGAGTAAACTCACCCCAACTGTCAGAACTTGTTACATGTTTTATAAAAAATTACACACAATGCTAAAGCAATAGCATGGTGGAGGCGGCGGGAAGGGCACTACAGCAATGACTAACATTGTTAACCTGCAGGGATCAAAAGTGCGTGTGGACCAGCATGTCTTTTAAACAAACGCATCTCAGATACGCTCTTATGTGCCTCTTGTGACATATCCAGAACGTAACAGCCCTTTTTGTCATTCACTTATGAGTTGCAACACATAAGTTAAGCTAAATATACTAGTATTAAGTGTTAATGATTAAGGACAAATTCAACTCAATTTACAATGACCAACAAGATCATAATCAGTAAAGCACAAAAACCATTAGGTAAATTCATTAGTTTCTGGTACCAGAATTACAATGAATGAAACAATAATGCTGACTGAAATAGCTAGTTTAGATGTTTGAGGCTTAGAAAAAAATTCAATGAGCATTAATTTATCAAAAACTTGCTAATGTTTGAGTCTTTGTAAACACAGGGCTTGTGCTTAAGTAAAGCGCCGAGGCATTCAGCACACTGGTGGGGAAGGACAGTCACATGGAGACAGACTGGGAGCTTCGGGGCACAGCATCAGTTTACAGAATAGGTATTTGTTAAGAAACGGTTACTCCAAAGATCCTAAGTTGTGACAACTTACATCAGGAATGCTAACGTTCCCATACTGATCCCCCACCCCCACACTCACACTCCATCAAGAATTCCCAAAGGGGAACTAACTAAACAGCCAAGTCACAAACAGTAACTTACAGAAAAATGGTTCACGAAGGACAGAATATTTGTTTCAATAGCATAAGGATACAATCAGTCAGATTGTATAAATTCAATTTACAGATAACGTTACATAATATACAAGAGGTAATCACACTTTTTTCTTACAATTTAAAGCAGTACTAAGATTGTCCTGTTCTTTTTGTGATTTAGAGATGATCACCCATCACTTCACAGTGTTGTTTTCATAGTTCTAAACATGTTTGCTGTGAGTCTTCCAAAATTCCAGTACGGAATTGATTACTGACAGCTGAGCACACAAGTGCAGGTGGATGTCCTGCCCGCCACTTAGGAGGAGGACACCAGGCTGAACTGGGGCAACCCGGCCTCTGCAGACTGACGCCGCTCTGCTCCCCTCCCTGCTTAAGGGTGTCCTAAAGGTCTCCTGCTTCACAGGCTGCTGTGTAAGAGATTCGTGTTGAAGGCACCCCTGGGTGAGCTGTGATCACAACATATCCTAGTACCATGCCACTCTCCTCTCATGAGAACTTTCTGTCAAAACGTCCTCTCCTGGCCCCATCTGGTAACAGCAGTGTGTCAGCAAAAGAAAAGGCAAAGGAGGGGATAGCATCTGGCGTCTGGCCACCACACTGAAGAGCACTTCCAAAATTTCCTGCTTGGCCAATGCGAAGAGCAACTTATCAACTTAATTTCCTAATTAGCATTCATTATGGGTATTTTATCTTCAAATACTACTTCTTTCACCATAATAGCTATTTACCGAATACTTTATAGCTAATTTAGACAGTTTTGGGGTTTGGTCAATTGTTAAATCAGCTATCACGGCCTTTGTGGACCAAGTGTCTGTGCTGCAGATGGTCCCAGAGCTTCAGTACAGGTTTAACTGCTGAGCACATTCGGACCTACTGAGTCACAGCTGAAGTTCTGTCTGTGGGGCAGCTCTGTAAGCCAGGCTCTCTACCTACAAACTTGGTCTCAGGAGCAGAAGTAGGAGTGGGGTTGGCTGGGGTGGGAGTGGGGCACTGGATGGCAAGGACTGGGGGGTCTTTGCATGGGGAAGTCACCAGGGACTACCTCACTCAGGGAAAGGCTCAACTTCTAAAGGGCTAACATCAGGGCTCTTGCACAAATCAAGTTTCTTGCATGAATTAACTGCGTGTGCTGGGTTAACTATTGTGTTAAACTCAGGAAGACACAGTCCCCAGGCTCTGTAAGGTGCTTCTCTCCAACTATCTTTTAATACCCTAATATGCTTATTGATGAAAAGAATTAGTGTATCTCAGCCCTGACAAGCTGGCTTTGACCTTTGGGATCATATTTATCATAGGTAAGGTTACGTAATATTTGTGTTGGTCTTGAAAACAGTGAGCTATCTAGAGATTGGCATCTAATAAGCACCTGGTTTTTTAGATACTTTCAACTCTCGCCCATCTCATCTGCACACACTGGGAGATGATCTAGTGAAGCTCCACAGTTTTGAACATCCCCAGCAATCTTCCCAAAGATTTCAAATTTAAATAGGCCTGTCCCAAAATGCATACTCCTATCTTGAGATAGTCAAAGCTTATCACCTCACTCACATATTTATGAATATTTGAAATATAACTAGCACTTGGAAATAACTTATATTCATGGAAGAAACAATAAAATTCACTTATCTTGGACCTTAGAAGCAATGCTTACTGAGATGAAGGGACTTGTCTCAAATTTAATGATGCTCTACATTGCTGTAAGGTGTGTCCTGCATGACAATACCAAACAAATGAAGGCAAAGGGCCACATGAGCACCCCCAACTGTGCCCCACATCTAGGAGAGGAGCAAGAGAGGACCAGGTTTCCCAGGGGTAACTCTCTGGGTTGACCCCATTTTGGCAGCTCCTGTGTCATGAGTGTTAACCTGGAGAGTGGTGTGTGTCCCAAGAAAGCACAGAAGCAAAGGCCACGCCGGCTGCAGCAGGGAGGAGGCAGCCCTGTGGGAGGCCGGGCACCAGCTGGGTACAGGATGCTACTTACTCACCTCCCATATGAGGGCTGCTGTAAGGTTTACAATCCATAAAGTGTGTGAAAATAAGCAAGTAGGTAGGTGAGATATTTAAAGACCAGCTGCAGTTAAAATGTGCCATCTTCCACAGAGGTGACACCCCCACCTGATGCCCTCCAAAACACCAGCGTGTACAGTGTATATGAAGACTTTTTAGATCCATGTCTGTGTCCCTTGAGTTCATGGTGGAAGGTCTAGCCTCAGACTCAGTTGTTAGAATTAAGCCACATGTATGGGAAAAGAAACCAAGGACAAGGTGTACAAATTGATACTAATCAATTCCTCTGTGGGCCTTTAATTCCAAAAAGTTGGCATGAGCCAAGCCCATGCCAGGTGTTAAGAGTGGGCTCCAGTCGGTGCTGGGGCCATGCTGGGGGTGATGGATTCCAGCCCCCGACACAAGTCCAGGAAGTGGAGGGGCCCATACAGGATCCCAACTCAGCAGGACTCCATGTCAGGGGGAGAATATGTGTGGGTATCAGATGTTCCTCATCACCACCCAGAAAGTTGGTGCTTACCTGGTCCCTCAAAGGGCAAGAGTGCGGATGGAATAGGGTCCTTAGCACCCAGTGGAATGAGGTAGAGGTTCTTGATGTGCCTGGTCTTATTAGGTACAACACCAAAACGGCCACGACTGCTCAAGTAGGAGTAGAGAGAAACATAGGCAACCTCTTCTTCCTCTGTCAGGGGGTGAAAGCGGATCAGACAGAGCTCCTACAATGCAAACAGAGGACAGGGGAAAGCCTTCACCTGTGGCCATGCGAGGAAAGCATCTGCTTTAAAATTTGTATCCAAACCTCAAAAGTACAGCCTGAAATGGGAGATTTTAGCAATTCTGATTTTGACTTTCATAGCCTTATTGTCCAACATTTGAAATAATGAAATAATGAAGTGGTAAAAGAAATTCACAATCAAGCATCCGAATGCTTGACTCCAGTCGTGGTTTCAGCAGGATACCCTTTAAAATGACTTCTACTCACAGTCTCAATTTCAGAGAGCTCTCCTGTGAGAGGGACAGGCCATGTAAGGTGTAGGCCTACCCACGTCTGCAGCAAAGTAAGCTTTCCCGCACGCACAGCGGCTGTGGGCAGAGTGAGCAGCTGCACGACCTGCAGCCATTCCCTGTGTGTCTCCACATGGGAGGGTTAAACTAGGCACAGGGTCTATCCCTTTTGGGAATCTGATGGAAAACTGTACATACAGACAAATGCAGCTGTAGCTAAACCTCAGGGGTTCCCAGAAAACCAAAACCCATTCAAGAGCCTAGGCTGAGTGCCCTTTGCCAGATCACCTCCAAATTCCCATTCTACTCCTTCAATCATAAAAAAATAAACATAAAAATGAGGAAATAAAGTTTTCACATTTTTTTACTAAAATGTAATCATATATACATGATTACAGTAAAGAAAAAAAACCCTTCTATCACCATATTTCTCAAACACACCATCACACAGGAATGTAACTATATAAACTTACTTTAACATTCACCTGAAAGTTTCTAGTAAGTTGCAGGCTGACATTTCAAGTGTTAACCATCAAAATGAAAGGTTAAAAAAGATGTTTAAATAAGCCCTATGTTCCATTGTTGCAGAGACTATACTATAAGCGGATACCTTAGACACAGAAGACTTGAGTTCACCAACATAATCCCAAACCATCTTCGGTGCGATCCTCCCACCGATGTGAATTGTGTTGGGCAAGTCCTAAATAAAAAGTACTTTGAGTAAATCACGTGTGAAACTCTAGTGTTCAAAAAGAGACTAATGCAGTAACATGAAGGCACCAAACAACCCAAACTTCAAGAAAACAACAATTCAAAGGAAAATGGTGATAACTGTAGTAAATACTGACTGGTGAACTACCGTCCAGGATTACAAGCTCCCAAACCCAAAGGTGGTATAATAACCTTCTGACAGAAAGCACTGTTTAGAAACTACTGCCCAACCTTTTTTCGTTATCTTTTGTGAACACACACACACACACACACACACACACACACACACACACACACACACAGACACAAATGATTCAGTTATTACCAGGATAACTGACTTGCCACTCCTTCCTAAGTTCATAAATTCTAGTGCCATCTTTGTTAACTTGGAAAAATAAGAGACCTGTGAGGGGGTTACACCTGCCACCCACACTATGCAGGTTACAGATGCCTGGCCATGCTGGTGGCTGGGCACACACGTGTGGTAAATGCCCTTGCTAAACAGATCACTGCTAAACAGATCACTGAGCTGCCCAACTGCTCAGTCAAATTTCTGCTCTGTGCAAACCTGCTGACCCATTGCGGCAACCATTATCTTACATTCAGACGTACTTAAGTAACCAGGCAGCCAGCGTAAGAGTGTCACACGTCTGCCTGTAGTAGAGGATCTCCTGTGAAAGACACATACACACAAGCACACACACATATACTTTTGGTACTAACCTCACTAAGATAATCAAAACACCCAGAGACAGGATATGCCTTAGTGACAAATTTTGCTACACTTTTCATGTTAATAAATCCTTTCCAAACAGTGTTGAATTGAGATAAAAAGCGGGTCGTATCTCCTTCTGGAGAGGAATGTGACTCTGAGACACTGTAAAACAAAACCATGAAAAATAAGGAAATCTGTGTACAATGAGAATTTCAAAAGAATGAAGAGCATGTGTTTAAATGTAAAAGTAAAAATTCCTACACGTTTTGGTAGCTTACTTTTGCCAATTAAATGCTTTAATCATAATGATATAAATAGACATTTTGGTCAAAGAAAAAATAAACTGAATTGTATTTCTGAGTAAAATCCATAGTTGAAATCACCAATTGCCTTTCCGTTCATTAGTTTAAAAGAAAACTTCATTGGCTCTTTCAGACTATATCTGAAATACACACCTGATATTCTGTGATGGAACTGACAAGTGTCCTGGGTCAGGGGATGAGGATGGATTAGCCAGTATGAACCTGGGCACCATCAAAGAAGTCAAAGCAGGCATCGGTGTGTCTTGTTTGGTTTCTACCACGTGGGCACTGTCTGGCTGGGCTGCTATGGAGGCTGTGACTGTGCATGATCCACTTGGAGCAGTCCTGGAGTCCCAGCTGGACATAGTGACAGTGGTGACAACCGCATTCCTATGGCCTTCCACTGGGGAGAGCTCAGGAATGACACCTCCTGGGGGCCCAGGGAAATACTTTCTCTCCAGGTTTGAATGAGAAGCACTTTCCAGATCTGGCTCAGAAGCATTTCTGGGCAGAGTTCCTGGTATCCCTTCATCAGCTGAGTTAGGAACTGGATCAGATGGAGAGCTGACACACTTGGATTTTAAGTCTTCTTTCTTAGCAGAAGCCAACAATTTCTGTTTTTTCAGAGGTGGCTCATCTTCTGATGAGGAAATGTGACCTGAGGTAGATGAGGAAAGACATGGTGAGAAATCTGACACATGAAGAGCACAGCGTGCTCATTAGCAGGTAATTGTTTACGAGAACCCAAAAGCAACAATGCAAAGAGAGGAGCTAACTTCATGAACTCCAGAAATCCATTCTACCCCCCCCCCTTTTTTTTGGTTTAAACTCACCTTTACAAGGATTAGTGATTTTAAACAAAATCCAGTGTGACATTATCCCAAAATTATGCTCACCTGTACAGATTTTACAATTTAGATTAAAAAGATGCGCCTCATGCTGGCTTGTTGTTTCTTTCAACAAACTGCTACGGACGTCCAGAAGGGGCTGGGGGCTTTTTTCAGGGACAGCTTGTACTGATTCTTGCTGTTCCTCAAAGAAAAAAAAAGGTAGGTAATTTATTTTCCAATGCCATTTCCAAATTAACAGCACACATGAAAAAAGGTGGATGTGATTAAGAAGCACTAGAAGAAAAAAAAAGATCACTGGATACAAGTCCTTGAGAAGTAATGAAATTATGTATATTTGTTATAAGCTCAGTGTCCTGCCCAATAATTTAAGATACCTAAAAACATTTGGAATGGAGAAATTTTACTCTATCTTTTCTGAACCCTGAAAATACCAAATGCTCACACCTAAGTCTGACACGGGTGTAGAATCTTTTATATTGGGAATGGTTTCCTGTTTTTAATGTCAGTTTTTTTGCTTTCATGGCAAAATTTAGTTCTGGATTCTATCACCTAAAATAAAAAAGACAAAAATCAAGCCCTCCACCTTGTTTTCCAGGAGGAAAGCATATCACTCCTGCAAACAGTGTATTATTTGACTTCTGGTAAAGTTAAGTCTCTGGTATCTGAAGCAGCCATTCTAAGTCAGTACTCACAGATTTTATCAGTTTCTCTCGCCACAGGGAAATTTCCTTAGATCCAAGTTCTTTTGGCTTCATTCTCACAAGTTTTGCCAAAGAGATTTCTCCACGCAAAACACAACGGAAGAGTCCCTATAAAGAAACATCATTCATTCATTCAAACAATATCTGTGTGTGTTAATGTGGAGGCTACAGAAAAAACAAAGCAGCACAAGAAGCTCTGCCTGGAGGTTCAAGGACCACTGGACAAAAACCAAAGCTTTCAATGGAGGGCTGCACTGCACAGAGCCCTGCAGAGGCGCGACCTCACCTGCCTCCCCAAACAGTCCCTTGAGAGCACGCACCAGGCCACCCAGCTGAGAGCAAATGGAGGCCCAGAAAACATGCATTTCAAAGTCAAGCAAGTCCCATGTTGCACTGATTCTTCTTTAAAAAATAAAAAGTCACCTGCACAGAAAAAACAAAATCACGTACACAATTTGGAATACAGGTCAGAAAGATACAGTGTTAGGAATACAGACAGGAAGAAATGACTTGTGCTGGGGGACTGTTAACCACGATGAGATGCAGAGTATCTGACCCTGGTTCTACTGCACAGCTAAGAGCTCAGAGAGTGACGCACAGGACCAGAAGACTGTAAGCCCTGGTGGCAGGAGGTAAGGGGCTGTAGCAGGTGTGCAGCTCAGCCATTGCAGACTTCATTTCCATTTTGATCACAAGAACACCCACCACCCCACGCCTGCTATGAGGACTGAGCTGCCCTGCAGCACCCGTCCAAATGGTGAGAACTGTAGGGGCTGTTCCTTACTATTACTGTGAAGTCTCCCAAATTGTTGGGCTCACTCAAGTGCTGAGAGAAAAGAAAATAAGGCAGAAAAGGCTGTCTGAAGCCAGAATATGGACACAACCATATTCTAGATTAAAGAATCTGTACTTTACTTTAGAGCCAATGAAGGGATGGGCATGTGATTTGGCACTGCAATGTTTAGAAGAGGCTAATCTGGTGAAATAAAAGATGAACTTCAGGGGCCGGCCCGTGGCTCACTCGGTAGAGTGTGGTGTTGATAACACCAAGGCCCCGGGTTCGGATACAACACCAAGTCAAGGGTTAAGATCCCCTTACCGGTCATCTTTAAAAAAAAAAAAAAAAAAAGATGAACTTCAGCCAGTGAGATCCCTGACAAGAGTCCACTTAAGGTAGGGAACAGAAAGATCCTCAAATAACACCAAGTACATGGGGGCATACAGAAGTGTCAGAGGATAAAAATACTTTCTAACTTTCACGGAAAGAATATAAATGTTGCAAATGCTGTTTGATGTATTACTGTGAAACTCAGCTAATAGAAAACACACACCAAGTTTCCTTCTGCGTCAGGAATATTGCAGTACACAGAGACCACACACACCTGATTTTTAGGATCCTTGAGGTTGAACAGCAGGCTGCGGTATTTTCTCATGTAGCGAATATCTGTAACTTGAAACAAGTTAAACATTTCCTTCTCCAGATGAAGGGCGATGTTTCCTACTTCTTTCTCTGTCATGATTAAGTCATCACTGTCACTGACTCTGAATGGAATGAAAAAGAAACTACATAAACCCCTTGAATTTGGATACATTACATTTTTGAAACAGTGGGGCAATCTCAAAATGATCACGCCATACATGGAAGAGCTTCCACAGATAAAAGCCAAGGACAACAGCCCACCTTTTCCACAAAATCTCTTTCAAGGAGCATCGTATATTCTGCCGAATTTGTGAACTGGGCTGTGACTGGGCAGGGCTCCAGGTCCCAAGGTGTCCTGGGACTGGAGAGGCCACAGGAAGAGAAGTTGTTACTGGCTTCCCAATGGCTCCAACCAAAGCAGCAGATCCAGGGAACTGTCTGGAAGCCGCCGTCTGCCTGACAGTGGAAGCACCACCTGATGGGGTGCCCGAGAGCCACAGCTTTTGGGAGATGGTGCCCTTGAAGCTAGAGGGTGCCTTTTTAATGGACGGTTGGGCTGCTGCCACATTAGCAAAAGGAGGAGACTTCTTTGGAGCGAGATGTCTTGGCGATGGTCGTTTGCCCACCAAGCAGCCCGGGCAGGCTTTTCTCTTTGAGGCCGAGGCCACCGCTGCCTTCTCCTCTGCTCTTCCGTCTGCCTTCCTGGCTGCAAGAGAGAGCGCAGGTGTGTGGGTGACACAGGAGAACAGGCTTCAAAGCACGCCCACCCTTAACTAGCAAGAGCTTACTAGGCATTACTGAATAGGATACATCTAGAAAAAAGGATTTTTAAAATCTTAAAATTCAGAAAAGAAGCATAATTAAGGACTGTCAGCAGTATTTATGATAGTGACTATGGCTTATTTCAGATAGAAAAATGGTTTATTATATTATTATATTAAAGCTTTTACTTTGACCAACACACTCCATAATCAAAGCCTCAATTTACTCCTCAGTTGAGCTTTAAAACTGAAGGACAAACTTCATTTTACCAAAAAAAAAAAACAAACAAAAATACCCTACGTAGGTTTAGGGTAACACTTAAGAATTCAAGTGCAATTTTTTTGTAAACTTGAGTTTCAAAACTCTTCTCAGGAAGGGTAAACAGACGAGTGCTCCTTACATGCACATTCAACCCCGAGTGGACCTCTGTGGCAACCACATCTGAGCATGGGGGCGGGAAGGTTTCAAATGCCACATTGTCCTACTAGATGAGTCACTTGGAGGTGATGCCATTAATGAAATATGGAAAGGTGAGAGGAATTTGCAAGATGGGGAAAGTCAATCATGTTTCCATACTAAGAGTTGGCAACCAACAATATAATAATGTTGCTGTATAAATGTTCCCCTTTACAGCCCTCTAGTCATTATTCAATTAATGTGGTAAACAGTAAATTAGTGCTTTTAATTAAAACAAGGATTATAGTCAAAAGCTCAAAAAAAAAAACCTCAAAAGCCCCCAACTTGCACAAAAACCTTTACATGCCAGGAAAGAACCCATTGCATTATAATCCTATATAGTCCACCAGAACTCAAAGATCAGCACTGCAACCCCTCAGCTAGGCAGGGGCTCTGGTACAGACGCCATGTCAGTGGATGATGCTTGTTTGGGCAGCTGTGTAACACAGCAGCAATCCAGGCAGTGGGACAAGGCATAAAATGTCGGGGGAACAGGTCAGAGCTGCAGGCGGCCTTGGGTTGCATGGGATGGGGGTTTCCCAGGGAAGTGGTCAAGATACAGGCTCTTCTCAAACTATCCACTCAGCAGCAACCCTCCAAATTCCCAAACATCTTAGTGGGAGAATTCAGCTCATATTCCAGTGATCCTGTAAGTTTTCAGTCAATTCACTAAAAACCTGGGAGCTGCAGTTTCCCCACTTTACAGGACAAATAAAATTGTTTAATTTTACAAATTTGCAATGGTACCACATGGATCCAAAGCTTAGGACAGTCAGACAGTGTTAACAGGCATTATAGTTAACTTTAATTTCAACTGCTTTCGTATTTTTTGTCCTAATCATCCTTTTAATGGTAATTCACACAAAAGGCAAATCCCATATTTTCCTCTCACAGAGCCCTTCCAACCTCATACCCTGCCTGTCCCTTGCCACAGGGGGTCTGCCCATACTTGGTAGCATTTCTAAGCCTCAGTGGTCGAGGCTCTCCACAGACCACTGTGTCCCCTGGGGACTGTGCCTCACATGCTACAACAGCCACACCTCTAAATGCTTCATGCCTCTGGGACCTCTGGGTCTTCAAATGAAGTGCACTACACAGCAATGACAGTGTCTGACAAAATCAAAAATAGGGACATACTAGGAACAATGACAAAGACTACCTTTTACTGTCCAGATGCCTTGTTTTAATATTTTTACATGTATTATTTTATCAAGTTCGTATACCTAAAGGATCACTGTATGTTAATATTTGGAAGTTTATTTTTTAACAACTCAGATTTAGGTAGCAAGGTTTGCAGCATCTAACTTGACTGGCTCCTGGAGTTTAGATTAGATGAAATTGGCAGAGTCCCCTTTCCACGGGGGAAGAAGTGTGGGGGCAGGAAATGGCTGAACATATAAAGCACAGCAAGGATGAATTGCTACATGACAATGTCAAAAGGACTTTGACATTGAGCCAGGGCACCATGAACCAACTACTGGCCTAGAGAGGTGTGTAACTAACCACCAGCCAGGAAGCCGACCATCCAGCAGTCATGAAAAGAATGAACCTGGCATGAATGAACTTGAGACCTAAAACCAGTTTAGTCACTGTTTTTACAAACAGAAATTTTTCTGAGAATATTTTAACATTTCCAGAAACCTCAACAAAACACCTTGAATGCAGCACATGGGACACCTGTGCTATGTGACCTGAAGCCAAATCTAAGTGACATTTAACAATCACCTTGTTTCAGGTTACAAATATATGTTCACCTCAAAAATATTAACTACATTTCTCCAAATTATAAGCTTTAAAATGAGACATCCACAAATGATTAATACTTCCACGACTGGTCTAGTTATGTATTTTCTCCCTCATTCATGGAAAAACCAAGAGATTGTTTCTGGGACTTTCCAACACATGTGTCTAAAGTCATTTATTACCCAAGAGCAGTAGTAGTAAATTATGTAATACGTTACAAAAGGTGATTGCCTTCCTTAACCATGAAGATGCTATTTTATAAAATTAGCTGCTTCTCTTAAAAGCCAACCTTCATTATCCTTTACCTACTCTTTACTGAGTATATAAATACAAATAAGCAAATTATTGGTAAAATGTTCTATAACTGGGAGACTTCAGTGGCCAGTTGCCCACAGTTTACCTGCTGGTTTCCTGTGACACATATTAAGCCTCTGTTGTACTTTGAGGGAAAATGTTCAAAACATACCAAAAGTTCTACCCAGCATCCGCCCCAGGGACCTGCACGCACTTCTGTCCCACTGTGAGTGGCAACCACATCGGTGGTGCTGGACTTGGGTCAGCTCGGCTGGAGTGGCAGCGAAAGAGAAACTCATTTTTGAGCACAGCTAAAATGTAAACTTCCAAGTTCACTTTTTAGTGAATTATGTCGTGTATAAATTTACCGGATGGCAAGGAGTAACTCTGTGACCAACCAGAAAAAAACCTATTCTAGAAAAATAGCAGCACCACCTCTCAGGGCTGAGACCCCCCTGCGAGCTGCTGAGCTCTCTGCTGGTCAATGGCAGCACTAACTGCATCATGATCAGAGGTGTGTCACCCAGTCCCCTCCCATCTATCCACTGGACAGGAGGGAAGCCATTCTGTCCACACAGCCTCTTTCAGCATCTGCACCCATGGGGCCTGCTTGTGGGGAGGA
Source organism: Cynocephalus volans (assembly GCF_027409185.1). Lineage (NCBI taxonomy): Eukaryota > Metazoa > Chordata > Mammalia > Dermoptera > Cynocephalidae > Cynocephalus > Cynocephalus volans. Next base: position 38,574,008 of record NC_084463.1, read on the forward strand.
AAGGTGTCACCTTAGGGAGCTGGCTTAAACCTTAGCAGCAGGAGGAACGGCTGCCCATGGCCAGGCCACTGCCCCAGATGAAACTGCTACTGCTGGGCCTGGCCATTTGTTTACAATGGAAATAAGTTGTTTGGGGTCCAGCCGACTATAGAACGAAGCAGGCTCTTGGGCACAGGGAGCAGCAGCACACCCTAGTGGGCTAATTCCCCCAAAGCATGAAACTAGGTGTCTTGTCTCACTACAAGGATGGCTGTGGCAATACAGCATCACTGGACACTGGGTGGCACTAGAGGGCCTCACAGAAACCAGGAGGAGATAATCCGGCCTCCAGCAAAGGAACTATGCTAATAATTTGCTCCTGTGGGTACAATCTGCCCAGTAACCCACATGGAAGTTGCAGCAGGACAGGGATGAAAAATACAGGGCAAGAGCTCAAGTCTGCACAGTTCCAACCAACCCCACAGATACCCATGTCCAGTGACCGCACAAAATGGATGGCTCCTCACAGGCAAAGGAACGGGTGAGACACACCCCTTCTCAGTACTGGTTACTGATCTAGGGAAGTCGGGCTCCAGACCCTCTTTCACTCACACTGTGTCCTGAATCCTCACCATCAGCTACAGCTGTAAGGACTGTTTCTCTTCTGTGAACCTGCAAGCTACGTCTCTGAAGAGACACAGAGGAGAAAGCGTGTGAGTAAATTCTGTTCTATTTTTAGACCTCAGTAAGGCACATGCACAATGTAGTTTCCCATCTCAACTGTTTCTTCACTGTCAAGATTTTCCCTGGTATGAAAAATCAAGGTGCCAGTAGCAAAAGAACATGTTTTGCTTTTGCTCCCCTCAATATGCTTAAACATTTTCAAGTAAATTTTATGTCATGAGGGGAGATGGGGATTGCTCTCAGCTGCATTACGGGTCACCTCCCAGCTGTGCAGTGGTGTGCCTGGCTGCCAAGCTCACTTGGGAGCAGAGATGCTGCTTTTCCAGATTTTCCAAGCCAGAAACAAGCACTGTTCACATTAATAAGGTTAAACTTGAACCAACATCATTTTTTGTGCCTAAATTGTTTACTACTTAAACCCAGCAAGACAGAAGCATGTTAAAGTAGTCCATTTGCACTCCCCCTGTCCCAAAGAGTCACATGCACATAAACCCCAGAGCTGATGACACCATGCAAATCATGGTGCAGGATATGCAACCTTGAGTTCTTCTCACTGAACACTTCCAGGTTTGCATCAAGTAAAAGTTGACTCAACTTTCATTTAAGTAGAAAAAGTAGCAAAAATTCCTACTGATTTCCTAAATTTGCTTCTCTAATTCCCAGAAGCTGGCTATAACTATGTTAGTGTTGATGTATAACAAACAACTATTAAATAGTTTATGACTTTATACAAATGTATCTGAAGATTGTGAACCATACCAGAGGAATTGTACCAAGTGTCTTCAGAGGTGACCTTTGCAATCTGTGACACTGATAATGCCATCAGAGGGACTTTCCAAGATTATTAATCTTTAAGGTGTATTAGAGTAGATCCATAGCTCTAAAAGGCTCTATGAAGGTTATTGAGGAGCAGGTGAATTTATTGAGACCACTCCTGCTGAAAATTCTACTCCTCTCATCCCACTTCTCCAAGGTGGCTGAAGAATAAGAAAGAAGGGAACAGGTAAAGGACAGACTCAAGGATGCCACAGGACAGTGCTGACGGGATATCACCTTGCAGGTTTAAGTTTACAGAGATGTGAAACCTTTCCCTGACCTAATTTTCTGAACAATAGGCTATTTTTTTTAATTTATGAAATGTAAGACACTTCTTTAAGGCAGCCGAAGGCCCACCCACACATGCATGAGCCCTGGAGAGGCCTACACATACCAACAGAGCCAGCACCCAAGTGAATGCAGGATCCTGTAAGCCAAACTCCTATGTAGTTGCAGGCCCACTGCTGCCCACCAGAGCCTGAGAGGGGCATGCACATTGACCCAGACAGAGCCAAGGCAGCCAAACATACACTCAACTGCATTGATACAAGACGAGTCACCACCAGAGCCTACAAACAGAGGAGGAAGTCTCTTCCCTCATAGCCCACTCCAGAGTAATAGAAGAAACAAGTGTCCTATCAGATGACCAAACACCAATGAAAATAACAGAACTACAAATAAATAAGAAGATATGACACCACCAAAGGAATATGGTAATTCTCAAGTTCCGGACTCCATCAAGGAGGAAAACCTTGAGATGTCTGAAAAGGAATTGCAAGCATTGATCTTAATAAAACTAAGAGAGATAAGAGGAGAATCAACTAGAGAACACAATGAAGCAAGAAAAAATATCCAGGTTATGAAGGAGGAAATTTACAAAGAGATTAATGCTTTTGAAAAGAATGTAACAAAACTAGAAAGGAAGGATTCATTCAGTGAAATAAAAAACAGAACAGGAAGCTTGAGCTGCAGGAAAGAGCATGCAGAAGAAAGAATTTCAGACCCAGAAGATGGTCTCTTTGAAATAACCCAGGCAGGAAAAAAAGGAAAAAAAAAAAAATTAAAATGAAGAAAATTTAAGAGAGCTAATAGAAAACCTCAAGTGCACAAACATCCAAATCATGGGTATTCCAGAAGGGGAGGAAAAAGTAAAAGTCATTGTAAACCTATCTAAGAAAGTAATGACAGAAAACTTCTGAGGCATAGAGATTCAGACTTTCAGATCTAGGAAGCCTGAAGATCCCCAAACAGATGCAATCCAAAAAGATCTTCTCTAAGCCACATTATAGTCAAACTGGCAAAATTTATAAACAAACAGAATTCTAAAAGCAACAGGAGAAAAGTCACCTATAAGGGAGTCCCCATCAGACTAACAGCAGACTTCTCAACTGAAACTTTACATGCCAGAAGAAAATGAGATGATATATTAAAAAATACTAAAAGGAAAAAACTTCCAGGCAACAATTCTATACCCAACAAGTTTATCCTTCAGAAATGAGGGAGAAATAGTGTATTTCCCAGACTGACAAAAATTATGGGAGTTCACTACCACATGACCAGCCCTGCAATAAATTCTCAAAGGAGTCTTGCATCCAGAAACTGAAAAATGATAATCACTCTCATGGATTTACAAGAAAGAGCCAAACCCACCATTAAAACCAAAACACTAATAACAAAGAGAAAGAAGTTAAATCATGTCACCTTAAAGATCTAATTAACATTAAAGGTGAAAAATAAAAGGGGAAGAAAGGAACAATTGATATATAAAACATCTAAATAAAGAGCAATATAATGACAGGCAAAAAGCAATATTTACCAATAACCATAAATACAAATGGACTAAACTCCCCATTAAGAAGACACAGATTGAATGATTATACAGAAGCTAGAACCAACTATACGTTGTCTTCAAGAGACCCACCTCGCCTATAAAGAAACACAGACTAAAAGTGATGGGATGAAAAAAGATATACCACACAAATGGAAACAAAAACTGAGCAGGAGTGGTTATTCTTCTATCAGATAAAATAGACTTCAAACCAAAATCCATAAAAAGAGACAAAGAAAGTAATTAAATAATGATAAAGGGACCTTTCCAGTTAGAAGACATAACAATCATAAGTATGTATGCACCCAGCACTGGAGCACCCAGATGTAAAGCAAACACTCTTAGACCTAAAAAAAGATAGACCCTAACACAATAATATTGGGTGAACTGAACACCCCTCTCTCAGCACTGGAAAGATCTTCCATACCACAAATCAACAAAGAAACACAGGACTTAAACTTAACCTTAGAACAATTGGACCTGGCAGACATCCACAGAACATTTCATCCAACGACTAGAGAATACACATTTTTTCTCATCAGCACATGGAACATTCTCCAGGATAGACCACATGTTAGGTCACAAAACAGGTTTCGGCAAATTTTTAAAAACTGACATCCTTCCTGGAAATCAATTACAAGCAAATTTCTGTAAAATACTCCAGTGCATGAAAACTAAACAACAGACTCCTGAATGACCTATGGGTCCAAGAAGAAATTAAAAAGGAAATCAAAAACGTTCTTGAAACTAATGAGAAAAGATGCATCATACCAAAACCTGTGGGATACTGCAAAAGCAATGCTGAGAAGGCAGTTTATTGCAATATATGCTTATATCAAAAGAATGGAAAAACCTCCCATAAATGACATAAATCTACACCTCAAAGGACCAGAAAAACAACAACAATCCAAACATAAAATTACTACAGAGAAAGAAATAATTAGCATCAGGGCAGAATTAAATGAAATGGAGACACGAAAAATGATACAAAGGATCAATGAAACAAAAAGTTATTTTTTGAGAAGATAAATAAAATAGACAAACCGTTAGGCTTGCCCACTCTCACCACACTTACTTAACATAGTATTGAAAGGAGTAACCAGAGCAATCAAGCAAGAGAAAGAAATAAAGGGCATGCAGATTGGAAAGGACAAAGTCAAACTGTCCCTGTTTGCAGATGACATGATCTTATATATAGAAGACTTAAACACTACCAAAAAACTCTTACAGCTGACTAACAATTTTGATAATGTTGCAGGGTACAAAATGAACACCCACAAATCAGGAGCATTTTTATACTCCAAAAATGAACTAGCAGAAAAAGAAATCAAGAAAGCAAGCCAATTTACAATAGCCACCAAAAATAAAATAAAATAAAATAAAATACCTAGGAATCAATTTAACCAAGGAGGTGAAAGATCTCTACAATGAGAACTAAAAACACTACTGAAAGAAATGAAAGAAGACACAAAAAAAGTGGAAAGACATATCAGGCTCTTGTATGGGAAGAATTAACATCATGAAAATGTCCATTCTACCCAAAGCAATCTACAAATTCAATGCAATTTCCATCAAAATATCAACAACTTTCTTCACAGAAATAGAAAAAGCAATGCTAACATTCATAGCGTATAAAAAAAGACCCTGAATAGCCAAAGCAATTTTAAGCTTTAAAAAAAAAAAAAAAAAAGCTGGAGGTATAACACTACCCAATTTCAAATTATATTACAAAGCTCAAAACAGCATGGTAATGGCATAGAAACAGACACTCAGATCTATGTAACAGGATAGAAAACCCAGGAATCAACTTGCATACTTACAGCCAACTAATCTTTTACAAAGTCAGCCAGAACATACATTGTGAAAAAGACAGCCTCTTCAGTAAATAAATGGTGCTTGGAAAATTGGAAATCCAAATGCAGAAAAATGAAACTGACCAGTATCTCACCATATGCTTAAATCAACTCAAAATGGATTAAAGACATGAATATAAGACCCCAAACCATTAAATTACTAAAGGAAAACATTGGGGAAACACTCCAGGAAGTAGGAGGGGGCAAAGGCTTTATGAATAAGATCCCAAAAGCCACAAGCAACAATATAAAAAATAAACAAATGAGCTAATATCAAACTAAGAAGCTTCTGCACAGCAAAGGAAATAATCAACAGAGCAGAAAGACAACCTAAAAAAATGGGAGAAAATATTTGCAAACTCTACATCTGCCAAGCACTTAATATCCAGAATATACAAAGAACTCAAACAGCTATACAGTAAGAAATCAAGTAATCCAATAAAAACTGGGCAAAGGAGATGAACAGACATTTTTCAAAGACATAAAAATGGCAACAGTACATGAAAAAATGCTCAGCATCACTAGTCATCATAGAAATTCAAATCAAAACCACACTGAGATATCATCTCACTCCAGTTAGACTGTCCATTATTAAAAAGACCATTAGTAACAAATGCTACTGAGAATACAGGGAAACGAGAACTCTTCTACAATGTTGGTGGGACTGTAAATTAGCACAGCCACTATGGAAAACAGCAAAGAAGCTCCCTCAAATACAGACAGCACTACCATATGATCCGGCAATCCCACTACTGGGTATATATCCAAAGAAATGGAAATCATATCGAAGGGACACCTGCACTCCCACGTTCACTGCAGCTCTATTTACAATAGCCAAAATACAGAACCAACCTCCGTGCCCATCGACAGATGACTGGATAAGGAAAATGTGATATATGTACACAATGGAATACTACTCAGCTATAAAAAAACAATGAAATTCTGCCATTTGTAACAACCTGGATGAGTCTGGAGAAAATTATGTTGTGTGAAATAAGCCAGACAAGGAAAGATAAATACCACATGCTCTCACTTATAACTAGGTGCTAAGAAAGAAAGAAACAAAGAAGCAAAGTAACAAAGAAACAGAAAAGACTACAATTCCTTGAACTTTCAGAAGGACAGAAGAAACCAAAGGTTACTAGAGATGGGGGGACGGAGGGAGGGAGGGAGTTTGGGGCATGATGGGTCAGGTAAAGGGCATAAAGAAAAATCACGATTTGTAATAATGAATATGCTAATAACAATATTTTTAAAAGTAAGACACTTTAAGTACAAAAAGAATGTCATTATTGGCTTTCAAGAAAATTCCAGCTATGTGGATAACATTAAAAACCAGCTATCAAGCTAAATCCTTTATCAGAACAAATTTTGGTATTTCTTCAAATTGGGAGGAGAATGTTGATTTATATGTACAATGTCTGGTTACTCCCAGCCTCATTTATTTGTCACTGACAACTCTGCGAGAGACAGAGAAAATGGCTTATGCAACTTGTAAAACACAGACACACCCTCCACCACCAGCTTTAAATTTCTACAAAACGATCTTGGGATCTGGTATTCTACCATATGTTTGCTTTATTAAAGGAAATTTGCTCATGATTTCAATGCAATGTGCTTCTGGAGCCAATGCCAGAATTTGTCCTTGAGGACACATGTTCTCCTGGATCCATTTCACACTGTGCCTGGCCACCTGCGTGGCACACACACATGAGCGGGAGGACAAGGCTTTCAGATGGGGAACTCACACAAGCAATTATCTGGGTTTAGGTCTGCAGGCTATTAAGGTTTTCCTTTTCAACTCCGGCAGCTAGAATTAAACTGCAGAAATCTGTTTTCTATTTAAAATCTGTTCACATCCCAAGTGTTTTAAGTTACTTAACAAGACTTTAGGGAGTCCAATATACTGAGAATTGTGCCTGTAAATATAAAGACCAGGCACTTCCGTTTCAAAATTGTAATAAAGCAGAAATACGTTAGAAAAGAATTTTTAGCCCACTTCATTCCTTGAGTAATGGGGGGTAAACAGTGGAAACAAAGAGAGGCAATATGGAAGGAAACAGATATAAAAACACAAGAGAAACGTCATTTTCTAGGGGAGAACTAAAAAGCAAACTGTGTCTGTAAACTAAGGAAATTATAAAGAAATCCACCCCCCAAAATTTACAATAATTGTATGTTAATCGCATCACCTTGAGAATGTGAAGGATACTTTAACAGGCAGGGCACCTCCTTAAGCAGCAGCAGAGAGCTTCCTGCACAGAAAGGCCCAGTTCACTGAGCAGTTATACCTTTGCCCACACACCAAGGGCAGCACCAGCCATGTGGGAGCAGAGGATGTTGTCAAGGCCACCTCCACAAGCAGCAGCAATGCTCAGCTCTATGCCACAGGACTTCTCACAATGTACACAGTCACACAGACTGTAAATGGACCCAACAACAGCCTCAAGACCCCCGCCCCCGAAAACATTTCTGCAGCCAGTCAGGGAGACAAGGAAGGGTCTTCATGGGGTGCAGTTATGATGGGCTGTGTGCATGTTGCCCACTCCCACTATACCTGTCAGGACTCAGAGGATGTGCCCTGCTACCAAAAAGTCAAAGAGATGTTTGGTGGGAGAGAGAGGCAGAGGCACATTGAACTTGGATTATTTTACCCATGACCCTACTCTCCTCCCAATCATCATTGGGATAAATGACATTTCTGGGGAAACAGAAAATGATCAGAAGCAAGTAGCTAAAATCTATGTCCTTTATAAATTTTAGATATCAATCAATTTCAATTCTGAGATGTAGAGATGTGCTGGGAAGGTTAATTAGCCATATCAGTGCCAGTGAAAAGCTGATGGAAGAAGTGGGAAAGGCCAAAGGAGAAAACCTATGAGTACCGAAATTACCCTCTCTGATCTGGACTTCCATCCATCGCTGTCCCCCCTCAAAAGGTGAGTGAATTAGGAGATGATAATGTAGAGATTAGGGCAAATTACTTCCCCATCTTTTCCTCTCTCCAATGTGCACAGTCTCCTCAACCCCCACACTTGGAGTCTTGGGGTCAGCTCTCCAATTCTAGTCAACACAGAGAAAAACTAACTGAACTGAAATTAATCATCCAAATTATCTCTTCTGTGGTTATTTATACCCCCCAGTTTTTCTTTCCTTTACTGTTAAGTGCATATAATCAATTTAATTAAAGCATTATAGCAGAATATTAAAAAGTGACTGCTCCAACCCCTTTGACAGATATGTGATACTTATTTTAACATCTGTTCATTGGCTCTAAAAGTGCTGTTTTGCATAGGTGCTATAATTGGATGAACATATGAGACATGCTATTTGCTGGCTTGAAATTCTCAGCTCAAACAAGCTAAGGTGTATGGACATTCATTATAACACAGTAACAGGTTAACTCAATTGGGATTCCATTTCTTAGGTCTTGGGCTGTTTACATAACCAAAAGGAATTACTTTTTATATACATAAATAGACCACAATAGATCTAGCACCTACCTACACAAGTACACCCCTGCCAAGTGATGTGTTCAAAGGCCAACAAAAAGGAAAACACAGAACACATTTATAATCCTGAAATCTAGGGCTATTTAATCTTTTTGGTGTTTAATTTTTAAGGCACAAAATGCACTATGAACACCATAACTGAGAACTGATTTGACCACAGTTTTGTAATAGAATAAAATGTATCTGATGGATTGAATTTAAATTTCTAAAATATAACTGTGCAGCATTAGTCTGAGAAACAAGATGCATGATCTAATCAACAAGCTGTGTGATCTAATCGGGTTTCATGGATCTATTTGGAATATCTTCATTACATTAATTTGAAATGTATGCCAGGGTATGACCTTTAATAGTCTGATCTTTAATAATAGCTTAAGAGATGAGCCAGGAAACCAGTCACACTTAGAATTCTCAGCACTTTCTCTTTAGTGAGGACACCCTGCAGTTCCACATGGGCAAGCACACCCCTCACTCACTGTGGGATCTACAGAGCAGCAGTAAATGCCCTTCAAAATTCAAATGCATGTTATCTGGGTGTGTACTATATGAGTAGGACATGAAAAAACTCCCACCTGTCCAGTCAGAGATAAACTTAACTCCTGAAAAGCATACCTAAGGAATACCAGATGCCACACTAATTTGCAGAGGTTCCCACAACATATAAAAAAAGTGCTGGTTTTATGTGCTGAGATTGGATCATGTGGGAAAACTTAAGTTTTATATGGGCTGTAAGAAGACTAACTGATGTTTGGACAATGAGGAATTTTAAATGCTGGGCGGTCTATCTATTCAGATTTTGCTGAAGACAATCAAATGCTTATCAGAGCCTGATAAGGAAAACAGATTTAAAAACTTAATCATCAAGGTGAAACATTTACTAATGAGGTTTGCACACCTTTTTGGAAAACACTGACTGGAAGTCCCAAGAGATTAGAGATAGACCTTCAGTGTCAGGAGGCATCTTGCACATGGGCATTCCCTTCCAGCACTGATGGTGCAGCCAGTGTTTATGATCAGCATTAAAACACAACTGCAACCCCCAGTCCTGGACAGGCTCAGGAAATGGCTATCTGGAAAGAGTGGGAGGGCTCCAGGAGGCCAGGGTGATACATACGTTTGCACAACAGTGATGACGAGACAGTGGAAGTCTTTTCCAGCTTTACTGCACTGTAATTCTGGTTGCTTGCCCAGGACGGCATGCTGCTTTCACAAGTTGTCTCCTTCCCGAGGGATTTGCTTCTAGAAAAAGCCACCACCGCCTTCTTCACTGTGCCTTCTTTTTTTTCTGGAGCTGGTCTCTCATGCAGAGAAGAGCTTTTAATGCCTCCCTGGATAATCAGTAAAACCCCAATCATTAAGAAGGCCAGAAAGTACACCTCCACTTCATTTCACTGAGAAAGAAAGGTCATAATCCTATACCTTCTTTGGGTCATCTACCCTGACTCTGCACACCACATTTGCCTAGCAGCAGTCTGGCTACCTTTGCACATCAAGCCAACCCTTAGCACTCCCACCTCTTATTCAGTATTCCAACTTTTTGAGTGACAAGAAGATCCCTGACACAGAACCCCCTGTAACCTTGCTGAGGTATGAGAGCAGTGACACAGGAAGAGAAGAGCACAAATGATGTTTCTTTATACTCTGCCAGGCCCAGGGCATGCTTGGTGCAGCTATTCTCCTCCTGGGTGCAGCAGCAACCACTTCTTTGTCAGTTCTATGATTCAAAACTACCAACTTTAAAAATTAAGTCACCTAAAAGTAAAATAAGCATTTGAAAATAATCAAGAAAACTCTCCAAACAGTGTTAGTTACACTTTGCTTGTCATAAATGTAACATCAACCTGAGCCCCAGGACAGGCCTGAGAGAAGAACCTGTGATTTCCAGCCATCCCTGAATTCTCCCCAAATTCCACAGAGTACCAAAGGCAGCCTCATCCACCTGGAAGCAGGCAAGAAGCAGAGCATACCTGGAGTCCAAGGCAGGACCTGAGGGCAGCATCTCCTGCCTGGAAGCAGACACGGAGCACACTAAAACACCCCTTCCACATGGGTGGGCCACCACAGCCACTACCACAGCCATGGCTGCTGCAAAAGCAGCTCAAGACCACCACAGTAGCACAGGTGTCATGCAGACAGCCTACCAGATACCTTATTTCATTGACACAAGGAAAGCCACCAGTGGAGTGTGGAAAAACAAGAGTACATCCTTCTCTTCAAAGCCCACTCCAGAGTAACAGAAGAAGCAGCAACTATTCTCTAACAGATGACCAGACATAAATATAGAGATACTAGAAACATGAAAATCCAAGAAAATATGACACCACCAAAAGAATACAGTAACTCAGAAATACCAGACTCTATATAGCAAGAAACCCTTGCAAGAACGTAAGGGGTATTATGAGCAACAATCTTAAAGGAACTCAATGAGATAAGAGAAGACTCAGACAACATAAAGAAATGAGAAAAAAAAATCTGATATAAGGGAGGAAATTTACAAAGAGATTAATACCTTATAAAAGAATGATCAGAACTCATGGAACTGAAAGATTCACTCAACGAAATAACACAATGAATAGTCTTAAGCAGCAGGATAGAACAAGCAGAAGAAATAATTTCTCATCTTGAAGATGGGCTTTTTAAAAATTACCCAGGGAGGAAAAAAAAAAAAAAAAAAAAGAAAGAAAGAAAGAAAGAAAAGAAAAAAAAATCTAAGAGAGCTACAAGGCAACCTTAGGCACACAAAAATTCAAATCATGGGTGTTCCAGAAGAGAAGGAGAAATGAAAAGGCATGGAAAACCTATCCAATGAAATAATAATGGAAAACTTCCCAGGAACAGGGAGAGACATGGACCTCCAGACCCAGGAAGCTCAAAGATCCCCAAACAGATTCACCCCAATTATCCTCTCCAAGACACATAATAGTCAAACTGGCAAAGCTCAAAGACAAAGAGAATATTTTAAAAGAAGCAAGAGAAAAGCATCAAGTCACCTATAAAGGAGCCCTTATCAGACTACCAGTAGACTTTTCAACAGTAACTCTGCAGGACAGAAGGAAATGGGATGACATACTGAAAATACTAAAAGAAATAAACTGCCAGCCAAGCATACCATAGCCAGGAAGGCTATCCCTCAGAACCAGACAAAGATTGTGGGAGTTTACCACCATGTCACCAGCCCTGTAAGAAATCCTCAAGGGAGTCCTACACCAGCAATCCAAAAAATGGTAATCACCCATCGTACTAGCCATAGTTCTGTTCAAACTGTTTCTTACAAAATTCAGTCTTGGTAGGTTGTGTGTTTCTAGAAATTTATTCATTTCATCTAGAGGATCTAATTTGTTGACCAACAATTATTCATAGTATTCTCTTAAAACCCTTTTGATTTCTGTAAATTTCATTTCTGATTTTAGTTATTTGAGTTTTCTTTTTCCTTAGTCCACCTAAACAAAGGTTTGCCAATTTCGTGGATCTCATCAAAGTACCAACATTTAGTTTCATTGATTTTCCCTACACTTTTTTCTGTTTTGTTTCTTTTTTCTATGCTCTAATTTTTATTAGTTACATTCTTTGCTAAGTCTGGGCTTAGTTTGCTCTTCATTTTCTAGTTTCCTGAGGTGCAAAGGTGATTGTTCATTTGAGATCTTTCTTTTTTACTAATATATGCATTTATATTAGATAAATTTCTCTTTTAGCAAAAAATAAAACATAAGAAGTAAATAAATAAAAACAGGTAAGCTATGGAGACAATAAAAAGATCAGGGGTTATGGAGGAGGAATGGATGAATAGGTAGAGAGGATTTCAGGGCAATGAAATTATGTGACAGTATCATGGTAGACATACATCATTAAACATCTGTCCAAACCCACAGAATACACAAAAAAGTGTGAACTCTAACGTAAACTGTGGTCTTTGGATGATGATGATGTATAAACCCGTTTCATTAACTGTAACAAATGTACCACTTTGTTAGGCAATGTTGATAATGGGACAGGCTACACATGTGTGGGTCAGGGATATATGTGGGAAATCTCTGTACTTCCTGCTCAATATTGCTGTGAACCTAAAACTGCTCTAAAAAGTAAAGTCTATTAAAAATAAATGAATAAAAATAATAAACAAACAATCTTGTGAGTGAGGTCTCAAATGAAGAACGTAGACTTGTCCAGAGCTCACCTCCCTCCCAACTGCCCTGTGTGTCTACTCTCTATACAAACTCCATCGGGTGACTACCAACTCTTTTTTTCAAGACTGCTGCCAGTGTCCTGAAGTCTTATGTTCTCCCTGCAGCAGTGAGTTAGCTGCCTTTGCTTTACTGCATTTACATGACTGAATTTCAGCTAATGGGTTATGAAAAAAAAAATAGGTGGAAAGGGGGAAGACAAAGGTAAAGGTGATAATATCTGCAGTACATTTGTACCTGCTTTCCCTTACATTCTACAAATAAATAAAAAAACAAGTCTCGGGGGAAACACTTTTACACAAATTTTGCTCCAATTGTTCAAATGGCTGGTCTTAGTCAGCTTACCTGAACACTATGTTGTGCAAGACGGAACTTCTCTGGCTTTATCTTGATCTTCTCCTTAGGTTTTGGTTTCTGTTCTTTGCTTGAACTTAAGCATTTCATAGTAGCTGCAGCATGTTTAAGAATGCGGTCCTTGCTGCAGTAGGCCAGGTTGGGCTGCACCACATTGGAGTGCCCAGGTCTGGTACACCTGGAGGTGCCTGGAGCCTCTACCACCTGCAGAGCAAAACAGGGAGCTTCAGACATTGTGCTTGCCAATTTCAGCAGTTAAAGTGCTGTGTAAAATCACTATGTGTAGTACCAAGCTCACTGTTTTTAATTAAGAGATGTCAATAATATTTTTAATATGAATAAAATCCTATCTTTACTTATTCAAACTACATGAGTGTATTTCCCCGAGGCAAGGTATTCACATTTTAACTGTCCTTCAAACCATCTGTGGTGGGCAGAACTCTAAGGTGACCCTTAGGACACCTGCCACTGGTACATAGGCTCTGTATAATTCCCTCCACCTTGAGCATGAGCAAGGTCCATGGACATGATGAGACTTCATACCTACAATCAGGTTCTGCTACAGGGCAAACGTGCAGTAATTGCACAGGTAAGCAAGGTCCCAAATGAGATGACCAGAAAGGACCTGACTTCACCAGGCAAAAACCCTTAAGAGAGAAACTGGCTTTTCCTAAAGAGAGGAGACTCCATTGCTGATTTTGAAATAAGCTACCCTGCTTTGGGAAGGCCAACCAAGTTTAGGATCTGAGTACAGCTGCTAGATAAAATACGGGACACACAATTAAATCTGAATGTCAGATAAACAAAAAATATTATATAAGTATGCCACAAAAATTGCATGGGACATACTTATATACTGAACAGCATGAGGGATTCTGGAAGGGGATCTTTCCCCTGCTGAGCCTCTGATGAGACAAAAGTCACAGCCTGACTGCAGTCCTGTTAAGATCCCAATCAGAGGGCCCAGTGAAATCATGCCCAGGCTTGAGAACAACAGAAACTGAAACCATAAATGTGTGATGTTCTAAGCTAAGTTTGTGGTAGTGTGGTATATAGTAACAAAAACCTAATACATCACAAGATGTACACTTGGTTGCTTCTGTTTTGATGGTCAAGACTAAAATACACATGAAGGCATCCCTCAAATGTACTTAAGTGAAAACTTATTTCTCAAATTAAATAATTAACATAGTTATTTTTCTTCCACAGAATCTGTTTTACTTAGAATAAAGTTTTATATAAGCTTAAGTAAAACATGTTGACGATAAAGACGAAATGGAGAAATTTTCCTTTAATTTTTCTTAATGACTGTGATATTAACAGTAGTGTCATATTTCCATTTAGTCAGTCTTAATACTTTCATGGCACATTTATTTAAATGGCTCAGTCCTTGCACTTCCACCTTGCAGCTAACAGTGCAAGAGTGTTCATAAGGCAGAGATGCTTTGAGACACAGCAACCTCAAAGCCTCCTGTTTGGTTGGCCCCAGTTACAGGACAAGCTGCCAGGGTAGGGGTGGGCCAGGGACTCAGGAAGGCCCAGAGTGAAACATGCTCTGAATCACGTCCTCTCATGGGCACTGGAATGGAGATTATGAGCATGTGACATCTCTCCTCAACAGCAGAAGCTGACATATGTGGAAGAAATGATGAAGAATCACAGCCCCAGAGGGACATAAAAACCAGGTGGCAAGGAGAGTCAAGTAAATAGCCACAAGGCAGAGAAATGACACACTGAGCCAAGAATAGTGAGGGTCAGACTGATGCAGGCACCAAGACCGCTCAGGGCTTCCCACACCAAGATGGCAAAAGAACCACAAGGCAGCTCGAGATGGTGTGTGTGGGTGGACAGGAGGGCACACGCATTTCAGCAATTCAAAAACAATGCTGCTGATACACATAAAATACATAAGTAACATCAAGAACATGGAAATAAAAGTGAATTGTTAAGAATTAAGTCCACAACAGCAGATGAGGTAGGTACAGATGCTTGTCCAGATGGTGTGGGCAGGAGATGGGGGCAGAGCACGGGAGGCCCCACCCGAGATGCAGCACCTGTCCTGGTAGAAATTAGCTTATTTCAAGACAGAAACTTTCCTAGCCTTGATAGTTCTTCAAATAGAAATTCTGGAACCCATAAGTTCATCCCCTTAATGTTTACTTCAGTAGGCAAAATACTCACAGGCTGGCAAAGCTTGAGTTTTTTCTTGCCACTTGGATTTGCAGCTTTCTCAACTCTCCTCTTTACCTTTTGGTCTTCACTAGATTTTTGCTCCACTGTTCCTGTACTTGTAAACTCTGTGTCATCAGCATCTCCAGGTCTAAATTTAGTTTCCCGATGATCTGTGGTTTCTGCCTTAGTCTCATCCTGCACTTGCAGAACGGTGCAGTTTGGGCAGATATAATCTTCCCTGTTCCTTTCCAGAAGCCTTCCTCGAGCCTGAGAAGCGCCCCCACAATCGCCACGAAACCGTTCTTCACATCGGTCACAGCAACTCATAAACCTGAAATCACAAAACAGTGATATTAGGAATGGGACGTGAGGGACAAACACTCACTTTTTGACAAATTAAGAAGTCCAATAGGTTTTAACATTCTATTGCTTAGAAAATGCAAATATACATAAAAGTACAGAGAACAGAACAAAGAACACATATGTCCCTCTCTTGCTTTTACTAACATTCAACTAAATTTGTTTATCCTTTTTTGGCTGGAGTGAGCTATAGGCTTTCAAGGCATTGTACCCTAACTACTTCAGTATATGTCTCCTCAAAACAGCAGTGATGCCTTTGTCCCACCAACAAGCCAACAGAGATTCCTTAACACCAAAGTCTAGCGAAGACTCTGAGCTGCCCCCATGTCCACGCCCTCTGCTGTCTCCCAAGGAACAGTCTAGGGGAGCACTCTGACAGATTACTGAGACCACGTGTGGGGTACTCGGGAGCCACTGGCTGCACATGGCTGGGTGGGGGCAGGGAGCATCTCACCTCCTCCCATGCTCATCACTTTGACTGTAAACAGCCACATGTCCGGTGGCTACCACAGGGGAGGAGTGGCTCTAGGCAGGCCTTTCGTTCCTTTTTTGATAATGATGTGTTCGTCTTTTTTGAATGAACAAATTATTCATCCAGCCTAGCTTTGTAACATTTAAAATCAAAACAAATATAAACACTATTTTCATCACCCGGATTTCTTTTAAAGCTGGGGCAGCCCATCCCTGTCCTCCCATGACCCACCTGTTGTTACAAGGCTGGAGACACATGCGGTCAAGAGTGCTGAGGTCATGCAGCTCACATTCAGGCTTAGGCTTGCCCGAGTCCCTGCTCTCTTCATCTTTTACTTGCTGAGCTGCTGTCCTCTCCCGCTGGCTCTCTTGGTCATGGGTCACTGCCTGAGACACAACCCTCTGGACAGTCTCTGGCTCTTGCTTGCTGGGCAGAGCATTCTTGACAGTAGTTCCTGCCTCGTCATGCACAGTGTCTGTGGGATTCTCCTCCCGACGCTTCTTTCTCAGGTGATTCTGGATGCCTTTCAGGGGCCTGTCAGGTGGCTCTTGCTCTCGCTTTCTCCAAAGGCGATTCTGAAGCTCCTTCAAAGTCAGGCCATCACTGTCATTGTCGGAGGTGTCCTCCTTCTCCTTGCTTCCTGTGGCCTTTCCAGAAAAGGAAGCTCGCTCCTGTACACTCAAGGAACCAGAGTGGGGGCCACTTTTCATCTCAGAGGCACTTCCTACGCTCCCTTCCAAGGCAGTTTCAACATCTAGGACTGGACAAGACGTTGGCTCACTGGAATCTTCAAAGGAGACATGAGCATTCTTCCTTCTTCGGCGCTGAACTATTGTAAGGGATTCCTCCACTGGCTCGATGCACTGTGGCCACGTCCCACTGCGTCCCAAGGCCAGGCTGTGCTGCCGTGGGGGCTGCTGCCCCTGTGAGCCTGCCTCCACATCTCCCACACTCTCTCGCTTAGCAACAGTTGTTCTTCCGAATCCCTGGGTTTTGATGAAGGCTTTCCTTGTGGGTTTGATCATCTCAGGTGTCTCCTCACTGCTCAGGTCACCTTTACCTTCCATACCTAATGAGAAAATGTAATCACATCATGACCAGCAAGCCACTGAGCAAAAAGATGACACAACCTCAACCACACACAAGAGGGAGCACAACCTGCTGGCTGAACTCTGAGTGATCCTCTTGGATGCCATGTGGGAGAAGCACTGCTCACATTCCACAACATTCAGAGATATGAAACAGGCCTTGTTTTAGTCCACTGTGTTTCTGGGATATTGTCAGCAGCAACAGATAACTGAGACATTTAGACAATATGAACCTAGGCAATAGCTTTAAGGTATAACACTTTTCTCTATTTTTTTCACTTTCTAATAGGTTCTAAAGGATCATGTTTGTGAAACTTTTGCTCTTGTTTAAAACAACAAAACCTGAAAAACAGTACATACCATGAGAATTCTTTTCCACGCTGTCCAGCTTTAATCACATTTAAATGCTAATGACTCTGGTTTTTGCCATGTTCCATCTGAGGAACAGACAGGTATAAAATGAAAACCTTAAAAACATAAAACACACAACTTGAGATCACTTGCAACCTAAATTTTTCTTTTTGCTTCCATCTAAATGTTGTCACTTCCCAGTTTCCTATCCAGCCGTAGGTGCTGCCTGACTGCACACCTGACCCACACACTCCTCAGTCACCCAGAAACTGGTGAGGCATGGACCACACCCCTTCCTTCATGCCTCAACATGGCTAAATTAAACCAGGCACCAACACTGACCCTGCATCAGCATGGCAACCCCAGGCCCCCAGTAGTGTGCAGAGGATCCTCTGTGATGGTGGCAACACAAAGGGGGGCTTACCATGCCAGCTGGGGACACTGGGCAAATCACACTGAGCTGCTCTCCTCTAGGAGGCAATGCTGACCTGAAAAGGTCATAGGTTTTAAATGTGAGAAATAACACAAAAAGCAAAGACATGCTCCTTATCAGTACATACAGCAGAGCTGTTACTATACTACAGTATACTACATTATACTTGTAATATATAATTATAATACAACACTAAATTACAATTGTTTATTCATTCTTGCTAAAAATTTTACTTTTTGGGAAACACTTTCTTTGCTTACACAAATCAGCAAACTTGCAGTAAATTTGATACACATTTTAAAAGAAAGTCAAGTCCCAATTTTCTTATAACACTTTGAATTTCTACTAAAGATGCAGTCTGAGGGGCCTTCACCAAGAAGGGCATGTGGATGCAGTCCCTCTACCGCTGGGACCTGCCTCTGTGGGGAAAGCTTTCTGTAGGAGGAATAAAGGGATGATGTGAATCAAATTCTTTTTGTTTGTTTCTTGGGTGTCTGGCCAGTAAGGGGATCCAAACCACTGACCTTGGTGTTAGAAAGTGAACCTAATTCTTAAAAGATGATTTTCAAATGAAAACTTTGGGCAAAAGTTTAGAATATTTCAAATAAATATGAATGCTCCATTATGTCAATCTCCTTACAAATAAATTCCACTTTATTAACAGAAGACACAAACTTACTAAGTTAAAATTTAGTTATTACCATTTAACAGAACTGATACTTTACGAGCCCAACAATGAAAGCTTGGATACTTTTTCTGCTGGAATCCTAAATACAAAACAAAAAACAAAAAACAAACAAAAAAACCCCAAAAACCTAGCTGACAAAATCTCTTGGTTCAAGCAGACAGCCAGGCCTCACAACACCGTTGTTGTTGGTCACTGTTCACAAGTAACAGGATTCATATTTTCAACATCTCACTTTATCTAGAGATCCTAAAAGAAAATTAAAAAATAAATTATTATAGCTGTTAAATAACTGTAACTAAAGCCACATATCAGTAGTTTTAAAATAAAAAGGCACTACACTTTCCAAGTGATCTTATATTTGAATGTACATTATGTTACCCACAAATACATCTGGGGAGTTAGAAAAAAGCACATAACACCCTCTCTTTAAGGACTTTAACACAGAAAGGCAGATATTACCAGTACACTCTGAGAAGAGAAGGGACTAAGAGAGCCCGGGAAGGAGCGGACAATCTTGGGTTTGCCCAGGGGGGCTGGCAGAGGCACAGAAGATGAGGGCTCAGAGGTCAGCCATCAGGCATCTCCTTCTTTCCAAGTATAAGCCTGCTTCAGAGGTGAACTCAGTTCAACAAAATCCAGCACAGAGCAGAGAAACACGAACAAAAGGTGAAAAGCCTGAATAAAATTGTATATGAATGTCACTATTCAAAAACTCATAATATTGTAGCTATGTCATCATTTTAATCAAAACCTAAGAAAATCTTTAGAAGACTAATGTTTACAATTACTAAACATCAATGTGGCACAGTTCATCTACGTGTACTTAAATAACATTTCTTCTAGATCCTCTTTCAATAGCCACACCTAAACACTCACTTGAGATGCTTTTATTTCTAGGTAGGACCTGAATATCTACCTTTTTCTAGCACATCTGCCCCAGAGCCCACCCTCCTGAGCAGTGCTTACCACCTCCTACCTTCTCACCTGCTCCAGCTGCCACCTCTAACTGTGGTCTCCCTGGTGACCTCGGAACAGAGAGGAAAACATTCTGCCTCATCCTTTTAAAGAGATGGTGACCATTTAGTGTTTATTGATTAGCCCAATGACATCATCATGGTCACATAATCTCTTCAATGTAGTAAACCTACCCTCAAAATGCCTGCTTCAATAATTCAGAAACTACCTGGAAGTACACTTTTAAATTTCACAACACTGAACATTTATAAAAGCAATGTTCTCAGGAATGAAAAAACAGTTTTAAAAATTCAAATTCTATATTAATCTGAAAACAAACATGTTTATGGATTTAAGTTCTGAATAATTAGAAAAAATATAGTTATTTCTGTTAAGTAGAATGAGATAAAGGACATATTCAGAACAGATGGAATCATTCCATATATGCAAAATTGATATCTTTTTATAATTTCTTCAACACTGGGAATCTAATATAAAATTTCAGTTAGCTTGTGAAATAAAAACATATGTATACCAAGGCAAAAGTAAAACAAAAAATTGTTAAATTTCTAGCACAACTCAGAATTAGTGTATCACTCTACACACTACCCAGCACATTACATGGGGAACATGGTCAATCACAGCATATTAACACTATTTTTTCTCAATAGGAAGAGAAAGGTGGGCTTCTCTGAAACTGGGAAAGTAAACAAACTGTAGGGTAAGACTGAATGTACTGAATTTAAAATTATCTTTCTACATTTCTAAGCACAAATTTCTTCTCAGCTGAAAACTGCTCTACTTTCTACTAACTAGAAGTAGGGATGATGCTATGAAATCTAAGATTAAATATTATGTATGCATACATTTGTGCATGTGTGCATGCACACGCACACACGCATGCACAAACCTGGACTGCCACAATGGAGCCTATTGTCCAGGCCCAGGACTTGAAGCACTGGGAACCTCTCCCCACTCCACCTCCCAGCCTGAACCACCTTGGCATTTGAGTATTCCAGCCCTACCCTGACTTCCTTCTGGCAGACCACTATACCAGAAGTGCGAAATGTGGAGGAACACTCTGCATCTAGCCAATAGGAAACACCCTCTGCCGATTGCAAAGATGTACTGGCCAATGACAGAGGCCTGTGTATACATGCTGCTCTCCACTAACTTCCAGCCTTTTAATATAAAATGTTTGCTACATTGAGGCCTGTAGATGTAAAGAGGTTGCAAATGTATGATAAAGTTAAAAATGTCACCTCTTGTAAATGTCCATTTTTTATTGTTTTGAACCCTAAGGCTATATTAAATAAAGTGATAAAAGTGGACATTATTGATTTGTTCTCAGGCTTTAAGGTAAAGCATATAGTCTTTCACTATTAAGCAAGATATTAGCAGTACTTTTATATAGGCACCATTTTACAGGTCTAGAAAATTCCTTCCTATTCCTAATGTGCTAAGAATTTTATTATAAATGGATGTTGGATATGTGAAATATTTTTGTGTCAATTGAAGTAATGTTTTTGTTGTTCTTTAGTCTATTATACTGTGTATTGTATTAACTGACTTTTGAATGTTAAGTCAATGTTGTGGTTGTGAAATACTCTAATTTTGTTGTGGTGTTGGTTATTTTTATATATTCCAGGATACAGTTTGGTAAAGTTTTTAAAGGACATCTGTGTCTGCATTCATTAGGGATGCTCATTCATATCATACCTTAAATGTGATGCTTTTGTCTGGCTCTGATATCAACATAGATCTCATGGAATGAACCGAGGAGGGTCCTCTCCTCATTTTTTTTTTTGTGAAAAAAGGGGTTGTGAATAATTAATATTGATTCTTCTTCAAATTTAGTAGAATTGATCATGCAAGACATCTAATTCTATGTCTTTCTTTGTAGAAAGATTTTTTAAATTATTTCAATTTCTTTAGTTGTTGTAGGCCTAACTATATGTATTCCTTGAGTTTACTTTGATAATTTGTGCCTATCAAGTAGTTATGTCTCATGTGTCGTATTCCATGTTTCTAAATTTTCTATACTGTTGTCATAGAAGGTTCAGGAATTGCAACATAAAAGAATGAAGCTTTGGTGTGATTAATGAATGACCAAAAGTTTCTTCTGATATAGGATGGAGAATATGACTATAATTACTGTACTTAATACTCATATTTATTGTGTGAGTCAAACAGTTATTAAATCTAAAGGAAAACAGTGAAGCATTCCATTCGACTTCGGATTTTATCAAGATAGCACATTAGCCTACCTGTTTTTAAATCAGTATTTACACACATCAGAGAAGCAAATTTTAATAAAAACAGATACAAAATAATTTGGTAAATGAAAAATAAACAAATAAAATTTGACAAATCAGAGTATTTACTTAGCCCTCTCAATGTTAGAGCTAAGAGTTTAAAATGTATAACAAAAAGATTCATGGAAAATGACAAAACTGACACATTTATAATCATATTAAGTGACATTACAACCATTACCAAGAGAATCACCATGTATACACTTGAAGAATGATCCCTTCAAAGGAGACATTGCTGGATACTGTCAGAGTAAAAACATGTATGTAATACAGTTCATGGGTGAAAGTGAGCAGTAGTTAGCACTGCTATGTGGATGAGAGCCAAATGACAGGTGATCAGACCAGTGGCCTAGGCCTGCGATCCAGAAAGAGTGTGAAGATACAGATGAGAAGAATGAAGGTGCTGGCTATGAGTCCAATGCCAACTTGGAAAAGAAAGGCATTTTTAATAATATAAATTGAAATTGATCATTTTACCGGCAAAGAAGGAACATCTGAAAAAAAGAAATAGACCTCTTATCACTAATGTTATTTACCCCATAGTCAAAATTATTAATTGAAGACTATTCAATTAGATTTTAAGATTATACAGGCTCATAAATATAAATATGGAAAGCAATGCAGATAGCAGAAAGTGCTCTTGGGTCATCCTCAGAAAATTATAGCTGAAGGAGAACATTGTTCCACACATATGACTTCTGTATCTATGAATATCATAGATATATAATAAGCATATACATATATATATATAATAGCATATGTTATCACATGCTAGATTAAGAATTTGAAGAAAGAACAAAAATACATGGAATGCTTATATATATTTTTGCTCTTTCTTCAAATGCTTAATTTAGCAAAGAAGTCATTTATTTATCTCAACTGCCAGAACCAAAAAACTGGTAATCCCAACAATATACATCTGCACTCTCAGCTCAGTTGAAATCTGTTGGCATGTTCCACTTGGGAAAACACCAGGATAATATTGATTTATGCACAATGGTCTCTACATTTTAAAGTTCACCATCTAGTGCAAGGAAAACAATATTTGGTCATGAACCACTAATATATGTGTAATTATTTAATAACTACATGTCTGAACCATTTTGTTATTGCCCTGTGTATATTATAGGCCATATACCAAAATTAAATAAAATAGTAGAAAAAGTAACATAGATAAGAATTTTAATGTTTCTTTTCTCACCCCAAGGCATATCCAGCTCACTTCCTCTAATTCATGGCCCCACTCTGTAACCGAATATCACATCCTGAGCAAAGAGTGTATCTGCTACTCCATCATGTGCATCCTTCTCCGATGAGACTCTGGAGGGCACTGGTGCTCAGCCTGGACTGGGGAGGACTGTGGTTCCCATGAACTGGTGTTACCAGATAGATCACAAGACAGTCTGCTAAACATGAATTTCAGATAAATAATGAAAGCCATTTCACAGATAATTATTATGAATTACATGTATATATAAAATATATAATATATCCCCAGATATTACATAGAAGTATTATGTGCAAATATGCAAAGATTTTATAGTTATACTAAAAAGTTATTTTTCTTTCTTAATTTTACACTTTACTCTGTGTCCTGTATTTTTATTTGGTGAATCTGGCAACCCCAACATAAAATAATACTGGGATTTGAAAACATGGTACATACTAGGAGAAACAGGATAGAAGAAAAACTCATAGAGGTCGTATAGTCTAGTCTGAGTGTGAAGGAGAATTGGGGCCTAACACCTTAAAGGTCCTGATGCCTTGAAAAGTTACAAACCTGAATGCACATCTCAGCACTCACTGTGAGCAGTGACAACCAGGCTGTCCTTGGGCTGAGCGTGAAGTCCCTGAGCATAATCGGAAGACAGATGATGCAGATCAAGTTCATCCTCACTATTCTTACTTTCAACTTAGAATATTCTTAGTATTGTAAGCCCCAAAGAATATCAGCAGTCATAACTGTTGTAGGGAACATAACATCATTACATGGACAAGGAACCAAAGACTGATCATAATATCTATGGGTTTAGACCAGATGTCCAAAAAAGAGAATGAGTGTAATGAAAAGAGGAAGCCACTTACAAACCCAATGCTATTTGCATTAAAAAATATTTTATTTTTAGAAAATGAAGTTCAATAACATTTATTTTCTCATATTTATAATATCTAATATTTAGACTTGTATTATTTTAGGACTGATATCATATTAACACAGTTCTTCACATTCTTCCCGATTTATATTTAAGTATAAACCTATGAGGGTACATTAAAAACTTCATGGAAAAAGAGAACTAAAAGATAATGCGAATCTTCCCATGATCTTTTTAATGTATCCTTATATAACACAAAACAACATCCTCTGTCTTATTTTATTGTTATAATAGTAAAAAATATCACATTCCTCATCAATTTCACTATATTTTATGTACAGCACTGTAAAACCTATGACTGGTCACTGTCCTCTATGCGCCAGGAAGCCTGGTCAGGATCAGTCATGCCCATCCTCTCAGACATCCTCCCTATACATGGAATGCAGGGGCTTTTAACAAGAGAGAATTTAAGACAAACTTCTCTAATGCTCAAGAACAAAAGTTTTCTACTCATCAAGTTTTTTAAGGTTATGATGCCCTTGTGAGCCACAAATGGACAATTTCTGCCACTTTCTTCTATTTTCTACCTTATCATGATTCCATCCTCTCTGTCTTCAATTTTAAAGACACATGAGCATTAGAAGGCATTAAACTGACTGAACGCACATGTTAACTTGTGAATTTCAACAACTAAATAGAAATTTACTTAATTTTTGTAAATGTATTTTCATATGGAGCTAATTAGAATTTGAATCTTTCAGAGAAACAAGTAGGGAGACTAAATTTAGATTTTTTAATAAGGAAATGACATGTCACTCAAATTTGTAAATTATTATTTTCTCATCACTAAACAATCTCATACAAGCTAATATATAGAACATTTTATGTTTTCAAAGATTTAGAAAACACCAAATATTAAATTTAAAGAAATATTTGAAATTATGATGAATATTACTATTCATTTACATAAGGTAGTCATTCACTCTATAGAGATTTGATATATAGCAGAAGATAATGTTTCCAGACAGATTTCTGGGAACAACAAAAAACAAAACCCTGTATTCGCATATATATATATACACACACACATATATATTGTCATCTCATAAAATTTCATTGTAAAATGTTAAAAAATCTCATGTTTTATGACATTATTAGCTACATAGTCCTAAAACATTAGAAATATACTAAAGGATCTCTAAACTTAAGAAAACACAGAAATCTGATTCAATTATTCTGAATTAGTTTAGATTTACCATGCCTTAAAAGATAAAAAAGGGTCATAATTTCATAAAATTTGTTGTTGTACTAATTTATTAAAATAAAGAGTCAAATAAAATTTCAATTTAAATGTAACATCAAAAAATTTCAAATTTCTTTCCACAAATCCATACATTTATGTGCTGACTTTAACAAAATGTATATTTTGTCTAGAAACACTCACTGATTACTTACAATTCAGTGAGATATAAGAACAAAATTATGAGAGAATTACAGACATCACTGAGAAAATCCTGCCTCCTTTCACCACCCACCTGAGTCTTGAGCTGTCACTATTAATGAAGCTGAGAAACAGACACTCACCCAGCTGAGTCCTGGAGTAATTATGTGCATGTGAATTGTGGTCCCTAAGACATGGCTGTAAGGAAGGAATGCTGTCAGCTCATCTCCCTCTAGGCATGCAATTTTTATACCACCTGTAGATGCAGGACATCCCAGGCCTTGGGATTGTTAGAAACAGGAGTCACCAAAGAAAAAACAAGTTACCTTATTCCTGGGAAACAGCAGAGCAGGAGAAGCTGGGTTCCAAACATTTCCACCTGTGAGCTCAATGTCTCAGGCAACCTTACCCAGGCGGGTTGTCTGATCTCAGTCCTTGTCAACAAAAACAGAATTAAACAATAGTTTTAAATTCAATTATTATTTTTTTTAATTTTCAGGTCAGACTATCCAAAGTATCCTTGCTGACTCAGGAGATTCCTGGTGGCCTTCACACATGTTCTTCAATTGCCCCTGAATTTCAGGATTTCAGATAGTCTTTATACTACTTTTTGGGGAATGGAAAAAAATGGACCTTCATGTAACTTCCTAGGCAATGGACTTTCTTCACAGGACACAGTCCTGAGCCAGCAAACATGGTATAGGATCCAGAATGCATGCAACATTTTATGCCCATGGCCCAACCAGTTTGGGAGGTGTTTTTGAAGGACAGAGAGAAAAGATCCACTCAAGCACCACAGAGGGACGGAATGTGCACTGTCCTTACCAAGATATCTTGTTTCTTTTTTTTAAATTTAATTTTATTTTGTCAATATACAACGTGTTTGATTACTGTGGCCCATTACCAAAACTTCCCTCCCTCCTCCCTCTCCCCCCTCCCTCCCAACAACCTCCTATCTGTTTGCTTGTCATATAGACTTCAAGGAATTGTAATTGTTATATCTTCTTCCAATCCCCCATATGTGTATTTATTCATTTACTTTTAGCTCCCACCAATAAGTAAGAACATGTGATATTTCTCTTCCTGTGCCTGACTCGTGTCACTTAATATAATTCACTCTACGTCCATCTATGTTGTTGCAAATGGCAGTATTTCATTCATTTTATAGCAGAGTAGTGTTCCATTGTGTAGATATACACATTTTCCGTATCGACTCATCCGATGATGGACATTTGGGCTGGTTCCAACTCTTGGTTACTGTAAAGAGTACTGCGATGAACATTGGGGAACAGGTATACCTTCGACTTGATGATTTCCATTCTTCTGGGTAAATTCCCAGCAGTGGGATAGCTGGGTCATGTGGTAGATCGATCTGCAATTGTTTGCGGAACCTCCATGCCATTTTCCATTGAGGCTACACCATTTTGCAGTCCCACCAACAATGTATGAGAGTTCCTTTTTCTCTGCAACCTCACCAGCATTTATCATTCACAGTCTTTTGGATATTACCCATCCTAACTGGGGTGAGATGGTATCTCAGTGTGGTTTTGATTTGTATTTCCTGAATGCTGCGTGATGTTGAGCATTTTTTCATGTGTCTGTTGGCCATTTGTATATCTTCCTTTGAAAAATGCTTATTTAGCTCTTTGACCATTTTTAATTGGCTTAGTTGTTTTTTCATTGTAAAGTTGTTTCAGTTAACTGTATATTGTGGATATCATTCCTTTGTGAGATGTATATTTTGCAAATATTTTCTTGCAGTCTGTTGGCTGCCTTTTAACTCTGTTAATTGTTTATTTTGCTTTGTAGAAGCTTTTAAGTTTGATATAATCCCATTTGTTTATTTTTCCTTTGGTTGCCTGTGCTTCTGGAGTCATATTCATGAAGTCTGTGCCCAGTCCTACTTCCTGAAGTGTTTCTCCTATGTTTTCTTTAAGAAGTTTTATTGTTTCAGGGTGTATATTTAACCCTTTAATCCATTTTGAGTTGATTTTAGTATGTGGTGAAAGGTATGGGTCTAGTTTCATTCTCCTGCATATGGATATCCAGTTATCCCAGCACCATTTGCTGAAGAGGCAATCTCTTCCCCAGTGTATAGACATGGTGCCTTTGTCAAGATCAGATGGCTATAGCTGTGTAGGTTGATTTCTGGATTCTCTATTCTATTCCATTGATCAGTGCGGCTGTTTTTATGCCAGTACCATACTGTTTTGGTTATTATAGCTTTGTAGTATATTTTAAAGTCAGGTAGTGTTATGCCTCCAGCTTTATTTTTTTTTTTTTTTTTGGTCAGCACTGCTTTGGCTATGCGTGGTCTTTTGTTAATCCATATAAATGTCTGGATAGGTTTTTCCATTTCTGAGAAAAATGTCATTGGAATTTTGATGGGGATTGCATTGAATTTCTAGGTCACTTTGGGTAGTATGGACATGTTCACAATGTTGGTTCTTCCAATTCAAGAGCATGGGATATCTTTCCATCCTCTGGTGTCCTCTTTAATTTCTCTCAGCAGTGGTTTGTACTTCTCATTATAGAGATTTTTCACATCCTTGGTTAACTCAATTCCTAAGTATTTTATTTTTTTGGTGGCTATTGTAAATAAGCAAGCTTTCTTGATTTCTCTTTCTGCATGTTCACTAATGGGGAATAGAAATGCTACTGATTTTTGTGTGTAGATTTTGTATCCTGCTCTTTTGCTGAAATCATTTATCAACTCCAAAGTATTTTTGTAGAGGCTTTAGGCTGTTCAATATATAGGATCATGTCATTTGCAAACCGGGACGGTTTGACTTCATCTTTTCAAATCTGGATGCCCTTTATTTCCTTCTCTTCTCTGATTGCTCTGGCTAGTACTTCCAGCACTATGGTGAATAGGAGTGTTGAGAGTAGGCATCCTTGTCTAGTTCCTGTTCTTAAAGGAAAAGTTTTCAGCTTTTCCCCATTCAGGATGATACTGGCAGTGGGTTTATCACATACGACTTTAATTATGTTGAGAAACTTTCCATCTGTACCTACTTTGTATAGAGTCTTTATCATGAATGAGTCTTGCACTTTATCAAATGCTTTTTCAGCATTTATAGAGATGACCATATGGTCCTTGTGTTTGATTTTGATAGGATGTATTGCATTTATTGATTTGCATATGTTGAACCAACCTTGCATCCCTCAGATGAATCCCACTTGATCATGGTGTATAATTTTGCATATGTGTTGCTGTATTCTGTTAACTAGTATTTTGTTGAGGATTTTTGCATCTATATTTATCAAGGATATTGGCCTGTAGTTTTCTTTCTTAGTTGTGTCTTTACCTGGTTTTGGTATCAGGGTGATGTTTGCTTCATAGAATAAGTTTGGGAGAATTGCCTCTGTTTCAATCTTTTGGAAGAGCCTGTACAGAATTGGTGTCAATACCTCTTTGAATGTTTGGTAAAATTCTGCTGTGAATCCATCTGGTCCTGGGCTTTTCTTTGTTGGCAGCCTTCTGATAACAGCTTCAGTCTCTTTTATTGTTACTGGTCTGTTCAGATTTTCCACATCTTCTTGGCTCAGATTTGGTAGTTTGTGTTGAGAAATTCATCCATTTCCTCCAGATTTTCAAATTTGTTGGCATATAGTTGTTTATAGTAGTCTCTAATGCTTCCTTGTATTTGAGAGGTATCAGTGGTTATATAACCTTTTTCATTTCTAACTTTTGTTATTTAGGTCTTCTCTCTTCTTTTTTTCGTTAGCCATGCTAATGGTTTGTCAATTTTATTTATCTTTTCAAGAACCAACTTTTTGATACATTGATCTTTTTTACTGTTTTTTGGGCTTCAATTTCATTAAGTTTTGCTCTGATCTTAATGATTTCTTTCCATCTGCTAACACTGGGTTTGGATTGTTCTTGTTTTTCTAGTTCTTTAAGTGAAGTATTAGGTTGTTCACTTGCCATCTTTCCATTCTTCTGAAGTAAGCATTTAATGCCATAAATTTCCCCCTTCATACTACTTTTGCAGTATCCGACAGGTTTTGGTATGAGGTATCATTGTTTTCATTCATTTCAATAATTTTTTTGATTTCCTATTTGATTTCTTCTTGGAACCATATGTCATTAAGTAGAATGCTGTTTAATTTCCATGTGTTTCTATTTGATTTCTAATTTTAATCCACTGTGGTCTGAAAAAATATAGGGGATAATTCCCATTTTTGAAAATTTGTTTAGATTTGTTTTGTGACCTAACATGTGATCTATCCTGGAGAATGTTCCATGTGCTGATGAGAAGAATGAATATTCTGAGGTTTTTGGATGGAATGATCTGTAGATATCTGCCAAGTCCAATTGGTCTACAGTGTTGTTTAGATCTTGCATTTTTCTGCTGATTCTTTGCCTAGATGATCTGTCCAATATTGACAGTGGGGTGTTCAGGTCCCCTGCTATTATGGTATTAGTGTCTATTTCCTTCTATAAGTCTAATAGGGTTTGCTTTATAAATCTGGCTGCTCCAACATTGGGTGCGTACATATTTGATTGTCATGTCTTCTTGATGGATCAATACTTTTATTATTATGTAGAGGCCCTCATTATCTCTTTTTATGGTTTTTAGTTTAAAGTCTATTTTATCAGACATAAGAATAGCTACTCCAGCTTGTTTTTCATTTCTGTTTGCATGGTAAATCTTTTTCCATCCTTTCACTCTTAGTTTATGTGAGTCTTTATAGGTGAGGTGGGTCTCCTGAAGGCAGCATATAGTTGGGTCCTCCTTTTTAATCCAGTCAGCCAGTTTGTGTCTTTTGATTGGGGAATTTAATCCTTTTACACTGAGTTGTTATGGAAAAGTGTTGATTTACTCCCATCATTTTATTGATTTTTGTTTGGCTGTCTTAAGTGTCTTTTGTTCCTTTCTTTCTGATTTACTGTTTGTCTTCTGCATTTGTTTGTTCCTTGGGTTGTACATAACTTTTTTTTCTTCATTGTTGGCATTTTTATTTTGCTAGTGCATTTTAATTTTTCTTGAGTTTTTATGGCAGTCATAGCTTTTTGTCAGGTACCAAGCCCAGTACTTCCTTGAGAATTTCCTGTAAGGGTGGTCATGTGGTAGAAACCTCCTGCAGTTTTTGTTTGTCTGAGAAATATACTATTTGCCCTTCATTTTGGAAGGATAGCCTTGCAGGGGAGGGTATTCTTGGCTATCAATCTCTGTCTTTTAGTATTTTCAATACATCATCCCATTCCTTTCTGGCTTTTAGGGTTTGTGATGAAAAGTCTGATGCTAGTCTGATTGGAGCTCCCTTATAGGTGATTTGACGCTTCTCTCTTGCAGCTTTTAAAGTTCTCTCTTTGTCTTTGAGTTTTGCCAATGTGACTATAACATGTCTTGGAGAAGACCTTTTTGGGTTGAATAGAGTTGGGGATCTTTGAGCTTCCTGAATCTGAATATTTGTGTCTTTTCCTATACCTGGGAAGTTTTCTGCCACTATTTTGTTGAATATATTTTCAATGCAATCTCCTTTTTCCTCCCCATCTGGAATACCCATGATTCAGATATTTGAGCGCTTAAGGTTGTCTGAAATCTCTCTTAGAGTTTTTCCAATGTTTTTAATTCTTTTTTCTTCTTCTTCTTTTTTTTTTTGTCTGCTTGTGTTATTTCAAACAGCCAATCTTCAAGGTCAGAAATTCTCTCTTCTGCTTCTGCAAGCTTGCTGGTTAAACTCTCTGTTGTGTTTTTTATTTCATTGAATGAATTCTTCAGCTCAGCAAGCTCTGCTACATTCTTTTTCAGGGCATTGATTTCCTTGTACATTTCTTCTTTTAGGTCCTGTATACTTTTCCTTGTTTCATCGTGTTGTCTAGCTGAGTTTTCTTGTACCTCATTTAGTTTCCTTAGAAGTATCACTTGAAATTCCTTGTCAGACATCTCAAGGGCTTCTTCTATAGGATCAAGAACTTGAGAGTTATTACCCTTTGGTGGTGTACTTTCTTGATTTTTCATATTTCTAGTATCTTTCCTTTGATGTTTAGTCATTGTGGCAGTGGATTTCATGGTCCACTGGCTCAACACTATTGTCTGGCTAGGATGCTGCTGGGGCTGCCAATTTGGCACAGCTGCCTCAGTGTCTGCTTGGTTGCCCACTGGTGTCTTGGGTGCATGCTCACCTCAGGTCTTGGGCCTCTCCAGGGAGGCACTTCTCTGGTCAGTGCACACTCAGCCAGGCTGCGGATGGAGTTTGGCAGAGGCAAGGCCTACTTGCTGGGTCACGCATTGGCACCACAGGACACGTGGTCTCTGTGGATCTTGGGGCTTTCTAGAGGTGCACCTCTCTGATTGGCATGCACTCGGCCGGGCTGGGGCTGGAGTCAGGAGGGGGCGGTGAGGCCTACCTGCCCAGTCATGTGTTGGCACCATGGGCGTGTGGTCTCCGCAGATCTCGGGGCTCTCTGGCAGGGCACCTCTCTGGTCGGCGCTCACTTGGCCAGGCTGGGGATGGAGTCGGGCGGTGGCGGCGATGCTTACCTGCTGGGTCGCATGCTGTAAACGCAGGGCGCATGGTCTACACAGATCTTGGGCCTCTCTGGTGGGGTGCCTCTCTGGTCAGCGTGCACTCAGCCAGGCTGGAGATGGAGTACTGCAGTGGTGAGGCCTACCTGCTGGGTCACGTGCTGGCACCACAGGGAATGTGATCTCCATGGATCACATATCTTATTTCATCATGGACATCAGGCTATGTGGTGGTACGTTCTGCCACCTGCTCAGTCTCCTGTGCCGTTTCCACTCACAGACATGTCTTCCTTCCCACACTCTCCACTACAGTATGTAGAATAAAATAATTAGAGCATCCTGAGCAACAGACAACTTGTATTTGCTTCTGTGACACCCATCAACTACATCTTTGTCATAACTGTCCATAATTTTAACCTTACCTTTAGTCATGACTCCCATGGGTGTGGTAAACTTTCTTAAACACCATATGATGCTAAATTGGAGACTTTTTCCCACTGAACTTACAGATCCTCCCTGAAAGCAACAGGTCTAAGTGTGTTTGGATTCAGCATGGTGCACCTCTCATGTGCCATCTTTGACGCTGTAACAAATAAATCCTCCATTTGGCTGCAGTCAGGATCACTTGATCCCCAGACTTGTACTGTCTTCAATCACAGTTCTCCCTGCCATCTTCATCCCGGTCCCATCTATCATCAGCTGCCATCACTATGACCTCGGTGTTCAATCCAGTCAGCTTAATCAGGTCCTGATCTATTTTTACTCTTCGAATCTTTTCAACTCCTTCTTTATAAATGTTTTTGTCCCATATTCAAAAAAAAAAAGAAAGCAAAACAAAACAAAAAAACTGTTCGAGAATTTTATACTCACAAAAAAATATCTATTATGAATAAAGGTTAAATAATAAAATTCCTGATGAATAAAAATTGAGCCAAATTGTTGCTAGCACACAGAAATTATGAGAAATACTAAAAGAATTTTTTCAGGCTGAAAACAATTAAGCTCAGGAAATAATTTCAGTACATAAGGAAGACAAAAAGCACTAGTAAAGGTAATTATACAATTATAAGATGAAATAAGTGAATTTTTTAATCTTTAATTTAAGGGGACTATGAGACAGAGGGTATTCAAGAATCGCCTCAAAGCCTCACTCTTTCACAATATTTTTATACATCAACTACCACAACAATGGCAGAAACATGGAATACTAAATGTAATGAGCAAATTCATACATAAATAAAAAATTATCGAACCAGAATGAAAGAGTAATAGAATTACTTTAAAAGGACTAAAAATGTAAAGATATTAAATTAATTTAAAAATCAAGATCTGAAAAGAATATCCCAGATTGTATTGGTGTCATTGTCACCATGTGATTACCTGCAGCACCTCGGGCCCCTCCCAGAAGAAGATCCTCACCAAATGTGTCCCCTGGAATGTGAACTTCCCAGTCTCCAAATGATGAAGTTTGGATGTGTTGTCCCCTCCAAAACTCATGTGGAAATTTGATCTCCAATGTGGCAGTGTTGGAAACTGATTGAGTCATGGCCCTCATGGATGGATTAATGCTTTCCCTGGGGGAGGAGGGGTAGTGAGTGAGTTCTCACTCTATTAGTTCCCATGAGAGTTTGTTGTACATAGGATCCTGGCACCTCTTGCTTCCTCTCGCCATGTGATCTGTTCGTACCCACCAGGAGCCTGCACTTTCTGCCATGAGTAGAAGCAGCCTGAGGCCCGTGCCAGATGAAACTGTCCCAGAATTGTAAACCAAATAAATCTCTCTTTTTTATAAATCACCAAGTCTCAGGTATTTCTGTTAGAGCAACACAAAATGGACTAAAACATGAAAACTGTAAGAAATAAATTTTGTTTCTTTATAAATTATCCAGTTTTCAGGTATTCTGTTATAAGCAACAGAAAACTGCCTCATACAGCCACAATCCAAATTCAAGTATTATACATTAAACATGCAATTTTTTGTTTTTATATCAATTGTACCTTTATAAAACTGTTAAAAAACAATAAGCTAAAGCACCATATAGATAAAAGAAAATCTCAACTTACACAGAAAATAACTTTGACTATATCCAGCAACCACTTATAACGAAAACCCTAAACAAACCAAGAATTACAGTACACTTCTACAAACTGATACATGGCATGGATGAGAAGCCCACCATAAACATACTTAATGGCAAAAATAGAATGCTTTTCCCATAAGATTGGGGACAGAGCAGAACTGTTCACTTTTACTACTTCTATTCAACACTGTACTGGAGGTTTTTGTTAAAAACAAAACAAAACAAAACAAAAAACTGTCAATGAGTAGAAGGAAAGACCTGCTGTTATAACAAACTAGTATTCAGCAATCAAAATGATTTAAATACTGATACTTGCTACAACAAGAATGGAGCTAAAAAACATTAAGCTGACAGAAAGAAACCAAACACAAAGGGTCACATACTGTGTGATTCCAATTAAAAGACATGTCCAGAAAAGGTGAATCTTTAGAAACAGAGCAGAGATCAGTAGTTATCTAGGTCTGGGGGAAATGGGAAGTGACTGCAAATACCATGAAGCTTTTGGGGAGGCTAATGGAAATGTGCTAAAGTTGGACAAAACTTATGGTCTTATAACTGCAAATATACCACAAAGCAGAGGATGTGCATTTAAAACATGATAACTGTCTCAGCAGCCTGGGTCCTGAGATGTAGGCTTCTGAGAGGCACCTGAATTCCATCCCAGAAGAGTACATATAGGACTTATGCCTGCCTCTGCCCATGCATGATGGGGGCTGAAGCCCCACAGGTGCCACTGAGTGACAAGGGGCACCTGAGGTTCCAAGGACTGCTGAATGCACGTGATCTCTCTCTCTCTCTCAGTCATGGTGGAAAATTGGATATCCACATGAAAAAAATTCAGATTGGACTCTTATGTTACACAATACACAAAATCAACTCAAAATGGATTAAAGATTTAAAATAAGACCTAAAATGATAAAACACCAAGAAGAAAATGGGAAAAGTTCCATGACATGGGTTTTGACAATGATCTTTTTGGATATACACTAAAAGCACAAAAACTAATGGAAAAATAAAGGGGGACTATATCAAACCAAAAAGTTTCTGCATACCAAAGAAGATAAACAAAATGAAAAGGGGAACTAAGACAATATTTGCAAATCATATTTTCAGTAGAAGAGTAATATCAAAAATATATAAGGAACACATACAACTCAATAGCAAACAAACAAACAAACAATAAAACCCCCAAACAACCCAAATAAAAAATGGGTAAAGAGTCTGAACAGATATTTTTTCCAAAGAAGACATGTAAGTGGCCAACATGTCTTTGAAAAAGTGCACAACATCACTAATCATCAGGGAAATGCAAATGAAAGCCAGAGTAAAATACTACCTCACAACTGTTTGGCTATTATCAAAGAGTCAAAAGATAACATGTACTGGCCAGGATGTGGAGAAAAGGGAACCTTATAAACCGCTGGATGGAATATAAATTGGTACAGCCATCATGAAAAACAGTATGAAGGTTTCCCAAATAAAATTATAAATAGAACTCCCATATGAGCTAGCAATCCCACTTTTCAGTATTTATCAAAGGAAATAAAATCACTATCTCAATGATACCTGTACTTTCATGTTTATTTCATCACTAGTCATAATAGCAAAATATAGACCTTAAACAAAGAAGAAAATCCTGCCATATGTGATAATATGAATACAAAAGGAAAGACCTGGAGGACATTAGAAGAAGTGAAATAAGCCAAACACAGCATGTAACAAATCAGAAAACAAAGCGATATATAGGGGAAAAAAAAAAAACTAAACCAGGAACCCCAAACCGTACCCATTAGGTCTTATCCATGGATAAAGAGCAGTGGGGTTTGACAGGAGGAATCTTATCACTACTGGTATGGACTCTGCTGGGTGCAGAGGGTGATTCTTCTAGACTCTCTTCTCTCTTGGCTCTAACTCCAGGAACAATAGCCAGCCCTTTCTCCCCTAATCAGGGTGCTCTGGCACCTTTAATCATAAACATTGGGTCCAAAATAGGTCCCAGGAATACGTCACTAAAAGAGCATAAGTCCCTTTAGCACTTTTCATAAGTTATCTCTATGATCCTCAATAACTTTGAGTTACCTGATAATCACCCAGTTTCTGGAGCTGCAGAGCTGAATGCCATAATAAGGACTGGTCCAGCTCAACAGTCTGTTTCCCTGTGACACTCATATGTCATCTCCTGAAGAATCACAGGAGGCAACATGAAACAGGGTGCTTAATTGGGGTGGGAGGTGTAACCAAATGTTAGAAGCTCAGTGTTTGTTGAATTAGTAAATATATTCCTCTTACAAAGTTAACATAACTTGAATTTAAGACGATGATGGAGAAAATAATCAAAACGAAGCATGTTTTCCAAAACCCACTGTCTTAAGTTTCTTCAACTTGGTGTGGACGTCTTGTTCTTCAGATAAACATTTGCGGTAGAACTGCTGATTTGTGGATCCATGTATAATCTGCTGGTTCTAATAAGCCGTTTAGATATTGTTAAGTATAGCTGAGGCATGAAGCTTATGCTTCAGATTGTACACAGATGCTTTTGGCTGCCATTTGTAATCAGTAACCAATGATTGTGATTCTTCTGTTCCATGAGAAAAAAACAAATGTACCTGGAGCTTTCTCCTCCCTTTCAAAACTCCCCTATAAAATGCTTTGCTTGTAGCAAACTATGAAGCACTTTCCAACTGTTGGTTAGTGTTTTCTCGGTCAATCCTCACATTTGGCTGCCTATAAACTTCTCTAAAAATATTTTCCTAGACAGCCATAATAGTGGTCGACAAACTTTATACATATGAATTTTTCTTATGTAATTTAAATGTCTTTAAAAATAACCCTTTCTATTAGCATATTATTTCACATCATAAATTTTCTTTATGCCCCTTACTCGACCTATCACTCCCCGACCCCTGCCCTCCCCCCACAACTGGTATCCTTAGGTTTGTTCTCTCCTCCTGAAAGTTCAACATATTATTGTGGTCTTTTCTTTCTTTTTTTCTATCTTTCCTTCTTTCTTAGCCCTCTTAAAATTAAACATATACCATTTCATGGAGGGATTTAATGGATACCAAGTGTGTTCTCTCACTAGAATGGTATAATATTAAGCTTTCAAGTATTTTCCCCTTTGTGCTGAAAGTCACAATTTACTTGCCCACATTCAATTGTGGGGTTTATACACTTTACAGTCACTGTAATTGTTAAAATGAACCTATCTGTATGAAACTCTTTATCTACCTCTATAAGTTTTTCCACAGGACTGACCCCCAGAGGTGGTAAGTCCTTGGATAAAAAGGGAAAAACAAACACCTTAAAACTCTTGAGAGAAGTTTCTAAAATGTTTTTCAGAAAGTTTGTATAGTTTAACCTCCTACCAGCATTTCACTGTGTTTGTTTAGCACCCATCGTTGTTTATACTAATGGTAACTTGAAAGGGGTCACAAGAGTGGAAGTGAAGAAAACGTGACAGACTTGACAGGTTTATTAAAGCCAAAACCAAGAATATCAAATATTGGTTGGTCCATGAGAGGTTAATAAGATTTTTCTGATAGAGAACATAAAGGAAAAAAAAGATTTTTTCTTTTGTATTGTAAGTTATTGTTATTAGGATTGTTATTTGTTTGTTTTGTTTTGTTTTTATTGGAAAAGGCTGTATTATGTGTTTGAGGAGATAAGTTTATAAATCATAGAGTCCAGAGGAGAGTCCCATAAGATACAGGAGTTCTGCTAGGATAGGAGAAAATCCAGAACGGACTAGAAACACTGAGCTAAACAAAGGCTGTCTAGAGAGAGAATATCAATAAGAACAAACAGCAAGCCTTCAACACGTCATTTAAACTGTTGCATTTGAACACAAAAAAATAACTAAAAGGAAGAGCAAGAGAGGCTGATGAGAAAGCAGGAAGTCAGTGTCAACTTAAACCACGGAGAAGTGTAAGCAGCTACTGGGAGGTAAGAAGTAAAGTAAAGACACAACTCACCCATGGACAGAGCCAGGAAGTCATAGTTGACCTGAACAAGGTGAGGTTTACTTCACCACACCCCATGTGGAGCAGAATATAAAGCACACCATCTGTCCTTGACTTTGACTTGCTTTTTAACCAAAATTGCAAACAGGGATTTCATTTCAACCACTAATGTTTTAGCACTAATTATGGGCCATGCATGGTTAGTACAACTCTGAAAAACAGTCCTTGCTCTATGTCACACCTACATGGAGCTAAAAATACAATATTTAGAACTATTTCAAAGTCTTTAAATTTACTTTAGAAAAACAAACAATATTTTTTCAGGCATCCAAAGTCTTAACATATTATAAATGTCTATAACAAAATCCATAGCAAGTAGCATTAAGGCTGAAAATTTTGGACCAGTCCTAGTAAAATGAGGAATAACACAGATTGTGTATGATCAATGATCAAATAATACCGTCCTTGTATTCCCAATTAACATAGAATGAAAAGCAAATGTAAAGTCTAAAGGCATTTAGAAGATAGTAATCTTAAAAAACATTAATGAACTGTAGAGAAAAGCAGAAGAGGAAAATTAAATCTGTTCCTCTGAAATTTACTGAGAGGAGAGGCAAATCAGAGTTCAGTGGGGATATGGCATCTGTGCAACCACCAACTTGGGGGTACCAGTAAATTTTATTGCTGCTGTGTTAGAGGAACTTCAGGACCAATTTAAATAAACTACTTCAGGTTTGAGGTGTCAGAAAAATCCTGAGCCAAAGAAAAGGACTGAAACGTTCTGTTTAGATGAGACCAAGTAGACCATTACTTCCTTCTCTTCTCCTCTGAGTAAAAGTATAAACCTTTAAAATAACAGAAGGGACACCCATAGGAGAACTCGAAATGCAGTAAAATCAAACACCACAGGGGCAGGACATCAGTGTTCCCACCCCAACTGAATTAGGAGACACCTGGTGTTTTCTTCAACCGGTCATCAGAAAGAAAACAGGAAGGTGCACACCTTCCGGAATTGAACCTGATCTCTTTGACAACACGTGGTGACCACCCATGCCCAGCATGATCTGTAAAGAACAGATCTGGAGCCGTGTAGACAATTAGTGGCCAGTAGAGCTTATCTTTCTCCCTGCAAGTCCAGATACTCCCCACCTAGAGATGACGAGGCAGCCAGGCAGGACCTGCACAAACAGCACAAAAGAAAAAAGAAAAGAAAAGAAACCTGGCACAAACAGCATCCTCTCCCAGGAAGATGGCTATGCAAGTATGTCATGTCACAAGAAATTCTTCCTGTTTCTTGCCTTCCAGGAGGAGAGTGTCCAGGGCCTGTGGTGATAGCTCTGATGTGATGTGCTCACAGACTTGGACAATTGTACTCACAAGTAAGCACACAACAATCTGCCCCTAGCACCAATAACTTCATGTTTCTTCTGCACACAAAATACATTCATTA
Source organism: Cynocephalus volans (assembly GCF_027409185.1). NCBI lineage: Eukaryota > Metazoa > Chordata > Mammalia > Dermoptera > Cynocephalidae > Cynocephalus > Cynocephalus volans. Next base: position 38,613,548 of record NC_084463.1, read on the forward strand.
CATTTCAACAGTCTCAAAAGTCTTAACACATTTCAACATCAACTGTATTGTCTCCAGTCCAAACTCTCATCTACATCTTCTAAATCACATCCAGGTAACATTTGAGGTATGATTTATCCTGAGGCAAAGATTATCTCTAGCTGAACCTGTGAAACCAGACAAGTTATCTGCTTTCAAAATAAGATGGTGAAACAGGCATAGGGTTTAAATTCCCATTCTTCAAGGTAGAAACAGGAAAGAAAGAAGGAGTATTAGACCCAAACCATTACAAAACCTGGCAGTACAAATCCATCACATCTTAAAAATTGAAAATTATTCTCTTTGGGTCTGTGCGCTGCCTTCCAGGCCCACTGGGGGGCAGTGTCACCCCAACAGCCCTGTGTGGCAGTCCTGCTGTTTTAGCCTGGTGGGATACCACCCACAATGCTCTCTGCAAGGGTCCTACCCCTGGGCTCCTATGTGACTTTCCTGCCAACATGACATTCTAGTACAGACCAATACATGTGGTTCTGCTTAGCACAGAAGGCCCCTTTGAAACAGAGGTGGAAATACCCTTACCCCTGAGGCACATATACTTTGAGCCTATAATGGTAGTGGTAACCTTGATAATCTTTAAAATGCCTTTTGGGTCCTTCTCTTTTCTTGAGAGAGTGTATGTTTACAGCCAAAAATCTCTATTAGTCCTGTCCTTTAAAATTCTAGAAATCTGAATCAAAGGTCTGGAGGGAAGCACACACAACCCAGCAGGCACTGAGGTGAGCTTAGACCTGCACAGCACCAGGAGCTCAGTCTACTTTTCCTTTTCAGGAAAGCTAGAACAGGAGCCAAGGTGGTTTAGTATAGATACTGCCAGACCTTCTGTAACCATAAAGACAGTTCACCACAACAGTAGCTGCCAGGGCCACTCTACAGGCAACCTGCCACTCATTTGACTACATTGACATAAGAAGAGTCACCAGTAGAGCCTGCAAATAGAGGAGGAAGTCTTTATCCTCACAGCCAAATCCACAGTAACAGAAGAAGCAAGTCCTCTACCAGATGACCAAACATCAATGAAAAAATACTAGAACTACAAAAAAAAAAAAAAAAAAAGATATGACACCACGAAAGGAAAACAGTAATGCTCAAATTCCAGACCCCATAGAACAGGGAATCCTTGAAATGTCTGAAAAAGAATTCTGAGCAATGATATTATGAAAGCTTGAAGAATTAAAAGAAGACTCAATTAGAGAATACAAGGAAACAAGAAAAAATACCTAGAATATGAAGGAGGAAAATTACAAAGAGAATAATACCTTAGAAAAGAATGTAGAACTCCTAGAATTGAAAGATTCATGTATTAAAGTAAAAAACACAACAGAAAGCTTAAGTAGCAGGCTAGAGCAAGCAGAAGAATTTCAGATCTTGAAGATGGTCTTTTTGAAATAACCCAGACCAAAAAAAAAAAAAAAAGGAAAAAAGAATTAAAAATAATGAGGAAGATTCGAGATAGCAGACAACCTCAAGCACTCTCACATCTGAATTGTGGGTATTCCAGAAAGGGAGGAAAAAGGAAAAGGTATTGAAAACCTGTTCAAGGAAATAATAACAGAAAACTTCCTGGGGGTAGGGAGAGATGCAGTCCTTCAGATCCAAGAAGCTCAAAGGTCCGCAAAAAGATACAGTCCAAAAAGATCCTCTCCAAGACACATTTTAGTCAAATTTGCAAAGCTCAAATACAAAGAGAATTCCAAAAGCAGCAAGAGAAAAATGTCAGGTCACATATAAGGGAACCCCTATCAAAATCATAGCAGACTTCTCAACTGAAAACCTACAGGCCAGAAGAAAGTGGAATGATATATTCAAAACAATAAAAGAAAAAAATTGCCAGCCAAGAATTCTATACCCAGCAAGGCCTCCTTCAGAAATGAGGGAGAAATAGTGTATTTCCCAGACAAAACTTGTCGGAGTTCACAACCATATGACCAGTGCTGCAAGAAATTCTTAAGGGAGCCCTGCTTCTGGAATCTGATACTGAATGTCACTACCACAGATAGATGCACAGCAAAGAGCAAAACCTGCTGTCAAAACAAAAATGCCAGTGAGAAAGAGCAAAAAGCTAAATCATGCCACCTCAAATATCCAACTAACACAGAAGAGAAATAAAAGGGGAAGTGAGTATCAAAAGATATTTAAAACATCTAAACAAAAGGTAATTAAATGAGAAGAATTAAACAATATCTGTCAGTAACCACCTTAAATGTGAATGGATTAAATTCCTCACTCAAAAGACACTGATATACTGATTCGATTAAAAAGCTAGGGCCGACCCCGTGGCTCACTTGGGAGAGTGTGGTGCTGGGAGCGCAGCGGTGCTGGGAGCGCCGAGGCCATGGGTTCGGATCCTATATAGGGATGGCCAGTGTGCTCACTGGCTGAGCGCAGTGTGGGCAACACCAAGCCAAGGGTTATGATCCCCTTACCGGACACACACACACACACACACACACACACACACACACACACACAAGCTAGACACAAGTATATGCTGTCTTCAAGTGACCCACCTCACCTGTAGAGACACACACAGACTAAAAGTGAAGGGATGGAAAAATATATACCATGCAAATGGAAACCAAAAATGATCAAGAGGGGCTCCTCTTATATTAGATAAAATAGACTTTAAACCAAAAATATATAAAGAGACAAAGAAGGCCACTATATAATGATAAAAGGATCTATCTAGCTAGAAGAAATAACAATCATAAATATATATTAACCCAATACTGGAGCACCCAGGTATATAAAGCAAACACTCTTAGACCTAAAGAAAGAAATAGGCCCTAATACATTAATAGTGGGTGACCTGAACACCATTCTCTCAGTATGGGACAGATCTTCCAGGCAACAAATCAACAAAGAGACACAGGATTTAAATTACATGTTAAACCAACTGGACCTGGCAGATATACAGAGAATGTTTCACCCAACAACTATAGAATATACTTTCTTCACATCAGCTCATGGAACATTCTCCAGGACAGGCCACATATCAGGTCACAAATCTAGTCTCAACAAATTTTAAAAATTTGAAATCATTCTAAGTATCTTTTCAGACCACAATAGACTAAAATTGGAAATTAATAATAGACATAACTCTAGAAACTATAAAAATACATGGAAACTAAATAGGCTCCTGAACAACCAATGGGTCCGAGAAGAAATTAAAGAGGAAATCAATAAATTTCTAGAAACTAATGAAATTAAAGATACATCATACCAAACCTGTGAGACACTGCAAAAAGCAACACTAAGAGACAGATTTATTGCAATTAATGCTTATATTAAAAGAACAGAAAGACTTCAAATAACCTAAAATAATGCCTCAAAGAACTTGAAAAAAAACAAAAATCCAAACCTAAAGGTAGTAGACAGAAAAATAAATAAGATCAGAACAGAATTAAATGAAATACAATAGAAAAGATCGCCAAAACAAAAAGCACATCTTAATTCAGACCAGCCACATTCCAGGTGTTCAGTGGCCACATGTGGACCTTGGCTGCCACATTGCAAATGCAGCTGAGGGTTCTGATGTCTTTGACATAAGGAAGGTGAGGGGCCTGAACCCCCTTCTCTGCCAGAAGCAAGGGAACACCCCTCCCCACCAACAACTCTCCTCAGGCCCAAGGGTGGGAGAGTTGGTGCAGAGTATGCATAAAGCAAATGTACTTCACAGGGCCTGGTTTTACAAAGCCTTGCAGTTTCAAATATTGACCTTGCAAAGGACAGAAAATTTTCCCAAGGATATATAGTCTCTGTTGTAAGATAAAGAATTGTAACACAGCAGCAAAGTTGATGGCTCAAAGACAGACAGGTTACTGATTGATATGTAAAGATGCTGGGAAATTGCTGTAAGAAGAGAATGTTTGCTAAAATCAAGCTTTTGTTAGTGGATTAACTTAACTGCATTTTACCAGCTTCTATTGTTAAACTTGTTAAACTATACTTAGCAAAAACCCCACCTGTGTTCTCTTCCTCTAACTTCCTGGGCTGGAAAATAAATGCAGGAAGAGAACCCCAATTCATGGTTAATTACTCAAATGGAAGGAATGCCTCTATCTTGAGGGTTCTGGGAGATTAACCCCCTTCTGGGGCTTCTCACTGCTCAGAAGAGATGGGCTTTGAGTAATCTTTGGTGGCTCCATCAGCCAGGGGAAAAGGGGTGACAAATCTGTGGGAGGCAAAGCAACAAGTTGGTACCTGGAGAGGCAGCAGGAAGCTGCAGGCGGAAAGTGCCCAAAGATAGACCACTGATTCCCACATGCTGCTTGGAGTGGGCCCATTTCCCCTTGCTAAAGATCAGACAGCCATGGAAAAAGAAGGGTCCAGAAGGAAGGAACACCATGTCCTAATAACTGTCCACTGCCTTGTCCTACAGTTTGGATTTGAAGGGAAAAGATTAAAGGCAAACTTCTTATCTTGCAATTTGACCTTGACCTTAGGGGATCACGGAAGTGTTAGTAGAAGAATAAATACCTCAGAATATTAATACCTATCTGATGATGCCATGAGTGAACTCGTTGCACTTTAAAACAGAACAAAACTGCTGTTATTTTGAGACATTGAGTTAGAATTTTTGTGCAAATATGCAATATTAAAATTCGTATTGATGTATAACATGCATATAAAAATACACGCACTTTTATGTAAAGCTCAATAAATTATTACAAAGCAAATACACTTGTGTAAGCAAGAAGTAGAACCAGCCTCACTCATGCCTCTTGACAATCACTTTCTCCCACGCTTCTCTCCAAAGGGAACCAGGATCTTAAGAGCTAACAATGTAGATCAAACTCATTTTATAGAAGCGCTTTTTAAACAACATTTTAATCATATACAAATAAACAAAATAGTACTATGGACCTGCCACCCAACCTTTTTTTTTTTTTTTTTGAAATTTTAATTTTCTTTTTGTTTTCTTTTTTTTATTGAAGCATAATTGATTATACATATTTGGGGGTACGGTGTTAACAACAGTCTCCTGCGTACAACATGTGATGATCAAATAAATATTAGATATTTGTAATTATTCTTTATGCCACTTACCTAATCTCCCCCCAACATCCCCGTATCCCTCATCCCTCCCACCTCTAGTAAACTTGGATTTGTCCTCTCCTTCTGAAAGTTCAACGTGCTTCATTCTTTCTTTCCTTTCTCTCTCTCTTTCATTTTAACAACTACCAATCATGTGCCATTTTCACTCCATCTATACTGAAACAAATTTCCCCCCCTCACATTATCGCTTTTTAGTTTTGTTTTATTTATTTTTTCCTCCTGTGGGCTCAGATGTACATCAATGGCAAGGCACAAATCTTAAATGTACAGTTTTGACAAATAAATACACCCATATAAACTTCATCTTTTTAAACTAATAATATTTTAATCATCAGAACATTTTCTTGCTCTCCTCACCAGGCAACATTTTCCTTCCCCAGAGGCAATTTGCTGCTGTGGTACATTTCACCATTGGTTCATTTGGCCTGCAATCATACAACATGTACGAGTGCTGTCTCATTCAGCTTGTCTGAGATTCACTCGAGGTGTGTGCCTCAGCAGTTGTTCCTTTGTATTGCTGAGCAGTGTTCTGTTGTATTAATGCTCCACAACTTGTACATCCATTTCTCTATTGATGGGCACTTGGGATATTTCCTGCTTTTAGCTCTTATGTCTAAAGGAGCCATGGAAGTTTTAAAACACTTTTTGTATTTAATTTTTATTAGCATTTCAATGACATCTCTTTATACTTATAGTTGGTGGCCCAGGGATTAAAATACCTTAGAGTCAATATTGTACTATTTTAATAAATGTAAAATATAAAAGCCTTATTGCACAACAGTTCCATTTACCTCCTGTCATTTCAGCTACTGTTATAAATTATATATTTACACATTATGAATCCCCACATACAGTGTTTATAAAGTTTGAGTTAAACAGCCATAGGCTTTTAAAGAAATTAAGAGAATAAAAGGCATTAATAAATATTTGGAGCTAGATACTTTGAAGCTTTGCAAATATGCTGTTTCTGCTTTAAGTTTCACCCACAAATTTTCCATTCGCCAGTGAATCTTGCCTATTACTCTGAATGTCTAGTAGTGATTTTATCTTTTGCATTATCCATCTACATTTACTACTTGGAATTCTTCTGTAAGGAAAACTTGTCTCTCTCCCTCCCTTAATTTGTTTCTTCCTTTCTTTCTCTCTTCCTTTCTTATTTAATCATTTTTGGTATGAGTATCGACAAATGGATATGTATTTTATTTTCTGAGTTATAATCTAATGCTATCATTATTTATTTTTTGCTCATGTTATTCTAGCTTGGGACATTGGGAGGTTTATTAGGTTGGCTCCTTTTGACAAGTCCCTATTCTTGGTTTCTGTGTGTGTGTGTAATTTTAAAGTACTTTCATACTTTTGGGCTCTGCAAGATGCTCTAGGCACATCTTGTATTTTCCATTTCCAGCTCTAGTGTTAGCCATTTCTCCAGAAAGCCATGGTTCTTTTTATTAAAAGATGGTATTTAGAAACCAAGATCTGGGTGCTAAGTGTTCTCATTTATACTGGGGTGTGACTACCTCTTGGTCCTCTTAGCAAAGTTTGAAAATGCACATGTGAATATAAACTCAGATACAAACACATATCTACATCTATCTATTTATTTATCTAACTGGACAGGAAGATTAAAATACACACTAGATTATACTTTCTAACTCCAATCTACCACCAGAGGGTTCACTCTAGCATTTTCCTTAGATTATTTCTAACTTTTTAAAACCTACTGTGAGAAACTGTGCACTAATTATCTGACATTTATTCACTTCCATATAGTTTTGCAATTCCTAACCCATATCTTTGTGAGATAAAAAGTTACCATTGAGAGCACAGTGTCTATGTACAGTTATCAAGTCACACAATATCCAGTCAAAAGACTGTTTTCCAAAGTTACTTAGGTCAGAAACTTAGAGTCATTTAGAATAAGAATAATACACTTGAATGTGTTATGTGTTCAAAAACATTAAACAGAAACAAGTCAAAATAAATTGGAGACTAGATAATGAATTACAACTAATTCCATGACAGAATAATGTATTTTAAACAATAATCCAACAAAGCAAAATTGACAAAAATGGACAAATTGTTTGAAACAGAAACAAATGTTGCCTAAAAATAAAAGTTCTCAAACACACTCATAATTTGAGAAATGTGATTATATATGGCATTAGAAGTCCATTTAGATAATTTCACCTAATGTAGTAAATATTTTCATAACGTGTTTGTGAGGGTGTCAATCCAAAGAAAATTTCAAAGCTGGTAAAATAAGAGAGAACAGAAGGAGGTCTCAAGGATATGTGAAGACAACACTATGACCCACATCTTTCCCTGAAGTAATTTTTTTAAAACATAAATAAAAATTTTAAAATGTCCCATGGATGAGATTCTCCTTAATAAAGAGGACACCAAGGAGGCTCACCTGGATATGAAGAGGAGAATCCAGAAAAATGAGGCCTTTCTTGCAATCTGGGTGTGACCCCATGACGCACCTTCCCCACATGTCCCCCATGTAACCTCCACAGCAACAGGAGACATTCTGATCAAACATGATATACTTTGGATGTTTGTCCCCCAAACCTTTATCCCCACAAAGCTCATGTGGAAATCTGATCTCCAATGTGGCAGTGTTGGGAGCTGTTTAGGTTATAAGGGGTGGATCCTTCATGAATAGATTAATACCCTCCCTTGGGGGGGTGTTAGTGAGTTCTTGCTCTATTAGTTCCCATTACAGCTGGTTGTTAAGAGCCTGGAACCTCCCCCCTCTCTCTTGCTTTCTCTCACCATGTGATCTCCTTCCACTTTCCACCACGAGTAGAGGAAGCCTGAGATCTGTGCTAGATGCAGATGGCAGCTGTCCCAGAACTGTGAGTCAAATAGGCCACTTTAAAAAAAATAAATTACACAGTCTCAGGTGTTCTTTTATAGCAACACAAATATGAACTATTACAGAAAGTTGGTACCAAGGAGTCAGACACTGGAAAATATGGAAGCAGCTTTGGAACTGGGCAAAGGTTGGAGGAGTTTGGAGAACTCAGAAGAAGGCAAAAAGAGAAGGGAAAGGTTGGAACTTCTTAGAGATCCTTTAATGGTCGTGACCAGAATGCTGATAAAAATGTGGACAATAAAGGCCACGATGATGAGATCTCAGACAGAAATGAGGAACTTATTTGGAACTGGACAAGAGACTACCCTTTCTACATCATAGCAAGAAACTTGGCTGCATTCTTTCCATGCCCTAGGGTTTTGTGGAAGGTGGGACTTAAAAGTTAGGACCCAGCATATTTGGTGGAAAAAATTACTAAGGAGCAAAGCATTCAGACAACTGCATGGCTATTTGTAATTGACTATGCTCAGTTATGGCAGCAAAGGCATGATATAAAGCTGGAATTTGTAATTAAAAGAGAAGCAGAACATAAGGATTTGGAAAATTTGCAGCCTGGCCATCTGGTAGAGAACAAGAGAGCATTTTCAGAAGAATCCAAGCGTGCAGAAGGACTGACTGCTAAAGACATTAGCATGGCTATTAGGCAACCAGGTGCTAATAGAGAAGACAATGAGAGAAAGGCCCTAAAGGAATTTCAGAAGTCTCCCAGTGACACCCCTACAATCACAGGTTGAGGCCTCGAAGAACCGAATTGTTCTAGGGGACAGACCTGGGGTTCTGCTGCCCTGCTCAGCCTCGGGAAGCTGCTCCCTGCAACCCAATCACTCTGGCTGGAGCAGCCTTCTTAAAGTGGCCCCATGTGTTGTTCATGCTGCAGCTCTGGAGAATGCACATTGGAAACCTTGGTGATGCCCACGTTGTTTTAAGGCTGAAGGTATGCTGAATGCAACAGCAGTGGAGGTACAGCAGCCTCCAATCAGATATCAGAGGTTGTATGGAAAGGGCTGGGAGTTTAGGCAGAGACTTGCTGCAGGGGTGGAGCTACCACAGAGAGCATCTACTGGAGCAATGCAGAGCAGAAATGTGGGGTCAGAGCCCCCACAGAGAGCCCCCATTAGAGCAATGTCTAGTAGAGCCAAGGGAGCAGGACCACTTCCAGGACCCAACAACTGTAGGGCCACTAGGAATGTGCAATGCCAGCCTGGAAAAGCCACAGGCACCAGTGTTGCCCAGTGGGCTGCTCCTGGCAAAGCCACAAGGGCAGGTCTGCCCAATGCTTTGGAAACCTGAATCCCCCACTCTGCCCAGGACACTGAACTTGGACTCAAAGGAGATTATTTTGGAGCTTTAAGGTTTAATGTCTGCCCTGCTGGGTTTCAGAGTTGTTAAGGCTGTTTATTCTTTCTTCTGGCCTATTCCACCCTTTTGGAATGGGAATTTGTACTCAATGTCTGTTCCACCATTGTATCTTGGAAGGAGATAAATTAGTTTTTGATTTTTACAAGTTCACAACTGGAAGTTTTGCCTTCAGTCTCAGATGAGACTGCACGTTGAAGTTGGTGCTGGAACAACCTAAGACTTTTGAGGCTATTGGGATGGAATGACCCAACTATGTGTTATGTATTTGAGTGGGACATGAGTTCTGGGGGACAAGGGGTGGAACAATAGACTTTGGATATGTTGCCCCTCTAAAGTCTATGTTGAAATCTGATCTCCAGTGTGGCAGTGTTGGAAGCTGTTTGGGTCATGGGGAGGAGATCCCTCATAAATAGATCCATGCCCTCAGGGTGAGTGAGTTCTTGCTCTATTAGTTCCTGCAAGAGATGGTTGTTTAAAGGACCCTGGCACCTCTCCTCCCCCTCTCTCTTGCTTCTCACCAGGTGATCTGTTTACACCTGCTGCATGCTCTGCCACTTCCCACCATGAGTAGAAGCAGCCTGAGGTTCATACCAGATGCAGCTGTCCTAGAATCGTTAGCAAAATAAACTTTTTAAAAATATAAACTACCCAGTCTCAGATGTGCTGTTATAGCAACACAAAAACAAACTAATACACTTGCCTTACATGATCTCTCCTGTGGTTCCACTAGAATCACAGTAAGTGTCAAAGTCCAATCAGGTGTCCACAGACCAAACATGATGTGGCCCTATCTCACCTGCCTGAAGCTGAGGCTTGATGAGCTCTCACAAGGCCCTCTTGCTGTCCCTGCAGAGACCCTGAGGACCCTGCTGCTGCACTGCCAGGAGGTGGAGGGTGAGGTACAGAGGTATGAGCTCGCAGCCCAGCCTGACTCTGCCCTGCCCCTTCATTCTGGCAGAGCATGAGAAGCCAAAGGGTGTCTTCCCCATGGGCCCCAACAGCTGGCAGTAGTGTTGAGGGTCACTCTCTTGCTCATGTGATAAAAGTTCATTTACTGCATTATCAATTAAGTTTCTTCAGTCAGTTTTAATTCTGTGATTTTATTCATTGCCACCCAGCTCATCACTGTCTATTCACTCATCTGCCTGTTCATTTAGGCATCCAGCCAACCACCTCTCTATTCATCCATTATCTTTCCATCCACCCAACTGCTTGTCTACCCATCTCTACATCTCTTGAATACTTATCTAGAAACACTTTTAATTCAAAGATACAAAAAGGTTGAAAGTTAACAGATGGAAAATGATATTCAATGAAAACAAGCATAAGACAGCTACACTGGCTGGCCATACTAACATGAGACAAAATAAATGTTAAGAAAAAAATGCTACTGAGGAGAAAAAGGGACATTTTATAATGAAAAGGGACAAGCCATGAGGATATCAGTTACAGACATACATGCACATAACAAAGAAGCCCAACATTAAATGAAAACAGGAAAAATTAAAAAAGAAGTCGACTGTTCTACATAAATATTTGGAGACCAACTGCAACCTTCAATAACGGATAGAACAGCTAGGCAGAAGACTGACAAGAACAACATCTGGATAACATTTTAAAACAACATGACTTAACAGATATCTATTAAGCTCACACCACCCAACAACAAAATACACATTCTGTTCAGTGCACATGGAACATTTTCCAGAAAAGACCATTTGCTAAGCCACAAAAGAGCAACAAATTTAAAGACTGAAATAATACAAAATATTTTCTCTGACCACAATACGTTTAAATTAAAAATCAGTAACTGAAGGATATTTGAGGAGTTCACAATTATGTAAAAAACAAGCAACATGCTCCCAAATAGCCAGTGAGTCATAGCAAAAGTCACAAGAAAAATTAGAAACACACTGAGATGAATGAAAAGTAAAACACAATATGCCAAAACTAAAAAAAGGACTTAGAAGAACACTGATAGCCGTAAACCTCTGTATATATGTACGTACATAGATTTTTTTAAAAAAGAAATATCTGAAATCAATGAGTTAACCTTTCAACTTAAAAACTAGTAAAAAGGGCAACCCACTTAGCTCAGTTGGTTAGAGATTTGGTGTTACAACACCAAGGTTAAAGGCTCAGATCCCCATACCAGCCAGCCATAAAAAAAACAAAAAAACACAACAAAAACCAAACTTAGAAAAAGAAGGAAACCTAATCCTCCATCAGGAGGAGGAGGAGAAGAAAATAAAGATTAAAGATTAGAGTGGAAAATGATAATGAAATGACAGTGCTGTGCTCTATGCCCACTGTTACCAGAGATTTGGGGACAGAAGAGTGGCAGGTGGAAAGGGACCTCCCTCTCCAGCAAGACCCCCTCTCTCATGAACCCCATTCCATTCCACTAGCTCCTATCTGTTTTTGGAGCTAGGTCTCCACAGGGGCTCTGGGGGTAGTAAGGGGATCACCAAGGACTACAGGAGGCTCCTTCAGTGGAAAGAGGTTCTGGGGACATTGATAGGTCTGCAGGCTCCATGGGTCCTGCAGCTCTCCTCCTGGGACTTCAAGCAGAGCCTGGGCTCTGAAGACCTCCCATGTGTTCTCCACCTTGTAATTCAGGTTCTCCAGGGCTGTGGGATATTTGCTGTGCTGTTGGCCAATATTTTCTTGCCTTCATGGAAAACATCAATGAAAGTCAATATTTAGGGCATTCTGCATTGAATGCTACTAGCCTGTTGACTCTGAGGTTTATGTGTTCATTAATTACTTTAATCTGGTTTCACCACCTTCTTATATCCATTCATTAAACCTTTACGAACCCATGGAAGAGAGTTGACTGTACCTCCAACTATGATCATGAATTTGTCCACTTCTGTAAGTTGACTAGTTTTCAATTTATATATGTTAAGTCTCAGTTGTAAAGTGCACAGACACTAAAAATATTACACCAACCTGACAGACAGAATGTTTTATCAGTATAGATTTTGCTCCATCTCTAGAAATACGTTTTGCATTACAGTCAACTCCCTGTGGAATATGTATACATACTTCGGCTTTGTTTTGGTTACTTTTTTTTTTATGTACAATACACAAAATGATTTCTCTTCAAATCAGTATTTATACTAATATTTGTGGTCTGCATCTCATGATCAGCATCTGGGGGATGTCCAAGGGGTATGACCATGGCCAATAAAGTTGTTCCCAATGGGCAGAGGTGGAGGTCACCCACCTCTTACCTATAGAAACTTGACCTCTTACCCACAGAAACTTGAGATAGTGTGTACTGTTTCAAATCATTAAGTTGGTGGCTATTCCTTATGCAATATTAGGAACCTAATGTTAGGCATAAATTTCCCCAAAGAGAGCAGCCCCAGATTGGCTATTTCAGTGACCCTTCACATTGTCATTCATGCTGGTTCTATAGTGTTCTGCCTGCCACCCTCAGGCCCCATAACCAAGGACCATATTATGCAACCAGGGGACATGTCTACAAATAGCAATGTCCTTCCATCAACAAACCATCTTTTCCAAGTCTCTTGTTTTTGGAGGAAACTTTCCCAGACATGTCACAAAATCCTCTAGTAAGACACTGGACAGAACTGTGTCACATGCTCAGCCCAAAAGGACCACTCGAGAAAAGAATAGTCTCAGCTAATTATACAATGCTTAGGAAAAATAAATCCCTGAATAACTCGGTATAGAGGAGGGTAACAAAACCAACCCGAAACTCTGTCCCAAGTTGAAGATGACCTTTTGCTATCCAGTCTGTTGGAGCCTCCTACCAATTTATTATGCAGTAATTTTATAAAGTATGATGATACCTACTGCCACCACAGCTGCAGAGTATATATGGAAGTACTAGAAAAAGCTTATGGAGAGATTCATGTTATCTTTTAATCTTATTCTTCCACAAACTTTCTGAAATACTCTCACATTGTTTACCAGGTGCCAGGTAATACCAAAAACACTTTGCTTACTTAATTTACTCTTCACAATGACCATTTGACGCAGGTTCTATTCCTACTCTCTTTTTGAATAAGAAGAAACAGAAGCACAGAGTGGCTACTAAAATTGGAAGTCATACACAGAGGAGCCAGGAATTATCCTGTTGCCCCATAAGTCACAAGACACGCACTCAATCACTGCAAACAGAAACATAAGAGATTTCTCAGTTACACAGTACTTGGTACATACTCATCTATGATGCAGTCACATTTAAAGATATGAGAAATAGGAACGGAGGAGAAATCTTTCTTCCAGACACTGCTTTCCACTGAACAGAATACAATGAGTACTGTTGTACACAGATTTTTAGATTAATTCAGACTTAAGCCGTTAACAATTATGTGCCTGAGTTGTGCACTTGTATGGCAACGTTTTTATTCAGCTCACTGGTTCTGTGTTGGCTTCAAACTTAATCATCTTTTTTACTTTAAAAGGTTTAATAATAATGGTCACACACTAAGAGAGTAAAGAAAAGTGTGTAATATGTAACGCTTTAGACTTAATATATTTAATGACATGAAAAAACCTAGAGTGTCATTTAGTGTGAGAAATCCTATTGAAAGTCACTCTATTATGCTACATGTACATGTTCCCTACCAACAGCTTTGCTGGGTTCCATTAAGTAACATTTCTCTTAACATAACATCCTCATATGCATAAATGCTAAACATTTGAGGGCACTGTTCTGTGCAGTGTAGGCTGTTCAGCAGGATACTTGGCCTCTACTCAGAAGATGCCAGTATTAGTTCTTATACAATTAAGTATGTTACTTTTCTTTCTTTTTTTTTTTTTAAGAGGCTAGCTGGTATATGAATTGAACCATGGACGTTGATGTTATCAGCACCACACTCTAACCAACTGAACTGACCACATTCAAATGTTTTTAAAAATACTTTTAAAAACATATTTAACATTTCTATTTAAAAATTTACATCCCTATTACATAAATGATAATTTCCTCTAATTTAAATTTGCTAATACATAATTCAAAATGTTCTTAAAATGTTTCAGACACATTAAAAATTTTATAAAATTTTACTTTATTTTTACCACCAAAGGACATGTGCCTGATAAAATGCTTGATAAAATTTTCCCTATTTATTGCATTGTTTTTCCCCATAATTTTAGTTTTTCATAAACAGACTTGAAAATAGAAAGTGATAATACAAATTTCTTTCCTGTGTGAATCTTCTGATATATAAGGACAGGCAACTTTGCTCAGAGAGTTCATAAATTTAATTAGCTACAATGGTCTGTATGGGTCATAAAGCAAACAAAGAAAGCACACATCCAGTGGCTCAACAAAGCAAGTATTATTTCTCTCTCATGATAAAATAAAAATGGAGATTTGTGGATAGAGGTCGGAAAATCTCTGTGCTAATCAATTTCTTCTGTCTTAAATCATGCTGGCCTTCTCCCACCTTCTCTCTTGGTTGCAAAGGCCACCTTGAGGGTCTTCTGCACTTGAGTCCCAGAGGACATGTTAAATCAGGGAGCAATGCATGGACACTGTCTTGTTGCCAGGCCTAGAAGTAATCGTCAGCACCTGTGTCCATTTGCCAAGAACAGAACTCAGTTACATGGTCCCACACACTACAATAGAAGGCTGAGAATGCAGGCTACATGTTTAATTTAAAGAAATTCTTATTACAATATACATAGGCAGTATCTGTCAAAAAATAAATTTCTCCCCTGTATGAGTTCTCTGATGACTGCTGCAATACAAATACAAATTCTTTTTTTTTTTTTTTGTCTTTTTCGTGACTGGCACTCAGCCAGTGAGTGCACCGGCCATTCCTATATAGGATCCGAACCTGCAGCGGGAGCGTCACTGTGCTCCCAGCGCTGCACTCTCCCGAGTTCGCCACGGGTTCGGCCCTGCAATACAAATTCTGACATTCATTACAATCCGCTTTCCACATCTGCGGGTTCCACATCCACTGGTTCATTAAACTGTAAATTGAAACTATTTGAAAGAGAAGCAGTAAAAGCAAATAATGCAACAATACACACAAAAGCAACTACTTACATAGTACTTACATTGTATTCAGTAGTATAAGTAAACAAACACAATGTAAAATATACATCAGAATGTGCATGGGTAATATGCAAATACTACACCACTTTATATAAGAGACTTCAGCATCCACCAATTTTTGTATCCTTGTGCAGTCCTTGAAAAAATCCCATGTGGAAATCTTGGGACAACTGTAAATTAATAGGGTTTATCCTATGTGAGTTCTCTGATGCACCTTGAGGTGTGACTTCAGGCAAAGGTATTTCAACACTCATTCCAATCATAGGGTTTTTTCCGTTGTGTATGGGTAATGAGAGCTCAATTCTGGCAAAACAACTTCCCACAGTTATTACATTAATATGATTTCTCATCTGTGTGAGTTCTCTGAAGTACACAGAGATGGGATTTATGGTAGAAAGTTTATCTTCATTCCTTTCATATGGCTTCTCACCTGTGTGAGTGCCTTGATAGCAGCTGAGGTGTGATAGAATCCCAAGAAAGCTTTTTCCACGTTCTTTACATTCATATGGCTCCTCACTTGTGTGAATTCTCTGAGTCCTGCTGAAGAATTACTTCTGTTAAAAGGTTTTTCCACATTTGTTAAATTCATAAGGTTCCTCACCTATGTGAGCTCTCTCATGTTCCACGAAGGCTGATTCTTGTAGAAAGATTTCCTACACTCATTGCATTTATAGGGTTTCTCACCTGTGTGAGTTCTCTCATGTACAGCAAAGTGTGAATTCTAGCAGAAAGATTTCCTACACTCTTCCATTCATAGGGTTTCTTGCCTGTGTGAGTTCTCTGACGTACATTGAGGTCTGACTTACCATGGAAAGTTTTTCTATATTCTTTACATTCATATGGTTTCTCAATACTCTGATGCATACTGAGGTATGATTTAAAGTAGAAAATTTTCCTACATTCTTTACATTGATATGGTTTCTCACCTGTGGGAACTGTGGAAAAACCTTTCACTGGAAGTCACTTTGTTGAGAAGTGACTTCCGGTGAAAGGATTTTCCATAATCATTATATCCACAGGGTTTTTCTCTTCTGTGAATTCTCTTATGCACAGTAAGTTCTGAGCTCTGAAAAAAAGTACTTCTCACATTCATTACACACATAGGACTTCTCCCTATATGTGTTCTGATGTGCAGTAAGGTATGATTTCTTAATGAAGAATTTCTTCCATTCACTAGATTTGTAGGGATTCTCTCCTGGTTGTATTTCCTGGTGTTTAGTGGGTTTAGACTTTTTATAGGATGTTTTCCCGTATAAATCACATTGAAAAGTATTCCTTACCTCTGTTATTTCTTGAGCAATGACAGCTGATTTATCACAGGCTTTCCCATATTCATTATAATTACAGGTCTCTTCCATATGAACCATCCTATTTGTGTTGGAGGCTTCCTCTTGCCCACTATATTCAAAAGGCTGCTGTCCAGTTTGAATCTTGGGATGATGACTTAGGCACTCATGATTTCTGTGAGATTTCCCAGTTATAATGTGGTCATCAGGTTTCTCTTCCAGCATGCATCTCATCAGGCTCTCCAGAAAGAAGTGTGTTCTAACAATCATTAAGCTCCCCATGCCTCATTTCTAAATAGTTTCATCTCTATATAGTCAAATTTGAAATATAGTTAGAGCTCAAATCAAGTGTGTTTTCCTAACTGAACTCTCTCCTCAATGTATTGCTGTTGGTGATTACAACTTTCCACAAATGTCTACTGTGGCTTTCCTGGTACCTCTCAGTTAGGTCATCGACTATCTGAACATCTGATGGGAGAAAAAAAATAACCATATCCATGATCCACAGTAAGCACATCTTATTGAATGCTCATGTAAGGGAAAAGAAGGGAGAGGTCAAGGTTTCTTCTAATACTAATGGCATCAAAATTTATGAAAATCAATAACGGGTATTGGCTTTATGACTAGGTTTTCTTCACATTGACTTAATGCAATAAATGGTACTAATATATTTCCTAATGTTAAACCATGTTTTCCTTAGCTTCTCTATTCATATTCTTTCATCTTTAATTCATGTATATTTGGTAAAAAGTTTTATCTACTGCCTAGTCCTAGTTTTCAACAAGTGCTTATCACCTGATGTTTGTTTACCTTGTTATTTTTCTCTATTTTATTCTAGAACCATAAATGTCTCATGCTGCCCTTTTCCTCATTTTTGTGCTTTGAGATGGCAAGGTTTGCATGGATCAGCTACTTTCAGGTGCAGGAGCAAGCAAAGTTTCTAGCACATATGCAGGAATGTGGCTGAGGTTAATGACTTCGTACCTGTGTTTCCATAGTTCTCACTCTTCCCTGAAGAATGGGTACAGGCATCTAGAAGTTTTTCAAAAAATAAGATCTCCTTTTCCCGACACTAGATAAAGAACGCCTTCTCAAAAACCTTCATTTAACTGACTTTCTTTACTTCTCAAACCATTATGTTAGGGAGCTCCAGACCACAACCTTGTGCACCCTCTCCTTGCTGGTCTAAGACATTTTGTTCTGCAATCCAGGCTGTGCCCACCAACTTTGCAAAATGTTTTTGGCGCCTTCTAAATTAAACTTGCATTCTCCCCCAGATTTTTGGCACACACACCCTGTGCTTGACAATTCACTGCTTCTGAAGGCTTTTGTCTTGTGCATCGAAATTTCAACTGTCTTGAGTTTCATAGAAAATGGAATCTCCTGAGGAGAAGGAAATGCTGACTTCAAAAGCCACTGCCAAACAGAAATCTGAGCCCCTAAACATAAAACTCTTGGTTCACTTGCCTTGGGACCCAGAATCTCCAAGTTCTCCTCTAAAGTCCACCTCTTTCCAGGATTCAATCTTAGGTCTTCCTCAACTTCATAATTTCTGATGTGGTGGTACACTGGCTGAGTCCTGGACCTCTTTTCTCATTTTATCAACTTCTGAGGTGTCCTCCTGTACAACTTTAAATAACATCTTTAGGACACCAATTTCCAAATTTGCATCTCCAATAGTAATGCCACACTCAAATTGAGAATTTGCATTCATGTACATATTATAGGTCAAAATGTAAAAAGAGTTAGTTTGAACTGAAGCTGCACCAATGTAAACAATAAACTTCCTAAAATTTTCTTCTCTGGGGCCGAGCCTGTGGCGCACTCGGGAGGGTGCTGCGCTGGGAGCGCGGCGACGCTCCCAGCGGCCGCAGGTTCGGATCCTATATAGGAATGGCCGGTACACTCACTGGCTGAGTGCCGGTCACGAAAAAGAAAAAAATAAATAAATAAAAAAAAATAAATTAAAAAAAAAAAAAAAAAAAAAAAAAAATTTTCTTCTCTGAACGTCCTTCCTAAATTCTCACATTCCAATTTTTTCTCTCTCTAGTAAAACAGTCCTTGCAATTTTTATTCAACTACTTAACATATACCATTTTCTTGTTTCTGTCTCATCAGAAGGTAAATTCCATAAAAGGAGGACATTATTTAGATTATTGCTGTCATAAATACAACTACAAAATTACCAGTGCTTAAAATCTGTTTGGTGAAGATCGTTGAAAGAATAAATAAATGTATGAATAAACATCATGCTGTAGTATGAATGACCCCATAAAACTCATATTGATGCTTAACCCCATCGTAACTGTGTTAAGAGGCTTGGAAATCTGGCTATGGTATTTGAAAAGTGGAAGTTTTTGGAGGTGAGTGGATAGCAAAGACAATGCCCTTATGAATGAATAAATCCATTCATGGATTTCTGGGTTAATGGCTTAATAAGATATCAGTAAGTAGACAGACGGTTTTATAAAGGCAAAGAGAAAGCATGTTGCCTTGCTTTTGCCGCTCTAATCATGTGATACCCTGAACCACTGTGGGACTTTGCCAAGACTCCCCACCAGGCAGAAGGCCTTGAAAGATGCAACCCCTTCACTGTGGACTTCTCACAGCCTCCAGAACCAAAATAAATATACTTTGTTTCTTCATGAAATACCTAGTTTGGGGCATTGCTAAGAACAACAGAAAACTGACATGGGCAAGACACTGGAGGAAAAGGGGGCAAATCAAAATTGTGAGAAAGTGAATAACAAAGAAAAATATTTAAGAAGAGAAAGGCAGAGAAAGATTTGGGATAAACAAAAAAATTCAGATGAGAGCTCCATTTAAGACGGCAGACTATAGGTGCCCAGCACACAATCCCCCCACAGAAGGGGCCCAGAGGAAGGTGAGGACAGCTGGGATCAGCACAGGAGGAATTCCATCTCCCTTGTGATAAGAAGAGTCTACTCAGCCATGTGCACTTCCAGGTAAACCCCTATTTTTCCTGCTCCCGCTCACCTTATTCCTGCTGAGGTAACCAGCACCATTGTCTGGCACCAGGGCTGGGGTCCATCTTCCCCTGTGGAAGTTCTTCCTGCTCCTCATAGTGGCCACTGGTGCACCCTGCTGCATGACATACCCATGCAATCTGTAGCCATGGCCCCAACCTCTGGAGCTGCACATGGACATACCGAGCCCTAGCCAGTAAACAGCCCCTGGACCCAGATACTAGAGTACCGCACTGCTTGGTCACAGCTTCTAGAGCCCGATTCCTGAAGGCTTCTACTGTGAGAGCCTTGAGTTGCTCAGTAGTAGCCCCTGGAGCTCCATACCATATGTCTTCCACCATGGGAGCTTTGAGGTACTCAGCTGCAGCTCCCTAAGCCCCATCACTTGTGGTTTCCACTGAATGAGCCTGGAGCTCCAGGCAGCAACCCCAACAGCCCCACTCCTTTCAGCTTCCACAGCAGGAGCCTTGAACCACTTGGAAGTAATTCCCAGAACCCCACCCCTTGTGGCTTCCAACAAGGGAGAATTGAGCCACAGGCAGCAGTCCCCAGAGCCCTTTTTCTTCCAGGTTGCCCACTGGGAGACTTGACCCACAGAACAGTATCCTCTGTAGACCTGCCACTTGTGGCTGCTGCTATAGGAGCCTTGAGCCACCTGGTCGCACCCTCCAGAGCCCCACCTCATGTGATCTCACCACAGGAGCCTTGGGCCACAGGCAGCAGCCTCTGTAGCCCTGTCCTGCATGGCATTTGCCCAGACTCAGACTCTTTAGTCCTGCCTCCTCATTCAGTTACATTACAGAAACCCTGCACCACTGGAGACCACAGCCTCTGGAGCCCCACCCTTCATAGCTCCAAGACCAGAGCATAGCACTGCCAGGCCACAGCCCCAGGAGCACCATTCCACATGGTCCCAGTTGCCCTCAGCCACATCACACCCATCAGTGCCACCAGTCTAATAAGTCTACCTGGAACAACTGAGTCTACCTGAAATTACTGAAACTACAGAGTCTACCTGGAAACCAAACTAAAACATCCCACACAACAGGCAACAAAAAAACAAATCTGCAAGAAGGACTCTCTCCTCAAAAGCACACAAGCAACTGAAGATACAACTGCTGCAACAGATGATCACAAATCAATCTAGAGATATGACACACCCAAAAGAATACAATAACTCAAATACCAGTTCTAAACCACGAGAAACCCTTGAAATGTGAGAAAAAGAATTTTGATAAAGAATCTTAAGGAAACTCTATGAGATACAAGAAGAGGAACATAGTAGACTCAATGAAATGAAAAGGGAAAAAAAAGCAATCAAATACATGAAGGAAGAAATCTTCAAAGAGATTAATACCCTAAAAAAGGATGTAGCAGAATTCATGGAACTGAAGAACTCATTCAATGAAATAAAACCCACATTTGAGAGCTTAAGCAGCAGGCTAGAACAAGTAGAAGAAAGAATTTCTGATTTCAAAGACAGTGTTTCCTAAGTAAGCCAAGCAGACCAAAAAGGGGGAAAAAAAGAATTTTTATAAAATGAAGAAAATCTTTGAGAGCTATCAGACAATCTTAAGGGTACAAAGACCCAAATCATGGGTGTTCCAGAAAGGGAGGAAAAAGAAAAAGGTATTGAAAACCTATTCAATGAAGTAATAGCAGAAGACTCCCCAGATATTGGTAGAGAACCAGTTTCAACAGGCTCAAAAATCCCCAAACAGATTTAAACCAAGAAGGTCCTCTCTGAAACGCGCTGTAGTCAAACTAGCAAAAGTCAAAGACAAAGAGAATCCTGAAAACAGGAAAAGAAAAATGTCAAGTAACCTATAAGGGAGTCCCCATCAGACTAACATCAGACTTCTCAGCAGAAACCCTACAGGTTAGAAGAGAAAAGGATAAAATATTTAAAGTTCTAAAAGAAAAAGACTGCCAGCTAAGAATACTATACCCAGCAAGGCTATTCTTCACATATGAGAGTAATAGTGTGTTTCCCAGACAAACAAAAACTGTGGGAATTCAGCATCACATGTCCAGCCCTACAAGAAATCCTCAAGTGAATCCTGCACCTGCAACCCAAAAAACAATATTCAAAACCAAGAATACACAAGAAACAAGAAATTCCACCAGTAAAGCACATACACAAATGAGAAAGAGAAACTATATCACACTACCTCAAAAAAACAAAAAAAACTCTAAAGACAAACAACAATAGGGAAAGAAAGGAATGAAAGATATTTAAAACTACCACACGAAAATAACTAAATGACAGGAGTTAGACGATATCTTTCAATAGGAACCCTAAATGTAAATAGATCAAACTCCCCACTCAAAAGACACAGAGTGTCCAGACGGATTTAAAAGCTAGACTCAACTGTATGCTGCCCACAATATACCCATCTCATGTATAAAGACACAGACTAAAAGTGAAAGGATAGAAAAAGATATACCACATAAATGGAAACCAAAATAGAGCAGGAGTAGCTATTCTTACATCAGATAAAATAAGACTTTAAACCAAAACCTATCAAAAAAGAAAAAGAAAGCCAATATATAATGATAAAATTACCTATCCACCTAGAAGACATAACAAATATAAATAAATATGTTCTCAAGATTGGTACTGTCAGACATATAAAATAAACATTATTATACCTAAGGAGACAGACCTCAATATGATAATAGTTGGGGACCTGAATGCCACTATCTCAGCATTGGACAGATCCCCTAGGCAACAAATCAACACAAAAACACAGGATTTAAACTATACTTTAGACAAAATGGGCACTAGAGAATATACATTCTTCTCATCAGCACCTGGAACATTCTCCAAGATAGACTACATATTAAGTCACAAATCAAATGTCAACAAATTTTTGAAAAAACGGATATGACTTCAAGTATCTTCTCAGGCTACAATGGATTAATACTATAAATCAATAACAAGTGAAACTTTGGAAACCATAAAAATACATGGAAATTAAACATCATGTTCCTGAATGACTTATGGGTCATAAAATAAATCAAACAGGAAATCAAAACACTTTTTGAAACTAATGACAACAACGACACATCAAACAAAACATATGGGATACTGCAAAAGACATACTAAGTAAACTTTATTGCAATAGATGCTTAACATCAAAAGATTAGAAAGATTTCAGAAAAGGAACCTAATGCTACATACGAAGAACTGGAAAAATAAGAAAAACCAAATCCCAAAATTAGCAGACAGAAAGAAATAATTAATATCAGAGTAAAACCAAATAGAGACTAAAAATATGACACAAAGATCAATAGACAAAATGGTGGTTTTCTGAGAAGATAAACACAGTAGACAAATCATTAGCTAGGAAAACTAAGAAGAGAGAAGACCCAAACAAAAAAAGTTGGCAATGAAAAAGGAGACATGACCACTGATACCACAGAAATACAAAGAATCTTTAGAGATTACTACGAACAACTATACATGAACAAATTAGAAAACCTAGAGGAAATGGATAAACTTCTGGATACATACAAACTACCAAGACTGAGTCAAGAAGAAAAAAAAAAAAAAAAAAAAAAACCACGAAAAACAAGCAATGAAATTGAAGCAGTAACCAGAAATCTTCCAACAAACAAAAGTCCAGGATTGAATGGGTTCACTGCTGAATTTTATCAAACCTTTAAAAAGGAATTAATACCAATTCTTTTCAAACTATCCCAAAAAGTTAAAATGGAGGCCATTCTCCCAAACTCACTATGAGGCCAGCATCACTCTGATAACAAAACCACACAAAGATACAACAAAAAAGAAAACTGCAAGCCATTATCCTTGATAAACACAGACATAAAAATCTTCAACAAAATATTAGCGAACAGAATACTGCAATACATCAAAAGGTTATACATCATGATCAAGCGGGATTCATCCCAGGGATGCAAGGAGGGTTCAACATATGCAAATCAATAAATGAGATACACCACATCAACAAAATCAAGAACAAAAGCCATATGATCATATCAATAGATACAAAAAAATAATTTGACAAAATTCAACATCCCTTCATGATAAAGACTCAACAAATAAAGTATGGAAGGAAGGTATCTCAACAAAATAAAAGCCATATATGACATATCCACTGCCAATATCATCCTGAATGGGGAAAAGCTGAAAGCTTTCTCCTTTAAGAAAGGAACAAGACAACGATGCCTGTTCTCAGCACTCCTATTTAACCTTATATTGGGTGTACTTGCCAGAGAAATTACAAAGGAGCAAGAAATAAAGAGCATCCCAGGAGGAAAAGATGAAGTCCGATTGTCTCCGTTTGGAGATGACAAGATCCTATATATAGAAAACCTGCGAGACTGTATCGAAAAATTCTTAGAGCTGACAAAAAAAATTTAGTAATGTTGCAGGATACAAAATCAGTACACAAAAATCAAGTCTTTTTTACACTCCAACAACAAACTAGCAGAAAAAGAATTCAAGAAAGCAACACTATTTACAATAGTTACCAAAAAACCAAAATATCTATGAATCAATTTAAGCAAGGAGGTCAAAGAATGCTACAATGAGAACTACAAATCACTGATGAAAGGAATTAAAGAGGATACCAAAAGATGGAAAGACTCTCCCTGTTCATGGATTGGCAGAATCAATGTAGTGAAAATGTCCATACCACCCAAAGCTGTCTAAAGATTCCATGTGATCCGCATCAAAATACCAATGACATTCTTCGGAGAAATAGGATAAACAATCCACACATTCATATGGAACCACAAAAGACCACAATTATTCAAAGAAATCCTGAGAAAAATAAATAAATAAAGCTGGCGGCATTATCCTTCATGAGTATAAAATGTATTAAAAATATACAGTAACCAAAACAGCATGATACTCACATAAAAACAGATAATCAGACCAATGAAACAGAGCACCCCAAAATCCACCCACATATTTACAAACAACTGATCTTCAACAAGGGCACCAAGAACATACAATGGGTAAATTAATAGTGTTAGAAAAACTGGATATTCATATGTAGAAGAATAAAACTGGACCTGAAGCCCTTGCCATATACCAAAATCAACTCAAAGGGTTTAATCATATAAGACCTGAAACATTAAAACTTGAAGAAAACACAGGGGAAACTCTCCAGGATAAGTCTTTATGAATAAGACCCCAAAAGTACAGGCAACAAAAGAAAAAAAATAAACAAATGGGATTATATCAAACTAACAAGCTTCAACACAGCAAAGAAAATAATCAACACAGTGAACACACAACCTCAGTACGCAAGAAAGGAAGAAAATATCTGCAAACTATGCATCCGACAAGGGACTAATATCCAGAATATACAAGGAACTCAAAGATCTTTAGAGTAAAATAATAATAATAATAGTAATCCAATTAAAAAATGGGCAAAGTAACTGAATGACATCTCTCAAAGGAGGACATACAAATAGCCAACAGGTACATGAAAAAATGCTCAACATCACTAATCATCATGGAAATACAAATCAAAACCACACTGAGATATCATCTCACCCCAATTAGACTGGCTAATATACGAAAGACAGAATAACAAATACTGGCAAGGATGCAGAGAAAGGGAAATCTCTTGGCACTGTTGTTGAGCCTTTAAACCAGCACATTATGGAGAAAAGGATGGCAGTTACTTAAACAACTACAGACAGAACTACCATATGATCTAGCCATCCCACTACTGGATATATATCCAAAGGAATGATGTATTAATGTGTTTCTGCTGCTTATGGTAAAATACACAGAACTGGGTATTTTGTAAAGAAAATGAAATTTACTGCTTACAGTTTCTGAGGGGAGGAAGTCCGAAGTCCAGGGAATACATCTGGTGAAGGCTTTCTTTGGTGGTGACTTCGGTGACAGCAGAGTATCACACTGCAAAAATGGTGGAGCAGAGACAGTGAGAGAGAGAGACAAACTCTCCCCTCTGTTCTTTTAAAGCCCTCTGAACCATGACCCTCACCACCACTTAATCCATTCACTATGGCAGGGTCCTACAATCTAATCACCTTTTCATGGCTCCACCTCTCAATTGCCATATTAGGATTTCCCACCCTCCTAAAGTCACAGTAGGGGCAAGTTTCTAATACATAAAACTTGGGGGACACAATTCAAGCTTCAGTGAGCTTCAATCCACTACAAATGGAAATCATCATGTCAAAGTGATACCTGCAATCCCATTTTTACTGCAGCTCTATTTACAATAGCCAGGCTACAGAACCAACCTAAATCTCCATCAATGAGTGACTGGATAAGGAAAATGTGGCATGTATACACAATAGAATACTACTCAGCCACAATAAAAAAAGAAATTATGCCTTTTGAAGCAACATGGATGGGCTTGGAGAAAATTGTGACACAACCTGAGTACAGAAAGCAAAATACCACATGTCCTCACTCATAAGTATTAGGTGAATTCATAAATAAACAAGTAAACAATAAGGAAAGAGAGAGAGAGAGAGAGAGAGAGAAACAGTGATCACAATATGTTGATTTTATAGAAGAAGAAAACAGAACTGTGGTTACTAGATGAGAAACAGGGAAGGGAGGAGAGAGGGAGGGGGGTTAATGAGAAATGAATGAGAAATTGGTTAATGGACACCGGGAATGGTTATGAATTGTAATGATGAAGAAGCTAATTATCTTGATCTGACCATTACACACTGTACACTACTACCAATAGTCAATTTTGCACCCCACAAATACGTATAATCACCTATGCTTCAATAAAAAAAAATGGAAAAAATACTTTTAAAATGTAAAAAAAAACTATAATGAAACAGAAGAATTAAGAATTTTGATCATAAATTAAAATTATCAGGTGACATTTTTATAAATTGATGTTTTAAATCAATGTGAAACAAAAAAACCCAGTGCACTGTAGGTTGCTGAACTCATGACCACTTCATAAAACTATAACGTTTGTTTCATAAAAACATGTCTGATGTATAGCTATTGTATGGCCCCTCATTTACACTGGTTTGATTATTGGTTATACTGACTTCTAAAGGTATATAACATGCTCTTGCAAACTTTTAAGTTTTCAGGATGACAGGATATTTAGAGATTAAACTAGTTTCTCTCCAATTCCTTTGATCTGTCTAACATCTAAGAACCTAATAGAAAAAAAGACTTGAATCTTGGACACCTTTGGGTTTCTAGACCTACAGACTTATGTGATTAACTGTGAGGGACGTGGGAGTGGAAAATAAAGTTAAGACTTCAAGGACAGACAACAGGACCCTTGCAGAAAAATCACAATGAGAAGGCAGGTGGCGCACTTGGCTGCACATACTCAGAAAGAGCCTGGATATGTGGAGGGGCCAGGAAAGCTGTCCCAGATGTGATCTGACTCTCTGGAAGCACCTCTGTGAGAGACTGAGGTGGATATAACCATGTAGCAATAGAGGTAGTAAGAAAACAGAAAAAAATTCCTATGGATTCCATGTGAGGTGTGAGAGAAAATAGAGTCAAATGTAAAGTATTATTTTTCCTGATTCATTACATAGAATGCATGTGTAAAACACAATCCAATAAGATGAAATAAAATGTGAAAACATTTAAAAACTATTTAGGAGAATAAAATGTGGGGGTATACATGTGATAGTCATCCTTGGAGATTGTATAATGCATGTGTTTTCTGCAAACAGACAAGCTGTGTTCAGATCTGGGATCTAGGGAAAAAATAGTAGAAACAGCAGAACATGACCAACAAATGCTGGGCTTTACTCTTCCCTGCCTCCCTGCGCATTATGCACTGACTGACCTTGTAGGCTCTGGTTGAGGGTTTCTTCTAATGTCCATGACTCTGCTCCCTGCTCCAACTTGCAGATCACCTCACATTTGGGAATGTAGCAGCCTGTTAATAAGAAACAACACAGAACTTTGTAAATCTACTAAGTCAGGTCCTTAGAAGACTGACAAGAGCTTGGCTTCAGAAGCTGTGCAATGAAGGGGCCAGTTAGAGACTGATGACGTTTACATTCTCCACTCACATTCCCCACAAAATGGAATCTTACCTAAATAGAATTCAACCCTATAAGTGGTTCCTATATTTATCAACAAAGAAGAAAGTGGTGCTCCTAGGACTTACTATGGAGTTTCACTCACACAACACCACCAGGCTGCTACAGGTCTCCAGCATCACATCCCTGCACAGGCTCCTCTTAGCATCATCCAGGTACTGCCACTCCTCCCAGGTGAAGTCCACAGCCAAATCCTCAAACGACACCAATCCCTGTAATGACATATTTCTCTTCAACTCAAATCATCAGCCCTGGATCACACGACAGGAATCTGGGAGGGGCAAACTTCTATGTGCATGTGTGTGTCATAGGTGTGTTACATAAGATGCAGCTTCTTTGTACTCTACATGGTAGGAGAAAGAAAAATCACAGAAGACACATTCTGCCTTTGTAATAATTTATTAATTACTAAAAACATGATTACAAAGTTTACCTTATAGGCCTAGAATCATTCTTGTTGCTAGTGATAAAAGTATGAATAAAGTCCTGCTCCTTTAAGGAGCTTACGATCTGTTATGAGGACATAAGTATAAACACATGCCTAAAATCTTATGTTACATGAACTAATTTAGACAAAAGTTCAATACAGACAGGGATAAGAAAGAAGGAGAAAATACTGCTCTGCTTTATATTCAGTTTGCTGTTCACTGAAATGACAAAAGATGTTTTAGCTCTTCCATGTGAACCATGAGTTCTCAAGAATATGAGGTAGTAGCAAGAGTTAAGTCACAACAGCACAAGGAACATACAATGCACTAATGGAACTACACACAACACCGTGTCTAGGTAAATGATGCTGTGCTGAGATGATAGACAAATGCAATATTGAAGAAAGTGATTATGGAGTGATTCTGCATTTAAATATTTGGCCCAATTTAAACAAGAAAACATTTTATTCACTAATTGTTGTGTTTTTTTTTAAATTACTTACAAATGAAAAGCACATACAAAGGTATCCCAAAATGTATTTCTTACATGCGAAAGCATTGTTTGTGTCCACCTGCCCAAGACCAGCTCCGCAGGATTCGTTGGACCTGAATAGGTGGTGTGGCTTCAGCGAGGAAAGAAAAGACACGGACCACGATGTCTAGTGCATCAGTGGACAACAACCATAAGAATCTTGCTTTATTTATATTTTTTTTACTTAACCTTTTACATGATGATTTACCTTTTAATTAAAACATTTCTTGTTTTGTTTCTATTGAAAAAGAAAGGTCAAAACGTTCCAAGGCACTCATGCTGTGACAAAAACATCTACTCATGCATCAACCATTCACCCCAAAGCCTGTGGCTTGTGGCCAGGAAACTATACAATAGCAGCATGCTTGGCTTTAAAGAGCGTCACACTTTTAGTTTAAACTATAATTCTTAACCTTTTTAATTTACAATTTAACCCTTTCTTAATCTTACACTTACTATACTTGATTTTAATAACATTGATTAGTTATGTTTGACAATTTAATATTGCTTATACTCTATATTGATCATTTTAATTTATAAACAAAATCACAATGTTTATACCTTTTATTTCCCTGCCAATAGACTCCAGGAACAGCACAGGTGACAAAGTGAAAAGTTAAATGATCCTACTCAAACTAACAAAAACACACTATATCATTCTTATTGTTACCAAGGAAAGAACATGTTCTTGGTAAATCAAGAGAAACTGTGCGAGTGGGGAGAAACAAAGAAATCTGTAACTGGTTGTGATCAAATAATTGTAAACACCACAGACTTGGACCCACCAACTCCCTGTTGGATGTGGATAGAAATCCAACACAATAACTTCATTCCACATGTACAAGAGCATGGGTCCATGCACACATCACTAACAAAAAAGATTAATAACAAAATTAAATTGATCAACCCATACCGGGAACATGCATCAAAAACACCTTTAGCAGTGACAATGCCCTTTAAATAAACCAGTTAATTTTGATGTATTTTAACATGTCCTTTGAGAAACTCCAGGGAATTTCCCAAAGCCATACTAAGCCAAAAGGTTAGGCTGTTTAATTCTGGGAAGCCTTGTCAAGGCAACCAAAGGTGAACAAACAAGAAATTCCATGGAGCCGTGCCACACACGGGACCCCCTTGTAGCCTGCAGGACAGCTCTCAACAGCCACTACAAGGTAATCCCTGACACTTTCCAAACCAAGGGTATAAATAATGAGTCACTGTAAGAACAGGTAAGTTATATTACTAGATTTGCATTTTAACATTTATCCACTAGAAGGAGAATGGGAAAAGGCAAGGGAGACTCAGAGGGGAAGAAAACAGGGTAAGAGATGACCACATACATCAGGACACAGAGCAGTAAACATAGAGAAGTGGGAAGTAATCTTATAAAAGGGAACAAATAACAAAAAACAAAAAAGCAGAAACAAACAGAATGTGGTAGAAATTTGTTCTGCAGAGGGTAAAAAGAAGAGTTTTAGTCCAAGGCTATGGCAGCTACTTAGGTACTGGCACTGTAAAGTGAAATTTGGAAAATAAGAGAAAAATATAATGAGCAGAAGTGACACAGACTCAGACACTTTACATTTGAAATCTCTGTGGAAATGTCCAAATAGCAATTGGATATATGATTCCAGGGTTCAGGAGATAGATCTGAAGCTAAAGATTTGGAAATCTGGAGATAAAGATTTGGAAAGTATCAGAATTTCAGTGGAACCCGAAGCTGCCATCAGAGTGAATGAACCTAAGAGATTGAAAGAAAACACACACACACGCGCACACACACAAATAATTCTTTGATTATCAAAGACATCATGAAGGGACTTTTAGAAATATATTTTAGGTTTCTATTTTTCCACACAAGAAGCTTGGAAGTCACCATTCCATCCGAACAACAACTAAAAAGTTGAATAGCCTGAAAAACCAACAACTCTTCTTAGATCTGTGAAAGGGAAGGACACAGGGCAAACCACTGTCCCCGATTAGAGAGGAAGACAGGAAAATATCCATAGTCACGGCTTACACGAGAAGACTTAGTAGTGGGAACCACCATGGGAACCAGTGCTGGATCAGGACAACCTGAATTGTGAGTGACACATTGCTGGAGGCTCAGTGCAAACTACTCAGAGTTAAAAACTCCAGGGGAACCCAGTCATAAATGGGCCACCAAAATACTGTGCAATTCACCTCCAAGAACTCCACCAAGTTTCTAAAGGAAATACTAAAGAAAATTCCCCTCCTGCTTCCACCTGTGAGAGGGGAAGAGGCAAACTCTCTTGAAATATGCCAGAGCACTCTGTTCTTCTTAATAAGGCTTCAAGAAAAACTACTTCACGAGAGCCTAACCTGTTGTACTATTATCAGAGCCTACTCAACCTGGGTAAAGGGAAATAACTAACTCCAGCCCTCTCTAGCCTTCTACATGGAAGAAGGGAAATATCCAATTCTGGCCCACTCCAGACGTCTTGTCCCATGTAAGGAAAAAGAAAAAAACAAATGGAAAAACACTTATAAAGTTGACAGACCAAAGACAGAGGCTCATGAAGAGAATGAGACAATGATAGAAGTATAAAACATTTCTGCTATGGTCTGAATGTATCCCCCCAAAATCGACAGTTTTAAACATTAACATAATTAACATTATTAAACATATTAAACATTGTGTCCCCCCAAAATTAACTTTATAAGTGTTGAAACTTATTTCCCAATGCACTGGATTTATGAGGTGGACCCTTTGGGAGGAGATTAAGCCATGAGGATAAAGTCCTCAGAGAGGAATCAGTGATCTGATGAAAAAGACCAAAGAAAGCCTCTTGGCCCCTTTCACCATGGAAGGACATAAAGCAGGTGCCATCCATGAGGAATGGGTCCTCACCACACTGAATCTACTACAGCCTAGATCATGAACTTGCCAGCCTCTAAAACTAGAAGCAATATGTTTCTGCTGATACATTGCCCACTCTAAGGTATACTGTTACAGCCTCCAAAACAATCTAATACAGCTTCCCCTTCTGCACACCTTATGAACACATTACTGAAGGTACATTACAGCACTTCCTTTTCCATAGCACATCATGTCTGGCTATTAAAAAAAATTACAAGGCATTCTAAAAAAAATTACAAGGCATTCTAAAGCACGAGAAGCATAACTTGAAGTGATGCATCAAAACAACACATGGATAAGATGTTGAAATCATCAGGGAATAATATGTTAAGAGCATAAATGGATAAAGTAGACAACATTCAGCAACAGATGTGCAATGTAAGCAGAGAGAAAAGGTCCTAATAAAGAACCAGAAAGAAATACTACAGATCAAAAACACTGTAATGGAAGTAAAAAATGTTTTTCATTGATTTATTAGTAGACTACACACAGCTGAGGAAAAAAAAAAAAAAAAAAAAAAACCCTGGGCTTGAAGACATGTCAAGAGAAACTTCAAAAACTGAAAAGCCAAAAGCAAACAACAACAATAAAACCCCTCAAAAAATAAAACAGACAAAAAAAAAAAAAAAGATAAAAAGAACAAAACATAATATTCAAAGACTATGGAACAACTATGAAAGATATAACATATAGTAATGAGAATAACAGAAGAAAGGGAGAAAAAAATATACTTGAAACAATAATGTCTGAGATCTTCCACAAATTAATGTCAGACACTAAACAAAAGATCCAGGGAGGAAAGATAACATCAAACAGGATAAATGCCAAAAATCCATACCCAGGAATATAATTTTCAAAATACAGAGAATCAAAAATAAAGAAAAAACTGAAACAAGCCAAAAGGGGGATAACGTCTTACCCAGAGAGTAACAGAAGAATTACATCCACCATCTCCTCAGAAAGCATGCAAGCAAGAAGAGAGTGGAGTCAAATATTCAGTGTTGGGAGAAGAAACCCATCAAACTAGATCTGGAAATAGAGTGGGATTTAACAAAACAACTCTAAATAATACATGGGCCCCCAAAAAAATCTCAAGAGAAATTTAAGAGAATTTTTAACTAAATAAAAATGAAAACCCAACTTATCAAAATTTGTGAAATACAAGAAAAGCAGTTCATTAAAAAAGTTTATGGCATTGAATTCATATATTTAAAAAGAAATATCTAAAATTAATAATGTAAGTGTCTACCATTGGAAACTAGAAATAAAAGGAGCAAACTAAATCAAAAGAAAACAGGATAAAATAATTAAGAATTAGAGCAGAAATAAACAATATTGAAAACAGGAAATCAACAGAGGAAACCAACAACAATAAAAAATCTGGTTTTCTAAAAAGATCAGTAAAATTTATAAGGCTATTGCCAGGCTAACTAAAAAGATAAGGACACAGTGCAGAAATTACTAACATTAGCAGTACGAGTCTATTACTACAGATCCTGTGGACATTAAAGAAATAATAACAACTATGAACACCTCTCTGTGCACACATTTGATAACACAGATGAAATGGATCAATTCCTCAAAAGAAACAATTTGTCCAAACACACACAAGAAATACACATTTGAATAGGCTTACATTATGAAAATTGAGTGAATAAATAATAACCTTCAAAAGAAAAAGCACTTGGCCCAGATGTTTTCACTGGTGAATTCAACCACATATTT
The DNA here is from genome assembly GCF_027409185.1 of Cynocephalus volans. NCBI lineage: Eukaryota > Metazoa > Chordata > Mammalia > Dermoptera > Cynocephalidae > Cynocephalus > Cynocephalus volans. The sequence goes on from NC_084463.1 coordinate 38,646,813, forward strand.
AAGGAAGACATTACACCAATTTCCTATAATATATTTTAGAGAACAGAAAATGACATACTTCTCAACTTATTCTATGAGGACAGCACTGCCACAATACCAAAACCAGACAAAGATATGACAGAAATAGAAAACTACAAACCATTATCTCTCTCATAAACATACATGCAAAAATCCTCAACAAAATATTAGCAAACCCAAGAATTATGCAACATAACAAAGTGGTATCTATTCCAAACACACAAGGCTGGTTAATATTTGGACATAAATTAACTTAATCCATCATATCACAACACTAAAAAGGAAATTATCACATGATCATAATAATAGATGCAGAAAAAGCATTTGAAAAAATATAGCATCCAACATGATAAAAAGAAAAAAACTTTAGTAAATGAGGAATAGAATCTTCTGCAATTAATAAGTAATTACAGCAAGACTGTAAGATGCAAAGTTAATATACAAATGTCAATCACTTGCCTATATACAGCAACAACCAAGTGGAATCTGAAATGAAAAACTAGCTACTTACATTAGCACCCAAACAATAAAACAGTTTTAAGCAATTTACCATCAAAGGAGTCATAAAACTAAGCTCTGTGACATACAAAAAAACAATGAAACAGCTGCAGGTGAAATGAGGAACCAGCCACTAATTGGCAGAGTAGCCTTGACACTTTTAGCGCACATATTTTCCCATCATTAGATTTAGCGGCACCAAGGACACCTGCCCTCAGAACAAGTACTTTTGCTGTGTTACAATTTTCATATCCACACCAGAGACTTTTTAGTCCTGTGAAAGTTTTCTGGTTTTTCCCAAGCTTAGCATTTCTATGTGTAATACCACAAAGTTAGGCTATTCCCTAAACTACAGGCTGTGGCCCTTCTAACACTAAGGACTGTGACCCTACTAGGCTAAAGGTTAAAGCCCTGTGAAATACATGTGTTTTATTAATGCTAGTACCCTCCACAATACATAAACAAAATGTGGTATATACATACAAAGGAATGTTATACAGCCTTAAACAGAAAGGAAATCTTTTCATATGCTACAAGATGGAAGTTTGAGGACACTATGAAAAGTGACATAAGCCACTCACAAAATGACAAATATTTTATGGGTCCACTGATATGAGTAAAATTTTTAGAAAAACAAAGTAGAATGGTGGTTGTCAGGAGGTAAAAGGAGGGGGAAATTGAGAGTCATCATTTAATGGGTACAGTTTCAGTTTTCCAGGATAAAAGGTTCCGAATATCAGATGCAAAACAGTATGAGTATACTTAACACCACATAAATGTTATGAAATGGTTAAGATGATAAATTTGATGTTATGTGTTTTTTACCAAAATTAAAATAAGTTATGTTTTAAAATTATTTTAAGGGCCAATAGATGAACCAAACTAAAATATTAACAAATATTTAATCAACTGAAAATAAGTTAGCGAAGGAAAAGCAGAGGATCAAAAAGCAGATGAGACATACAGAAAATAAGTAGCAAAATGATCGATCTAAATCAAATCTTATTATTAATTTGTTTAAATGAAATAGGACTAAACAGTTTCCATAAGGCAGACTGTCAGCGTTGATAGGAAAGTAAGATGCAAAAACACACTATCCACAGAGATACACTTTAAATACAAAGACACAGACTAAAAAAATGGAAAAAGATATGCTCCACAGACACTAATCAAAAAAGCTTAAGTGGAAATATTAAAAGTAGCCAAAGGAAACTTCAAGACAAAATATATCACCAGAAATAAAAAACACTTTCATAATAATAAAAGGATCATATGTAAGTATAACACAACAATTATAAATGTGGCTGTGCCTAAACACAGAGCCTCAAAGTAAAGTCTTGTGTTGCTTAACAACTGAAATATGTTCCAAGAAATGCATTAGGAGGCAATTTTGTCATAGTGTGCACATCACAGAGTGTACTTACACAAACCTGGATAATATAAATTACTACACACCTAAGCTGTATGTTATAGAGTACTGTTTTGATCACTGTCATATTTGTGGTCTGTTGTTGACTGAAACACCATTATGTGACACATGACTACCTGAAACAAAAAACAACAGAACTAAAGTGGGAAATTGACAAATTGACAATTATAAATAGAGAATTAATACTCCTCTCAGTAACAGATGGGACAACCAAATAAAATAGGAAATTTAGATTAGTTTCTAAATAAATGAATAAAAATAATCTCATATTTTATGTTATGATACCAAACTATGATTGTGAATTTAAAATGTTTGGTTAAGAAAAAACACAGATTCTGTATAACATTGGGGTTGGCAATAATTGATTCAATATGGTACCAAAGCTTAAACAACAAGAACAACAACAACAACAACAAAGATAAGTTGAACTGTATAAAATTAAAATATTTTCTGCATTAAATGACACTATCAACAGGGTAAAAAGGCAACCCGCTAAATCTGGGAGAATATTTGCAAAGCATGTATCTCATAAGAGATTAATATCTGGAAAAAAAAATGTATATATAAACCCTACAACTCAAAAACAGGAGTAAAAAATGGACAGAAAAAGATACACAAATTGCTGATAAACACATGGAAAGATAGTCAACATCACTAGTCCTTAGAGAAATGCATATCAAAAGGACAATAAAGTATCACATTACACCTATTACAATGGCCATCACAAAAAAACAACAAAAAACAGCAGGGTTGGCAAGGATGTGAAAACTGCAATCCTGAAGCATTACTGGTGAGAATATAAAGTGTGGAAGAAGTTATGGAGATTCCTGAAAAAAACTAAACATAGAATTATCATAGGATCCTTCAACTCCACTGCTAGGCATAACCCAAATTATGCGACAGCAAGAACTAAAACAAACATTGGTACATGTATGTTCATAGCAACATTATTCACAATGGCCAAAAGGTGGAAGCAACCCAAGTGTCCACTGAAGGAGGAATGGATGAACAAAATGTTCTCAATACAAAGAATAGAATATTATGGAGCTTTAAAAAGTAAAATTAATTTTCATTACAATATGGATGAATCTTGAAGATGTTATATTGCATGAAATAAGTGAGTCACAAGATGACAAACATTGTAAGATGCCACTTTACGTGAGGTTCCTAGAGTAGACAAATTCACAGAGATAGAAAGTGGAATAACGCTTGCCACGTCCCAGAGTTGAGGGGAATAGGAGTTTAGTGTTTGATGAGTAGAGAGTTTCATTTGGGGAAAATGAAAAATACCTGTCGATGGATGGTGGTGATGGTTGCAAATTAATGTGAACATACTTAATGCCACTGAACTGTAACCTTAAAAATGATTAAAGGGTCAAATTTTATGTTATGTATAATTCATCACAAAAAAAGTCTGTTTTTAGCCAACTATTAACCACAGCTTTAATGCATAATTGATGCATACATTTATATTACCCTACTAATTTTTAAGTGATTAGCTGAAATAATAGAATTAAATACAATCTTTAGAGTTAGAAAACATGAAAAGCCATTTTTGAGCTAGAAACCTATAATTTTGTCTAAGTACAAACTACTGCTAAAATTACTGAAGTACACAGCAAAAGGTACAAAAGATTAAAACATGTGCTATTTTTATTCTTTGCACGTGTTTCTCTTGACTCTTATTCAAAGGCATCCCAGTAACTCCTATGACTGTCACTTGTCAGTAGCACAGCTCAGGAGGCACAGAATCTCATCACTGAGCAAACATGTCCTTCAGGTTCTGCCAAGAGTGACATTTCTAATGTTAAAAAAAGAAAGTTACTGTATCCGTTTTTGAGTACCAAAAGTTCCTACCCTTCTATGGGCACTGCATGTAGCCATTAGAATAAATATTTAAAAACACAGAAACAAAGGTAGCAGGATGTGATGCCAGATGAGACAGCAACTGAGAGAGAGGGAGGAGACCAGGAATAATCCCCTGTCGGTGGTTTGGGTCAAGGCTAGTAGGTAGTAATACTGTATATGAGGGTGCTTCAAAAAGTTCCTCGAAAAATAGAACTAAAAGATAAGAGGAATCTTTCCGTGAAACTTTTGAAGTACCTTTCTTATACGGGAAGAATGGTGCATGTGTTTTCATTGTGGATCTGTTGAACTTGAGATGACGAGCAGCTCAGGTCACATGGTAACTTGGTGGCCCATAGTCAAGCGTTCAGTTTCTACTAAGGCCCAGTAGCAGGTCAAGAGCTGTTTCTCAAAAAGAAAGTTGTTATCTGCGGATGATGGCAGGGCCTTGATCCAAAATCCTAAGGGTCTCCGCTGTGATTCACCTGTAGGGGCCTGCCAAAGGCTCCGTACTGCATCCTTATCTGCCACTGCCACTTCAAGGACCATTGTGCCTGCTGGATCATATGGCCCAAGGGGCAGAGCAGCCTGCACAGCAGCCTGGACCTGTTGCAGAGCCTTCTCCTGCTCTGGGCCCCAATCAAAACTAGCAGCCTTTCGTGTCACTCGGTAGATGGGCCGGATAACACGCCCAAGTGAGGATGTGTTGTCCCCGCCAAAACTCATGTGGAAATTTGATCTTCAGTGTGGCAGTGTTTGAAACTGATTGAGTCATGGGGGCAGATCCCTCATGAATGGATTAATGCTCTTCCTGGGAGAAGGGAGATTAATGAGTGAGTTCTTGCTCAATTAGTTCCCGCAAGAGCACGTTGCTTAAAAAGACCCTAGCACCTTCTCTCTCTCACTGCCTCTCGCCATGTGATCTGCTTGTACCCGCCAGCTGCCTGCCACTTTCTGCCATGAATAGAAGCAGTCTGAGGCCCATGACAGATGCAGCTGTCCCAGAATCAGAAGCCTAATAAACCTCTCTTCTTTATAAATTGCCCAGTCTCAGGTAATTCTGTTATAGCAACACAAAACGGACTAATACACTAACGAAGAAGTATTTCCAGGAGATCACGGATAGTAATTTCAAATATGGCAGAAGATTCAAATAAAATAAAGCAAATAAGCAGTCTTTGGATTGGACACCGATTTAAGCTACTGGTGAACTTCTGAAGAACTGAACTAAGACTACATTGAGCTGGGTAAAGTGCAAATTAGCAATGAAAATACTCATCAGAAAGTATAACATTTGGATTGGCTGTGGTACAACCTGCATATACAGACCAGCTGAGAGAAATGTATGCACTTATTTAAGAAACTGTAAAAGGGCTGGCAAGTTAGCTCAGCTAGTTAGAGCTCAGTGTTATAACACCAAGGTCAAGGGTTCGAATCTCCCTATAGTCCTCCCCACCCCCCCAAAAAATCTGCAGTAGATTCTATCCTCCACACATTCTAGGTTTTATCCATGCAACAGGTGGGGACTTGCAAGGGCTGTTTGGGACCACAGTATTTTACTAATTCCAGAAAAACCTTATTAACTGATTTGTGCTTTAGCACTAGGTAACCATTACCACTGCAGAACCCTGTTAATTTCCAGGTCAGTAGTAAAAAACTGTCCATTACATCAATGGACAGTTGATGTGACCAATAAAGACTTTGCTTCAGACTTCATATCCTATGAGAATTTAGCATGTTCTGTCTTAGTCCATTTCATGTTGTTATAACAGAATACCTGAGACTGTGTAATATATAAAGAACACAGGTTATTTGGCTTATGATTCTGGGACAGCTGCATCTGGTACGGTCCTCAGGCTGCTTCTACTCATGGCAGAAAGTGGCAGGCAGCCAGCAGGTACAAGCAGATCACATGGTGAGAGGAAGTGAGAGAGAGAGAGAGGAGGTGCCAGGGTCTTTTAAACAACCAGCTCTCATGGGAAGTAATAGAGCGAGATCTCACTCAGGCCCCCCTCCACCAGGAAGAGCAGTAATACTTTCTTGAAGGATCAGCCCCAATGACTCAAACAGCTCCCAACACTGCCACATTGGGGATCAGATTTCCACATGAGTTTTGGTGGGGAAAACACGTCCAAACTCTATCATTCTCTTCTTAGGGTCAATTCCAATCATGTAATAAATGTGTCTTTTTGCTATGGTATCAGAAAGACAAGAGACCAATTTGCATTCAACTTAGATGGCAATAAGGCCTTGTAACCTGCCTTTATCAACATGTCAACTTTATCCTGCTTATGTGTATTTCTCTGATGCTGAATTTTGTTTACATTTCTCCATTTTTAATTAAACTCCTATAAAGCTCCTAAAATAAAATGTAAAACAAGCTAAGGAATAAATAAACAAACAACTTACCAGAGATGTACGCATTTTCTTTGCTCTTGAAAACACATAGAGGACTCTAGAATTATACCTGGTAGAGAAGGTGAATGGAGGCAGTCATGAGAGAAATGGTGACACTTGCTCCTAGAGTCTGCTGTGCAAAGTGCTCTACACAAAAGCTGGAAAAAACAAAACGAAATAAGGTTGGCTGTGGGGCAAGAGTCTCTTACACACGAGCGAGGGCAGGAAAGACCTCATCAAAAGAGCATCCACAATTCTATTCATTGGTAGAGATTAAACACGATTTATCCTTAGGTTAGTGAAAATATTGACTTGCTAGTGATTTAGTAACAATTAATGTTACTGTGAAGAAATAATTTAAAAATTTTAAGGATGGTTGAACAAATTACACTACATCAAAAAAAGGCACATTATGCCCTCATTAAAATTGACTTTATAGAGAAATACTTGGGTGGTATTAACTATGTTCCTATTAATACATATGTACTATATAGGACTCTAACAATAGTATAGCCACTAGAACACCTCTTGCTTTTATAGACCTAAACTTCATGGAAAAAAAGCATCTGCAAACTAACATTTTTGGCCAATGATTTATAGGAAAAAAGTGCACATAATGTATATTAATTGCAGCACACTTTTCCAGTAATGGTTCCCAATGACACGTCACCTTGTATCCACACCTTCATGTAGTTCCCTCCTACAATGACCCCGAGCTTTGCCATTTCACTTGTTTTAGTCAATGGGACACGAGTAAAAGGGATATGATCATAGTTCTGAAAAGTAGTTGCACAACAAAGTTTGCCTTCTTGGAATACTGTCATTTGGGGAAGAAGCCCGAGGGCATGCCTGTTGGAAACACATGCCCTATGCAAGAGCCAGCACAAACCACCAGACACGTGAGTGAAGTCTTCCTAAGGAACCAGCCTCAGTCAAGGAACCCGAAGCCTAATGCCTCACTTGTGCTCCCATGTGACACCAGCATAGATACTGCCCAGCTCAGCCCAGCCAAAAATGCTGACTCACAGAATCACAAAGAGATAAAATGGTTGTTTTTCAAACCAGTAAGTTTTTGTTGATTTGCTCTGCATCAAACTCTGTTACCTGTAATCCCCCAGAACTCAATGTATTTAACGTATTGACGAGTAGACAAGAACTAAGAATTACAATCAACAGAACTTCACAATCATATGTAGAAATTTTCATAAACATGATAAATGTCAACCAGATGGACCTTGGCCAGGTTGCTGGCACTAATAAGGCCACGTGACCATCCTTTCTACGGCCGCCACCCTCCGCATAGGGTCCCCACCATCCCTCTACTCCCCCAACCGTCCCTTCTAGGCCCCACCGTCCCCCAGTTCCCTACCTTGCTCCTTCTGTCCCTTTCCCGGTGCAGGCCTCATCCCACCTCCTTCCCCCAGCCCTTGGGACTTTGGGGAGAGGACAGCTCATCACCTCTTCGTCCGGGCGGACCACGCCGAGGCACAGGCGGAAGCGCTTGGGCACAGGACCAGGCCCAGGCGAGCGCCGCCGCCCACCTGAGGAGCTGCAGGAGGCTGCAGGACGGCGAGAAACGGCCGTTTACAGTGGAGAACCGTTTACGCGGAGAACCGTACTCAGCAGATGCGGCCCTGAGCCTGCGCGAAGCCGTGTGAGCGCTCGCGCGCCTGCGCGGGCTGAGGGTACCGGACGCGCGTGCGTGGAGGCTCGGCGAGCCGAGGCTTGGATCCGGCGGGAACAGCGCACTTGGGCACCGTGTCAGTACCTGTTCTGTGCTGTTGCTGCTGCGGCCTGAAACGATTCGCAGGGCTGGGGCATCCGGCCAGGCCTCGAGCCTTCAATGGAACCTGCACTTCCTGGCTCTCTGCCTGGCCCGGATGGACCGTGAGAAGAGCTGTTACCTTGGTTGACTGGAGATAACAGCTTTTGCCAATGGAGCTGCGGTAATAGGCCTCAGTCTGGTAGGTTTCCATTTTATTTCACTCCTATGTCAAAGATATATTGTATTTGATTACTTGTTTGTACTTTCAAAAAAACCCAACAAAACCACATATACTAAATATGTCCAAGAGTATTAAAATTCTAAAATATAACACAGCACATGTAATAAAACAGAAAATTTTTAAAAGATACAAGAACGAAAAAATAGCTTTTATTTTACCTTATACCAATTGATAACAGTATCTACAATATATAATACTGCACAGGTACTGATAGATAAACAGTTACATTAAGGATACAAGTGCATGAACATTTACATAGAACTGCTGCTCCAGGACTTGTTGTATTATGTGTCAGGTATTTTAGCAAACAGGACAAACGGAAAGAAACTCAGCTACTTTAATTCATGACAATAAGGTTTCAAGAAAAACATATATGAGGACACTTTTAAAAGTTCATGAAAATATTTGTATTATCTTTTAATTCCATTTTTGATAAATTTTTGAAGTAATCTCATGTAATTTCATAGAATACTTAATACATAAAGCCCAAGTAAATCAATATACTAAGTAACAAAAGAAAAGTTGGTGATAAAAATACTAGATTAAAAGAGTATTTAAAAACTTTAGCAATTGGACTTAGGAAATAGAAGATGTGTGCATACTGGGAATTTTAAGATAAGACCCTGATGTTCTGTTTCACAATTACTACTACATTCCAAAAAAATAATTCCAGTTGCCACAGGGTCTTCTCTGATAGTATAAACCATTGTTTCAAAGTTCTAAAGAAACAAGATGGTAATTCACATAAAAGGGTGTTAAAATGATATTCTTCTCAATCCAAGTAAAATTTAAAAAACAAAAAACAAACAACAAAAATCTACTGCTGACCCTTGAACAACATGGGCATGAACTGTGCAGGTCCACTTAAAAGTGGATTTTTTTTTTCAATAAATATATTGGAAAACTTTGGTTAGGTAAGTCATGAATGCAAAACTGTTAAGTAGCCTACCTAACAATAGGCTATTAGAATGCTATTAGTAGTTAAGTAGTTTTGTGGAAGTCAAAAGTTATACATGGATTTTAGACAGCATGGACATCTGCATCCCTAGCACCTGCATTGCTCAAGGGTCAGCTGTCACCTACTCTCCCCTAGCTTGCAGAATAAGGGTGGGCAAAAGCTCTTTGTCTTCCCTGGGGTTTTTCTTCCTTGCAGAATCGAGGGGGGGTGTACTAGATAGATTTTAAGATATTTTTCAACTAAAGGAATCTAAATCAGCTGAGATCCCATCTTTGAGTAGACATTTAGGTTGGCAAAATGATGGATTAAATAACAGTGGTTGAACTCTTTCTTGCCTTTTCATATTATCACTCAGAACTATTCTGCACTATAGCCCAGGAAAATCTTTGACCAGTTGTATGGAAAATTGTAAAATAAATGGTCAGGATCCCTGAGATGTTTGGAATCTTGCTGAGCATGAATTAGCTCATTTGATGTAAATATATGCATGTACACCCAGGTGTCCCGTGGTTATTGTTTAATGTAAAAATCTGCTTGTATGCCCAGGTATCCCTTGGTTATTTAATGTAAATATGCACACGTTTGCCCAGGTGTTCCTTGGTTATTGTCTGATGTAATCTTGCATGTGTGCCCAGGTGTTCTTTGGTTATCTGACCTGCAAAGTATAAAGGACACATGGCTGTGATTCACAGTACCCTTGGGACATCCTAGGAGTCCACTAGGGTGGCTGCTGCTAGCGACCTGAGCTTGCATCTGAATAAAGCCTATTAATTTTTACCCATGGCTCCCAGGATATTTTTCCTATTACCTAGCTCGTGGCCTGCATGTGAGGGGTTTGTGACCCAGTCTGAGCACAATGGGTTCGAAGGGTCTGTGAGCCCAACACCAGTTCTGTTAAAGCATGCACAAATGAGGCATCTGACAATACAATTTTTGATAAATGTAAAAAGTCAGTAAAAAGTGTGGGTGATGAAACATTGCATCACCATATTACAACCAACAGTCAGGACTTCCTGCCTCTGAATTTTAGGAGCTACCAATCTGGTTGAAAATTGCTGAGGGAGATACACATTCAAACCATTCAATAGAATTCTAATGAGTGCAGGCCTATCGGTCCATTTTCTGAACTCCTCCAGAAGACAACTTTAATGAAACTGGTTCTAACAGAAAGGATGCAAGAGAGTTAAGGGCAGGTAGAATTTTTTTCTTTACAGAATGGAAAAATGATCCAAAGTGTGTGATGGCCTCTCATTGTTTTGTCCCCCAAAGAAAATACAATTATCACTTCTTCTGTAGTCTAACGCACTGGCTTCATTTCAAAATGAACGGAGGCACCCGTGTTCTCCTGAGTGCTCTCCTGACTTTGCCCACCCTGCTAGCATATATGCCCAGCTGTGTCCTGCCCTACTGTAATGGTTAAATGGACCCAGAACTTTTTCCACCTAAACAGAAGTTATAACCATATAAGGTCACCCCTTTACCCCAATATAAGAAACTGGCAGTATAACGATATAAACAAGGCAGCTTGCTGCATTCAGGGCTCAGCCTTTGTGACGTGAGTCCACTGAGCCCCTGCTGACATCAAAAACTCTGCTTTGTGCTGCAAGCCTTTGTGTCCTGCCTCTCCTTGAGAGTTCACTGTAACAAGGCTGTAACATGCTATAACAGAATCACTTTGTTTTACTCAAAAGGCAGCCACACATAATAAAAATTAAGCACATGACAATCACATGATTTCTCCAATAAGCCCCAAGGCTTCTACAAGCTTTCCTGGAGCTTACAGCCAGAGTGTATTAGTCCATCTTGTGTTGCTGTAACAGAAATATCTTAGACTGGGTAATTTATAAAGAACAGAGGATTCTGTGACAGCTGCATTTGGAATAGGCTGCTTCTACTCATGGTGGAAAGTGGCACGTAGCAAGAAGCAAGAGGTGTCCCATGAAGTGCTAGGATGGGGCCCTGGTCCCACAGCCTTTGGACCCAAATAAGGAGAAGGAAAACCTGGGAATAAGGAAGCCCCAAGATCCCGAGAACCCAGGGCCCTTTAACAAGACCGAGAGAGAAGGAACAGAGACAAAGGTGAGCAACATGGAAGGCTGTAACCACCCCTTGCGCACTAAAACCTAAGGAGGTGGTGTCTCTCCACCTCCGCACCATGGGCACAGCCCTGTGCAGCAGGGAGAGAAATAGACAAGAACTCCATATCCTGCAGGTCCCACACTCGGGATCTCATTGCACTTTTGCAGAATCACTAAGGGGGAGGGGCCAGGGCACTTCTTGGAACTTTGCATATGACAGGCCAAAAGCAATAAATCCCAAATCAAATTACTTAGTGAAAAACATAAAGTAAGAAGACCTTAAATGAGAAAAGGTACAGAATTAGCAAAGGTCACAGGGCTTCAATACCTGTATCACACAAAACCCTAAATAGGACTGGACCTCAGAAATTTTTTTTACACTTTTGGACAGGAAATCAGGCTGCATACACTTAACATTTTATTTTTATTTTTATTTTTATTTTTCTTCTGCAGGTAAGAACAGCAGAAGAAGGCTTTACTCCAGAAATTTCCCAGGAAACCCCAAGGGAAGCAACTGGCAAAATTGGAAGAAACTGACAGAATCTTGTGACTAACTGAGAGTAAGTCTCCTTTCTGGTTCTCTGCTTTTCTCTTCTGAGTAACCCTGATTACTTCACTCCCTGGTGAGCTCTGTGTGAGGGATTTTTTAAAAATTGTATTTCTTGTTTCCTCATTGTGAAAAATTAGTTAAGAAATTATGGAAGCCAACTTGTGTCATTTTGTCTGTTTTTGTTTCTTTGTTTGATCGTACAATTACTTGCTTGCCTGCAAAAAATATGTTTGGGGGGGCATATAGAAATTTTTAAGTTAGATGCCTCCAAAAGGTAAAATCCTACGTGCAGAGACATGCATCCATAAAAATGGATAAATATTTCCAAAATGTTCATTAAAACTTTTTAGCCATCAAAGTACCTTCAAGACAGCAGTAGCCAGTTGCACTCCATACAGGACTGTATCAAAGAGCCTCTTTCAACTTAATTAACTACAGATAATATTTTGAAGGGTTTGATTTCCCAGTGTGAGATTGAAATATATCCAGTTTATTTTGTCATTTGTTTTCTCCTGATCACCACTGAGATCCAGTGCTGTTCATACTTGAAATAACTGTAATTTTATGTGTTCCATGTCTTTTTATTTGGTTGATTTTCATTTTCACTTGACGGTGAGAGATATGTAATGTATTATGTGTGTTGTCTTTTTCTACAGCATCCAAGCAGGCTGATGTCAGTCCACACAACCAAGACCCTAGACTCTGGTTTTCCTTGTCTACCTCCTGTCAGAAAACTTGCCATGAGAACCACCTGCCCTTCAGTGTCTCATATCAAAAGATCTGAAGTGAGTTCCCTCTCAATTCTTAAACCAAATAAAACACAGGCACTGGCTCTTACTGTCACACACACCCCTCCCCCCCAGCCTGCATTAAAGCACCATGGCCAGGACCGTATCATCTTTGTGAAGCTAACAGTCAACAGACCTGATGGTTGCTCACTTGACGTTCCTCAGGTTGTCTCCTTGTGTCAATGTACTTGAGTGGCTGGCGGGTCATCTGCATGGTGCTTGTGGCATCTAGCCACTTAGTGGCAGCTGTGGCTATTGTGGTGGCTGTAGTGGGCCATCAACATAGAAGTGGTGTTTTTGGCATGTTCCTTGCCTGGTTGTGGGAGGAGGGGTTGGTCCCCCACTCCATACCTCAGTACCCCCAGCAGGCCCCATAGCAGTGGAAGTGTGCCTGGATGCAGAAGAGGGGTGGGTCCCCAGTTCCATCTGTTTCTACATTCTAAGATGTTGTTGCAGAGCAGTTAGATACGAGAGGGAGAGGGGTAGGGGGAAAGAAATAGGGTGGGAAAAGAAGGATGAGGGGTGTGGTTGAGGCCCATGGCACCCGCTTCATTCCTGCAGAGGAGACCAAGGGCTTTCCAGTGGTGGCTTTGTCATTGCTGGGCTGAAGGCAGATGTCAGAGAGTGTGGCTGAAGCCCTTGGCCCTACACCACCCTGGCTCAGGAGACCAAGGGGCCTCCAGCAGTGGTTTGGTGGTCTTTGCTGGGCTGGTTGCATGTGTTGGGTGGGGCGGGGCTGAGGCCCAAGGCCCTCCATCTCCCCAGCTCAGGGGCCAGGAGCACTTCCTGCGGTGGCTTGGTGGTCACTGCTGGGCTGGTTTGGGTGTCAGGGAGTGTGGCTGAAGCCCATAGCCCTCTCCCCTCCCTGGCTTGGGAACCCAGGGGGTTTCCAATTCTTCTGAGTTTTATAGGTGAGACCCTTACTAGTTAATATCAAACTTTATCTCTAGTCTGTAGGTATTTTGTTTTTTCTTTCAGTTCTGTGCTGGATTCTTTGCTATTCCCACCAGTTAAACTCTGCACTGGAATTAATTTGTTGTCCTATGGTTATTTCTAAAATGGGGGAATTTCCTGTGGGGTCCAGCACTACAGCTCTGTGGTTGATCTAGATAGCTGCTTTGCTGCTTTTTCCCTGGGGGAAGGCTTTTTGTTCAGCTCAGGTTTTAATTGTTGACCTTGTATATAACTTCCAGATTTGTGAGATCTGGTACCCTTGGGTTGTGTAGAAACACTGGTATGGACCTGAGTCTTGTCAGCAAACTGCTCCCCCTGCAGTTCCATATTCCTGACCAGTCTACATGAAGTGGGCTTGTGCTGACTGGAGGGCAGATCAGCTGTCCATGCTGTGCCCCAACGTTCCCCCAGTGGGCCTGTCTCCCGCACCACCTATACTCCAAACACTTCCCATGGGATGGGCCACACACAAGTACCTTGCAGTGATTCACCAGCTTTAAGTGGTTCCTTTTGTCAGTTGTTGTGACTCCCTGCTCCTCTGTGGGTCCACACGAACCCTGTTAGTGGTCTTGCTGGCCTGCAGGCCACCACAGCCCTCCTCTCCCCTGCAGCCTCCAAGCAACTTCATAGAAAGAGCACAGCTGCAGCATTTGCCTGCTCTTGCTACGTGTGCTCACCAGCTCCAGCCTGGAAGCAACCAGGATTGGAAATGGTAGGAGGCATCCTTTCTTTCTCTCATCACTATTTTATTCACTAAAAATATCATTCTATATATTTAAACCTGCAAAAATGTCAGCTATCAGAGTCTTGAAAAAGAACATTAATCTGCAGGTATTTTCCTTCAAATCCTCTCTTCAAAATTCTATGTCAAATACAGAACAGAACTCCTATTTAATATTCTTAAAAATTAATCAGTAGGGAACTAAAATATTAACTTATGTAAATATGTTTTAATATTCATATATTTTTATTTATTTTATGTTCAAAATTTAGAAAATTTTTGAAAAGTTCGCATTGTGATGCTTTTACTCTACCCATCTGTGTTAGAACCCTAGGGCTGCTGCAACAAAGTAACAAAAACTGGGTGGCTTAATACACAGAAGTGTATATTCTCAGTTCTGGAGGCCAGGATCTGAAATCAAGGTGTTGGCAGTGCTGCGTTCTTGAAGGCTCTAGAAGAGGATGTTCCCCTTTTCTTGCTTCCGGTGGTTGCCAGCAATCCTTGGAATTCCTTGTTGTTCTTTGGCGTCCCTGGGCTGTAGACACATGGCTGCCTTCTCCCTGTGTCTTCACACCATCTTCTCTTTGTGCTTCTCTGTTTCACTGTTCAAAGTTGACCCTTTTATAAAGACCCTAGTCGTGTTGAATTGTGTCCCAACCTAACGGCCTCATTTTAACTTGATCACCTTTTCAAAAAACTAACCCTAAACCTGAGCTTAAAATTCATGCTAACCCTTGACGTTAACCCAAACCCTAACCCCAAACCTCACCTTAAATCCCAAACCCAAACCATCGCCCTAACTCCTAAACACAAACTCTAAACCTGACCCTGACCCTAACATGAATCCTAAGTTCTAAACTCTAGCATCAAATCCTAAGCCCCACCCTGACCTTTGACTCTGACCCTTATCCTAACCCTATCACTAAATCCTAAACCCTAATCCTAACCTTGACTCTGCTACTGACTCTTAACCCCAACTACAAATCCTAAACCCCTGGGTTAAAGTTAGTATCAGAGTCAAGTGTTGGATTTAGGGTCAGGGTTAGGGTTTAGGATTTAGGGTTAGGGTCACAGTTAAAATGTGTTTGTAATGTTTTTACGGTCACGGTCAGTTAAGTACTGAGAAGTGTGTAAGAGGAAAAGTGAACCCCTGTGCAGTGTTGGTGGGAACTTACATTAGTACATTTAATATGGGAAATAGTATGGATGTTCCTAAGTAAATTAAAAACAAAATGCCCATACAACCCAGAGGGTCTTCTTCTGAGTATATACCTAAAGAAATAAAATCATTACCTGGTAAATATATCTGCACACCTATGTTCACTGCAGAATTATTCACAAGAGCCAAGATATGAAAAAAAACCAAACACCTGTGTCTATCGACAGACAAATGGATAAAGAAAACGTGATTAAACAGATAGATAGGTAGATAGGTAGATAGGTAATAGATAGATAGCTGGATAGATAGACAGACAAAGAAAATGTTAAATGAGACTGCACTAACAATTTTTAACCAAAATACTAATAAATGATGGCAATCCTTCTTTGTTAACACCTCTCTACATAAATGGGTTGTTACCACAGTTGGATAAGACTTATAAGTTTGCTAAAAAGAAGGCGGCATTCATATGTCTTACACCTGTACATAACATCACCTGCTTGTGTCGGGAATACACTTGCTTAGACTACAAATCTACTCAGCTCTCTACTGTGGAGGACACCTCCATACTCTGTCCATGTGACACGAGGTCTTCCAGGAAACTATGGAGATCACGCATAGTTATCACTCAAGATATTTTCACCTGTAACCCTTTGATTGGCAATAGGAGTGGACAAAGTGCTTGGTTCTTAGGAGGTACCAACAAGATGTGGCTGAACTGTGCCCAACTTGATGTCAAACAGCTCTGTCTTGGCTGGTGTACGTACATCCCCCAAACGCTACTCATAACATTTTAGGGAGAATTCTTGTATGGATCTTAGGGACATGTTTAAAATAATAAACTTATATTTTCAACATAAAATGGTTAACACTACTTATAACTTATTGTAAATTATGACTTACTCTTTCAATAACTGATCCTATGTGCACTAGAACTTGATGTTCTTCATTCCACATTAAATACACATTTATATGCCTATACATAGCTTCAAAATCAACATATTACCTCCATACCGTGTGCACAGAGGACTATTGGATGTTATTAATACGTATTTCTCTATAAACTCTATGTAAGACCCCTTCATGGGCACCTTCAAGGGATACCAGTCACAAACTCTGACCCACTCAGCATACTTTTTCCACCTGTAAAAATCATCCAGTTCCACTAGATCTTCACCACAATCTCTCTCCAGGCTTTCACCGTGAGCTCAGTTGCTTCTTGTTGATGAACTCATTGTGTCTTTCTGCACCCAGCCAAGCTGATCAATACTGTCACTTCTGTCTTGAAATCTCGCAGTGTACCTCTCCAGATAGGCATTTGTGGCTGCTCTTGCATCTCCACCACTCTGATTCAGGACCTCCCCCACAGCCATTAAGTCATTACATTTTCCCTGGAAGTTTATACTCCCAGCTCCTAGAAGTTGCCACTCTCCTCACAATATTTCTCATTATCATCATAACACATGCATGGATTTTCTCAAGGTGCACTCTCTTGAAACCATGCTGCTTGAACCAGCTCAGTCTTTCCTTCTTCCTTAAATTCACAGGACCTTGCAGATAGAGGGTCTCCTCTTCCCCATCTCCTTTCCAACTATGCCATACTACACATCCTCCTCTTTCACCTCTCTCTTTATGGCCTTGGACTCTTCCTCCCTCCAATTAGATTCCAAAGGAGACCACGTTCTAAGGTGCTGTGGGCTAGGATTTTAGCATGTCTTTTTGTGAGGTGCAATTCAACACATAACGCCATCAAGATTATTTTTTAATGACTAGATGGCATTTCAGTTACCTAAGTTCATAATTATATGAGTATATTCTTCAACTCTGTATGTGGATGTGTGTGTCTTGGTCCATTTCGGTTGCTTTAACAAAATACCCTAGACTGGATAACTGATAAACAACAGAAATTTATTTCTCAAAGTTCTGGTGTTTGGGAAGCCCAAGATCAAGGCACCGGCAGATGTGGTTTCTGTTGAGGGCCCACTTCCTGACCTGTAAAGGGTGGTGCCTTCTCACTGTGTCCTCACGTGGTGGAAGGTGTGACAGAGCTCTCTGGGGTCCCTTTTATAAGGGCACTAATCCCAATCATGCTGGCTCTCTTCTGTTAGACTAAGCTTGGCCTAACCCTGTCTCCACACGTAGGTGATATAGTTTGTCTCAAAGAGGCCTCTGTACCTACAGCAACTGAAACTGTCTTTCTATTTATGGGTTGAACATTATCTTAGAATTATACAGTAAAGAAAGTCATCAGGAACTGGCGTTATCCCACTTTTTTACTCGTCGTGTAATTAAAATTAACTACTTTGTTCTTTGAACTAGAATAGCAGCAAAGGGAGATGAATTTTTTGCACTTTTCTGACAGTCACTTACTCAAATACATGCATGTAAAATGATACCGTATTGTGTGGCTCCTGCATCCCACGCTAATTCAGAAACGTCAGAGACCATTTTATTTCATCTGATCTGTTTATCTAAAGTTTCGGTCATATTGATCAGGTTACAGATCTCAATATTTGGATTGGAAAATACAGTTAGTTCATAATATAATATCTTTCTCGAGTAATTACCTGAACCTCTCTTTTATGTTTGTTTCTTTAAAATGTGTACCTCGCCTATTTCTAAAGATACTTTG
The DNA here is from genome assembly GCF_027409185.1 of Cynocephalus volans. Taxonomy (NCBI): domain Eukaryota; kingdom Metazoa; phylum Chordata; class Mammalia; order Dermoptera; family Cynocephalidae; genus Cynocephalus; species Cynocephalus volans. Next base: position 38,664,846 of record NC_084463.1, read on the forward strand.
AAAGAGCTCATAACAATAATGGAAAGATAGACTAAGACAAAGTCACCACATAGAAAGTAGAATGAGATTAAAACTCTGGGCTAATATAACTATGCTGGCTGAACGTTGTAGAATAAAGTACAACAGAGAACATAGATCATGGTGCTGGACAAATGTGTATTTGTCCACCATTTCCTCATTGTGTAATGTTGGGGAAGTCATTTAATTTCTGAGGTTTGACATCTTTATTCATCAAATCATGTAATAATTGGGCCAGCCCCATGGCTCACTCGGGAGAGTGCAGCACTGGTAGTGCCGAGGCCACGGGTTCGGATCCTATATGGGGATGGCCGGTGCGCTCACTGGCTGAGCGTGGTGCAGACAACACCAGGCCAAGGGTTACAATCCCCTTTCCAGTCAAAACAACAACAACAACAACAAAATGATGTCATAATTATGTTATATGGTGTTGTGAGAGTGAAATAAAATGAAACTTCGTGTATTCTGGATGATAAGTCTCTGCTTTCTTTTAAGCTGTGAATTAAGATAAAAGGGAAACAAAATTATGCAAGTTCTAGTGTTGACACTTTCAGTGATACTCAAAAGTGTGGTTCCTGGATCATCAGCATCACATGAGAACTAGTTTAAAATGCAAATTCTCTAGTTTTATCCATGATCTGCTGAGTCAGAAAGTCTGAGGTGGGGCCCAGCGATCTGTATTCAGGTTTGGGAAGCACTGCCGTATTTGATTTCTCCTCTCAGTCCTTGCAACATGGTAGTGGTGAAACTGAGCAGGAGGTGACTTGGCAGAACCACAAAGCTGTTCATTAGAAGAAGCCATTAGAATGCAGATCGTGGGCAGAGCAGTGCTCTTACTGGGAATGGTAGATACCAACAGAACAGTTTTGTCATCTTGCTGTTGAAAATGTGAAACTGCAGCTACGGAGCCTTGTTATTAAAGGAATTCAGAGACCTTCTTGTGGGGTAGTTGCTCTGCTCATACAAGGGTATTTTTAAAAGTCCATGGAAGAATTCACATTGTCTTTTGGTTCTATTTTCCCATGAATTATTTGAAATACCATCATAATTCTTTTCCTTCCCTGTGTGTATATCTGGTGATACACATCATTCATTACTTATGAGAATGAAAAATGTATAAAAGGGACATTTGAAACCCTGGAAAAATTACTAGATGCAGAGTAAAGTGGCAATTAATGTCGATGAAGAGCTTCAGGAGCTCTCAGGGTCCTTCTGGGGCCTGGGGAAGTTGGCAGTTGCAGTGAACGAAGCTGTCAGGGTAGACAGATGCTTGGGACCTCAGTAGGGCCTGCAGGAGGCTCAGTGTCATGGCCACAAGTCACAGCTCAGTTGTTCCAAGGCAAAGTACAGAGCAGGCTGGGGGTGGGAGGAACTATGACTCACAGTAAATAGAGGTAAAATCACAAATGCCATCTGTTATTGGTAGGTCCAATTGTGACAAGATAAGTTGCACAGTATTTTATTCATAAGTAGTTTGAAGTGCTTTCAGAATTCTTTATGAATCTTAGCAGCAGCAATGGCACTGAACTGTTATTTTGTTTTATTTCATTATTTATTTATTTTAATTTATCAATATACAATGTAGTTGATTTTCATGTCCCTTTACCAATTCCTCCTTTCCCCCATTCTTCTCCCCCTCCCTCATCAACATCATATCTGTTCACTTGTCTTAACAATGAGCTGTTACTTTATGACACTACCCAAAGTTCAGAAGACTGTGTTTGGAAACACTAGTCATCTTTAAAAGGTAGTATTTGTACCACTGTTGCAGTCTGTACTGTTAATGGTAAATGCTGAGGGGCAATGGTGGGGAGAGCAGAAGAATTGGGGATGCTCCAAACCTAAGTACAGATTTTCTAAGTTTCTCTGGAAGGTTTTCTGAGTCTCTGTTCTTAAAACTGCTACCTAAGGAAAAAGATGAGCTGAAAAAATGAGCCCTCACAAGAGCCAAAAGTTGGAAGCAACCAAATGTCCATCAATAGATGAATGGAGAAAGAACATGTATATTCATACAATAAACTACTATTCAGCCTTAAAAAGGAAGGCAATTTGGTACATGCTACAACATGGATAAAGCTTGGGGACTCTCTGCTAAGTGAAATAAGCCAGTCACAGAAGGACAAATACTGTGTGATCCCACCAGTGTGAGGTGCCTAGAATAGCCACATTCATAGAAATAGAACGGTGGTCTCTGGCTTGTGGGCAGTTGTCATTTAATTGGTAGAGTTTCACTTTTACAAGATGAAGAGTTTTGGAGATGGATGGTGCTGACGGCTGCACAACAATGTGAATGTGCTTAATGTCACTGAACTGTGCACTGAAACACAGGTTAGATGGTAAATTTTGTGATGTGTATCTTACCACAATTTTTAAATTTTTATTTTAATGTGAGACCATGACAGATGCTACAAGTGGACAAGCCATTTGAATTCCGGAGCTCGAAAGGCACCAGCCAGATAGAAGGCCTTCCCTATGCTCTGAGTGGCTTTCCCCCTTTCTAGTCTCTGTTAATAATTTCTTCCTATCTGATCCCAACAGTGGGAGAAGATCTCCCTTGATGGTGAGGGTGGACACAGAAGCCACCAGTCATGTGGGGTGAGGGGGATACAGACACCCCCAGAGTCCCTGCAGGGCAGCTTGCTTGGCAGACAGGGGGCCAGGCTGGGTCGTTCAGGGAACAAATTATATAAAAGATAGAATTCTCAATATTTGCTCTTACAAATTTTAAAGAAAAATAGCCTTGACATAGTAAAGTGTAGAACGTAATGTTAATAATACTGTAGTGCTGAGTTTTCTAGTCCATTTTACTGATCTGGCACACAGGGAACAGACAGCACATGCTCGGGATTCCCAACTGGGTTTTCTGCCAAGGGGACAGTCCCAGCAGGAATAAAACAGAAAGTCACATGCACAGAGATGGTGACACTCACCTCCCACACACCAGTGTTCAGGTGCTGAGGAACATGTCCTCACAGGACATCGTGGTCAGGACCAGAGGACTGGAGGTCAGGCCAGGAGCCCCTAGATCTTGGGACCCTCATAAAAGCTGTCTCTGAGTTGTGGGTCCCTGTGTAATGCAAGCATCCATGAATACTTTGGGGGATGACTTTGGGTCCTACTGGCTGGCAGGATCCTTGTGGGCACTGGGCATGTGTGGTTGGCTCAGGTGGGATGGGCAGAATCAGGCCTGGCTGGGAGGCCTCATTGGTGATAGGTCCCTGGGCTTCAGGCCTTGGTGGCCCCTTGGGAGCTGGGCAGCCACTGGGCAACAGGAGGGGCGCAGGAGTCATCTGCATGTCTGTGTGTAGGGGTGTGCCTCCCCCAGCTTCTCAGCCCTCAGGTGAGTTGCCAGGGCTCCTTACCTGCTCTGGAGATTGTGACAGATTTTTCCCCAGCCTAGATCCTCATCTGTGAGATGGGGGTCTCAGACCCTCTGCAGGCAGCACCCCCCCACCAGATGCCCTTGTGGGCCCACCTTGGCCCCTCATCCCAATGGCCTGTGAGACCCAACTGGCCAGACCTGGCATCCTTTGTATTTCAGTCTTTTTCTCAGTGTATGTTTTCTCTGACTGACTGCTGTGTGCAGCTCATGCACAGGCTGCAGGGTGCAGAGCATTCCCCACCTCTCCTCAGCTTGTCTTACCTGTGTTCACCTTCCTGTAATCAGCCCTGCCATGAACACTGCGGGGTGTGATCTGTCCACTTTGCTGCCCAACCTTGCATCTCCTCCCCTATTACTGCTGAGGCATGTCTGTCCCCTTGCTCCACAACTGAACCACTCTTGGAGCTCTTGAGGGGGTGCTGAGATGGTCCCCCCCAGGGTAAATCTCCTATGAGGAGGTAGATCTTCCCCCACTCCATCATCTCCTCCTCTGAGCTCTTCTGGCTAACGCCAGAGGTCACCAAAGTGCAGCATGCTCCTGCCTGCTTTTGTGCAGCTCTTGATCTAAGAATGCATTTTACATTTCCAAATGGTTGAAAAAATCAAATGAAGAATCATACTTCATGACACATTGAAATTATGAAATTCAGTGGCCATAAGTAAAGTTTATTGGAGAGCAGCCATGCCCATTTATTTCTAGATTGTCTACAGAAGGCTGCTTTCATGCCACAATGGCAGACATGAGTCCTTGGGATGGAGACCGGTTGGCAAGCCTGAAAATATAGAGCTCCTGGACCTTTACAGTTTGCCACCTGCCCAGTTTGTGTGTTATCTGGAGGACCCCAGGCTCTGGGAACAGATTCTTTCTCACACCAGACCTGCTGTGGTCTCTGCTGATGTGTTTGTAAAGTGGGGGTGCCCTTGTGCTTCCTGTGGGGGTGCTGAGCTTCACTGTGTCTGGTTGCAGGGTGCCTGCCTCATGGTCACCCATTCATCCCACCCACAGAGGTCCCAGGCCTGAGCCTGGCCAGCAGGGGTGGTTGACCTTTGTCAGTGGTGACGCTGTGGATCTAAGCTGCCAGGGGCAGTCTTATGAGTCCTGCTGTCTGGGTCAAGGAGGCACAGAGCTGGTGTCCTTGGACTGCATCCTAGTGGAGCCCTAGAGGCTACAGGTGCTGAACACCTCCCACAAGTGTGTCAGGACCTGCAGCTGCCATGGCTCACCCAGCTCTGCTGTGGCACTTCAGTGTGCACATGACAAGTGAGCACCTGCCTGGACCACACCATGCTGGATGGAGGCGGCCTGGCTGCTAAGTTCCCTGAGTGGCCACATGGCCCAGGAGAGGCCAGAGGTGTCCGGGGTGGTGTGGCTGCAGCACCCCACTCCGAGGGTCTTGTTGGGTGTTTGTAGGAAAAAGGACACCTCAGGAAATGCTGTCTGAATGAGGACCACCTGGGGTCCTCTTGGGGCAGGTCAGAGACTGAGTCCCAGGAGGGAAGGACACAGCCTCCACCTGAGAAGCCATGGCATCTGGACAGGGGCTGTCTTGAGGCCAGTGCTCATGTGTTCCCTCTCCTGCACTGTGCATGCTCCATCCTCGGAGATGAGGAGAAAGGGGCCGGTGTGAGGGGGACTATGGTGTTGACTCTGGGGGAGATGGGCCATCACAGGTGTGAGAAGAACCATGGGGTCTTAGGTGGCTGCTGTGAGGCAAATGGACCGAGGGGATAAGGGTACCAGGAGGTGACTGCCATGGTCCAGCAGTAGAAGGTGGCTGTGGGGGGCTGGGACTCGCATTGTGAAGGGGCCCAGCGGTGTTTCCTGGCAGATGGGCTGTGGACATGAGACAGCAGTCACGGTGACGAGCCCAGGTTCTGTGTCCTAGACAGTGGCAGGTGGACTTTGCCCAGCCATAGAGGGGCCAGTTGGGGGAGGTGTGGCTTCTGGTTTGGGGGGAGTCTAGTTTGAGATGCTGAGAGATATGCACATGCAGATGAGGGTCATAGTGGGATGGACATGAGGGCGGTTAGGACTTGGGGACAGTGCTGTGTGGACTGAGCCTGGACCCTCTGGGGTGGAGCCGGCAAGGAGGTGATGAGAACCAGCCAGGAAGATGGAGCTGGGTAGAAAAGCAGGGGAGCAGATGCCAGGAGAGGGGCAGAGCCAGGCTGTGTGGGGCGTGGGGGAGATGCAGCCATTGGAGGGACCTGTTAGAATAAAGCAGACGATGCACATCCTGAGCAGAGTCTTCCTTGGGGCTGTGGGAAGGCTTCTGAGGGGACACAGGGGATAGAGGGACAAGTTAACCTCTTGTTCCTCTAGTTTCATTTTCAGTGGCCACAGCAGATCCCAGAAGTGGAGCTGACAGATGGAAGCTTCCCCACCTGACACCTGAGTGACAGAAGTTGGTGTCCTAGAGGTGAGCCCACCTGCCTCCCTCCTGGGCTTCTTTCATCTCCATGGACAGTCGGCAGGGCCTGGTCAGCCAGCTGCCATGTGACCCCAGTCAGGAGGGTTGGCTTTGGAGCCTCCTTGCCCCCACCTGTCGTCCCTGCACCCACCAGAGGACATGAGAAGGTAAGAGGATTCCTGGCCCGATGGGCAGGCCCAGCATTCAGACACTACCTGAGTCACACCTAGGCAGGGGGTGAGATCGCCACATGCTTCTGCCACTGCCCTCTGCCCTCCCTCCATCTGCACTCCCAGGACAGCCCCAGGTAAGGGTGGCAGAGACTGGGGACCATGTGTGGCAGCTCTAATGTCAGCCTTGCATGCTGGAGGTGACAGTGAGGAGGATCTGTGCACACATGTGGGTGTGGTGGCCTGGCTGGACACCCCCACACACATTCACATGCACAAACACATGCTGACGATTTGGGGGGTTGAGGACACCAACTCTGGGCACTGCTGACCTGGGGAGGATGCCATTGTGAAGGGGGTGAAACCCCACACAGTCACCCTTGCCAAGCACCTGCCTACCTCTGTTCTCTGGAGCAGCTGGAGGCTCGGTGTGGCGTCTGTGAGCTCTGTGAGTTGGTCCCTTTTCAAGGCTAGTGGTCTGAGCTGCGGAGACTCAGGTGAATGTGACATGCTCTCTTCTTTTCCTGATGATTTGGGGACAGTCACACCAGCTGGGTGGTGCTGGGCTCTGGGTGGCTGCCCAGGAAAGTGCCCACTGAATATTCACGGGTGGCCATTCGGTGCTGACCATGCACACAGTTGTCTCACTTGTGCTCACAGCGGCTCTGTGGGGTGACTGCTCATGCACCCGTTTGACAAGAGAAAAGCCTGACGTCAGAGGGGAGTTAACTGCACCAGGGATCCAAGGTGACCTTAGGCTGTGCTTGCAGCCCTGTGCTGTGTTGATGAGAACCCTAACCTCTGCAGCCACCCTGCCCCACATTTGGGATCTGCCACAAGAAGAGCAACTGGGGGGGGGGAGAAGATATAACAACCACAATTACTTGAAGTTGATACGACAAGCAAACAGAAAGGACATTGTTGGGGGGAGGGGGGAGAGAGGAGGGAGGGAGGTTTTGGTGATGGGGAGCAATAATCAGCCACAATGTATATCGACAAAATTAAAAAAAAAAAAAAAAAAAAAGAGCAATTGGGATGGGGCCTCTGTGGTCTGCCAAGATGAGGGTGGGGGTGGAGGGGTGACCTCTGCCTGAGTCTGTGCTGGGAGATGAGTCCCCAAGGGTGTACATCTGGTCGCCTCTGACTTTAGATGTGGTCATTGATGGCCACTGTGGGAGCCTCCAGATGTGTGTCGTGTGAGCTGGAGTGGGGAGCCCTCAGCCTTTGGGTAGTTGTGGTCACTGAAGGAGCCCCTGAGGGATGCACAGTTTGTCGTGAGCTTTCATCCTGTGGCCCAGAGTGGGGCATAGGGTTCCGCCTGCTGGGCCCTCCTTCTGTCCAATCCTCTAGAACGTCACCCTCTTTTAGTCCCAATGGTGTTCCTGGGTGGGACAGATGGGCAAGGCCAAGCCAGGGCAGGACAGTGTGAGGTGGAGAGCTTGGTGGCCCATGCCATGGCCACTGCAGGGGAAGGGAGGTAGCTGACGTCTCCAAGAGCAGCTGAGGCTGGAGATGCAGCCATGGGCAATCCTGACCACCTGCAGGGCACTCAGTCACCACTAATTGCCCAGTGGCCTCCCCAGCAGCACTCAGCAGCCCAGTTAGAAACTGGACAAGGCAGCTGTTTGGACTGATCCAGGGGAGGGGTCATACTCAGAGGCTCTGACAGGACAGGGTAAAGAATGGCTAGGGTGGCTGACAAGATGGCACAGGCTGTGGGACTGAAATGTTGGGTTGAAGTTGGATGAACAGGCAGAGTCGGTGGACGTGGTGCAGGGACAGGCCGGTGAATGCTGAATGTGCTGACCCACAAGAGACATGGAAATGTCAGACAGGATGGCTGTAGGGTGCACTCTCACTGCACTGGGCAGTTTACAGGCCAGACCCCCAAGATCCCAACCCGGTGATGGGGTAACTTCCTCGAGGGCTGCTGATAGGACCCAGCCCCCCCACCCCGGCAGCACCGTCCCTTCTCAGGACTGGACTTTCTCAGATCTCACAAAGGACGCTGCCTGCAGCCTGGTAGGGGCAGCCCCGTTATGCAGCCAGAGCTCCCATGGACCCAGAACAGCCCCTGCCCAGCCCCGCACTCCCCCTGCTTTGTGTCATGGCCCCTCCTGGGTGTCAGCCAGCAGGAAGGCACTGTCCTCTCCTCTCGACGTGGTCTCCTGGCCTGAGAGTTGGGAGTGGTAGGAGGGATGGGATACGGCTGGTTTTTCCCTGGGGCTGGCTTGGGGAAGGGGACAGCTCCTGGCCTGGTGTGGGTCCTCAGCTCTGCCTTCTTTTCCTTCCAGTGATACAGAGCTGCCCAGCACAAGTGCCCTGGAGGTGAAGGTAAGAGCCCATCCCTGCTGCATTGAAAGCTGGTCTGTGGACAGGTGACTTGTCATGTGTTCTCTGAGGCAGATCCAGATGATCTGTGGGCAGGGATGGCAGGTAGTGGAAGCAGCACATGGTCACCAGGAAGGGCTGCAGTTCTTACAGGATCTAACCCCAGCAGATTCCAGAAAGCCAGTAAATAAAATTCAACAGCTATTTACAACTTTTTTAAAAATTAAGAAATATGTAAACAGAAATAATTTAAAAATTATTTTTAAATTATTCAAGAAAATTCAATAGTAAATATCTAAGGGGACCATCAATTGCTGAAGCCATTTTTATTAAAATCAGTAAGAAGATAAAACAAGTATCTGTTATCATCACTGTTTTCAGAAATGTTTTGGCAATTTTACATAACAATAAGACAAGAAAATAAAAGTAACTGTGTAAAGGAGATGAGTAGACACTTTTCAGAGGAAGAAATACAAATGGCCAACAAGAACATGAAAAAATGCTCCACATCACTAGTCATCGGAGAAATGCGAATCAAAACCACATTGAGAGATCACCTCACCCCAGTTAGACTGGCCATTACTAAAAATTCCGAGAGTAACAAATGCGGGCAAGGATGCAGGGAAAGGGGAACTCTTCTGCACTGTTGGTGGGACTGTGAATTAGCACAGCCATTATAGGAACAGTGTGGAGGTTTCTTAAGCAACTACAGGTAGAGCTATCAGATGATCCAGCAATCCCACTGCTGCTTATACATCCAAAGAATGGAAATCACCATGTCAAAGGGATACCTGCACTCCCATGTTCATTGCAGCTGTATTTCCAATAGCCAAAGTATGGAACCAACCTAAGTGTCCATCAACAGATGACCGGATAAAGAAAATGTGGTATATACACACAATGGAATACTACTCAGCCATAAAAAAGAATGAAATTCTGCCATTTGCAACAACATGGATGGGTCTGGGTCATGTGCTAAAAATGCAGATGCATGTTGGTGGGACTATTAGCTGTTTGGATCTGGCAGTTAAGATAAATGTTTCTCAGGGCCATGGCTCACTTGGCAGAGTGTGGTGCTGATAACACCAAGGCCAAGGGTTTGGATGCCTATATAAGGATGGCCGATTCACTCACTTGGGAGAGCGTGGTGCTGACAACACCAAGGCAAGGGTTAAGATCCCCTTGCCGGTCATCTTAAAAAAAAAAAAAAAAAAGATAAATGTTTCTCTTTAGCAGATTAAGCTTCTGGACAAAGAGCTTCTGTTACATGCCCTTTATAAACACATGCATTTCAGACAGTTTTAAAACAATTTTCTATGTTAGTCATTCATTTCTGAGTGTGATCAGAAATACTAATTCTCAACATTTCTGCATTGTCATATATTTATTTTTTAATGAAATGATATACTGCTAAGTGAACTTGGAAATATAATTAGATATTCTTTCATCTCAGTAGAATCTGATTAAATATGACAGTTTCCCATTTATTTCCTGTCATAAAACTGAATTGTTCCAAGCATGGGATTAAATTAATTTGATAAAATAATAACACCAGTATCCTGGCCAAATAATAAAAGACACTAACTGCAAAACTATTCTGTGAAATTATACAAGGTGTCCTGGTACTGGACATATCCTGATAACAATTGAGAGAAATTATCTTTATTATTGAAGGCATATGTCATTTTCAAGGCCCTGGACTACCTGACGTTACCCTCATTAATGCATGAAATGCAGAATATTAACATGAGCAATTTAAGATGAACTTAAAATTCTATAATGTTTAGAAATAGCTTTTCTATCAATCAAATGTTTGGATGTTGTTGTGACCACAAATAAAAAAAATCACTCTCATTGTTCCATTTTTTGACAACAGTATCATGTTTCCACCCTTTCTGTCTTTTGTTTTAAAGATGCATAAATGGTAGAAAACTCTATTTATATTGAACTCAGAAAACATTAACAGGAAATTTGTGCTGATCCAGCAGGTAAATCGAAATGTACTTGTCACTTTTTTTAAAAAGTATGCTTTAATAAACAAACAAAACTTGAAACATTTGAAGAAAACATCAGAGATTCTAACTTTAAAGATCATTTTGTAAAAAGCACATTATATATTTTTTATATTGCACTTTATTTTTCACTTACTGCTATATAAATTTTGCCCACCCTGATGTTCTTTTTTTTTTTTTAAGAGTACACCTGTTTATTAAAAGGAAAAAAAAGAAATGTACATTTTTGTTCTTCGTTTGCTTTAAGAAATTTGATCAAGTTGCAAGAAAATATCTGGGCACGGCTATGTACATCCTCGGGGAGGCTGCCAGGCACTGAGGATGGCTGGGCAGCACGAGGCTCCTCTAGGGGTGGCCTGGCCCCGGGCATTGCTAGTCATAGCCACTGCCAATCAGGCTTCGGTCCCATGGCAATGTCCCCAGCGTTCCCTCTTAGGGGTGCCCCCCCTTCCCCCAGGAGCCCACTAGCCCTAAGCCCACAGGACTGCAGGACACAGGGTGGGCTCTAGGGTTCTGGCCCTGGCAGGCAGGCTCTGGGGCCACAGCAACAGACTGAGGGTTGAGGCCAGTATAACTGCTGCCCGGATTTCTTCTCCTTCTGGAAGCTGAAGCTTGTACGTCTGTTCAGTTTTCTTTGTTTTTGAGCAAAATAGTCAGCCGGGCAGTGCTCGCTCGTGATTCCAGGATGTAGTTAACCTTGAGCACGATTTCATTGACAGTAGCAGCATCTGATTCAAAGTAGAGGTGTTTATAGTCGTGATTGCTTAGATACGTGAGTTTAAATATTGCATGACTGGGGCTTTTTTCTTCAGCAAGGTCACAGGCACAGAGCAGGTCAGAATCGATTGAGATGGGTTTCTGCTTAATCCAAAACTTAGTGCTGGCTTTCTGATTCGTAACAGGGTCTATCTCTACTTTGTCTCCAGAGATACCTAACTGTACGTCAGTTGTGAATCGTAGTCTGTGGATCATGCTGACTTTGAATGACTTGTAGTGGTGGCTGCTAAGCATATCCTGTACTGTAGCTATGTCAATTTGTGAGTCCTCCTCAAAAACCCCGTCTGCCCTTGAACTGTTCTCGCGGACCAGGCAGAATTCCCACGCGCTCTGGCTCTCCAAAGTGCTCTCCAGGTCAACGGCAACATTGGGCTCACTCTGCTTCTCCAGGCGGTACTGAGGGCCTGAAATTTTCTGGGATCCTTTTCTTCGCTTCACTGCCTTTAGCAAGATTTCCTTCATGGTGACCTTTGTGTTGTCCACCTGAATAAGGGAGAATCCATGAGCAGCATTTATTCGAACAAAGAGAGACTCTTTGGAAGTCAGACCAGGAGATGAATACTTTTCAACCAGGGCCAAAGTACTGAAGCCAAACTTATGAATGGGCTCGTTGGAATCTAGTGGGGGGAAATCAGTGTCCACCTCCCCGTCATCCTCAGCAATATGCAGGCAGTAGGCACTGACATTGTCATTGAGCTTCGGCTCCCGTCCCTCGCTTGTGTACTGCCAACAGATGAGTCCAATCAGGTCCTGTACCCTGGCGCTGGCCATTGTCACCACAGTCATTGGCAGTAGTCTGTCCTGGCTTGAGTGCAAGGGGAGGTAGACATCAATCTTCTTGGTTGCTGTTGTACCTACATGACCCTTGCCATCAAATTTGGAATACTCATTAAAGGGGTTATTCAGCTGCAGAGGGCATTGCTCCAGGCGTACAGATAATATTGACTGCTTTCCAGAACTTGGAGGCTTCTCTTTGAGCAATTTTTTTTCAAACAGTGACTTTAACTCCTGGGCTGATTGCTTAGAATTTCTTTCTTTCCACTGAATATTTTTGCATTTGATCTGGTTTTGTCTCTCTTTTCGGAGTCGTTCTAATCTTTGAGCTGTGTTTGAGCGTCTTCTAATACCAAAGTCCCAACTTGAGGTAATATCAACTGACTGGGCATATACATAGCCCTGAGTCTCACCATTGCTTCCCTGAATTTCTGACACACTGTCTCCAGGCATTGAAGGAGGATGAATCTTCTCTAGGTCAACATCATGGTCAATGAGAACCATCTCACACATTCCCGTGTCATCACTGGTCACATGTGACTGTCGAATATGAGCTAGAATGATAGTTGGATTGTCCAAGAAGGCCATCCTTTCTGTGGGCCAATCTCCTTAAAAGGCTATTTTCTCCTCTTCATATTGTTCCACGAGCTCACCTACCTGAAGCTGCTTCCACACTATGGACCGGGTTGGCCCCAGGACACGTTCCTGAGGGGAGGGCCCGGCTCCCCCACGCCTCCCAGCCCCTGCCCCGAGCTTTGCACTCTAGGGATCCTCGGGGACCGGCGCTCCTCCTGGCCCGTTCACCTGCCACCTCCCGGACTCGCCCTCATGCCCCTGCTGCTAGCCGCTGCCGGCCGAACAAGCAGCAGCCTTGTTGCCCCGAGTCGCTCCACGACCCGGAACCGCACCCCGCGCCCACCCTGATGTTCTGATCAGTGTTATATGTTTTAAGTTCATTTAGAAAACCTACAATACTTAAAACTGAATTTATTTAAGAAAACATTTTTACTTACTTTTAACATATTCAGCTCAGCATTCATCTATGCTGGTCATGAGGTTACAAATATTTCCAGATACTTTTTTGGTAAAGAGAAAAAAAATTATTTTATTAGCAATTACTATAATGAATTAAAGAAAACCCTATACATAGCCACCTATGCTGGTTAGCTCAACTGGTTAGAGCACAGCTTTGTAGCACCAAGGCCACCTGTCAAAAACTCATTATTGTATAGTGTTAGGAATATCTCATATTTTATAATGTCATGAGTTTAAACAGTCCTAAAAATTTTGAATGTACTTCACGTATCTTCAGACTTAAAAGAGCAAAAACATATGATTAAAGCATACTGAATTAGTTCAGACCTGGTATGTCTTACTAGGTAAAATTTAATGTAAATGCATATACTAAGTTAAGCTGAGAAAATAAACATAAAAATAAGGAAAAATGTAATTCCAATTCAAGTACATCAGAAAATTATAGATACTTGTTCACAATCCTATCAATTTTTGGCTTTATATATCTAATATGAATTATATTTTCACATCTGAAAACATGTGGGTTTAGTTATGATACAGTAACATTTGAGACTGAAATTCTGAGCAGAGAATACTCCTAACACTTCACTGAAAAAAATCCTACTTCATCTCATCACTCACCTACGTCTTGATCTCTCTCTGTTAATGGAGCTGAGAAATAGACCCTCACCCAGCTTAGTCTTTGGAGTGAATCTGCGTGTGTGAGATGAGGCCCCCAAAACGTGGTTATAAGAAAGGTCATCATTTCATCTCCCTCCAGGCCCATAGTTGTCATGTCACCTGCAGAAGCAGTACAGCCTGGCCAGATTGTTGGAAACTGTAGTCAGTAAAGAGAAAATGACTTACCTAATTCGTGAAAAACTGGAAAGTAGAAACAGCTGGGTTCCAACTTTTCCATGAGTGATCTCATTTCCCTAGACCATGTCAGTCTGGGTAGATTGTCTGGTCCCAGTCATTGTCAATAAAACAGAAGTAAAGATAATGACACTTCAGAATGACGTGTCACATTTCGCAATGTATCCCCACTGTTCCAAGAGATTCCTGGCAGCCTCCACATTTTTTCTCCAGTGATTTCAGAGTCTCCGCTAGACCATACAGCACCATTCTGTGAATCAGGAAAATGTCTCCTCCAAACATACCTAGAAAAATTGATCTTTCCTACAGAGGACACAGCCTGAGCTGGGGCACCTGCACGGGAAGCAGAATGCAGGCTGCATTTCCCTCTGCTTCCCGACCTGGTTGGGCAGTTGCATATATTGAGGGCAGAGAGCAAATCTCCATTTCGGGCAGCAAGGGGGGGGGGGATATGCACTGACCGTTTCAAGATATCTCATTTAGATGTAGACATCCAGGCTCCCAAGGTAGTGTGTGCTGCCACCCTCCTCAGTCTCCTGTGTTGATCCTACTCACAGGGCTGTTTTATTTTTTAGACTCAGAAGTAGAGAAACTGCTGTAAAGCGACCGACAAATTTTCTGTTTCTGTGGCACCATCAACCACCCCTTTGTTATAACTCACCCTAAGGTGAACTGTAACCTTAATTATGACTGCCACATCTGTGGTCCTCTTCATTAGTCCAACACCACTGGATTTTAAAATGGTGATGTCCATTTATTAAACCTGATGCTCTTCACCAGGGAATCAGCTCTCTGACTCTTGGGTACAGCCAGATGGGCCTCTCATGTGCCATCTTTGATTTGCTATTGAATAGTCCTTCATCTGGTCTTTGTCAGGACCACTTTCCTCAGTTCTGTTTGAATCATGGAGGATATACCTGCTCATCAGAGATGGAGGTCATCCTGGAAGCAGAGCAGCCAGGTCCATGCTGCCCACCTCCCCCAGCAATGCTGCTGGCTCTTCTCCTGCACTTTCAGTCACTGAAAAGCTGGGAAGTGACCTCCTTTAGCCCTGTGGATGGGGTTTACTGAACATAGGATATCTATGAAGAAAGACTGGTGTGTTGGGAAACACAGCAAATTTTTAATTTGAATGCAGTCCAATTTATCGATCTCTTCTTTTGAAGAATTCTCTTGAATTCTGCTTGCTAGTATTTCATTCAGAATTTTTGATTCTCTTCAAAAAGAATACTGGTTTGTAGTTTTCTTTTTCTTTTGTGTCTTTGGCTGGTTTTGGTTTCAGAATGATGTTGGCCTCATAGAATGAATTTGGGAGAATATACTCTGCTTCAATTTTTTGGAATAGTTTGGAAAGAATTGTTATTAATTCTTTAAATGTTTGTTAGAATTCAACAGTGAAGCCATCTTGTTCTTGGCTTATCTTTGTTGGGAGAGTGCTGATTAGTAATTCAATCTTGTTGTTAGTTACTAGTCTGTCCAGCTTTTCTGTTTCTTCTTGGATCAGTCTTGGTGGGTTGTGTGTGTTCAGAAATTTATCCATTTCCTCCAGATTTTTAAATATGTTGGCATATAGTTATTCATAATAGCCTCTAATGATTTCTTGTATTTCTTTCATATCAGCTGTAATGTATACTTTTTCATTTCTGATTTTTATTATTTGGGTCTTCTCTCTTTTTCTCTTAGTCTAGCTATTTGTTTATCAGTTTGGTATTCTCAAAAAATCAACTGTTTTGTGTTGTCAATCTTTTGTATCCTTTTTTGTCACTATATTATTTAGTTCTGCTCACATTTTGTGGAGTTAAGTCCATTGACCACGGCCATCTGTGAGAAGGCAGATTTTGTCAAGGACAGAACAGAGGCACATTTCAGCAGAATGCATATTTTTCAGATGGAAAAGATCAAGGAGTTACTTTTAAGATGTGCTAGAGATATTTGCCTGTTGAATGTAATAGAGTAAAACTCTATTTAATTTATGAGTTCACAGCCAGTTCAACCAAGAAGTCTGCATATATGCAAACACTTCTGGTAATGCAGAGATATTTTAGAGTAACTTACAGACATTTAAGAGAATTTTGCCAGTACAATTTCTGCCTGCTTGTAGTCACTCATCCCATTTGTGTTGTTGGCTTTGCTCTGGTCCTGTCCTGAAACTTGTCATCTGCAGTCAATTCCCAAGGAAAGTCAACAGCATCCTAATGTATACTGAAATGGGAAGTTTGGCCAGAAAATCTGAACAGAATAAAGAGTGAAGAAAGGAAATTCACAAACCAAACTTGAAACATTTAATCTCCAAGTTGAAAAGTTCATGAGCTCCTTCTGCAGGTTGTTCATCTACAAGTAGCTACACACATGTCATGTTGAGGAAGCCTTCACTATAGAAGATGAGAATTATGTATTAACAGGAACTAATAGCCTTTAAAGGGGCTGTCTTGCTCTGCTCTCTGAAGATATGTCAAGATGCAGTTCTGGTGATGTTGAACCAGCATTTCTGCATGTAAGAGAAATCACTATTTACCAGAGAGAATTTTTCTCCTAAGTTTTATATTACTTAATAAGAAATGTGTTTATATTCAGAACTGCTGGTCTCCCCTCATGTGTAATGTCTCTTTTCTATGAATGGTTTCAAAACTCTGTCTTTGTTTTTGACATTTGGTAATTTGATAATAGTTTGCTTCAGGTTATCCTTCTTTGGGAATATTTTGCCTGAGTTTTTTCAAAGCTTCATTAATCTGCATTTCTTCATCACTCTCAAGATATGTAAAGTTTTTAGACAGTATTTTTTTAAATACTCCTTTTTTAAAAATCTCTCTCTTCTTATTCCAGGTTACCCATAAGTTCTATATTCATACACTTGATGGTGTCCCATAAGTCCCTTATGCATTCTTCTCTATTTTTAATCCCCCTTTTTTCTCTAATTGTTAAATTTTAAATAACCAGTCTTTAAGTTTATTAATTCTTCTGAATGACCAAGTCTTCTGTTAAAGCTCTCTTTATTATTTTAAGTTCTGTGAGAATATTTTTCAGCTCCAGAATTGCTATTTGGTCTTCTTTGTATGATTTCTATTTTTTAAATTAAACTTCTTGTTTTGTTCATGCATTGTTTTTAAAATTTTATTTAGTTTTCTAAAATCTCATTGAACTTATTTCAAATGATTATTTTTAATTCTCTTGCTGCCAATTCATAGACCTCTGTTTATTTGGAGTTTGTGGCTCAAGCCATATTAATTTGTTTTTATTGGTTTTATCATGACTCCCAGATTCTTTATCTCTGCATTGGTGTCAGTGAATTTGAAGAAGTAAACACCTTTTTCAGTCTTTACAGACTTGTTTTCACAGGTCAGGGACTTTACTGTTATCTTTTGAGGTTGATGGGTTTGCATATAGAAATAACATTCAGCTGGTATTGGAGCTATGTCATGTAGCTGCTGGGTCAGCAATGGGGTACATGATAAGTAGGCTTGTTACCAGGAGCTTTAACATCAGTGGATCCTCTCTGGCCCCTGTATAATGAAAGTGTTTTTAAAACTTTGTCCACTGGGGCTGATGCTGGGATGAGGGTACACATCAAGGTCCATAGATGGTGGGCTGGTATTAGGTGAGCAGATGAGTGTGGCTTTCATTGGGTCATTTAGAATGCTCCTGCTGGGATAGTGGGTGGTTCCTGGGCAGGGGTAGTACTGCCCTGGTCCACAGCTAAGAGGGGTCCAGGCCCCAGTTCTCTGGCGATTCACGGTGATGACACTGAAAGCGTGTCCCTCCTTGTTCCTTCCAGGGTAAAAAGGGTCGTACCCTGGACCTGCAAGAGATCCGCATGATGCGGACCCTCCAGCCAGGCACAAGGGCGAAGCTGCTGGAGTCCCTGCTGCCAGCTCTCCAGGGCAGAACGGTCCCCCACTTCTCCACCTTCCTTTGCTCCTACTGGGACTTCGTCACCATCCCACAGTTCCTGGACCAGCTCTTCAGTAGGTGAGTGCCCGCCCCCTCCAAGGCACCGTGGTGACTCTGCCACCTAGAAGCTGTGTCTCGGGAATGCCACTGCAGCACTCTGAGCCTGTTTGCTCCTCTGAGGAGTGGGGTGGTAAGAGGATGAACCCCATCGAGTCTTTATAGGGGCCAAATGGCATAAGACATGGCAAGGAGATGCCTAGTGCCTGGCTCAGCTGGATGCACTGTGCTTGTTCATATTTATTATTTTTCTTTCCTGTTTGGCTGAAAAAGCTCTCTGCCTCATGCCCCCCACCCCCACCCCATGGCCGGTGTCTCTCTGAGTTTGCAAAAGCCCAGAGAAGGCATATCTGATTTAGCACTTTTATTTGAGATTTCTTCTAACTTGTCTTTGTCCTTGATATAGAAAGAACAGGCTCCATGGGCACCAGAGGAAGGGACCCCAGGTCCACTCAGATATCTGGGAATGCTCTGCTTGGGGCTTACTTATTCAACACACTTAGAAGCCCTTCCTTTGTAAAGTCACTTTTCTAGACGCTTGGCATAACTCAGTGACCAAAGCAGACCACAGACACTGGGTCTCAATTCTAGTCACGGAGTGAGATACTCACGGTAGACACCGTGAGCACGTCACGTCCACAGCATGTCAGTGGTGACGCCCTCGTGGCCTCCTCAAGGTGGAGGTGCATTCTCCCGCGTCCTACCCACAACGACAGGCCCAGCACCCAACTAGAAAGTATGTGGACTTTTGATCCAGAGAGAGAGCTCACTGTACCCCAGAGTGCGGGGGCACATACGGACCGTGGCTGGGGAGGGACTGACAAAGCTGTGAATCTGAGACAACTTGTAATTCCCACGAGGGCGCTGAGGTCTGGGGGCTTTCCCTGCAAGTGAAAAGGAGTCCAACGGAGCTGTGGATGGGGTCACAGTCTCCCTGCAAAACAGGGGGAGTCTGGGGCTCACCGCCAGCTCTCGAGAGACACGTCCCCAGGACAGTGGCATCCTAGCTCTGCCCGTCCTCCATCCCACCTCTGTCCCTCCTGACCCAGACAACAGCGGCTCAGGCCTGAAGTTATGAGCAACCTGCCCACAGACCTGCCTGGGGCCTTGGTCCTTAGTTCACAGGTGCACATAGGTGGGTGTCCCGTCCCTTCGGAAAACCCATGTGAGTGTAAGGGTGAGGCCCACGAGGGTCTGTACTTGTCCTGTCTAATGGCCAGGTCTGCCACTGTCAGGACCGCCACACAGGGCTTGGGTGGGGGGGGGCTGTGTCCTCTAGACAGGCAGTGGCAGGCCCAGGGCCCCAGAACCACGCAAGCGTGCCCTGGGAGCACAGCGTGGAAGCAAAGGCCAGCCTCTGACTTTGCTGCCCACTCTCACACTTCCAGCACCATCTGTCACACTGTGGTCACTATGCCGGAGCGTTTCTGCACAGATTTCCATCAGCCCCTGCACTTTCCATCGTTGAAAGTGAAGATCGACCACGTGCAGGTCAGCTTGCCTGGATTGGACACGGGTGCCAGTGTGTACGTTCTGCTGACCAACCTGAGGCACCCAGAGCTCTTTGAGGCAGAAACAGATGGTGAGGGGACCGCAGTCTGGAAGAATTACCAGGGGTGGTGCTTTGGGGCTAGAACTCCCTTTAATGCAGTCAGATCCTTTCCGTGTTTGGAAAGGCCAGTGGGAAATGACTGATGCTGGTGAACCTTTTCTATTTTCCCCCCTGCTCCTGTTTCATGTCCAGAACCACAGGCACTTCCCAGGCAAGCTCTAGAGCCAGTGCCAGCACCTCCGGTAGAGCTGGGGCCCGCCCTGCACTCAGAGTCACCTGTGCAACTGGGTCCACCGCCAGCTTCCGTGCCAGCAGCAGTGCCAGGAAAAGAGCCACCACATGTGATACGGCTGAAGCTAGAGGACCCTTCAAAGCCCTCGTGCCCCTCTCCTGTGGCAACAATGAACCGGCCCCGTGGAGACCTGTGGGACATCAGGGCATTCCCTCCTAAGCTGCTGGCAGAGCAGCTGACTCTGATGGACGCGGTGAGCAGCTCGCCTCTGCGGGGGGCGAGGAGGGCGGTTGCCTAGACAGGCTGTCCTTCTTTTAACTATGTTAATTCTTTCTTTTGCTGTGCAGAAGCTTTTCAGTTGGATATAATCCCATTTGTTTATTTTTCCTTTGGTTGCCCATGCTTTGGGGGTCATGTTCATGAAGTCTGTGTCCAGTCCTACTTCCTGAAGCGTTTCTCCTATGTTTTCTTTAAGAGGTTTGATTGTTTCGGGGTGTATAATTAATTCTTCAATCCATTTTGAGTTGCCTTTAGTGTATGGTGAAAGGTATGGGTCTAGTTTCATTCTCCTGCATATCGATATCCAGTTCTCCCAGCACCATTTCCTGAAGAGGCGGTCTCTTCCCCAGTGTACAGGCTTGGTGCCTTTGTCAAAGATCAGACGGCTGTAGGTGTGTGGGTTGATTTCTGGATTCTCCATTCTATTCCACTGAGCAGTGTGTCTGTTTTTATGCCAGTACCATACTGTACTGTTTTGCTTATGATAGCTTTGTAGGAGAGTTTAAAGTCAGGTAGTGTTACGCCTCCAGCTTTACTTTTTTGGCTCAGCGTTGCTGTGGCTATGCGTGGTCTTTTGTTATTCCATATCAGCGTCTGGATAGTTCTTTCCATTTCTGAGAAAAATGTCACTGGAATTTTGATGGGGACTGCATTGAATTTGGGTAGTATGGACATTTTCACTATGTTGATGCTTCCAATCCAAGAGCATGGGATATCTTTCCATCGTCTTGTCTCCTCTCCACTTTCTCTCAGCAGTGGTTTGTAGTTCTCATTATAGAGATTTTTCACATCCTTGGTTAACTCGCTTCCTAAGTACCTTATGTTTTTGGTGGCTACTGTCAATGGGCAAGCTTTCTTGATTTCTCTTTCTGCATGTCCACTATTGGAGAATGGAAATGCCACCGGTTTTCTTGTGTTGATTTTGTATCCCGCTACTTTGCTGAAATCCTTTATCAACTCCAAGAGTTTTTTTGTAGAGCCTTCAGACTGTTCGACATATAGGATCATGTCATCTGCAAACAGGGACAGTTTGACTTCATCTTTTCCAATCTGGATGCCCTTTATTTCCTTCTCTTCTCTGATTGCTCTGGCTAGTACCTCCAACACTATATTGAATAGGAGTGGTGAGGGTGGGCATCCTTGTCTAGTTCCTGTTCTTAAAGGAACAGCTTTCAGCTTTTCCCCATTCAGGATGATATTGGCAGTGGGTTTATCATATACGGCTTTAATTATGTTGAGATAGTTGCCATCTATACCTAACTTATAGAAGGCCTTTCTCATGAATGACTGTTGAATTTTATCAAGTGCTCTTTCAGCAACTATAGAGATGACCGCATGGTCCTTGTGTTTGATTTCATTAATATGGTGTATCACATTTATTGATTTGCATATGTTGAACCAACCTTGCATCCCTGGGATGAGTCCCACGTGATCGAGGTGAAGAATTTTACGTGTGTGTTGCATGCCATCTCTCTCTCTCTCTCTCTCTCTCTCTCTCTCTCTCGCTCCTGCCTTTCTCACAGTGTGATACACTGTGTCGTTGAAGTCACCACCAAACAAGTTCCTCACCAGATGTGTTACCTGGACTTTGGGCTTCCCAACATTTGAAACTGTAAGCCATAAAGACTGTTTCTTTATAAATCACCCAGTTTTAGGTAATTCTGTTCTAAGCAACAGAAATGGACAAAGACACATGCTACAGTAATCAAAACCACAAGGTAGTAGACTAAAAACATTCACATCAACCAGTGAAACAAACTGGAGCCCCAAAATAAAACTACATATTGACAGTCAAATGATTTTTCAATAAAGGTACCAAGAACGCATAACGAGCAAATGACAGTTTCTTCAATAACCGGTGTTGGCAAAACCGTGTATACACACTCAGAAAAATGAAGTTGAACCCTTCTCTTATCTTACACCACCTACAAAAATCGGCTCAATATGGATTAAAGATGGAAATGGAACACCTGAAACTGTAAAATTGCTAGAAGAAAACATATGGGAAAAGCTCCACAACACTGGTCTGGGCAATGATTTTTTGCAGATAGCCCCAAAAGCAAGGCGACAAAATCAAACATAGACGAAAATGGGATTGCATCAAATTAAAAAGCTTCCGCACAGGAAAAGAACAAGTAGGAGAGCGAAGACACGATGACTGGAATGAGAGAAAATATTGGAAAACTATACACCTGATTATGAATAAGTATCCAAAAATACATACAAAATTCAAACAACTCAATAGCAGGACAACAACCCGATTTAAAAAATGGGCAGAGTAACTGAACATACGTTTCTCAGAATAAGACCTCCACATGGCCAACAGGCTGATGAAAAAATACTCAACCTCCCTAATCATCAGGGAAATACAAATTAAAATCACCAGGACACATAATTACTTCATACCCATTAAAATGGCTATTATCAAAAAGACAAAAGATAACTAGCACTGGCAAGGACGTGGAGAAAAGGCTACCCTTGTACACTGCTGGTAGGAACGTACAACCATTACAGAAAACAGCATGGAGGTTTCTCAAAAATCTGTAAATAGAAGTACCGTATGATCCAGCAATCCCACTTCAGGGAATATCCCCCAAAGAACTGAAATCAATAGGTTGAAGAGATATCTGTACTCCCATGTGCACTGAGGCATTATCCATAAGCGTCAAGATATAGAATCAACCTAAGTGTTTATTAACAGACGAACAGATAAAGAAAACGTGGTCTAAGTACACAATGAAATACTATTCGGCCTTAGAAAAGAACAAAACTCTGTCATTTTCCAACAACTGGGATGCAACTAGAAGACATTACGCTGAGTGACACATGCCAGGCACAGAAAGACATGCTGCATGATTTCACTTGAATGTGGAAACTGGAAAGGTCAGACTCATGGAACTAGAGACCAGAATGATGGTTAGCAGAGCCTGGGAGCTGCGGGCGGGGGGGATGGAGGAACAAGGACGAAGGGAAGTTTGACCAACGGGCACAAAGTTTCACTCTGGAGAAATAAGGTCTGGTGATCTATGACACAGCAAGGTGACTGTAGTTAATAATAATGTATATTTCAGAATTACCAAAAGAGTGGATTTTCAGTGCTCTTACCACAGGGGAGGAAGTATGTGAGGTCACGAGTGTGTTACTTGCCTAACTTGCTCACTGCACAATGTACACATGTATGCAATTATCACATGGTGCCCCATAAACATATGCAGTTGCGAGCTGTCAATAAAAAGTAAAAATTCAAGTCCAATAAAAAGAAACACAGTGCAGCGCTGGCATAAAGTGTACATCAGAGGAACAGAATTGACGGCCTAAAAGCAAGCTCATGCAGCTATGACAACTGGATTTTCACAAGTGCTTTGGGACCACAACAAATGGTGCTGAGACAACTGAATAGCCACATGGAAAGAAATGAAATCGAGCCCTTTTCTAACCCCATACCCAAAAGTGAACACCAAACGTGTCACAGAGCTAACTGTAAGAACTCAAACTACAACACTCGAGAAACACAGGAACAAACCTTTGTGATACCGGATTTGGTGGTGGTCTCTTAGGTAAGATGCCGAAAACACAAGAACCCATATAAAGAAAGAGTAAACGGGATATATCATGCAACGTAAAACTGCTGTGCTTTACAGGACACCACTGAGAAAAAGAAAAGACATCAGGCTGCACAGGAAAAATACATTTTCAATTCACAGATTAAGAACAAGACTATAGAAAGAGCTCCTAAACGACAGTAAGCAGAATTTTTTAAAAAATGGTCAGAGGAAGAGTCGGCCCGTTAGCTCTGCTGGTTAGAGGGTGGTGCTCTCATACCAAGAGCAAGGGTTAGGATCCCCACACAGGCCAGCCGCCAGTAACAAACAAACCACAAACCTGCTCAGATCATTCAAATGAGCATTTCTCTAAGTGACAGATAGGAAAGGCCAATAAGCACCGAAGAAGATATTCATCGTCACCAGCAAGGAAATGGCTATCAATACCACAGTGAGATAATAGGTGGCACACTTTACAAGGGCTATAAATCAAAAAGACAGTCAAGACAAGGTATTGACAAGGCTATAGAGATAGCACAACCCTCATATATTGAGGGAGAGACTGGAAAATGCTACAGACTGCCAGGAAACCAGGTCGGTAGTTTTTCAAAACGTGAAATGTAAACTTACTACGTGGCCCAGCAATCCTACCGCTGGGGACCTACGAACGAAAACTGAAAATCTGTCCACACAAAAGTTTATATATGAACGCTCCGATCAGCCTCACTTACACTAGTCAAAGAGTCAAAACCACACGGAACGCCAAGGAACAATACTGAAACCGGCAAGAGAGGGGCGCACACACACACACACACAAACACACACTCACTCTCACACGCGCAAACACACACACTTACACACACACTCACATAAAGTCTTAATACAGATTTCAGTAAATTCTTCAACAGAAAACTCCCAGTCCAGGAGAGAAAGAGACGTTCTAGCCAAACCAAAAATTTAACAACAACAAAAACAACAACAAAGCCTTTCAGACAAGAGCACTGTATGGACAAGAGTATCCTTCAAACAGGGAGAGAGACAATCCTCTCCCAGACAGACGAAGGCCGAGAGGATTCCCCACAGCAGACCGCTCTCCCAAAGCGCTGCACAGGGCTCTTCCATCTCAACGATGACGCTCACATGCCCCAGCACCACGTCTGCAGGGACGAAAGTCAGCAGTCATGGAAGGAGAAAAACAAAGAACACACTCAACCTGCAAGGAAGACGACAAAACCGCTCCCGCCATGCCCTGCTGGCCTTGTCCCCACTGCCCTCGCAATCGCAGCGGCGGCGATGGCTCACCAGGCCCGGGAACGGAGGACACGGCCCCGTGACCAGGAGGCCACAGCACAGCTGCACCTGCTACTCCGTTCTGGCCCCCACACCGCCCCCCGCCGGCTGCTCCCGCAGCAGCCCTGGGACAAGGCCACCGGCGCGCTGGGGCCGTTGGACGGACGGACGGTCGGACGGTTGGACGGGCGGACGGGCGGACGGGCGGACAGACGGACGGACGGACGGCGGAGCAGCGCTGGGCTCCTGCGGAGGGGAGGAGGGCGCCCCAGCCTCCTGTCTCTGCCAGCGCCGGGCACCCCGCCCGCCGTCTGCATCCCTCCCCGCTGGCCTCTGCCCCCACTCCCGAAATCAGGACTCGGGGGACCCTCCTAAGACACCCCGCGGCGCGACGACGCTACTCCCCTGCCTCGCTCGGGAGCCACAGCCCCCTCACGTGGGCCCTACCTGCTCCGCCGCGCCGCGCCGCTCCTCTCGCCGGTCTCCTCCGTCGTCCACCGCTGCCGCTGCCGCCGCTGCGTCGTCCAGCGCTCCGGTGCACACGGGGACCGAGCAGGCTCTGGTGCGCCCGCCGGCCCGGCCGCGTCTGGGAGACGTGCGCGATCCCGGCCTCTCCAGGCCGCCTCAGGGGGAGGACTCGACACCCCAGAATGGGCGGGGCCGGGACAAGGGTGGGGGGAGGTGGAAGTGGCGGGAACACAGGGGTGAATGCCCGCAGGGGGGTGGGGACTAATTAGATGCATCCTTGTGGACCCCAGCCTGGGCTCCACAACCATGCCCTCTCCTATTCTCTACACACTTGCCATCAAGGATCCCCCGAATCCATTGGCCAGAACACCCCACAGAAGCAAATACTTAGGCCTAAACAAAATCAACTCCCGACTGGCACTTTGACAAGCTGGGAAATGTCAGGTGACTACCGTGACCCAGCAATTGTACTGCTGGAGACACACGCAGGAGAACTGAAAACATATGTCCCCACAGAAGTTTGTACATGAACGCTCAGATCAGTGTCACCTACACTAGCCAAAGAGTCAAACCACACAAATCACAAAGAAAGAACACTGAAACGCATGGAGACAGAAACACACACATGCACACACAGACACACACACACACGCACACGCACACACACTCAAAAGGGTCCAAATACAGGTTTCAGCAAATATATGAACAGAAACCTCACAGTCCAGGAAAGAATGGGATGTTGCAAAGTTTAGAAGCAGCGGAAGGAAAGACTTCCCTATCAAGAGGACTGTACCCAAACAAGGATCCTTCAAACACGGACAGCAAAAGTCCTTTCCTAGGCTAACAAAAGCTGAGAGAATTCACAAATGTCTACGGAGAACTCTTCCAAGTCCAAGAAGATACTAACAGGGAACCGCAAAAGGAAGGATAAAAACGCAGTGACAACACAGAAGACCATCGACCCACTCCTGAGAAAAGCGCTCCCGGCCTGGACCTCCCGCGGCCGCGTCTCCCGCCACCCTGCACTTGCACTTACACGTGCACACGTGCACACTTGCACGCTGGCCCCCTGCCGCCCCCTCTGCTCCCCTGGCCCCAGGACCCCGAGGCCACAGCCTTGCCTTGCCGCCGCCGCAGCCGCTTATCCGGCCTGGCTCCCGGCACCGCCTGCCGGCCGGCCGCTCCCACCACAGCCCTAGCACGAGGCGAGCCCGGCGCGCGCAGGGGGGACGGATGGCGGGACAGCGCTGGGCTCCTCCTGAGTAGGGCAGGAGGGCGCCCCGATGTCACCGCCCTGCCGGCGCTGGGCACCTCGCCGCCGTCTGCTTTCGGCCGCCCCGCCCCTCCCCCACTCGCGGCTTCGGGGGACCCTCCCGAGGCACCCCGCGCCTCCCTCCTCTCTCACTCCGACACTGCGCCCCTGCCCTGCCTCTTTGGGGACCCACAGCCCCCTCCCGGGGGCCTTACCTGCTCCGCCGCCGCGCCGCGCCGCTTCCCTCGGAGGCCTCCTGGGTCCGCCGCTGCTGCTGCGCTGCCGCCCCCTCCTCCCAGACATCCGGGCTCCAAGGGGAGGGGGGGTGGAGGCCCACAGTGGGCGGGGCCAGGCAGGTGCAGGACCGGCTGACAGGTGGGGGGTGGGGCTTGGGGGGAATGCCCTGGCGGCGGTAGGGAATAATGAAACACACATTGCTATGGATTGATTGATTGATTGATTGATTGATTTTTAGTATTAGTTTTTTATTTTATTTTATTTTGTCGACATACAATGTGGTTGATCATTGCGGCCAATTACAGAAACCTCCCTCCCTCCTCCCTCTCCTTCCTCCCTCCCAACAACGTCCTTTCTGAAAGTTTGCTTGTCCTATCAATTTCAAGGAATTGCAATTGTCGCGTCTTCTTCCCCCCTCCCCCCCATTTTTCCTTCTTTTTTTTTTTTTTTTTTGTTTTTTCCTGTGTGCATTTATCTATTTATCTTTACCTCCCACAAATAAGAGAGAACGTGACATTTCTCTTTCTGGGCCTGACTTGTTTCACTTAATATAATTCTCTCTAGGTCCATCCATGTCGTTGCAAATGGCAGTATTCCATTCTTTTTTAAAGCTGAGTAGTGTTCCATTGTGTACATATACCACATTTTCCATATCCACTCAACTGATGATGGACATCTGGGCTGGTTCCAACTCTTGGCTATTGTAAATAGTGCTGCGATGAACGCTGGGGAAAAGGTGTACCTTCGACTCGATGATTTCCATTCCTCTGGGTATATTCCCAGCAGTGGGATAGCTGGGAATGGTAGATCTATGGCAGATCTATCTGCAGTTGTTTGAGGAAACTCCATCCCATTTTCCATGGAGGCTGCACCCTTTTGCAGTCCCACCAACAATGTATGAGAGTTCCTTTTCCTCCGCAGCCTCGCCAGCATTTACCGTTCAGAGTCTTTCGGATTTTAGCCATCCTCACTGGGGTGAGATGGTATCTCAGTGTGCTTTTGATTTGCCTTTCCCGAATGCTGAGTGATGTTGAGCATTTTTTCATATGTCTGCCGGCCATTCGTACATCTTCCTTAGAGAAATGCCTATTTAGCTCTTTTGCCCATTTTTTAATCGGGTTGCTTGTTTCTTCCTCGTAAAGCTGTTTGAGTTCCTTGTATGTTCTAAGTATAAATCCTCTGTCAGATGCATATTTTGCAAATATTTTCTCCCACTGTGTTGGTTGTCTTTTAACTATGTTAATTCTTTCTTTTGCTGTGCAGAAGCTTTTCAGTTGGATATAATCCCATTTGTTTATTTTTCCTTTGGTTGCCCATGCTTTGGGGGTCATGTTCATGAAGTCTGTGTCCAGTCCTACTTCCTGAAGCGTTTCTCCTATGTTTTCTTTAAGAGGTTTGATTGTTTCGGGGTGTATAATTAATTCTTCAATCCATTTTGAGTTGCCTTTAGTGTATGGTGAAAGGTATGGGTCTAGTTTCATTCTCCTGCATATCGATATCCAGTTCTCCCAGCACCATTTCCTGAAGAGGCGGTCTCTTCCCCAGTGTACAGGCTTGGTGCCTTTGTCAAAGATCAGACGGCTGTAGGTGTGTGGGTTGATTTCTGGATTCTCCATTCTATTCCACTGAGCAGTGTGTCTGTTTTTATGCCAGTACCATACTGTACTGTTTTGCTTTTGATAGCTTTGTAGGAGAGTTTAAAGTCAGGTAGTGTTACGCCTCCAGCTTTACTTTTTTGGCTCAGCGTTGCTGTGGCTATGCGTGGTCTTTTGTTATTCCATATCAGCGTCTGGATAGTTCTTTCCATTTCTGAGAAAAATGTCACTGGAATTTTGATGGGGACTGCATTGAATTTGGGTAGTATGGACATTTTCACTATGTTGATGCTTCCAATCCAAGAGCATGGGATATCTTTCCATCGTCTTGTCTCCTCTCCACTTTCTCTCAGCAGTGGTTTGTAGTTCTCATTATAGAGATTTTTCACATCCTTGGTTAACTCGCTTCCTAAGTACCTTATGTTTTTGGTGGCTACTGTCAATGGGCAAGCTTTCTTGATTTCTCTTTCTGCATGTCCACTATTGGAGAATAGAAATGCCACCGGTTTTCTTGTGTTGATTTTGTATCCTGCTACTTTGCTGAAATCCTTTATCAACTCCAAGAGTTTTTTTGTAGAGCCTTCAGACTGTTCGACATATAGGATCATGTCATCTGCAAACAGGGACAGTTTGACTTCATCTTTTCCAATCTGGATGCCCTTTATTTCCTTCTCTTCTCTGATTGCTCTGGCTAGTACCTCCAACACTATATTGAATAGGAGTGGTGAGGGTGGGCATCCTTGTCTAGTTCCTGTTCTTAAAGGAACAGCTTTCAGCTTTTCCCCATTCAGGATGATATTGGCAGTGGGTTTATCATATACGGCTTTAATTATGTTGAGATAGTTGCCATCTATACCTAACTTATAGAAGGCCTTTCTCATGAATGACTGTTGAATTTTATCAAGTGCTCTTTCAGCAACTATAGAGATGACCGCATGGTCCTTGTGTTTGATTTCATTAATATGGTGTATCACATTTATTGATTTGCATATGTTGAACCAACCTTGCATCCCTGGGATGAGTCCCACGTGATCGAGGTGAAGAATTTTACGTGTGTGTTGCATGCCATCTCTCTCTCTCTCTCTCTCTCTCTCTCTCTCTCTCTCTCGCTCCTGCCTTTCTCACAGTGTGATACACTGTGTCGTTGAAGTCACCACCAAACAAGTTCCTCACCAGATGTGTTACCTGGACTTTGGGCTTCCCAACATTTGAAACTGTAAGCCATAAAGACTGTTTCTTTATAAATCACCCAGTTTTAGGTAATTCTGTTCTAAGCAACAGAAATGGACAAAGACACATGCTACAGTAATCAAAACCACAAGGTAGTAGACTAAAAACATTCACATCAACCAGTGAAACAAACTGGAGCCCCAAAATAAAACTACATATTGACAGTCAAATGATTTTTCAATAAAGGTACCAAGAACGCATAACGAGCAAATGACAGTTTCTTCAATAACCGGTGTTGGCAAAACCGTGTATACACACTCAGAAAAATGAAGTTGAACCCTTCTCTTATCTTACACCACCTACAAAAATCGGCTCAATATGGATTAAAGATGGAAATGGAACACCTGAAACTGTAAAATTGCTAGAAGAAAACATATGGGAAAAGCTCCACAACACTGGTCTGGGCAATGATTTTTTGCAGATAGCCCCAAAAGCAAGGCGACAAAATCAAACATAGACGAAAATGGGATTGCATCAAATTAAAAAGCTTCCGCACAGGAAAAGAACAAGTAGGAGAGCGAAG
Source organism: Cynocephalus volans (assembly GCF_027409185.1). NCBI lineage: Eukaryota > Metazoa > Chordata > Mammalia > Dermoptera > Cynocephalidae > Cynocephalus > Cynocephalus volans. The sequence continues at coordinate 38,694,756 of NC_084463.1, forward strand.
ACACGATGACTGGAATGAGAGAAAATATTGGAAAACTATACACCTGATTATGAATAAGTATCCAAAAATACATACAAAATTCAAACAACTCAATAGCAGGACAACAACCCGATTTAAAAAATGGGCAGAGTAACTGAACATACGTTTCTCAGAATAAGACCTCCACATGGCCAACAGGCTGATGAAAAAATACTCAACCTCCCTAATCATCAGGGAAATACAAATTAAAATCACCAGGACACATAATTACTTCATACCCATTAAAATGGCTATTATCAAAAAGACAAAAGATAACTAGCACTGGCAAGGACGTGGAGAAAAGGCTACCCTTGTACACTGCTGGTAGGAACGTACAACCATTACAGAAAACAGCATGGAGGTTTCTCAAAAATCTGTAAATAGAATTACCGTATGATCCAGCAATCCCACTTCAGGGAATATCCCCCAAAGAACTGAAATCAATAGGTTGAAGAGATATCTGTACTCCCATGTTCACTGAGGCATTATCCATAAGAGTCAAGATATAGAATCAACCTAAGTGTTTATTAACAGACGAACAGATAAAGAAAACGTGGTCTAAGTACACAATGAAATACTATTCGGCCTTAGAAAAGAACAAAACTCTGTCATTTTCCAACAACTGGGATGCAACTAGAAGACATTACGCTGAGTGACACATGCCAGGCACAGAAAGACATGCTGCATGATTTCACTTGAATGTGGAAACTGGAAAGGTCAGACTCATGGAACTAGAGACCAGAATGATGGTTAGCAGAGCCTGGGAGCTGCGGGCGGGGGGGATGGAGGAACAAGGACGAAGGGAAGTTTGACCAACGGGTACAAAGTTTCACTCTGGAGAAATAAGGTCTGGTGATCTATGACACAGCAAGGTGACTGTAGTTAATAATAATGTATATTTCAGAATTACCAAAAGAGTGGATTTTCAGTGCTCTTACCACAGGGGAGGAAGTATGTGAGGTCACGAGTGTGTTACTTGCCTAACTTGCTCACTGCACAATGTACACATGTATGCAATTATCACATGGTGCCCCATAAACATATGCAGTTGCGAGCTGTCAATAAAAAGTAAAAATTCAAGTCCAATAAAAAGAAACACAGTGCAGCGCTGGCATAAAGTGTACATCAGAGGAACAGAATTGACGGCCTAAAAGCAAGCTCATGCAGCTATGACAACAGGATTTTCACAAGTGCTTTGGGACCACAACAAATGGTGCTGAGACAACTGAATAGCCACATGGAAAGAAATGAAATCGAGCCCTTTTCTAACCCCATACCCAAAAGTGAACACCAAACGTGTCACAGAGCTAACTGTAAGAACTCAAACTACAACACTCGAGAAACACAGGAACAAACCTTTGTGATACCGGATTTGGTGGTGGTCTCTTAGGTAAGATGCCGAAAACACAAGAACCCATATAAAGAAAGAGTAAACGGGATATATCATGCAACGTAAAACTGCTGTGCTTTACAGGACACCACTGAGAAAAAGAAAAGACATCAGGCTGCACAGGAAAAATACATTTTCAATTCACAGATTAAGAACAAGACTATAGAAAGAGCTCCTAAACGACAGTAAGCAGAATTTTTTAAAAAATGGTCAGAGGAAGAGTCGGCCCGTTAGCTCTGCTGGTTAGAGGGTGGTGCTCTCATACCAAGAGCAAGGGTTAGGATCCCCACACAGGCCAGCCGCCAGTAACAAACAAACCACAAACCTGCTCAGATCATTCAAATGAGCATTTCTCTAAGTGACAGATAGGAAAGGCCAATAAGCACCGAAGAAGATATTCATCGTCACCAGCAAGGAAATGGCTATCAATACCACAGTGAGATAATAGGTGGCACACTTTACAAGGGCTATAAATCAAAAAGACAGTCAAGACAAGGTATTGACAAGGCTATAGAGATAGCACAACCCTCATATATTGAGGGAGAGACTGGAAAATGCTACAGACTGCCAGGAAACCAGGTCGGTAGTTTTTCAAAACGTGAAATGTAAACTTACTACGTGGCCCAGCAATCCTACCGCTGGGGACCTACGAACGAAAACTGAAAATCTGTCCACACAAAAGTTTATATATGAACGCTCCGATCAGCCTCACTTACACTAGTCAAAGAGTCAAAACCACACGGAACGCCAAGGAACAATACTGAAACCGGCAAGAGAGGGGCGCACACACACACACACACAAACACACACTCACTCTCACACGCGCAAACACACACACTTACACACACACTCACATAAAGTCTTAATACAGATTTCAGTAAATTCTTCAACAGAAAACTCCCAGTCCAGGAGAGAAAGAGACGTTCTAGCCAAACCAAAAATTTAACAACAACAAAAACAACAACAAAGCCTTTCAGACAAGAGCACTGTATGGACAAGAGTATCCTTCAAACAGGGAGAGAGACAATCCTCTCCCAGACAGACGAAGGCCGAGAGGATTCCCCACAGCAGACCGCTCTCCCAAAGCGCTGCACAGGGCTCTTCCATCTCAACGATGACGCTCACATGCCCCAGCACCACGTCTGCAGGGACGAAAGTCAGCAGTCATGGAAGGAGAAAAACAAAGAACACACTCAACCTGCAAGGAAGACGACAAAACCGCTCCCGCCATGCCCTGCTGGCCTTGTCCCCACTGCCCTCGCAATCGCAGCGGCGGCGATGGCTCACCAGGCCCGGGAACGGAGGACACGGCCCCGTGACCAGGAGGCCACAGCACAGCTGCACCTGCTACTCCGTTCTGGCCCCCACACCGCCCCCCGCCGGCTGCTCCCGCAGCAGCCCTGGGACAAGGCCACCGGCGCGCTGGGGCCGTTGGACGGACGGTCGGATGGTCGGACGGTCGGTCGGTTGGACGGGCGGACGGACGGACAGACGGACGGACGGACGGCGGAGCAGCGCTGGGCTCCTGCGGAGGGGAGGAGGGCGCCCCAGCCTCCTGTCTCTGCCAGCGCCGGGCACCCCGCCCGCCGTCTGCATCCCTCCCCGCTGGCCTCTGCCCCCACTCCCGAAATCAGGACTCGGGGGACCCTCCTAAGACACCCCGCGGCGCGACGACGCTACTCCCCTGCCTCGCTCGGGAGCCACAGCCCCCTCACGTGGGCCCTACCTGCTCCGCCGCGCCGCGCCGCTCCTCTCGCCGGTCTCCTCCGTCGTCCACCGCTGCCGCTGCCGCCGCTGCGTCGTCCAGCGCTCCGGTGCACACGGGGACCGAGCAGGCTCTGGTGCGCCCGCCGGCCCGGCCGCGTCTGGGAGACGTGCGCGATCCCGGCCTCTCCAGGCCGCCTCAGGGGGAGGACTCGACACCCCAGAATGGGCGGGGCCGGGACAAGGGTGGGGGGAGGTGGAAGTGGCGGGAACACAGGGGTGAATGCCCGCAGGGGGGTGGGGACTAATTAGATGCATCCTTGTGGACCCCAGCCTGGGCTCCACAACCATGCCCTCTCCTATTCTCTATACACTTGCCATCAAGGATCCCCCGAATCCATTGGCCAGAACACCCCACAGAAGCAAATACTTAGGCCTAAACAAAATCAACTCCCGACTGGCACTTTGACAAGCTGGGAAATGTCAGGTGACTACCGTGACCCAGCAATTGTACTGCTGGAGACACACGCAGGAGAACTGAAAACATATGTCCCCACAGAAGTTTGTACATGAACGCTCAGATCAGTGTCACCTACACTAGCCAAAGAGTCAAACCACACAAATCACAAAGAAAGAACACTGAAACGCATGGAGACAGAAACACACACATGCACACACACACACACACACACACACACACGCACACACACTCAAAAGGGTCCAAATACAGGTTTCAGCAGATATATGAACAGAAACCTCACAGTCCAGGAAAGAATGGGATGTTGCAAAGTTTAGAAGCAGCGGAAGGAAAGACTTCCCTATCAAGAGGACTGTACCCAAACAAGGATCCTTCAAACACGGACAGCAAAAGTCCTTTCCTAGGCTAACAAAAGCTGAGAGAATTCACAAATGTCTACGGAGAACTCTTCCAAGTCCAAGAAGATACTAACAGGGAACCGCAAAAGGAAGGATAAAAACGCAGTGACAACACAGAAGACCATCGACCCACTCCTGAGAAAAGCGCTCCCGGCCTGGACCTCCCGCGGCCGCGTCTCCCGCCACCCTGCACTTGCACTTACACGTGCACACGTGCACACTTGCACGCTGGCCCCCTGCCCCCCCACCCTCTGCTCCCCTGGCCCCAGGACCCCGAGGCCACAGCCTTGCCTTGCCGCCGCCGCAGCCGCTTATCCGGCCTGGCTCCCGGCACCGCCTGCCGGCCGGCCGCTCCCACCACAGCCCTAGCACGAGGCGAGCCCGGCGCGCGCAGGGGGGACGGATGGCGGGACAGCGCTGGGCTCCTCCTGAGTAGGGCAGGAGGGCGCCCCGATGTCACCGCCCTGCCGGCGCTGGGCACCTCGCCGCCGTCTGCTTTCGGCCGCCCCGCCCCTCCCCCACTCGCGGCTTCGGGGGACCCTCCCGAGGCACCCCGCGCCTCCCTCCTTTCTCACTCCGACACTGCGCCCCTGCCCTGCCTCTTTGGGGACCCACAGCCCCCTCCCGGGGGCCTTACCTGCTCCGCCGCCGCGCCGCGCCGCTTCCCTCGGAGGCCTCCTGGGTCCGCCGCTGCTGCTGCGCTGCCGCCCCCTCCTCCCAGACATCCGGGCTCCAAGGGGAGGGGGGGTGGAGGCCCACAGTGGGCGGGGCCAGGTAGGTGCAGGACCGGCTGACAGGTGGGGGGTGGGGCTTGGGGGGAATGCCCTGGCGACGGTAGGGAATAATGAAACACACATTGCTATGGATTGATTGATTGATTGATTGATTTTTAGTATTAGTTTTTTATTTTATTTTATTTTGTCGACATACAATGTGGTTGATCATTGCGGCCAATTACAGAAACCTCCCTCCCTCCTCCCTCTCCTTCCTCCCTCCCAACAACGTCCTTTCTGAAAGTTTGCTTGTCCTATCAATTTCAAGGAATTGCAATTGTCGCGTCTTCTCCCCCCCCCATTTTTCCTTCTTTTTTTTTTTTTTTTGTTTTTTCCTGTGTGCATTTATCTATTTATCTTTACCTCCCACAAATAAGAGAGAACGTGACATTTCTCTTTCGGGGCCTGACTTGTTTCACTTAATATAATACTCTCTAGGTCCATCCATGTCGTTGCAAATGGCAGTATTCCATTCTTTTTTAAAGCTGAGTAGTGTTCCATTGTGTACATATACCACATTTTCCATATCCACTCAACTGATGATGGACATCTGGGCTGGTTCCAACTCTTGGCTATTGTAAATAGTGCTGCGATGAACACTGGGGAAAAGGTGTACCTTCGACTCGATGATTTCCATTCCTCTGGGTATATTCCCAGCAGTGGGATAGCTGGGAATGGTAGATCTATGGCAGATCTATCTGCAGTTGTTTGAGGAAACTCCATCCCATTTTCCATGGAGGCTGCACCCTTTTGCAGTCCCACCAACAATGTATGAGAGTTCCTTTTCCTCCGCAGCCTCGCCAGCATTTACCGTTCAGAGTCTTTCGGATTTTAGCCATCCTCACTGGGGTGAGATGGTATCTCAGTGTGCTTTTGATTTGCCTTTCCCGAATGCTGAGTGATGTTGAGCATTTTTTCATATGTCTGCCGGCCATTCGTACATCTTCCTTAGAGAAATGCCTATTTAGCTCTTTTGCCCATTTTTTAATCGGGTTGCTTGTTTCTTCCTCGTAAAGCTGTTTGAGTTCCTTGTATGTTCTAAGTATAAATCCTCTCTCAGATGCATATTTTGCAAATATTTTCTCCCACTGTGTTGGTTGTCTTTTAACTATGTTAATTCTTTCTTTTGCTGTGCAGAAGCTTTTCAGTTGGATATAATCCCATTTGTTTATTTTTCCTTTGGTTGCCCATGCTTTGGGGGTCATGTTCATGAAGTCTGTGTCCAGTCCTACTTCCTGAAGCGTTTCTCCTATGTTTTCTTTAAGAGGTTTGATTGTTTCGGGGTGTATAATTAATTCTTCAATCCATTTTGAGTTGCCTTTAGTGTATGGTGAAAGGTATGGGTCTAGTTTCATTCTCCTGCATATCGATATCCAGTTCTCCCAGCACCATTTCCTGAAGAGGCGGTCTCTTCCCCAGTGTACAGGCTTGGTGCCTTTGTCAAAGATCAGACGGCTGTAGGTGTGTGGGTTGATTTCTGGATTCTCCATTCTATTCCACTGAGCAGTGTGTCTGTTTTTATGCCAGTACCATACTGTACTGTTTTGCTTATGATAGCTTTGTAGGAGAGTTTAAAGTCAGGTAGTGTTACGCCTCCAGCTTTACTTTTTTGGCTCAGCGTTGCTGTGGCTATGCGTGGTCTTTTGTTATTCCATATCAGCGTCTGGATAGTTCTTTCCATTTCTGAGAAAAATGTCACTGGAATTTTGATGGGGACTGCATTGAATTTGGGTAGTATGGACATTTTCACTATGTTGATGCTTCCAATCCAAGAGCATGGGATATCTTTCCATCGTCTTGTCTCCTCTCCACTTTCTCTCAGCAGTGGTTTGTAGTTCTCATTATAGAGATTTTTCACATCCTTGGTTAACTCGCTTCCTAAGTACCTTATGTTTTTGGTGGCTACTGTCAATGGGCAAGCTTTCTTGATTTCTCTTTCTGCATGTCCACTATTGGAGAATAGAAATGCCACCGGTTTTCTTGTGTTGATTTTGTATCCTGCTACTTTGCTGAAATCCTTTATCAACTCCAAGAGTTTTTTTGTAGAGCCTTCAGACTGTTCGACATATAGGATCATGTCATCTGCAAACAGGGACAGTTTGACTTCATCTTTTCCAATCTGGATGCCCTTTATTTCCTTCTCTTCTCTGATTGCTCTGGCTAGTACCTCCAACACTATATTGAATAGGAGTGGTGAGGGTGGGCATCCTTGTCTAGTTCCTGTTCTTAAAGGAACAGCTTTCAGCTTTTCCCCATTCAGGATGATATTGGCAGTGGGTTTATCATATACGGCTTTAATTATGTTGAGATAGTTGCCATCTATACCTAACTTATAGAAGGCCTTTCTCATGAATGACTGTTGAATTTTATCAAGTGCTCTTTCAGCAACTATAGAGATGACCGCATGGTCCTTGTGTTTGATTTCATTAATATGGTGTATCACATTTATTGATTTGCATATGTTGAACCAACCTTGCATCCCTGGGATGAGTCCCACGTGATCGAGGTGAAGAATTTTACGTGTGTGTTGCATGCCATCTCTCTCTCTCTCTCTCTCTCTCTCTCTCTCTCTCTCTCTCTCTCGCTCCTGCCTTTCTCACAGTGTGATACACTGTGTCGTTGAAGTCACCACCAAACAAGTTCCTCACCAGATGTGTTACCTGGACTTTGGGCTTCCCAACATTTGAAACTGTAAGCCATAAAGACTGTTTCTTTATAAATCACCCAGTTTTAGGTAATTCTGTTCTAAGCAACAGAAATGGACAAAGACACATGCTACAGTAATCAAAACCACAAGGTAGTAGACTAAAAACATTCACATCAACCAGTGAAACAAACTGGAGCCCCAAAATAAAACTACATATTGACAGTCAAATGATTTTTCAATAAAGGTACCAAGAACGCATAACGAGCAAATGACAGTTTCTTCAATAACCGGTGTTGGCAAAACCGTGTATACACACTCAGAAAAATGAAGTTGAACCCTTCTCTTATCTTACACCACCTACAAAAATCGGCTCAATATGGATTAAAGATGGAAATGGAACACCTGAAACTGTAAAATTGCTAGAAGAAAACATATGGGAAAAGCTCCACAACACGGGTCTGGGCAATGATTTTTTGCAGATAGCCCCAAAAGCAAGGCGACAAAATCAAACATAGACGAAAATGGGATTGCATCAAATTAAAAAGCTTCCGCACAGGAAAAGAACAAGTAGGAGAGCGAAGACACGATGACTGGAATGAGAGAAAATATTGGAAAACTATACACCTGATTATGAATAAGTATCCAAAAATACATACAAAATTCAAACAACTCAATAGCAGGACAACAACCCGATTTAAAAAATGGGCAGAGTAACTGAACATACGTTTCTCAGAATAAGACCTCCACATGGCCAACAGGCTGATGAAAAAATACTCAACCTCCCTAATCATCAGGGAAATACAAATTAAAATCACCAGGACACATAATTACTTCATACCCATTAAAATGGCTATTATCAAAAAGACAAAAGATAACTAGCACTGGCAAGGACGTGGAGAAAAGGCTACCCTTGTACACTGCTGGTAGGAACGTACAACCATTACAGAAAACAGCATGGAGGTTTCTCAAAAATCTGTAAATAGAATTACCGTATGATCCAGCAATCCCACTTCAGGGAATATCCCCCAAAGAACTGAAATCAATAGGTTGAAGAGATATCTGTACTCCCATGTTCACTGAGGCATTATCCATAAGAGTCAAGATATAGAATCAACCTAAGTGTTTATTAACAGACGAACAGATAAAGAAAACGTGGTCTAAGTACACAATGAAATACTATTCGGCCTTAGAAAAGAACAAAACTCTGTCATTTTCCAACAACTGGGATGCAACTAGAAGACATTACGCTGAGTGACACATGCCAGGCACAGAAAGACATGCTGCATGATTTCACTTGAATGTGGAAACTGGAAAGGTCAGACTCATGGAACTAGAGACCAGAATGATGGTTAGCAGAGCCTGGGAGCTGCGGGCGGGGGGGATGGAGGAACAAGGACGAAGGGAAGTTTGACCAACGGGTACAAAGTTTCACTCTGGAGAAATAAGGTCTGGTGATCTATGACACAGCAAGGTGACTGTAGTTAATAATAATGTATATTTCAGAATTACCAAAAGAGTGGATTTTCAGTGCTCTTACCACAGGGGAGGAAGTATGTGAGGTCACGAGTGTGTTACTTGCCTAACTTGCTCACTGCACAATGTACACATGTATGCAATTATCACATGGTGCCCCATAAACATATGCAGTTGCGAGCTGTCAATAAAAAGTAAAAATTCAAGTCCAATAAAAAGAAACACAGTGCAGCGCTGGCATAAAGTGTACATCAGAGGAACAGAATTGACGGCCTAAAAGCAAGCTCATGCAGCTATGACAACTGGATTTTCACAAGTGCTTTGGGACCACAACAAATGGTGCTGAGACAACTGAATAGCCACATGGAAAGAAATGAAATCGAGCCCTTTTCTAACCCCATACCCAAAAGTGAACACCAAACGTGTCACAGAGCTAACTGTAAGAACTCAAACTACAACACTCGAGAAACACAGGAACAAACCTTTGTGATACCGGATTTGGTGGTGGTCTCTTAGGTAAGATGCCGAAAACACAAGAACCCATATAAAGAAAGAGTAAACGGGATATATCATGCAACGTAAAACTGCTGTGCTTTACAGGACACCACTGAGAAAAAGAAAAGACATCAGGCTGCACAGGAAAAATACATTTTCAATTCACAGATTAAGAACAAGACTATAGAAAGAGCTCCTAAACGACAGTAAGCAGAATTTTTTAAAAAATGGTCAGAGGAAGAGTCGGCCCGTTAGCTCTGCTGGTTAGAGGGTGGTGCTCTCATACCAAGAGCAAGGGTTAGGATCCCCACACAGGCCAGCCGCCAGTAACAAACAAACCACAAACCTGCTCAGATCATTCAAATGAGCATTTCTCTAAGTGACAGATAGGAAAGGCCAATAAGCACCGAAGAAGATATTCATCGTCACCAGCAAGGAAATGGCTATCAATACCACAGTGAGATAATAGGTGGCACACTTTACAAGGGCTATAAATCAAAAAGACAGTCAAGACAAGGTATTGACAAGGCTATAGAGATAGCACAACCCTCATATATTGAGGGAGAGACTGGAAAATGCTACAGACTGCCAGGAAACCAGGTCGGTAGTTTTTCAAAACGTGAAATGTAAACTTACTACGTGGCCCAGCAATCCTACCGCTGGGGACCTACGAACGAAAACTGAAAATCTGTCCACACAAAAGTTTATATATGAACGCTCCGATCAGCCTCACTTACACTAGTCAAAGAGTCAAAACCACACGGAACGCCAAGGAACAATACTGAAACCGGCAAGAGAGGGGCGCACGCACACACACACACAAACACACACTCACTCTCACACGCGCAAACACACACACTTACACGCACACTCACATAAAGTCTTAATACAGATTTCAGTAAATTCTTCAACAGAAAACTCCCAGTCCAGGAGAGAAAGAGACGTTCTAGCCAAACCAAAAATTTAACAACAACAAAAACAACAACAAAGCCTTTCAGACAAGAGCACTGTATGGACAAGAGTATCCTTCAAACAGGGAGAGAGACAATCCTCTCCCAGACAGACGAAGGCCGAGAGGATTCCCCACAGCAGACCGCTCTCCCAAAGCGCTGCACAGGGCTCTTCCATCTCAACGATGACGCTCACATGCCCCAGCACCACGTCTGCAGGGACGAAAGTCAGCAGTCATGGAAGGAGAAAAACAAAGAACACACTCAACCTGCAAGGAAGACGACAAAACCGCTCCCGCCATGCCCTGCTGGCCTTGTCCCCACTGCCCTCGCAATCGCAGCGGCGGCGATGGCTCACCAGGCCCGGGAACGGAGGACACGGCCCCGTGACCAGGAGGCCACAGCACAGCTGCACCTGCTACTCCGTTCTGGCCCCCACACCGCCCCCCGCCGGCTGCTCCCGCAGCAGCCCTGGGACAAGGCCACCGGCGCGCTGGGGCCGTTGGACGGACGGTCGGACGGTCGGACGGTCGGTCGGTTGGACGGGCGGACGGGCGGACAGACGGACGGACGGACGGCGGAGCAGCGCTGGGCTCCTGCGGAGGGGTGGAGGGCGCCCCAGCCTCCTGTCTCTGCCAGCGCCGGGCACCCCGCCCGCCGTCTGCATCCCTCCCCGCTGGCCTCTGCCCCCACTCCCGAAATCAGGACTCGGGGGACCCTCCTAAGACACCCCGCGGCGCGACGACGCTACTCCCCTGCCTCGCTCGGGAGCCACAGCCCCCTCACGTGGGCCCTACCTGCTCCGCCGCGCCGCGCCGCTCCTCTCGCCGGTCTCCTCCGTCGTCCACCGCTGCCGCTGCCGCCGCTGCGTCGTCCAGCGCTCCGGTGCACACGGGGACCGAGCAGGCTCTGGTGCGCCCGCCGGCCCGGCCGCGTCTGGGAGACGTGCGCGATCCCGGCCTCTCCAGGCCGCCTCAGGGGGAGGACTCGACACCCCAGACTGGGCGGGGTCGGGACAAGGGTGGGGGGAGGTGGAAGTGGCGGGAACACAGGGGTGAATGCCCGCAGGGGGGTGGGGACTAATTAGATGCATCCTTGTGGACCCCAGCCTGGGCTCCACAACCATGCCCTCTCCTATTCTCTATACACTTGCCATCAAGGATCCCCCGAATCCATTGGCCAGAACACCCCACAGAAGCAAATACTTAGGCCTAAACAAAATCAACTCCCGACTGGCACTTTGACAAGCTGGGAAATGTCAGGTGACTACCGTGACCCAGCAATTGTACTGCTGGAGACACACGCAGGAGAACTGAAAACATATGTCCCCACAGAAGTTTGTACATGAACGCTCAGATCAGTGTCACCTACACTAGCCAAAGAGTCAAACCACACAAATCACAAAGAAAGAACACTGAAACGCATGGAGACAGAAACACACACATGCACACACACACACACACACACACACACGCACACACACTCAAAAGGGTCCAAATACAGGTTTCAGCAAATATATGAACAGAAACCTCACAGTCCAGGAAAGAATGGGATGTTGCAAAGTTTAGAAGCAGCAAAAGGAAAGACTTCCCTATCAAGAGGACTGTACCCAAACAAGGATCCTTCAAACACGGACAGCAAAAGTCCTTTCCTAGGCTAACAAAAGCTGAGAGAATTCACAAATGTCTACGGAGAACTCTTCCAAGTCCAAGAAGATACTAACAGGGAACCGCAAAAGGAAGGATAAAAACGCAGTGACAACACAGAAGACCATCGACCCACTCCTGAGAAAAGCGCTCCCGGCCTGGACCTCCCGCGGCCGCGTCTCCCGCCACCCTGCACTTGCACTTACACGTGCACACGTGCACACTTGCACGCTGGCCCCCTGCCGCCCCCTCTGCTCCCCTGGCCCCAGGACCCCGAGGCCACAGCCTTGCCTTGCCGCCGCCGCAGCCGCTTATCCGGCCTGGCTCCCGGCACCGCCTGCCGGCCGGCCGCTCCCACCACAGCCCTAGCACGAGGCGAGCCCGGCGCGCGCAGGGGGGACGGATGGCGGGACAGCGCTGGGCTCCTCCTGAGTAGGGCAGGAGGGCGCCCCGATGTCACCGCCCTGCCGGCGCTGGGCACCTCGCCGCCGTCTGCTTTCGGCCGCCCCGCCCCTCCCCCACTCGCGGCTTCGGGGGACCCTCCCGAGGCACCCCGCGCCTCCCTCCTCTCTCACTCCGACACTGCGCCCCTGCCCTGCCTCTTTGGGGACCCACAGCCCCCTCCCGGGGGCCTTACCTGCTCCGCCGCCGCGCCGCGCCGCTTCCCTCGGAGGCCTCCTGGGTCCGCCGCTGCTGCTGCGCTGCCGCCCCCTCCTCCCAGACATCCGGGCTCCAAGGGGAGGGGGGGTGGAGGCCTACAGTGGGCGGGGCCAGGCAGGTGCAGGACCGGCTGACAGGTGGGGGGTGGGGCTTGGGGGGAATGCCCTGGAGGCGGTAGGGAATAATGAAACACATTGCTATGGATTGATTGATTGATTGATTGATTTTTAGTATTAGTTTTTTATTTTATTTTATTTTGTCGACATACAATGTGGTTGATCATTGCGGCCAATTACAGAAACCTCCCTCCCTCCTCCCTCTCCTTCCTCCCTCCCAACAACGTCCTTTCTGAAAGTTTGCTTGTCCTATCAATTTCAAGGAATTGCAATTGTCGCGTCTTCTCCCCCCCCCATTTTTCCTTCTTTTTTTTTTTTTTTTTGTTTTTTCCTGTGTGCATTTATCTATTTATCTTTACCTCCCACAAATAAGAGAGAACGTGACATTTCTCTTTCGGGGCCTGACTTGTTTCACTTAATATAATACTCTCTAGGTCCATCCATGTCGTTGCAAATGGCAGTATTCCATTCTTTTTTAAAGCTGAGTAGTGTTCCATTGTGTACATATACCACATTTTCCATATCCACTCAACTGATGATGGACATCTGGGCTGGTTCCAACTCTTGGCTATTGTAAATAGTGCTGCGATGAACACTGGGGAAAAGGTGTACCTTCGACTCGATGATTTCCATTCCTCTGGGTATATTCCCAGCAGTGGGATAGCTGGGAATGGTAGATCTATGGCAGATCTATCTGCAGTTGTTTGAGGAAACTCCATCCCATTTTCCATGGAGGCTGCACCCTTTTGCAGTCCCACCAACAATGTATGAGAGTTCCTTTTCCTCCGCAGCCTCGCCAGCATTTACCGTTCAGAGTCTTTCGGATTTTAGCCATCCTCACTGGGGTGAGATGGTATCTCAGTGTGCTTTTGATTTGCCTTTCCCGAATGCTGAGTGATGTTGAGCATTTTTTCATATGTCTGCCGGCCATTCGTACATCTTCCTTAGAGAAATGCCTATTTAGCTCTTTTGCCCATTTTTTAATCGGGTTGCTTGTTTCTTCCTCGTAAAGCTGTTTGAGTTCCTTGTATGTTCTAAGTATAAATCCTCTCTCAGATGCATATTTTGCAAATATTTTCTCCCACTGTGTTGGTTGTCTTTTAACTATGTTAATTCTTTCTTTTGCTGTGCAGAAGCTTTTCAGTTGGATATAATCCCATTTGTTTATTTTTCCTTTGGTTGCCCATGCTTTGGGGGTCATGTTCATGAAGTCTGTGTCCAGTCCTACTTCCTGAAGCGTTTCTCCTATGTTTTCTTTAAGAGGTTTGATTGTTTCGGGGTGTATAATTAATTCTTCAATCCATTTTGAGTTGCCTTTAGTGTATGGTGAAAGGTATGGGTCTAGTTTCATTCTCCTGCATATCGATATCCAGTTCTCCCAGCACCATTTCCTGAAGAGGCGGTCTCTTCCCCAGTGTACAGGCTTGGTGCCTTTGTCAAAGATCAGACGGCTGTAGGTGTGTGGGTTGATTTCTGGATTCTCCATTCTATTCCACTGAGCAGTGTGTCTGTTTTTATGCCAGTACCATACTGTACTGTTTTGCTTATGATAGCTTTGTAGGAGAGTTTAAAGTCAGGTAGTGTTACGCCTCCAGCTTTACTTTTTTGGCTCAGCGTTGCTGTGGCTATGCGTGGTCTTTTGTTATTCCATATCAGCGTCTGGATAGTTCTTTCCATTTCTGAGAAAAATGTCACTGGAATTTTGATGGGGACTGCATTGAATTTGGGTAGTATGGACATTTTCACTATGTTGATGCTTCCAATCCAAGAGCATGGGATATCTTTCCATCGTCTTGTCTCCTCTCCACTTTCTCTCAGCAGTGGTTTGTAGTTCTCATTATAGAGATTTTTCACATCCTTGGTTAACTCGCTTCCTAAGTACCTTATGTTTTTGGTGGCTACTGTCAATGGGCAAGCTTTCTTGATTTCTCTTTCTGCATGTCCACTATTGGAGAATAGAAATGCCACCGGTTTTCTTGTGTTGATTTTGTATCCTGCTACTTTGCTGAAATCCTTTATCAACTCCAAGAGTTTTTTTGTAGAGCCTTCAGACTGTTCGACATATAGGATCATGTCATCTGCAAACAGGGACAGTTTGACTTCATCTTTTCCAATCTGGATGCCCTTTATTTCCTTCTCTTCTCTGATTGCTCTGGCTAGTACCTCCAACACTATATTGAATAGGAGTGGTGAGGGTGGGCATCCTTGTCTAGTTCCTGTTCTTAAAGGAACAGCTTTCAGCTTTTCCCCATTCAGGATGATATTGGCAGTGGGTTTATCATATACGGCTTTAATTATGTTGAGATAGTTGCCATCTATACCTAACTTATAGAAGGCCTTTCTCATGAATGACTGTTGAATTTTATCAAGTGCTCTTTCAGCAACTATAGAGATGACCGCATGGTCCTTGTGTTTGATTTCATTAATATGGTGTATCACATTTATTGATTTGCATATGTTGAACCAACCTTGCATCCCTGGGATGAGTCCCACGTGATCGAGGTGAAGAATTTTACGTGTGTGTTGCATGCCATCTCTCTCTCTCTCTCTCTCTCTCTCTCTCTCTCTCGCTCCTGCCTTTCTCACAGTGTGATACACTGTGTCGTTGAAGTCACCACCAAACAAGTTCCTCACCAGATGTGTTACCTGGACTTTGGGCTTCCCAACATTTGAAACTGTAAGCCATAAAGACTGTTTCTTTATAAATCACCCAGTTTTAGGTAATTCTGTTCTAAGCAACAGAAATGGACAAAGACACATGCTACAGTAATCAAAACCACAAGGTAGTAGACTAAAAACATTCACATCAACCAGTGAAACAAACTGGAGCCCCAAAATAAAACTACATATTGACAGTCAAATGATTTTTCAATAAAGGTACCAAGAACGCATAACGAGCAAATGACAGTTTCTTCAATAACCGGTGTTGGCAAAACCGTGTATACACACTCAGAAAAATGAAGTTGAACCCTTCTCTTATCTTACACCACCTACAAAAATCGGCTCAATATGGATTAAAGATGGAAATGGAACACCTGAAACTGTAAAATTGCTAGAAGAAAACATATGGGAAAAGCTCCACAACACGGGTCTGGGCAATGATTTTTTGCAGATAGCCCCAAAAGCAAGGCGACAAAATCAAACATAGACGAAAATGGGATTGCATCAAATTAAAAAGCTTCCGCACAGGAAAAGAACAAGTAGGAGAGCGAAGACACGATGACTGGAATGAGAGAAAATATTGGAAAACTATACACCTGATTATGAATAAGTATCCAAAAATACATACAAAATTCAAACAACTCAATAGCAGGACAACAACCCGATTTAAAAAATGGGCAGAGTAACTGAACATACGTTTCTCAGAATAAGACCTCCACATGGCCAACAGGCTGATGAAAAAATACTCAACCTCCCTAATCATCAGGGAAATACAAATTAAAATCACCAGGACACATAATTACTTCATACCCATTAAAATGGCTATTATCAAAAAGACAAAAGATAACTAGCACTGGCAAGGACGTGGAGAAAAGGCTACCCTTGTACACTGCTGGTAGGAACGTACAACCATTACAGAAAACAGCATGGAGGTTTCTCAAAAATCTGTAAATAGAATTACCGTATGATCCAGCAATCCCACTTCAGGGAATATCCCCCAAAGAACTGAAATCAATAGGTTGAAGAGATATCTGTACTCCCATGTTCACTGAGGCATTATCCATAAGAGTCAAGATATAGAATCAACCTAAGTGTTTATTAACAGACGAACAGATAAAGAAAACGTGGTCTAAGTACACAATGAAATACTATTCGGCCTTAGAAAAGAACAAAACTCTGTCATTTTCCAACAACTGGGATGCAACTAGAAGACATTACGCTGAGTGACACATGCCAGGCACAGAAAGACATGCTGCATGATTTCACTTGAATGTGGAAACTGGAAAGGTCAGACTCATGGAACTAGAGACCAGAATGATGGTTAGCAGAGCCTGGGAGCTGCGGGCGGGGGGGATGGAGGAACAAGGACGAAGGGAAGTTTGACCAACGGGTACAAAGTTTCACTCTGGAGAAATAAGGTCTGGTGATCTATGACACAGCAAGGTGACTGTAGTTAATAATAATGTATATTTCAGAATTACCAAAAGAGTGGATTTTCAGTGCTCTTACCACAGGGGAGGAAGTATGTGAGGTCACGAGTGTGTTACTTGCCTAACTTGCTCACTGCACAATGTACACATGTATGCAATTATCACATGGTGCCCCATAAACATATGCAGTTGCGAGCTGTCAATAAAAAGTAAAAATTCAAGTCCAATAAAAAGAAACACAGTGCAGCGCTGGCATAAAGTGTACATCAGAGGAACAGAATTGACGGCCTAAAAGCAAGCTCATGCAGCTATGACAACTGGATTTTCACAAGTGCTTTGGGACCACAACAAATGGTGCTGAGACAACTGAATAGCCACATGGAAAGAAATGAAATCGAGCCCTTTTCTAACCCCATACCCAAAAGTGAACACCAAACGTGTCACAGAGCTAACTGT
The DNA here is from genome assembly GCF_027409185.1 of Cynocephalus volans. Taxonomy (NCBI): domain Eukaryota; kingdom Metazoa; phylum Chordata; class Mammalia; order Dermoptera; family Cynocephalidae; genus Cynocephalus; species Cynocephalus volans. Next base: position 38,712,051 of record NC_084463.1, read on the forward strand.
AAGAACTCAAACTACAACACTCGAGAAACACAGGAACAAACCTTTGTGATACCGGATTTGGTGGTGGTCTCTTAGGTAAGATGCCGAAAACACAAGAACCCATATAAAGAAAGAGTAAACGGGATATATCATGCAACGTAAAACTGCTGTGCTTTACAGGACACCACTGAGAAAAAGAAAAGACATCAGGCTGCACAGGAAAAATACATTTTCAATTCACAGATTAAGAACAAGACTATAGAAAGAGCTCCTAAACGACAGTAAGCAGAATTTTTTAAAAAATGGTCAGAGGAAGAGTCGGCCCGTTAGCTCTGCTGGTTAGAGGGTGGTGCTCTCATACCAAGAGCAAGGGTTAGGATCCCCACACAGGCCAGCCGCCAGTAACAAACAAACCACAAACCTGCTCAGATCATTCAAATGAGCATTTCTCTAAGTGACAGATAGGAAAGGCCAATAAGCACCGAAGAAGATATTCATCGTCACCAGCAAGGAAATGGCTATCAATACCACAGTGAGATAATAGGTGGCACACTTTACAAGGGCTATAAATCAAAAAGACAGTCAAGACAAGGTATTGACAAGGCTATAGAGATAGCACAACCCTCATATATTGAGGGAGAGACTGGAAAATGCTACAGACTGCCAGGAAACCAGGTCGGTAGTTTTTCAAAACGTGAAATGTAAACTTACTACGTGGCCCAGCAATCCTACCGCTGGGGACCTACGAACGAAAACTGAAAATCTGTCCACACAAAAGTTTATATATGAACGCTCCGATCAGCCTCACTTACACTAGTCAAAGAGTCAAAACCACACGGAACGCCAAGGAACAATACTGAAACCGGCAAGAGAGGGGCGCACGCACACACACACACAAACACACACTCACTCTCACACGCGCAAACACACACACTTACACACACACTCACATAAAGTCTTAATACAGATTTCAGTAAATTCTTCAACAGAAAACTCCCAGTCCAGGAGAGAAAGAGACGTTCTAGCCAAACCAAAAATTTAACAACAACAAAAACAACAACAAAGCCTTTCAGACAAGAGCACTGTATGGACAAGAGTATCCTTCAAACAGGGAGAGAGACAATCCTCTCCCAGACAGACGAAGGCCGAGAGGATTCCCCACAGCAGACCGCTCTCCCAAAGCGCTGCACAGGGCTCTTCCATCTCAACGATGACGCTCACATGCCCCAGCACCACGTCTGCAGGGACGAAAGTCAGCAGTCATGGAAGGAGAAAAACAAAGAACACACTCAACCTGCAAGGAAGACGACAAAACCGCTCCCGCCATGCCCTGCTGGCCTTGTCCCCACTGCCCTCGCAATCGCAGCGGCGGCGATGGCTCACCAGGCCCGGGAACGGAGGACACGGCCCCGTGACCAGGAGGCCACAGCACAGCTGCACCTGCTACTCCGTTCTGGCCCCCACACCGCCCCCCGCCGGCTGCTCCCGCAGCAGCCCTGGGACAAGGCCACCGGCGCGCTGGGGCCGTTGGACGGACGGTCGGACGGTCGGTCGGTTGGACGGGCGGACGGGCGGACAGACGGACGGACGGACGGCGGAGCAGCGCTGGGCTCCTGCGGAGGGGAGGAGGGCGCCCCAGCCTCCTGTCTCTGCCAGCGCCGGGCACCCCGCCCGCCGTCTGCATCCCTCCCCGCTGGCCTCTGCCCCCACTCCCGAAATCAGGACTCGGGGGACCCTCCTAAGACACCCCGCGGCGCGACGACGCTACTCCCCTGCCTCGCTCGGGAGCCACAGCCCCCTCACGTGGGCCCTACCTGCTCCGCCGCGCCGCGCCGCTCCTCTCGCCGGTCTCCTCCGTCGTCCACCGCTGCCGCTGCCGCCGCTGCGTCGTCCAGCGCTCCGGTGCACACGGGGACCGAGCAGGCTCTGGTGCGCCTGCCGGCCCGGCCGCGTCTGGGAGACGTGCGCGATCCCGGCCTCTCCAGGCCGCCTCAGGGGGAGGACTCGACACCCCAGAATGGGCGGGGCCGGGACAAGGGTGGGGGGAGGTGGAAGTGGCGGGAACACAGGGGTGAATGCCCGCAGGGGGGTGGGGACTAATTAGATGCATCCTTGTGGACCCCAGCCTGGGCTCCACAACCATGCCCTCTCCTATTCTCTACACACTTGCCATCAAGGATCCCCCGAATCCATTGGCCAGAACACCCCACAGAAGCAAATACTTAGGCCTAAACAAAATCAACTCCCGACTGGCACTTTGACAACCTGGGAAATGTCAGGTGACTACCGTGACCCAGCAATTGTACTGCTGGAGACACACGCAGGAGAACTGAAAACATATGTCCCCACAGAAGTTTGTACATGAACGCTCAGATCAGTGTCACCTACACTAGCCAAAGAGTCAAACCACACAAATCACAAAGAAAGAACACTGAAACGCATGGAGACAGAAACACACACATGCACACACACACACACACACACACACACGCACACACACTCAAAAGGGTCCAAATACAGGTTTCAGCAAATATATGAACAGAAACCTCACAGTCCAGGAAAGAATGGGATGTTGCAAAGTTTAGAAGCAGCGGAAGGAAAGACTTCCCTATCAAGAGGACTGTACCCAAACAAGGATCCTTCAAACACGGACAGCAAAAGTCCTTTCCTAGGCTAACAAAAGCTGAGAGAATTCACAAATGTCTACGGAGAACTCTTCCAAGTCCAAGAAGATACTAACAGGGAACCGCAAAAGGAAGGATAAAAACGCAGTGACAACACAGAAGACCATCGACCCACTCCTGAGAAAAGCGCTCCCGGCCTGGACCTCCCGCGGCCGCGTCTCCCGCCACCCTGCACTTGCACTTACACGTGCACACGTGCACACTTGCACGCTGGCCCCCTGCCGCCCCCTCTGCTCCCCTGGCCCCGGGACCCCGAGGCCACAGCCTTGCCTTGCCGCCGCCGCGGCCGCTTATCCGGCCTGGCTCCCGGCACCGCCTGCCGGCCGGCCGCTCCCACCACAGCCCTAGCACGAGGCGAGCCCGGCGCGCAGGGGGGACGGACGGCGGGACAGCGCTGGGCTCCTCCTGAGTAGGGCAGGAGGGCGCCCCGATGTCACCGCCCTGCCTGCGCTGGGCACCTCGCCGCCGTCTGCTTTCGGCCGCCCCGCCCCTCCCCCACTCGCGGCTTCGGGGGACCCTCCCGAGGCACCCCGCGCCTCCCTCCTCTCTCACTCCGACACTGCGCCCCTGCCCTGCCTCTTTGGGGACCCACAGCCCCCTCCCGGGGGCCTTACCTGCTCCGCCGCCGCGCCGCGCCGCTTCCCTCGGAGGCCTCCTGGGTCCGCCGCTGCTGCTGCGCTGCCGCCCCCTCCTCCCAGACATCCGGGCTCCAAGGGGAGGGGGGGTGGAGGCCCACAGTGGGCGGGGCCAGGCAGGTGCAGGACCGGCTGACAGGTGGGGGGTGGGGCTTGGGGGGAATGCCCTGGCGGCGGTAGGGAATAATGAAACACACATTGCTATGGATTGATTGATTGATTGATTGATTTTTAGTATTAGTTTTTTATTTTATTTTATTTTGTCGACATACAATGTGGTTGATCATTGCGGCCAATTACAGAAACCTCCCTCCCTCCTCCCTCTCCTTCCTCCCTCCCAACAACGTCCTTTCTGAAAGTTTGCTTGTCCTATCAATTTCAAGGAATTGCAATTGTCGCGTCTTCTTCCCCCCTCCCCCCCATTTTTCCTTCTTTTTTTTTTTTTTTTTTGTTTTTTCCTGTGTGCATTTATCTATTTATCTTTACCTCCCACAAATAAGAGAGAACGTGACATTTCTCTTTCGGGGCCTGACTTGTTTCACTTAATATAATACTCTCTAGGTCCATCCATGTCGTTGCAAATGGCAGTATTCCATTCTTTTTTAAAGCTGAGTAGTGTTTCATTGTGTACATATACCACATTTTCCATATCCACTCAACTGATGATGGACATCTGGGCTGGTTCCAACTCTTGGCTATTGTAAATAGTGCTGCGATGAACGCTGGGGAAAAGGTGTACCTTCGACTCGATGATTTCCATTCCTCTGGGTATATTCCCAGCAGTGGGATAGCTGGGAATGGTAGATCTATGGCAGATCTATCTGCAGTTGTTTGAGGAAACTCCATCCCATTTTCCATGGAGGCTGCACCCTTTTGCAGTCCCACCAACAATGTATGAGAGTTCCTTTTCCTCCGCAGCCTCGCCAGCATTTACCGTTCAGAGTCTTTCGGATTTTAGCCATCCTCACTGGGGTGAGATGGTATCTCAGTGTGCTTTTGATTTGCCTTTCCCGAATGCTGAGTGATGTTGAGCATTTTTTCATATGTCTGCCGGCCATTCGTACATCTTCCTTAGAGAAATGCCTATTTAGCTCTTTTGCCCATTTTTTAATCGGGTTGCTTGTTTCTTCCTCGTAAAGCTGTTTGAGTTCCTTGTATGTTCTAAGTATAAATCCTCTCTCAGATGCATATTTTGCAAATATTTTCTCCCACTGTGTTGGTTGTCTTTTAACTATGTTAATTCTTTCTTTTGCTGTGCAGAAGCTTTTCAGTTGGATATAATCCCATTTGTTTATTTTTCCTTTGGTTGCCCATGCTTTGGGGGTCATGTTCATGAAGTCTGTGTCCAGTCCTACTTCCTGAAGCGTTTCTCCTATGTTTTCTTTAAGAGGTTTGATTGTTTCGGGGTGTATAATTAATTCTTCAATCCATTTTGAGTTGCCTTTAGTGTATGGTGAAAGGTATGGGTCTAGTTTCATTCTCCTGCATATCGATATCCAGTTCTCCCAGCACCATTTCCTGAAGAGGCGGTCTCTTCCCCAGTGTACAGGCTTGGTGCCTTTGTCAAAGATCAGACGGCTGTAGGTGTGTGGGTTGATTTCTGGATTCTCCATTCTATTCCACTGAGCAGTGTGTCTGTTTTTATGCCAGTACCATACTGTACTGTTTTGCTTATGATAGCTTTGTAGGAGAGTTTAAAGTCAGGTAGTGTTACGCCTCCAGCTTTACTTTTTTGGCTCAGCGTTGCTGTGGCTATGCGTGGTCTTTTGTTATTCCATATCAGCGTCTGGATAGTTCTTTCCATTTCTGAGAAAAATGTCACTGGAATTTTGATGGGGACTGCATTGAATTTGGGTAGTATGGACATTTTCACTATGTTGATGCTTCCAATCCAAGAGCATGGGATATCTTTCCATCGTCTTGTCTCCTCTCCACTTTCTCTCAGCAGTGGTTTGTAGTTCTCATTATAGAGATTTTTCACATCCTTGGTTAACTCGCTTCCTAAGTACCTTATGTTTTTGGTGGCTACTGTCAATGGGCAAGCTTTCTTGATTTCTCTTTCTGCATGTCCACTATTGGAGAATAGAAATGCCACCGGTTTTCTTGTGTTGATTTTGTATCCTGCTACTTTGCTGAAATCCTTTATCAACTCCAAGAGTTTTTTTGTAGAGCCTTCAGACTGTTCGACATATAGGATCATGTCATCTGCAAACAGGGACAGTTTGACTTCATCTTTTCCAATCTGGATGCCCTTTATTTCCTTCTCTTCTCTGATTGCTCTGGCTAGTACCTCCAACACTATATTGAATAGGAGTGGTGAGGGTGGGCATCCTTGTCTAGTTCCTGTTCTTAAAGGAACAGCTTTCAGCTTTTCCCCATTCAGGATGATATTGGCAGTGGGTTTATCATATACGGCTTTAATTATGTTGAGATAGTTGCCATCTATACCTAACTTATAGAAGGCCTTTCTCATGAATGACTGTTGAATTTTATCAAGTGCTCTTTCAGCAACTATAGAGATGACCGCATGGTCCTTGTGTTTCATTTCATTAATATGGTGTATCACATTTATTGATTTGCATATGTTGAACCAACCTTGCATCCCTGGGATGAGTCCCACGTGATCGAGGTGAAGAATTTTACGTGTGTGTTGCATGCCATCTCTCTCTCTCTCTCTCTCTCTCGCTCTCTCTCGCTCCTGCCTTTCTCACAGTGTGATACACTGTGTCGTTGAAGTCACCACCAAACAAGTTCCTCACCAGATGTGTTACCTGGACTTTGGGCTTCCCAACATTTGAAACTGTAAGCCATAAAGACTGTTTCTTTATAAATCACCCAGTTTTAGGTAATTCTGTTCTAAGCAACAGAAATGGACAAAGACACATGCTACAGTAATCAAAACCACAAGGTAGTAGACTAAAAACATTCACATCAACCAGTGAAACAAACTGGAGCCCCAAAATAAAACTACATATTGACAGTCAAATGATTTTTCAATAAAGGTACCAAGAACGCATAACGAGCAAATGACAGTTTCTTCAATAACCGGTGTTGGCAAAACCGTGTATACACACTCAGAAAAATGAAGTTGAACCCTTCTCTTATCTTACACCACCTACAAAAATCGGCTCAATATGGATTAAAGATGGAAATGGAACACCTGAAACTGTAAAATTGCTAGAAGAAAACATATGGGAAAAGCTCCACAACACGGGTCTGGGCAATGATTTTTTGCAGATAGCCCCAAAAGCAAGGCGACAAAATCAAACATAGACGAAAATGGGATTGCATCAAATTAAAAAGCTTCCGCACAGGAAAAGAACAAGTAGGAGAGCGAAGACACGATGACTGGAATGAGAGAAAATATTGGAAAACTATACACCTGATTATGAATAAGTATCCAAAAATACATACAAAATTCAAACAACTCAATAGCAGGACAACAACCCGATTTAAAAAATGGGCAGAGTAACTGAACATACGTTTCTCAGAATAAGACCTCCACATGGCCAACAGGCTGATGAAAAAATACTCAACCTCCCTAATCATCAGGGAAATACAAATTAAAATCACCAGGACACATAATTACTTCATACCCATTAAAATGGCTATTATCAAAAAGACAAAAGATAACTAGCACTGGCAAGGACGTGGAGAAAAGGCTACCCTTGTACACTGCTGGTAGGAACGTACAACCATTACAGAAAACAGCATGGAGGTTTCTCAAAAATCTGTAAATAGAATTACCGTATGATCCAGCAATCCCACTTCAGGGAATATCCCCCAAAGAACTGAAATCAATAGGTTGAAGAGATATCTGTACTCCCATGTTCACTGAGGCATTATCCATAAGAGTCAAGATATAGAATCAACCTAAGTGTTTATTAACAGACGAACAGATAAAGAAAACGTGGTCTAAGTACACAATGAAATACTATTCGGCCTTAGAAAAGAACAAAACTCTGTCATTTTCCAACAACTGGGATGCAACTAGAAGACATTACGCTGAGTGACACATGCCAGGCACAGAAAGACATGCTGCATGATTTCACTTGAATGTGGAAACTGGAAAGGTCAGACTCATGGAACTAGAGACCAGAATGATGGTTAGCAGAGCCTGGGAGCTGCGGGCGGGGGGGATGGAGGAACAAGGACGAAGGGAAGTTTGACCAACGGGCACAAAGTTTCACTCTGGAGAAATAAGGTCTGGTGATCTATGACACAGCAAGGTGACTGTAGTTAATAATAATGTATATTTCAGAATTACCAAAAGAGTGGATTTTCAGTGCTCTTACCACAGGGGAGGAAGTATGTGAGGTCACGAGTGTGTTACTTGCCTAACTTGCTCACTGCACAATGTACACATGTATGCAATTATCACATGGTGCCCCATAAACATATGCAGTTGCGAGCTGTCAATAAAAAGTAAAAATTCAAATCCAATAAAAAGAAACACAGTGCAGCGCTGGCATAAAGTGTACATCAGAGGAACAGAATTGACGGCCTAAAAGCAAGCTCATGCAGCTATGACAACTGGATTTTCACAAGTGCTTTGGGACCACAACAAATGGTGCTGAGACAACTGAATAGCCACATGGAAAGAAATGAAATCGAGCCCTTTTCTAACCCCATACCCAAAAGTGAACACCAAACGTGTCACAGAGCTAACTGTAAGAACTCAAACTACAACACTCGAGAAACACAGGAACAAACCTTTGTGATACCGGATTTGGTGGTGGTCTCTTAGGTAAGATGCCGAAAACACAAGAACCCATATAAAGAAAGAGTAAACGGGATATATCATGCAACGTAAAACTGCTGTGCTTTACAGGACACCACTGAGAAAAAGAAAAGACATCAGGCTGCACAGGAAAAATACATTTTCAATTCACAGATTAAGAACAAGACTATAGAAAGAGCTCCTAAACGACAGTAAGCAGAATTTTTTAAAAAATGGTCAGAGGAAGAGTCGGCCCGTTAGCTCTGCTGGTTAGAGGGTGGTGCTCTCATACCAAGAGCAAGGGTTAGGATCCCCACACAGGCCAGCCGCCAGTAACAAACAAACCACAAACCTGCTCAGATCATTCAAATGAGCATTTCTCTAAGTGACAGATAGGAAAGGCCAATAAGCACCGAAGAAGATATTCATCGTCACCAGCAAGGAAATGGCTATCAATACCACAGTGAGAAAATAGGTGGCACACTTTACAAGGGCTATAAATCAAAAAGACAGTCAAGACAAGGTATTGACAAGGCTATAGAGATAGCACAACCCTCATATATTGAGGGAGAGACTGGAAAATGCTACAGACTGCCAGGAAACCAGGTCGGTAGTTTTTCAAAACGTGAAATGTAAACTTACTACGTGGCCCAGCAATCCTACCGCTGGGGACCTACGAACGAAAACTGAAAATCTGTCCACACAAAAGTTTATATATGAACGCTCCGATCAGCCTCACTTACACTAGTCAAAGAGTCAAAACCACACGGAACGCCAAGGAACAATACTGAAACCGGCAAGAGAGGGGCGCACACACACACACACACAAACACACACTCACTCTCACACGCGCAAACACACACACTTACACACACACTCACATAAAGTCTTAATACAGATTTCAGTAAATTCTTCAACAGAAAACTCCCAGTCCAGGAGAGAAAGAGACGTTCTAGCCAAACCAAAAATTTAACAACAACAAAAACAACAACAAAGCCTTTCAGACAAGAGCACTGTATGGACAAGAGTATCCTTCAAACAGGGAGAGAGACAATCCTCTCCCAGACAGACGAAGGCCGAGAGGATTCCCCACAGCAGACCGCTCTCCCAAAGCGCTGCACAGGGCTCTTCCATCTCAACGATGACGCTCACATGCCCCAGCACCACGTCTGCAGGGACGAAAGTCAGCAGTCATGGAAGGAGAAAAACAAAGAACACACTCAACCTGCAAGGAAGACGACAAAACCGCTCCCGCCATGCCCTGCTGGCCTTGTCCCCACTGCCCTCGCAATCGCAGCGGCGGCGATGGCTCACCAGGCCCGGGAACGGAGGACACGGCCCCGTGACCAGGAGGCCACAGCACAGCTGCACCTGCTACTCCGTTCTGGCCCCCACACCGCCCCCCGCCGGCTGCTCCCGCAGCAGCCCTGGGACAAGGCCACCGGCGCGCTGGGGCCGTTGGACGGACGGACGGACGGTCGGAAGGTCGGTCGGTTGGACGGGCGGACGGGCGGACAGACGGACGGACGGACGGCGGAGCAGCGCTGGGCTCCTGCGGAGGGGAGGAGGGCGCCCCAGCCTCCTGTCTCTGCCAGCGCCGGGCACCCCGCCCGCCGTCTGCATCCCTCCCCGCTGGCCTCTGCCCCCACTCCCGAAATCAGGACTCGGGGGACCCTCCTAAGACACCCCGCGGCGCGACGACGCTACTCCCCTGCCTCGCTCGGGAGCCACAGCCCCCTCACGTGGGCCCTACCTGCTCCGCCGCGCCGCGCCGCTCCTCTCGCCGGTCTCCTCCGTCGTCCACCGCTGCCGCTGCCGCCGCTGCGTCGTCCAGCGCTCCGGTGCACACGGGGACCGAGCAGGCTCTGGTGCGCCCGCCGGCCCGGCCGCGTCTGGGAGACGTGCGCGATCCCGGCCTCTCCAGGCCGCCTCAGGGGGAGGACTCGACACCCCAGACTGGGCGGGGCCGGGACAAGGGTGGGGGGAGGTGGAAGTGGCGGGAACACAGGGGTGAATGCCCGCAGGGGGGTGGGGACTAATTAGATGCATCCTTGTGGACCCCAGCCTGGGCTCCACAACCATGCCCTCTCCTATTCTCTACACACTTGCCATCAAGGATCCCCCGAATCCATTGGCCAGAACACCCCACAGAAGCAAATACTTAGGCCTAAACAAAATCAACTCCCGACTGGCACTTTGACAAGCTGGGAAATGTCAGGTGACTACCGTGACCCAGCAATTGTACTGCTGGAGACACACGCAGGAGAACTGAAAACATATGTCCCCACAGAAGTTTGTACATGAACGCTCAGATCAGTGTCACCTACACTAGCCAAAGAGTCAAACCACACAAATCACAAAGAAAGAACACTGAAACGCATGGAGACAGAAACACACACATGCACACACACACACACACACACACACACACACACACACACACACGCACACACACTCAAAAGGGTCCAAATACAGGTTTCAGCAAATATATGAACAGAAACCTCACAGTCCAGGAAAGAATGGGATGTTGCAAAGTTTAGAAGCAGCGGAAGGAAAGACTTCCCTATCAAGAGGACTGTACCCAAACAAGGATCCTTCAAACACGGACAGCAAAAGTCCTTTCCTAGGCTAACAAAAGCTGAGAGAATTCACAAATGTCTACGGAGAACTCTTCCAAGTCCAAGAAGATACTAACAGGGAACCGCAAAAGGAAGGATAAAAACGCAGTGACAACACAGAAGACCATCGACCCACTCCTGAGAAAAGCGCTCCCGGCCTGGACCTCCCGCGGCCGCGTCTCCCGCCACCCTGCACTTGCACTTACACGTGCACACGTGCACACTTGCACGCTGGCCCCCTGCCGCCCCCTCTGCTCCCCTGGCCCCAGGACCCCGAGGCCACAGCCTTGCCTTGCCGCCGCCGCAGCCGCTTATCCGGCCTGGCTCCCGGCACCGCCTGCCGGCCGGCCGCTCCCACCACAGCCCTAGCACGAGGCGAGCCCGGCGCGCGCAGGGGGGACGGATGGCGGGACAGCGCTGGGCTCCTCCTGAGTAGGGCAGGAGGGCGCCCCGATGTCACCGCCCTGCCGGCGCTGGGCACCTCGCCGCCGTCTGCTTTCGGCCGCCCCGCCCCTCCCCCACTCGCGGCTTCGGGGGACCCTCCCGAGGCACCCCGCGCCTCCCTCCTCTCTCACTCCGACACTGCGCCCCTGCCCTGCCTCTTTGGGGACCCACAGCCCCCTCCCGGGGGCCTTACCTGCTCCGCCGCCGCGCCGCGCCGCTTCCCTCGGAGGCCTCCTGGGTCCGCCGCTGCTGCTGCGCTGCCGCCCCCTCCTCCCAGACATCCGGGCTCCAAGGGGAGGGGGGGTGGAGGCCCACAGTGGGCGGGGCCAGGCAGGTGCAGGACCGGCTGACAGGTGGGGGGTGGGGCTTGGGGGGAATGCCCTGGCGGCGGTAGGGAATAATGAAACACATTGCTATGGATTGATTGATTGATTGATTGATTTTTAGTATTAGTTTTTTATTTTATTTTATTTTGTCGACATACAATGTGGTTGATCATTGCGGCCAATTACAGAAACCTCCCTCCCTCCTCCCTCTCCTTCCTCCCTCCCAACAACGTCCTTTCTGAAAGTTTGCTTGTCCTATCAATTTCAAGGAATTGCAATTGTCGCGTCTTCTCCCCCCCCCATTTTTCCTTCTTTTTTTTTTTTTTTTGTTTTTTCCTGTGTGCATTTATCTATTTATCTTTACCTCCCACAAATAAGAGAGAACGTGACATTTCTCTTTCGGGGCCTGACTTGTTTCACTTAATATAATACTCTCTAGGTCCATCCATGTCGTTGCAAATGGCAGTATTCCATTCTTTTTTAAAGCTGAGTAGTGTTCCATTGTGTACATATACCACATTTTCCATATCCACTCAACTGATGATGGACATCTGGGCTGGTTCCAACTCTTGGCTATTGTAAATAGTGCTGCGATGAACACTGGGGAAAAGGTGTACCTTCGACTCGATGATTTCCATTCCTCTGGGTATATTCCCAGCAGTGGGATAGCTGGGAATGGTAGATCTATGGCAGATCTATCTGCAGTTGTTTGAGGAAACTCCATCCCATTTTCCATGGAGGCTGCACCCTTTTGCAGTCCCACCAACAATGTATGAGAGTTCCTTTTCCTCCGCAGCCTCGCCAGCATTTACCGTTCAGAGTCTTTCGGATTTTAGCCATCCTCACTGGGGTGAGATGGTATCTCAGTGTGCTTTTGATTTGCCTTTCCCGAATGCTGAGTGATGTTGAGCATTTTTTCATATGTCTGCCGGCCATTCGTACATCTTCCTTAGAGAAATGCCTATTTAGCTCTTTTGCCCATTTTTTAATCGGGTTGCTTGTTTCTTCCTCGTAAAGCTGTTTGAGTTCCTTGTATGTTCTAAGTATAAATCCTCTCTCAGATGCATATTTTGCAAATATTTTCTCCCACTGTGTTGGTTGTCTTTTAACTATGTTAATTCTTTCTTTTGCTGTGCAGAAGCTTTTCAGTTGGATATAATCCCATTTGTTTATTTTTCCTTTGGTTGCCCATGCTTTGGGGGTCATGTTCATGAAGTCTGTGTCCAGTCCTACTTCCTGAAGCGTTTCTCCTATGTTTTCTTTAAGAGATTTGATTGTTTCGGGGTGTATAATTAATTCTTCAATCCATTTTGAGTTGCCTTTAGTGTATGGTGAAAGGTATGGGTCTAGTTTCATTCTCCTGCATATCGATATCCAGTTCTCCCAGCACCATTTCCTGAAGAGGCGGTCTCTTCCCCAGTGTACAGGCTTGGTGCCTTTGTCAAAGATCAGACGGCTGTAGGTGTGTGGGTTGATTTCTGGATTCTCCATTCTATTCCACTGAGCAGTGTGTCTGTTTTTATGCCAGTACCATACTGTACTGTTTTGCTTATGATAGCTTTGTAGGAGAGTTTAAAGTCAGGTAGTGTTACGCCTCCAGCTTTACTTTTTTGGCTCAGCGTTGCTGTGGCTATGCGTGGTCTTTTGTTATTCCATATCAGCGTCTGGATAGTTCTTTCCATTTCTGAGAAAAATGTCACTGGAATTTTGATGGGGACTGCATTGAATTTGGGTAGTATGGACATTTTCACTATGTTGATGCTTCCAATCCAAGAGCATGGGATATCTTTCCATCGTCTTGTCTCCTCTCCACTTTCTCTCAGCAGTGGTTTGTAGTTCTCATTATAGAGATTTTTCACATCCTTGGTTAACTCGCTTCCTAAGTACCTTATGTTTTTGGTGGCTACTGTCAATGGGCAAGCTTTCTTGATTTCTCTTTCTGCATGTCCACTATTGGAGAATAGAAATGCCACCGGTTTTCTTGTGTTGATTTTGTATCCCGCTACTTTGCTGAAATCCTTTATCAACTCCAAGAGTTTTTTTGTAGAGCCTTCAGACTGTTCGACATATAGGATCATGTCATCTGCAAACAGGGACAGTTTGACTTCATCTTTTCCAATCTGGATGCCCTTTATTTCCTTCTCTTCTCTGATTGCTCTGGCTAGTACCTCCAACACTATATTGAATAGGAGTGGTGAGGGTGGGCATCCTTGTCTAGTTCCTGTTCTTACAGGAACAGCTTTCAGCTTTTCCCCATTCAGGATGATATTGGCAGTGGGTTTATCATATACGGCTTTAATTATGTTGAGATAGTTGCCATCTATACCTAACTTATAGAAGGCCTTTCTCATGAATGACTGTTGAATTTTATCAAGTGCTCTTTCAGCAACTATAGAGATGACCGCATGGTCCTTGTGTTTGATTTCATTAATATGGTGTATCACATTTATTGATTTGCATATGTTGAACCAACCTTGCATCCCTGGGATGAGTCCCACGTGATCGAGGTGAAGAATTTTACGTGTGTGTTGCATGCCATCTCTCTCTCTCTCTCTCTCTCTCTCTCTCTCTCGCTCCTGCCTTTCTCACAGTGTGATACACTGTGTCGTTGAAGTCACCACCAAACAAGTTCCTCACCAGATGTGTTACCTGGACTTTGGGCTTCCCAACATTTGAAACTGTAAGCCATAAAGACTGTTTCTTTATAAATCACCCAGTTTTAGGTAATTCTGTTCTAAGCAACAGAAATGGACAAAGACACATGCTACAGTAATCAAAACCACAAGGTAGTAGACTAAAAACATTCACATCAACCAGTGAAACAAACTGGAGCCCCAAAATAAAACTACATATTGACAGTCAAATGATTTTTCAATAAAGGTACCAAGAACGCATAACGAGCAAATGACAGTTTCTTCAATAACCGGTGTTGGCAAAACCGTGTATACACACTCAGAAAAATGAAGTTGAACCCTTCTCTTATCTTACACCACCTACAAAAATCGGCTCAATATGGATTAAAGATGGAAATGGAACACCTGAAACTGTAAAATTGCTAGAAGAAAACATATGGGAAAAGCTCCACAACACTGGTCTGGGCAATGATTTTTTGCAGATAGCCCCAAAAGCAAGGCGACAAAATCAAACATAGACGAAAATGGGATTGCATCAAATTAAAAAGCTTCCGCACAGGAAAAGAACAAGTAGGAGAGCGAAGACACGATGACTGGAATGAGAGAAAATATTGGAAAACTATACACCTGATTATGAATAAGTATCCAAAAATACATACAAAATTCAAACAACTCAATAGCAGGACAACAACCCGATTTAAAAAATGGGCAGAGTAACTGAACATACGTTTCTCAGAATAAGACCTCCACATGGCCAACAGGCTGATGAAAAAATACTCAACCTCCCTAATCATCAGGGAAATACAAATTAAAATCACCAGGACACATAATTACTTCATACCCATTAAAATGGCTATTATCAAAAAGACAAAAGATAACTAGCACTGGCAAGGACGTGGAGAAAAGGCTACCCTTGTACACTGCTGGTAGGAACGTACAACCATTACAGAAAACAGCATGGAGGTTTCTCAAAAATCTGTAAATAGAATTACCGTATGATCCAGCAATCCCACTTCAGGGAATATCCCCCAAAGAACTGAAATCAATAGGTTGAAGAGATATCTGTACTCCCATGTTCACTGAGGCATTATCCATAAGAGTCAAGATATAGAATCAACCTAAGTGTTTATTAACAGACGAACAGATAAAGAAAACGTGGTCTAAGTACACAATGAAATACTATTCGGCCTTAGAAAAGAACAAAACTCTGTCATTTTCCAACAACTGGGATGCAACTAGAAGACATTACGCTGAGTGACACATGCCAGGCACAGAAAGACATGCTGCATGATTTCACTTGAATGTGGAAACTGGAAAGGTCAGACTCATGGAACTAGAGACCAGAATGATGGTTAGCAGAGCCTGGGAGCTGCGGGCGGGGGGGGATGGAGGAACAAGGACGAAGGGAAGTTTGACCAACGGGCACAAAGTTTCACTCTGGAGAAATAAGGTCTGGTGATCTATGACACAGCAAGGTGACTGTAGTTAATAATAATGTATATTTCAGAATTACCAAAAGAGTGGATTTTCAGTGCTCTTACCACAGGGGAGGAAGTATGTGAGGTCACGAGTGTGTTATTTGCCTAACTTGCTCACTGCACAATGTACACATGTATGCAATTATCACATGGTGCCCCATAAACATATGCAGTTGCGAGCTGTCAATAAAAAGTAAAAATTCAAATCCAATAAAAAGAAACACAGTGCAGCGCTGGCATAAAGTGTACATCAGAGGAACAGAATTGACGGCCTAAAAGCAAGCTCATGCAGCTATGACAACAGGATTTTCACAAGTGCTTTGGGACCACAACAAATGGTGCTGAGACAACTGAATAGCCACATGGAAAGAAATGAAATCGAGCCCTTTTCTAACCCCATACCCAAAAGTGAACACCAAACGTGTCACAGAGCTAACTGTAAGAACTCAAACTACAACACTCGAGAAACACAGGAACAAACCTTTGTGATACCGGATTTGGTGGTGGTCTCTTAGGTAAGATGCCGAAAACACAAGAACCCATATAAAGAAAGAGTAAACGGGATATATCATGCAACGTAAAACTGCTGTGCTTTACAGGACACCACTGAGAAAAAGAAAAGACATCAGGCTGCACAGGAAAAATACATTTTCAATTCACAGATTAAGAACAAGACTATAGAAAGAGCTCCTAAACGACAGTAAGCAGAATTTTTTAAAAAATGGTCAGAGGAAGAGTCGGCCCGTTAGCTCTGCTGGTTAGAGGGTGGTGCTCTCATACCAAGAGCAAGGGTTAGGATCCCCACACAGGCCAGCCGCCAGTAACAAACAAACCACAAACTTGCTCAGATCATTCAAATGAGCATTTCTCTAAGTGACAGATAGGAAAGGCCAATAAGCACCGAAGAAGATATTCATCGTCACCAGCAAGGAAATGGCTATCAATACCACAGTGAGATAATAGGTGGCACACTTTACAAGGGCTATAAATCAAAAAGACAGTCAAGACAAGGTATTGACAAGGCTATAGAGATAGCACAACCCTCATATATTGAGGGAGAGACTGGAAAATGCTACAGACTGCCAGGAAACCAGGTCGGTAGTTTTTCAAAACGTGAAATGTAAACTTACTACGTGGCCCAGCAATCCTACCGCTGGGGACCTACGAACGAAAACTGAAAATCTGTCCACACAAAAGTTTATATATGAACGCTCCGATCAGCCTCACTTACACTAGTCAAAGAGTCAAAACCACACGGAACGCCAAGGAACAATACTGAAACCGGCAAGAGAGGGGCGCACACACACACACACACAAACACACACTCACTCTCACACGCGCAAACACACACACTTACACACACACTCACATAAAGTCTTAATACAGATTTCAGTAAATTCTTCAACAGAAAACTCCCAGTCCAGGAGAGAAAGAGACGTTCTAGCCAAACCAAAAATTTAACAACAACAAAAACAACAACAAAGCCTTTCAGACAAGAGCACTGTATGGACAAGAGTATCCTTCAAACAGGGAGAGAGACAATCCTCTCCCAGACAGACGAAGGCCGAGAGGATTCCCCACAGCAGACCGCTCTCCCAAAGCGCTGCACAGGGCTCTTCCATCTCAACGATGACGCTCACATGCCCCAGCACCACGTCTGCAGGGACGAAAGTCAGCAGTCATGGAAGGAGAAAAACAAAGAACACACTCAACCTGCAAGGAAGACGACAAAACCGCTCCCGCCATGCCCTGCTGGCCTTGTCCCCACTGCCCTCGCAATCGCAGCGGCGGCGATGGCTCACCAGGCCCGGGAACGGAGGACACGGCCCCGTGACCAGGAGGCCACAGCACAGCTGCACCTGCTACTCCGTTCTGGCCCCCACACCGCCCCCCGCCGGCTGCTCCCGCAGCAGCCCTGGGACAAGGCCACCGGCGCGCTGGGGCCGTTGGACGGACGGACGGACGGTCGGAAGGTCGGTCGGTTGGACGGGCGGACGGGCGGACAGACGGACGGACGGACGGCGGAGCAGCGCTGGGCTCCTGCGGAGGGGAGGAGGGCGCCCCAGCCTCCTGTCTCTGCCAGCGCCGGGCACCCCGCCCGCCGTCTGCATCCCTCCCCGCTGGCCTCTGCCCCCACTCCCGAAATCAGGACTCGGGGGACCCTCCTAAGACACCCCGCGGCGCGACGACGCTACTCCCCTGCCTCGCTCGGGAGCCACAGCCCCCTCACGTGGGCCCTACCTGCTCCGCCGCGCCGCGCCGCTCCTCTCGCCGGTCTCCTCCGTCGTCCACCGCTGCCGCTGCCGCCGCTGCGTCGTCCAGCGCTCCGGTGCACACGGGGACCGAGCAGGCTCTGGTGCGCCCGCCGGCCCGGCCGCGTCTGGGAGACGTGCGCGATCCCGGCCTCTCCAGGCCGCCTCA
The DNA here is from genome assembly GCF_027409185.1 of Cynocephalus volans. Classification (NCBI taxonomy): domain Eukaryota; kingdom Metazoa; phylum Chordata; class Mammalia; order Dermoptera; family Cynocephalidae; genus Cynocephalus; species Cynocephalus volans. Next base: position 38,729,989 of record NC_084463.1, read on the forward strand.
GGGGGAGGACTCGACACCCCAGACTGGGCGGGGCCGGGACAAGGGTGGGGGGAGGTGGAAGTGGCGGGAACACAGGGGTGAATGCCCGCAGGGGGGTGGGGACTAATTAGATGCATCCTTGTGGACCCCAGCCTGGGCTCCACAACCATGCCCTCTCCTATTCTCTACACACTTGCCATCAAGGATCCCCCGAATCCATTGGCCAGAACACCCCACAGAAGCAAATACTTAGGCCTAAACAAAATCAACTCCCGACTGGCACTTTGACAAGCTGGGAAATGTCAGGTGACTACCGTGACCCAGCAATTGTACTGCTGGAGACACACGCAGGAGAACTGAAAACATATGTCCCCACAGAAGTTTGTACATGAACGCTCAGATCAGTGTCACCTACACTAGCCAAAGAGTCAAACCACACAAATCACAAAGAAAGAACACTGAAACGCATGGAGACAGAAACACACACATGCACACACAGACACACACACACACACACACGCACACACACTCAAAAGGGTCCAAATACAGGTTTCAGCAAATATATGAACAGAAACCTCACAGTCCAGGAAAGAATGGGATGTTGCAAAGTTTAGAAGCAGCGGAAGGAAAGACTTCCCTATCAAGAGGACTGTACCCAAACAAGGATCCTTCAAACACGGACAGCAAAAGTCCTTTCCTAGGCTAACAAAAGCTGAGAGAATTCACAAATGTCTACGGAGAACTCTTCCAAGTCCAAGAAGATACTAACAGGGAACCGCAAAAGGAAGGATAAAAACGCAGTGACAACACAGAAGACCATCGACCCACTCCTGAGAAAAGCGCTCCCGGCCTGGACCTCCCGCGGCCGCGTCTCCCGCCACCCTGCACTTGCACTTACACGTGCACACGTGAACACTTGCACGCTGGCCCCCTGCCGCCCCCTCTGCTCCCCTGGCCCCGGGACCCCGAGGCCACAGCCTTGCCTTGCCGCCGCCGCGGCCGCTTATCCGGCCTGGCTCCCAGCACCGCCTGCCGGCCGGCCGCTCCCACCACAGCCCTAGCACGAGGCGAGCCCGGCGCGCAGGGGGGACGGATGGCGGGACAGCGCTGGGCTCCTCCTGAGTAGGGCAGGAGGGCGCCCCGATGTCACCGCCCTGCCGGCGCTGGGCACCTCGCCGCCGTCTGCTTTCGGCCGCCCCGCCCCTCCCCCACTCGCGGCTTCGGGGGACCCTCCCGAGGCACCCCGCGCCTCCCTCCTCTCTCACTCCGACACTGCGCCCCTGCCCTGCCTCTTTGGGGACCCACAGCCCCCTCCCGGGGGCCTTACCTGCTCCGCCGCCGCGCCGCGCCGCTTCCCTCGGAGGCCTCCTGGGTCCGCCGCTGCTGCTGCGCTGCCGCCCCCTCCTCCCAGACATCCGGGCTCCAAGGGGAGGGGGGGTGGAGGCCCACAGTGGGCGGGGCCAGGCAGGTGCAGGACCGGCTGACAGGTGGGGGGTGGGGCTTGGGGGGAATGCCCTGGCGGCGGTAGGGAATAATGAAACACACATTGCTATGGATTGATTGATTGATTGATTGATTTTTAGTATTAGTTTTTTATTTTATTTTATTTTGTCGACATACAATGTGGTTGATCATTGCGGCCAATTACAGAAACCTCCCTCCCTCCCTCCCTCTCCTTCCTCCCTCGCAACAACGTCCTTTCTGAAAGTTTGCTTGTCCTATCAATTTCAAGGAATTGCAATTGTCGCGTCTTCTCCCCCCCCCCATTTTTCCTTCTTTTTTTTTTTTTTTTGTTTTTTCCTGTGTGCATTTATCTATTTATCTTTACCTCCCACAAATAAGAGAGAACGTGACATTTCTCTTTCTGGGCCTGACTTGTTTCACTTAATATAATACTCTCTAGGTCCATCCATGTCGTTGCAAATGGCAGTATTCCATTCTTTTTTAAAGCTGAGTAGTGTTCCATTGTGTACATATACCACATTTTCCATATCCACTCAACTGATGATGGACATCTGGGCTGGTTCCAACTCTTGGCTATTGTAAATAGTGCTGCGATGAACACTGGGGAAAAGGTGTACCTTCGACTCGATGATTTCCATTCCTCTGGGTATATTCCCAGCAGTGGGATAGCTGGGAATGGTAGATCTATGGCAGATCTATCTGCAGTTGTTTGAGGAAACTCCATCCCATTTTCCATGGAGGCTGCACCCTTTTGCAGTCCCACCAACAATGTATGAGAGTTCCTTTTCCTCCGCAGCCTCGCCAGCATTTACCGTTCAGAGTCTTTCGGATTTTAGCCATCCTCACTGGGGTGAGATGGTATCTCAGTGTGCTTTTGATTTGCCTTTCCCGAATGCTGAGTGATGTTGAGCATTTTTTCATATGTCTGCCGGCCATTCGTACATCTTCCTTAGAGAAATGCCTATTTAGCTCTTTTGCCCATTTTTTAATCGGGTTGCTTGTTTCTTCCTCGTAAAGCTGTTTGAGTTCCTTGTATGTTCTAAGTATAAATCCTCTCTCAGATGCATATTTTGCAAATATTTTCTCCCACTGTGTTGGTTGTCTTTTAACTATGTTAATTCTTTCTTTTGCTGTGCAGAAGCTTTTCAGTTGGATATAATCCCATTTGTTTATTTTTCCTTTGGTTGCCCATGCTTTGGGGGTCATGTTCATGAAGTCTGTGTCCAGTCCTACTTCCTGAAGCGTTTCTCCTATGTTTTCTTTAAGAGGTTTGATTGTTTCGGGGTGTATAATTAATTCTTCAATCCATTTTGAGTTGCCTTTAGTGTATGGTGAAAGGTATGGGTCTAGTTTCATTCTCCTGCATATCGATATCCAGTTCTCCCAGCACCATTTCCTGAAGAGGCGGTCTCTTCCCCAGTGTACAGGCTTGGTGCCTTTGTCAAAGATCAGACGGCTGTAGGTGTGTGGGTTGATTTCTGGATTCTCCATTCTATTCCACTGAGCAGTGTGTCTGTTTTTATGCCAGTACCATACTGTACTGTTTTGCTTATGATAGCTTTGTAGGAGAGTTTAAAGTCAGGTAGTGTTACGCCTCCAGCTTTACTTTTTTGGCTCAGCGTTGCTGTGGCTATGCGTGGTCTTTTGTTATTCCATATCAGCGTCTGGATAGTTCTTTCCATTTCTGAGAAAAATGTCACTGGAATTTTGATGGGGACTGCATTGAATTTGGGTAGTATGGACATTTTCACTATGTTGATGCTTCCAATCCAAGAGCATGGGATATCTTTCCATCGTCTTGTCTCCTCTCCACTTTCTCTCAGCAGTGGTTTGTAGTTCTCATTATAGAGATTTTTCACATCCTTGGTTAACTCGCTTCCTAAGTACCTTATGTTTTTGGTGGCTACTGTCAATGGGCAAGCTTTCTTGATTTCTCTTTCTGCATGTCCACTATTGGAGAATAGAAATGCCACCGGTTTTCTTGTGTTGATTTTGTATCCCGCTACTTTGCTGAAATCCTTTATCAACTCCAAGAGTTTTTTTGTAGAGCCTTCAGACTGTTCGACATATAGGATCATGTCATCTGCAAACAGGGACAGTTTGACTTCATCTTTTCCAATCTGGATGCCCTTTATTTCCTTCTCTTCTCTGATTGCTCTGGCTAGTACCTCCAACACTATATTGAATAGGAGTGGTGAGGGTGGGCATCCTTGTCTAGTTCCTGTTCTTACAGGAACAGCTTTCAGCTTTTCCCCATTCAGGATGATATTGGCAGTGGGTTTATCATATACGGCTTTAATTATGTTGAGATAGTTGCCATCTATACCTAACTTATAGAAGGCCTTTCTCATGAATGACTGTTGAATTTTATCAAGTGCTCTTTCAGCAACTATAGAGATGACCGCATGGTCCTTGTGTTTGATTTCATTAATATGGTGTATCACATTTATTGATTTGCATATGTTGAACCAACCTTGCATCCCTGGGATGAGTCCCACGTGATCGAGGTGAAGAATTTTACGTGTGTGTTGCATGCCATCTCTCTCTCTCTCTCTCTCTCTCTCTCTCTCTCGCTCCTGCCTTTCTCACAGTGTGATACACTGTGTCGTTGAAGTCACCACCAAACAAGTTCCTCACCAGATGTGTTACCTGGACTTTGGGCTTCCCAACATTTGAAACTGTAAGCCATAAAGACTGTTTCTTTATAAATCACCCAGTTTTAGGTAATTCTGTTCTAAGCAACAGAAATGGACAAAGACACATGCTACAGTAATCAAAACCACAAGGTAGTAGACTAAAAACATTCACATCAACCAGTGAAACAAACTGGAGCCCCAAAATAAAACTACATATTGACAGTCAAATGATTTTTCAATAAAGGTACCAAGAACGCATAACGAGCAAATGACAGTTTCTTCAATAACCGGTGTTGGCAAAACCGTGTATACACACTCAGAAAAATGAAGTTGAACCCTTCTCTTATCTTACACCACCTACAAAAATCGGCTCAATATGGATTAAAGATGGAAATGGAACACCTGAAACTGTAAAATTGCTAGAAGAAAACATATGGGAAAAGCTCCACAACACTGGTCTGGGCAATGATTTTTTGCAGATAGCCCCAAAAGCAAGGCGACAAAATCAAACATAGACGAAAATGGGATTGCATCAAATTAAAAAGCTTCCGCACAGGAAAAGAACAAGTAGGAGAGCGAAGACACGATGACTGGAATGAGAGAAAATATTGGAAAACTATACACCTGATTATGAATAAGTATCCAAAAATACATACAAAATTCAAACAACTCAATAGCAGGACAACAACCCGATTTAAAAAATGGGCAGAGTAACTGAACATACGTTTCTCAGAATAAGACCTCCACATGGCCAACAGGCTGATGAAAAAATACTCAACCTCCCTAATCATCAGGGAAATACAAATTAAAATCACCAGGACACATAATTACTTCATACCCATTAAAATGGCTATTATCAAAAAGACAAAAGATAACTAGCACTGGCAAGGACGTGGAGAAAAGGCTACCCTTGTACACTGCTGGTAGGAACGTACAACCATTACAGAAAACAGCATGGAGGTTTCTCAAAAATCTGTAAATAGAATTACCGTATGATCCAGCAATCCCACTTCAGGGAATATCCCCCAAAGAACTGAAATCAATAGGTTGAAGAGATATCTGTACTCCCATGTTCACTGAGGCATTATCCATAAGAGTCAAGATATAGAATCAACCTAAGTGTTTATTAACAGACGAACAGATAAAGAAAACGTGGTCTAAGTACACAATGAAATACTATTCGGCCTTAGAAAAGAACAAAACTCTGTCATTTTCCAACAACTGGGATGCAACTAGAAGACATTACGCTGAGTGACACATGCCAGGCACAGAAAGACATGCTGCATGATTTCACTTGAATGTGGAAACTGGAAAGGTCAGACTCATGGAACTAGAGACCAGAATGATGGTTAGCAGAGCCTGGGAGCTGCGGGCGGGGGGGGATGGAGGAACAAGGACGAAGGGAAGTTTGACCAACGGGCACAAAGTTTCACTCTGGAGAAATAAGGTCTGGTGATCTATGACACAGCAAGGTGACTGTAGTTAATAATAATGTATATTTCAGAATTACCAAAAGAGTGGATTTTCAGTGCTCTTACCACAGGGGAGGAAGTATGTGAGGTCACGAGTGTGTTACTTGCCTAACTTGCTCACTGCACAATGTACACATGTATGCAATTATCACATGGTGCCCCATAAACATATGCAGTTGCGAGCTGTCAATAAAAAGTAAAAATTCAAATCCAATAAAAAGAAACACAGTGCAGCGCTGGCATAAAGTGTACATCAGAGGAACAGAATTGACGGCCTAAAAGCAAGCTCATGCAGCTATGACAACAGGATTTTCACAAGTGCTTTGGGACCACAACAAATGGTGCTGAGACAACTGAATAGCCACATGGAAAGAAATGAAATCGAGCCCTTTTCTAACCCCATACCCAAAAGTGAACACCAAACGTGTCACAGAGCTAACTGTAAGAACTCAAACTACAACACTCGAGAAACACAGGAACAAACCTTTGTGATACCGGATTTGGTGGTGGTCTCTTAGGTAAGATGCCGAAAACACAAGAACCCATATAAAGAAAGAGTAAACGGGATATATCATGCAACGTAAAACTGCTGTGCTTTACAGGACACCACTGAGAAAAAGAAAAGACATCAGGCTGCACAGGAAAAATACATTTTCAATTCACAGATTAAGAACAAGACTATAGAAAGAGCTCCTAAACGACAGTAAGCAGAATTTTTTAAAAAATGGTCAGAGGAAGAGTCGGCCCGTTAGCTCTGCTGGTTAGAGGGTGGTGCTCTCATACCAAGAGCAAGGGTTAGGATCCCCACACAGGCCAGCCGCCAGTAACAAACAAACCACAAACTTGCTCAGATCATTCAAATGAGCATTTCTCTAAGTGACAGATAGGAAAGGCCAATAAGCACCGAAGAAGATATTCATCGTCACCAGCAAGGAAATGGCTATCAATACCACAGTGAGATAATAGGTGGCACACTTTACAAGGGCTATAAATCAAAAAGACAGTCAAGACAAGGTATTGACAAGGCTATAGAGATAGCACAACCCTCATATATTGAGGGAGAGACTGGAAAATGCTACAGACTGCCAGGAAACCAGGTCGGTAGTTTTTCAAAACGTGAAATGTAAACTTACTACGTGGCCCAGCAATCCTACCGCTGGGGACCTACGAACGAAAACTGAAAATCTGTCCACACAAAAGTTTATATATGAACGCTCCGATCAGCCTCACTTACACTAGTCAAAGAGTCAAAACCACACGGAACGCCAAGGAACAATACTGAAACCGGCAAGAGAGGGGCGCACACACACACACACACAAACACACACTCACTCTCACACGCGCAAACACACACACTTACACACACACTCACATAAAGTCTTAATACAGATTTCAGTAAATTCTTCAACAGAAAACTCCCAGTCCAGGAGAGAAAGAGACGTTCTAGCCAAACCAAAAATTTAACAACAACAAAAACAACAACAAAGCCTTTCAGACAAGAGCACTGTATGGACAAGAGTATCCTTCAAACAGGGAGAGAGACAATCCTCTCCCAGACAGACGAAGGCCGAGAGGATTCCCCACAGCAGACCGCTCTCCCAAAGCGCTGCACAGGGCTCTTCCATCTCAACGATGACGCTCACATGCCCCAGCACCACGTCTGCAGGGACGAAAGTCAGCAGTCATGGAAGGAGAAAAACAAAGAACACACTCAACCTGCAAGGAAGACGACAAAACCGCTCCCGCCATGCCCTGCTGGCCTTGTCCCCACTGCCCTCGCAATCGCAGCGGCGGCGATGGCTCACCAGGCCCGGGAACGGAGGACACGGCCCCGTGACCAGGAGGCCACAGCACAGCTGCACCTGCTACTCCGTTCTGGCCCCCACACCGCCCCCCGCCGGCTGCTCCCGCAGCAGCCCTGGGACAAGGCCACCGGCGCGCTGGGGCCGTTGGACGGACGGACGGTCGGACGGTCGGTCGGTTGGACGGGCGGACGGGCGGACAGACGGACGGACGGACGGCGGAGCAGCGCTGGGCTCCTGCGGAGGGGAGGAGGGCGCCCCAGCCTCCTGTCTCTGCCAGCGCCGGGCACCCCGCCCGCCGTCTGCATCCCTCCCCGCTGGCCTCTGCCCCCACTCCCGAAATCAGGACTCGGGGGACCCTCCTAAGACACCCCGCGGCGCGACGACGCTACTCCCCTGCCTCGCTCGGGAGCCACAGCCCCCTCACGTGGGCCCTACCTGCTCCGCCGCGCCGCGCCGCTCCTCTCGCCGGTCTCCTCCGTCGTCCACCGCTGCCGCTGCCGCCGCTGCGTCGTCCAGCGCTCCGGTGCACACGGGGACCGAGCAGGCTCTGGTGCGCCCGCCGGCCCGGCCGCGTCTGGGAGACGTGCGCGATCCCGGCCTCTCCAGGCCGCCTCAGGGGGAGGACTCGACACCCCAGAATGGGCGGGGCCGGGACAAGGGTGGGGGGAGGTGGAAGTGGCGGGAACACAGGGGTGAATGCCCGCAGGGGGGTGGGGACTAATTAGATGCATCCTTGTGGACCCCAGCCTGGGCTCCACAACCATGCCCTCTCCTATTCTCTACACACTTGCCATCAAGGATCCCCCGAATCCATTGGCCAGAACACCCCACAGAAGCAAATACTTAGGCCTAAACAAAATCAACTCCCGACTGGCACTTTGACAAGCTGGGAAATGTCAGGTGACTACCGTGACCCAGCAATTGTACTGCTGGAGACACACGCAGGAGAACTGAAAACATATGTCCCCACAGAAGTTTGTACATGAACGCTCAGATCAGTGTCACCTACACTAGCCAAAGAGTCAAACCACACAAATCACAAAGAAAGAACACTGAAACGCATGGAGACAGAAACACACACATGCACACACAGACACACACACACACACACACGCACACACACTCAAAAGGGTCCAAATACAGGTTTCAGCAAATATATGAACAGAAACCTCACAGTCCAGGAAAGAATGGGATGTTGCAAAGTTTAGAAGCAGCGGAAGGAAAGACTTCCCTATCAAGAGGACTGTACCCAAACAAGGATCCTTCAAACACGGACAGCAAAAGTCCTTTCCTAGGCTAACAAAAGCTGAGAGAATTCACAAATGTCTACGGAGAACTCTTCCAAGTCCAAGAAGATACTAACAGGGAACCGCAAAAGGAAGGATAAAAACGCAGTGACAACACAGAAGACCATCGACCCACTCCTGAGAAAAGCGCTCCCGGCCTGGACCTCCCGCGGCCGCGTCTCCCGCCACCCTGCACTTGCACTTACACGTGCACACGTGAACACTTGCACGCTGGCCCCCTGCCGCCCCCTCTGCTCCCCTGGCCCCGGGACCCCGAGGCCACAGCCTTGCCTTGCCGCCGCCGCGGCCGCTTATCCGGCCTGGCTCCCAGCACCGCCTGCCGGCCGGCCGCTCCCACCACAGCCCTAGCACGAGGCGAGCCCGGCGCGCAGGGGGGACGGATGGCGGGACAGCGCTGGGCTCCTCCTGAGTAGGGCAGGAGGGCGCCCCGATGTCACCGCCCTGCCGGCGCTGGGCACCTCGCCGCCGTCTGCTTTCGGCCGCCCCGCCCCTCCCCCACTCGCGGCTTCGGGGGACCCTCCCGAGGCACCCCGCGCCTCCCTCCTCTCTCACTCCGACACTGCGCCCCTGCCCTGCCTCTTTGGGGACCCACAGCCCCCTCCCGGGGGCCTTACCTGCTCCGCCGCCGCGCCGCGCCGCTTCCCTCGGAGGCCTCCTGGGTCCGCCGCTGCTGCTGCGCTGCCGCCCCCTCCTCCCAGACATCCGGGCTCCAAGGGGAGGGGGGGTGGAGGCCCACAGTGGGCGGGGCCAGGCAGGTGCAGGACCGGCTGACAGGTGGGGGGTGGGGCTTGGGGGGAATGCCCTGGCGGCGGTAGGGAATAATGAAACACACATTGCTATGGATTGATTGATTGATTGATTGATTTTTAGTATTAGTTTTTTATTTTATTTTATTTTGTCGACATACAATGTGGTTGATCATTGCGGCCAATTACAGAAACCTCCCTCCCTCCTCCCTCTCCTTCCTCCCTCCCAACAACGTCCTTTCTGAAAGTTTGCTTGTCCTATCAATTTCAAGGAATTGCAATTGTCGCGTCTTCTCCCCCCCCCCATTTTTCCTTCTTTTTTTTTTTTTTTTGTTTTTTCCTGTGTGCATTTATCTATTTATCTTTACCTCCCACAAATAAGAGAGAACGTGACATTTCTCTTTCTGGGCCTGACTTGTTTCACTTAATATAATACTCTCTAGGTCCATCCATGTCGTTGCAAATGGCAGTATTCCATTCTTTTTTAAAGCTGAGTAGTGTTCCATTGTGTACATATACCACATTTTCCATATCCACTCAACTGATGATGGACATCTGGGCTGGTTCCAACTCTTGGCTATTGTAAATAGTGCTGCGATGAACACTGGGGAAAAGGTGTACCTTCGACTCGATGATTTCCATTCCTCTGGGTATATTCCCAGCAGTGGGATAGCTGGGAATGGTAGATCTATGGCAGATCTATCTGCAGTTGTTTGAGGAAACTCCATCCCATTTTCCATGGAGGCTGCACCCTTTTGCAGTCCCACCAACAATGTATGAGAGTTCCTTTTCCTCCGCAGCCTCGCCAGCATTTACCGTTCAGAGTCTTTCGGATTTTAGCCATCCTCACTGGGGTGAGATGGTATCTCAGTGTGCTTTTGATTTGCCTTTCCCGAATGCTGAGTGATGTTGAGCATTTTTTCATATGTCTGCCGGCCATTCGTACATCTTCCTTAGAGAAATGCCTATTTAGCTCTTTTGCCCATTTTTTAATCGGGTTGCTTGTTTCTTCCTCGTAAAGCTGTTTGAGTTCCTTGTATGTTCTAAGTATAAATCCTCTCTCAGATGCATATTTTGCAAATATTTTCTCCCACTGTGTTGGTTGTCTTTTAACTATGTTAATTCTTTCTTTTGCTGTGCAGAAGCTTTTCAGTTGGATATAATCCCATTTGTTTATTTTTCCTTTGGTTGCCCATGCTTTGGGGGTCATGTTCATGAAGTCTGTGTCCAGTCCTACTTCCTGAAGCGTTTCTCCTATGTTTTCTTTAAGAGGTTTGATTGTTTCGGGGTGTATAATTAATTCTTCAATCCATTTTGAGTTGCCTTTAGTGTATGGTGAAAGGTATGGGTCTAGTTTCATTCTCCTGCATATCGATATCCAGTTCTCCCAGCACCATTTCCTGAAGAGGCGGTCTCTTCCCCAGTGTACAGGCTTGGTGCCTTTGTCAAAGATCAGACGGCTGTAGGTGTGTGGGTTGATTTCTGGATTCTCCATTCTATTCCACTGAGCAGTGTGTCTGTTTTTATGCCAGTACCATACTGTACTGTTTTGCTTATGATAGCTTTGTAGGAGAGTTTAAAGTCAGGTAGTGTTACGCCTCCAGCTTTACTTTTTTGGCTCAGCGTTGCTGTGGCTATGCGTGGTCTTTTGTTATTCCATATCAGCGTCTGGATAGTTCTTTCCATTTCTGAGAAAAATGTCACTGGAATTTTGATGGGGACTGCATTGAATTTGGGTAGTATGGACATTTTCACTATGTTGATGCTTCCAATCCAAGAGCATGGGATATCTTTCCATCGTCTTGTCTCCTCTCCACTTTCTCTCAGCAGTGGTTTGTAGTTCTCATTATAGAGATTTTTCACATCCTTGGTTAACTCGCTTCCTAAGTACCTTATGTTTTTGGTGGCTACTGTCAATGGGCAAGCTTTCTTGATTTCTCTTTCTGCATGTCCACTATTGGAGAATAGAAATGCCACCGGTTTTCTTGTGTTGATTTTGTATCCCGCTACTTTGCTGAAATCCTTTATCAACTCCAAGAGTTTTTTTGTAGAGCCTTCAGACTGTTCGACATATAGGATCATGTCATCTGCAAACAGGGACAGTTTGACTTCATCTTTTCCAATCTGGATGCCCTTTATTTCCTTCTCTTCTCTGATTGCTCTGGCTAGTACCTCCAACACTATATTGAATAGGAGTGGTGAGGGTGGGCATCCTTGTCTAGTTCCTGTTCTTACAGGAACAGCTTTCAGCTTTTCCCCATTCAGGATGATATTGGCAGTGGGTTTATCATATACGGCTTTAATTATGTTGAGATAGTTGCCATCTATACCTAACTTATAGAAGGCCTTTCTCATGAATGACTGTTGAATTTTATCAAGTGCTCTTTCAGCAACTATAGAGATGACCGCATGGTCCTTGTGTTTGATTTCATTAATATGGTGTATCACATTTATTGATTTGCATATGTTGAACCAACCTTGCATCCCTGGGATGAGTCCCACGTGATCGAGGTGAAGAATTTTACGTGTGTGTTGCATGCCATCTCTCTCTCTCTCTCTCTCTCTCTCTCGCTCCTGCCTTTCTCACAGTGTGATACACTGTGTCGTTGAAGTCACCACCAAACAAGTTCCTCACCAGATGTGTTACCTGGACTTTGGGCTTCCCAACATTTGAAACTGTAAGCCATAAAGACTGTTTCTTTATAAATCACCCAGTTTTAGGTAATTCTGTTCTAAGCAACAGAAATGGACAAAGACACATGCTACAGTAATCAAAACCACAAGGTAGTAGACTAAAAACATTCACATCAACCAGTGAAACAAACTGGAGCCCCAAAATAAAACTACATATTGACAGTCAAATGATTTTTCAATAAAGGTACCAAGAACGCATAACGAGCAAATGACAGTTTCTTCAATAACCGGTGTTGGCAAAACCGTGTATACACACTCAGAAAAATGAAGTTGAACCCTTCTCTTATCTTACACCACCTACAAAAATCGGCTCAATATGGATTAAAGATGGAAATGGAACACCTGAAACTGTAAAATTGCTAGAAGAAAACATATGGGAAAAGCTCCACAACACTGGTCTGGGCAATGATTTTTTGCAGATAGCCCCAAAAGCAAGGCGACAAAATCAAACATAGACGAAAATGGGATTGCATCAAATTAAAAAGCTTCCGCACAGGAAAAGAACAAGTAGGAGAGCGAAGACACGATGACTGGAATGAGAGAAAATATTGGAAAACTATACACCTGATTATGAATAAGTATCCAAAAATACATACAAAATTCAAACAACTCAATAGCAGGACAACAACCCGATTTAAAAAATGGGCAGAGTAACTGAACATACGTTTCTCAGAATAAGACCTCCACATGGCCAACAGGCTGATGAAAAAATACTCAACCTCCCTAATCATCAGGGAAATACAAATTAAAATCACCAGGACACATAATTACTTCATACCCATTAAAATGGCTATTATCAAAAAGACAAAAGATAACTAGCACTGGCAAGGACGTGGAGAAAAGGCTACCCTTGTACACTGCTGGTAGGAACGTACAACCATTACAGAAAACAGCATGGAGGTTTCTCAAAAATCTGTAAATAGAATTACCGTATGATCCAGCAATCCCACTTCAGGGAATATCCCCCAAAGAACTGAAATCAATAGGTTGAAGAGATATCTGTACTCCCATGTTCACTGAGGCATTATCCATAAGAGTCAAGATATAGAATCAACCTAAGTGTTTATTAACAGACGAACAGATAAAGAAAACGTGGTCTAAGTACACAATGAAATACTATTCGGCCTTAGAAAAGAACAAAACTCTGTCATTTTCCAACAACTGGGATGCAACTAGAAGACATTACGCTGAGTGACACATGCCAGGCACAGAAAGACATGCTGCATGATTTCACTTGAATGTGGAAACTGGAAAGGTCAGACTCATGGAACTAGAGACCAGAATGATGGTTAGCAGAGCCTGGGAGCTGCGGGCGGGGGGGGATGGAGGAACAAGGACGAAGGGAAGTTTGACCAACGGGCACAAAGTTTCACTCTGGAGAAATAAGGTCTGGTGATCTATGACACAGCAAGGTGACTGTAGTTAATAATAATGTATATTTCAGAATTACCAAAAGAGTGGATTTTCAGTGCTCTTACCACAGGGGAGGAAGTATGTGAGGTCACGAGTGTGTTACTTGCCTAACTTGCTCACTGCACAATGTACACATGTATGCAATTATCACATGGTGCCCCATAAACATATGCAGTTGCGAGCTGTCAATAAAAAGTAAAAATTCAAATCCAATAAAAAGAAACACAGTGCAGCGCTGGCATAAAGTGTACATCAGAGGAACAGAATTGACGGCCTAAAAGCAAGCTCATGCAGCTATGACAACAGGATTTTCACAAGTGCTTTGGGACCACAACAAATGGTGCTGAGACAACTGAATAGCCACATGGAAAGAAATGAAATCGAGCCCTTTTCTAACCCCATACCCAAAAGTGAACACCAAACGTGTCACAGAGCTAACTGTAAGAACTCAAACTACAACACTCGAGAAACACAGGAACAAACCTTTGTGATACCGGATTTGGTGGTGGTCTCTTAGGTAAGATGCCGAAAACACAAGAACCCATATAAAGAAAGAGTAAACGGGATATATCATGCAACGTAAAACTGCTGTGCTTTACAGGACACCACTGAGAAAAAGAAAAGACATCAGGCTGCACAGGAAAAATACATTTTCAATTCACAGATTAAGAACAAGACTATAGAAAGAGCTCCTAAACGACAGTAAGCAGAATTTTTTAAAAAATGGTCAGAGGAAGAGTCGGCCCGTTAGCTCTGCTGGTTAGAGGGTGGTGCTCTCATACCAAGAGCAAGGGTTAGGATCCCCACACAGGCCAGCCGCCAGTAACAAACAAACCACAAACCTGCTCAGATCATTCAAATGAGCATTTCTCTAAGTGACAGATAGGAAAGGCCAATAAGCACCGAAGAAGATATTCATCGTCACCAGCAAGGAAATGGCTATCAATACCACAGTGAGATAATAGGTGGCACACTTTACAAGGGCTATAAATCAAAAAGACAGTCAAGACAAGGTATTGACAAGGCTATAGAGATAGCACAACCCTCATATATTGAGGGAGAGACTGGAAAATGCTACAGACTGCCAGGAAACCAGGTCGGTAGTTTTTCAAAACGTGAAATGTAAACTTACTACGTGGCCCAGCAATCCTACCGCTGGGGACCTACGAACGAAAACTGAAAATCTGTCCACACAAAAGTTTATATATGAACGCTCCGATCAGCCTCACTTACACTAGTCAAAGAGTCAAAACCACACGGAACGCCAAGGAACAATACTGAAACCGGCAAGAGAGGGGCGCACACACACACACACACAAACACACACTCACTCTCACACGCGCAAACACACACACTTACACACACACTCACATAAAGTCTTAATACAGATTTCAGTAAATTCTTCAACAGAAAACTCCCAGTCCAGGAGAGAAAGAGACGTTCTAGCCAAACCAAAAATTTAACAACAACAAAAACAACAACAAAGCCTTTCAGACAAGAGCACTGTATGGACAAGAGTATCCTTCAAACAGGGAGAGAGACAATCCTCTCCCAGACAGACGAAGGCCGAGAGGATTCCCCACAGCAGACCGCTCTCCCAAAGCGCTGCACAGGGCTCTTCCATCTCAACGATGACGCTCACATGCCCCAGCACCACGTCTGCAGGGACGAAAGTCAGCAGTCATGGAAGGAGAAAAACAAAGAACACACTCAACCTGCAAGGAAGACGACAAAACCGCTCCCGCCATGCCCTGCTGGCCTTGTCCCCACTGCCCTCGCAATCGCAGCGGCGGCGATGGCTCACCAGGCCCGGGAACGGAGGACACGGCCCCGTGACCAGGAGGCCACAGCACAGCTGCACCTGCTACTCCGTTCTGGCCCCCACACCGCCCCCCGCCGGCTGCTCCCGCAGCAGCCCTGGGACAAGGCCACCAGCGCGCTGGGGCCGTTGGACGGACGGACGGACGGTCGGAAGGTCGGTCGGTTGGACGGGCGGACGGGCGGACAGACGGACGGACGGACGGCGGAGCAGCGCTGGGCTCCTGCGGAGGGGAGGAGGGCGCCCCAGCCTCCTGTCTCTGCCAGCGCCGGGCACCCCGCCCGCCGTCTGCATCCCTCCCCGCTGGCCTCTGCCCCCACTCCCGAAATCAGGACTCGGGGGACCCTCCTAAGACACCCCGCGGCGCGACGACGCTACTCCCCTGCCTCGCTCGGGAGCCACAGCCCCCTCACGTGGGCCCTACCTGCTCCGCCGCGCCGCGCCGCTCCTCTCGCCGGTCTCCTCCGTCGTCCACCGCTGCCGCTGCCGCCGCTGCGTCGTCCAGCGCTCCGGTGCACACGGGGACCGAGCAGGCTCTGGTGCGCCCGCCGGCCCGGCCGCGTCTGGGAGACGTGCGCGATCCCGGCCTCTCCAGGCCGCCTCAGGGGGAGGACTCGACACCCCAGAATGGGCGGGGCCGGGACAAGGGTGGGGGGAGGTGGAAGTGGCGGGAACACAGGGGTGAATGCCCGCAGGGGGGTGGGGACTAATTAGATGCATCCTTGTGGACCCCAGCCTGGGCTCCACAACCATGCCCTCTCCTATTCTCTATACACTTGCCATCAAGGATCCCCCGAATCCATTGGCCAGAACACCCCACAGAAGCAAATACTTAGGCCTAAACAAAATCAACTCCCGACTGGCACTTTGACAAGCTGGGAAATGTCAGGTGACTACCGTGACCCAGCAATTGTACTGCTGGAGACACACGCAGGAGAACTGAAAACATATGTCCCCACAGAAGTTTGTACATGAACGCTCAGATCAGTGTCACCTACACTAGCCAAAGAGTCAAACCACACAAATCACAAAGAAAGAACACTGAAACGCATGGAGACAGAAACACACACATGCACACACACACACACACACACACACACACACGCACACACACTCAAAAGGGTCCAAATACAGGTTTCAGCAAATATATGAACAGAAACCTCACAGTCCAGGAAAGAATGGGATGTTGCAAAGTTTAGAAGCAGCGGAAGGAAAGACTTCCCTATCAAGAGGACTGTACCCAAACAAGGATCCTTCAAACACGGACAGCAAAAGTCCTTTCCTAGGCTAACAAAAGCTGAGAGAATTCACAAATGTCTACGGAGAACTCTTCCAAGTCCAAGAAGATACTAACAGGGAACCGCAAAAGGAAGGATAAAAACGCAGTGACAACACAGAAGACCATCGACCCACTCCTGAGAAAAGCGCTCCCGGCCTGGACCTCCCGCGGCCGCGTCTCCCGCCACCCTGCACTTGCACTTACACGTGCACACGTGCACACTTGCACGCTGGCCCCCTGCCGCCCCCTCTGCTCCCCTGGCCCCAGGACCCCGAGGCCACAGCCTTGCCTTGCCGCCGCCGCAGCCGCTTATCCGGCCTGGCTCCCGGCACCGCCTGCCGGCCGGCCGCTCCCACCACAGCCCTAGCACGAGGCGAGCCCGGCGCGCGCAGGGGGGACGGATGGCGGGACAGCGCTGGGCTCCTCCTGAGTAGGGCAGGAGGGCGCCCCGATGTCACCGCCCTGCCGGCGCTGGGCACCTCGCCGCCGTCTGCTTTCGGCCGCCCCGCCCCTCCCCCACTCGCGGCTTCGGGGGACCCTCCCGAGGCACCCCGCGCCTCCCTCCTCTCTCACTCCGACACTGCGCCCCTGCCCTGCCTCTTTGGGGACCCACAGCCCCCTCCCGGGGGCCTTACCTGCTCCGCCGCCGCGCCGCGCCGCTTCCCTCGGAGGCCTCCTGGGTCCGCCGCTGCTGCTGCGCTGCCGCCCCCTCCTCCCAGACATCCGGGCTCCAAGGGGAGGGGGGGTGGAGGCCCACAGTGGGCGGGGCCAGGCAGGTGCAGGACCGGCTGACAGGTGGGGGGTGGGGCTTGGGGGGAATGCCCTGGCGGCGGTAGGGAATAATGAAACACATTGCTATGGATTGATTGATTGATTGATTGATTTTTAGTATTAGTTTTTTATTTTATTTTATTTTGTCGACATACAATGTGGTTGATCATTGCGGCCAATTACAGAAACCTCCCTCCCTCCTCCCTCTCCTTCCTCCCTCCCAACAACGTCCTTTCTGAAAGTTTGCTTGTCCTATCAATTTCAAGGAATTGCAATTGTCGCGTCTTCTCCCCCCCACATTTTTCCTTCTTTTTTTTTTTTTTTTGTTTTTTCCTGTGTGCATTTATCTATTTATCTTTACCTCCCACAAATAAGAGAGAACGTGACATTTCTCTTTCGGGGCCTGACTTGTTTCACTTAATATAATACTCTCTAGGTCCATCCATGTCGTTGCAAATGGCAGTATTCCATTCTTTTTTAAAGCTGAGTAGTGTTCCATTGTGTACATATACCACATTTTCCATATCCACTCAACTGATGATGGACATCTGGGCTGGTTCCAACTCTTGGCTATTGTAAATAGTGCTGCGATGAACACTGGGGAAAAGGTGTACCTTCGACTCGATGATTTCCATTCCTCTGGGTATATTCCCAGCAGTGGGATAGCTGGGAATGGTAGATCTATGGCAGATCTATCTGCAGTTGTTTGAGGAAACTCCATCCCATTTTCCATGGAGGCTGCACCCTTTTGCAGTCCCACCAACAATGTATGAGAGTTCCTTTTCCTCCGCAGCCTCGCCAGCATTTACCGTTCAGAGTCTTTCGGATTTTAGCCATCCTCACTGGGGTGAGATGGTATCTCAGTGTGCTTTTGATTTGCCTTTCCCGAATGCTGAGTGATGTTGAGCATTTTTTCATATGTCTGCCGGCCATTCGTACATCTTCCTTAGAGAAATGCCTATTTAGCTCTTTTGCCCATTTTTTAATCGGGTTGCTTGTTTCTTCCTCGTAAAGCTGTTTGAGTTCCTTGTATGTTCTAAGTATAAATCCTCTCTCAGATGCATATTTTGCAAATATTTTCTCCCACTGTGTTGGTTGTCTTTTAACTATGTTAATTCTTTCTTTTGCTGTGCAGAAGCTTTTCAGTTGGATATAATCCCATTTGTTTATTTTTCCTTTGGTTGCCCATGCTTTGGGGGTCATGTTCATGAAGTCTGTGTCCAGTCCTACTTCCTGAAGCGTTTCTCCTATGTTTTCTTTAAGAGGTTTGATTGTTTCGGGGTGTATAATTAATTCTTCAATCCATTTTGAGTTGCCTTTAGTGTATGGTGAAAGGTATGGGTCTAGTTTCATTCTCCTGCATATCGATATCCAGTTCTCCCAGCACCATTTCCTGAAGAGGCGGTCTCTTCCCCAGTGTACAGGCTTGGTGCCTTTGTCAAAGATCAGACGGCTGTAGGTGTGTGGGTTGATTTCTGGATTCTCCATTCTATTCCACTGAGCAGTGTGTCTGTTTTTATGCCAGTACCATACTGTACTGTTTTGCTTATGATAGCTTTGTAGGAGAGTTTAAAGTCAGGTAGTGTTACGCCTCCAGCTTTACTTTTTTGGCTCAGCGTTGCTGTGGCTATGCGTGGTCTTTTGTTATTCCATATCAGCGTCTGGATAGTTCTTTCCATTTCTGAGAAAAATGTCACTGGAATTTTGATGGGGACTGCATTGAATTTGGGTAGTATGGACATTTTCACTATGTTGATGCTTCCAATCCAAGAGCATGGGATATCTTTCCATCGTCTTGTCTCCTCTCCACTTTCTCTCAGCAGTGGTTTGTAGTTCTCATTATAGAGATTTTTCACATCCTTGGTTAACTCGCTTCCTAAGTACCTTATGTTTTTGGTGGCTACTGTCAATGGGCAAGCTTTCTTGATTTCTCTTTCTGCATGTCCACTATTGGAGAATAGAAATGCCACCGGTTTTCTTGTGTTGATTTTGTATCCCGCTACTTTGCTGAAATCCTTTATCAACTCCAAGAGTTTTTTTGTAGAGCCTTCAGACTGTTCGACATATAGGATCATGTCATCTGCAAACAGGGACAGTTTGACTTCATCTTTTCCAATCTGGATGCCCTTTATTTCCTTCTCTTCTCTGATTGCTCTGGCTAGTACCTCCAACACTATATTGAATAGGAGTGGTGAGGGTGGGCATCCTTGTCTAGTTCCTGTTCTTACAGGAACAGCTTTCAGCTTTTCCCCATTCAGGATGATATTGGCAGTGGGTTTATCATATACGGCTTTAATTATGTTGAGATAGTTGCCATCTATACCTAACTTATAGAAGGCCTTTCTCATGAATGACTGTTGAATTTTATCAAGTGCTCTTTCAGCAACTATAGAGATGACCGCATGGTCCTTGTGTTTGATTTCATTAATATGGTGTATCACATTTATTGATTTGCATATGTTGAACCAACCTTGCATCCCTGGGATGAGTCCCACGTGATCGAGGTGAAGAATTTTACGTGTGTGTTGCATGCCATCTCTCTCTCTCTCTCTCTCTCTCTCTCTCTCTCGCTCCTGCCTTTCTCACAGTGTGATACACTGTGTCGTTGAAGTCACCACCAAACAAGTTCCTCACCAGATGTGTTACCTGGACTTTGGGCTTCCCAACATTTGAAACTGTAAGCCATAAAGACTGTTTCTTTATAAATCACCCAGTTTTAGGTAATTCTGTTCTAAGCAACAGAAATGGACAAAGACACATGCTACAGTAATCAAAACCACAAGGTAGTAGACTAAAAACATTCACATCAACCAGTGAAACAAACTGGAGCCCCAAAATAAAACTACATATTGACAGTCAAATGATTTTTCAATAAAGGTACCAAGAACGCATAACGAGCAAATGACAGTTTCTTCAATAACCGGTGTTGGCAAAACCGTGTATACACACTCAGAAAAATGAAGTTGAACCCTTCTCTTATCTTACACCACCTACAAAAATCGGCTCAATATGGATTAAAGATGGAAATGGAACACCTGAAACTGTAAAATTGCTAGAAGAAAACATATGGGAAAAGCTCCACAACACTGGTCTGGGCAATGATTTTTTGCAGATAGCCCCAAAAGCAAGGCGACAAAATCAAACATAGACGAAAATGGGATTGCATCAAATTAAAAAGCTTCCGCACAGGAAAAGAACAAGTAGGAGAGCGAAGACACGATGACTGGAATGAGAGAAAATATTGGAAAACTATACACCTGATTATGAATAAGTATCCAAAAATACATACAAAATTCAAACAACTCAATAGCAGGACAACAACCCGATTTAAAAAATGGGCAGAGTAACTGAACATACGTTTCTCAGAATAAGACCTCCACATGGCCAACAGGCTGATGAAAAAATACTCAACCTCCCTAATCATCAGGGAAATACAAATTAAAATCACCAGGACACATAATTACTTCATACCCATTAAAATGGCTATTATCAAAAAGACAAAAGATAACTAGCACTGGCAAGGACGTGGAGAAAAGGCTACCCTTGTACACTGCTGGTAGGAACGTACAACCATTACAGAAAACAGCATGGAGGTTTCTCAAAAATCTGTAAATAGAATTACCGTATGATCCAGCAATCCCACTTCAGGGAATATCCCCCAAAGAACTGAAATCAATAGGTTGAAGAGATATCTGTACTCCCATGTTCACTGAGGCATTATCCATAAGAGTCAAGATATAGAATCAACCTAAGTGTTTATTAACAGACGAACAGATAAAGAAAACGTGGTCTAAGTACACAATGAAATACTATTCGGCCTTAGAAAAGAACAAAACTCTGTCATTTTCCAACAACTGGGATGCAACTAGAAGACATTACGCTGAGTGACACATGCCAGGCACAGAAAGACATGCTGCATGATTTCACTTGAATGTGGAAACTGGAAAGGTCAGACTCATGGAACTAGAGACCAGAATGATGGTTAGCAGAGCCTGGGAGCTGCGGGCGGGGGGGGATGGAGGAACAAGGACGAAGGGAAGTTTGACCAACGGGCACAAAGTTTCACTCTGGAGAAATAAGGTCTGGTGATCTATGACACAGCAAGGTGACTGTAGTTAATAATAATGTATATTTCAGAATTACCAAAAGAGTGGATTTTCAGTGCTCTTACCACAGGGGAGGAAGTATGTGAGGTCACGAGTGTGTTACTTGCCTAACTTGCTCACTGCACAATGTACACATGTATGCAATTATCACATGGTGCCCCATAAACATATGCAGTTGCGAGCTGTCAATAAAAAGTAAAAATTCAAGTCCAATAAAAAGAAACACAGTGCAGCGCTGGCATAAAGTGTACATCAGAGGAACAGAATTGACGGCCTAAAAGCAAGCTCATGCAGCTATGACAACTGGATTTTCACAAGTGCTTTGGGACCACAACAAATGGTGCTGAGACAACTGAATAGCCACATGGAAAGAAATGAAATCGAGCCCTTTTCTAACCCCATACCCAAAAGTGAACACCAAACGTGTCACAGAGCTAACTGTAAGAACTCAAACTACAACACTCGAGAAACACAGGAACAAACCTTTGTGATACCGGATTTGGTGGTGGTCTCTTAGGTAAGATGCCGAAAACACAAGAACCCATATAAAGAAAGAGTAAACGGGATATATCATGCAACGTAAAACTGCTGTGCTTTACAGGACACCACTGAGAAAAAGAAAAGACATCAGGCTGCACAGGAAAAATACATTTTCAATTCACAGATTAAGAACAAGACTATAGAAAGAGCTCCTAAACGACAGTAAGCAGAATTTTTTAAAAAATGGTCAGAGGAAGAGTCGGCCCGTTAGCTCTGCTGGTTAGAGGGTGGTGCTCTCATACCAAGAGCAAGGGTTAGGATCCCCACACAGGCCAGCCGCCAGTAACAAACAAACCACAAACCTGCTCAGATCATTCAAATGAGCATTTCTCTAAGTGACAGATAGGAAAGGCCAATAAGCACCGAAGAAGATATTCATCGTCACCAGCAAGGAAATGGCTATCAATACCACAGTGAGATAATAGGTGGCACACTTTACAAGGGCTATAAATCAAAAAGACAGTCAAGACAAGGTATTGACAAGGCTATAGAGATAGCACAACCCTCATATATTGAGGGAGAGACTGGAAAATGCTACAGACTGCCAGGAAACCAGGTCGGTAGTTTTTCAAAACGTGAAATGTAAACTTACTACGTGGCCCAGCAATCCTACCGCTGGGGACCTACGAACGAAAACTGAAAATCTGTCCACACAAAAGTTTATATATGAACGCTCCGATCAGCCTCACTTACACTAGTCAAAGAGTCAAAACCACACGGAACGCCAAGGAACAATACTGAAACCGGCAAGAGAGGGGCGCACACACACACACACACAAACACACACTCACTCTCACACGCGCAAACACACACACTTACACACACACTCACATAAAGTCTTAATACAGATTTCAGTAAATTCTTCAACAGAAAACTCCCAGTCCAGGAGAGAAAGAGACGTTCTAGCCAAACCAAAAATTTAACAACAACAAAAACAACAACAAAGCCTTTCAGACAAGAGCACTGTATGGACAAGAGTATCCTTCAAACAGGGAGAGAGACAATCCTCTCCCAGACAGACGAAGGCCGAGAGGATTCCCCACAGCAGACCGCTCTCCCAAAGCGCTGCACAGGGCTCTTCCATCTCAACGATGACGCTCACATGCCCCAGCACCACGTCTGCAGGGACGAAAGTCAGCAGTCATGGAAGGAGAAAAACAAAGAACACACTCAACCTGCAAGGAAGACGACAAAACCGCTCCCGCCATGCCCTGCTGGCCTTGTCCCCACTGCCCTCGCAATCGCAGCGGCGGCGATGGCTCACCAGGCCCGGGAACGGAGGACACGGCCCCGTGACCAGGAGGCCACAGCACAGCTGCACCTGCTACTCCGTTCTGGCCCCCACACCGCCCCCCGCCGGCTGCTCCCGCAGCAGCCCTGGGACAAGGCCACCAGCGCGCTGGGGCCGTTGGACGGACGGACGGACGGTCGGAAGGTCGGTCGGTTGGACGGGCGGACGGGCGGACAGACGGACGGACGGACGGCGGAGCAGCGCTGGGCTCCTGCGGAGGGGAGGAGGGCGCCCCAGCCTCCTGTCTCTGCCAGCGCCGGGCACCCCGCCCGCCGTCTGCATCCCTCCCCGCTGGCCTCTGCCCCCACTCCCGAAATCAGGACTCGGGGGACCCTCCTAAGACACCCCGCGGCGCGACGACGCTACTCCCCTGCCTCGCTCGGGAGCCACAGCCCCCTCACGTGGGCCCTACCTGCTCCGCCGCGCCGCGCCGCTCCTCTCGCCGGTCTCCTCCGTCGTCCACCGCTGCCGCTGCCGCCGCTGCGTCGTCCAGCGCTCCGGTGCACACGGGGACCGAGCAGGCTCTGGTGCGCCCGCCGGCCCGGCCGCGTCTGGGAGACGTGCGCGATCCCGGCCTCTCCAGGCCGCCTCAGGGGGAGGACTCGACACCCCAGAATGGGCGGGGCCGGGACAAGGGTGGGGGGAGGTGGAAGTGGCGGGAACACAGGGGTGAATGCCCGCAGGGGGGTGGGGACTAATTAGATGCATCCTTGTGGACCCCAGCCTGGGCTCCACAACCATGCCCTCTCCTATTCTCTACACACTTGCCATCAAGGATCCCCCGAATCCATTGGCCAGAACACCCCACAGAAGCAAATACTTAGGCCTAAACAAAATCAACTCCCGACTGGCACTTTGACAAGCTGGGAAATGTCAGGTGACTACCGTGACCCAGCAATTGTACTGCTGGAGACACACGCAGGAGAACTGAAAACATATGTCCCCACAGAAGTTTGTACATGAACGCTCAGATCAGTGTCACCTACACTAGCCAAAGAGTCAAACCACACAAATCACAAAGAAAGAACACTGAAACGCATGGAGACAGAAACACACACATGCACACACACACACACACACACACACACACACACGCACACACACTCAAAAGGGTCCAAATACAGGTTTCAGCAAATATATGAACAGAAACCTCACAGTCCAGGAAAGAATGGGATGTTGCAAAGTTTAGAAGCAGCGGAAGGAAAGACTTCCCTATCAAGAGGACTGTACCCAAACAAGGATCCTTCAAACACGGACAGCAAAAGTCCTTTCCTAGGCTAACAAAAGCTGAGAGAATTCACAAATGTCTACGGAGAACTCTTCCAAGTCCAAGAAGATACTAACAGGGAACCGCAAAAGGAAGGATAAAAACGCAGTGACAACACAGAAGACCATCGACCCACTCCTGAGAAAAGCGCTCCCGGCCTGGACCTCCCGCGGCCGCGTCTCCCGCCACCCTGCACTTGCACCTACACGTGCACACGTGCACACTTGCACGCTGGCCCCCTGCCGCCCCCTCTGCTCCCCTGGCCCCAGGACCCCGAGGCCACAGCCTTGCCTTGCCGCCGCCGCAGCCGCTTATCCGGCCTGGCTCCCGGCACCGCCTGCCGGCCGGCCGCTCCCACCACAGCCCTAGCACGAGGCGAGCCCGGCGCGCGCAGGGGGGACGGATGGCGGGACAGCGCTGGGCTCCTCCTGAGTAGGGCAGGAGGGCGCCCCGATGTCACCGCCCTGCCGGCGCTGGGCACCTCGCCGCCGTCTGCTTTCGGCCGCCCCGCCCCTCCCCCACTCGCGGCTTCGGGGGACCCTCCCGAGGCACCCCGCGCCTCCCTCCTCTCTCACTCCGACACTGCGCCCCTGCCCTGCCTCTTTGGGGACCCACAGCCCCCTCCCGGGGGCCTTACCTGCTCCGCCGCCGCGCCGCGCCGCTTCCCTCGGAGGCCTCCTGGGTCCGCCGCTGCTGCTGCGCTGCCGCCCCCTCCTCCCAGACATCCGGGCTCCAAGGGGAGGGGGGGTGGAGGCCCACAGTGGGCGGGGCCAGGCAGGTGCAGGACCGGCTGACAGGTGGGGGGTGGGGCTTGGGGGGAATGCCCTGGCGGCGGTAGGGAATAATGAAACACATTGCTATGGATTGATTGATTGATTGATTGATTTTTAGTATTAGTTTTTTATTTTATTTTATTTTGTCGACATACAATGTGGTTGATCATTGCGGCCAATTACAGAAACCTCCCTCCCTCCTCCCTCTCCTTCCTCCCTCCCAACAACGTCCTTTCTGAAAGTTTGCTTGTCCTATCAATTTCAAGGAATTGCAATTGTCGCGTCTTCTCCCCCCCACATTTTTCCTTCTTTTTTTTTTTTTTTTGTTTTTTCCTGTGTGCATTTATCTATTTATCTTTACCTCCCACAAATAAGAGAGAACGTGACATTTCTCTTTCGGGGCCTGACTTGTTTCACTTAATATAATACTCTCTAGGTCCATCCATGTCGTTGCAAATGGCAGTATTCCATTCTTTTTTAAAGCTGAGTAGTGTTCCATTGTGTACATATACCACATTTTCCATATCCACTCAACTGATGATGGACATCTGGGCTGGTTCCAACTCTTGGCTATTGTAAATAGTGCTGCGATGAACACTGGGGAAAAGGTGTACCTTCGACTCGATGATTTCCATTCCTCTGGGTATATTCCCAGCAGTGGGATAGCTGGGAATGGTAGATCTATGGCAGATCTATCTGCAGTTGTTTGAGGAAACTCCATCCCATTTTCCATGGAGGCTGCACCCTTTTGCAGTCCCACCAACAATGTATGAGAGTTCCTTTTCCTCCGCAGCCTCGCCAGCATTTACCGTTCAGAGTCTTTCGGATTTTAGCCATCCTCACTGGGGTGAGATGGTATCTCAGTGTGCTTTTGATTTGCCTTTCCCGAATGCTGAGTGATGTTGAGCATTTTTTCATATGTCTGCCGGCCATTCGTACATCTTCCTTAGAGAAATGCCTATTTAGCTCTTTTGCCCATTTTTTAATCGGGTTGCTTGTTTCTTCCTCGTAAAGCTGTTTGAGTTCCTTGTATGTTCTAAGTATAAATCCTCTCTCAGATGCATATTTTGCAAATATTTTCTCCCACTGTGTTGGTTGTCTTTTAACTATGTTAATTCTTTCTTTTGCTGTGCAGAAGCTTTTCAGTTGGATATAATCCCATTTGTTTATTTTTCCTTTGGTTGCCCATGCTTTGGGGGTCATGTTCATGAAGTCTGTGTCCAGTCCTACTTCCTGAAGCGTTTCTCCTATGTTTTCTTTAAGAGGTTTGATTGTTTCGGGGTGTATAATTAATTCTTCAATCCATTTTGAGTTGCCTTTAGTGTATGGTGAAAGGTATGGGTCTAGTTTCATTCTCCTGCATATCGATATCCAGTTCTCCCAGCACCATTTCCTGAAGAGGCGGTCTCTTCCCCAGTGTACAGGCTTGGTGCCTTTGTCAAAGATCAGACGGCTGTAGGTGTGTGGGTTGATTTCTGGATTCTCCATTCTATTCCACTGAGCAGTGTGTCTGTTTTTATGCCAGTACCATACTGTACTGTTTTGCTTATGATAGCTTTGTAGGAGAGTTTAAAGTCAGGTAGTGTTACGCCTCCAGCTTTACTTTTTTGGCTCAGCGTTGCTGTGGCTATGCGTGGTCTTTTGTTATTCCATATCAGCGTCTGGATAGTTCTTTCCATTTCTGAGAAAAATGTCACTGGAATTTTGATGGGGACTGCATTGAATTTGGGTAGTATGGACATTTTCACTATGTTGATGCTTCCAATCCAAGAGCATGGGATATCTTTCCATCGTCTTGTCTCCTCTCCACTTTCTCTCAGCAGTGGTTTGTAGTTCTCATTATAGAGATTTTTCACATCCTTGGTTAACTCGCTTCCTAAGTACCTTATGTTTTTGGTGGCTACTGTCAATGGGCAAGCTTTCTTGATTTCTCTTTCTGCATGTCCACTATTGGAGAATAGAAATGCCACCGGTTTTCTTGTGTTGATTTTGTATCCCGCTACTTTGCTGAAATCCTTTATCAACTCCAAGAGTTTTTTTGTAGAGCCTTCAGACTGTTCGACATATAGGATCATGTCATCTGCAAACAGGGACAGTTTGACTTCATCTTTTCCAATCTGGATGCCCTTTATTTCCTTCTCTTCTCTGATTGCTCTGGCTAGTACCTCCAACACTATATTGAATAGGAGTGGTGAGGGTGGGCATCCTTGTCTAGTTCCTGTTCTTACAGGAACAGCTTTCAGCTTTTCCCCATTCAGGATGATATTGGCAGTGGGTTTATCATATACGGCTTTAATTATGTTGAGATAGTTGCCATCTATACCTAACTTATAGAAGGCCTTTCTCATGAATGACTGTTGAATTTTATCAAGTGCTCTTTCAGCAACTATAGAGATGACCGCATGGTCCTTGTGTTTGATTTCATTAATATGGTGTATCACATTTATTGATTTGCATATGTTGAACCAACCTTGCATCCCTGGGATGAGTCCCACGTGATCGAGGTGAAGAATTTTACGTGTGTGTTGCATGCCATCTCTCTCTCTCTCTCTCTCTCTCTCTCGCTCCTGCCTTTCTCACAGTGTGATACACTGTGTCGTTGAAGTCACCACCAAACAAGTTCCTCACCAGATGTGTTACCTGGACTTTGGGCTTCCCAACATTTGAAACTGTAAGCCATAAAGACTGTTTCTTTATAAATCACCCAGTTTTAGGTAATTCTGTTCTAAGCAACAGAAATGGACAAAGACACATGCTACAGTAATCAAAACCACAAGGTAGTAGACTAAAAACATTCACATCAACCAGTGAAACAAACTGGAGCCCCAAAATAAAACTACATATTGACAGTCAAATGATTTTTCAATAAAGGTACCAAGAACGCATAACGAGCAAATGACAGTTTCTTCAATAACCGGTGTTGGCAAAACCGTGTATACACACTCAGAAAAATGAAGTTGAACCCTTCTCTTATCTTACACCACCTACAAAAATCGGCTCAATATGGATTAAAGATGGAAATGGAACACCTGAAACTGTAAAATTGCTAGAAGAAAACATATGGGAAAAGCTCCACAACACTGGTCTGGGCAATGATTTTTTGCAGATAGCCCCAAAAGCAAGGCGACAAAATCAAACATAGACGAAAATGGGATTGCATCAAATTAAAAAGCTTCCGCACAGGAAAAGAACAAGTAGGAGAGCGAAGACACGATGACTGGAATGAGAGAAAATATTGGAAAACTATACACCTGATTATGAATAAGTATCCAAAAATACATACAAAATTCAAACAACTCAATAGCAGGACAACAACCCGATTTAAAAAATGGGCAGAGTAACTGAACATACGTTTCTCAGAATAAGACCTCCACATGGCCAACAGGCTGATGAAAAAATACTCAACCTCCCTAATCATCAGGGAAATACAAATTAAAATCACCAGGACACATAATTACTTCATACCCATTAAAATGGCTATTATCAAAAAGACAAAAGATAACTAGCACTGGCAAGGACGTGGAGAAAAGGCTACCCTTGTACACTGCTGGTAGGAACGTACAACCATTACAGAAAACAGCATGGAGGTTTCTCAAAAATCTGTAAATAGAATTACCGTATGATCCAGCAATCCCACTTCAGGGAATATCCCCCAAAGAACTGAAATCAATAGGTTGAAGAGATATCTGTACTCCCATGTTCACTGAGGCATTATCCATAAGAGTCAAGATATAGAATCAACCTAAGTGTTTATTAACAGACGAACAGATAAAGAAAACGTGGTCTAAGTACACAATGAAATACTATTCGGCCTTAGAAAAGAACAAAACTCTGTCATTTTCCAACAACTGGGATGCAACTAGAAGACATTACGCTGAGTGACACATGCCAGGCACAGAAAGACATGCTGCATGATTTCACTTGAATGTGGAAACTGGAAAGGTCAGACTCATGGAACTAGAGACCAGAATGATGGTTAGCAGAGCCTGGGAGCTGCGGGCGGGGGGGGATGGAGGAACAAGGACGAAGGGAAGTTTGACCAACGGGCACAAAGTTTCACTCTGGAGAAATAAGGTCTGGTGATCTATGACACAGCAAGGTGACTGTAGTTAATAATAATGTATATTTCAGAATTACCAAAAGAGTGGATTTTCAGTGCTCTTACCACAGGGGAGGAAGTATGTGAGGTCACGAGTGTGTTACTTGCCTAACTTGCTCACTGCACAATGTACACATGTATGCAATTATCACATGGTGCCCCATAAACATATGCAGTTGCGAGCTGTCAATAAAAAGTAAAAATTCAAATCCAATAAAAAGAAACACAGTGCAGCGCTGGCATAAAGTGTACATCAGAGGAACAGAATTGACGGCCTAAAAGCAAGCTCATGCAGCTATGACAACAGGATTTTCACAAGTGCTTTGGGACCACAACAAATGGTGCTGAGACAACTGAATAGCCACATGGAAAGAAATGAAATCGAGCCCTTTTCTAACCCCATACCCAAAAGTGAACACCAAACGTGTCACAGAGCTAACTGTAAGAACTCAAACTACAACACTCGAGAAACACAGGAACAAACCTTTGTGATACCGGATTTGGTGGTGGTCTCTTAGGTAAGATGCCGAAAACACAAGAACCCATATAAAGAAAGAGTAAACGGGATATATCATGCAACGTAAAACTGCTGTGCTTTACAGGACACCACTGAGAAAAAGAAAAGACATCAGGCTGCACAGGAAAAATACATTTTCAATTCACAGATTAAGAACAAGACTATAGAAAGAGCTCCTAAACGACAGTAAGCAGAATTTTTTAAAAAATGGTCAGAGGAAGAGTCGGCCCGTTAGCTCTGCTGGTTAGAGGGTGGTGCTCTCATACCAAGAGCAAGGGTTAGGATCCCCACACAGGCCAGCCGCCAGTAACAAACAAACCACAAACCTGCTCAGATCATTCAAATGAGCATTTCTCTAAGTGACAGATAGGAAAGGCCAATAAGCACCGAAGAAGATATTCATCGTCACCAGCAAGGAAATGGCTATCAATACCACAGTGAGATAATAGGTGGCACACTTTACAAGGGCTATAAATCAAAAAGACAGTCAAGACAAGGTATTGACAAGGCTATAGAGATAGCACAACCCTCATATATTGAGGGAGAGACTGGAAAATGCTACAGACTGCCAGGAAACCAGGTCGGTAGTTTTTCAAAACGTGAAATGTAAACTTACTACGTGGCCCAGCAATCCTACCGCTGGGGACCTACGAACGAAAACTGAAAATCTGTCCACACAAAAGTTTATATATGAACGCTCCGATCAGCCTCACTTACACTAGTCAAAGAGTCAAAACCACACGGAACGCCAAGGAACAATACTGAAACCGGCAAGAGAGGGGCGCACACACACACACACACAAACACACACTCACTCTCACACGCGCAAACACACACACTTACACACACACTCACATAAAGTCTTAATACAGATTTCAGTAAATTCTTCAACAGAAAACTCCCAGTCCAGGAGAGAAAGAGACGTTCTAGCCAAACCAAAAATTTAACAACAACAAAAACAACAACAAAGCCTTTCAGACAAGAGCACTGTATGGACAAGAGTATCCTTCAAACAGGGAGAGAGACAATCCTCTCCCAGACAGACGAAGGCCGAGAGGATTCCCCACAGCAGACCGCTCTCCCAAAGCGCTGCACAGGGCTCTTCCATCTCAACGATGACGCTCACATGCCCCAGCACCACGTCTGCAGGGACGAAAGTCAGCAGTCATGGAAGGAGAAAAACAAAGAACACACTCAACCTGCAAGGAAGACGACAAAACCGCTCCCGCCATGCCCTGCTGGCCTTGTCCCCACTGCCCTCGCAATCGCAGCGGCGGCGATGGCTCACCAGGCCCGGGAACGGAGGACACGGCCCCGTGACCAGGAGGCCACAGCACAGCTGCACCTGCTACTCCGTTCTGGCCCCCACACCGCCCCCCGCCGGCTGCTCCCGCAGCAGCCCTGGGACAAGGCCACCAGCGCGCTGGGGCCGTTGGACGGACGGACGGACGGTCGGAAGGTCGGTCGGTTGGACGGGCGGACGGGCGGACAGACGGACGGACGGACGGCGGAGCAGCGCTGGGCTCCTGCGGAGGGGAGGAGGGCGCCCCAGCCTCCTGTCTCTGCCAGCGCCGGGCACCCCGCCCGCCGTCTGCATCCCTCCCCGCTGGCCTCTGCCCCCACTCCCGAAATCAGGACTCGGGGGACCCTCCTAAGACACCCCGCGGCGCGACGACGCTACTCCCCTGCCTCGCTCGGGAGCCACAGCCCCCTCACGTGGGCCCTACCTGCTCCGCCGCGCCGCGCCGCTCCTCTCGCCGGTCTCCTCCGTCGTCCACCGCTGCCGCTGCCGCCGCTGCGTCGTCCAGCGCTCCGGTGCACACGGGGACCGAGCAGGCTCTGGTGCGCCCGCCGGCCCGGCCGCGTCTGGGAGACGTGCGCGATCCCGGCCTCTCCAGGCCGCCTCAGGGGGAGGACTCGACACCCCAGAATGGGCGGGGCCGGGACAAGGGTGGGGGGAGGTGGAAGTGGCGGGAACACAGGGGTGAATGCCCGCAGGGGGGTGGGGACTAATTAGATGCATCCTTGTGGACCCCAGCCTGGGCTCCACAACCATGCCCTCTCCTATTCTCTATACACTTGCCATCAAGGATCCCCCGAATCCATTGGCCAGAACACCCCACAGAAGCAAATACTTAGGCCTAAACAAAATCAACTCCCGACTGGCACTTTGACAAGCTGGGAAATGTCAGGTGACTACCGTGACCCAGCAATTGTACTGCTGGAGACACACGCAGGAGAACTGAAAACATATGTCCCCACAGAAGTTTGTACATGAACGCTCAGATCAGTGTCACCTACACTAGCCAAAGAGTCAAACCACACAAATCACAAAGAAAGAACACTGAAACGCATGGAGACAGAAACACACACATGCACACACACACACACACACACACACACACACACGCACACACACTCAAAAGGGTCCAAATACAGGTTTCAGCAAATATATGAACAGAAACCTCACAGTCCAGGAAAGAATGGGATGTTGCAAAGTTTAGAAGCAGCGGAAGGAAAGACTTCCCTATCAAGAGGACTGTACCCAAACAAGGATCCTTCAAACACGGACAGCAAAAGTCCTTTCCTAGGCTAACAAAAGCTGAGAGAATTCACAAATGTCTACGGAGAACTCTTCCAAGTCCAAGAAGATACTAACAGGGAACCGCAAAAGGAAGGATAAAAACGCAGTGACAACACAGAAGACCATCGACCCACTCCTGAGAAAAGCGCTCCCGGCCTGGACCTCCCGCGGCCGCGTCTCCCGCCACCCTGCACTTGCACCTACACGTGCACACGTGCACACTTGCACGCTGGCCCCCTGCCGCCCCCTCTGCTCCCCTGGCCCCAGGACCCCGAGGCCACAGCCTTGCCTTGCCGCCGCCGCAGCCGCTTATCCGGCCTGGCTCCCGGCACCGCCTGCCGGCCGGCCGCTCCCACCACAGCCCTAGCACGAGGCGAGCCCGGCGCGCGCAGGGGGGACGGATGGCGGGACAGCGCTGGGCTCCTCCTGAGTAGGGCAGGAGGGCGCCCCGATGTCACCGCCCTGCCGGCGCTGGGCACCTCGCCGCCGTCTGCTTTCGGCCGCCCCGCCCCTCCCCCACTCGCGGCTTCGGGGGACCCTCCCGAGGCACCCCGCGCCTCCCTCCTCTCTCACTCCGACACTGCGCCCCTGCCCTGCCTCTTTGGGGACCCACAGCCCCCTCCCGGGGGCCTTACCTGCTCCGCCGCCGCGCCGCGCCGCTTCCCTCGGAGGCCTCCTGGGTCCGCCGCTGCTGCTGCGCTGCCGCCCCCTCCTCCCAGACATCCGGGCTCCAAGGGGAGGGGGGGTGGAGGCCCACAGTGGGCGGGGCCAGGCAGGTGCAGGACCGGCTGACAGGTGGGGGGTGGGGCTTGGGGGGAATGCCCTGGCGGCGGTAGGGAATAATGAAACACATTGCTATGGATTGATTGATTGATTGATTGATTTTTAGTATTAGTTTTTTATTTTATTTTATTTTGTCGACATACAATGTGGTTGATCATTGCGGCCAATTACAGAAACCTCCCTCCCTCCTCCCTCTCCTTCCTCCCTCCCAACAACGTCCTTTCTGAAAGTTTGCTTGTCCTATCAATTTCAAGGAATTGCAATTGTCGCGTCTTCTCCCCCCCACATTTTTCCTTCTTTTTTTTTTTTTTTTGTTTTTTCCTGTGTGCATTTATCTATTTATCTTTACCTCCCACAAATAAGAGAGAACGTGACATTTCTCTTTCGGGGCCTGACTTGTTTCACTTAATATAATACTCTCTAGGTCCATCCATGTCGTTGCAAATGGCAGTATTCCATTCTTTTTTAAAGCTGAGTAGTGTTCCATTGTGTACATATACCACATTTTCCATATCCACTCAACTGATGATGGACATCTGGGCTGGTTCCAACTCTTGGCTATTGTAAATAGTGCTGCGATGAACACTGGGGAAAAGGTGTACCTTCGACTCGATGATTTCCATTCCTCTGGGTATATTCCCAGCAGTGGGATAGCTGGGAATGGTAGATCTATGGCAGATCTATCTGCAGTTGTTTGAGGAAACTCCATCCCATTTTCCATGGAGGCTGCACCCTTTTGCAGTCCCACCAACAATGTATGAGAGTTCCTTTTCCTCCGCAGCCTCGCCAGCATTTACCGTTCAGAGTCTTTCGGATTTTAGCCATCCTCACTGGGGTGAGATGGTATCTCAGTGTGCTTTTGATTTGCCTTTCCCGAATGCTGAGTGATGTTGAGCATTTTTTCATATGTCTGCCGGCCATTCGTACATCTTCCTTAGAGAAATGCCTATTTAGCTCTTTTGCCCATTTTTTAATCGGGTTGCTTGTTTCTTCCTCGTAAAGCTGTTTGAGTTCCTTGTATGTTCTAAGTATAAATCCTCTCTCAGATGCATATTTTGCAAATATTTTCTCCCACTGTGTTGGTTGTCTTTTAACTATGTTAATTCTTTCTTTTGCTGTGCAGAAGCTTTTCAGTTGGATATAATCCCATTTGTTTATTTTTCCTTTGGTTGCCCATGCTTTGGGGGTCATGTTCATGAAGTCTGTGTCCAGTCCTACTTCCTGAAGCGTTTCTCCTATGTTTTCTTTAAGAGGTTTGATTGTTTCGGGGTGTATAATTAATTCTTCAATCCATTTTGAGTTGCCTTTAGTGTATGGTGAAAGGTATGGGTCTAGTTTCATTCTCCTGCATATCGATATCCAGTTCTCCCAGCACCATTTCCTGAAGAGGCGGTCTCTTCCCCAGTGTACAGGCTTGGTGCCTTTGTCAAAGATCAGACGGCTGTAGGTGTGTGGGTTGATTTCTGGATTCTCCATTCTATTCCACTGAGCAGTGTGTCTGTTTTTATGCCAGTACCATACTGTACTGTTTTGCTTATGATAGCTTTGTAGGAGAGTTTAAAGTCAGGTAGTGTTACGCCTCCAGCTTTACTTTTTTGGCTCAGCGTTGCTGTGGCTATGCGTGGTCTTTTGTTATTCCATATCAGCGTCTGGATAGTTCTTTCCATTTCTGAGAAAAATGTCACTGGAATTTTGATGGGGACTGCATTGAATTTGGGTAGTATGGACATTTTCACTATGTTGATGCTTCCAATCCAAGAGCATGGGATATCTTTCCATCGTCTTGTCTCCTCTCCACTTTCTCTCAGCAGTGGTTTGTAGTTCTCATTATAGAGATTTTTCACATCCTTGGTTAACTCGCTTCCTAAGTACCTTATGTTTTTGGTGGCTACTGTCAATGGGCAAGCTTTCTTGATTTCTCTTTCTGCATGTCCACTATTGGAGAATAGAAATGCCACCGGTTTTCTTGTGTTGATTTTGTATCCCGCTACTTTGCTGAAATCCTTTATCAACTCCAAGAGTTTTTTTGTAGAGCCTTCAGACTGTTCGACATATAGGATCATGTCATCTGCAAACAGGGACAGTTTGACTTCATCTTTTCCAATCTGGATGCCCTTTATTTCCTTCTCTTCTCTGATTGCTCTGGCTAGTACCTCCAACACTATATTGAATAGGAGTGGTGAGGGTGGGCATCCTTGTCTAGTTCCTGTTCTTACAGGAACAGCTTTCAGCTTTTCCCCATTCAGGATGATATTGGCAGTGGGTTTATCATATACGGCTTTAATTATGTTGAGATAGTTGCCATCTATACCTAACTTATAGAAGGCCTTTCTCATGAATGACTGTTGAATTTTATCAAGTGCTCTTTCAGCAACTATAGAGATGACCGCATGGTCCTTGTGTTTGATTTCATTAATATGGTGTATCACATTTATTGATTTGCATATGTTGAACCAACCTTGCATCCCTGGGATGAGTCCCACGTGATCGAGGTGAAGAATTTTACGTGTGTGTTGCATGCCATCTCTCTCTCTCTCTCTCTCTCTCTCTCTCTCTCTCGCTCCTGCCTTTCTCACAGTGTGATACACTGTGTCGTTGAAGTCACCACCAAACAAGTTCCTCACCAGATGTGTTACCTGGACTTTGGGCTTCCCAACATTTGAAACTGTAAGCCATAAAGACTGTTTCTTTATAAATCACCCAGTTTTAGGTAATTCTGTTCTAAGCAACAGAAATGGACAAAGACACATGCTACAGTAATCAAAACCACAAGGTAGTAGACTAAAAACATTCACATCAACCAGTGAAACAAACTGGAGCCCCAAAATAAAACTACATATTGACAGTCAAATGATTTTTCAATAAAGGTACCAAGAACGCATAACGAGCAAATGACAGTTTCTTCAATAACCGGTGTTGGCAAAACCGTGTATACACACTCAGAAAAATGAAGTTGAACCCTTCTCTTATCTTACACCACCTACAAAAATCGGCTCAATATGGATTAAAGATGGAAATGGAACACCTGAAACTGTAAAATTGCTAGAAGAAAACATATGGGAAAAGCTCCACAACACGGGTCTGGGCAATGATTTTTTGCAGATAGCCCCAAAAGCAAGGCGACAAAATCAAACATAGACGAAAATGGGATTGCATCAAATTAAAAAGCTTCCGCACAGGAAAAGAACAAGTAGGAGAGCGAAGACACGATGACTGGAATGAGAGAAAATATTGGAAAACTATACACCTGATTATGAATAAGTATCCAAAAATACATACAAAATTCAAACAACTCAATAGCAGGACAACAACCCGATTTAAAAAATGGGCAGAGTAACTGAACATACGTTTCTCAGAATAAGACCTCCACATGGCCAACAGGCTGATGAAAAAATACTCAACCTCCCTAATCATCAGGGAAATACAAATTAAAATCACCAGGACACATAATTACTTCATACCCATTAAAATGGCTATTATCAAAAAGACAAAAGATAACTAGCACTGGCAAGGACGTGGAGAAAAGGCTACCCTTGTACACTGCTGGTAGGAACATACAACCATTACAGAAAACAGCATGGAGGTTTCTCAAAAATCTGTAAATAGAATTACCGTATGATCCAGCAATCCCACTTCAGGGAATATCCCCCAAAGAACTGAAATCAATAGGTTGAAGAGATATCTGTACTCCCATGTTCACTGAGGCATTATCCATAAGAGTCAAGATATAGAATCAACCTAAGTGTTTATTAACAGACGAACAGATAAAGAAAACGTGGTCTAAGTACACAATGAAATACTATTCGGCCTTAGAAAAGAACAAAACTCTGTCATTTTCCAACAACTGGGATGCAACTAGAAGACATTACGCTGAGTGACACATGCCAGGCACAGAAAGACATGCTGCATGATTTCACTTGAATGTGGAAACTGGAAAGGTCAGACTCATGGAACTAGAGACCAGAATGATGGTTAGCAGAGCCTGGGAGCTGCGGGCGGGGGGGGATGGAGGAACAAGGACGAAGGGAAGTTTGACCAACGGGCACAAAGTTTCACTCTGGAGAAATAAGGTCTGGTGATCTATGACACAGCAAGGTGACTGTAGTTAATAATAATGTATATTTCAGAATTACCAAAAGAGTGGATTTTCAGTGCTCTTACCACAGGGGAGGAAGTATGTGAGGTCACGAGTGTGTTACTTGCCTAACTTGCTCACTGCACAATGTACACATGTATGCAATTATCACATGGTGCCCCATAAACATATGCAGTTGCGAGCTGTCAATAAAAAGTAAAAATTCAAGTCCAATAAAAAGAAACACAGTGCAGCGCTGGCATAAAGTGTACATCAGAGGAACAGAATTGACGGCCTAAAAGCAAGCTCATGCAGCTATGACAACTGGATTTTCACAAGTGCTTTGGGACCACAACAAATGGTGCTGAGACAACTGAATAGCCACATGGAAAGAAATGAAATCGAGCCCTTTTCTAACCCCATACCCAAAAGTGAACACCAAACGTGTCACAGAGCTAACTGTAAGAACTCAAACTACAACACTCGAGAAACACAGGAACAAACCTTTGTGATACCGGATTTGGTGGTGGTCTCTTAGGTAAGATGCCGAAAACACAAGAACCCATATAAAGAAAGAGTAAACGGGATATATCATGCAACGTAAAACTGCTGTGCTTTACAGGACACCACTGAGAAAAAGAAAAGACATCAGGCTGCACAGGAAAAATACATTTTCAATTCACAGATTAAGAACAAGACTATAGAAAGAGCTCCTAAACGACAGTAAGCAGAATTTTTTAAAAAATGGTCAGAGGAAGAGTCGGCCCGTTAGCTCTGCTGGTTAGAGGGTGGTGCTCTCATACCAAGAGCAAGGGTTAGGATCCCCACACAGGCCAGCCGCCAGTAACAAACAAACCACAAACCTGCTCAGATCATTCAAATGAGCATTTCTCTAAGTGACAGATAGGAAAGGCCAATAAGCACCGAAGAAGATATTCATCGTCACCAGCAAGGAAATGGCTATCAATACCACAGTGAGATAATAGGTGGCACACTTTACAAGGGCTATAAATCAAAAAGACAGTCAAGACAAGGTATTGACAAGGCTATAGAGATAGCACAACCCTCATATATTGAGGGAGAGACTGGAAAATGCTACAGACTGCCAGGAAACCAGGTCGGTAGTTTTTCAAAACGTGAAATGTAAACTTACTACGTGGCCCAGCAATCCTACCGCTGGGGACCTACGAACGAAAACTGAAAATCTGTCCACACAAAAGTTTATATATGAACGCTCCGATCAGCCTCACTTACACTAGTCAAAGAGTCAAAACCACACGGAACGCCAAGGAACAATACTGAAACCGGCAAGAGAGGGGCGCACACACACACACACACAAACACACACTCACTCTCACACGCGCAAACACACACACTTACACACACACTCACATAAAGTCTTAATACAGATTTCAGTAAATTCTTCAACAGAAAACTCCCAGTCCAGGAGAGAAAGAGACGTTCTAGCCAAACCAAAAATTTAACAACAACAAAAACAACAACAAAGCCTTTCAGACAAGAGCACTGTATGGACAAGAGTATCCTTCAAACAGGGAGAGAGACAATCCTCTCCCAGACAGACGAAGGCCGAGAGGATTCCCCACAGCAGACCGCTCTCCCAAAGCGCTGCACAGGGCTCTTCCATCTCAACGATGACGCTCACATGCCCCAGCACCACGTCTGCAGGGACGAAAGTCAGCAGTCATGGAAGGAGAAAAACAAAGAACACACTCAACCTGCAAGGAAGACGACAAAACCGCTCCCGCCATGCCCTGCTGGCCTTGTCCCCACTGCCCTCGCAATCGCAGCGGCGGCGATGGCTCACCAGGCCCGGGAACGGAGGACACGGCCCCGTGACCAGGAGGCCACAGCACAGCTGCACCTGCTACTCCGTTCTGGCCCCCACACCGCCCCCCGCCGGCTGCTCCCGCAGCAGCCCTGGGACAAGGCCACCGGCGCGCTGGGGCCGTTGGACGGACGGACGGACGGTCGGAAGGTCGGTCGGTTGGACGGGCGGACGGGCGGACAGACGGACGGACGGACGGCGGAGCAGCGCTGGGCTCCTGCGGAGGGGAGGAGGGCGCCCCAGCCTCCTGTCTCTGCCAGCGCCGGGCACCCCGCCCGCCGTCTGCATCCCTCCCCGCTGGCCTCTGCCCCCACTCCCGAAATCAGGACTCGGGGGACCCTCCTAAGACACCCCGCGGCGCGACGACGCTACTCCCCTGCCTCGCTCGGGAGCCACAGCCCCCTCACGTGGGCCCTACCTGCTCCGCCGCGCCGCGCCGCTCCTCTCGCCGGTCTCCTCCGTCGTCCACCGCTGCCGCTGCCGCCGCTGCGTCGTCCAGCGCTCCGGTGCACACGGGGACCGAGCAGGCTCTGGTGCGCCCGCCGGCCCGGCCGCGTCTGGGAGACGTGCGCGATCCCGGCCTCTCCAGGCCGCCTCAGGGGGAGGACTCGACACCCCAGAATGGGCGGGGCCGGGACAAGGGTGGGGGGAGGTGGAAGTGGCGGGAACACAGGGGTGAATGCCCGCAGGGGGGTGGGGACTAATTAGATGCATCCTTGTGGACCCCAGCCTGGGCTCCACAACCATGCCCTCTCCTATTCTCTATACACTTGCCATCAAGGATCCCCCGAATCCATTGGCCAGAACACCCCACAGAAGCAAATACTTAGGCCTAAACAAAATCAACTCCCGACTGGCACTTTGACAAGCTGGGAAATGTCAGGTGACTACCGTGACCCAGCAATTGTACTGCTGGAGACACACGCAGGAGAACTGAAAACATATGTCCCCACAGAAGTTTGTACATGAACGCTCAGATCAGTGTCACCTACACTAGCCAAAGAGTCAAACCACACAAATCACAAAGAAAGAACACTGAAACGCATGGAGACAGAAACACACACATGCACACACACACACACACACACACACACACACACGCACACACACTCAAAAGGGTCCAAATACAGGTTTCAGCAAATATATGAACAGAAACCTCACAGTCCAGGAAAGAATGGGATGTTGCAAAGTTTAGAAGCAGCGGAAGGAAAGACTTCCCTATCAAGAGGACTGTACCCAAACAAGGATCCTTCAAACACGGACAGCAAAAGTCCTTTCCTAGGCTAACAAAAGCTGAGAGAATTCACAAATGTCTACGGAGAACTCTTCCAAGTCCAAGAAGATACTAACAGGGAACCGCAAAAGGAAGGATAAAAACGCAGTGACAACACAGAAGACCATCGACCCACTCCTGAGAAAAGCGCTCCCGGCCTGGACCTCCCGCGGCCGCGTCTCCCGCCACCCTGCACTTGCACCTACAAGTGCACACGTGCACACTTGCACGCTGGCCCCCTGCCGCCCCCTCTGCTCCCCTGGCCCCAGGACCCCGAGGCCACAGCCTTGCCTTGCCGCCGCCGCAGCCGCTTATCCGGCCTGGCTCCCGGCACCGCCTGCCGGCCGGCCGCTCCCACCACAGCCCTAGCACGAGGCGAGCCCGGCGCGCGCAGGGGGGACGGATGGCGGGACAGCGCTGGGCTCCTCCTGAGTAGGGCAGGAGGGCGCCCCGATGTCACCGCCCTGCCGGCGCTGGGCACCTCGCCGCCGTCTGCTTTCGGCCGCCCCGCCCCTCCCCCACTCGCGGCTTCGGGGGACCCTCCCGAGGCACCCCGCGCCTCCCTCCTCTCTCACTCCGACACTGCGCCCCTGCCCTGCCTCTTTGGGGACCCACAGCCCCCTCCCGGGGGCCTTACCTGCTCCGCCGCCGCGCCGCGCCGCTTCCCTCGGAGGCCTCCTGGGTCCGCCGCTGCTGCTGCGCTGCCGCCCCCTCCTCCCAGACATCCGGGCTCCAAGGGGAGGGGGGGTGGAGGCCCACAGTGGGCGGGGCCAGGCAGGTGCAGGACCGGCTGACAGGTGGGGGGTGGGGCTTGGGGGGAATGCCCTGGCGGCGGTAGGGAATAATGAAACACATTGCTATGGATTGATTGATTGATTGATTGATTTTTAGTATTAGTTTTTTATTTTATTTTATTTTGTCGACATACAATGTGGTTGATCATTGCGGCCAATTACAGAAACCTCCCTCCCTCCTCCCTCTCCTTCCTCCCTCCCAACAACGTCCTTTCTGAAAGTTTGCTTGTCCTATCAATTTCAAGGAATTGCAATTGTCGCGTCTTCTCCCCCCCCCATTTTTCCTTCTTTTTTTTTTTTTTTTGTTTTTTCCTGTGTGCATTTATCTATTTATCTTTACCTCCCACAAATAAGAGAGAACGTGACATTTCTCTTTCGGGGCCTGACTTGTTTCACTTAATATAATACTCTCTAGGTCCATCCATGTCGTTGCAAATGGCAGTATTCCATTCTTTTTTAAAGCTGAGTAGTGTTCCATTGTGTACATATACCACATTTTCCATATCCACTCAACTGATGATGGACATCTGGGCTGGTTCCAACTCTTGGCTATTGTAAATAGTGCTGCGATGAACACTGGGGAAAAGGTGTACCTTCGACTCGATGATTTCCATTCCTCTGGGTATATTCCCAGCAGTGGGATAGCTGGGAATGGTAGATCTATGGCAGATCTATCTGCAGTTGTTTGAGGAAACTCCATCCCATTTTCCATGGAGGCTGCACCCTTTTGCAGTCCCACCAACAATGTATGAGAGTTCCTTTTCCTCCGCAGCCTCGCCAGCATTTACCGTTCAGAGTCTTTCGGATTTTAGCCATCCTCACTGGGGTGAGATGGTATCTCAGTGTGCTTTTGATTTGCCTTTCCCGAATGCTGAGTGATGTTGAGCATTTTTTCATATGTCTGCCGGCCATTCGTACATCTTCCTTAGAGAAATGCCTATTTAGCTCTTTTGCCCATTTTTTAATCGGGTTGCTTGTTTCTTCCTCGTAAAGCTGTTTGAGTTCCTTGTATGTTCTAAGTATAAATCCTCTGTCAGATGCATATTTTGCAAATATTTTCTCCCACTGTGTTGGTTGTCTTTTAACTATGTTAATTCTTTCTTTTGCTGTGCAGAAGCTTTTCAGTTGGATATAATCCCATTTGTTTATTTTTCCTTTGGTTGCCCATGCTTTGGGGGTCATGTTCATGAAGTCTGTGTCCAGTCCTACTTCCTGAAGCGTTTCTCCTATGTTTTCTTTAAGAGGTTTGATTGTTTCGGGGTGTATAATTAATTCTTCAATCCATTTTGAGTTGCCTTTAGTGTATGGTGAAAGGTATGGGTCTAGTTTCATTCTCCTGCATATCGATATCCAGTTCTCCCAGCACCATTTCCTGAAGAGGCGGTCTCTTCCCCAGTGTACAGGCTTGGTGCCTTTGTCAAAGATCAGACGGCTGTAGGTGTGTGGGTTGATTTCTGGATTCTCCATTCTATTCCACTGAGCAGTGTGTCTGTTTTTATGCCAGTACCATACTGTACTGTTTTGCTTATGATAGCTTTGTAGGAGAGTTTAAAGTCAGGTAGTGTTACGCCTCCAGCTTTACTTTTTTGGCTCAGCGTTGCTGTGGCTATGCGTGGTCTTTTGTTATTCCATATCAGCGTCTGGATAGTTCTTTCCATTTCTGAGAAAAATGTCACTGGAATTTTGATGGGGACTGCATTGAATTTGGGTAGTATGGACATTTTCACTATGTTGATGCTTCCAATCCAAGAGCATGGGATATCTTTCCATCGTCTTGTCTCCTCTCCACTTTCTCTCAGCAGTGGTTTGTAGTTCTCATTATAGAGATTTTTCACATCCTTGGTTAACTCGCTTCCTAAGTACCTTATGTTTTTGGTGGCTACTGTCAATGGGCAAGCTTTCTTGATTTCTCTTTCTGCATGTCCACTATTGGAGAATAGAAATGCCACCGGTTTTCTTGTGTTGATTTTGTATCCTGCTACTTTGCTGAAATCCTTTATCAACTCCAAGAGTTTTTTTGTAGAGCCTTCAGACTGTTCGACATATAGGATCATGTCATCTGCAAACAGGGACAGTTTGACTTCATCTTTTCCAATCTGGATGCCCTTTATTTCCTTCTCTTCTCTGATTGCTCTGGCTAGTACCTCCAACACTATATTGAATAGGAGTGGTGAGGGTGGGCATCCTTGTCTAGTTCCTGTTCTTAAAGGAACAGCTTTCAGCTTTTCCCCATTCAGGATGATATTGGCAGTGGGTTTATCATATACGGCTTTAATTATGTTGAGATAGTTGCCATCTATACCTAACTTATAGAAGGCCTTTCTCATGAATGACTGTTGAATTTTATCAAGTGCTCTTTCAGCAACTATAGAGATGACCGCATGGTCCTTGTGTTTGATTTCATTAATATGGTGTATCACATTTATTGATTTGCATATGTTGAACCAACCTTGCATCCCTGGGATGAGTCCCACGTGATCGAGGTGAAGAATTTTACGTGTGTGTTGCATGCCATCTCTCTCTCTCTCTCTCTCTCTCGCTCTCTCTCGCTCCTGCCTTTCTCACAGTGTGATACACTGTGTCGTTGAAGTCACCACCAAACAAGTTCCTCACCAGATGTGTTACCTGGACTTTGGGCTTCCCAACATTTGAAACTGTAAGCCATAAAGACTGTTTCTTTATAAATCACCCAGTTTTAGGTAATTCTGTTCTAAGCAACAGAAATGGACAAAGACACATGCTACAGTAATCAAAACCACAAGGTAGTAGACTAAAAACATTCACATCAACCAGTGAAACAAACTGGAGCCCCAAAATAAAACTACATATTGACAGTCAAATGATTTTTCAATAAAGGTACCAAGAACGCATAACGAGCAAATGACAGTTTCTTCAATAACCGGTGTTGGCAAAACCGTGTATACACACTCAGAAAAATGAAGTTGAACCCTTCTCTTATCTTACACCACCTACAAAAATCGGCTCAATATGGATTAAAGATGGAAATGGAACACCTGAAACTGTAAAATTGCTAGAAGAAAACATATGGGAAAAGCTCCACAACACGGGTCTGGGCAATGATTTTTTGCAGATAGCCCCAAAAGCAAGGCGACAAAATCAAACATAGACGAAAATGGGATTGCATCAAATTAAAAAGCTTCCGCACAGGAAAAGAACAAGTAGGAGAGCGAAGACACGATGACTGGAATGAGAGAAAATATTGGAAAACTATACACCTGATTATGAATAAGTATCCAAAAATACATACAAAATTCAAACAACTCAATAGCAGGACAACAACCCGATTTAAAAAATGGGCAGAGTAACTGAACATACGTTTCTCAGAATAAGACCTCCACATGGCCAACAGGCTGATGAAAAAATACTCAACCTCCCTAATCATCAGGGAAATACAAATTAAAATCACCAGGACACATAATTACTTCATACCCATTAAAATGGCTATTATCAAAAAGACAAAAGATAACTAGCACTGGC
The DNA here is from genome assembly GCF_027409185.1 of Cynocephalus volans. Classification (NCBI taxonomy): domain Eukaryota; kingdom Metazoa; phylum Chordata; class Mammalia; order Dermoptera; family Cynocephalidae; genus Cynocephalus; species Cynocephalus volans. Next base: position 38,774,820 of record NC_084463.1, read on the forward strand.
AAGGACGTGGAGAAAAGGCTACCCTTGTACACTGCTGGTAGGAACGTACAACCATTACAGAAAACAGCATGGAGGTTTCTCAAAAATCTGTAAATAGAATTACCGTATGATCCAGCAATCCCACTTCAGGGAATATCCCCCAAAGAACTGAAATCAATAGGTTGAAGAGATATCTGTACTCCCATGTTCACTGAGGCATTATCCATAAGAGTCAAGATATAGAATCAACCTAAGTGTTTATTAACAGACGAACAGATAAAGAAAACGTGGTCTAAGTACACAATGAAATACTATTCGGCCTTAGAAAAGAACAAAACTCTGTCATTTTCCAACAACTGGGATGCAACTAGAAGACATTACGCTGAGTGACACATGCCAGGCACAGAAAGACATGCTGCATGATTTCACTTGAATGTGGAAACTGGAAAGGTCAGACTCATGGAACTAGAGACCAGAATGATGGTTAGCAGAGCCTGGGAGCTGCGGGCGGGGGGGATGGAGGAACAAGGACGAAGGGAAGTTTGACCAACGGGCACAAAGTTTCACTCTGGAGAAATAAGGTCTGGTGATCTATGACACAGCAAGGTGACTGTAGTTAATAATAATGTATATTTCAGAATTACCAAAAGAGTGGATTTTCAGTGCTCTTACCACAGGGGAGGAAGTATGTGAGGTCACGAGTGTGTTACTTGCCTAACTTGCTCACTGCACAATGTACACATGTATGCAATTATCACATGGTGCCCCATAAACATATGCAGTTGCGAGCTGTCAATAAAAAGTAAAAATTCAAGTCCAATAAAAAGAAACACAGTGCAGCGCTGGCATAAAGTGTACATCAGAGGAACAGAATTGACGGCCTAAAAGCAAGCTCATGCAGCTATGACAACTGGATTTTCACAAGTGCTTTGGGACCACAACAAATGGTGCTGAGACAACTGAATAGCCACATGGAAAGAAATGAAATCGAGCCCTTTTCTAACCCCATACCCAAAAGTGAACACCAAACGTGTCACAGAGCTAACTGTAAGAACTCAAACTACAACACTCGAGAAACACAGGAACAAACCTTTGTGATACCGGATTTGGTGGTGGTCTCTTAGGTAAGATGCCGAAAACACAAGAACCCATATAAAGAAAGAGTAAACGGGATATATCATGCAACGTAAAACTGCTGTGCTTTACAGGACACCACTGAGAAAAAGAAAAGACATCAGGCTGCACAGGAAAAATACATTTTCAATTCACAGATTAAGAACAAGACTATAGAAAGAGCTCCTAAACGACAGTAAGCAGAATTTTTTAAAAAATGGTCAGAGGAAGAGTCGGCCCGTTAGCTCTGCTGGTTAGAGGGTGGTGCTCTCATACCAAGAGCAAGGGTTAGGATCCCCACACAGGCCAGCCGCCAGTAACAAACAAACCACAAACCTGCTCAGATCATTCAAATGAGCATTTCTCTAAGTGACAGATAGGAAAGGCCAATAAGCACCGAAGAAGATATTCATCGTCACCAGCAAGGAAATGGCTATCAATACCACAGTGAGATAATAGGTGGCACACTTTACAAGGGCTATAAATCAAAAAGACAGTCAAGACAAGGTATTGACAAGGCTATAGAGATAGCACAACCCTCATATATTGAGGGAGAGACTGGAAAATGCTACAGACTGCCAGGAAACCAGGTCGGTAGTTTTTCAAAACGTGAAATGTAAACTTACTACGTGGCCCAGCAATCCTACCGCTGGGGACCTACGAACGAAAACTGAAAATCTGTCCACACAAAAGTTTATATATGAACGCTCCGATCAGCCTCACTTACACTAGTCAAAGAGTCAAAACCACACGGAACGCCAAGGAACAATACTGAAACCGGCAAGAGAGGGGCGCACACACACACACACACAAACACACACTCACTCTCACACGCGCAAACACACACACTTACACACACACTCACATAAAGTCTTAATACAGATTTCAGTAAATTCTTCAACAGAAAACTCCCAGTCCAGGAGAGAAAGAGACGTTCTAGCCAAACCAAAAATTTAACAACAACAAAAACAACAACAAAGCCTTTCAGACAAGAGCACTGTATGGACAAGAGTATCCTTCAAACAGGGAGAGAGACAATCCTCTCCCAGACAGACGAAGGCCGAGAGGATTCCCCACAGCAGACCGCTCTCCCAAAGCGCTGCACAGGGCTCTTCCATCTCAACGATGACGCTCACATGCCCCAGCACCACGTCTGCAGGGACGAAAGTCAGCAGTCATGGAAGGAGAAAAACAAAGAACACACTCAACCTGCAAGGAAGACGACAAAACCGCTCCCGCCATGCCCTGCTGGCCTTGTCCCCACTGCCCTCGCAATCGCAGCGGCGGCGATGGCTCACCAGGCCCGGGAACGGAGGACACGGCCCCGTGACCAGGAGGCCACAGCACAGCTGCACCTGCTACTCCGTTCTGGCCCCCACACCGCCCCCCGCCGGCTGCTCCCGCAGCAGCCCTGGGACAAGGCCACCGGCGCGCTGGGGCCGTTGGACGGACGGACGGACGGTCGGAAGGTCGGTCGGTTGGACGGGCGGACGGGCGGACAGACGGACGGACGGACGGCGGAGCAGCGCTGGGCTCCTGCGGAGGGGAGGAGGGCGCCCCAGCCTCCTGTCTCTGCCAGCGCCGGGCACCCCGCCCGCCGTCTGCATCCCTCCCCGCTGGCCTCTGCCCCCACTCCCGAAATCAGGACTCGGGGGACCCTCCTAAGACACCCCGCGGCGCGACGACGCTACTCCCCTGCCTCGCTCGGGAGCCACAGCCCCCTCACGTGGGCCCTACCTGCTCCGCCGCGCCGCGCCGCTCCTCTCGCCGGTCTCCTCCGTCGTCCACCGCTGCCGCTGCCGCCGCTGCGTCGTCCAGCGCTCCGGTGCACACGGGGACCGAGCAGGCTCTGGTGCGCCCGCCGGCCCGGCCGCGTCTGGGAGACGTGCGCGATCCCGGCCTCTCCAGGCCGCCTCAGGGGGAGGACTCGACACCCCAGAATGGGCGGGGCCGGGACAAGGGTGGGGGGAGGTGGAAGTGGCGGGAACACAGGGGTGAATGCCCGCAGGGGGGTGGGGACTAATTAGATGCATCCTTGTGGACCCCAGCCTGGGCTCCACAACCATGCCCTCTCCTATTCTCTATACACTTGCCATCAAGGATCCCCCGAATCCATTGGCCACAACACCCCACAGAAGCAAATACTTAGGCCTAAACAAAATCAACTCCCGACTGGCACTTTGACAAGCTGGGAAATGTCAGGTGACTACCGTGACCCAGCAATTGTACTGCTGGAGACACACGCAGGAGAACTGAAAACATATGTCCCCACAGAAGTTTGTACATGAACGCTCAGATCAGTGTCACCTACACTAGCCAAAGAGTCAAACCACACAAATCACAAAGAAAGAACACTGAAACGCATGGAGACAGAAACACACACATGCACACACACACACACACACACACACACACACACACGCACACACACTCAAAAGGGTCCAAATACAGGTTTCAGCAAATATATGAACAGAAACCTCACAGTCCAGGAAAGAATGGGATGTTGCAAAGTTTAGAAGCAGCGGAAGGAAAGACTTCCCTATCAAGAGGACTGTACCCAAACAAGGATCCTTCAAACACGGACAGCAAAAGTCCTTTCCTAGGCTAACAAAAGCTGAGAGAATTCACAAATGTCTACGGAGAACTCTTCCAAGTACAAGAAGATACTAACAGGGAACCGCAAAAGGAAGGATAAAAACGCAGTGACAACACAGAAGACCATCGACCCACTCCTGAGAAAAGCGCTCCCGGCCTGGACCTCCCGCGGCCGCGTCTCCCGCCACCCTGCACTTGCACTTACACGTGCACACGTGCACACTTGCACGCTGGCCCCCTGCCCCCCCACCCTCTGCTCCCCTGGCCCCAGGACCCCGAGGCCACAGCCTTGCCTTGCCGCCGCCGCGGCCGCTTATCCGGCCTGGCTCCCAGCACCGCCTGCCGGCCGGCCGCTCCCACCACAGCCCTAGCACGAGGCGAGCCCGGCGCGCGCAGGGGGGACGGATGGCGGGACAGCGCTGGGCTCCTCCTGAGTAGGGCAGGAGGGCGCCCCGATGTCACCGCCCTGCCGGCGCTGGGCACCTCGCCGCCGTCTGCTTTCGGCCGCCCCGCCCCTCCCCCACTCGCGGCTTCGGGGGACCCTCCCGAGGCACCCCGCGCCTCCCTCCTCTCTCACTCCGACACTGCGCCCCTGCCCTGCCTCTTTGGGGACCCACAGCCCCCTCCCGGGGGCCTTACCTGCTCCGCCGCCGCGCCGCGCCGCTTCCCTCGGAGGCCTCCTGGGTCCGCCGCTGCTGCTGCGCTGCCGCCCCCTCCTCCCAGACATCCGGGCTCCAAAGGGAGGGGGGGTGGAGGCCCACAGTGGGCGGGGCCAGGCAGGTGCAGGACCGGCTGACAGGTGGGGGGTGGGGCTTGGGGGGAATGCCCTGGCGGCGGTAGGGAATAATGAAACACATTGCTATGGATTGATTGATTGATTGATTGATTTTTAGTATTAGTTTTTTATTTTATTTTATTTTGTCGACATACAATGTGGTTGATCATTGCGGCCAATTACAGAAACCTCCCTCCCTCCTCCCTCTCCTTCCTCCCTCCCAACAACGTCCTTTCTGAAAGTTTGCTTGTCCTATCAATTTCAAGGAATTGCAATTGTCGCGTCTTCTCCCCCCCCCCATTTTTCCTTCTTTTTTTTTTTTTTTTTTGTTTTTTCCTGTGTGCATTTATCTATTTATCTTTACCTCCCACAAATAAGAGAGAACGTGACATTTCTCTTTCGGGGCCTGACTTGTTTCACTTAATATAATACTCTCTAGGTCCATCCATGTCGTTGCAAATGGCAGTATTCCATTCTTTTTTAAAGCTGAGTAGTGTTCCATTGTGTACATATACCACATTTTCCATATCCACTCAACTGATGATGGACATCTGGGCTGGTTCCAACTCTTGGCTATTGTAAATAGTGCTGCGATGAACACTGGGGAAAAGGTGTACCTTCGACTCGATGATTTCCATTCCTCTGGGTATATTCCCAGCAGTGGGATAGCTGGGAATGGTAGATCTATGGCAGATCTATCTGCAGTTGTTTGAGGAAACTCCATCCCATTTTCCATGGAGGCTGCACCCTTTTGCAGTCCCACCAACAATGTATGAGAGTTCCTTTTCCTCCGCAGCCTCGCCAGCATTTACCGTTCAGAGTCTTTCGGATTTTAGCCATCCTCACTGGGGTGAGATGGTATCTCAGTGTGCTTTTGATTTGCCTTTCCCGAATGCTGAGTGATGTTGAGCATTTTTTCATATGTCTGCCGGCCATTCGTACATCTTCCTTAGAGAAATGCCTATTTAGCTCTTTTGCCCATTTTTTAATCGGGTTGCTTGTTTCTTCCTCGTAAAGCTGTTTGAGTTCCTTGTATGTTCTAAGTATAAATCCTCTCTCAGATGCATATTTTGCAAATATTTTCTCCCACTGTGTTGGTTGTCTTTTAACTATGTTAATTCTTTCTTTTGCTGTGCAGAAGCTTTTCAGTTGGATATAATCCCATTTGTTTATTTTTCCTTTGGTTGCCCATGCTTTGGGGGTCATGTTCATGAAGTCTGTGTCCAGTCCTACTTCCTGAAGCGTTTCTCCTATGTTTTCTTTAAGAGGTTTGATTGTTTCGGGGTGTATAATTAATTCTTCAATCCATTTTGAGTTGCCTTTAGTGTATGGTGAAAGGTATGGGTCTAGTTTCATTCTCCTGCATATCGATATCCAGTTCTCCCAGCACCATTTCCTGAAGAGGCGGTCTCTTCCCCAGTGTACAGGCTTGGTGCCTTTGTCAAAGATCAGACGGCTGTAGGTGTGTGGGTTGATTTCTGGATTCTCCATTCTATTCCACTGAGCAGTGTGTCTGTTTTTATGCCAGTACCATACTGTACTGTTTTGCTTATGATAGCTTTGTAGGAGAGTTTAAAGTCAGGTAGTGTTACGCCTCCAGCTTTACTTTTTTGGCTCAGCGTTGCTGTGGCTATGCGTGGTCTTTTGTTATTCCATATCAGCGTCTGGATAGTTCTTTCCATTTCTGAGAAAAATGTCACTGGAATTTTGATGGGGACTGCATTGAATTTGGGTAGTATGGACATTTTCACTATGTTGATGCTTCCAATCCAAGAGCATGGGATATCTTTCCATCGTCTTGTCTCCTCTCCACTTTCTCTCAGCAGTGGTTTGTAGTTCTCATTATAGAGATTTTTCACATCCTTGGTTAACTCGCTTCCTAAGTACCTTATGTTTTTGGTGGCTACTGTCAATGGGCAAGCTTTCTTGATTTCTCTTTCTGCATGTCCACTATTGGAGAATAGAAATGCCACCGGTTTTCTTGTGTTGATTTTGTATCCCGCTACTTTGCTGAAATCCTTTATCAACTCCAAGAGTTTTTTTGTAGAGCCTTCAGACTGTTCGACATATAGGATCATGTCATCTGCAAACAGGGACAGTTTGACTTCATCTTTTCCAATCTGGATGCCCTTTATTTCCTTCTCTTCTCTGATTGCTCTGGCTAGTACCTCCAACACTATATTGAATAGGAGTGGTGAGGGTGGGCATCCTTGTCTAGTTCCTGTTCTTACAGGAACAGCTTTCAGCTTTTCCCCATTCAGGATGATATTGGCAGTGGGTTTATCATATACGGCTTTAATTATGTTGAGATAGTTGCCATCTATACCTAACTTATAGAAGGCCTTTCTCATGAATGACTGTTGAATTTTATCAAGTGCTCTTTCAGCAACTATAGAGATGACCGCATGGTCCTTGTGTTTGATTTCATTAATATGGTGTATCACATTTATTGATTTGCATATGTTGAACCAACCTTGCATCCCTGGGATGAGTCCCACGTGATCGAGGTGAAGAATTTTACGTGTGTGTTGCATGCCATCTCTCTCTCTCTCTCTCTCTCTCGCTCTCTCTCGCTCCTGCCTTTCTCACAGTGTGATACACTGTGTCGTTGAAGTCACCACCAAACAAGTTCCTCACCAGATGTGTTACCTGGACTTTGGGCTTCCCAACATTTGAAACTGTAAGCCATAAAGACTGTTTCTTTATAAATCACCCAGTTTTAGGTAATTCTGTTCTAAGCAACAGAAATGGACAAAGACACATGCTACAGTAATCAAAACCACAAGGTAGTAGACTAAAAACATTCACATCAACCAGTGAAACAAACTGGAGCCCCAAAATAAAACTACATATTGACAGTCAAATGATTTTTCAATAAAGGTACCAAGAACGCATAACGAGCAAATGACAGTTTCTTCAATAACCGGTGTTGGCAAAACCGTGTATACACACTCAGAAAAATGAAGTTGAACCCTTCTCTTATCTTACACCACCTACAAAAATCGGCTCAATATGGATTAAAGATGGAAATGGAACACCTGAAACTGTAAAATTGCTAGAAGAAAACATATGGGAAAAGCTCCACAACACGGGTCTGGGCAATGATTTTTTGCAGATAGCCCCAAAAGCAAGGCGACAAAATCAAACATAGACGAAAATGGGATTGCATCAAATTAAAAAGCTTCCGCACAGGAAAAGAACAAGTAGGAGAGCGAAGACACGATGACTGGAATGAGAGAAAATATTGGAAAACTATACACCTGATTATGAATAAGTATCCAAAAATACATACAAAATTCAAACAACTCAATAGCAGGACAACAACCCGATTTAAAAAATGGGCAGAGTAACTGAACATACGTTTCTCAGAATAAGACCTCCACATGGCCAACAGGCTGATGAAAAAATACTCAACCTCCCTAATCATCAGGGAAATACAAATTAAAATCACCAGGACACATAATTACTTCATACCCATTAAAATGGCTATTATCAAAAAGACAAAAGATAACTAGCACTGGCAAGGACGTGGAGAAAAGGCTACCCTTGTACACTGCTGGTAGGAACATACAACCATTACAGAAAACAGCATGGAGGTTTCTCAAAAATCTGTAAATAGAATTACCGTATGATCCAGCAATCCCACTTCAGGGAATATCCCCCAAAGAACTGAAATCAATAGGTTGAAGAGATATCTGTACTCCCATGTTCACTGAGGCATTATCCATAAGAGTCAAGATATAGAATCAACCTAAGTGTTTATTAACAGACGAACAGATAAAGAAAACGTGGTCTAAGTACACAATGAAATACTATTCGGCCTTAGAAAAGAACAAAACTCTGTCATTTTCCAACAACTGGGATGCAACTAGAAGACATTACGCTGAGTGACACATGCCAGGCACAGAAAGACATGCTGCATGATTTCACTTGAATGTGGAAACTGGAAAGGTCAGACTCATGGAACTAGAGACCAGAATGATGGTTAGCAGAGCCTGGGAGCTGCGGGCGGGGGGGGATGGAGGAACAAGGACGAAGGGAAGTTTGACCAACGGGCACAAAGTTTCACTCTGGAGAAATAAGGTCTGGTGATCTATGACACAGCAAGGTGACTGTAGTTAATAATAATGTATATTTCAGAATTACCAAAAGAGTGGATTTTCAGTGCTCTTACCACAGGGGAGGAAGTATGTGAGGTCACGAGTGTGTTACTTGCCTAACTTGCTCACTGCACAATGTACACATGTATGCAATTATCACATGGTGCCCCATAAACATATGCAGTTGCGAGCTGTCAATAAAAAGTAAAAATTCAAATCCAATAAAAAGAAACACAGTGCAGCGCTGGCATAAAGTGTACATCAGAGGAACAGAATTGACGGCCTAAAAGCAAGCTCATGCAGCTATGACAACAGGATTTTCACAAGTGCTTTGGGACCACAACAAATGGTGCTGAGACAACTGAATAGCCACATGGAAAGAAATGAAATCGAGCCCTTTTCTAACCCCATACCCAAAAGTGAACACCAAACGTGTCACAGAGCTAACTGTAAGAACTCAAACTACAACACTCGAGAAACACAGGAACAAACCTTTGTGATACCGGATTTGGTGGTGGTCTCTTAGGTAAGATGCCGAAAACACAAGAACCCATATAAAGAAAGAGTAAACGGGATATATCATGCAACGTAAAACTGCTGTGCTTTACAGGACACCACTGAGAAAAAGAAAAGACATCAGGCTGCACAGGAAAAATACATTTTCAATTCACAGATTAAGAACAAGACTATAGAAAGAGCTCCTAAACGACAGTAAGCAGAATTTTTTAAAAAATGGTCAGAGGAAGAGTCGGCCCGTTAGCTCTGCTGGTTAGAGGGTGGTGCTCTCATACCAAGAGCAAGGGTTAGGATCCCCACACAGGCCAGCCGCCAGTAACAAACAAACCACAAACCTGCTCAGATCATTCAAATGAGCATTTCTCTAAGTGACAGATAGGAAAGGCCAATAAGCACCGAAGAAGATATTCATCGTCACCAGCAAGGAAATGGCTATCAATACCACAGTGAGATAATAGGTGGCACACTTTACAAGGGCTATAAATCAAAAAGACAGTCAAGACAAGGTATTGACAAGGCTATAGAGATAGCACAACCCTCATATATTGAGGGAGAGACTGGAAAATGCTACAGACTGCCAGGAAACCAGGTCGGTAGTTTTTCAAAACGTGAAATGTAAACTTACTACGTGGCCCAGCAATCCTACCGCTGGGGACCTACGAACGAAAACTGAAAATCTGTCCACACAAAAGTTTATATATGAACGCTCCGATCAGCCTCACTTACACTAGTCAAAGAGTCAAAACCACACGGAACGCCAAGGAACAATACTGAAACCGGCAAGAGAGGGGCGCACACACACACACACACAAACACACACTCACTCTCACACGCGCAAACACACACACTTACACACACACTCACATAAAGTCTTAATACAGATTTCAGTAAATTCTTCAACAGAAAACTCCCAGTCCAGGAGAGAAAGAGACGTTCTAGCCAAACCAAAAATTTAACAACAACAAAAACAACAACAAAGCCTTTCAGACAAGAGCACTGTATGGACAAGAGTATCCTTCAAACAGGGAGAGAGACAATCCTCTCCCAGACAGACGAAGGCCGAGAGGATTCCCCACAGCAGACCGCTCTCCCAAAGCGCTGCACAGGGCTCTTCCATCTCAACGATGACGCTCACATGCCCCAGCACCACGTCTGCAGGGACGAAAGTCAGCAGTCATGGAAGGAGAAAAACAAAGAACACACTCAACCTGCAAGGAAGACGACAAAACCGCTCCCGCCATGCCCTGCTGGCCTTGTCCCCACTGCCCTCGCAATCGCAGCGGCGGCGATGGCTCACCAGGCCCGGGAACGGAGGACACGGCCCCGTGACCAGGAGGCCACAGCACAGCTGCACCTGCTACTCCGTTCTGGCCCCCACACCGCCCCCCGCCGGCTGCTCCCGCAGCAGCCCTGGGACAAGGCCACCAGCGCGCTGGGGCCGTTGGACGGACGGACGGACGGTCGGAAGGTCGGTCGGTTGGACGGGCGGACGGGCGGACAGACGGACGGACGGACGGCGGAGCAGCGCTGGGCTCCTGCGGAGGGGAGGAGGGCGCCCCAGCCTCCTGTCTCTGCCAGCGCCGGGCACCCCGCCCGCCGTCTGCATCCCTCCCCGCTGGCCTCTGCCCCCACTCCCGAAATCAGGACTCGGGGGACCCTCCTAAGACACCCCGCGGCGCGACGACGCTACTCCCCTGCCTCGCTCGGGAGCCACAGCCCCCTCACGTGGGCCCTACCTGCTCCGCCGCGCCGCGCCGCTCCTCTCGCCGGTCTCCTCCGTCGTCCACCGCTGCCGCTGCCGCCGCTGCGTCGTCCAGCGCTCCGGTGCACACGGGGACCGAGCAGGCTCTGGTGCGCCCGCCGGCCCGGCCGCGTCTGGGAGACGTGCGCGATCCCGGCCTCTCCAGGCCGCCTCAGGGGGAGGACTCGACACCCCAGAATGGGCGGGGCCGGGACAAGGGTGGGGGGAGGTGGAAGTGGCGGGAACACAGGGGTGAATGCCCGCAGGGGGGTGGGGACTAATTAGATGCATCCTTGTGGACCCCAGCCTGGGCTCCACAACCATGCCCTCTCCTATTCTCTATACACTTGCCATCAAGGATCCCCCGAATCCATTGGCCAGAACACCCCACAGAAGCAAATACTTAGGCCTAAACAAAATCAACTCCCGACTGGCACTTTGACAAGCTGGGAAATGTCAGGTGACTACCGTGACCCAGCAATTGTACTGCTGGAGACACACGCAGGAGAACTGAAAACATATGTCCCCACAGAAGTTTGTACATGAACGCTCAGATCAGTGTCACCTACACTAGCCAAAGAGTCAAACCACACAAATCACAAAGAAAGAACACTGAAACGCATGGAGACAGAAACACACACATGCACACACACACACACACACACACACACACACACGCACACACACTCAAAAGGGTCCAAATACAGGTTTCAGCAAATATATGAACAGAAACCTCACAGTCCAGGAAAGAATGGGATGTTGCAAAGTTTAGAAGCAGCGGAAGGAAAGACTTCCCTATCAAGAGGACTGTACCCAAACAAGGATCCTTCAAACACGGACAGCAAAAGTCCTTTCCTAGGCTAACAAAAGCTGAGAGAATTCACAAATGTCTACGGAGAACTCTTCCAAGTCCAAGAAGATACTAACAGGGAACCGCAAAAGGAAGGATAAAAACGCAGTGACAACACAGAAGACCATCGACCCACTCCTGAGAAAAGCGCTCCCGGCCTGGACCTCCCGCGGCCGCGTCTCCCGCCACCCTGCACTTGCACCTACACGTGCACACGTGCACACTTGCACGCTGGCCCCCTGCCGCCCCCTCTGCTCCCCTGGCCCCAGGACCCCGAGGCCACAGCCTTGCCTTGCCGCCGCCGCAGCCGCTTATCCGGCCTGGCTCCCGGCACCGCCTGCCGGCCGGCCGCTCCCACCACAGCCCTAGCACGAGGCGAGCCCGGCGCGCGCAGGGGGGACGGATGGCGGGACAGCGCTGGGCTCCTCCTGAGTAGGGCAGGAGGGCGCCCCGATGTCACCGCCCTGCCGGCGCTGGGCACCTCGCCGCCGTCTGCTTTCGGCCGCCCCGCCCCTCCCCCACTCGCGGCTTCGGGGGACCCTCCCGAGGCACCCCGCGCCTCCCTCCTCTCTCACTCCGACACTGCGCCCCTGCCCTGCCTCTTTGGGGACCCACAGCCCCCTCCCGGGGGCCTTACCTGCTCCGCCGCCGCGCCGCGCCGCTTCCCTCGGAGGCCTCCTGGGTCCGCCGCTGCTGCTGCGCTGCCGCCCCCTCCTCCCAGACATCCGGGCTCCAAGGGGAGGGGGGGTGGAGGCCCACAGTGGGCGGGGCCAGGCAGGTGCAGGACCGGCTGACAGGTGGGGGGTGGGGCTTGGGGGGAATGCCCTGGCGGCGGTAGGGAATAATGAAACACATTGCTATGGATTGATTGATTGATTGATTGATTTTTAGTATTAGTTTTTTATTTTATTTTATTTTGTCGACATACAATGTGGTTGATCATTGCGGCCAATTACAGAAACCTCCCTCCCTCCTCCCTCTCCTTCCTCCCTCCCAACAACGTCCTTTCTGAAAGTTTGCTTGTCCTATCAATTTCAAGGAATTGCAATTGTCGCGTCTTCTCCCCCCCACATTTTTCCTTCTTTTTTTTTTTTTTTTGTTTTTTCCTGTGTGCATTTATCTATTTATCTTTACCTCCCACAAATAAGAGAGAACGTGACATTTCTCTTTCGGGGCCTGACTTGTTTCACTTAATATAATACTCTCTAGGTCCATCCATGTCGTTGCAAATGGCAGTATTCCATTCTTTTTTAAAGCTGAGTAGTGTTCCATTGTGTACATATACCACATTTTCCATATCCACTCAACTGATGATGGACATCTGGGCTGGTTCCAACTCTTGGCTATTGTAAATAGTGCTGCGATGAACACTGGGGAAAAGGTGTACCTTCGACTCGATGATTTCCATTCCTCTGGGTATATTCCCAGCAGTGGGATAGCTGGGAATGGTAGATCTATGGCAGATCTATCTGCAGTTGTTTGAGGAAACTCCATCCCATTTTCCATGGAGGCTGCACCCTTTTGCAGTCCCACCAACAATGTATGAGAGTTCCTTTTCCTCCGCAGCCTCGCCAGCATTTACCGTTCAGAGTCTTTCGGATTTTAGCCATCCTCACTGGGGTGAGATGGTATCTCAGTGTGCTTTTGATTTGCCTTTCCCGAATGCTGAGTGATGTTGAGCATTTTTTCATATGTCTGCCGGCCATTCGTACATCTTCCTTAGAGAAATGCCTATTTAGCTCTTTTGCCCATTTTTTAATCGGGTTGCTTGTTTCTTCCTCGTAAAGCTGTTTGAGTTCCTTGTATGTTCTAAGTATAAATCCTCTCTCAGATGCATATTTTGCAAATATTTTCTCCCACTGTGTTGGTTGTCTTTTAACTATGTTAATTCTTTCTTTTGCTGTGCAGAAGCTTTTCAGTTGGATATAATCCCATTTGTTTATTTTTCCTTTGGTTGCCCATGCTTTGGGGGTCATGTTCATGAAGTCTGTGTCCAGTCCTACTTCCTGAAGCGTTTCTCCTATGTTTTCTTTAAGAGGTTTGATTGTTTCGGGGTGTATAATTAATTCTTCAATCCATTTTGAGTTGCCTTTAGTGTATGGTGAAAGGTATGGGTCTAGTTTCATTCTCCTGCATATCGATATCCAGTTCTCCCAGCACCATTTCCTGAAGAGGCGGTCTCTTCCCCAGTGTACAGGCTTGGTGCCTTTGTCAAAGATCAGACGGCTGTAGGTGTGTGGGTTGATTTCTGGATTCTCCATTCTATTCCACTGAGCAGTGTGTCTGTTTTTATGCCAGTACCATACTGTACTGTTTTGCTTATGATAGCTTTGTAGGAGAGTTTAAAGTCAGGTAGTGTTACGCCTCCAGCTTTACTTTTTTGGCTCAGCGTTGCTGTGGCTATGCGTGGTCTTTTGTTATTCCATATCAGCGTCTGGATAGTTCTTTCCATTTCTGAGAAAAATGTCACTGGAATTTTGATGGGGACTGCATTGAATTTGGGTAGTATGGACATTTTCACTATGTTGATGCTTCCAATCCAAGAGCATGGGATATCTTTCCATCGTCTTGTCTCCTCTCCACTTTCTCTCAGCAGTGGTTTGTAGTTCTCATTATAGAGATTTTTCACATCCTTGGTTAACTCGCTTCCTAAGTACCTTATGTTTTTGGTGGCTACTGTCAATGGGCAAGCTTTCTTGATTTCTCTTTCTGCATGTCCACTATTGGAGAATAGAAATGCCACCGGTTTTCTTGTGTTGATTTTGTATCCCGCTACTTTGCTGAAATCCTTTATCAACTCCAAGAGTTTTTTTGTAGAGCCTTCAGACTGTTCGACATATAGGATCATGTCATCTGCAAACAGGGACAGTTTGACTTCATCTTTTCCAATCTGGATGCCCTTTATTTCCTTCTCTTCTCTGATTGCTCTGGCTAGTACCTCCAACACTATATTGAATAGGAGTGGTGAGGGTGGGCATCCTTGTCTAGTTCCTGTTCTTACAGGAACAGCTTTCAGCTTTTCCCCATTCAGGATGATATTGGCAGTGGGTTTATCATATACGGCTTTAATTATGTTGAGATAGTTGCCATCTATACCTAACTTATAGAAGGCCTTTCTCATGAATGACTGTTGAATTTTATCAAGTGCTCTTTCAGCAACTATAGAGATGACCGCATGGTCCTTGTGTTTGATTTCATTAATATGGTGTATCACATTTATTGATTTGCATATGTTGAACCAACCTTGCATCCCTGGGATGAGTCCCACGTGATCGAGGTGAAGAATTTTACGTGTGTGTTGCATGCCATCTCTCTCTCTCTCTCTCTCTCTCGCTCTCTCTCGCTCCTGCCTTTCTCACAGTGTGATACACTGTGTCGTTGAAGTCACCACCAAACAAGTTCCTCACCAGATGTGTTACCTGGACTTTGGGCTTCCCAACATTTGAAACTGTAAGCCATAAAGACTGTTTCTTTATAAATCACCCAGTTTTAGGTAATTCTGTTCTAAGCAACAGAAATGGACAAAGACACATGCTACAGTAATCAAAACCACAAGGTAGTAGACTAAAAACATTCACATCAACCAGTGAAACAAACTGGAGCCCCAAAATAAAACTACATATTGACAGTCAAATGATTTTTCAATAAAGGTACCAAGAACGCATAACGAGCAAATGACAGTTTCTTCAATAACCGGTGTTGGCAAAACCGTGTATACACACTCAGAAAAATGAAGTTGAACCCTTCTCTTATCTTACACCACCTACAAAAATCGGCTCAATATGGATTAAAGATGGAAATGGAACACCTGAAACTGTAAAATTGCTAGAAGAAAACATATGGGAAAAGCTCCACAACACGGGTCTGGGCAATGATTTTTTGCAGATAGCCCCAAAAGCAAGGCGACAAAATCAAACATAGACGAAAATGGGATTGCATCAAATTAAAAAGCTTCCGCACAGGAAAAGAACAAGTAGGAGAGCGAAGACACGATGACTGGAATGAGAGAAAATATTGGAAAACTATACACCTGATTATGAATAAGTATCCAAAAATACATACAAAATTCAAACAACTCAATAGCAGGACAACAACCCGATTTAAAAAATGGGCAGAGTAACTGAACATACGTTTCTCAGAATAAGACCTCCACATGGCCAACAGGCTGATGAAAAAATACTCAACCTCCCTAATCATCAGGGAAATACAAATTAAAATCACCAGGACACATAATTACTTCATACCCATTAAAATGGCTATTATCAAAAAGACAAAAGATAACTAGCACTGGCAAGGACGTGGAGAAAAGGCTACCCTTGTACACTGCTGGTAGGAACATACAACCATTACAGAAAACAGCATGGAGGTTTCTCAAAAATCTGTAAATAGAATTACCGTATGATCCAGCAATCCCACTTCAGGGAATATCCCCCAAAGAACTGAAATCAATAGGTTGAAGAGATATCTGTACTCCCATGTTCACTGAGGCATTATCCATAAGAGTCAAGATATAGAATCAACCTAAGTGTTTATTAACAGACGAACAGATAAAGAAAACGTGGTCTAAGTACACAATGAAATACTATTCGGCCTTAGAAAAGAACAAAACTCTGTCATTTTCCAACAACTGGGATGCAACTAGAAGACATTACGCTGAGTGACACATGCCAGGCACAGAAAGACATGCTGCATGATTTCACTTGAATGTGGAAACTGGAAAGGTCAGACTCATGGAACTAGAGACCAGAATGATGGTTAGCAGAGCCTGGGAGCTGCGGGCGGGGGGGGATGGAGGAACAAGGACGAAGGGAAGTTTGACCAACGGGCACAAAGTTTCACTCTGGAGAAATAAGGTCTGGTGATCTATGACACAGCAAGGTGACTGTAGTTAATAATAATGTATATTTCAGAATTACCAAAAGAGTGGATTTTCAGTGCTCTTACCACAGGGGAGGAAGTATGTGAGGTCACGAGTGTGTTACTTGCCTAACTTGCTCACTGCACAATGTACACATGTATGCAATTATCACATGGTGCCCCATAAACATATGCAGTTGCGAGCTGTCAATAAAAAGTAAAAATTCAAATCCAATAAAAAGAAACACAGTGCAGCGCTGGCATAAAGTGTACATCAGAGGAACAGAATTGACGGCCTAAAAGCAAGCTCATGCAGCTATGACAACAGGATTTTCACAAGTGCTTTGGGACCACAACAAATGGTGCTGAGACAACTGAATAGCCACATGGAAAGAAATGAAATCGAGCCCTTTTCTAACCCCATACCCAAAAGTGAACACCAAACGTGTCACAGAGCTAACTGTAAGAACTCAAACTACAACACTCGAGAAACACAGGAACAAACCTTTGTGATACCGGATTTGGTGGTGGTCTCTTAGGTAAGATGCCGAAAACACAAGAACCCATATAAAGAAAGAGTAAACGGGATATATCATGCAACGTAAAACTGCTGTGCTTTACAGGACACCACTGAGAAAAAGAAAAGACATCAGGCTGCACAGGAAAAATACATTTTCAATTCACAGATTAAGAACAAGACTATAGAAAGAGCTCCTAAACGACAGTAAGCAGAATTTTTTAAAAAATGGTCAGAGGAAGAGTCGGCCCGTTAGCTCTGCTGGTTAGAGGGTGGTGCTCTCATACCAAGAGCAAGGGTTAGGATCCCCACACAGGCCAGCCGCCAGTAACAAACAAACCACAAACCTGCTCAGATCATTCAAATGAGCATTTCTCTAAGTGACAGATAGGAAAGGCCAATAAGCACCGAAGAAGATATTCATCGTCACCAGCAAGGAAATGGCTATCAATACCACAGTGAGATAATAGGTGGCACACTTTACAAGGGCTATAAATCAAAAAGACAGTCAAGACAAGGTATTGACAAGGCTATAGAGATAGCACAACCCTCATATATTGAGGGAGAGACTGGAAAATGCTACAGACTGCCAGGAAACCAGGTCGGTAGTTTTTCAAAACGTGAAATGTAAACTTACTACGTGGCCCAGCAATCCTACCGCTGGGGACCTACGAACGAAAACTGAAAATCTGTCCACACAAAAGTTTATATATGAACGCTCCGATCAGCCTCACTTACACTAGTCAAAGAGTCAAAACCACACGGAACGCCAAGGAACAATACTGAAACCGGCAAGAGAGGGGCGCACACACACACACACACAAACACACACTCACTCTCACACGCGCAAACACACACACTTACACACACACTCACATAAAGTCTTAATACAGATTTCAGTAAATTCTTCAACAGAAAACTCCCAGTCCAGGAGAGAAAGAGACGTTCTAGCCAAACCAAAAATTTAACAACAACAAAAACAACAACAAAGCCTTTCAGACAAGAGCACTGTATGGACAAGAGTATCCTTCAAACAGGGAGAGAGACAATCCTCTCCCAGACAGACGAAGGCCGAGAGGATTCCCCACAGCAGACCGCTCTCCCAAAGCGCTGCACAGGGCTCTTCCATCTCAACGATGACGCTCACATGCCCCAGCACCACGTCTGCAGGGACGAAAGTCAGCAGTCATGGAAGGAGAAAAACAAAGAACACACTCAACCTGCAAGGAAGACGACAAAACCGCTCCCGCCATGCCCTGCTGGCCTTGTCCCCACTGCCCTCGCAATCGCAGCGGCGGCGATGGCTCACCAGGCCCGGGAACGGAGGACACGGCCCCGTGACCAGGAGGCCACAGCACAGCTGCACCTGCTACTCCGTTCTGGCCCCCACACCGCCCCCCGCCGGCTGCTCCCGCAGCAGCCCTGGGACAAGGCCACCAGCGCGCTGGGGCCGTTGGACGGACGGACGGACGGTCGGAAGGTCGGTCGGTTGGACGGGCGGACGGGCGGACAGACGGACGGACGGACGGCGGAGCAGCGCTGGGCTCCTGCGGAGGGGAGGAGGGCGCCCCAGCCTCCTGTCTCTGCCAGCGCCGGGCACCCCGCCCGCCGTCTGCATCCCTCCCCGCTGGCCTCTGCCCCCACTCCCGAAATCAGGACTCGGGGGACCCTCCTAAGACACCCCGCGGCGCGACGACGCTACTCCCCTGCCTCGCTCGGGAGCCACAGCCCCCTCACGTGGGCCCTACCTGCTCCGCCGCGCCGCGCCGCTCCTCTCGCCGGTCTCCTCCGTCGTCCACCGCTGCCGCTGCCGCCGCTGCGTCGTCCAGCGCTCCGGTGCACACGGGGACCGAGCAGGCTCTGGTGCGCCCGCCGGCCCGGCCGCGTCTGGGAGACGTGCGCGATCCCGGCCTCTCCAGGCCGCCTCAGGGGGAGGACTCGACACCCCAGACTGGGCGGGGCCGGGACAAGGGTGGGGGGAGGTGGAAGTGGCGGGAACACAGGGGTGAATGCCCGCAGGGGGGTGGGGACTAATTAGATGCATCCTTGTGGACCCCAGCCTGGGCTCCACAACCATGCCCTCTCCTATTCTCTATACACTTGCCATCAAGGATCCCCCGAATCCATTGGCCAGAACACCCCACAGAAGCAAATACTTAGGCCTAAACAAAATCAACTCCCGACTGGCACTTTGACAAGCTGGGAAATGTCAGGTGACTACCGTGACCCAGCAATTGTACTGCTGGAGACACACGCAGGAGAACTGAAAACATATGTCCCCACAGAAGTTTGTACATGAACGCTCAGATCAGTGTCACCTACACTAGCCAAAGAGTCAAACCACACAAATCACAAAGAAAGAACACTGAAACGCATGGAGACAGAAACACACACATGCACACACACACACACACACACACACACACACACACGCACACACACTCAAAAGGGTCCAAATACAGGTTTCAGCAAATATATGAACAGAAACCTCACAGTCCAGGAAAGAATGGGATGTTGCAAAGTTTAGAAGCAGCGGAAGGAAAGACTTCCCTATCAAGAGGACTGTACCCAAACAAGGATCCTTCAAACACGGACAGCAAAAGTCCTTTCCTAGGCTAACAAAAGCTGAGAGAATTCACAAATGTCTACGGAGAACTCTTCCAAGTACAAGAAGATACTAACAGGGAACCGCAAAAGGAAGGATAAAAACGCAGTGACAACACAGAAGACCATCGACCCACTCCTGAGAAAAGCGCTCCCGGCCTGGACCTCCCGCGGCCGCGTCTCCCGCCACCCTGCACTTGCACCTACACGTGCACACGTGCACACTTGCACGCTGGCCCCCTGCCCCCCCACCCTCTGCTCCCCTGGCCCCAGGACCCCGAGGCCACAGCCTTGCCTTGCCGCCGCCGCGGCCGCTTATCCGGCCTGGCTCCCGGCACCGCCTGCCGGCCGGCCGCTCCCACCACAGCCCTAGCACGAGGCGAGCCCGGCGCGCGCAGGGGGGACGGATGGCGGGACAGCGCTGGGCTCCTCCTGAGTAGGGCAGGAGGGCGCCCCGATGTCACCGCCCTGCCGGCGCTGGGCACCTCGCCGCCGTCTGCTTTCGGCCGCCCCGCCCCTCCCCCACTCGCGGCTTCGGGGGACCCTCCCGAGGCACCCCGCGCCTCCCTCCTCTCTCACTCCGACACTGCGCCCCTGCCCTGCCTCTTTGGGGACCCACAGCCCCCTCCCGGGGGCCTTACCTGCTCCGCCGCCGCGCCGCGCCGCTTCCCTCGGAGGCCTCCTGGGTCCGCCGCTGCTGCTGCGCTGCCGCCCCCTCCTCCCAGACATCCGGGCTCCAAAGGGAGGGGGGGTGGAGGCCCACAGTGGGCGGGGCCAGGCAGGTGCAGGACCGGCTGACAGGTGGGGGGTGGGGCTTGGGGGGAATGCCCTGGCGGCGGTAGGGAATAATGAAACACATTGCTATGGATTGATTGATTGATTGATTGATTTTTAGTATTAGTTTTTTATTTTATTTTATTTTGTCGACATACAATGTGGTTGATCATTGCGGCCAATTACAGAAACCTCCCTCCCTCCTCCCTCTCCTTCCTCCCTCCCAACAACGTCCTTTCTGAAAGTTTGCTTGTCCTATCAATTTCAAGGAATTGCAATTGTCGCGTCTTCTCCCCCCCCCCATTTTTCCTTCTTTTTTTTTTTTTTTTTGTTTTTTCCTGTGTGCATTTATCTATTTATCTTTACCTCCCACAAATAAGAGAGAACGTGACATTTCTCTTTCGGGGCCTGACTTGTTTCACTTAATATAATACTCTCTAGGTCCATCCATGTCGTTGCAAATGGCAGTATTCCATTCTTTTTTAAAGCTGAGTAGTGTTCCATTGTGTACATATACCACATTTTCCATATCCACTCAACTGATGATGGACATCTGGGCTGGTTCCAACTCTTGGCTATTGTAAATAGTGCTGCGATGAACACTGGGGAAAAGGTGTACCTTCGACTCGATGATTTCCATTCCTCTGGGTATATTCCCAGCAGTGGGATAGCTGGGAATGGTAGATCTATGGCAGATCTATCTGCAGTTGTTTGAGGAAACTCCATCCCATTTTCCATGGAGGCTGCACCCTTTTGCAGTCCCACCAACAATGTATGAGAGTTCCTTTTCCTCCGCAGCCTCGCCAGCATTTACCGTTCAGAGTCTTTCGGATTTTAGCCATCCTCACTGGGGTGAGATGGTATCTCAGTGTGCTTTTGATTTGCCTTTCCCGAATGCTGAGTGATGTTGAGCATTTTTTCATATGTCTGCCGGCCATTCGTACATCTTCCTTAGAGAAATGCCTATTTAGCTCTTTTGCCCATTTTTTAATCGGGTTGCTTGTTTCTTCCTCGTAAAGCTGTTTGAGTTCCTTGTATGTTCTAAGTATAAATCCTCTCTCAGATGCATATTTTGCAAATATTTTCTCCCACTGTGTTGGTTGTCTTTTAACTATGTTAATTCTTTCTTTTGCTGTGCAGAAGCTTTTCAGTTGGATATAATCCCATTTGTTTATTTTTCCTTTGGTTGCCCATGCTTTGGGGGTCATGTTCATGAAGTCTGTGTCCAGTCCTACTTCCTGAAGCGTTTCTCCTATGTTTTCTTTAAGAGGTTTGATTGTTTCGGGGTGTATAATTAATTCTTCAATCCATTTTGAGTTGCCTTTAGTGTATGGTGAAAGGTATGGGTCTAGTTTCATTCTCCTGCATATCGATATCCAGTTCTCCCAGCACCATTTCCTGAAGAGGCGGTCTCTTCCCCAGTGTACAGGCTTGGTGCCTTTGTCAAAGATCAGACGGCTGTAGGTGTGTGGGTTGATTTCTGGATTCTCCATTCTATTCCACTGAGCAGTGTGTCTGTTTTTATGCCAGTACCATACTGTACTGTTTTGCTTATGATAGCTTTGTAGGAGAGTTTAAAGTCAGGTAGTGTTACGCCTCCAGCTTTACTTTTTTGGCTCAGCGTTGCTGTGGCTATGCGTGGTCTTTTGTTATTCCATATCAGCGTCTGGATAGTTCTTTCCATTTCTGAGAAAAATGTCACTGGAATTTTGATGGGGACTGCATTGAATTTGGGTAGTATGGACATTTTCACTATGTTGATGCTTCCAATCCAAGAGCATGGGATATCTTTCCATCGTCTTGTCTCCTCTCCACTTTCTCTCAGCAGTGGTTTGTAGTTCTCATTATAGAGATTTTTCACATCCTTGGTTAACTCGCTTCCTAAGTACCTTATGTTTTTGGTGGCTACTGTCAATGGGCAAGCTTTCTTGATTTCTCTTTCTGCATGTCCACTATTGGAGAATAGAAATGCCACCGGTTTTCTTGTGTTGATTTTGTATCCCGCTACTTTGCTGAAATCCTTTATCAACTCCAAGAGTTTTTTTGTAGAGCCTTCAGACTGTTCGACATATAGGATCATGTCATCTGCAAACAGGGACAGTTTGACTTCATCTTTTCCAATCTGGATGCCCTTTATTTCCTTCTCTTCTCTGATTGCTCTGGCTAGTACCTCCAACACTATATTGAATAGGAGTGGTGAGGGTGGGCATCCTTGTCTAGTTCCTGTTCTTACAGGAACAGCTTTCAGCTTTTCCCCATTCAGGATGATATTGGCAGTGGGTTTATCATATACGGCTTTAATTATGTTGAGATAGTTGCCATCTATACCTAACTTATAGAAGGCCTTTCTCATGAATGACTGTTGAATTTTATCAAGTGCTCTTTCAGCAACTATAGAGATGACCGCATGGTCCTTGTGTTTGATTTCATTAATATGGTGTATCACATTTATTGATTTGCATATGTTGAACCAACCTTGCATCCCTGGGATGAGTCCCACGTGATCGAGGTGAAGAATTTTACGTGTGTGTTGCATGCCATCTCTCTCTCTCTCTCTCTCTCTCTCTCTCTCTCGCTCCTGCCTTTCTCACAGTGTGATACACTGTGTCGTTGAAGTCACCACCAAACAAGTTCCTCACCAGATGTGTTACCTGGACTTTGGGCTTCCCAACATTTGAAACTGTAAGCCATAAAGACTGTTTCTTTATAAATCACCCAGTTTTAGGTAATTCTGTTCTAAGCAACAGAAATGGACAAAGACACATGCTACAGTAATCAAAACCACAAGGTAGTAGACTAAAAACATTCACATCAACCAGTGAAACAAACTGGAGCCCCAAAATAAAACTACATATTGACAGTCAAATGATTTTTCAATAAAGGTACCAAGAACGCATAACGAGCAAATGACAGTTTCTTCAATAACCGGTGTTGGCAAAACCGTGTATACACACTCAGAAAAATGAAGTTGAACCCTTCTCTTATCTTACACCACCTACAAAAATCGGCTCAATATGGATTAAAGATGGAAATGGAACACCTGAAACTGTAAAATTGCTAGAAGAAAACATATGGGAAAAGCTCCACAACACGGGTCTGGGCAATGATTTTTTGCAGATAGCCCCAAAAGCAAGGCGACAAAATCAAACATAGACGAAAATGGGATTGCATCAAATTAAAAAGCTTCCGCACAGGAAAAGAACAAGTAGGAGAGCGAAGACACGATGACTGGAATGAGAGAAAATATTGGAAAACTATACACCTGATTATGAATAAGTATCCAAAAATACATACAAAATTCAAACAACTCAATAGCAGGACAACAACCCGATTTAAAAAATGGGCAGAGTAACTGAACATACGTTTCTCAGAATAAGACCTCCACATGGCCAACAGGCTGATGAAAAAATACTCAACCTCCCTAATCATCAGGGAAATACAAATTAAAATCACCAGGACACATAATTACTTCATACCCATTAAAATGGCTATTATCAAAAAGACAAAAGATAACTAGCACTGGCAAGGACGTGGAGAAAAGGCTACCCTTGTACACTGCTGGTAGGAACGTACAACCATTACAGAAAACAGCATGGAGGTTTCTCAAAAATCTGTAAATAGAATTACCGTATGATCCAGCAATCCCACTTCAGGGAATATCCCCCAAAGAACTGAAATCAATAGGTTGAAGAGATATCTGTACTCCCATGTTCACTGAGGCATTATCCATAAGAGTCAAGATATAGAATCAACCTAAGTGTTTATTAACAGACGAACAGATAAAGAAAACGTGGTCTAAGTACACAATGAAATACTATTCGGCCTTAGAAAAGAACAAAACTCTGTCATTTTCCAACAACTGGGATGCAACTAGAAGACATTACGCTGAGTGACACATGCCAGGCACAGAAAGACATGCTGCATGATTTCACTTGAATGTGGAAACTGGAAAGGTCAGACTCATGGAACTAGAGACCAGAATGATGGTTAGCAGAGCCTGGGAGCTGCGGGCGGGGGGGGATGGAGGAACAAGGACGAAGGGAAGTTTGACCAACGGGCACAAAGTTTCACTCTGGAGAAATAAGGTCTGGTGATCTATGACACAGCAAGGTGACTGTAGTTAATAATAATGTATATTTCAGAATTACCAAAAGAGTGGATTTTCAGTGCTCTTACCACAGGGGAGGAAGTATGTGAGGTCACGAGTGTGTTACTTGCCTAACTTGCTCACTGCACAATGTACACATGTATGCAATTATCACATGGTGCCCCATAAACATATGCAGTTGCGAGCTGTCAATAAAAAGTAAAAATTCAAATCCAATAAAAAGAAACACAGTGCAGCGCTGGCATAAAGTGTACATCAGAGGAACAGAATTGACGGCCTAAAAGCAAGCTCATGCAGCTATGACAACTGGATTTTCACAAGTGCTTTGGGACCACAACAAATGGTGCTGAGACAACTGAATAGCCACATGGAAAGAAATGAAATCGAGCCCTTTTCTAACCCCATACCCAAAAGTGAACACCAAACGTGTCACAGAGCTAACTGTAAGAACTCAAACTACAACACTCGAGAAACACAGGAACAAACCTTTGTGATACCGGATTTGGTGGTGGTCTCTTAGGTAAGATGCCGAAAACACAAGAACCCATATAAAGAAAGAGTAAACGGGATATATCATGCAACGTAAAACTGCTGTGCTTTACAGGACACCACTGAGAAAAAGAAAAGACATCAGGCTGCACAGGAAAAATACATTTTCAATTCACAGATTAAGAACAAGACTATAGAAAGAGCTCCTAAACGACAGTAAGCAGAATTTTTTAAAAAATGGTCAGAGGAAGAGTCGGCCCGTTAGCTCTGCTGGTTAGAGGGTGGTGCTCTCATACCAAGAGCAAGGGTTAGGATCCCCACACAGGCCAGCCGCCAGTAACAAACAAACCACAAACTTGCTCAGATCATTCAAATGAGCATTTCTCTAAGTGACAGATAGGAAAGGCCAATAAGCACCGAAGAAGATATTCATCGTCACCAGCAAGGAAATGGCTATCAATACCACAGTGAGATAATAGGTGGCACACTTTACAAGGGCTATAAATCAAAAAGACAGTCAAGACAAGGTATTGACAAGGCTATAGAGATAGCACAACCCTCATATATTGAGGGAGAGACTGGAAAATGCTACAGACTGCCAGGAAACCAGGTCGGTAGTTTTTCAAAACGTGAAATGTAAACTTACTACGTGGCCCAGCAATCCTACCGCTGGGGACCTACGAACGAAAACTGAAAATCTGTCCACACAAAAGTTTATATATGAACGCTCCGATCAGCCTCACTTACACTAGTCAAAGAGTCAAAACCACACGGAACGCCAAGGAACAATACTGAAACCGGCAAGAGAGGGGCGCACACACACACACACACAAACACACACTCACTCTCACACGCGCAAACACACACACTTACACACACACTCACATAAAGTCTTAATACAGATTTCAGTAAATTCTTCAACAGAAAACTCCCAGTCCAGGAGAGAAAGAGACGTTCTAGCCAAACCAAAAATTTAACAACAACAAAAACAACAACAAAGCCTTTCAGACAAGAGCACTGTATGGACAAGAGTATCCTTCAAACAGGGAGAGAGACAATCCTCTCCCAGACAGACGAAGGCCGAGAGGATTCCCCACAGCAGACCGCTCTCCCAAAGCGCTGCACAGGGCTCTTCCATCTCAACGATGACGCTCACATGCCCCAGCACCACGTCTGCAGGGACGAAAGTCAGCAGTCATGGAAGGAGAAAAACAAAGAACACACTCAACCTGCAAGGAAGACGACAAAACCGCTCCCGCCATGCCCTGCTGGCCTTGTCCCCACTGCCCTCGCAATCGCAGCGGCGGCGATGGCTCACCAGGCCCGGGAACGGAGGACACGGCCCCGTGACCAGGAGGCCACAGCACAGCTGCACCTGCTACTCCGTTCTGGCCCCCACACCGCCCCCCGCCGGCTGCTCCCGCAGCAGCCCTGGGACAAGGCCACCGGCGCGCTGGGGCCGTTGGACGGACGGACGGTCGGACGGTCGGTCGGTTGGACGGGCGGACGGGCGGACAGACGGACGGACGGACGGCGGAGCAGCGCTGGGCTCCTGCGGAGGGGAGGAGGGCGCCCCAGCCTCCTGTCTCTGCCAGCGCCGGGCACCCCGCCCGCCGTCTGCATCCCTCCCCGCTGGCCTCTGCCCCCACTCCCGAAATCAGGACTCGGGGGACCCTCCTAAGACACCCCGCGGCGCGACGACGCTACTCCCCTGCCTCGCTCGGGAGCCACAGCCCCCTCACGTGGGCCCTACCTGCTCCGCCGCGCCGCGCCGCTCCTCTCGCCGGTCTCCTCCGTCGTCCACCGCTGCCGCTGCCGCCGCTGCGTCGTCCAGCGCTCCGGTGCACACGGGGACCGAGCAGGCTCTGGTGCGCCCGCCGGCCCGGCCGCGTCGGGGAGACGTGCGCGATCCCGGCCTCTCCAGGCCGCCTCAGGGGGAGGACTCGACACCCCAGACTGGGCGGGGTCGGGACAAGGGTGGGGGGAGGTGGAAGTGGCGGGAACACAGGGGTGAATGCCCGCAGGGGGGTGGGGACTAATTAGATATATCCTTGTGGACCCCAGCCTGGGCTCCACAACCATGCCCTCTCCTATTCTCTACACACTTGCCATCAAGGATCCCCCGAATCCATTGGCCAGAACACCCCACAGAAGCAAATACTTAGGCCTAAACAAAATCAACTCCCGACTGGCACTTTGACAAGCTGGGAAATGTCAGGTGACTACCGTGACCCAGCAATTGTACTGCTGGAGACACACGCAGGAGAACTGAAAACATATGTCCCCACAGAAGTTTGTACATGAACGCTCAGATCAGTGTCACCTACACTAGCCAAAGAGTCAAACCACACAAATCACAAAGAAAGAACACTGAAACGCATGGAGACAGAAACACACACATGCACACACAGACACACACACACACACACACGCACACACACTCAAAAGGGTCCAAATACAGGTTTCAGCAAATATATGAACAGAAACCTCACAGTCCAGGAAAGAATGGGATGTTGCAAAGTTTAGAAGCAGCAGAAGGAAAGACTTCCCTATCAAGAGGACTGTACCCAAACAAGGATCCTTCAAACACGGACAGCAAAAGTCCTTTCCTAGGCTAACAAAAGCTGAGAGAATTCACAAATGTCTACGGAGAACTCTTCCAAGTCCAAGAAGATACTAACAGGGAACCGCAAAAGGAAGGATAAAAACGCAGTGACAACACAGAAGACCATCGACACACTCCTGAGAAAAGCGCTCCCGGCCTGGACCTCCCGCGGCCGCGTCTCCCGCCACCCTGCACTTGCACTTACACGTGCACACGTGCACACTTGCACGCTGGCCCCCTGCCGCCCCCTCTGCTCCCCTGGCCCCAGGACCCCGAGGCCACAGCCTTGCCTTGCCGCCGCCGCAGCCGCTTATCCGGCCTGGCTCCCGGCACCGCCTGCCGGCCGGCCGCTCCCACCACAGCCCTAGCACGAGGCGAGCCCGGCGCGCGCAGGGGGGACGGATGGCGGGACAGCGCTGGGCTCCTCCTGAGTAGGGCAGGAGGGCGCCCCGATGTCACCGCCCTGCCGGAGCTGGGCACCTCGCCGCCGTCTGCTTTCGGCCGCCCCGCCCCTCCCCCACTCGCGGCTTCGGGGGACCCTCCCGAGGCACCCCGCGCCTCCCTCCTCTCTCACTCCGACACTGCGCCCCTGCCCTGCCTCTTTGGGGACCCACAGCCCCCTCCCGGGGGCCTTACCTGCTCCGCCGCCGCGCCGCGCCGCTTCCCTCGGAGGCCTCCTGGGTCCGCCGCTGCTGCTGCGCTGCCGCCCCCTCCTCCCAGACATCCGGGCTCCAAGGGGAGGGGGGGTGGAGGCCCACAGTGGGCGGGGCCAGGCAGGTGCAGGACTGGCTGACAGGTGGGGGGTGGGGCTTGGGGGGAATGCCCTGGCGGTGGTAGCGAATAATGAAACACACATTGCTATGGATTTATTGATTTATTGATTTTTATTTTTAGTATTAGTTTTTTATTTTATTTTATTTTTTCGACATACAATGTGGTTGATCATTGCGGCTAATTACAGAAACCTCCCTCCGTCCTCCCTCTCCTTCCTCCCTCCCAACAATGTCCTTTCTGAAAGTTTGCTTGTCCTTTCCATTTCTGAGAAAAATGTCATAGTAATTTTGATGGGGATTGCATTGAATCTGTAGATCACTTGGGTAGTATGGACATTTTCAGAATGTTAATTTTTCCAATACAAAAGCATGGGATGTTTGAGTTCCTTGTATATTCTGGATATTAATCCTTTGTCAGATGTATATTTTGCAAATATTTCCATCGTCTTGTGTCCTCTTCAATTTCTCTCAACAGTGGTTTGTAGTTCTCATCATAGAGATTTTTCACATCCTTGGTTAACTGTATTTCTAAGTATTTTATTTTTTGATGGCTATTGTAAATGGGCTAGCTTTCTAAATTTCTTCTTCTGCATGTTCACTGCTCGATTATAGAAATGCTACTGATTTTTGTGTGTTGATTTTGTATACTGCAACTTTGCCGAAATCATTTATCACTCTAAGAGGTTTTTTTTAGAGGCTTTAGGCTGTTCGATATGTAGGATCATATCATCTGCAAACAGGGACAGTTTGACTTCATCTTTTCCAGTCTGGATGCCCTTTATTTCCTTCTCTTCTCTGATGGCTCTGGCTAGTACTTCCAACACTATGTTGTATAGGAGTGGTGAGAGTGGGCATCCCTGTCTAGTTCTTGTTCTTAAGGGAAAATCTTTCAGCTTTTCCTTGCTCAGGATGGTATTGGCAGTGGGCTTATCATATATGGCTTTAACCGTGTTGGGATACTTTCCATCTATACCTAACTCATAGAGAGTCTTTATCGTGAACAAATGTTGAATTTCATCAAATGCTTTTTCAGCATCTATAGAGATGATCATATGGTTTTTTGTCTTTGATTTTTTTGATGTGGTGTATCACATTTATTGATGTATGTATGTTTAACCAACCTTGCATCCCTGGGATGAATCCCACTTGATCATGGAGTATAACTTTGTGTATGTGGTTGCTGTATTCTGTTAGCGAGTATTTTATTGAGGATTTCTGCATCTATATTCATCAAGGATATTAGCCTGTAGTTTTCTTTTTTTGTTGTCTCATTGGTTTTGATATCAGGGCGATCTTTGCTTCATAGAATGAGTTTGGGAGAATGGCGTCTGTTTCAATCTTTTGGATTAGTTTGTAGAGAACTGGTATCAATTCCTCTTTTAAGGTTTGGTAGAACTCTGCAGTGAACCCACTGGTCCTGGGCTTTTCTTTGTTAGGAGACTTCTGATAACAGCTTCAATCTCTTTTCTTGTTATTGGTCTGTTCAGATTTTCTGTATCGTCTTGGCCCAGTTCTGGTAGTTTGTATGTGTCCAGAAATTTATCCATTTTCTCCAGATTTTCAAATTTTTTGGCATATAGATGTTCATAGTAGTCTCTAATGATCCCTCATATTTCTGAGGTATGAGTTGTAATATCACCTTTTTTCATTTCTAATTTTTGTTATTTGGGTCTTTTCTTTTCTTAGTTAGCCTTGATAAAGGTTTGTCAAGTTTATTTATCTTTTCAAAAAACCAACTTTTTTTCATTGATCTTTTGTATCACTTTTTGGGTTTCTATTTCATTTTGTTTTGCTCTGATATAAATTCTTTCTTTTGATCTACTAATTTTGGGTTTGGATTGTTCTTGTTTTTCTAGTTTTTTAAGGTGAAGTGTTTGGTTGTTTACTTGCCATCTTTCCATTCTTCTGAAGTAAGCATTTAATGTGATAAATGTCCCCCTCAGCATTGCTTTTGCAGTATCCCACAGGTTTTGGTATGACATGTCATTATTCTCATTAGTTTCAAGAAATTTTTTTTTTACTAGTAAATGGATCACAACCCTCAGCATGTTGTGGTCTGCACCATGCTCAGCCAGCGAGCGCACCAGCCATCCCTACATAGGATCCAAATCTGTGGCCTCGGTTCTACCAGCACTGCACTCTCTGGAGTGAGCCACGGGGCTGGCCCAGTTTCAAGAAATTTTTTGATTTCCTGTTTAATTTCTTCTTGGACCCACATGTCATTAAGTAGAATGTGGTTTACTTTTCATGAGTTTGTATAGTTTCCAGAGTTTCATTTGTTATTGATTTCTAATTTTATCCATTGTTATATGAAAAAATACATGGAATAATTGCAATTTTTCTGAATTTGTTGAGACTTCATTTGTGATCTAACATGTGGTCTATCCTGGAGAATGTTCCATGTGCTGGTGAGAAGAATGAATATTCTGAGGTTTTTGGACGGAATGTTCTATAGATATCTGCCAAGTCCAATTGGTCTAAAGTGTTGTTTAGATCTTGTGTTTCTCTATTGATTTTTTGCCTAGATGACCTGTCCAATTTTGAGAGTGGATTGTTTGGGTCCCCTGCTATTATGGTATTAGTGTCTATCTCATTCTTTAGGTCTAATCATGTTTGCTTTATAAATCTGGCTGCTCTGATGCTGGTTGCATATTTATTTATGGTTCTTATGCCTTCTTAATGGGTAGATCCTTTTATTATTATATAGTGACCTTCTTTATCTCTTTTTATAGTTTTTGGTTTAAAGTCTATTTTATCTGATATATGGATGGTTACTCCAGCTCATTTTTTAATTCCGTTTGCATGGTATATATTTTTACATCCTTTCATTCTTAGTCTGTGTGTGTCTTTACAGATGTGTTGTGTCTTTTGAGGGTAGCATTCTGTTGGGTCCATTTTTTTATTCAATCAGTCAGTCTGTGTCTTTTGAGTGGGGAATTTAATCCTTTTTCCTTTATAGTTATTATTGAAAGGCGTTGATTTACTCCTAGCATTTTGTTGGTTTTCGTTTACATGTCTTAAGTACCCTTTGTTCCTTTCTTTCCAATTTTCTGTTTGTCTTCTGTGTTTGTTGGTTTCTTTGGGTGGTAGATAAGCTATTTTTTCTTTTTATTGTTAGAATTTTTGTTTCACTGGTGGGTTTTGTTCTTTCTTGAGTATTCATGGCAGTGATGGTTGTTTTTCAGGTACCAAACCCAGTACTTCCTTGAGAATTTCTTGTAAGGATGGTTGTGTGGTAGTGAACTCCTGCAGTTTTTGTTTGTCTGAGAAATATACTATTTGTCCTTCATTTCTTGGATAGCCTTCCTGGGTAAAGTATTCCTGGCTGGCAATTTTTGTCCTTTAGTATTTTGAATATATCATCCCATTCTTTTCTGGCTTTTAGGGTTTCTGATGAAAAGTCTGATGTTAGTCTGATTGGGGCTCCCTTATAGGTGACTTGATGCTTCTCTCTTGCAGCTTTTAACATTCCCTCTTTGTCTTTGAGTTTTGCCAGTTTGACTATAACATGTCTTGGAGAGGTCCTTTTTGGGTTGAATATGTTTGGGGATCTTTGGGCCTCATGAATCTGGAGATCTGTGACTTTCCCTATACCTGGTAAGTTTTCTGCTATTATTTCATTGAATATGTTTTTAGTGCCATTTCCTTTATCCTCCCTTTCTGGAATACCCATGATTCAGATATTTGAGCACTTAAGGTTGTCTGTTATCTCTCTTAGATTTTCCTCAATTTTTTAAATTCTTTTTTCTTTTGTTTTTGGACCACCTGTGTTAATTCAAACAGCCTATCTTCAAGGTCAAAAATTCTCTCTTCTGCTTGTTCTAGCCTTCTGGTTAAACTCTCTGTTCTGTTTTTTATTCCACTGAATGAATCCTTCAGCTCCACAAGCTCTGCTACATTCTTTTTCAGGGCATTGATTTCTTTGTACATTTCTTCTTTCAGGTCCTGTATATTTTTTCTCATTTCATTGCGTTGTCTAACTGAGTTTTCTTGTATCTCATTTAGTTTCCTTAGAATTGTTGCTTGAAATTCACTGTCAGTCTTGCCAAGGACTTCCTGTTCTATAGGATCTAGAACTTGAGAGATATTATTTTCCTTTGATGATCCCATACTTTCTTGATTTTTCATATTTCTAGGATTGTTCCTTTGGTGTTTAGTCATTGTGTCAGAGAGCATCACAGTCTACTTGTTTGACTCTAATGTCTGGCCTGGATCCGTAATGGACTGCCAATTCTGGGCAGTGGGGACTGGCTTGGGCTGGGGGTCCCGTGGTGCTCACCTGTTCTGCTATGGCTGGCTTGGGACGTGTGGACCCGGCAGCTCTTGGGCCTCTCTGGGAGGCAGGGATTGGCCTGGGCTGGGGTCCCATGGTACCTGCTTATTCTGGCATGGTGACTCATGGTATGTGGGCCTGGGGGCTCTTGGTCTTCTCTGGACTGTGGGGATTAGCCTGTGCCAGGGGTCCTGTGATGCCTACCTGTTCTAGCACAGCTGTCTTGGGGCGTCTTATAGTTCATTTTTAAAACACGGCTGTCATTTGAGGAAAAATGGGAAGACACAAAGCTTCTGAGCAGAGGAGTTACCCTTGCTAAGTTTGATTTCTTAAAGATTTCCCTGGTTGCTGTGTTGGAAATAGGCTATAGGATATGTAAGTGTTAAGTCAGGAAAACTAGTTAAGAAGCTATTGCACTAATACAGGCTTGGACCAAGGTGACAGAGATATGATGAGAGGTTTGGATTGTGGAAATACTTTGAAGATACAGCCAACAGGATTTCCTGACATAGAATGTGGATAGAGAGAAGCTCAGCTGGAAGGGTGGTGTTGACATGAACTGCGATGGGGAGACTGGAGGAAGGAAGTCTGTGGAAATCAGGACATGAGTTTTAGACTACATGTCTCGTGGTGGGGGACATGTGGAAGAGCCAGCTCAGGAAATTAAGAAGCACTGGGTAAGCAGGAAGAAAACCAAGAGCCTGGTGTCCCAGAAGCCGAGTAGAGAAAATGTTTCCATGAAGAGGAAGAGATCAGCTCTGACAAGTGCTGCAGACACATCATGTAAGATGAGGCCTAAGAATTCACCGTTTCATTTAGCAGTACGGAGGTCACTCACTGGTGACCTTGATAACAGGTGATTTAGTGAAGTGGTGATGACTGGTGGGAGTTTAAGAGAGAATGAAAGAGGGGGATTTAAGGCAACACAGTAACAAACACAATTGCAGGTTATCTCTTGTGCAGTCCAGGGCAGCTCCAAATTGGAGGGCAGTTGGACGTAGCACTCAGTGCAGTTGTCTGGGGACCATGACAATAGTGTTCTGACATTTCCAATGTATATCTTCTTAGGTTACCCTGGGAAACTCTGTTTCAATCAACTAGAAGGGAAAACAAGCTTGGAGGAACACGCTTGAAAGACTGATACAGAACCAGTGAGTTTTGTGGAATGTCGGTGGTATATTCCTAAATATTGGATAAAGTACTTTACCTTAAATGTGTTTTGTATATTTTTTAGTTTTGTTTGAACCTTTATTTTGGGTTATCCATTTTTCTCCAAGTAATCTATTTAATAAAGAGAGTTGGAATAATTTCTGGTATGTTTCTTTAAAAATCAGTTAAATAATTAATCAGTGCCCCCTGCGGTATTACATGCTTGCTTTCTCATTATATCCCATTCATTCAAGAGTAAAGTTAGGGGCATTGAAACTAATTTAAGTTACAAAGTCACCTGGAAAATTAGAAGTACAATGTTTATTAATCACAACTTGAATGGAGTGACCCGAGTCATCTTTATGTTTGGCGTCCTGCTGTGATAACTCATTATCACACTAGAGCTGACCTAATGAAGCCCATTTGTTCTCAGGTTTTCTCATGATTGCTCCTCTGAAATGGGAGACTTTCTGAATTTGAAAGAGTATGTGTGTGGGGGGGTGGATCATGAGAAACTTGAAGATTAGAAGGATAAAACAATAAAAACCTCAGAAGTTAAACTGTCCTTAATCAGTTATTGTTGCTTATGAATTCATTTATTAAGTGCACATATTTGTGTATGCCAGACCCTCCAGGGCCACAGAGTGTGAGTGACAGCTGGAACAGGATGAGATAAGGTTAAGCACTGCAGAGGCCTTTGGGAGGCAGCAGGCACCCGGGG
The DNA here is from genome assembly GCF_027409185.1 of Cynocephalus volans. Lineage (NCBI taxonomy): Eukaryota > Metazoa > Chordata > Mammalia > Dermoptera > Cynocephalidae > Cynocephalus > Cynocephalus volans. The sequence continues at coordinate 38,809,359 of NC_084463.1, forward strand.
GCGCCCTGGGGCATCATGCAGTCCTTCTGGAGTTAGTGTGGACCAAACCCCATGTGAGTGGTGGTGACGAAGAGCAAGATTCTAGTGCTGTGGGCACGAGCACACACTTCCCGGGTTGGCTTAGTGGATGCCATCACCTTAGGACAGGCATATGAAGGCCTGTCTAGCTCAGGTCCATTTGGAGCTAAGATCTGTTGTCTGTATGACCACGGGACAGAGGAAGACACCTAAGATGGCAGTTTTTAGTGGGCACCCGTAGTTTCTGCTGGCCACATCGTTGTAAAGCCAGACCTTTAACCCCTAAAGAGGAAATGAATTAGAGGAAGCCCATTCACACAGGCCAGTCTGTCTGTCAGTCTATCAACATGAAGGATCTATCCAGTGAGCATAACCAACTTAGCTAGGTTGACTTGGCTTTGCCAAAGGGGAGGAAAAGTCACTGGAGGTGTCACCAGAGATGGAGAACAGGGACAGTGAGAATGGCACAGGGGCACAGACAAGAATGTGAGCAGAGGGCTTTGGATTGTGGCAAAATCTGCAATCTGAGTAAAAAGACTATTGAAAGAAACTCATACAAGGGAGAAGGTGGCTGGGGCACACAGCCATGCTGCGTGCAGCTCAAGGACATACAAGCAGGAGGTGCAGTGCTGGAAGTCAGACTCAGGCTCAACTGGCTGCACGGCTGGTGTCTTCTCATTGCTTGGGTTGGCTGTCGCACACTCCAGCCACAGTGACAGACTCAGGTTGCACAGCTGAGCCAATCACAATCTTTCTTCGGATTTTTCTAAATTGGGATTGTTTTAGTGAAAAAGAATCCTCCATCCTCCAAGTTTAAATCTATACTTTCAGCTCTCTGTGTCAATGGTTTTAGATGAATGTGTACAACTGACCTGAGAAAATGGAATAAAAGGCAGAGAGAAGTCAAGACAAGACACAGTGTGAAAGAGACTATCATTTCTGGGTCAGGTAAATGTGAGCTGGGCCCTCCCCTGTTTGCCAGTAGTTTGGCTATGTGAGTCTGTAGCCAGAAGAGGGCTTTGTTCCCAGATGGTGAGGGCTTCTCTTCTTTATCAGACAAGGTTTTTACCCAGTGCATGTCATGATAAATGCCCCCAAGGAACAAAGAGACTTTGCTTAGGTATGACTCTTTGTGGGTTGAGGTTATGGCCAGCAAGACAGAGTCCCCTGCCCCTCAGGTCTTTCCTTGACTTTATGAACTTGTCACTTATGAAGATTTCAAGACAGCTGTTTTGTACAGTGTTCTTGTGTTTGTCTCAAGTCTTCTCAAAATTAAATTTAGGTCACGGCTTTTCAGTGAGACTTGCCCAGAAGCGATGGTATGTCCTTCACGTTGCAGCCTGTCAGGAGGCTTGAGTACGATGGCATCCACCAGGGATTTGCTCAGCAGTTACTCTTCCCCTTTGCGATTGGCACACACCTGGGTGAGCAGAGGAGGTGTGATGAGACCCTGCAGATATCTCACTTCTCAGCAAACTTTCACCCACTGGTTTTGGTATGCTTTGGTATTTCCTGAATTGCAAATGGTAATTTTCTAATCTATTATTTTTTCAGCCCTCACAGGTTAGTATTCTGTTATAAGGAAAAACTTGATCTTCTATTTATTTATTCATTCATTCACTTATACTATTATGAGTTATTTTATTCAATTGGTAATAATACTTCACTATTATTTGATTCATGTTCTAATTTTCACATTTGGATAGAAGGAGCCACTTCAAGTTGACTTCTATGTCCATTTGACATGTCCCATTATTATTATAGTTATTATTATTATTATTTACTTGAGCACGTAGTTTCTCACATCACACAATGTTCCAGGCTGCCAACATTGGATGCTGAAGTGCATGCCTTCTGTGCTGGCTGCGGCCATAACACCTCACGCTGGGCTGCACAGACATCCTTGTCACCCTGCTTGAGCTCTGGCATCCCATGCTGGGGTAACTGTACCTTGTGGCTGTTGGCGAGTTCCACTAGCTTAGGAGGGAGGGGCCCAGTTTCTAGTGGCACAGCTCTCAACAGAGGGCATGCGTGCAGTAGGGATGTGTCATAACCATCAGATCACTAGAGCCACATAGAGACTGAAAACCAGCAAGTTAGAAGTTTTAGTAATGGCATCCAATTGAGTGTTTACTCTGTCTCTCATTTTATGTGTTAGAATGTTGTGGAAATGGACTCAGCAAGAAGTGACCAACACTCAGAGGGTTGGAGAGCCAGGTTATTTATTACCCCAGTGGGCCCAGACAGGCTAACGCCTGAAAATCCGGACCCCGAGCTTAGGTCTTACCGAGATTATATAGCCAAACTTTTCCAGGTTTTAGGTTTCACTTTCTCAGCATTTATTTAGCTAGTACATTAATATGTTTTGTTTCTTGAAATTTATGTGGTCTAGGCAGATAAGCAAGCTACAGAAGCCAAAAATGAAAGTAGTAATTAGAGGCCAGACTAGTGTAACAATCAAATATTGTTTCAGAGACAAAATATTACTTCAAGGACAAAACAGGCCTATGAGAAAATTATTTGGGCATTATTTCCAACAAGAATATCCAGATCTGTTCAAGTAACTGGAGAGAATTATTCACATGAGATAGAAAGGGTGCTCCAGTTAAACTGTTTGGCCTATAAGAAAGCATAAGTGTTTAAAGTTCAAAATGCTCCAAAAAATATTAACTGATCAGTTTTACCATGGAGAACCCTCAGTATAAAATTGTTTATTTCATGTGAAGATGCCAGATAGACAGGATTACAAAGTCCTGGAAATTTTTTTTCTTTTTCCACCATTATTCTTTTCCTCTTTTTAATAAATATCTTTCCATTTTAAACATAAACTTTTTTATTACAAATTTAAAACAATTATTACTAACATTTTAATAAAGCATTTCCCATAAACCTCCATGAAGTAATTGGAAAATTTCTTATTTATATTTTTGAGGGGAATTTTGAATGTCCTGGGATTTTCTGTTCCTTGATTTATTCATCCTATATTCCATAAAAAATTATAATGAAGATTTTCATTTTTTAAAATTTATTTTTATTTTTTATTATACATACACATGGGGTACAACATTGATTTTCAGTAACCGTGTAGAATGTGTGGTGGTTAGATCAGTATAGTTAGCTTGTTCATCACTACAGTACGCAGCCATGCTTTGTGTCTGCTGACCGTTCCTCTTTAGCCCCTTCCCTCCTTCCCCCATCCCCTGTCCTTTTCCATCTCTAGTTTTCTAAGTTCAATGTAATACTGTTATTGTTGTTTCTTTCTTTCTCTCTCCTTCTTTCTTCTTCTCTCTCTCTCTCTCTCTCTCTCTCTCTCTTTATTGTTCATTTGTTTATTTATGGATTCAGCTCCCAGCTATGAATGAGAACATGTGGTGTTTTTCTCTTTCTGTACCTGGGTTGTTTCACTAAGAATAATTTTCTCCAGGCTCATCCATGCTGTTACAAATGGTAGAATTTCATCCTTTTTTATGGCTGAGTAGTATTCCATTGTGGATGTATACCACAATTTCCTTATCCAGTCATGCACTGATGGACATTTAGGTTGGTTCCATCACCTAGCTATTGTAAATAGAGCTGCAGTTAATGTGGGAGTGTAGGTGTGCCTTCAACCTTATGTTTTTCCACTCCTCTGGATATATCCCCAGGAGTTGGATTGCTGGATCATATAGAAGTTCTATCTGTAGTTGTTTAAGGAACCTCCATACTGTTCTCCATATGGCTGTACTAATTAATTTTTTCATATGTTCTTTTCACCATATACCAAAATCAACTCAAAATGGATTAGAGACCTAAATATAAGGCCTGAAACTTTGAAACTCCTAGAAGAAAATGTAAGGGAAATGCTCCAGGATTTAGGACTGGGCAGTGACTTTTTTGAATAACACCCCAAAAGCACAGGCAACAAAAGAAAAAATAAACAAATGGGATTAGGACTAAAAAGCTTCTTCACAGCAAAGGAAACAATCAATAGAGTGAAAAGATATCCTACAGAATGGGAGAAAATATTTGCAAAAAATGCATCTGACAAGGGATTAATATCCAGGATATACAAAGAGCTCAGACAACTTTACAGCAAAAAAACAAATAATCCAATTATAAAACGGGCAAAGGATCTGAATAGACATCTCTCGAAGGAAGACATACAATGGCCAACAGATATATAAAAAAATGCTCAACATCACTAATCATCAGGGAAATGCAAGTCAAAACCACTCTGAGATATCACCTTACCCCAATCAGACTGGCTATTATAAAAAAGACAGAGAATAACAAATGCTGGTGAGGGTGTGGAGAGAGGAACCCTCCTGCACTGTTGGTGGGACTGTAAAGATTGTCTAAAGAGCAGATTTTCTTACTGTCCTTAGCATACACCATTGCATGTGTGATACATTGTTTTTTAAGAAATCAATCAAGTAGAAATCCCAGTCTTATGCAACAAGCCAATTTCCCCTTAGGTTGTCACTTGGGTCTCAAGAGGCAGTGACAAAATTTGTCATCAGGGAGGACAGTTTTCTAAATTTTTTATATCTGTTACATAAGGTCAGGAGGCACTGAAGAACTTTCCTCTTTTCTTTATAGTAAAATGCTGCTCTGAGTGCTTATTAAACTGAAGTAACCAATCAACTGTTTCCATTTCTAGAGAGAAAATAACTCCCTGCTGGGTTAGAGCAGCAGAGCTTGACCCTTAAAGTAGTGTTTTGTTTGTGTGGAGACATAAAAACATTTGCAAATTCTGGAATTCTTTTGAAATAAAGAGCAAAGTTCAGTGGAACAGCTAACACCACTTTTCTGAGAAGAAATCCTAAGGGTGTTCGAGGAAAAGCACTGAAAGAACGCAGCCTCTCTAAGCTGGAAAACGAGCTGCCCTGACATGCTGGCATTAACTGTAGGTGGGAAAGAACATGTGCTTAAACAAGTGTTTCTTTTTTATTTTTTAATTGAAACACATCGACTGTACATATTAATGGGGGACAGTTACATTTCAATACACATGTACAATGTGTAGTGATTAAACTAGGGTAGTTAGCATATTCATCATCACGAAAATGTATCATTTCTTTGTGATGAGGATGTTTAAGCTCCTCATGTCTAGCCATTTGAGAACAAACCATAAATTATTGTTATTATAGATGTCCAGGACTGCTGTACACCACTAGGACTTATTTTTCCTATCTAGCTGTAATTTCTGTTCGTTAACTGACTTCTCACTATCCCCTCCCACTCCCCTTTTCAGCCTCTACTGACCAAAATTCTTCTCTCTACTTGCAAAAGTTCAATGTATTATTATTATTATTATTATTATTATTATTATTATTGGCTCCCACATATAAGTGAGAACATGTGGTATTTATTTTTCTGTGTCTGACTTATTGCACTTAACATAATGTCTTTCAGGCTCATCCATGTTGCCACAAATGACAGGATTTCATTCTTCTTTATGGCTGAGTAGTATTCCATTGTTTATATATACCACATTTTCTTTATCTGTTCATCTGTTGATGGTCACCTAGACTGATCCCACATCTTGGATATTGTGAATAGGGATGAAATAAACATGGGGTGCAGATATCGCTTCGGTATGCTGATTTCCTTTCCTTTGGATCAATATGCAGTAGTGGGGTTGCCAGATCATATGGTAGTTCTACTTTTAGTTTTTTTGAGGAAACTGTACAATTTTCCATAATGGCTGTACAAATTTCCATTCCTACTAACAGCATGTAAGAGTTACCCTTTCTCCACATGCTTGCCAGCATATGTTATTTTTTGTTTTCGTAATGGCCATTCTAACTGGGGTGAAATGATACCTCATTGTGATTTTGATTTGCATTTTCCTGATGATTAATAATGTTGAGCATTTTTTAAATGTATCTGTTGGTCATTTATATGTCTTCTTTTGAGAAATGTCTATTCAGCTCCTTTGCACACTTTTTAATTGAATTATTTATTTTTCTGCTGAGTTGTTAGAGTTCCTTGTATATTCTGGATATTTATCCCTTGCTGGGTGAATAGTTTGCAAATATTTTCTCCCATTTTGCTGGTTACTTCTTCACTCTCTTGGTTGTTTCTTTTGCTGTGCAGAAGCTTTTTAATTTGATATAATCCCATTTGTCTATTTTTTCTTTGGTTGCCTGTGCTTTAGACTTCCCCATAAAATTTTTGCCCAGACAAATGTCTTGGAGTGTTTCCTCTATGTTTTCTTCTAGTAATTTTATAGTTTCATGTTTTATATTTATGTCTTTAATTCGTTTTGTGTTGATTTTGACATATGGTGAGAGATAGTAGTTCAGTTTCATTCTTCTACACGTGTATATCTAGTTTTCCCAGCACCATTTATTGAGGAGGCTCTCCTTTCCCCAATGTATAGTCTTGGCACCTTTGTCAAAGATCAGTTGGTTGTAAACATGTGAATTAATTCATAGGTTCTCTATGCTGTCCATAGATCTGTGTGTTTGTTTTATGCCAGTACCATGCTGTTTTGTTTACTATAACTTTGTAGTATGTTTTGAATTCAGGACTTGTCATGCTTCCAGCTTTATTCTTTTTGCTTAGGGTTGCTTTGGCTATTTGGGGTCTTTTGTGGTTCTATATTAACATTAGAATTGCTTTTCTATTTCTGTGGAGAATGTCATTGGTATTTTGATAGGGATTGCATTGATTGCTTTGGGTAGTATTGTCATTTTGACAATACTAATTCTTCCAATCCATGAACGTGGAATGTCTTTCCATTTTTTGTGTGTCCTCTTTAATTTCTTTCATCAGTGTTTTGTAGTTTTCACTGTAGAGATCTTTTATCTCCTTGGTTATATTTATTCCTTGTTATTTTACTTTTCTTGGCAGCTATTGTAAATGGGCTTGCTTTCTTTTTCTGTTAGTTCATTGTTGGTATATAAAAATTCTACTGATTTTTGTATATTGATTTTGCATCCTGTAACTTTGGTGAATTCTTTTTAAGCTAGAAGAGTTTTTTGTAGAGTCTTTAGGTTTTTCTATATATAGGATCATGTCATCTGCAAATAGGGACAATTTGACTTCCTCTTTTCCAATTTGGATGCCCTTTATTTCTTTCTCTCGCCTGATTACTCTGGCTAGTACTTCCAGTACTATGTTAAATAGGAGTGATGAGAGTGGGCATTCTTGTTTTGTTCCTGTTCTTAAAGGGAAAGCTTTCAAGTTTTCCCCATTTGGAATGATGTTAGCTGTGGGTTTGTTGTACATGGCTTTTACTGTGCTGAGATACTTTCCCTCTTTATCTAATTTGTTGAGGTTTTTTTTCTTTATCATGAAAGGATATTAAATTATATCAAATGTGTTTTCTACATCTATTGAGATAATTATATGGTTTTTGGCCTTTATTTTGTTGATATGGTGTATCACATTTATTGATTTGCTTGTATTGAACCATCCCTGTAGCCTTAGGATAAATCCCACTTAATCACATTGTATAATCTTTTTTATGTCCTGATGAATTTGGTTTGTTATTATTTTGTTGAGAATTTTTGCATCTATGTTTACCAGGGATATTGGCCTGTGGTTTTCTTTTTTTTGTTGTATCCTTTCTGACTTTGGTACCAGGGTGACACTGGCATTAGTAGAATGTTTTGGAGAATACCCTTTGCTTCATATTTTTTTTTGGGGGGGGGGATAATTTAGGAAGCATTCATATTAATTCTTCTGTAAAAGTTTGGTAGAATTCAGCAGTGAAGCAATCCAGTCCAGGCCTTTTCTTTTTGGGGAGACTACAGATCACTCATTAGTGGTCAGTTCAGGTTTTCCATTTCTTCTTAGTTCAGTCTTGGTACATTGTATGTGTCCAGAAATTTATGCATTTCCTCCAGATTTTCAAGTTTGTTGGCATGTATCATAATAGCCTCTAATAATTTTTTTGTATTTCTGTGGCATTGGTTGTAATGTCTCCTTCTTCATTTCTGATTTTTTTATTTGGTTATTTGGCTCTTTACTCTTTTTTCTTAGTTATTCTAACTAATGGTTTGTCAATTCTGTTTATCTTTTCAAAAACCAACTTTTTCTTTCGTTGATCATCTGTATCATTTGGGGGGGGTTCTGTTTCACTTAGTTCTGCTGGGATCTTTATTTCCTTCCATTTTCTAATTTTGGGATTGGATTGTTCTTATTTTTATAGTTCTTTGAAGTGTAACAGTAGGTTGTTTATGTGAAGTCTTTCTACTCCTTTGATGTAAGCACTTACTGCAGTAAACGTCCCTCTGAGTATAGCTTTTGCAGTATCCCATAGGTTTTGGAATGCTGTGCCTCTATTTTCATTTATTTCAAGGATTTTTTGGTTTTCTTCTTAATTTCACCTTTTACTCATTGGTCGTTCAGGAGCATGTTGTTTAATTTTCATGGATTTGTACAATGTCCAAAATTTCACTTGTTATTAATTTCCAGTTTTATTTCATTGTGGTCTAAGATACTTGGTATGATTTCAAAATCTTAAAATTTGTTAAGACTTGATTTGTGGTCTAACATGTGGTCTATCCTGGAGAATGTTCCGTGTGCTAATAAGAAGAATGTATATTCTTTAATTGTTAGATGAAATGTTCTGTAAATGTCTGTCAAGTCCATTTGGGTTATAGTGTAGTTTAAATCCAATGTTTATTTGTTGGTTTTTTTGTCTAGATGAGCTCTCCAATTCTGAGAGATGGGATGGGTCTTGAAGTCCCAACTATTATTGTATTGGGGTCTGTCTCTCCCTTTAGATCCAATAATATTTGCCTTTTATCTCTGGCTCCTCTGCTATTGGGTGTATATATATTTACAATTGTTATATCCTCTTACAGAATTGATGCCTTTATCATCATATAACCTTTTTTGTCACTTTTTATAGTTTTTGATTTAGAGTTTATTTTGTGTAATATGAGTATGTTTACTCTTGCTTGGTTTTGGTTTCCATTTTCATGGAATATCTTTTGTCATCCCTTCACTATTAGTCTATGCGTGTCTTTAAAGGTGAAGTGTGTTTTTATGGGTAGCATATAGTTGGGTCTTGTTTTTAAATTCATTCAGTCAGTTTATATTTTTTAAATGAGTAATTTAATCCATTTACATTCCATGCAGTAATTGAAAAGTATTGCCTTACTCCTGACATTGTACCAATTTCTCATGTTTGTTTTGTATATCTTTTGTTCCTTTCTCTTTTATTGTTCGTCTTTGCTCTTTGGTGTTTTTTTGTTTGTGGTTGGTTTGTTTTGTAGTAATAAGATATAATTTCTTTCTCTTTCTCATTTGTGTATCTGCTCTATGAGTGAGTATTATTCTTTCATGTGCTATCATGATGGCAGTTTTTGGTTTTTTGCTTCCAGATGTAGGACTCCCTTAAGGATTTCTTGTAGGGATATCTTGTGGTGGTGAAACTCTGCAGTTTTCACTTGTCTAGGCAAGACACTATTTCTATTTCATTTCTAAAGGATAGCTTTGTTGGGTATGGTATTTTTGGCTGGCAGTTTCTTTCAGCACTTTGAACATATTATCCTACTCTCTCCTTGCCTGTAAGGTTTCTCTGCAGAGAAATCTGCTGTTAGTCTGATGAGGATTTCCTTATAGGTGGCTTGAGACTTTCCTCTTGCTGTTTTCAGAATTCTCCCTTTGTCTTTGCCTTTTGATAATTTGACCACAATTTGTATTACAGAAAGGCATGTGGGTGCTCCACAGTTTCCCAGCTGAAGTGTGTGGCTCTGGGTGGGAGTAGGGTTGCTAGAGCTGCAGTGGGACTCTGTGCTCTGGAAGAGGGGCAAAGGCACTCCACTAAAGAGAGCAGGGCTTCCAGCAGTGGCAGAAGGCCTCAGTCAGTCACCTTTCTGCTCCAGAAAGTATGTGCACTGGCCCCCTCTTTCCTGGAGGTGGCCTATGCACTGCACTGTACCAGTTGTTTTCAGGGTGCAGGATGCAATGAGGACTTGGGTGCTGGCATTCCAGTGTGATGAGGGGGCCTCTCGGAGACACTGGGGCTATTGGGCCCCAGGGCAAAACATGCTCAGGTTTGGCTCTAATCCTAAAATGGTGAAGTGCTGTGGCAGCCTGGGACCATGGAGGGTGAGGGGCTCAGCATGAACTCCCTCTCTGGGTTAATGCACTTGTGAGGATTCCTAGCAGTGCCCCACGCTGGGCTCACAGCCAGCAAGGGCCATTCAGCTCCCTCGTAGCTTGGATTGCAGGCATCCACAGTGCAGGTCTCAGTCACCTTTCCCTACAGGAGGGAGTTCCTCCTGTTTCCCTGCTGCTCCTGGCTGGGGGATCAAGCATTACATCACAGATACTAAGTACAAGATGTATTCTGATCTTTTAGAAGCAAATATTTAAACAATGTTTGGAAATTATTTAGAATAGTTCAGGATAAAATTACTTAAATGTCTATCCATTCTTTCCAGACTTTCCTGCCTGGATCTCCTCAGGGAACAGCTTGGGAATTGCAGAGTCCTTGCTAGGTGGGCAATGCTTACCTCCCTGCTGTACTTCCTGCTCCAATTCAATAACATCGATGGGCTGGATATTTTTATAATCCACTTTTTTGTCTCTCTTACAACAAAATAATCCTGAAGATTTGTGGTGTAGGGGTGCTTGTTATGATCTCTGAATGCTCGTTCTCAGCATCAAAATGCAACATAAGCACAGATATTCTTCCTGAAAATGGGGTGCCATTGTTGAAGCCAAAGACCAAGGTTGAAGACTCAGCTGTGTGACCTGGTGAAACCACATCACTTCTTTGAATCTTGGTTTTTCACAACTTGGTTTATCACTTTAACTTTGATTGTAAATACTAAATAAAATAATTCATGTTGAAAAAGGCTTTCTATGTCTCTAGTTTGCTCTACATATGTTAGTTGCTGCTCTCATCCTTGCTATCAAAAGCAGCCCTGCAGTGACGACACAAGGATGCTCAGGTGTCCTGCACTTCACGCAGTTCCTCTGCTGGTCTCCCAGGGACAGAGCATTGCTGTTGCACACCTATGGAGAGCAGATCAACATCCACATTAGTCATACTAAAATCAAGTGTAAGAACTGAGAAATGGAAATTAAGAAGTGGCACACTGAGTTGGATTTGGTGTCCTGTAAGGAAAAGTAGGACTCCATAAAGCAGTCAGATAGCTCCCACGGAGTCAGGTCAGTCGGCAGTCCCAGCACCAACCAGGACTAGTGCGGCTGCAACCCCTCCTCTCTGCAATGGTGCAACTCACGTTACACGGAAGGGCCTCTGAGAGGTTGAGGTGGCCACCTCTGCAAGGGCCTGTGGATTGAGGAGCGGTCCTTGTTGCAGGGCTGGTGCCCAGTTAGAATTATATTATGATTGAGCTCATAGATTTTTGCCTTTACTTTTTCTTATTTTTTTCCTTATAATAATGTGCTGACAAATACCGTACAACCACTGGTGAATGGAAGAGATTGAGTAAAGATATACTGGAGCAATAACACTCACCAGGTCCTGGTGGATCACTGAATGGGTCCCTCAGCCACAGGCATAGGACGAGGTAATGAAGGGCTGCTCCCAGCATAGACAGAAACCTGCTTCTCAGGGAAGAGCCACGACCCCGCCCTTGGCTGGCTTGCCTCTTTCTTCCCCTACTCCTAGCGTGCCCCTTGTGGTCTAAAAAGTGGTATCTTTTTATTACACAAAAATCCAAATTTACAGGAATTTAAATTATTCCTTGAAGTCATATGTGCACATAATTCTGCACACAACCTTACAGTTAAATTACTGCAGCTGTTGACTACAGAAATCATGGTCCTAAACAATAATGAAATGGTTTTCAAATGGAAAAATAAACTCATTTAACAGCAGGAGAAAAGACAAGCAATGTATCTAAAACAGATGATTTCCACATCTAAGTTGGATTCTGGGTCTCTGGAGATTATCAGTAGAATGCTTTTCAAAATTTTAATATAACAGTGAAAATAATAGCAATTATATTTGTTGGGTAAATAGTTTATACTAGAGAACATACAAAATGATTTTTTGTGTGTTTTCATGTAATTCTTGTAGCAACCCATCATGTAAATGCTGTTATCATTCTTTCTTTTTTTTTAATCTTGAAGAAACTGAGGCTTATAAGAAAGGCGGAATGGCTTGTTCAATACCTTGTAAGTGGAAGAGCTGGGATGACGGGCAGGGTTTTATGCCTACAGTTCCATGCTCTTCTGGAGAACATGTTTGTTTTCCATAAAAAATTACAATGGTGAAAAGGTATGTGTTCAGGACCTGCGTGAGCCTTGGGGCCAGTCCCCTTGCCTGGCTCTGTCTTCCGAGCAGGGACTGCGCCTCCGCCCAAGAACCATGGCCTTGCAGGAGGACAGGTGATTGGCTGTGAGGGAGGCCCGCTCTTCCTGTGCTGCCCTATTCAAGCAGGCAACTCCAATTCCATATTCAGAGAAAGAAAAAATCCTCCCTGACTGCTGTCAGCCACAGGCTGGCGTGGCAAGGACAGCTAGACCATGATGTTCTCTTACTGAATATAAACAATCTCCCACAACACCAAAATCAGACAATGTCACTCAATGACATGCTAAAGTAAGTAAAAAATAAGATCATGACAAAATCACAAATTTGATCACATGTCCTGCTGTATGTCTCCCACCTCCAGACAAAAGTTGTTAAGGCACCCACTCATAGAACTAACCCATGTTCTGCCAGTACACAGTTGAGAGCAGAATCACGCTTCCTTGAACTCTCCTCCAAATCACCTAACACAAACCCTAACCCTTTTCCAGGCACATCCTAATGCCTCCTCCTGAGATGCAGCATGATTTCCATGGTGAACAGGCAGCCCTGGGGCAGCAAGTGCCAATTGCCAAACCTCGTCTGTCAACGGGTGTGTTCTTGGTGACTGTTGGCTGGCGGGCCTGGACGCCTTTAGCCTGGCTTCCCAGATTGTTATGGAGCTGTGATCTGCTCATGATGGCTCCTCGCCAGCCGGAAGAAAGTCACTTCTTCCCCAAGCCAATTAGTTGTATCATCATAGGACTTGCTCTCATTTTGTCAAGGCCTGAAGTTATTCAGTTATCTCCCCAATAGAGTATAAATATGTATGTGCATGTGTATTTTTAAATACAGAGTAGGTGACAATCTACTGAATCCTATGAGTTGTAGAAAGCTTATGGCTTGGCTACATAATCAAAAACAGGCTACACTTTTTAAAAATTTTTATTTATTGAACCAAAATTGATTATGCATATTTTGGGGGTTGAATATTGAGATATGTTGATCAAATCAATATTACTAGCATATATATTGTTCCAAAGTGTAATTATTCTTTATGCTGCTTGTCCAACCTCTCCCCTCCCCCAACCTCCCCCTCCCCCCTCTAATTACCCTAGATTTCTTCTCTGCTTCTGAAAGAATAATGGTTACTCTGTTAATCCGTTGCCTAGATGATCTGTCCAATACTGAGAGGTGTGTTCATGTCCCCCAGTATTATCATAGAGCAGATGCTTCTTCTGTCACTCTGAAATGGGCTTTGTGGAGAGATACATCCTCTTCTTTTCTTTGTCTCTGCTGGTGACTCTTCTTGTGTCAATGCACTCCAGTGGTTGGCGGACCATCTGCGTGGTGGTTGTGGTGTATAGCCGCTTTCGCAGCACCCGTGGTTATTGTGGTGGCTGTGGTGGGCCACCCACATGGAGTTGATGTTTTTGGCATGCTCCTTGGCTCTGGCAGTGTGCCTGGTTGTGGGGTGTGTCTGGTCTCCTTCTCCATGCTTCTGGTCCCTGGACGGGCCCTGAGGCGCTGGCACCGTGTGCCTGGATATGAGAGGAGGGTATAGTCCCCTTTTCCATGCGCCGGGTCTCCAGGTGGGCCCCAAGGTACCAGCATGGTGTGCCTGTTTGTGGGAGGAGGGTCCAGTCCCCTTCTCCATGCCTCAGGTCACCAGATGGGCCTGGGGCGCTAGCTCAGTGTGCCTTGTTGTGGGAGGGGGATCCGGTTCCCTTCTCCATGTCTCGGGTCCCTGGGTGGGCACCAAGGTGCTGGTGTGGCATGCCTGTTTGTGGGAGGGGGGTCCAGTCCCTGGCTCCATGCTTCAGGTGGCTGGGTGGGCCCCAAGGCGCTGGCTCAGTGTGCCTGGTTGTGCGAGGGGGTTCTGGTACCCTTCTCCATGCCTCAGGTCCCTGAGCAGGCCCTGAGGCATTGGCGTGGTTTGCCTGGTTGTGGGAGTAGGATCTGGCCCCTGGCTCCAAGCCTCTGGTTCTTAGGCAGGCCCCAAGGTGCTGGTGGTGTGCCTAGTCCAGAACTAGTTTTTTGTCCTTTGCTTACTTCTAACATGGGGGAACTTCCTGTGGGAACCAGTACTTGAACTGTGTGGTTGAACTAAATTGCTGCTTTGCTGCTGTTTCACTAGGGCAGGCCTTTTGTGCAGCTCAGGGTTCAATGGTTGATCTTATAAGTACTTCCGGCTCTCCAGAGACCTGATGGATCTGTGTTGTGTAGAAACTCTGAACTGGGCCTGAGTTTTTCATCAAACAGCACCCCATGCAATTCTGCATTCCCGGCCAGTCTCCTGTGAGTGGTCCTGCACTAATTGGGGGTTGGATCAGCTGTCCTTGCTGTGTCCCAGTGTTCCCCCGGTGGGCTTGTCTCCCCCACTGCCCATGCTCCAAACACTTCCCATGGGATGGGCCCTGTGCTTGACTCACCGGCCTCTGAATGGCTCCCCCTTTTTCAGCCGTTCTTGCTCATTGCTCTTGTGTGGGTCCACAGGAACCCTATTAGTCTTGCTGTCCTGGGGGCCGCCAAGGCCCTCTTCTCCCCTGCCGCCTCCAAGTAACTCCATCTGAAGGGCACAGCTGCGGCTTCTGCCAGCTCTTGCTCCATGTGCTCGGCAGCACCAGCCTTAAAGCAGCCACGGCCTGAAACACTCAGAGCAGCTTTTCCTTTATCTCATCGTGGTTTCTCCTGCCTTCATGAACTCCGTAGGTCTCTCTTCTTCTTCCCCTGAGCTCCAGTGGCCCCAGCTCGGCTGATGTTACATTTTTATAGCTGTAAATTGGTTGATTTGTGGGAGAGAGTGACGCTGGGAACCGTCTATTCTGGCATCTTGACCGGAAGTCCAACAGACTACACTTTTTAATATACAGTAGATATAAAGAAAATACAGTAATTGTGTCTGTCTTAATTTCAGTAAAACTGTCCCACTTGATTAAATAACTTGAGAAACTACTAAAATATTTGGATCATTGTGCTCTTTAAGACATACTTAATCATAGGATTTTATTTATAAAATTAAGACTTGCTAAGAACATACCTATGCTCTTAGTTATTGGAGGTGACATTAAGCTAGAACAGAAGATAGGAAAAAGGATCCAATCTGAGCCATCCTGGATAATCTGTGTGGGCACCATGTCATCACAAGGGTCCTTGTAAAGTGGAAGGGTCAGAGTCAGAGAAGGAGACATGAGAGCAGAAGCAGAAGGTAGAGCATGGTGATTGCTGGACAAGGGCACGTGTTGACACGGTGACCTCCAGAAGCTGGAGAAGGCGAGCATGGGATTCTCCCTGGAGCCTCCAGAAGGGGCGCAGCCTTGCCAATGCTGCATGGTGAGACCTGTTTAGACTTCTGACCTACAGAACTGTATGATAATAAATTTGTAGTAATTTGTTGCAGCAGCAACAAAAAAACTAATCCAGTGTGATGTGAATCTTCTCTTTTTTAAGGTGGAGATTTATAATAATATTGGTAAGTAGAATTTCTCTGAATCACGGAGTTAGAATGAGGCAAGGTAACACTGATAATGTTTCCTCTGACAATCAATTCAGAAGCAGCTGACCTGGTGGGGAGAGGCTAAGAGCTCTGCCCCAAGGGCAAGCCAGCCTGTGGGTGGACAGAGTCTCAGGGCACCAAGCAGGAAGGGGCTGTGTGTACAGGAGCTGGCCTAAGAACCCCCAGGGCACCTAGAGCTCAGAGAGAGGTGCCCCAGACTGCTCACTGAGGACTTTACCTCTGTACCCCAGACAGCAGCTGGGCACAGTCCCAAAAGATGAGCAACCGGAAGCAGGGAGGGTGGCCAACTAGAAGAAGAAAAAAGCTCACTAGGGAGAATGATCACCTTCTATTGTAATATGTTTCATTTAAACCCAGCTTTGTTTCTTTCCCTTCCTTACTAGAAAGTAACAATAATATTTTATTTATTGCTTAAATAAATTTTGATAACTTTTGATTTTACACAAAGACTGAATAACTAATGTAACTGGGGTGAGATGATATCTCAATGTGGTTTTGATTTGCATTTCCCTGATGCTAAGTGATGTTGAGCATTTTTTCATGTGTCTGTTGGCCATTTGTATATCTTCCTTTGAAAAGTGTCTGTTCACCTCATTTGCGCATTTTGTAACTGGATTATCTGTGTTTTTACTGTTAAGTTGTTTGAGTTCCTAGTATATTGTGGATATTAATCCCTTGTTGGATGTATACTTTGCAAATATTTTAACACATTGTAGGTTGTCCTTTCCCTGTGTTGATTGTTTCTTTTGCTGTGAAGAAGCTTTTTATTTTGATATAATCCCATAAGTTTATTTTTTCTTTTGTTGCTTGTGCTTTTGGGGTCTTATTCATAAAATCTTTGTCTAGTCCTACTTCCTGAAGTGTTTCCCCTATGTTTTCTTATATTAGTTTTATAGTTTGGGGTCTTATATTTAAGTATTTAATCCATTTTGAGTTGATTTTGGCATATGGCAAAAGGTACAGGTCTAGTTTCATTCTTCTATATACAGATGTCTAGTTTTCCCAGCATCACTTATTAAAGAGTCTTTTACCCAATGTATGCTCCTGTTGCCTTTGTCAAATATCACTTGGCTGTAAGTACCTGGATTGATTTCTGGATTCTCCATTCTATTCCATTGGTCCATGTGTCTGTTTTTATACCAGTACCACTGTTTTAGTTACTACCACTTTGTGGCATAATTTGAAGTCAGGTAGTATAATGCCTCTGGCTCTATTATTTTGCTCAGCATTGCTTTGGCTATTTGGGGTCTTTTGTTGTTCCATATGAATGTTTGGATTGCTTTTTCTATCTCTGTGAAGACTGTCATTATTATTTTGATGGGGATTGCATTGAGTCTGTAGATTGCTTTGGGTAGGAAGGACATTTACACAACATTGATTCTTCCAACCCATTAGCATGGAATGTCTTTTCATCTTTTTGTGTCTTCTTTAATTTCTTTCAGCAGTACTTTGTAGTTCTCACAAACTCCCCAGTTAGACTGACTATTATCAAAGAGACAGAGAATAACAAATGCTGGTGAGGATGTGGAGAAAGAGGAACTCCCCTACACTGTTGATAGGACTGCAAGTTAGTGCAGCTATTATGGAAAACAGTATGGAGGTTCCTCAAACAACTACAGGTAGAACTGCCATACAATCCAGCAATCCCACTGCTAGGTATATACCCAAAGAAATGGAAATCACCATGTCAAAAGGATACCTGCACTCTCATGTTTATCACAGCTCTATTTATAACAATCAAGAGTTGGAGCTAACCTAAATGTCCACTGACAGATGACTGGGTAAGGAAAATGTGATATATGTACACAATCGACTACTACTCAGCAATTAAAAAAAAAGTCTCCCATTTGCAGCAACATGGATGAGCTTGGAGAAAATTATGTTAAGTGAAATAAGCCAGGCACAGAAAGAGAAATACCATGTCCTCACTCATAAGTGGGACCTAAAAAATTAAATGTATACTAAAATAAGAAAGAAAGAATGAATGAAAGAAAGACGGAAACTAATCACAATTATACACTGAATTTTTGTGGGGAGAGAACAGAACTCTGGTTACCAGGGGTAGAAATTGGCAAGAATCTGGTTAAGGATCACAAAGAATGATTATGTTTTGCAGTGATGAGTATACTAATTGTCCTGAATTGATCTCATATATTGTACAGGTATCGATATTCAACCATGCACCTCACAAATATGTATAATCAATTATGTTTCAATGAAAACACACACACAAGATTGGCTTAAGTGGGAGATCACTATTTTTTGCAGTTACCCAAACCTATAATAAACTGTGCTTGTGTTAAGTGTGGCTCATCCATTTGGAAATGGGGCCTGATGAAAGACAATGGTGTGCGCCTGGTCAAGGCACCTACAGTGGAGTTGGGAGGCCATTCAGCTTGAGCCTCAGGCAGGTCTAATCCAAAGGTGCCCTGAACTTTTGAACTCTTATGATCAATCACAGGGGTCACAACCTCCTGGAAGAACAATCGTCAAAACATACGCAGACCGTCTGTTGACTGTCATTCCACATATACTGTCTGTCAAACTGAAAAATTTCTAGCTGAGGACCATCTCATAGAGTGTTACAACCAATTCTTACTGCCAAGATTACTTAAAGATGCTAGCACCGGGCCGAGCCCGTGGCGCACTCGGGAGAGTGCGGCGCTGGGAGCGCAACGACGCTCCCGCCGTGGGTTCGGATCCTATATAGGGATGGCCGGTGCACTCACTGGCTGAGTGCCGGTCACGAAAAAGACAAAAAAAAAAAAAAAAAAAAAGATGCTAGCACCAATTTTAATGTCAGACGAACAACCTCTGTAACCACCTCCCCTTCAGATTAATATTTTTTTCCTTTATAACCCAACTTCTTTGTTTCTTCAAAGCACTTCCCAAGCTAACTTGGAATGTGTCCCAGGCTGCAGTCACTCAAATTTCACTCAAATAAACTCTTTGTTATTTAAGCCATGCCGTAGCTTCTTTTCAGGTCCACAGGATGTTATTTCCGAGTTTCTCAGAAATTGAAATCCTGGCTCTACCCCTTCCTATTTGTGTGACATTGGACATGTTACCTAATCTCTCTAACCCTCAGTTCCTTACTTCTAAAGCAAAGATGGCAATACAACTACTATGTACACCCTAGAGTTGCATGCAGAATTAAATGCAATCAGGAATGTATGATTACATATGTAAGCACGCATAACAATCCCCAATAATTCCAGTGAATAATTAGTTATAATTATTAGTTAATTATCTAAATGGGCATGCGTAATCACTCTTCATGTCCCTTGAGTCCTAGCCTTGCTTTAGATCCCCTTAGTTGCTCGAGGACTGTTTCCACTTCTATTTTCTGTTTACTTCTACATCTCCACTTGATCCTAACTGACTCTATTATTTTCAGCATTAAAAATCTGCTTTCATTGTACAAGGTTGGAGGAGTGGGTGGGGAGCAGCCTACCGTGTCCTACCAGGATCTTATCTAATCCTTGTAACAAGGCTACCAGGTAGTACCGTCAGTGTCATTGTCTTCCAGATGTCAAAACTAAGATTTGGTGTTCTATAGTAACTTGGCCAAGCTAATGGAGCTAGTGAGTGGCTGACCGAGATTCAAACCAAGCCACGTCTGACTCCTGGGCCCACACCCTACAAAGTTCACTTCTCACAACACACAGCTACTGCTCCACTCAGAAGCCAGCAAGTAGTTTTCTTTTTCTTTTGAAGGAGACTTACAGATTTCTCTTATTACCAAAATATGATATATTTACTATAGCAAACTTGAAAATATTGATCAACACAAAAGAAGAAGTTTAAATTAATCTGTAATCTCACTATCCAAAAAATCTACCTATCAGATTTTATCTATCGTAAAATTTTGATGTATTTCCTTTCTGCTTTAGGTATGTGCATGATATGAAAACTACTAAGCTTTGCTTAACCAAATCCTCATAGTTGAGCAGTTATTTCTCATTTTAAACATTCTTATAGTTAAAATGTTTCACATTTCTAATTAGTTATTTGTGATAAGTTCCCAGAAATGAGAATTGAAATTACTGTTTCAAGCAGAAATCACTTTTAATGCTCTTTGATCTGTGCCACCAATGGGTCAAGCAGGAAGGACTTTAGAGTAGACACATCTGCAATTCATGAAAGCTAGTCTTTGTTAACTGTGTATTATATTATGCTAAGAGGTCTTGTCTCTCAATAGAAGAGAAAATAATATCTTGGTCTTAATTTGTACAGAGAGGTGGGTTTTATATTTTCTAGTAACTATGTTTTATATCAAAATTTCCAGCTTATGTACCTTGCCAGTTTTTCTGCTAGAATGTTCTTTTTTTAAAAAAGGTTTGTGGAAGCTATTTGTTAAGAATATCTTAGAATAGCTTAGAATTTGTTAAGAATATCACAGACTTCTGTGAAATATGCTACAGATAGCTTTCCTGGTTTGTAGTTCTTTTATTTTTATTTTTATTTATATAATAAAATTAATTTAGTTGTTTTCTGTGTAATTTGGCATTTAAGATGTATTTAGAAAGGTCTTCTCTGTCCCAAGATGTTATGTTTTTATTTTTATTTGAACTTTATGGTATCAAATTTTATAGTTAAATTCCACCTGGAATTTATTTTGATGTGTGGTATAATTTTCATATACAGGAAAGTGCATATGTAATATAAATATATAGTTTAAAGAATAAGAATAAAACAAAAATCCATGTTCTCACCAGCCAGCTTCAGAAATAGTACATTATAATTCCCTTGCTTCTCTTTTTTCTTTCTTTCTTTCTTTCTTTCTTTCTTTCTTTTTTTTTTTTTTTTGGTGGCTGGCCAGTACAGGTGTTATCAGCACCATGCTGTAACCAACTGAGGTAACCACCAGCCCACCCTTGCTTTTCAGTAGAGTTTTTCATGTGCATATGTGTTCCTGAACAATACATTGGCCCTTTTCCTGAACAACTCATTTGGCCCTTGATATAAATAGTATCATATAGTGATTATCTTTTTATGATGAGATTTTTTATTTTCTGTTCAATATTGGTTCCTTGGATCATCGTGTAGTTTATTTTTACTGCCGTTTAGTAGTCCAAAATATATCCATTATATTGTTCATGGGTATCTGAATTGTTTCCAACTCTTTGCTATAATGAAACATAGAATATGCACGTATCTAGCCATACCATGCATGAAAACAGTTGATATTCCTATTGACAGAGAATAACAGTTTCCATTATCCTATGTCTAAGCCAACCTTTTTATTGTCATTTTTATTTTACAATTCATTTTAATTTACAATTCATTTTTTACTAACAAGATTGAGCATTATTAAAAATGTTTATTGGATAACTATTTCATCTTCATAAAATGCCTCTTCAGGTCTTTTTGCCATCTTTCTTTTTTTTTAAATTAATTTTATTATTATTATTATGGCTAGGTCCCTGGAACTGAGAGCCTGACTTTCTAAAAGTCCTTGTCCTTCAGTTTATTTCTCTAAGTTTCTGCTTCCCTAAGACTCTGTTCCCATGAGCAGGCTGAGCAGGCTGTACCCGGAGTGGAGCATCGTAACCATTCCCTCGGTTAGGCCAGATGTTAATCTTAACCCTGCAAAAGAAGACACCCAACTGCCTCTCAGCACTAACACCATTTTTTGGCTCAGGAAGTCTGCTTGCTAGCTGCTAATAAGATCTTTTTTTCCATCCTTTGCCTGGCTAGCGTCTCTTTCCTTGGTGACCTTGCAATTATTATTTTTTACATTTTTTACATTTTACTTTTTTTTTTTTTTTTTTTTTACATTTTAAGATGTTGTTGTGGAGCAGTTGAGGGAGGGAGAGAGGGAAAGGAGGAGGAGGAGGATAAGATGGTGGAAGGAGGGGGGCATGGTTGAGGCCTGTGGAACCCCCCTCCTTCCCACAGCAGCTAGGTTGTGGCTAGGCTGGATGCAGCTTTGGGAGGGCATGGCTGAGGCCTGGGAGCCTGGGACAATTCTGGTGGTGGATTGGTGGTCGTTATTGGGCTAGATGAGCGCTTGAGCCCTGTGATTGAGTGAAAGTGTTGCTTTGCTGCTGATTCTCTGGGAAAGGCTTTTTGTGCAACTCAGGTTTTAATGGTTGACTCTGTAGGAACTCCTAGGTCTCATGAGATCTGGTACACCTGGATTGTATGGAAACTGATCTGGGTCTGAGTCTTTTCAGCAAACTGCATCAGCTACAGTTGTATATTTCTGTTCAGTCTCCACTGAGTGGGCCTGTGCTGATGGAAGACAGATCTACTGTCCATGCTGCACCCCAATGTTCCCCTGGTGGCCAGTCTCCCCACCCCCCACATTGCAAACACTTCCCATGGGGCAGACTATGCACCAGCCCCTTGCAGTGACTCACCAGTCTCTGAGTGGCTCCTTTTTTTCAGTTTTCTGTGGCCCTTCCTATGTGGGTCCATGGGAACCCTGTTAGTGATCTTGCTGGCCTGGGTGCCAGCAAAGCCCTCTTCTCCCTTGCAGCTTCCAAATAAATTCATATGAAGGGCACAGCTGTGGCTTTTGCCAGCTCTTGCTCCATGTACTCAACAGGGCCAGCCTCAAAATGGTCTGAGTGGTCCTTTCTTTCTCTCATTGTGGCTTTTCCTGCCTTCATGAACTCCGTAGATCTCTCCTCTTCCTCTCAGCTCAAGTGGCCCCAGCTTGGCAGTCATTGCTTTTTAAGAGCTGTAAATTGGTTGATTGTGGGAGAGGCTGACACTGGGTACCATCTATTCTGCCACCTCGATCGGAAGTCCCCCTAATGGACTGCTGGGTCACTGTTTAAGGTTCAATAGGGACAGTCACTTTCAGAGTTTTCCAATCTCTATTGTTCTTTAAAAATATTAATTTGAGAAAGTTCTTTCAATTGGTTGCACATAACCCCTCCTACTGCATAGCTTTTTTTCCTTTTTTTAATGATGTCTTTTGATGAGCAGGAGTTATTGAGTTTAATATGAACATATTTATCAATGTTTTCCTTTATCATTTCCACCTTGTGTGGCTTTCCAAATAAATTTTTCACTCTCTTGACATCGTAAGAACATTCTCCTACGCAGGTTTCTAAATATTTTGTTTTTTGTCTCTTGCCTTTAATCTTTTAATTTACCTGGAATTGATATTTATGCTTTACAAGAGGTATGATAACACATTCTCTTGTAAATACAGAAAGTCAATTGTTTAAAAAATAACTGTTTGTTGAGAAGTCAGCCTTTTCCCCAGGACTGAGGTTCTTGACCTGCAACACTCACATTGTCACATGAGGCAGGGTGGCTACTGATCATCTGCTCTGCTCTGTTGGTCTCTATTTATTGGTCCCTACACAGTCCCACAATATCCTTATAACTATTGCTTTGGAATAAACTTTCCTTATTCTCTCCCTCTTGTGGAATATACTAACATTTATAAAGCAAACGTATTTCACACGGCCTAGTCTCCAAAGCCCTGTAGTATCAGGTTTAGCCTAACTTATTAAAATTACATATAGAAATGTTGACCTTGCAAAAGACAGGAAACTTTCCTCAGGCTAAAGTCTCTGCTATAGGTAGAGAATTGCTGGCTCAAGGACAGATGTCCTTGGTTAACCTACTGATGGTTATGTAAAAATACTGTAGTAATTGCTGTAGGGAAAAACAGCATTTGCTAAGAACAAGCTTTTGTTGGTGGATCGACTTAACCTTTTGCAAATTGCAGTATGGAATGTCACTTTGCTTATTTCAATGATGTTACTAGTTTTCCATTTGTTAGCCATAATTCTACTGATATCCTTGTGTTTTTGTAATGGTTAAATCAACTGAATTTTCTTGTAAAACTTCCTTGTCTTTACAATAAAAGGGAGAGGCTAACTTTGGAGGCAGCTGACACACTCAGTTTTGCCCCTCCTAATGGGGAAATTACTGAAGTGCAGTCTGTCTGGGCCTCAGTGCAGACATGGTGCATGAGTATTCACATAATTCTTTTTCTTCGTATTTGTTAAACAAGGAAAAGAGGTGTAACACTCTCTCTCTCACCATGGAAAACAAGTCGCCTAATGTGTTCTTTTTCTCATGTTGGCCTCGTGATGAGTTAGGGAGTGCCTGCTGGAATTTATTCCACAATTCAACATATAAAGTTTTAAGTTCTCATACCCTCAACTGTCAGATAGCATATGAGGGGGTGGGCAGAAGTCTCAGTGGGTCCAGTATTTTTTAAAGTTTGCATGCCGACAGCTTGATCAATGGCCTGCAGAGACAAGGGGCAGAATGGGTGCTGTCTCTTCTGGCTGAAGTAACGCCTTTGTGCCACAGGCTGTGGGAGGCTCCCCATCTCTGTGGTTTGATTATTCGATTCTGATCCTGAACTTGCACATTGTGGATGACTACTCCTGAGCAAATTAGGAAAACTGACTTAATTACAAGAGGGTTCCGATCATGGAGGCTGAGTAAAGTGGTAGAGGGTTGGAGAATGGATAAGGTTGCTGGAGAATGATCAGAATCAGACTAAAAGTCAGGAAGGCAACAAAGAGTCTGTGTAAATTCCAGCATTATGAAAGAAACTGCTACTGCTACAAATATTTCACACCTGTAATTTTTCACCAATTCACTTTCCCAGAAAAAGAAAACAGCCAATTTTCTTCAAAAAGACTTGAAACTTTTCCCATTTGATAACAACATGCTGTCACAGGACTTCTTCATAACATTTAAGAGAACAAATAATAGACATACAGTAAAACAGAAAAGGTTTGCATGAGATAACAGGGATGAATGCCATAGTGAAATCTACTTCCAAATAAAGGATGATCTTGCTGTCCTGCTTAATTCAGTTATAACCCAACTGTCAAGTTTTGCAGATCTTAAGAAAACACCACTCATAGCAGAGTAGGCTAAATAACTTTGCAAAAACTGGTAAGACAACATTTTAATCAAATGATATTCTTTCTTTCCATCTTCAATGGGATATTTTCAAGAAGTTTCCCATTGATGAAGGTTTCCTCAGCATTATCAATAAACCCTTGCTTCTGTATATTATGGAGCCATTAAACAGGATTCTCCCCTTTTGCAGGCACTTGTGTCTATATTTAATTAAATATATTTCTTTGGTTTATGACAAATCAATTTTTATTTATTAGAAATGTGACCTTATTTCTGAAGATTCGGTTAAGCATATGGGAGTACATTACACTTTGTTTATATATTTTGTTTATATATTTGTTTGTTTATATATTTGTTTATATACTGTTTGTCAACAGTAAACATTATCTTTGGATCAATATCAAACTAAAATATCTCAGGTGGGAAAGAAATTAATTTAAGAGGTTTATCTTCATTTTTGTATTTTCTTTATTTTCCCAGCATATCTTGAATACTTTGGAATAAATGGACTTAAATAGGATAACATAGTTAATGAGACACTTTCTAGTGATGGAAAACAACTCCTTGATTACTGTTTTTCTTTTATATAATCAAATATGCATTGAAAAAATAAGATTAATTGAAATTAGCTTGAAAAATTTATCTAACTTTATGAGGTAATAACTCATATTATTTAAGCATTACCTGCATATAAGTTCTATTTATTATTAAATAATAGTCAAAATGTAGCTTTATTAATTAGGAAGAGAATCTGTATTGATTCACCTTTACTGAAATTTTCTTTAAGAAAAAGGTTCCAGAATCATAGAAACTTGCCCCATAGCTTCATCTGCTGCATAACCAAAGTCCATTATCTCTGTGTCCTGGAAATACATTGCGTTTCAGTCTTAGCTTCTGCTATTAAAAGTGTTCTTTTTTTTTACCTCTTGCAGAGTACTTAGCAGGAGGGCCTGCCCTTTGAGTGGGCAGTCACCCACAGTCTCTTGTGATCTGTTCTGACAGAATGGTGATATAACTGGACCTGATCTTCTGGAACCAGAGCTACCTACCACAGCAGGTGGCAACATGCAGGAAGAGCCTGCATCAGTGGGCCTGGGCACCCCTGAGCCCATGCAGGAACAATCCCATAGTTGGGGTGGCTGTGGGAATGGCCAGGATAGGATGCTTGTGGGAAGCGGGGGGTGGTGCTGAAATGGAATCCATAGACTGAAACCAACCTGTCCAGGTGATGGGTGGAGCTGATCACTGCCCCCCAACAGAATGGAATTGGGTCCTATGTCCCACGATGGAGGGGAAAGCAGCGAGAGATGAAATTATGAGTCCTATTTGATTTGTTTAATTGATTATTATGTGAGGGGAGAGAACTAGCGTTTTTTAGCATTTTAAAGTTCCACTGACTGAATTAGGAAAATTGACTGGGTCCGCCTGCATTACTTATGTGCAAAGGGATTGCATTTTCCTCCCTCCCTCCCTTTGTTCTTTTTTCCCTTCCTTTCCTCCATGGACAACTTTATGTATTGTTTTGGAAAAGCATGTTTCTCACAAGACCATTCCATGCTAACTATCCTTGAGACCTGACTTGTGGGATGTGCATGCACATACTTGTGTTTGCTTGTGTCTTTATCGGCTAGGCTAATAAAGGGACATTGTTTCTAATCTGTGCTTTAGTCTTACAGCAGGCTTATCTTTTATTTTTATTATTTTTCATCATTAGAATAATATTTAATTCATTGAGTCTTCTATTCCTAATGAGATTTTCGTTTCTGCTTGAGATTTTCTACCCACCCACCCCCTTTTTTTCCCCCCATTTCTGCCTTTCATTTCTCTTTCATGCCCTTTGTTTTCTCTACTTTGTGGATTTTGGCCCCCTCTGAAGCTGGCTTCTGGAACTGAAATCAGACAAAAGTAGGTGTACTCATAGTGGGAGAGTCACAGTTGCACTAAATGTTCATATTTTAATTTTCTTGTCACAGAGTAAATGATTTCCTGTTGTTTATGGTAAAGCCACAGGAATGTGGACATCAGCAATATTTGCTATCAGGAAACATCTCTCTTTCCCTCCATCCTCCCTTCCTCTCTCTAGCTTTTTTGGATTTACTTCTTTCCTTCTTTCAGTAGGGTGCAATGTGTTTCACTGATAGATTTACTTTTAGTTATTGATCAGAGATGTCATTCCTCAACATGAGCCCAGGTGTGCCACTCAGATAATCAGTGTTCTGTGGGAATGAAAGACAGGAAGAAGGAAGTATGTGATATGGCATGTCTTAGTAATCGGCCTTCATTATTTCCTATATTGATCATGGCATTCAAACCCAAAATCTGTGATGATTTGTGTTATTTTTTAATTATTTGATTGTGCTAACTATAGGTTAAATTGTTAACACTCAATGTTGTTATTTAGCAAATATCTTTACAATTAACCCATTCTATTACCTCTGCTATTTTTTAAGAATATGGACTGGATATAGAATGGTTGTAAGTACCAAGAAAATGGTTTGAAGGGTTAAAGTTGGTTGAATTAACATTGTGAAAATGTCCATATTACTCAAAGTGACCTACAGATTCAATGCAATCCCCATTAAAATTCCAATGACATTTTTCTCAGAAGTGGAAAAATCTATCCTGACATTCATATGGAATAACAAAAGACCACTAATAGCCAAAGCAACTTAGAGCAAAAAAAAAAAAAAAAAGCTGGAGGCATAACACTACCTGACTTTAAACTACACTACAAAGCTATAGTAACCAAAACAGCATGGTACTGTCATAAAAATAGACACATGGACCAATGGAACAGAATAGAGAATCCAGAAATTATCCTACACACCTACAGTCATCTGATCTTCAACAAAGGCATCAAATCTACACACTGGGGAAGAGATTGCCTCTTCAGCACATGGTGCTGGGAAAACTGGATATTCATATGTAAGGGAATGAAAAAAGACCCATATATCTCACCATATACCAAAATCAACTCAAAATAGATTAAAGAATTAAATATACATCCTGAAAGAGTAAAACTCTTTAAAGAAAACATAGGGGAAACACTCCAGGAAGTAGGATTGGGTATAGACTTCATGAATACAACCCCAAAAGCCCAGGCAACCAAATGAAAAATAAACAAATGGGATTATATCAAACTAAAAAGCTTCTGCACAGCAAAAGAAACAATTAACAGAGTGAAAAGACAACCAACAAAGTGAAAAAATATTTGCAAAATATACATCTAACAAAGGATTAATATCCAGAATATACAAGGAATTCAAACAACTTCACGTAAAAAACCAAGTAACCCAATTAAATAGTGGCCAAAGGAGCTGAATAGGCTTTTCTCAAAGGAAGATATATGAATGGCCAACAGACACATGAAAAAATGCTCAACATAACTCAGCGTTCAAGCAATGCAAATCAAAACCACTTTGAGATACCATTTCACTACAGTTAGGATGGCTAATATCCAAAAGACTGAGAATGATAAATGCTGGTAAGGTTGTGACAAAAAAGGAACCCTCCTTCACTGTTGGTGTGACTGGAAGATGGTGCAGCTTTATGGAAAATGGTATGAAGGTTCCTCAAACAATTACAGATAGATCTACCATGTGACCCAGCTGTCCCACTGCTGGGAATATAGCCAGAGGAATGGAAATCATCATGTCCTAGGGATACCTGTACTCCCATGTTTATCGCAGCACTATTTACAATAGCCAAAAGTTGGAACCAGCCCAAATGTCCATTGATGGATGACTGGATAAGGAAAATGTGGTATATCTACACAATGGAATACTACTCTGCTATAAAGAAAGAAAGAAAGAAAGAAAGAAAGAAAGAAAGAAAGAAAGAAAGAAAGAAAGAAAGAAAGAAAGAAAGAAAGAAAGAAAGAAAGAAAGAAAGAAAGAAAGAAAGACTACCATTTGCAGCAACATGGATGGACTTAGAGAAAATTATATTAAGTGAAATAAGCCAGACACAGAAAGAGAAATACCACATTTTCTCACTTATATGTGGGAGCTAAAATAAATAAACAAACAAATGGTGGGAAGGGGAAGAAGACACAGCAATCACAATTCCTTGAACTTGTTAGGACAAGTGAGCAGATACGATGTTGATGGGAGGGATGGGGTAGAGGGAAGGGGAAAGGAGGAATTCATAAAGGGGCACGAAAATCAACCACATTGTATATTGACAAAGTAAAATAAAATGAAAAATAAGTACAGTTGGTTGAAAGCCGGAAGCCTTGGTTTGATTCTGGAGGACTTGGGGCAGGTGGCGTTCAGCCCGAGGCTTTTGTCTGTTCCTCTCGTCTGCGCTGCTGTCTACCAACCTCTCCTTATCTCCTGAGAACGGACACCGGGGCCTTCTGTCCATGCACAACGTCAACCTGCAGAGGATGAACCGACTGATAACCGAGCTTCAAAACTCTTGCTCCACATTCGGCCCCGCAGCATCCACTCACCCTCCGTGTCCGCTACAGAAGTGGCGACTGCACGCTGACCCTGTCCCCAGCGATGACCGGCTCTGCCGACGACACCCCTGCTTCTCTAACTGTGCAGGCACAGCTTGCCCCGCAGCCCTGACCGTGCGATCGCCCCCTCGCTCCGTGCAGCCTTCCCTCCTTCCCTCGCCACATCACCGTTCCTAGCGTCCTCGACCTTCACGTCCGTTCTTCTCCTGTCTCTTTCTCCCCAGCTCTGCCCCGACGCTCCAGCCACAGACTCAGCCCCGTCTGAGGCCTTGCTCGTCCGAGGAGAGCAGCCCCCCGTGCTGCAGCCGTCAGCGCGCAGGGCCCGCGGCCGCGACGGCGCCCACTGCAGCTCCCCACGGAGGGGCGTCTGCGCGCAGAGACGCCTGCCGGGGGCGCGGGCAGGGCGGACGCTTCTGCGGCGGGGGGAGCTGGCCGGGCGCCGCGCGGTCGGGGCAGGGTCCAGGAGGGGGCGCCAGGGCCGGTCTCCTCCCACACGCTGCTCCTCTCCGGATGAGCCCGTATGGTCCCGCCTGCGGGAAGAACGTCTCACTTTTAGAGCAGCAACTCAAACATCGTCACTGTTCAACAAATACTGAGCGGATAAACACACGAATGGAAGAGCGAGTGCTTGTCACGTTTTCTTTGGTCTCAGCCTTGGCCGGGTGGGAGCCAGACGGAGGAGGGCCCGGGGCCACTGCGGAAGGGCATCTAGAAGTGGGTGGTTCCACCTTTCAGCGTGTGGAGGGTCTTAGGACTGGATCTCAGGCTGGAGCTGCTTACCAAGTCCCCTCCGTGAGAGCCGGTGGCTGACCAGCCCTCTGGCTGTCCGTGCTCTGCGCAGGGGCGCTGAGGTTGCTGGCTCTGCGAGCTGACCTCTTAAGTGGCTTGCATCTGCGTGTGTCTTCGGTTGTCCCTGATTCACAGAGAACTGGCGCTTGAAGTCATTACCCACCATGGACTGGAACCCCAGGACTCTGCCCGGTTTGATTTTGCTACAGTCAGCAAGCATCAGCCTGCCCCTGGACAAAGGGCCTGCCTGCTTTGCCCTGGCCGGCTTTGCTGCACAGGAATGCCTCCCGCCGCTCGCCCGCGCCCCGATGCCTGTCCTTCCCTCACTGGGCACTTCCTACACGTTGCAGCCCCTGCTCTTCCTGTCCCCGCAGGCAGGAAGGGGGTAACGCTTCCCCACCTCGGGAATCCTGGAGCCGTGAGCCGTGGGCCAGCCCAGCCCACACAGTCAAGGTGGGCAGAGGCGTCGTGCCAGCAGGGCTGTAGGCAAGGTCCCTGAGAACAGACTGTCTCCTGCGGCAGGCGGGGATGGGGCTGGAGGGCCGCGGGGCAGGAGCTGACGAGTCCTAACTGAATCAAATGCGAGAGGAAAGCCAGGAAAGACAGCAGCAGGGAGCAGTGCACAAAGCATCCTGGGGCCGCGTGCTGAAGGCCTCCCCAGGGAGAGAGCCGCGCCAGAGAGCACAGAGCGGGTCTAGCTGAGCCCGCACAGAGGACGTCGTGCCAGGTGCCAGGCAGAGGACTTGGCCGGGCTTGGGCGGGGATTGGCACCACCGTCCTGGCTGCCTTCTGCGGAGATATGAAGGTAGATGATGTGTAGCGGGAAATATATAACTGACTATTACTAATCCCTTGATACTCTCAAGTAATGCCCTTGTTTCTGAAAGTCCATATAAGCACTTATATGCAGGTATTTTCTTTTTGAATAAAGGCCCGAACATTGATAGACCTCATGCCCCATCTGGCAATGCAGCATAGAATCAAAAGCGGACCTAGGTTTGAATCTCAGGTCTGCCTCTTATTAGCTATGATTGATGGCATGGTCCTTACCCTCCCTGAGCCTCAGTTTCTTATTTGTACAATGCGTATGATAACATTGACTTGAAAATTAACTGAGAAATTGCATGTGAAACTCCACAGTGCCTGGGACGTGATGGGTACACAGTGTTCTCATACTTATTAATTTTATATTTTCAGAGTGAAATCAGGGTCTTTCTACAAAGGGCATTCTAATGACTGGACCGGGCACGTAAACAGACTTCCTTCATCTCCGTGGGCTGAATCCCTGGCAGTGAGGTACCTACCTCACATGGTTGTTATTCTGCATCCTGTTTGCATCCCTTCTGTTTCCCCTCGCCTTTCCTCTTTCCTGCCTCTCATTCTGTCACTGTTGGTCTCCCTCTGAAGTCGAGTACTGTCCCAGCTGTGGCACTGTGAAGTGTTCAGCTGCCCACCAGTGGGAGCACCTGACCAGAGAAACCAGGGGGGTCAAAAAGGAAGTTTGGTGCCACAGTTTCTGTCTGCTGCCTGTGACGGTGTCATTGTTCCCAGGAGGCCGGCATTTACACTCCACTTCTTCCCAGGACCTTTGCTAAGCCTTTATTTATATAAGCCCAGAAAGCCCTCCAGCAGATTGATTTAACATTTAGTCATTTTACAGTTCTTTTCTTAGACAGACTTATGTAAACCGATGATCAATACCTTGGCAAATCGTTTAGATTTCCTTCAGAGGTAGCTAAGCCCAGATAGAGTTATTAAAATTATAGAAATTATCATTCAGAGATTAAAGATTTAAACTTGGTGACTCTATATAACAAATAATTGAACCGAACTTTGGTCCCTTGGAATGTAGAGCAGTGCTCAGCCAGTACAGTGAGCCTTCTGGGAGACCTGGAGCTTGTCCTGCCTGGCCTTGAGGACTCACCTGAGACATCTCCCACTGCAGGTGGCCACCCCTGTGCCATCTGTGAACCCTCAGGGATCTGTGATTCTGGCTCATTCAACAGAGGGAGAGGCGTGCTTAGATCGACTCCACCTTGCACAACAGCCAGACGTTTAGAAGAATCAACCTAGAAAAGAATAGAAAGCTCATTCCACTTATTACTGGTGAACCCCATGACAGCCTCAAACAAACCCACCCTTGGCTATAACTTCTGACTATTTTTGATCTTGTTCATCAGTGCTTGCTGGTTGAAAGTGTTCTCTTTTGTGATGAAGTGACTATTAAGTGTTCCATAAAGTTTACTGCATATAGTGCAGGATTTCCACTTTGGTCTTGCTGTAATGATCAAGTAATGAGAAGATAAAATAAGTCTGCCTAAATTATAAAGATTAATACTGCTAAAGTTTTCTCAATAATTAAATCCACATAACTAAAACCAACAAAATGCAAAATAAAACCATAGCTCTGCCATCACCATTCAGTTTATTTCTATAATTTAAAAATAATTCTTATGACCAGGGCACCTGCTATAATTTGAATGTTCATTGCCATAGTGACATGCTGTCATGGCTCTTTATACCATAAGGGGCACCACTGTATGCTGGTCTTTTAGAACACAGAAGAAGTCTCAAGGCTCAAAAAATGTACATGTTTCCTACAAAAGTATATCCCATCCATTCCTGGAAATATATAATCTACCTAGGTGACAGGTTGTATATATCAGCTCTGTGGGTTTAGTTTAATCTCAGTCTTCTACCAATAAATAGATCCATTCTTGTGTGCTGTCAAATTAGGTTGTTCTAAATATGTAAAACTGATCAATCCTGAGATCAATTCCAAATATAAATGAATGCCACCCTGTAGGTCCTTCTGGGTCGCAGCCCGTTGTACTTGATAGGTTGTTGGTTGACAGTATTTTTCCTTAATATGGAAAATAACACATGGCTGGAGTGATGGCCGTTAGAAAGCAACTTTGTCATTAGGGAAGTTTTCAGAACTGCCTCCAATGTTACATTCATAAAAAATGAAAGGTTGATTGTGTCTACCTTTACAACATTTAAGAAAATAGAAATTAGGTCAAACATCACATGGGCCAAAAAATCCTCCTGGCTGACAGAATGTGGGCAATCTTTATTCATTACACATTTCTGAATTACTATGTTTACCAGGGTTGTTGGCTTTAATGCATGATTTACAAAGAACTGCACATTGCAAACTTCTTAATGGGTTTGATTCTATTCTCTCAGAGTAAAAAGGCTTTACTTTTTTGAACGCCCTTGATTTTCTGTACGTAGGATTCTAAACAGAGATAGTGAGATATCATGCAATATAATTTTCTGCTTTTCTTTTTATCACTTCCTTTAATATGAGCCTTCTTCTAGTTAGTAAGAGGTATACGTGTTGTCTTAAAGAAAATTAGGTTGTTACTGCAGGAATGCAAAAGGAAAGAAATAGTGCAGTGTTCTGTTTTTACATATTTTCAAAATAATCTTTTTAAGTCCAGATCAGAAATGGTAGTTTTGAAAGGCAATGCTTTTGATTTGAAAGAGATACAGTTCATTGAATGAAGAGAGGACCCTGAAATAACCTGTCCTGCTGTCTTAATTTGCTCAGGCTTCTGTAACAAAATACCATGAACCAGGTGGCTTCAACAACAGACATTTATTTCTCACAGTTCTGGGGACTGGGGGAGTCCACACATGGTGGAAGGCGGAGCCTAGTTCTCTGGTCTGTACTTGGTCTTTAGGGAGTGGATGGAGTGGTAGGCGTCCGTGTCAACCGTCAGGCCAGCCACGCTGCCACATGTGGGGCCCCAAGCTGGGGACTTGGACTTGGTCTCCGGGGGCCCGTGGATGGAGTGGTAGGCATCCGGGTAGAACAGCTGGCTGGCCCCACTGCCACCTCCAGGTCCCCGAGCCTCCAGGTCCCCGAGCCGGTGACAGGGACTTGGCCTCTGGGGGCCCGCGGATGGAGTGGTAGGTGTCCGGTTCGACTGGCTGGCCGCCTGCGCTGCCACCTCCAAGGCCCTGAGCCGTGGACTTCTATTTGTTCTCTGCTTGGTGGAGGGAGTGGTAGGTGTCCGGGTCGACCGGCTGGCCATCCGCACAGCCACCTATGGGACCCTGTGCCTGGGACTTGGACTTGGTCTCTGCGTGCATGAGGATGGAGTGGTAGGCATCCAGTTTGACCATCTGGCAGGCCACGCCGCCACCACCGGGCCCCTAAGCCGGGAACTTGGACTTGCTCTCTGGGGTCCCGCAGAAGGAGTGTTAGGCATCTGGGTCGACCAGCATGCCTGCCATGCTGCCACCTCTGTGGCCCTGACGTGGGGATTTGGATGGTCTCTGTGGGCCCGTGGATGGACTGGTAGGCCTCCAGGTCAACCATGTGGCCAGTCGCACCGCCACCACTGGTGCCCCGAGCCGGGGATGTGAACTCGGTTTCAGGGGACCTGCGGATGGACTGGTAGGTGTCTGGGGAACCAGCTGTCCAGCCCCACTGGCACCTCCGGGGCCCAAGCCAGGGACTTGGAATTGGTCTCTGGGGGCCCACAGAGGGAGTGGTAGGCGTCCGAGTCCAACAGCGGGCCGGCCACACTGCTGACACAGGTGCCCTGAGCTGGGGACTTGGACTTGGTTTCTGGGGGCCCATGGATGTTGTGGTAGGCATCCGGGTTGAACAGCTGGCCAGCTGCACCACCACTTCTGGGTCACGAGCCGGGGTCTATGGGGTCCCGTGGATGGTGTGGTAGGGGTCTGGGTCAACTGCCTGGCTGGCCAAATCGCCATCTGTGGGGCTCCGAGCCGGGGACTTGGACTTGGTCTCTGGGGGCCCACAGATGGAGTGGCAGGCATCCGGGTCGACCGGCTCACCGGCTCACCGGCCGCGCTGCCACCTCCAGCGCCCTGAGTCAGGGCCTTCTACTTGGTCTCTGGGGAGAGGATGGAGTGGTAGGCGTCCAGGTCGACCAGCTGTCCGGCCACGCCTCCACCTCAGGACTCCAGGCCAGGGACTTGGACATAGTTTCTGGCGGCCCACGGCGGGAGTGGTGGGCGTCTGGGTCGAATGGCTGGCTGTCCCCGCTGCCACATGCGGGTGCCCAAGCATAGGACTTGGTCTCTGGGGGCCCACAGATGGAGTGGTAGGCATCCAGGTCGACCGGCTGGCTGGCCGCACCTCCACCTCAGGACCCCAACATGGGGACTTGGTCATAGTCTCTGGGAGCCCACAGATGGAGTGGTAGGTGTGTGGGTTGAACGGGTGGCCAGCCACGCTGCCATTTCTGGGGCCCGGAGCCGGAGACTTGGACTTGGTCTCTAGGTTCACACAGATGGAGTGGTGGACATCCGGGTCCGCTGGCTGGCTGGCTGGCTGCGCCACCACCTGTGGGGCCCTGAGCCAGGAACTTGGACTTGGTCTCTGGAGCCCGCGGACGGAATGGAAGGTGCATGGGTTGACAAGCTGGCCGGCCATGCCGCCACCTCTGGGGCCCTGGGTCAGGGACATGGACTTTATCTCTGAGGCCTGCAGATGGAGTGTTAGGAGTCCGGGTTGACCAGCTGGCTGGCCACGCCACCACCTCCAAGGCCCTGAGGAGGGGACTTGGACTTGGTCTCCAGGTGCCCAAGGACGGAGTGGTAGGTGTCCGGGTCGACCAGCTGGCCGGCAGTACCTCCACTACTGGGGCCCTGATCCAGGGATTTGGACTTTGTCTCCGGGGGCCCATGAATGGAGTGGGAGTTGTCAGGCTTGACCAGATGGCCGGCCTTACCACCACCTCTGGGACCCTGAGCCAGGGACTTGGACTTGGTCTCTGAGGGTCCACGGATAGATGGAATGGTAGGCATCCTGGACGACCAGTTGGCCAGCCGTACCACCACTTGCAGAGCCCTGAGCCGGGGACTTGGTCTCTGGGGGCCCACGGATGGAGTGGTAGGCGTCCGGGTTGACCAGCTGGCAGGCCGCGCCTCCATCTCAGGTCCCCAAGCTGGGGACTTGGACATAGTCTCTGGGAGCCCGCGGATGGAGTGGTGGGCGTCCAGTTTGACTGGCTGGCCCTTCCGCCAACTGCAGGGCTCCAAGCTGGGGACTTGGACTTGGTCTGTGGGGGTCCGCAGATTGAGTGCTGGGCATCTGGGATGACAGCTACCTGGGTGCGTCATCACTTCTGGTACCTCAAGCTTCTGAACGAGGAATTCCCAGTAAGTGCTGCTCATAAGCTTGCGTTGATTAAGTCCCTGCCCTTTGTGCACACCGCCGGTAGCTTCTACCGATTGGATGGTTTAGTGAGGCCCTCGGATCGGCCCCGCCGGGTCAGCCCACGGCCCTGGCAGAGCGCTGAGAAGACAGTCGAACTTGACTATCTAGAGGTAGTAAAAGTCGTACCAAGGTTTCCGTAGGTGAACCTGAGGAAGGATCATTAACAAGAGCGAGCGTTGGCGCCAGAGCGATCTGGGCAGGTTGCCGCGTGCTCGCCCGTGCAGCACAGATGGGGCGGGTGCTGCCGGGCCCTGCTGGCCGCGAGAAGAGGCGCTGGGGACTCGGGACAGGGGGCGAGCTGTCGAGGGAGGCAGGCAGGCAGGTGGGCGGTGGGGGTCACTGCGGTCGGTGGGCGTCTGCGGTGGGGGGTGGCTCACGGCGGTAAGGGGGTGGGGGGCTCAGGCCCCCTCCCTACCAGCAGTAACCGCCCCCCGTCAGCCCCATCTCCGGTCGAGGCCGCCATCGCCGCCGCCCATCTCCTCTGCCTCCTTTCCCACTAGGGCTGTTTGAGGGTTTTGGGGGGCTGGGTGGGGCAGCCGCGCGCCACCCCCCATGAGCCTTTGGCATGCGCTACGCTCCCTTGGTCGTGACTCGTCCAGGGTGGGCGGGAAGATAATCCTGTCTTGCTCGGGCCGCAGCCAGGGTCTGTGCCGACTTGTCGTGGGGGCCACCGGTGCGCGCCCGCCCATCCCCCACCTCCTCATCCACCCCCCATCCAGGTACCCAGCGTGTCCCAGCAGGGAGGTTTAAAGACCCTGGGGTCGCTCATCCACCCGGGGTTGGGGCGGTGGGCCTGTGGGGAGTGGTGAGGGCCTCGTGCCTTTCCCCTCTCCCCCAGACTCCGTCCTTCAGGCCGGGGCGCATCGCTGGACCCTGGGCACAGCCACGGGGGGGGGGGGGTGCCTGGCGGCCATCAGGGCCGTTGTGCATGCGGTTTGCACATTCCATGCTGCATTGGGGGCCTGGAACACCCGCGTGCCTGTGGGGTATCTGTGCTCCCCCTGCGGGGATGATGACGCTGGACACACATGGTGAAGAGCCCCTCTGACCTGTCGGAGTCTGGTCTCATTGCCATCTTACTGGCCGGCCTGAGGCAACGCCCTCCAAGGGGCTCTGCCATGCCAGGGGGAGGGGGTCCTCTCCCTCTGTTAAACCTCCTACGACTCTGAGCGGTGGATCACTTGGCTCGTGTGTCAATGAAGAACGCAGCTAGTGGTGAGAAGTCATGTGAATTGCAGGACACATTGATCAATTGACACTTTGAACGCACTTGTGCGCTGGGTTCCTCCCAGGACTAGGCCTGTCTGAGCGTCGCTTGAGGATCAATCACCCCCAGGAGGTGTCTCTGGCCTCCACAGGGTGTGTGGCTGGGGGTTCCCTCGCAGCACCCCCTGGGGACCCTCCGTCCCCCTAAGTGCAGACCTGGCGGTGGCACCGCTGCCTTTCATCCTCAGTCCTGTCTGACTGTGGCCCCGCACCCGCCAGCGGGCGGTGCACTGGGGGCACTGGGAGGGGTGTGGTCAGGGAACCTTGGCAGCTGCTGCTGTCCCTTGCCACTCACAAGAGGGGAGGGGAAGAGCTGCTGTGCGCCATCATCGCCCTTCTCATGAACAGGCCACGGTCCCTTCAGGAGTTCCTTCACACCACACACGGTCTGGGGTTCACCGGAGCAGTGGAGATGGTCCCGTGCTGGGTCACATCCGAGTTGCAGTGGGTCACCGCTTGCCCCCAAGCATTGGCCCAGCATCAAGCCGGCCCCTCCTTTGGCCCTGCCAGGGTGAGGGGGACCTGATCCCCACCCCATCCCCGTCGGGCCGGTTCATGCCAAGGCAGAGTCGCAGTCACCCGTGGGGTCGTTGCCTCCGGGAGTGCGCCCCTGCAGCGACCCGGGGGATGCCATGGCATCAACCACCGATGCACATGGCCCCCGGGATTACGGTGCATGGTGCTGCCAGTGCCCCAAGTCCTGTGGTGTTAGAAGTGGGGTGGATGCGCCACGGATGCTACCCGGCTCTGGGTGTTTGGTGTGCCCGGTGAGGGAGAGGGCTCGGAGGTGGGTTGACATCAGGTGTCGGGAGGAATGTTGGTTGGGGACAACCGCCTTCAGCTCCTATGTTCCCACCACTGTCTTTGCCCCAGTGGTTGGCTCCATTTAATTTTGTCATTAATCTTCCTTGTTAGTGATGTGTGCATGGACCCATTGTGGCTGTGGTCATGCTCTTGTACCTGTGGAATGAAGTTAGTATGTTGGATTTCTATCCACATTCCCTCAGGGACACGGTGGGTCCAAGTGCAGTAATGTTTATAACTAATTGATCACCAACCAGTTACAGATTTCTTTGTTTCTCCCCACTCCCATAGTTTCCCTTGATTTACCAAGAACATGTTTCCCTAGTAATAATAAGAATGATATATTGCGTTTTTGTTAGTTTGAGTAGGATCATTTAACTTTTCACTTTGTTCTTTGTACTGTTCCCAGAGTCAATTGGTAAAAAAATTAGAAAGTTTTACTATAAAGGTGAATAGCTAAAATAATAAAAATATATTAAAAGGTTTTTGATATTAATATTTTGTTTAGATTAGTTTATAGTATAATTGTTTTTAATAGTAGTATAAAATACAATAGAACGTTATAATCAAGTTTCATTATATAAAATCATGTTGTATATATTGTGATTTTGGTCATAAATTAGAATAATAAATATAAACATAAGACATTAAATTGTTAAATATAAGTAAGATTTTATAAGAATTTAGAATATAAGTTTATGTATAAGTTTAAAAGGTTAAGAATTGTGATTCAGACCAAAAGTCTGATGCTCTCTAATGCCAAGCATGCTGCTATTGTATAGTTTCCTGTCCACAAGCCACAGGCTTTGGGGTAAACTATTGAAGCATGAGAGGGTGTTTTTATCACAGCATGAATGCTTTGGAACATTCTGATTTTTCTTTTTCTATAGAGATAAAATAATAAATGTTTCGGTTAAAAGATATATCATCATGTAAAAGGTTAAGTAAAAAATATAAATAAAGCAAGATTCATGTGGTCATTGTCCACACTTGCACTAGACATCTGTGGTCCATTTCTTTCTTTCCTCACCGATGCCACACCACCTATTCAGGTCCAATAAATCCTGCGGAGCTGGTCTCCTGCAAGTGGCGCCTGAATAAGGGACCTGAATTAGGTAAGTCTTTCTTTGTGTTTCGTGTGGATAGGCCATCACTCGTGGGTGCTGCAGACCCCCTGGTAGTCAGACCAGGAAAAGAAGGGTGAGAAGGCAAGAACTTTTGAGAAGTTAGTACCCTCTGTTCTGGAGAGGTATGACAGAGTGCTGCAAGACACGCTTAAGTTAGTACCCTAGTCGGTCCTTGAGCCAGAAAACTTGCTGTGCCACAAATCTTTATCTTACACCAGAGACTTTATAGCCTGAGGAAAATTTCTTGTCCTTTGCATGGTAAATATTTGAAACTGCAAGGCTTTGGAAAACCAGGCCCTGTGAGGTAGATTTGCTTTATGAATCCTCTACATCAAAGAGGTACCTGTGCTCCCATGTTTATCTCAGCTCTTTTTATAGTAGCCAAGAGTTGGGACCAACCTAAATGTCCATTGACAGATGACTGGATAAGGAAAATGTGGTATATTTACACAACGAAACACTACTCTGACACAAAAAAGCATGAAATACTGCCATTTGCAGCAACACAGTTGAAGTTAGAGAAAATTATGTTAAGTGAAATAAACCAGGCACAGAAAGAAATAGTAGATGTCATCACTAATAAGTGGGGGCTAAAACCCCCCCCCAAAACACAAACAAACAAGTAAATAAAAAAAGAAAGAAAGAAAGACAAAGTCACAATAATTTGTTGAACTTTCAAAAGGAGAGAATGGAACTGAGGTTACCAGAGGTGGGAAAGTGGGGAGGTGGTAAGCGAGGAATTGGTAAAGTGCCACAAAAAACGATTACACTGTGTACTGCTGAATATGACCGCTGAGGTCAAATTTGATGGCTGAGGAGATGAGATGCTGAGAGGTGAACAGAGGGAACTGATATTTACTGAGCGTATAGTTCACTCCATGAACTTTTAATAGAATATTGAATTTAACCTTCACAATGGATCTGAGAGTTGGACACTATTTTTATCCCTACTTTATGTATGAGAAAACTGAGACTTAGAGGTCATATAGGCAGCAAGTCACCAAGCCAGGTCTGCCCAGGTCCACCTGCCTTCTCCCCGACTGTGCTGACTCTGCTGGAGTCTCATGGGTAGAAACATCATACTTCTGGTCTACCAAACCTATCAGTATACCTAGAGCTTGAGAAACAATTGCTCTAGTCCAGTTAACATTTTTATAGGTTTTAAACCAGTGTGCTTTAGAATGAATTTGAGCAATAGAGCCTCGTGGGCATAAGAAATTCAGAAGAAAATTACTGCAAAGATTTGTGTGATGGTGGAGCTTCCTTCATGGTGGCTGCCACAAACCATCTACTGTGGCTCTCGTATAAATGCAGTATTTTCTGTGTATCTGGCTCCTTCCACCACCTTTCTCCCACATATCTTTGATTTAGGAGTAATTTCACACTTAAAATATCAGTGAGCTGTGTTGGGTGGGTAAGGGGCGAAGATCAAAGGTGATGGCAAGCCAGACACTGGCAGCTGTCTTAGTGGGCTGGAAAACTTGTTTTGGAGAAGTTATTTGATGGGGCGGTGGGTGGGCCTTGGCCAGGCCCCTCCGACACCCACCGCCTGCCCAGTCATGGCCACTGAGCCACTACAGGAAGAGCCCCGGGCTCCTGAGCTGGGGGGTGGGAGGACAAGGGCTTCAGCCACACCCCCATGACATCTGCACCCAGCCCAGCAATGACCAAGACACTACTGGAAGCCCCCTGGTCTCCCCTGCAGGAATGAGGGGGGTGGCACAGGTCTCAACCCTGCCCCTGGTCCTTCCTCCTTCTCCCCCCTGTTTCCTTCCCCCTTCCCCTCCTGCTCCCCACCAACTGCTCTGCAACAACATCATAGAAAGTAAAAGATTAATATTAATAAACAAACCAAAAAAATGTTATCTGAACTAATGATTTGTTTCTAGTAAAAAGAACAAACTCTGAAAACCACTGTAAATTTATATTGGTTTTATATTTTTAAAATTTTGTGTTCTTTTTTCCTATATTTAAGCTTGTATAAAATCAAGGGCTAAATATCTGTCTGTAGGGAAAAAAGCTATTCAGTCCTAATGGAGAGAGGAAAGAGGAAAGAGGAAAACTCCAACTGTTCTCTACTTAGGTACCTGAATCTGTTAGTAGCATGTGTTTATTACTCTTCCGTCACACGGTTGCAAACTTCATGAATTTTCTGAAGCCAAAGGAGAAGAGCTTTTGTTTTTCATGTGATTTAAGATATTGACATATACGATATCATTTGTTTGTATTTATATATCCTGCTTTGTTCCACAAAGGATTTAGAAGAGCTTTTAAGGATCGTGAGATCAACACAGTGATAGATAGATAGAAAGGTAGAGATATAAATAAAAATTAGTGTCATTGTATGATGAATTTAGTGTCATTGTATGCCATAATTACTGACATTAAGCTGATATTCCTAAAAGCCAAAGTATGAAGGAAAACCGTACAGTACATCATTTATATTTTGTCCTGAAAGCATAACATTCTTCAGTGAAGAAAAGATTTTTCTGACACCTAGGTTTGATGAGGACATCTTCTCTGACTTGCCCTGGCCCAGTATTTTTTGTGATATTCTGACAACAAACATAAAGAGAGGTGTCATAGGAAACTTTAAAAAATTTTTCCTTAACACAAGCTGAGGACATAACGAGCAAGTCCAACTCCATGGAAGCAATTTGCTGGTTAAATTAGAAAGTGTGGGTCAATTTACACATCTTGCTGATCATCTACCTTAATTTCCAGAGCAGAATGTCAAAAACACAACCCACTGCCTGGCTGAGCACTTTCCTCAGCCACACATAGGTTGTGCTAATAGGCCATAGAACTTTCTTCTGCTTAGACCAGTCTGGGCTCAGATCCACTTCAAAACAGTGCTTGTGGCCTTCACTACCCATTGACAAGAGGTGGCAAAAACTGAAGCCTATTTGTCATCATGGACTGGAACTTCTAGGGTCTCAATATGCACTTCACAGAGTACACAGGCCTCTGAAATTATACACACCATTTTCTGTGTGTGCATCTAAGTGTGCTTTTCTAGGGCCAGACTTGGAACTCTCAGTCTCTGGAAAGGTCACAGTCGGGGATGCATTGACACAGGTCCTTTAAACACTCCTTCTTCAATATTTCTGTCAAGAGCTTTTCAATCAAAGAAGCAAACGGTTCCAGCAGGAAACAGTTCAAAGGCGCAGTCTGGGGAGGTCGGGGCAGTGTTCTGAGCTGCTGATTAAAGGCAGGGCCCTGTGCACTAAAGATCAAAGCCCATCCTCAGCCACCACACTCAGAACTTAGAGCTCGCCCAGGCTGGCACCTGGCCCTGCCTGCACATGGAGGGGGCAGGTAGACCTCTACAGCCAATCAAAAATATCTCTCGAGTGTCTCTTGTGGGCCAGAAAATGAGTATACAGTATTGAACAGATTCCTGTCCAGATTGGGCTTATTCTAATGATTACACAGTCAATTACTATTTTTGTTATTTCCAATGAAGGGCAAAGAGGGCTGGATTTATCCTTGAAAATGGGTTGAGTATCTTCTAGAACACAAACAAAAGAACAAACACGTCTTCAAAATTCTCACCAAGCACAGCCAAGTACTTACTACTACTGCTAATCAATACTACTTAGTATTGATTTTCACAGTCTTTTACAGATCAAAATCATCATGTTAGTTTAGGAATAAAGCAAATATGTTATTCGTAATAAGAACACAACTCAATTCATCTTGCCAGCTTAAGACTATAGAAATATATTGTATGTAACTTTGGTCAGAAAGTACTTTTCTGGTGGAATTCAGAGAATAGATGATTCAGACAACAATTATGAGTAGATTCACTAAAGTTATTTTAAAATATTGAATATTTACCATAAGATGAAGG
The DNA here is from genome assembly GCF_027409185.1 of Cynocephalus volans. Lineage (NCBI taxonomy): Eukaryota > Metazoa > Chordata > Mammalia > Dermoptera > Cynocephalidae > Cynocephalus > Cynocephalus volans. Next base: position 38,852,455 of record NC_084463.1, read on the forward strand.
CACAAATCGATAGCTTTAAAAGAATTTAGCGTTTCTTAGTTTTATGATTGTTAGAAATGTCCTATAGCAATGGTGATAGAACATGTGCTGGCTCCCATCTGGTGGCTTCTGTTTCTCCATGAAATCTGAGAAACCTGCACTGAAAAGGAAAGGAGGAACACAGAGGTTTGAGGAGAGTGGAGCATGTTGAAAATTGTCATTGTGACTTGTTCTCTTTACACAAGTCTCTTTACACAAAAGCAGAGAAAAACTACAGCTACCTAAATTAATCAATTTTGTGCTTAATTTTTAACTGTCAATGCATATCCAAAGCACACCACACATTTGAAAGGTAGTGTACCATAAGACTGTAGGGTCAGACTATCTGCATTTAGATCCAGATCCTTTACTCACTAGCTGTGTGATCTTGGGCCTCAGTTTCCTTCTATGTATGGTGATGCTAATAATAGGTCATACCTTAGAGAGGTGTTTTAAATATGAATCAGTTGTCTGTGTAAATGCTTTCAATAGCAACTGAAAACACAGTAAGCAAGTGTCAGCAAGAATGATTTAAGGTGGACCAACAGCACAAGAGACTAGCACTAAAGTGAACATACAGAATAAATCACCCCAGTAGAAAGAGAAATAATTTTTTAAAACATTAAGAAAACTTTTAGAAACTAGAATGTAACATTACTAAATCAGTGTTTTCATAGAACATGGAGAAGATATGGCAATCATAAACAAGAAAATGACATAGGACTAATCCCTTAACAAGATAAGGAAAATTTACAGCACGAAAAGTAAAAAGACAAACCTCAAATACTTAGCAGATGGGATCAGGAGCTCCACGGCAGACGGCCTGCTGCACAGCAGACTCTGCTTTCTCTTCTCCCTGCGCCACAGCTAGATTGGGTCTCCAGCCACTGTTGCGGTTTGGTGTGGACAGCAGACCTGGAAAGGGCTGAGTCTCACTCCCCAGTCTGGCTCATAAAACTCGCCCCTGCTTGTTTCTCTGTGTTGTGAGACTATCGTTCAGTCACATGACGGCAGGTATTTTGCAGTAGCTGGAGCCTCATTTGTCCAGCATCACCCTCCCAGGAATAGGAACCTGTGGGCGAATGAGTCTCCTCACCAGACCACAAGGATCAGCGTCAGGATGGAGCCGGGTCACGCGGGAGGACAGGGAGGTGGGAAAGAGAAATAGAAGCACTCCAGGAAGAAAGGTTCTTCAGGCTGCTGTACCTGTGACCTTCTAAAGACTGAAGATGTAGAGAAGGCAGGGAATGATCTGCACAGTGTCCTAGACTTGAATGTGTTTGTGATCAGCAAGTACAACAGTGCGGTTTTTCTGTAACAAACAATAGCTGCAGGCCCTTCTGGACATCACCAGGTGCAATGCAGGGTCATACACCACTTCTCTGTTTCCCATTCAGATGAAAATGTGTAATGTCCTAAACATATGCTACACTAAAAGTGTGGCAATCAGAGTAAAATCAGACTAAGAATCATTAGGGCACTTACGTGAATTGGTAGAAGGCAAGCCACACTAGATATATTAGGTTTGGTTGTTTACAATAGAAAATCCCAAATAGCAGTGGCCTAACCATAGAGATGCAGCTCTCAAGAAAAGCTGTGCAGAGTTGGATAGTTCAGTGCTGGGATTTGGTTCTTTGGTGCCAGGGGCCTGGGTGCCTACCATCTTCATGCTCTTCCTTTCTAGAGCTACCCTCTGAATGGAAGGTCACCTCATGTTCCAAGACAGCTGCTGGAGTCAGTCCTGACATTGATGATGGGTGAGAAAAAGGGATAAAACCTTTTGACCCCTATGTCCTCAACCACATCATTTATGTAGGAAATGTAAATTAAACCTACTATAAATTACGACTCCATATCTAGTAGAATGGCTAAAATTAAAAAGACTGACCAGTTCTTTTTGCTGTAACTGCCCGTTGCTATGCAGGAGCCCTGCCGATGCGGTGGCGAGGCGGGGGAGGGAGTGAGTGCTCCACTGTCCTCTGATTAGGTCTCAGTCTTTCAGTGAGCCCGAGTTGGATGTTTCTCTTCTCCTTTCCCCACCCTACAGCAGCCTGGAGTTGGGAGTATCCAACCCCCCGGTTGGTTCGGCTTGGGTAAAGCCCCAGTCTACTAGTCTCTGGTAAAGTGTTTTCTCCGTAGCCAGACCTTGTTAAAGAGAACAGAGAGCTCTGGGAGGATTTCAGAAGTGCCACATGCCCCCTTCCCCCACTGGATGCACAAGCGCAGGTTTCTTTATCCTCACCCCGAGTACCTGGTGGGGCTCCTGGCACAGGGCTCCCTGGATTTTTTAACTCTCAACCTAGTCCACACGGAGCCTCCAAAATTGGTAACTGTAGTGTAAAGCGTCTACTGCTAACGGCTTCAGCTACGGGGCAGCTGCTGCCAGGAACCTGTGATTCTGTCTGCCTGATGGTCTCGCCAGTTTGGGGGAAGCAGTTTGTCCCATGACCTCGATTCTCTGATGGATCTAAGAAGACTTGTTGATTTCCAGTTTGTCCAGGGACTTTCTCTGTTTTTTCTTTCTGTTTGCTTTTCTTTTCTTTTCTTTTTTAAGGTTTGATCTTATTTGTTTGTCAGTCTTTAAAAATCTTATTTTTGACTGGACTCTGAAGTAGATGCTCTCAGAGAGGACAGCCTACGTCTCTGGGCAATCTGTTCCTGGCATTTTTCTTTGACCTCTTTTATTCTCTTGGTCAAAAGTGGAGCATATTCTGCAGCCTCTTTCTTGTTTTTCTTAGTGCTCTGTTTCTTCAGAGTAACATGCCAGCCTCTGCATTGTGGGACGTGTGGAGTAACAAGACACTGAATCTTGGGTGCGTTGGTCCCAGGTTTCTCACCTTCTTTATTTAAGGGCTTTCTCACATCCTATCGGTGGACATCATCTTCTTTAGAGAAACAGAGAAGTTTGAGGATTCTGCGAGCTCTTTTGGGCCCCAGACAACGAGGCAGCATGGCATCAGTCAGTCCAGGAATATCCTTCTCTCCTTTTTTTACAATCACCAAACTGAGAACGCTCCGACTGGCATCTATGGTGCAACCCCAATCAGACTTGCTCTTTCTTTCTCCAGCTCTCTTTGGCCTGTAACAGGAATGGCCCTTACTCAGTAGCCATGGACATGGCCATGGGCCAAGATACTCTGCTTCCTGGGGAAAGCTTGGTTGCTGTTTCCACCACTGACTCGGACCACGTAACCCTCCCAGTCTTCACCCAGAGTGTCAGCAGCAGCTCCTGCGGCCACACACTTCTCATAAAAAGTACGAAGTTTGCGTTCATCGTCCACGTCCATGAGTTTCTGGCAGCCAGTGGTGGGGAAGGGGAGACTCACCTTCATCTTGAGGCAGCTCATCGCCTCTGAGGTGCCGCAAAATAGAGTGTTCAACTATTTTCTTATTTCGAAGACAGAAATGACAGCTTCTAAGGTCCTTACATGTTGGACTCAAGCTTACACTGTCATTTCAATTTCAGTTTCCAATTACACATAGCAATTGTTCAATGCATATATAGAAATGTGATTTATTTTTGCATGTTTATCTTGTTTCTTACTACTTTGCTCAATTCACCTGTTAGTTGTATGAGTTTCTGTAGATTCCTTGAGATATCCTATACACAGAATCATGTCATCTGTACATAAGGGCAGTTTTCTTTCTTTCTTTCTAGTCCGCATTCCTTTATTTCCTTTTCTTGCTTTATGGCACTGGCAAGAACTTCCAGCACTAGGCTGAATAAGAGTGGTAAGAGTGGAAATCCTCTCTGTTGCTGATCTTAGGGGGGAAATATTCAGTCTTTCTCCATAGAGTATAATGTTAGCTGTAGGATTTTTCTAGATGCTCTTTAAAAAGTTGAAGTTACCCTCTATGCCTATTCAGAGGGTTTTTTAAAAATCATGAACAGGTGTTGAATTTTGTCAAATGCTTTTTTGCGTGGATTAGTGATTATGCGATTTTTCCTCTTTAATTATTATGCCAGATTAAATTGATTTTCCCATTACTGAACCAGCCTGCATTCCTGGAATAAACCCCACATGGTCATGGTGTATAGTCCTTTTTATATGAGTATGTTGCTGAATTCTATCTGCTGATTTTTTGCTAAGGATTTTTGCATCTATATTCATGAGGAATTTTGCCAGCAGTTTCCTGTTCTTGTGATGTCTTTGTCTGGTTTTGGTATTAAAGTAATATTAGCATCATAAAATGAATTGGAAAGTGTTCCCTTGTATTCTATAGAAGAGACTGTGTAGAATTGGTGTTAATTCTTCTTTAAAAGCTTGTTGAAACTCGCCAGTGAAACTGTATGGGCCTACAGATTTCTTTTTGGGGAGCTTTTAATTACACATTTAATTTTCTTAGTAGATATAGGCGAACCAAGTTATCTTTTCCATATGGGGTGAGTTTTAGTAGTTTGTGGTTTTTGAGGAATTGATCCATTTCATTTGAGGTGTAAAATTTATTTGTGTAGTGTTACACAAATATAGTGTAGTGTTACTGGTAGTGTTCTCTTGCTATCTTTTTTATGTCTAAGTGGTATATGGTGATAGTCCTGTTTTTATTACTAATATTAGTAACCTGTGTCTTCTCTCTCTCTCTCTCTCTCTCTCTCTTTCTTTCTTTCTTTCCTTTTTTTTTTTTTTTTTTTTTGGTCAGTCTTTCTAGAAATTTATCAATTTTGTTGGCTTTTTTCAAAGAATCGGCTCCCTGTTTCATGAATTTTCTCTGTTATTTTTCTGTTTCCAATTTCATTGATTTATTTATTATTTCTTTTTATTATTTCTTTCCTTCTACTCACTGTGGGTTTATTCTGCTTTTCATTTTCAAGGTCTTGAGGTGTGTACTTATATTATTCATTGGGACTTTTCCTCTTTTTTCAATATATGCATTTAGTATTCTAAATTTTCTTCTCAGCTTTAGATGTGTCCCATAAATTTTGATATGTTGTTTTTAAATTTCCATTCAGTTCAATGTATTTTTCAAATTTCTCTTCAGACCTCTTCTTTGACCTATTTGTTATTTAGAAGTATGTTGTTTAGTTTCCAAGTGTTTATATTTTCCTATTATCTTTCTGTTATTGATTTCAGTTTGATTCCATTGTTGTCAGAGAGCACACTTTGTATAGTTTTAGTTCTTTCAGACTTGTTGAGGTTTGTTTCATGGCTCTGGATATGGTTTATCTTAGTATATATTCCATTGGGCCTTGAAAAGAAAGTGTTGTTGGGCGGAATGTTCTACAAATGATGATTAGATTCTATTGGTTGATGGTCTTGTTGAGTTTTTCTCTAACTCTGCTGATTTTCTGTCTAGTTGTTCTACCAATTATTGAGAGAAGTCTTCAACTAGAATTGTGGATTTATCTGTTTCTCCCTTCAGTTCTATTAATCTTTGCATCATATATTTTGCAGCTCTGTTATTTGGTGCACACACATTTAGGATTGCTATAACTTCTTGGTGAAATGATGCTTTTGTCATTATATGTCATCTTTCTCTATTCCAAGTAATTTTATATGCTCTGCAGTCTGTGTTGTCCTGATATAAATATAACTACTCTGCTTTCCTTTGATTAATGTTTGCATCTTTTTCTATCTTTTTACTTTCAACTTGCCTGTATCATTATATTTAAAATGAGTTTCTTATAGACATCACATAGGAGGTTATATTTTTAATCTACTCTATCAATCTCTGTCTTTCTTGATGTACTTAGACCATTTGTATTTAATACAAACATTGATATAAGGGCTTAAATCTGCTATTTTATTTTTCACTTTCTCTTTGTTCTCTCCATTTTTCATTTCTGTTTTCTTTTTCCTGTCTTCATATTGGCTACTGACCACTTTTTTATCATTCCATTTTGATTTATCTATAATGTTTCTGAGTGTATCTGTTTGTATAGCTTTTTTAGTGGTTGCTCTAGGTGGGACATTATATATACATAACTTATCACAGTATACTGGTATCATTTTACCAGTCCAGGTGAAGTATGGAAACCTTTCCTCCTTTTAGATCCCTTTACTTTACCCCATTTATAATACAATTGTCTTAAATATTTCTTCTACATACATTTAGAACAAGATTAGTGTTATAATTTATGTTTTGGCCATCAAATAATTTAGAAAACTCAAGAGGAGAAGAAAAGTCTATTGTATATACACATGTTTTGCTTAACATGTTGTTTTTCCTTCTTGATGTCTCAAAGTTTCTTCTTTTACCATTTCCTTTTTGTTTAGAGAACTTCCCTAGCCATTCATTTCAGGTAGATCTGCTTGTGACAAATTCTCTGTTTTCTTTCCTCTGAAAATGTCTTATTACTCACCTTCATTCCTGAAGGATATTGTCACTTTTTGCCACTAGGGATAGGATTCTGGACTTGTAGTTATTTTCTTTTGGCACTTTTGTAAGCATGCAGTGTGCTATCAAAATTAAAACTAAATAAAATAAAAATGAATGTGCTCCTATGCTTTCATAAAAGTGCGATTCACTGATGAGGAGGAAGGCCCATCTCTGTAATCTGGGGGACTGTGCTCACCTCTGGGTATTACATCTGAAAAGAAATTACAGAAATCGAGGTGTTGAGAGCAATGAGATAAATAGGGTGAATGGATACAAAACCACATCCAATGATTTAAAGAAACTAAGGCTGTTTCTTCTGAAAAGAAAATTCTCTGGAGCCTTATTTCAAAGTCATATTCCAAAGAAATAAGACTTGTTCCATAGGACCCCACGGGGTTTCTGTGAGAGAGGATGATAAAGGAGAGAGATTTCAGTTTAGTGTCAGAAAGACTTTTCAACAACCAAACCTGCCCAAAGATGCACTGCGCTGCCTGAGGATCATGTTCCTGTCATTACGAGTGCAGGGGCACGGGTGGGATGAATATTTCCCTAAGATGCCACACATATTTCAGACGATTGATGTTGCAATACCATATCAGGCATCTCCACTTCAATATGGGATTCTAGGATGTAAAATGAAATGAAATGTATTTAGACAGAAAATCTTCAGATTTGCAGATTTCATTTTGATGTTAACAACCATACAAAAGTTTTCCTGCATAAACGCATTTTATTACTACAGTTAATGATGACTACTTATAGGAAATGTGCCTGCCTTGTTTTGGATCTTGCCTGATCTTCCCTGTTTGTAATTCAAGGTGATACTATAAAGTGATATGTGTGATTTTAACAATAGCACTTAATATAGTGCTTTAATAATAGCACTCAATATAGCACTTAAAATAACACTTACTGCATACCCTTCACTGTCGGGGAACTTCTATATATTCTATTATTATCTCCATTTTACAAAAGAGGAAACTGGGGCATGGAGAGATTAAGTAACTCATGCAAAGTTATATAGGTAGTAAGTGGGAAAGGAAGGATTTGAACCTAGTGTGTCTGGCTCCAGAGTCCAGGCTCAAAACCAATATACCATCCACCACCCTTACTCATTATTAAGTTTAACCAACTTGTCAGACCTGTCCAGTCCAATGAATGTATCCCCTTCAAAAGCCACACCCTTAACCAATGGTGCTGCTGGGCTCAGAACATTTTTGGAATTCCTCCTTTAGACACAACCTAAAAACCTCCAGCACATTCTTCTGAACATTCTCAAGAGGCAAATCTTTCTCCATTGAGACTGAGCTTAATTTTTTAATACAGCCTCAAGTCATTTGTCATCAAATCTGATGAATGGAGTGGCTGGAAAAGCTGGGTAATATCATTTGTGGTTTAAAACGGTAAATGTCACTGAAATGATGAGCCTAATTTCTTTGAATGGGTTGTAAACTGTCTTTGAAGGTCCTTCCAAAAGAGAAGCACCAGAAGGGTGGTGACTGACAACAACAGCATTGGTATAAGCCTCTAATCACCAAGGCAACCCAGTGTTTTGAAGGAACAACACTCACTTGGATGTGTACATCTGGTGATGTTATTTTTAAAGTTATATGCTACACAGATGCATCCTTTGCTATGTAAAAGAACTGTTCTTGCATTTATCAAGAAATAAAATGGAGTAGAGAGAAAGCACCAAACAGGAGATTCTCATGCTTTAAGTGCTCAAATAGCATAGACCTTCATTAGGTGACAGTGGGGAGAAAAGACCCAGACTTTGCCATTTCAGGTAGAAGCAACAAGTCCTTAGCTTCCTAGTGACACAGACCTGGGTTCGAAGCCCCACACAGCCATCTCCTAGCTAGTCTTGGGAAAAACTATCTCTTTGAGCCTCAGTGTCTTTACCTATAAAATAGGGAAAATTATATTACTTTGTCAGGATGTTGTCAAATTGAGAAATAATTTATATAAAGTGATCTGGCACATAATAGATCAATAACAGGAAGATATTAAAAATAACAATAGGTGAAATGCATAAAAATATATAAATAAGTACATCTTTCTCACACAGAGAGTACAATAACCTCAGGAAAATATTGCCTAAAATGAGTACGCTTGGTGATCCAGCGTTCACCATTCAGGACAAAGGGGAGGACGTTTGGGACCCAGCAGGAGGGAAATACTTAGAAAATGTACGGCCTCTTAGGAGAGGTAGATTTGCAATCTGTACCGGCTCCCCGCTCTCTGGCTACCCCTTCCATCCTCCAGAGTTTGCGAGCCTGAGGCCCAGGGACGGAGTCTGGCTTGCACAGACGCGCTTGGCGACTGCAGCGGGGCCGCTGCGGCTGTGCGGGTGTCCCTACACGGCGCGCCCAGCCGGCCGTGACCTCGGTGCAGGAGCAGCTGCTCAGAGGTGCCATTTACTTGGCACACAGGTACCCACTCCTTTTTTCCCCGCTGTATCTGCCCAGAGGGGTGCTTTTGCCTGCTTCGCACAAGGCGATGTGTATTTATCCGAGGCCCTGCCACCGCGATGGGTTTTTGCTTGTTTTGCTTTTTTACCTGTTAGGTCAATAAGTATGAAAAACCAGGGGTTTCACATGACTTCCATATTTCTGGCTTCTTTTGAAAAACTGGATGTTCGTTCACCGTAGGCCCACATTCCTTCCTGACAACCATCACCACTTCGCCGGAGCCCACCCGCCTCTGCTGGCTTCGGCCACTCTGTGGCCCGCGGCCCCTGGCCGCCTGCGGGTCTCCCCCTGGGGCGCTACCGCTCCGTGCCTACGGCTCTGCCTTCCAGCCAGTGACATAGCTGCCTCCAGGGGGCAGCACTCGAGCGCATCGTCTGAGTGACAGGCGAGGGACAAGGTCCTTCAGGACAGCGGTTTCTGTCCTCGCCGCTCCTGCCGCTTGCTCCGCAGAGCCAGAGAATGTCGCTGCCATCAGCGGCCACACTCCGATGCCCGCCTCTCCCGCGCCGGCAGAACAAAGCACGCCCTGTCCTCGCCGGGGACAGTGCAAATACCACTGGCTGCTTCCGAGGCTGCCAGCAAAACTCAGGCGACCTCGGGGACTATTCCAATCCGTTTCTTCGCTTTTTCAAAACAGCCAGGAGGGAGACACCCTATCCCTACAAGACCACTGGCAGAAACCAGGCAGAGGAAGAATCACTCTGGCACCCACGTAACAACGCGTGGGCAGTTCCTGGAATTCTCAGCCCAACCAGCTCAATTCCACGTTCGAGGAAATCGAGGACCAGCCTAGTGTTTTCAGTCCACGTCCTGATAGGTCCTGCTGAACGGAGGTTATCAAAGTGAAGAACTGCGCAGGCCACGTGAAGCCGGTTACTCAAGCTCAGCCTGCTTTCGGGGCACGGATCTTCCCGGTGGACAACGCGATGCTTTGCTGCCTGCATTTCTCTCCCTGGGACTTTTCTTTGGACATTGAAAACAGAAATATGAATAAGACCACTTTTACCTGTCTCATTCAAGAACAGGATTGTCAACCTCCATCCTCAGCCCTGATGAAACCCTGCAGTCCCTGACAGTGATGAGTGGGAAACTTTCCAAAAGTACGTAGCAGCACAATTACCAAGAAGAGATAGGATGTTGTTACCTAATAAAAATGCCATAAATGTACAATGATGAACTACCACGGGAAACGAATTGATAGGAAAGGACACGTTGGAATGTGGGATAGTAAAAATCGCTTAAACTTTGCATGACCTTGAAGAAAGTCATGGTGATGTGGTTTTCCCAGGTCCCTTACATAGTGCATTGAGATATGGCTGTTTCCAAGTCTTACCATCTAGAGAACTGAATTTAGAGTCTTCCTTCCCTGGACAGTCTGGAGTCTCTTGAGTCTCCAGGTTGCCTGCATTCCTGTCCATGCTCAGCATCCTTTAGGCAGGATCAGCTAACGAGACAATGAATTCTATGGGAGGCACCTTGCTTGTGGCAGTGGGGACAGAAGTGCCTCTCTTTGATAATCTTGAACAGTGGTGAGCAGAGGGTCAGATCACCCTGGGGTGGTGTCGCAACAGAAAAAGTGGCTGTGACACTGAGTTCCTGGATGGTTTTCTACAGCTGGTCTAGATTTTCCATGGCTCTTTAAATTAAAAGAATTTCCACACTTTCAAGAATCTGAAAACAAAGCCATGTGTGAGAATATGAGATCCACTTATATGCCCTTGCAAGAAATAGGTTGCATTCCTTTTTCTGCACTTAAAAAAAAAAATCACCTCTGTTTTTATTTCAGAATGCCATATTTGTAAATGATCTCAAATTAATCTTTAGCATGTGCCCATGTTGTTTTGATTTACTAAACTTTAAAAATATGCTTATAGTTCTCTTTTAACAGCTTGTGGCAACTTTTTCACAAATTGAAATATATGAGCAAATTAGCAAAATGAATACAATTAGCAAGCACCATTCAACAAGCACTATGGGTACAAATACCTTTACAGGACACAAAAAGCATGGTTATAGTAGATTTTACAATGCTGTGTAAGGTTTCTTATTTAATGTCACTCTTAATTAGCAAAATGCAATGAAATTACATGGAGAGAAGCAAACTAATATAGTTACCAGAATAGTAGTTTTACATGCCTGTGGGTACTTTTCACTTTTAAGGCAATTATGTGATGTAGTGGCAAGAACAAGAAGAACTAGGTTAGAGAGAATTCTCGTTGTTTATCTTAAGAGCTTTGCAATGTTGAGCAAATTGCTTAAATTCTCTGATCCTCATTTTAGTTATCTATAAAATGGGGTTTGTAATACTCTTATCATAGGTTGGAAAGGTTAAATGAAAGTCTGTGTAAAATGTCTAACATGGTGCCTGGTCCAGCATAGGATGCTCAGTAAAGATGGCTCCCATTATTAGTAGTTTTTGCAAGTGGTGGTGATTTAAAATGTTTAGGTAAAGCTTTCAGAAATAGTTGATTTTCAAATGATTTAAATCATTTATCACCAAAAATGTCAGTAATCATAAAAATTAATAATGATCTAAATCATTATTAACTAAACTATTTCCCTTAATATCACATCACAAAGGCAAATCTTAACTTTGGTGGCTGAGTTACCTATTCTTCTTAAGTGCAAACCATTGTTTGGTAGCTTATCTTGCATGTTGTCACTTGACTCAGCAGTTGGATTTTTATTATTATTATTATTATTTTGCTTCAGTAGCATTAACCTTTCCTACCAAGATCCAAGCAATCCATATGCCAGTTTTTTCTCAGATCTCTCATAAATTGTAAGTACTAGATACTGGCTAGATATTTCCCGTGCTTACATAAAAGACACATAAATCAGTCTCTATATGATGTTTCTCACTGTAGAATGAGTTTTCTGGTTCAAGAACCAGGCAGTTTTACTGCATATCATGTTTCCATTTTTCAGCCAAAAGTTTGAGGGTAAAGACTTGCCGCAAAAAGTCTTAAATTTTCTCAACCGTTTTCTCGCTTAGCATATGCAGAGGTTTGAAATGGTCAGTGGTAGAATAGTCCTGTCTGCATATTCCTTTTGAAGACATTAGAACAAGGGACTTGCATTTTACAGAGAAGGCTGGCAAGGTGTTTGGAAATATATCCAGAAACCTGAGGAAATTAGTGGAAAGAGAAACTTGTAATTTCTATAAATTGCTAGAGTACATTTTGATTTTACAGCAGAGGAATTAGATTAAGTAGTTTTATAAGGACTGAGATTAAGAGAATGCTAGCAAGGAAGGGTATGTCTTAGGACTTCTTAATTGATTAATCAGTGAAGTTATCAGATCCCAGTTAGAGAAGGTTCCAGGTTATACAAAACTTAAGATAACTGTCAAAGAGCTATAATGGCTTAATTATCTTTGAATAATACCTCTCAATGGAGAGACATCATGAGGAATCAAAATCTACATTTTAAAATTTTAATTGACACATTGTAATTACATGCACTTATGGGGGTACAATTTGATGTTTTGATACATATATGTGTTGTATAATAATTGGGTTAGAGTAGTTAATGTATCAATCACCTCGTGCATTTATCATTTCTTTGTGGCAAAAACATTCAAGAGACTCTCCTGTAGCTGTGAGGTAATATCCCAAACTTAACTTTTAGCCATAGGCACCCTACAGTGCAATAGAACACAACCACTTATTCCTCCTATGTAGTTGAACTTCGTACCTGTTGGCCACCTCTCTGTCACACCCCCCACCCCCCTGCCCCTTCACCAGTCTCTGGTAACCACTCTTCTACTCTCTGCTTTCATAATACCAACTTGTTTTTTTCTTTTTAGATTCCACAAATGAGTGAGCTCATGTGGTATTTGTCTTTCTGTGCCTGGCTTACTTCACTTAACATAATGACCTCCAAGTCCATCCATGTTGCCACAACTGACAGGATTGTATTCTTTTTTATGGCTGAATAGTTTGCATTGTGTATATATACCACTTTTTCCCCCTAACCCATTCACCCATTGTTGGACACTTAGGTTAATTCCGTATCTCAGCTATGGTAAATTGTGCTGCGATATACATGGAAGTATAGCTATCTCTTCCATGACTGACTTCATTCCCTTTGGGTATATACCAGTAGTGGGATCGCTGGATCAAGTGGTAGTTCTGTTTTTAGTTTTGCGAGGAATCTGCATACTGTTTCTCATAATAGCTGTACTAGTTTACACTCCCAGCGACAGTGTGCACCTGTTCTCCTTTCTCCACATCCTCGCCAACACTTGTTTTCTTTTGTGCTTTTGATAATAGGCCTTCTAACTGGAGTGAGGTCGTATCTCACTATGGTTTCGATTTTCATTTTCCTGATGATTAGTGAAGTTGAGCATTTTTCATAAGCCTTTTGACCATTTAGGTCTTCTTTTGGGATATGTCCATTAAGATCCTTTGCCATTTCTCAATTGGGTTATTTGGGGATTTTTGCTATTGAGTTGTTTAAGTTTCTTATATGTTCTTGATATGAACCCCTGTCAGATGTATACTTTGCAAATATCTTTTCACATTCTGTAGATTGTCTCTTCACTTTGTTAACAGTTTGCTTTGATGTGCAAAAGCTTTTTAGTTTAATGTACTCCCACTTGTCTATTTTTACTCTCATTGCCTGTGCATTTCTTATTTAAAAATTCCTTGCCCAGCCCCATGTCATGGACCATTTCTGCTGTGTTTTCTTCCAGTACTTTCATAGTTTTGGGGGTTACGTTTAAATCTTATCTATTTTGCATAGTGAGAGGTAGAGGTCTAGTCTCATTTTTGCATATGGTGAGAGTTAAAGGTCTAGTCTCATTCTTCTGAATTTGGATATCCAGTTGTGCCAGCATCCTTATTGAAGAGACTGTCTTTTCCCCAACATGTATTATTAGCAACTCTGTCAAAGATCAGCTGGCTGTAGGTGCATAAATTTATTTCTGGGTTCTAGTCTGTTCCACTGGTCTATGTGTCTATTTTTATGCCAGTACCATGCAGTTTTGGTTACTATAGCTCGGTAGTATAATTTAAAGTCAGGTAGTGTGATGCCTCCAGCTTTGTTCATTTTTCTCAGGATTGCTTTGGCTATTTAGGGGTTTTTTTGGTTCCATATGAATTTTAGGATTGTATTTTCTATTTCTGTAAAGAATGCCATTGGTATTTTAATAGGAATTGCATTAAATCTGTAGATCACTTTGGGTAGAATGGCCATTTATTTTTTTTAAAAGATTCTTTTCTTTTTATTTTTGCAATATCGTTCCATACAAAAGCAATAGAAACATAACAGTCTTAACAAGAAGTTTACAATTGGATATTTGAACAGAAATCTGTACACATTATCATATACAGCAATTTTACATGGCGATTAACTGATTGTAAAAAATGTTTTCTAAATTCCTCTGCTGCTTTAACTCTTGGAGTATTGCAGGTAAAGAGCCTACCACCCAGTGCTGTTTACAAGTACCAAATTAAGACTGTATAACTTACATAAAACCCATTAACTTAACACCTCAACTTAACATCTCTGTTCAGAGCTCTGTATGAGGGGAAAAACCCACTCTGACATATCAATAAAAGGCCAAAAATCAAGTTTCCATAAAGATATTAAAGGTGTCTGACCCTGAGAATACTTTGCCAGATACCTGTAAAGAAAACTGACTCTAGATTGGTCCCGTGAATACATGGTTCAATCCAAAACCAACCCATTTGACTGACAAGTGGTAACAATGACTAAAATACTTGTGAAAAACCAGTTAAAGTATACTTCTCAGGTTAAATTGGAGCATGGTAGAAATTAAGCAATTAAGTTGTTGCAAAATTGCTTCAATTTCAATCTTCCTAGGATTTAACTCCATTTACAATTTAAAACATGCAAAATACACTCACTATACATAAAAGTAATATTTCTTAAGAAAATAAGGCAAGAATAATAATTCCTCATGAGACAATGAACATCAACACAGAAACCATCCAGGTTCAAGTACATGGCCCACGCCTGGCGATTGGCCGGCCCTCTACCTGGCCAGGCAGACGTGACTGTTTCTCTCAGTGGCCACCAGGTGGCACAGTTAGCTCATGGATGAGAAGTCTTTCAAGGGTTCAGTTAAACAAGCTTCCAAGTCAAAGTCGTCCTCCACTTGGTAGTCCACGTGTCTAACTTTGGTGGGTGTGCCAGAGTACACATCAAAGTTATCCTGAGAGCTCGTCTGGGACTCGGAGCTGCTTTCTGTGGATTCGGTCTCCATTTCCCCAAGGTCTACCGGATGTATTTCTTGCAAATCACATCCTTCTTCAGCTGGAGGATCCCCAAAATGCAGAGCCACCTTCCAAAGTTTGATCTGCTGGTCCCATGATCGTCGACTGTACTTCTTAAATTTGTTGGGAGTCTTGGGATGAATGCCAGGTTGCCGACGGTGCCGTGGGGCTTCTTTAACATAGCGATCGCAGGCAATGGTGTTCTTGCCGTAGTTGATCTGCTCCTGTCTCCTCATCAGGACACTCTCATCTGTCTCTAAGTCAGCTGGCACTGCAGATGGAGAGTCCTTTGAATCAGAACTTCCTGATGATGATTTTCTCTCTCTTCCAAAGTCATTTATGAGGAGTTTTCTTTTATATGTTGCAATTTCTTTGCTAACTCTGGTCCTCGTTTCATCTGCCACTGCACTTGCCCAGTCTGAACATCTAGAATGGGGCTTAGGGCCTTCAGGAGTGGTAAAGCTCTCGGGCCTGTGGTCGGCGCCCGGCGCTCTCCCTCTTCGTCGTCCTCGGGCTGCCGGCGCCTGCCGTCGGCTCTGCGCTTCCGTCCGAGGCTCCATCTCGCGGGGGCTGGCGGGCTGGCGTCGCCGTGGCAGTGGCTCCCGTGCCCGGGGGCGCTTCGCGGCCGGTAGGCCATGACGGCGGGGCAGAGGTGGCGGCGGCACAGCCTGCGACGTCCTAGCGCCGGTGCTGACAGGATCAGAATGGCCATTTTAACAATGTTAATTGTTCCAGTCCACGAGCACAGTATATCTTTCCATTTATTTGTGTCCTCTTCAATTTCTTTCTTCAAAGTTTTATAGTTTTCATTGTAGAAATCCTGTCTTTCACCTCCTTGGTTAAATTTATTCCCGACTGCTATATATATATATATATATATATATATATATATATATATATATATATATATATATATATATATTTGTGGTTATTGTAAAAGGAATTGTTTTCTTGATTTCTGTTTCAAGCAGCTTGCTATTAGTCTACAGAAATGCTACTGACTTTTGTGTGTTGATTTGGTATCCTGCAAGTTTACTGAATTTGTTTATAGGTTATAACGGTGTTTTGGTAAAGTCTTTAGTGTTTTCTACATATAAGATCTTGTCATGTACAAACAGGGACAGTCTGATTTCCTCTTTCCAATCTGGATGCTTTTTATTTATTTCTCTTGTCTAATTGCTCTGGCTAGGATTTCCAATACTACGTTGAACAGAAGTGGTGAAAGTGGGCAACCTTGTCTTGTTCCTGATCTGAGAGGACAAGCTTTCAGCTTTTCCCCATTCGGGATGATGTTAACTGTGGGTTTGTCATATATGGCCTTTATTGTATTGAGGTTTGTACCTTCCATACATAGTTTGTTAAGCATTTTTGTTATCAAAGAGTGTTGAATTTTGTCAAATGCTTTTTCTGCATGAATTGAAAGGATCATATGATTTTTGTCTTTCTTTCTGTTAATATGGTGCACCACATTTATTGATTTGCATATGTTAAGCCATCCTTGTGTCCCTGGAATAAATCCCACTTGATCATAGTGAATGATCTTATTCATGTGCTGCTGGATTCAGTTTGCTAGTATCTTGTTGAGAATTTTCTCATCTATGTTCATCAGGGATGTTGGCCTATAATTTTCTTTTGTTGTTGTTGTTGTTGTGTCCTTGTCTGATTTTGGAATCAGAGTAATGCTGGCCTCATAAAATTGGTTGGGAAGTATTCCCTCCTCCTTAATTTTTTGGAATAATCTGAAGAGAATTGGTATTAGTTCTTTAAATGTTTGGAAGAATTCATCAGTAAAGCCAGCAAATCCTGGGCTCTTCTTTAACAGAAGACTGTATTACTGATTCAATTTCCTCACTTGTTATTGGTCCGTTCATATTTTCTATTTCCTTGTAATTTAATCTTAGTAGATTGTATTTGTCCAGGAATTTATCCATTTCTTCTATGTTATAAAATTTGTTGGCATATAGTTCCTAATAGTCTCTTATGGTCCTTCATATTTCTGTGGCATCAGTTGTAAAAAAAAAAAAAAATCTACAGTTTTTTAACTGACCCTAATCATGGGGTGACCAAGTGTCCCAGTTCACCTGGGATTGGGGGTTTCTTAGACCAGAGACTATCAGTGCTAAAGCCAGGACAATCCCAGGCAAACCAGGATGGTTGTCAGCCTACCCAACAGCCTCATATCTGTCAGAGTATCTGGATGACTTCATACTTTAAAAAATCTACCTGGCTTGCCTGATTCTAGACAGTTAACAAGCTTTTATTAATTACCTACTGTGTGCCAGGATCCAGAGATTTTGATGTTCAAGTGATGAACAAGCATTGCTAATTGAAATATTTTGTGGTTCTCATGCTTTGTATCTTGTGCTGATAGCCCTGCATGGATACTTCTATTTCCAGATTCAGGTTGCTTGTGGAGCTATTAGATCGAACTCAGCAAACTAGAAAAATAAAAATTAAAGCCTTACGGTGGATTCTACCCTGATTGTGCTGTTGTCATCTAAGTTAGATATGATATCAAGAAACATATAGAATAATTCTTTGTGAAAGGGAATGAAGATGGGCCCAAAATAGATAATAAACAGCTTGCCTGTCTTCCTGCCTGCCTTCCCTCAAATATTAAGTTAAATGTAGTACATGTCCTAGCATTGTATTTTGCTTCCACAGAGGTTTATTGAATGCTTACTCTGGGCCAAAAAAGTGCTGGGGCTATGAGGATGAATGAAAAATGGTCCTGCCCTCGAGAACCTTCCACCTAGGTGGGAGATGAACATACACGCTGCTTTGTCTTGGTTTGCTACCCTCTCCCCTGGATCCATTCTCCACCTTTCTCTGTCCTGCTTTGTGCCTCAAGGGTTTGACCTCTGAGCTGCATCACAGAGGCTCTTTGCTCTTTGGCTTCTGATTGAGTTCAGTGGGAGACAGTTTTGGCTGGCAGCTCCGGCGGTTCCTCTACAGCTGCAATTCCCTCCTCCGAGGCTCCAGCACTCACTGGACTCCTGTATCCAATCACTGATTTCCTTAACTCTGTCCACTTCTGAAAAGAGTCCCTTCCTAAAATTATTTTCATTATTTCCTTTGAGTGTACCTTTTGTTTCCTGGGCAGACCCTGACTGATTCAATATGAAAATAAACTATTGAAATAAAGGAAGGTGAGTACCGTCATGGAGGTATATACAAGTAGAACAATAAAAGGTGCATTCCTGTAAAATCAGGAATGCCCAGAGAGTGGAGATAGGTAAATGCCTCTTGAGCTGAACACTGAAGGATAAGTCACAAGTGGGAGAAAGACCTGGAAGAGGCAATGTATGGCATGGAGAGAAAATAACCTATAATGCAGTCCTGCAACTGTTAGCAAATTAAAACATCTGGAGCACAAAGTATATGGAAGGAAGCAGTGGGAGACAGTGTGGAGAGATAGGCCTGGGTCTGGGTCTGGTCATGTAAGGGTGGTAGGAAGCTTTGTTCCTTACACACACACACACACACACACACACACACTTGAGATTCATTAGACAATAAAGCAAAGATTTCTGCCCTTTGGAAAACACAAACAATAACCAATAGATATGACACAACTATATAAATAAATCATATAGTATGTTAGAAGGTGATAAACATCATGGTAAAAGAAAAAGAAGAGAGGAAGGATCAGGGATGAGTTGGGCGATAGTAGGCTGCAGTTTTCAAGAGGGGAATAGTCTTCATTGGATAGGCCATATTAGGAAGGTAATTTGTGCACAGAGTTGAAAAGAACTGAGGGAGTTAAGAATGTGGATACCTTCAGGAAGAACATTCCAGACAGAGGGATCAGCAGGTGCAAAGGCCCCATGGCAAGATCACGTCCGGCTTATTCCATGAGTATCAGTAAGGCCAGTTAAGCTAGAGCTGGAGGGGAAAAGGAGAGAGTAATAAGAGATGAGGTCAGAGAGCTTCAGGGTGGAGGCCTTCAAAGGCCTTGTAGGCTATTGTAAAGCCTCTGTGTTTTATTCTTAGGGACAAGGGGAGTCACTGGAGACTTTTGAGCAAGGAGTTACATGCTGTGACTAAAGTGACAATCAACTGAAAAAATGTAACTATGGATGTACCATGGAAAAAAAAGACTTAAGATCTTTGATACTCAAAGTGTGGTCCAGAACCAGCAGCACTGACATCACCTGCGAACTTGTTGGAAATGCAGAATCTCAAGTCCCCAAGACAAAAACTAAATGAGAACCTGCACTTTAACAAGACCCTACATGATTCATTTGTATGGTAGAGTTTAAGAAGCACTGGTTTAAAAGATTCCTCTAATAGGAATGTAGAGAATGAATTTGAGGCAGAAGAGACAAGTCAGAGAAAGGTGGGGAGGGTCTAAAGCAGAGAAACAGGAGGAATGTGAAGAGGGGACAATACAAATGAAATCAAAGAAGACAATGCTCAGCACAATGTAGACAATTCCTAGATGCTTTAAAAAGTATTTGAAATAATAAAGATTCACAGCAAAGAAATGTATAGAGAAGTACCATGCATCCTTCACCCAGCCTCCTCCAATGTTAACATCTTAAACAACTACAGTACAATATCAAAACGAATAAATTAACTGATACAATCTACAGAGGTTATTTAGATTTCACCAGTCATGGCATGCATGTGCATGTGTGTTTGAGTGTATTTGTGGGTAGCTGTACATAATTTTTTCATATGTGTGGCTTTGCCACCACAGTCAAGACAAGCCGTCACCGCAAGACTTCCTCATGTTACCTCCTCGTAGCCACACCCATCCCTCCACCCCTAACCCTTGGCAACTATTTCACACATGCCATGTAAGTGGAGTCATGCAGTATGTACCCTTTGGGACTGGCTTTTTCATTCAGCATAACTTCCTTGTGGTTTATCCAAGCTGCTGTGTCTATCAGTCTTTCATTCCTCTTTATTGCTAAGCACTATTCCATGGCATGGATGTACTAGTTTGTTCCACCCATTGAACCCATTAAATGACATTTAGGTGGTTCCCAAACTTTCAATTTGGGGCTATTATGAACAAAGCTGCTATGAGCATTCATGTACCACCTAGATATTTTTTGCATGAATGAATGAGATAGAATGAATAGGATTTAGTGATCAGCTGTGGGCAACGAAGGGGGATATAGTAGTAAAAAATGAGCCCCGAGACAATGTGCAGCCACCAAATACTACAAAAGACTTTATTTTTTTGCATATATATGTATATACTCACACTTTATTAATAATCAAATAGTATCCTTTTTAAAATAACACAATTGAACATAAGAGAACTGTGAGTTTAAAATCAAAAGTAAAACTTGACAAAATGAATAAAGATCACAGTTTTCAGCACAATCATTTAAAATATTTAAGAAATTTAGAATGGTCTTTGTTGTGCTTTGACGTTTTAAAAAATAGTGATGTTTTACAAATTCTGTTTTATTAGTTGCTGGCATTCCTATTCTGTAATGTGCTATTATATTAAGCATTACTATATCACAGAGTTCTTCAAATTGTATTTAAATTCATTTTAATTTAAAGAAAGAACATTCTACACAATCATGGAAAGTGTCAAAAAGAAAAATGGTAAAGGACACATATCAGAAAAATGTACATGGTGTTTTATATCATCTATTATAGAACAATTCAGGATAGTGTCCTTTTCTTTTCTCTTTTATTCTACACTTTAATGAATTTACACATAACCCCAGTGTTCCCTAGTTTTTTTGCCTTCCAGGATCACACTTTCCTTTAATATTAAAATAAGAATAAATCAAGTCTTTACATTGTGGATTGTGGAAAGAGCAGATACCCTTCCTCAGTTGGTATCTGACCTGTCTGCTGTGGGCTGATTCCTGGAGTGCTCCTGGATCTGAGTCCTCCCATGGAATGATGCTACAACCACTGTGCACACCCAGAGGTGCGAGGAGGAAGGCCACAGTCCCAAGAGTTTGAACAGCCTCATTCCTAACACCACACCTCCAGGCTTGACATTAGGGGAAATATAGCACAAAACAGGGAACAATTTATCACATCGCCACCCGTTCTCTGACAGAACCTACTGACCGCCTCCCTCTTAGTCCCCAGACCACCATCCACAACCCAGGAATGTAGCTTCCCCTCGACTCAGAGTTCTTTCCTCATGGCATTTCTTTCCAAAGTTCTGGGGCCCACAGCTCTGAGGACTCTGACCGCAACCCTGCATCCCACCCTCATCTTCCTCACCCCCCCACCCCTGTCAGGAGAAGTCAAACCATCAGTCAACTTCCTAGTAATTCAGAAGTTTCCAGCTTTCTCACCTCGGGCTCACTCCAGACTAACTGCAGCCCTTCCTTTCATATCGCCAAAGGCTATGGAGTCTTTTCTCAGATGAAAGAGATTTTATCGAAGGCTTAAAGATTAAAAGAAAAAAGATTATAATAAAAATAAAACATCACCCCAAGGCTGATTGCTTCCAATACTCATTAGTATCTAATTTCTTCTATTGTTACACATAGTTCAGGCATTTTTACACAATTTAAAACTTTTAAAACTTGTATTGTGATTTTACACTGAAAATCCAAAAATATGCAGTTCTTATAGTTACCATCTTTTTGTAAGTTACAGGCAAACATCATATACTTGCATTGATAGGACGGAATAATCACATAAAATATATGCCCATTTAAATTTTGGTGAATGATGTAAGTTTTATATAGAAAGATTTTAAAATTTCTATAAATGTATTTTTTCTTCCCTAACAACATCAGGTTCTCAGTTTTATGTAATTAGGAATAAGTGCTTTTTCAATAGTTTCATTTCATTTTCTCTGCAAAATGTCTCTCCCCTACTAGTTCCCACCCAACCTATGTTCTGCTTGATATTAGACAAAGATCATACAACCTAATAGATGTAGCATGCAAAATTATTTTTCACCAAAACCTCAATTTCTAGAATAAAAGATGAAATAAATTATGTTAAACTTTTATTAGTGCCATTACTTGATTGTATTGTTACTCTTTGTCTATGTGTTTTTTTAGCCACCAAAATACCTCATATGATTAAGCTGAAAATTTTTACTTATGCATAAAATTATGTAGACATTTAAGAAAAATACATTAAGCTTGAAAATTTTAAATTTAAAAGTGAAAATAAACATAGATCTAAAACAAAAAATATATATATAAAAATAAATAAAATATCAAACACACACACAAATAAAAATAAATTAATGTGAGGGATGACTGTTCCCAGAGCAGGAACGTTCTCGGGCGTCTCTTTAGCCTTCTCTTCACTCCCACCCCCTCCCCCAGCAAGGCAATTCACGTTCAGTTCCCACTACTTTGCAGTGTTCCTAGAGTATTTGCAATCATTTTAGTAGGTCTCCTAAAACTTCTTTCGTACCATTTGCGCGCTTCATCCAGTTGCCTCTTCATCTATAGAAATTAACTGGGATGTAGCGAGAAAAGAAGGCGAGTCAACAGCTCTGCCTAGTCCTTGGAGTTGCGTGTGCATGTCGGGAGTCTGCCAGTTGCACGGTGCAGATGACGAACTGCAGTCCTTCCTCCTAAAAACACTGACAAAGATCCATCGTTACGCGAGTGCCAGACCAAAGCAGAGTGAGGCTGTGCTGGGTTTCGGTTGTGGCTGCTCCACACCCGCTTCTCTGCCTTGCTCTGTGCCCCGGGTCAACCTCTGACTGCTGGTTTCCTGGGTCCCCCCTTGAGGACGATGGCTCCCGCCAGGCACTCCTGTCCCGGCTCCAGCTCTGGCTGTCACTGGGCTTCAGAATCAGTGTCTGCTCCCCTTGCCCCGGCCCTCAGAGCAGTGAAGGATTCCCACTAGAGCCGGAAAGCAGCCCAGTCCTTAAAATCCCTTCATCTGACCCGTAGGAGCTGAATTCCATTTTATTCCAGGACACAGCAGGTGATGCAAAATCTGTTAGGTATTATCTGGTCTTGGCGATCAGGGAAATGTGTTTTTTGTTTGTTTTTTAATGTGGGCACATAATTTTTAAAATTCCTCTCTTTCACCTACCGTAAGAACACAGCCATATTAATTCACAATTCTAATTTTTAAAAAAGTACGACTTCCACGACATTTTGGCTAGCAAGTGGTCCAATATGAAAGCTTTGTCACACGTGGTAAGTGATCTGCCTTCATGGACTCTGACACATCTCTTGCCTCCTTTCAGGTAAAAATCCGGCAATGACAAAGAGTTTTTATAAGGACTCTTGATCTATCTACAAAATACGTGTATGATTTCTTCAGCCATTATAATGGTGTCGCTCTGCTGTCCTCATCCTCCAAAACTCTACGGTCCGTACACAGGAAGAATCCTTGTCCATATAGAGAAAGTCTGATTCCTCAGGATAAATTTAACAAGTCCAGTGATATATTCTGATATTAATTCTGATATATGCTGATACACGACGGCTCCTGTTTGCACTTTCTTAGTGAATTTGGACTTGCAACTGCTAAGTCTATTATGAATCAGGAGGTGAGACTTTATGTTGCTGTACAACTGACAGAATGATTTATTCCTCCATAGGTCTTTGGAATAGGTGACAGTCACCATTCATACTTACTGTATTTGCGCATCCTATTGTCATGGAGATAGAGAACCAAATTGAAACACACTTGCCAGGGTCATAATAATGTAGCCAAAATCTAAAGAACAATTTTGTTTTTTAAGTATGCATGATTTCACGTGTTTGCTCCAATGGTCAACTGATTTCTTTATGCTTCCACTGAATTCTAAAGCTCAGCACTTCTACAGCTATTGACTCACGTGGACTTTATATCACATGGGCCCAGATATGACCCATCTGGCAGTCGGCTTGGGTTGGCCAGTGGATTAAAGGAGAGAGAGAGAGGTCAGGAATGATTCCCAAATGTCTGGATCTGGTGACAGGGAGATAAGGCAGGGCGAGCTTGACGGGAAAAGCTGGATTAGGAACTGTTGAACCCGACGTCCCTGTGGGCCACGCGGACAGGGAGACAGCCAGCGAAGGCCACCCTTGCGTGTCTGCAGTTCTGGGTAACACCGTCCCAAGAGGGCACCCAGGCAGGAGAAAGAGGACCAGGCCCTAGGGAATGTCAAAAGCTACGGGTGGGGCCCGGGAGGAGGAGCAGAGACTGAGCAGGAGTCTTGGGTCTGTTAACGTGTCCGGTGGTGGGGGCGGGGGTGGGGGGAACGGTGAGAATGAAAAGGGAGAAGGGGAAGGAAGCCCTGTCCTGTATAGATGAAAGGGAAGTGTGAGCGACGGGGGAGGAGTCCGAGCGACGGGGGGAGGAGTCCGAGGGACGGGGGAGGAGTCCGAGCGACGGGGGAGGAGTCCGAGCGACGGGGGAGGAGTCCGAGGGACGGGGGAGGAGTCCGAGCGACGGGGGAGGAGTCCCAGCGATGGGGGAGGAGTCCGAGGGACGGGAGGAGAAGAGTGAGTGACAGGGTAGAAGTCCGAGCAACGGAGGAGGAGTCCGAGGGACCGGGGAGGAGTCCGAGGGATGTGGGAGGAGTCCCAGCGACGGGGGAGGAGTCCGAGCGACGGGGGAAGAGTCCGAGGGACGGGGGAGGAGTCCCAGCGATGGGGGGAGGAGTCCGAGCGACGGGGGAAGAGTCCGAGGGACGGGGGACGAGTCCCAGCGACGGGGGAGGAGTCCGAGGGATGGGGGAGGAGTCCCAGTGACGGGGGAGGAGTCCGAGGGATGGGGAGGAGCCCGAGCGACAGGGGAGGAGTCCGAGCGACGGGGGAGGAGCCCGAGGGATGGGGGAGGAGCCCGAGGGACGGGGGAGGAGTCCGAGCGACGGGGGAGGAGTCCGAGGGAGGGGAGGAGAAGCGTGAGCGACGGGGTAGAAGTCCGAGGGACGGGGGAGGAGTCCCAGCGACGGGGGAGGAGTCCGAGGGACGGGGGAGGAGTCCCAGCGATGGGGGAGGAGTCCGAGCGACGGGGGAGGAGCCCGAGGGACGGGGGAGGAGCCCGAGCGATGAGGGAGGAGCCTGAGGGACGGGGGAGGAGTCCGAGCGACGGGGGGGGGGGAGGCGGAGGGACTGGGGAGGAGCGTGAGCCCCGGGGGAGGAGCGTGTGCGCCGGGGGAGAAATGTGAGCGACGGGGGAAAAGTGTGAGCGACGGGGGAGAAGTGTGTGCGCCGGGAACCCAAAAGCTGAAGCATCTCAAGCTCTGATGTCCATGGACAGGAGAGAAGAGTGTGTCCCAGCTCCAGAAGATAAAGAGAGATTTGCCTTTTTTTCTGTCTTTTGTTCTTTCTGGGCCCCCAGCAGATTGCATGGTTCCTGCTCACACTGAGGGCAAGTCTTTCCCACCCAGGCCACTCAGACTCTCATACTAATCCCTGCTGGAAACACCCTCATGGACTCACCTAAAATGATAGCTATACCATGTTTCTTGGCATTCCTTGATCTAATCAAGTTGACACCTAGAATTAAGCTTCACACAGTAGAAAGTGAGAACAAGTTTGATAGATGAGATAAGAAATCTAAGTTCCACAGAGAGAGTGCAACAGAGGCTCCAGAGGCTGAGCAGGGCCCACATCAAGTCTAACATAAAAGCAAGACACACACACTTAAAGTTCAGGACAGAGTGCAGGCTGGCTCAAGAGTGAGCAGCTGCTTGCAGAAAGTAAGTTAGATGCGAAGTAAAGTATGCACAGCTCAGCCTGCGAAGTGTGGGCTGCCTCCAGGAAAGTGAGCAGCAGCCCTGCCTTCTGCTGGGGTCCAGCTTTCATACTTTCTCCACCTAATGAATATCTGCTGAAGGGGGTGGCTCCCAGTTATGTAAAATTTAGTCTTGCACATGCTCAGTTGGTCTCTTCCTGGAGCAAGTTCATTGGTCAAATCCTTTCACGTGTACCAGGCACATTCAAGAATGTTCTATGCTCTCTAGCACCTCTTACTGGAAGGTTGTTCAACACCAGGGTTATATAACCCCTCTCTATGGACCATGCCCAGCCACTGGATTTGCATAAACCAGCCCTTTGTGGTCTCATTTTCCCTGTGTTGGTGCTAAAAATAGGTCTAAGTGCCAACAGTACCTTTCCTTCAGGGGAGAGCCCAGAGGAGGGGGCCTGAGACGTCAGGATGTGGCTGGAAACCCAGAGGCCTGTTCTGATACCTGGTACCCAGGGAAACTGAGCACGTCCTCTATCACATCCATTCCTCCTTTGATGGAAACTTAGGTTGCTTCCACCTTTTATCTATTTAGAATAATGTTGCTTTGAACATGCGTACTGCATAGTTTCTTTGGGGGGGGGCGCTGGGGGTCTGGTTGGTGAGGGGAACCCAACCCTTGCTCTTGATGTTACAAGGCTGCGCTCTAACCATCAGAGCTAACCGGCCTGCCCCTGCATAGCTTCTTTTTAAAATTAACACTACAGTGCTCTCTTTTAACAAAGTCATACATATTTTATGAAAAACACAGATTTTTTGGCTGACATTCAACTTCATAATTTGGACATTGGTGCAACATAATAATAGCAGAGCTATTTGTCAGAATATATCACTAAGGATTCCACTGGAATTTATATACGAGTATAGCCAGTCTTTCAAATTACAAAAAGAAATGTGATGAAAGGGAAGATTCTAAACATTTCAAGAGCTTTCCACCCGCTCTTGATCTGTTAGATAGGAGGGCTTGTCAGAGAAAGTTAAGGGTTCACAGGCAGCCAGTTGAATGTAGACAACTCCAAATGAAGATAAAACCTTTCTTAAACCACAACCAAAGGCCATTAAAAAAAAAAGGAATCCTGGATTCCTTGGTGTAGAATACACCTCAAATAAACAGAGCCTCTTCAACTATACATTCCATATATTTGTTAGAGAAGATGCCAAAAAAATAAGGCATAAAAGGAACCTATTTTCTAAGCAATGAGTTATCAAAAGCTTGTCGAGTGGAAAGGAAAGGAGGAGTCCAGTCTCAAAGCAGCTCAGTGATAACAAGCCTTTGTGCGCAGGCTCACCCGGGTTTTAGTCCTGGCAACTGTATTTTCTAGGTTTGTGACCTTAGGCAAGATCCTTCACCTCGCTAAACACCAGTGTCTTCATCTATAAAATGGTAACAGTTTTGTTTTATAGGGCAGTTGTGAGAACCACATGAAATAATCCATACTGTGTGGTACATGACAAACATCAATAAACGGTAGCTGCAATGATAAAAAAAAGTATATATATATATACATATATTATATATATGTATATATTCACATATATATATTATTAAATATCTGACTCACAGTTGGCTCTCAAAAATGTTAGTCTCCTGCTCTACTTTACCTAATTTTACCAACACTTTTGAGAGTTTGTTGTGTGAAGAAAAGGAGGTTTTTCTAGACCAACAATCTTCAAATGTTTTTGATCTCTGATACTCCCTCAAAGGAAACTGAAAAAGTTACATACACTCTTGCATGTGATTTTTCAGAGTAAATTGAAAGAGTGGCAAATTTTCATTTTTCCATGTATCGTAAATATCAGCATTTAAAAAATAAAACTATTTCATCCCTCTCTAAAATCTACCCAATGGAATCTAAATATCATAGCAACTTGATACCCAGCGTTATCCACTTAAACAAATATACAAACAAATTTTTCTTTAACAGTGAGAAATTTTTATCTCATTCCATTTTCTCTTAAACTCTTATTTTCAGTCTACTTTTCTCAGAGAATTTTATCTTAATTTAATGTATTTTTATGCTTAAACATCTTTTACTGATTGATCAATAAAATTAAACATTTTTAAATTTTAAAAATTAAAAATTTCCTTATTCCAAATCCTAGATATTAAATATTCATTTTTGGGTTGATTTATTGCAATCATTATTTGTATATAATTGATCAAAATAACATAAATATATCACAAATTTCTATGACTATTAAACACTAAAAAGTAAAAAAGGTAATGTTTTTAACAGAAATATATCTGTTAATGAGAAGAAAGAGCTTTTTATCCCCCAGTAAGTTTCATTTATCCATTAATAATTACTATTTCTCCCTAAGATGAGACAGGATTCAGCATCAATACCATCACTATTTTTTGTCTTTATAGTACAGACACAAGCACTGTGGAACCTGCTGGCATAAATGCACTTACTCATTGGAATGCTCTTTCCCCAGATCCTCCTCTGCTGGTTTCTTCTCGGTACTCAGATCCCAGCTCACATGTGACCTCAATGATGTCTTGCCTTGTGACAGGATCTAAAGTCCCCGCTACTCAATCACTCTCCAGCCCTTTACCCAGTTATACTACTACCACAGCTCTTGTTGCTATCTGCAGTTATCTTATTTGTGTACTTATGTATTGTTGTCTCTGTCAGAAAATCAGTTCTATGAAGATAGGCACCTTGTCTGTCCTGATCCTTGTTGACATGTAGGAGGTGCTGTGATATGTTTATTCATGAATGAATGCATGAAGGATGTTTGTCTGAGAGGATCATTCATTCTAATCAACAATGATGGAGCAGCCACTTGGAAAGGAACCATCTCTCCCTATTATTATCAAACCAAGATCCTCCAAGGAAGGCAATGGAAGAGAAATCTGCACGTGGGCAGGGGAGCCTGCTCCTTTGTCTTGAGGCTCACTTTGTGATTCAGCTGATATTTGGCTGGGACAATTAAACCAGGCTGAAAATAACACAGGCAAAATGAACACAGAGGTAACGTGTGACTGGATACCTCGGAACATTTTCAGCCTGGGATTCTGCCAGTGATTGAAAATGTGTGGGGACACTTTTTGGTTGGTGTAGAGTGAGAAAGACCTGCACTTGGTTGGCTTTCTGCAGGCCTGTGTCAAAAAACAAAATTACAAATTTAAAGATCTTGATTGCTTTTACTGTGGTTCTAAAATCAGGCAACAAATTATTCCATAAAATAGAAAAAGTGTTCCAAGGAGCAGAGCAGAGGAGGTTGGTTTTATGGACAGAAAAAGGCTGAAGAAGGCAGAAACAGAACAAAAAGCTTATTTATCATTTCAAAATAACTTTCCTTGTAAGGAAGACAGAATAGAAAAATAACTCACTAGTTAACATGAGGTTACTTCAGGATATCTCTCTCGTGTAAGACTTAAAACACAATGTAGAACACAGCCTTGTAACACCAAGCTTGGTCTTGGGTTCAGGCCCCCAAACCGGCCAGACAGAAAAAGAAAAAGAAAAAAAAAAAGAATTAGAGCAGAGGGAACTTCATTATTATACCTGTTGAGGATTAAAACTGGCCTGACCTTTGGGAAATTGGCTATTTCATTTTTCTGACTTCTCAGAAGGTCAGATCACAACCTAAGTGATGTGGAACTTAGCAGGATGGCTCTGTTTTGATTTTAAGCCTGGGCTGGTGGGGCCTTGTGCAATCACTTAGTCCAAAACAATGACTTCTGATCATTTTTATTTAACACACACTAAAGCTTTGCAATATGCAGGACAATTCCACCCAACAAAGACCAACCCCACCCAAAATGCTGAGAGAGTGCCTTCAAGACACTGCAGCTCCTGGCCCACCCAGCACAGTGCCCCCACCAGACATCTCAGCTTCTTACACCAGGAGCACTCTCAAAGTGGTCCAGCCCACTAGAGACACCTTTCCTGTCTAAACCCTATTTCTAAGTTCAAGTTTTCTGACTGAGCACCTATCTCTTCCCAAATGACCATCAGAAAACACTCCCACCCTGAAGATGGCCCACTCCCAACCTCCCTATCCAAAAAGTACAGTACAACATGTCAGGGCTCAGAACACACTACCCCAAAAGATAGCATCTTGCAATGCTGAGTATTTCAAGCTGAAGGACATTGAGAAAACCGCAGAAGCAAGAAGGTCACTGTGACCTTCCTCCACCTTTCTCCCCTGAAGCAGGCCATAAAAGAATTCTCTGACCTAACTTCCCTGCAAGTAGGTCATAGGATCCTCATACCAAGGGTTCCTGTCCTTTACCCAGTGGCCAAGAAGAATCTGAACAAACAGGCCTTGCTAAGTTTCCTCCAGTTTACTGCCATTAGATCCTACCCTTTTGTCCTCCAATCACGCTTCTGCACAATTGTCCATAAAAATACAGTTTTCCCTGGGTCTTTGGGTATTCATTTCCAAAGACTCCTGTGTCATGCAAAGTTATATTAAATAAATTTGTTATGCTTTTCTCTTGTTAATCTTCCTTTGTTACAGGGGTGTCAGCCATGAATCTTGTGATAGGCGAGGAAAAGATACTACTTTTTCTCCCCTACATATTGGAGGTCCATCTTCCCAAAGAAGATACAGATGACTTTTAAAAGTTATTATCACACCGGTATGGAGGTGGGGTGGAGTTAGGTGGGGGAGGGGAAGAATCTAGGTTGACTCAGCAACGGCCAGCCTAGCATTGAGATGCATTAAATATGTTGAAAATATCTGCTATCCCATAACTCAATGCATTTCAGTTTACCTTTGTGAACGCTCTTGCAATCAAACAGCAATAGCATCAATTTTCCAAATACAGAGCTCATGAAATGTTTCCTGAAACACTTCCTTATTCTGCTCTTAGTTTTTTCCTCTCCAGCTAACCCAAATAAATGGTCAGTCGTTTTGTAGGCCATCTCTGCGATTCCATTTATTTTGTAAAGGCTTGGTGCCACATAAAAGCTTGCAGCATAGTTTTAGCCGACCTAATGAGGCGGGGCTGCAGATGAAAGACATTTTCTATATCTAACTTCTCCCAGAATCTCTTTTCCTGTCAGAGAATTTTAAACTTCACCTTGAAGGGTGCACTCAGCAGAAAGATTCTGCAATCTTACAAAGACAATAAACATGAGAAAACCATCAAACCCCCCATCGCCTTTATTGAATGTCAACAAATAGTGTTTAATAAGTTTCAGCAGAACTCACACCTTATTCTTCAAATCCTCACAGACCGGGGTTAAAATTATTGAGCACCTACTGTGTGCTCAAGAAACAGTTGTGGATGCAAAAGACTGCTTGTTGTATGTACAACACACTTGTGCATTTTAAATTCATTGACAAATAGTTCTGACTCACCAGGGTTCACATTATGAATATTCCACTAAAATTGGAAACCGTGAAAAACTTGGAAAAGTTCAGGCCATCATTAAATCAAGTAAAAATGCTCCATTCCTCCACTTTTCCAGCTGGAGGCCTTCGGTGAGGACGGGGAGCAGACAGAATTGCAAACCGCTCGCCAGCCTAGCCCTGGGTGTAGGAAGCAGCTCTCCTATCACAGGGCTTTGTTTGTTTTGCAGATCGCACGAACACGTGCGGCTCGTCCGGGCTCCCCCGGCTTAGAGAACTTTGCTGCTAGAGAGGCCCTTCTCGGCCAAGGCACCAACATGCAAGTCCGGGATGTCTTTCACGGCCACAGGCTCCTCCCGGATCAAATGGGCTAAATCCGGCGAGTTCTCGGGGGGCTGTGCACGGTCCCAGGGGGCGGGGACGCGCGGGCCGCCAGGAAGAGGCGGGCGCTGCGGGCGGCGGGAAAAGGCCGCCCGGAAGGGGCCCGCCCGCCGCGCGCGCCGAGTTCCCGCCACCGTCCCGCCGCCCGCGTCGCTCGCGCCGCCGTCCCGCCGCGCCATGCCCGCCGCCGGCTCCGAGCTGCCGCGCCCGCCGTCGCCGCCCGCCGCGCAGGAGCGGGGCGCCGAGCCGCGGCCGCCGCACGGGGAGCGGCAGTACCTGGGGCAGGTCGAGCACATCCTGCGCTGCGGCTGCAGGAAGGACGACCGCACGGGCACGGGGACCCTGTCGGTGTTCGGCCTGCAGGCGCGCTACAGCCTCAGAGGTGACCGGCCGGGGGGACGGCGGGCGGGCGGGCTCGGGACGCGCGGGGCCAGCCTTCGCCCCAACCCTGGGAGGCCGGGGGCACCCTCGTCCCCGCTTCGCACTCGCTGAAATGGGGGCGCAGATGAGGGCGTGATGGGCGTGCGGTGCCCCGGGGAGGAGTGGCAGCTGGCCGGTAAGCGCTCGTAACCACCCCGGTCACGCTGTCCCCGCCACAGCGGCCCGACCCCCTAGTGGCGCGCCCGCCTGCAGGGCGGCGAGGGCTGCCTGGGCTTGCCCCGCGGTGGCGTGGAAGGCCCGCTGTCGCCTCGTCCTCTCCCTCCCCGTGGGGACCGTGCCGCTTTGCAGTTTTTTTGAAACCTGGAGCGTGGATGCTGCGGGCAGAGCAGCGGCGGCGGGAGCGGGCGGGCGGCGGGGCCGCACCTGCGGCTGCGACGTTCCCCGTCCAGCCCCGCGGGCCAGCGTTCCTCGCCAGCCTGGGGAGAGGAGCGGGAGAGGCGAGTGGAAGTGCTCGGGCTCCTTTCCTCTCCTGCTTTAAGGCAGGGGGCCCCAGGGAGGAAGCGTCTCTTGCGAATTGTGAGCGTCAGGCTTGCAGGGGACCAAGGGGCGCCGGGATCTGGGTGGGCCCGGACATGAGGCAGCAAAGCCCTTCTGAGTCAGACCCGCCGGGCATCGGCACGGAGCGCCTGCGGCGTCGGGGAGGGCCCCCTCCAAGGTGTTTAAGCCAGGGGTTAACACCGTCCTTGACGGTAAACGAAGAGCATCCTTGACACAAGGTGGAGAGTGGCTTTGAGTGGGGAAACCCGCTGTCGGTGAGGCAGAGTCACCGTAGTGGAGGGAAAACCCTCCACCCTGCACCCGTTCTAGAGACTGAAAAATAGATCAGCTGCTGGGGCACGATGTGCCTTGGACAGCTGGTGTGGGCGGACGGGGGCGTCTGGGCAGAGGGATCCACTTTCCTACAGCTTCAATGCCCAGTGGCCTCTGACAAGCCGCAGACTCCCTCTGCTTAGACGTTGGGCAAACTCCTTTACCTCTCCGTCTTCAGTTTCCCCATATGTTAAAAATGGAGGAAGTAATGCTCAGGAGGCAACACTGACAAAAGCAGGTGCTTGAAAAGTCTCTCCCTGTTACATGAATATCAGCTACACGGAGTAGGTACTGCATTTAAAGATGAGCTTTTACACTTTATTGCTTGTCCCCTTTGTCCCTTAACATGTGCAACTTCTCTATGACTCCTGGAGCCTGTAAAATGGAGATCCTAGTGGTCCCTCAAGGAGGGTTGTTTTGAGGATTAAATAGGATCTAAAGTGTTTAAACAGTTGCTGGTTTTGGTACACTAAAAACATAGGGTTAATTTGCTTTACAGGTATTTAAAAATATTCTTTAGTTTTAGGCAGTGTGGCATCTACTATTCCCTAGTCCTGAGCAGGTTTCTCTTGGGGGATCTTCATGGAATTAGTTGTGGAAGCCTTTGGGCTTTGCCCCGGGGCACATGTGAGTGTTCGCTTCACACCCATGTGGAAGGAGTCACACTAACTGGGGAGTGGATGGTAGCTTTTCCCCGTTTCCACATTGGCATATCCCCATCTCATTGTGTGGAATTCCCGTGTCCAGTGGTCACCAGGACTCAGAAGGACTTCTCGGTCTGCATCATGTCACTGACTTGCCTTGTAGCCTGGGACCTCTACCTGCATTCCTGGCACCCACTTGCCAGGAGTCACAGTTTTCTGGGCGCCCCATTAGGGCCTTATGTCTTGGGTCAGTTTTCTCTGATAGAGAAAGTCTTCCCATCTCCAAACTATATGGCAAACTGTTTTTCAGATGAATTTCCCCTGCTGACAACCAAACGTGTATTCTGGAAGGGTATTTTGGAAGAGTTGCTGTGGTTTATCAAGGTAAAGAAGTCGCTACTATTGGAAGTCAACAGTATGTTCTCTACACAGCAGCTGGGGGAGGGGCCTTTTAAAAGTCAGATTATGTGACCTCAGCCCAAAGCCCTTAGTGGATCCCATTCACTTAATAAGAGCCAAGGTCCTTATCAGGGCCCATTTTCCAGCTCTGGCCTTGGCTGCTGCTCTGTGCTCCACCCATCCTGGCCTCTGTGCTGATCTTTGAGCACATGGAGACATTCCCGCCTACAGCTCTGGCACTCACAGCTCCCACTCCCTGGAACATGTAGTCTGGCACCCTCACCTCCTTCGAGTCTCTCAGCAAGCCTTCCTTGATCTTATCCAAGAATGTGATTTCCCCACCTTCATCTGATGTATAATGTCAGTCTTCCCTTTCACCCATTAGAAGAGCAAAGGCAGACGATAAATAAATAAGCTGTGCTGTAAGCTCCATGAGGGCAGGGAACTTGTTTCTCATTCGTTGTTGCATCCCCAGGGCCTAGAACACAGCCCACCACATAGTAGGCACTCAAACTGGATTGATCACTGAATGTAGATACCAACTGATTTCCCATCTTCATATAAACTAGAAGAGTTTCTTCAGTAACAAGGTATGCCTCTTCCAAAGGACTGAGGAGGTGCCTTGGGCAAGGGCTAGAGTGGTGTGATGACAGGCGGCAGCCACACCTGAGCTCTGTGTCCTGGTCCACGACCACTGATTTACTGTCCAGTGCTAGTCAGAGGGTGCCTGAGGAGACGGGCTTGGTTCTGGGCCATGCTAGAAGTTGGGATCCTATCTGTAGAGCTCTTGGTGTGGCTTGTATAGTCTTGGGCCCTACCAAAGCCAAGACTTCTTACCCATTTTAGAAAGGTTTAGACTTAGATCCAACCCATCTTCGTTAGTTCTGTATTCCTGGGGTATTTGTTTGTGTTGATCTATCTCAACAGTGAGCCTCTGGTTCCAAATGCATTATCAGAAACCTCAGGAGAGGACCTTCAACTACCCAGAGCCTAGTCTGAACGGATGGAAAGGGGAGACTTTTGAAGCAGTATGTGAAACTTTGAGAAATGGCTTGTTGGAAGTGAAAAAATTAGGACAAACTCAACAATAGAAATGGAGGAAGTGAGGTGAAGTCCTTACCAAGACTGTCAAACTCACCTCTGACAGTTACTCTGCTGGTGACTCCATCAAATACAGGAGTCAGAATGTACCTGCACTGCAGCTAGGGATCTGTGGACAGAATGGAAGATAGGGCCACGCAATAGCTAGCATCTAATTAGATAATGTAGGCATTTTGCTTGCATTATCTAGTCCTCACAGTAATCGTATGTGACAAATACTGCTCACGTACTCTTTTACGGATGAGGATACTGAGGCTGGAGAAGGTAGGTGGAAGGGCCAGGCCCAGAGCCCAAGTGTACATGGCACCAAAGCCTTGCTTGTAACCATTACAGCACAGTATGCCCAGAGGCATCAGAAACATATGGGGGTCTGTCCTTGACCTGGGTGCATAGTCTGGGTATGGGTTAGGATGTCATGGGCCAAATCTATTGGAATGAAATGTAAGAAAATAAACACAAGGCTTTGTAGTTGGCAAAAAAAAAAAAAAAAACCAAAAAACCACAACTGTGTAAGTATACACGGGGTAAACATAACTTTAGAGTGGCACATATATGAATGAACTAAGGTCTAAATTTAGATCAGTGTGACTGATGATTGCCAGAAAAACTCATACTGTTTAGTCTGATCATTAGAAATATCCTATGTCGGGCTGACCCCGTGGCTCACTCGGGAGAGTGCGGCGCTGGGAGCGCAGCAGTGTTCCCGCCGCGGGTTCGGATCCTATATAGGGATGGCCGGTTGGCTCACTGGCTGAGCGTGGTCACAAAAAAGGACAAAAAAAAAAAAGAAATATCCTATGTCAGGTATAAGATACACTGAACAGATTGCACACGAGGCTTTAAATTCATTTTGGGGTATCACGCTTAGACATAGAACATATTAGATAAACATAAGACTGTCAGATGAGATGGAAATATGTAAACAACTTGGAGGTGTTTAGTCTAGAAAGTTTACTCGAGAGGAATAGGAGAAAAGATTTGAGAGGGTGATTCCAAAAAAGGGATCAGACTGTCCTGTAGGCCCTCAAAAGTTTGGGCTGGGACCAGCCTGCTTGAAGATAGGACTGTCTGCACATGGTTGGTGTCAAGCACCTGTCCCCAGCATGTCAGCAGGGCTGGAGGCCTGCAGGGTGGGAGGGTCTTGGGATCAGTCCAGGTGGCACAGGACTCACTTGGATGCCTGCTCCACTCCTCTCATCTCTTCCAGGGATCCACAAATGCTAAAGAACTGTCTTCCAAGGGAGTGAAGATCTGGGATGCCAACGGTTCCCGAGACTTTCTGGACAGCCTGGGATTCTCCACCAGAGTAGAAGGGGACCTCGGCCCAGTTTATGGCTTCCAGTGGAGGCATTTTGGGGCAGAATACACAGACATGAATTCAGGTGAGGAGACAGAGGAATGCCTCCGATTTCCCCAGTGCCCTTCCTAGGCTGAGTTTGCTTCATCATTTCAGATAAAATCTGGGGGATAAGCAGTCATTGTCTGGGGAGCTCATGTATAATCTTGATGTTGTGAGAGGCTGTGCCAGGTTCATGTGGAGGAGCCACAACTAACCATGATGAAGGTCACATTATACTCTTATTGATTAGCATTTATTGGGTGCTTGGCACTTTCCATACCTGTAACATTAACAGATAGCTGCATGGTTGGTGTCTGTTGGGGAAGAGGATAGGAAGGAAGTTCATCTGTGGGACAGGATGCCCAGGTGCCTTGTGACAGCTTCAGTCACCCCTTTAGAGCACGCTGTAGGTGGCGCTGGTGTGATAGCACAGTGCCAGGGTCACCCTCTCTAACCCCCTCCGCTGGGACGGAGAAGAGTGAAACATCTCACTGCTGGATTTGATCGTCGTCCCAGTTGGCTGTATCACTTGCTGAGTGTCACAGAGCCCACCCCCGTCCTTTGGCTCTCCCTATTGCACCTGTCCTTAGAACAGGGGTTGCAAAAGCAAATGGGCACCTTGGATGCGAGTGCACGCAGGAAGTGACACTTTGCTGGCTGGGCAGAGACCAGCAAGCTGGAGGGTATGCATCTCATCTACAGGGGACAGTCACCTCACCTCCAGCCACTGGAGGGATTTGAGCCCAGTATTGTCAGAATTCCTCAGTCAAAGCCTAAAACCTGGCCTGGCTGGTTTAGCTGCATTGGTAAGAGTGCAGTGTTATAACACCAAAGTCAAGGGTTTGGATCCCCATACCGGCCAGCTGCCCCCCCAAAAAAACCCTAACATCTGCATTTAGGTGCCATCAGGAGATCTTTTAAATGTTGACAGCTTCAGGAACTTTAAAAATATTGTGTGGATCTGGAAACAATTCATAGAGGCAGAAAGTAGAATGGTGGTTACCAGGGACTGGGGGGGAAGAAGGAGCAGGGAGTTGATGTTTAGTGGGCACCGAGTTTCACTCTGGGATGGTGAAAACGTTCTGGAAATGGATAGTGGTGATGGCTGCACAACAACGTGCGTGCACTTAATGCCACTGAATCGAACACTTAAAATGGTCGGTTAAATTTTATGTGTGTGTACTTCACCACAGTAAAAACCCTGTGTGGGCTGAACTATTGCTGCGGGTCCACCTTCTACAGGCTGTTAGCCTGTGACTGCTGTTCTAGAGCATCCTTCTTAGGACAAGAGGCTTCTCTCCTGGCTAGTGGCGCCTTAAATCCTGCCTAGTTTTCAATGATTTCTTGTTGCATAAGGGGCCTAATAAAATTATGGCCTTGGTTTAGAGTTGTATAAATGTCTAGCTGTTGGATTTCAGTGGGGGAATTTGTCTTTTTTGTTTTTAAATTTTTATTTGGAAATAATTATAAATTTGCAGGAAATTGCAAAAAAAAAAAAAAAAAAAAAAAGTACAAGAGGTCTCCCGTAGCCTTCACCCAGTTTGCCTCCATGGTAATATCTTGTGTAACATGCTGCACAAATTAACATTGGTGCAATATGCAGAGTTATCAGATTTCACCAATTTTACATGCACTCATTTGTGTGTGTATGTGTGCAATTTTAGCACGTGTAGATTCATGGAACCACCACCAAATCAAGATACAGAAATATTCCATCATAGTTCATCTTTTAAAAATCTTTTATGCTACCTTTATTGGGATTGTGAGAGGGAGAGGACTTTCATCTGAAAAATTTGAGAACTGCTGGACTGTAATGTTGTCTGACACCAGTAAGTGGTAGTTTAACCAGAGCAGAATGAAGTTTTCTGTGCGTCAGTTAACCACTCACTGCTCAGTTTCCAGTTCCATCTTAGATGGAAGGCAAACAATTAAAGTCCAGAGACCAGAAATGGGAGAGAAGTACAAGGTCATGTACTCATTATAGAGGTTTCCTGATATTTACAGGTCAATTGTGTGTTTAGCTGTTGAACTGTAATGTAATTTTAGGTGGTCTGTGGGCAGGATAGTTCCTAGGTCACAGAAAGGAACCCACAGTTCTGTTGGAATGTCTTTGGAATGCTGGATTCTATTTAGGATCCAATTCTTTCTGTGGGACAAGGATAAACTACCTTGTCAGTGAAGTGTAACAAGAATGATTGGTGGAAACAGAGGCTAAGTCTCATGGGGACCACTAGAAGAAACTAAGATTGCTGAGATTGGAGGGGTTAACAATAGAGGGAGGGGGAAGGACAGGAAGAGGCACCATGACAAACCAAATATTTAAAGGCCTCGTGTATAGAAAAGAAAATAAGACTTTGTCATGGCTCCAGAGGATAGACCCAAGAACTCAGATAGGGCCTTGAACTCAGCCAGAGATCTGAGAAACTTGCAGAATACACTGGATGTCTCGTAACTTTACATAAAGGGGGGATATTGTTGGAAAGGCTGTAACAGATGACCTCAAAGGCCATCTCCTGAGATGCTGTGATTAACGGATGTGTGTGTCCTCTCTTTCTGACAATTCTACAGATTATTCAGGTAAAGGAGTAGACCAGCTGCAAAAAGTGGTTGACACCATCAAAACCAACCCTGATGACAGAAGAATCATCATGTGTGCTTGGAATCCAAAAGGTTGAAAGCATCCCAGTCTTTCTCTTTGGCACTAGCTGTACTGTTGGCACAAAGGGAAGCAATGTGGCAT
Source organism: Cynocephalus volans (assembly GCF_027409185.1). Taxonomy (NCBI): domain Eukaryota; kingdom Metazoa; phylum Chordata; class Mammalia; order Dermoptera; family Cynocephalidae; genus Cynocephalus; species Cynocephalus volans. The sequence continues at coordinate 38,891,319 of NC_084463.1, forward strand.
TGTGCAGAGGCACCGCAGGGCGGCAGGACCTGGGTACTGCCCCCAGCCACACAGTTGGTTGTGTGACCCCCAGCAGTTCGCAGTTCATCCCATTTTCACCTTCAGATCATGGAGCTGGGCCCAGAAGACGTTAATCTGTGTATATTTATACTCATTCTTACTCTAAAAAGAGCCCTTAAGTTGCCTATAAAATTACATGTAGGGTTTTAACATTTTAAATTGGAGCAGGTTTCAGGTTACCTCCAACTCATGTTAACACTTTTAACAATTATATTGTAAAACTGAACTCTTACCAGGGTGTAATAAATACCCAGAGTGGAATATTTGCATCTGCAATAAAGACAATACAGGACGGTGTGCCTGAAATGCCAGTTTCCTGTGGTCCCTGCAAATGAAATAATTTCTTCTGCATTTGTAGTTTGGTGCCAGGAAGGTTGTACAAATCCTTAATTTCAGCTTGAATGGAAGAGCATTGCCTCAGTTGTAAATGTACATCCGCAGAAATCTCATGCTGGTGGAAAGACAGGTCTCAGCTTCATACCATCACTGCAGGGGTGGAGGGAATGAGCTGCTTTTGATGTGCCAGGAAGTTGAGGGTCATGGGCATTCTGCAGCTCAGTAGCTCTTCCTCAAGGTCTGAACCATATGAGTTAGCTTCCGTTTGTCTCCTGTTTTACTTTGCCTATAGCTGAGTTCTTTCAAGCTGCCACCCCTCCTCATTTTCCTCCATGCTGGGTCCTCAGATCTCCCTCTGATGGTGCTGCCTCCGTGCCATGCCCTCTGCCAGTTCTACGTGGTGAACGGTGAGCTGTCCTGTCAGCTGTACCAGAGGTCAGGAGACATGGGCCTCGGCGTGCCTTTCAACATCGCCAGCTATGCGCTTCTCACGTACATGATCGCGCACGTCACAGGCCTGAAGGTGGGCTGCTCTTGGAGGGAAGAGCTGTTGCCAGCCTGGTGCCCTGACCTCTGAGTCTTTAACCTACAGAAATTAGCTGCAGAGAATTCAGTGTTTTAAACTTTGATACGTGTAAATAAAACATTAACCGGCTCACTTTGTAACCTTTCATGGAGCTTTCTATCCTTCTGGTCTGTATATACAACAGGTGTATATAGGTTATTGTGGGATTGATTTTTGGTTTTTGGAGGGGTGTGGGCAGCTGGCCAGTCCAGGGATCTGAACCATGGACCTTGGTGTTAGCAACATTGTGCTCTAACTGAGCTAACAGCCAGCCTATGTGAGTTGCTTATAATACAACTTTCACGAATTAACTTTTCTCAAAAGCTACACTGGTTAAATTTTTTGTTTGTCTTTGAAAAGACTGGGGTGTCTGCATACTCTGTATAATGTGCTTTTAAATGATGTATTTTAGGGTAATGGAATTAAAACTGACTGTTTTGATTTCTCCCATGGGGTTTATTTAGCCAGGTGACTTTGTACATACTTTGGGAGATGCACATATTTACCTGAATCACATCGAGCCGCTGAAAATTCAGGTGAGAATTGTACTTGTTACACTTGAGTTTGGTATTTTTGCTTGAAGGAGAATTGAAATGCAAATGTTTTTCCTTAATTTTATGCTAAATACGATATTTAGGTCTGAACTTTCCAAAGTCTGTCTTTTCAAATCCTTAGGTTATAGCAGTCAACAGATGATTTGAAATGGCAAATATATAAGTATCTGTGTTTCATGAGCCCCACGACAAAAAGATTTAGAACCAAAAGTCTTTCAGCCCTTTCCAGATTAAATGTGATTTTTAAAAGTTACTCCTTTGAGGGGGCTTGGCTGCTTTTGAGTACAAGGTAACTTGGGACTTATTCAGATGCTTCTCTGTGGCTGTCTGCTCCAGTCGTGTTGGACACAATAACGTGAGGTTGTGATCTGTGTCCGCATCCTAATTGCCACTGTCTGTCTGTCTCAGGAATCCTGGCTTGCATCCCTTTCTGTTCACTCTTCAAAGCTATCATCTTTCCTTCCTCTTCTGCCAGAGACACTAGCGATAGGGATTATGGAACTCAAGTAACCATTCTGAGTGCTGCTGTAAGTTACAGATTGAAAAATAAAGACTATGGCATTGTCTTTAATAAATTTACCAAGTGATTACAAAAATTTATACCTGATGAGCCACCACCAGGCTCCTGACACTGTGAAATATAACAAAATACCCTTGACTCTTGATCTGTGTGAGAAAAGCAGTTGGTGATACTCCACCAGCGTTATGTAACCAGGGACAAGGCTTCTGTAGCAGTCCACCCTGTAGAATAACTTTGTTGATAAGACAGTCTGTTTCATGAAGTGACATGGCGAGCAAAATTAGAACAAGCGGTACAAATATGGCAAAATAATGGTCTTATTTTTTTGTTTTTAGCTTCAGCGAGAACCAAGACCTTTCCCGAAGCTCAAAATTCTTCGAAAAGTTGAGGCAATTGATGATTTCAAAGCTGAAGATTTTCATATCGAAGGGTACAATCCTCACCCAGCAATCAAAATGGAAATGGCTGTTTAGAGTGCTTTCAAAGGAGCTGTCTGAAGGATACTGCCTGACCTATCACTTATTATTCATTAATTTTTAAGGATATTGCCCTTGGCAAATAGAACTGTGCCAGTTCTTTTAGTAATAAAAGGCCTTGAGTTTGGTTAACTCACTGACATTGTGTGAAAATGATGAGATTATGAATAAAGTGAGGAGAGTGAAAATTTATATACTTGAAAAAGTACATGCATTTCAACCCCACATGTTTGGAAAACATAGGAAAATCATCAGGACCCCTCAGATGTTCAGAATTTTGTGGAGCATTTGATGTAAATGTGCACATATGCCCAGGTGTTCCTTGATTATTGTCTAATGTAATTGCTCATGTGCACCCAGGTGTCCTGGGTTGTGGACTTAGGTATAAAGGACTAAAAGCTCTGATACACGGTGCTTCTCAGGACACTCCAGGAGGCTGCTAGGGTGGCTGCTTCTAGCTCTGAATAAAGCCTAATAATTTTTTAGCCATGGCTCCCAGGACCTTTTCCTATTACCTAGCTCGTAGACCTGTGCGTGAAGGGTTTGTGTCCCAGTCCGTACAATGGGCTTGAGGGGTCTGTAAGCCCTAGCCCTACCTTTACAATTAGCATAGTTGGCAGGATTCTGAGCATGTACAAGAGCTAATAGCCCCTTGGGAGGAGGAGGAAATGTGGCTGTCCTTGAGCATGTCGTGCCCGGTGGCCACTTTTCTGATGACCAGAGTCTGGCTACTACTCACTACACTGCAAGCCAATCAAGATTTGCAGCAGAAGCAGAGTTGGAAGCATGGCTAATCATCCTGGAGGATGACGTGCAGCGATTGGCGATCCCTGTTCTTCACACCAGGGAGGATGACAAACCCGGTGGTGAGTTGGGGGAGACCATGCATCTCCAGGCGTGGCCTGTTGTGCATCAGAAAATGAAGTACGAGCAGCCGATGGGACCAGGCAGACAAGCGGTGGGCAATCCACTGGTGACCCAACTCACCACCTGTGTCCCCTATACCCAGGTTGAATTAGTTGACTTGGGGAGACAGTTCCAGCAGAAACGGGGAGCCCCTGGCTGCTGCGGTTATGGGACCTAGGGGTGGATAGTGCGATGTGCTCTGGTGAGGAGATGGAAAGATTGGCCTCCATCGCCATGCACCCGTCCCTGCGGCAGCAGCTGCAGAATAGCCACAGGTAGGCGCAAGGGCCAGGTAATCACTCCTTAACTGATTGGGTGAATGCAGCTGCCCGAACCATGTGGGCAAATGCTGGAGAGCTGCCCAAATTGTGAGTACATGGCAAACACATGCCGAGTTGGTTCAAATAATTCAGGAGCTGAGGAGGCAGCAGTCCGTGTTTAATGTGAACACCGTGGCCCAGACGATGAATGTTTTACAGGCAGCATGAGAGACAGTGCTGCAAAATGCCCTGTCAACATCCTTTGGGTCACCGATGGCCATACCGGCTCCATACATTGGTTGTCCTATACATAAAGTAACGACCATGATAGCCAGTCTGGGTGAAGTAGAGGAGAGGAGACAAGCAAAAGGGGTCCGAAAGGTGGCTAAGACCAAACCCCCAAGAAATGCTTGGGATTTTATCCTGAAGGGACCAAGCAAGACCAGCCATAAGTAGATGTGGCTTGACCTGCATGCAGCAGGGGTTAATAGCAAGAAAACTGGCCAGCAGCCAAATGTGGTCCTGTTTGCCTTGTGGCAGCAATTATACCCAGCACAGCATTTCACTAAATGTCCGGAAACAGGTAGCAAGGTACGCCCAGTGGATTTAAAGGATTTTTTGGTGCTCCCAAGGAGGCAGATGAACTGTTCCATTTTGATTAGAGAGTAGGCCAAGGTGCTCGTCTTTTGGGGGTAGGCGAGGACTGAAGGCCTCATGTTGAACTGACAATACATTGGTCAAGGACAAATGTGCAGCATGTATTGGCATTGGGGGATACAGGTGCAGAATGTAGCCTGATATGTGGCAATCCAGATAAATTTCCAGGGGCCACAGTTCATGTAGAGAGCTATGGAGGACATACTATTGAAGTCAAAGCTGTGTCATTGCCATTGGGCATAGGACAGTTGCCCCCCTCATGTATACTGTATATGTATCCCCAGTCGCTGAATACATCTTGGGTATGGATGTACTTTATGGTTTGCACCTGCAAACAACAGTTGGAGAGTTTTGGCTGTGAATACGGACAGTAAAGCCTGTGTTACAGGGATATGTTAAACATGACCCACAGGTGCTACCCAAGCCAAGACATGTAGTTAATGTAAAGCAGTGTTGCCTACAAGGAGAACATGCAGAGATAAGTGCCACTATATTGGAGTTAGAGAAATTTGGCATAATTCATCTGGCTTATAGCCCATTTAATGCTCTGGTATGACCAGGGAAAAACCTGATGATACCTGGAGAATGACTATAGTCTATCGAGAACAAAACAAAGTACTGCCTCCTTTGCATACAGCCTGCCTTCAGTTCATGACTTGATGTGTCAGCTGATGGCTCAGCTGGGAACTTATCATGTATTGGACCTAGCAAATGCTTTTTTCTCTATTCCAACCTCAGCTGATAACCAAGATCAGTTTGCCTTCACCTGGGAAGGGAGGCAGTGGACATTTCAAGTATTGCCCCAAGGTTGCCTGCAAAGCCCAGTGATCTGCCATGGTTCTGTGGCTGGGGACCTAGCCAAGTGGACTAGGCCCAGCATGGTTACAATGTTTCACTACATTGATGATGTGTTACTAATCTGATTCTCTTACAGATTTAACCCAGGCAGCTCCAACGCTGCTAAGTCATTTGGAACAACGTAGGTGGGCCACGAACACAGCCAAAGTGCAAGGACTTGGGCTGTCAGTCAAATTTTTGGGAGTGGTCTGGTCGGGTAAGATGATAGTCATCTCAGAAGCTATTTTTGACAAGATACAGACATACCCTTGGCCCACAACCGTAGCTCAGCTACAGACATATTTGGGACTTCTGGGGTATTGGAGAGCTTTTGTACCCCATATGGCCCAAATGGCATGCCCGCTGTATGCACTAACAAAGAAAGGAGCCCCCTGGGATTGGACTGAGGAAGTAGAATGGGCTATCCAGGCTACAAAAAGGGCAGTACAGCAAGTACAGACTTTACAAGTGGCTGATCCCACTAAGCCTTTTGAATTAGACGTACATATAACCCAAGTAGGGTTAGGATGGGATTTATGGCAGAGACAAGACTGATTTTGAACACCTGAAGGATTTTGGTCTCAGCAGTGGAAGGGTGCTGAAGTGTGTTATTCTCTAATAGAGAAATAGCAGCTGTGTATTCTGCCCTGGTGGCTACTGAAGCTATCACAGGAACTGCCAGAGTCCTAGTAAAGACGACATACCCCATAACAGGTTGGCTGTGCACGTGGGCAACTGCCCCTACACCGGGCATAGCTCAGACTCCCACTCTGTCTAAATGGGGAGCATATATAGAACAAAGAAGCTCTGTGTCAACAAGTCCTCTGTCTAAACAGTTTTGGACTATGCTAGCACCAGTAGAGGTTGTAGAGGAAATTTTGACACAACTCTTATCCATGGAGGTCAAGGCCACACCTTTCCATGAGGGATAGGGACCTATTATGGAGCAAGCTTGGTATGCAGATGGCTCTAGCATGGGACTCTCAGCATCGTGAACAGCTGTTGCTGTCCAGCCCTTAACAGATACCATGTGGTATGAAAATGGCACAGGGCAAAGCAGTCAATGGGCTGAACTGAGAGCAGTATGGATGGTGATAAAAAATGAGCGTGGGCCATTGACCATCTGTACTGACACAGCTGGGCTGTGTACAAAGGTTTAACCCTTTTTTTTTTTTCTTAAGATGACCGGTAAGGGGATCTCAACCCTTGGCTTGGTGTTGTCAGCACCACGCTCAGCCAGTGAGCAAACCGGCCATCCCTATATAGGATCCGAACCCATGGCCTTGGTGTTATCAGCACCGCACTCTACCGAGTGAGCCACGGGCTGGCCTTAACCCTTTAGATCTCTACTTGGAAATATCAACAGTGGATGGTAGGCCACAGGCCCCTGTGGGGACAAGCCATGTGAAAAGAGTTATGGGAATTGAGACATGAGAAAGAAGTAACTCTTTGCCATGTCACAGGACACTTCCCTTTAGCTAGTCCACGCAATGACGAGACCGATGCCTTGGCTAAGTTAAGATAGCTGGAGAGAGCCCCAGCTACTGATGTAGCCCAGTGGTTGCATCGACAAATGCAGCATGCTGGCAGTAAAACCATGTGGATGGCAGCTCAAAGATGGGCCCTGCCTATAAAATGGGAAGTTGTAGTGAACGCCTGTTGCATTTGTCCAGTATGCACTTAAGAGAGTCCACACCCCCGACGGGTGCCGCATACAGGGATGTGCAAATAACTCGAGGTAGAGTGCCCCAACTCAATGGCAAATGGACTTTGTCAGACCACTGCCAAGGTCAGAGAATTCCAGATAAGTCTTCACAGCTGTTGATATGGCTATTAGTCTTCTGTTTGTCTGGCCTTGTAAGCCCCCAGACCAGGTAAGCACTGTGAAGGCACTGAATAGCCTTACAGCCATGTATGGCCAGCCTCCAGTCACAGAGAGTGATCATGGAACCCACTTTACTGGGCATGAGGTACAGAAGTGGACTTCCCAGTTGTCTATTCAGTGGAAGTTACATATGCCATATCATTCCCAGGCAGTGGGAATGATTGAAGAACACAATGGTCTTTTATAAAAGGGACTAAGGCTATTCACCCAACCCCCATCCATGAAGGTGTGGACATGGTGGTTATGGCCGACAGGATTCTAAATGAGAGATCCCGCAGGGGCGGACCCTCTCCAGTGGAAGGTCTGTTGCATGGGGCCACAGCACCTATACAACTGCAAGTCACTACAGTTTTTGGAACCAGGATATGGCAAAAATGGAAATATTCTTATTGGCCCCAACCTGTTTGCAGGAGGGACAGACAGCTCCCCACATATGCTGGGTAGGCCTAATAGGGCCTTGTGGGAAAGAATTAGAAGGAGACTTGCAAGTTTCACCTTGGGTGACAAGTACCTGGCCTCCCCGAGTAAAGGTAACATGGCCTGGAACAGATAAGCACTCTCTTCCAAGGGTACATTCGTATTATCATTATGGCCAATTATGAGTTCCTCTATACTGTTACGTGTAGAACCTACAGATCCAACAGTGTTAGCGGATAACGTATGGTATCATAAACCAAGTGAGATACTTATTCCTGCAACCATCCTTTCTCAGGATGGCAAACTGGCATGTACCTACCAGAGGGGTGAGAACTCCCCCTATTGGTACCAATAACCCTCTGTCTTTCACCCATAGTGTTGTGGCTGCAGGCACCAGAGTCAACTGGGTACATACATACATTTGTGTGGCCAATGTGTCAGCTTGCTGCATATGCACTGAACTCCCCATCAGTATGGCTACAGGATTCCCATGGAAATCACCCCAATGATGACTACTAACCAGACGTGTGGCTAATAGTTGAAACGATACAACTACAGGACATGCCTTAAGGCATACTGAATAGACAATATGTTATATGAGAGTAAGGGTCATTTATCCTCTCTAAGGGAACATTGTGGAAGATTCTGAAGGAGTAGATTGTACGGTGAGGGACCCTGAAGAGGTGGATTGTATGGAAAATATAGGAAAATGGTCAGGGCCCCTCATGTTCAGAATCTTGCCTAGCATTTGATGTAAATATCCATGTGCGCCAAGGTGTTCCTTGACTATTGACTAGTGTAATTGCATATATGTGCCCAGGCGTCCTGGGTTATGGACCTAAGTATAGAAGACTAATGGCTCAGATACACACGCCACACACACACACACACACACACCACTGGCTCCTCGGGACACTCTGAGAGGCCACTAGGGTAGCTGCTCCTAGCTCTGAATAAAGACTATTAATATTTTACCCATGGCTCCCAGGATCTTTTCCTATTACCTAGCTCATGGACCTGTGTGTGAAGGGTTTGTGAACCAGTCTGTATCATGCTTGAGGGGTCTGTGAGCCCTAGCCCTAGCAATCCAAACCTGCTCTCCCCAGGCCCAGTTTTGTTTTTTAGAATGTCACACAGCACAGGTCCAGAGTAAGGGACAGGCTTTTATTTATTTTATTGGTTATGAATATTCATAAGATACAAAGCTGACTGTCACTAATCATACCCAAGATGTGAGGGTCAGATTCATATTGGCAGTATACCCCTTACCACAAATTGCATTTGTACCCTGTGTCCCCCACCCAATTATCCCCAACCTCCCTCTCTCTTCCCCTTTCCCCCCCCAGTCCACTTTGTAGTCCAAAGAATGTTCTCCCTCTGCAAGTCCAATGCACTACTGTGGTCTTCCTTTCCTTCCTTCCTTCTCTCTTAGCTCCCACATGAGTACAGGTGGTATTTATCCCTCTGTGCTTTGCTTATTTCACTCAACATAAGTTTCTCGAGGCTCATCCATGCTGTTGCAAATGGGAAAATTTCACTCTTTTATTGCAGAGTAGAATTCCATGGCGTATATATACCACAGTTTCCTTAACCAATCATCCATCAATGGATATTTAAGTTGGTTCTGTGTCTTGGCTATTATAAACAGAGCTGCAGGGCTGGCCTGTGGCTCACTTGGGAGAGTGTGGTGCTGATAACACCAAGGCCATGGGTTCGGATCCCTATAGAGGGATGGCTGCTTAGCTCACTTGGGAGAGCGTGGTGCTGACAACACCAACTCAAGGGTTAAGATCCCCTTACCAGTCATGTTTTAAAATAAAAAATAAATTAGTAGAGCTGCAATGAACACGGGAGTGCAGGTGTCCCTTCAACATGATGATTTTCATTCCTCTGGGTATACACCCAGAAGTGGGATTGCTGGATCGTATGGAAGATCTATCTGCAGTTGTTTGAGAAAACTCCATACTGTTTTCCATAGTGGTTGTACTAATTTACAGCCCCACCACTAGCACAGGAGTGTTCCCTTCTCTCTGCACCCTCGCCAGCATTTGCTATTCATGTCTTTTTGATTATAGCCAGTCTAACTGAAGTGAGGTGGTATCTCGGTGTAGTTTTAATTTGCATTTCCCTGATGACTAGTGATGTTGAGCATTTTTTCATGTACCTGTTGGCCATTTGTATGTCTTCCACTGAAAAATGTCTATTCAGCTCCTTTGACCATTTTTTAATTGGGTTATTTGTTTTTTTACTGCATAATTGCTTGAGTTCCTTGTATATTATGGATATTAATCCTTTGTCAGATGCATAGTTAGCAAAAATTTTCTCCCACTCTGTAGGTTGTCATTTCACTCTGTTGATTGTTTCCTTTGCAGTGCAGAAGCTTTTGAGTTTGATATAGTCCCATTTGTTTATTTCTTCTTTTACTGCTTGTGCTTTTGGGCTCATGTTCATAAAGTCTGTGTCCAGACCTAGTTGCTGAAGTGTTTCACCTATATTTTCCCGTAGTAATGTTATAGTTTCAAGTCTTATACTTAAGTCTTTAATCCATTTTGAGTTGATTTTAGTGTATGGTGAGAGGTGAATGTCTAGTTTAAATCTTCTACATATGGATATCCAATTTTTATTATCCTTTAATTTTTTTTATCTTTCATGATAAAGACTCTCAATAAATTAGGTATAGAAGGAAAATAGCTCAACACAATAAAAGCCATCTATGACAAGCCCACTGCCAGTATCATTCTGAATGGGGAAAAACTGAGGGCCTTTCCCTTAAGAACAGGAACAAGACAAGGATGCCAACTCTCACCACTTATATTTAACATAGTACTGAAGGTACTAGCCAGAGCAATCAGGTAAGAGAAAGAAATAAAGGAAATCCAGATTGGAAAAGACAAAGTCAGACTTTCCCTATTTGCAGGTGACATGATACTATATATAGAAAAACCTAAGGACTCTCTCAAAAAGCTCCTAGAGCTGGTTAATAACTTCAGCAACATTGCAGGATACAAAATAAATGCCCCCAAATCAGTTGCACTTATGTACTCAAATAATAAACTAACAGAAAGAGAAATAAAGAAATTAAGCCCATTTACAATTGTCATGAAAAAAAAAAAAAAAAAAAACCTAGGGATCAATTTGACCAAGGAGGTGAAAGACCTCTACAATGAGAACTACAAACCACTTCTGAAAGAAATTAAAGACACAAAAAGAAGGAAAGATATTCAATGCTCTTGGGTTGGAAGAATTAACATTGTGAAAATGTCTACACTACCCAAAGCAATCTACAGATTCAATACAGTACCCATCAAAGTACCAATGACATTCTTCACAGAAATGGAAACAACAATCTTACACTTCATACAGAACAACAAAAGACTGCAAATAGCCAAAGCAATCCTGAGCAAAAAATAAATAAATAAAAATAAAGCCAGAGGCATAACATTACCTGACTTCAAATTATACTACAAAGCTATTGTAACAAAAACAGCATGGTACTGGTATAAAAATAGACATTAAGAGCAGTGGAGTAGAATTGAGCACGCAGAAATCACCCCTCAGGCTTACAGCCATCTGATATTGGACAAAAGCAACAAAAATCTACTATGGGGAAAAGACTGCCTCTTCATCAAGTGGTGCTGGGAAAACTAGGCCCAGGTTCTAAGGTCGTGCTGTCCCCCACTGCCTGTCTACTTTTTCCACTTTCCCCCTAGAATTACAGCCCAGCTCCGGGGGGACCACAAAGCTCTGCTCACTGCCTATCACTGCAAAGCTGATGCAGGCTCTTATCCCCAGAAGACTCTAGAAGACACCATCCAAACGACAGAGCAGGAGCCACCTTGGGCTACTCAGTTTGAGTGTTCATCTGCCATACAGACTTTCAGAATAACGTGGCAGATGTTTATTTCTGGCTTCACCGAGAGATGGCTCATGCCTTTGACTCCCACTTTTTGACCATGGCCTACTGAGACATGGCTCCTAACATAGAAACCAAAGACTGCTCTCAGGACTGGGGACATGCTGGGGGCCCTGCCTCTCCCTGAAGCCTCAGGTTTCCATGGAGATAGGTTGTTTGAGAACTGGTGATACAGACACCCCTGAACCCATCTTCATGACAAAAATCCAGAAATCACCAATATTCATGGAGATACTTAGGCCATAAAGAATGACCCAACTGGTTAGGAGCAAGCAGTGACTCAGAATGACCATGGACAATACACACCCACAAGGGCCCACAACACCTGAGGCCCCACTCAATACATGAAGAGTACCCAGCACACATACCCACTGACACCTGAATGTTCTTGCTTCACACCAACTTTTGTTCATACATCCTCAACACACACACACACACACACGTACACACACACACACTAGTGATGTGCTGGCAAATGCTTCATAAAATGTCTTCCTGGAAGAGGTGTAAAGGCCTTGATTTGTGGTGTTTACCTGATATTAATACCCCAGTAGGACTGATTTCAAGCAACCAACCTGATGCCACTGGACACAGCAAAGAAGAGATGTGCAGCATCAGCTACCCAAAGCTGGTACAAGACAGCTCCAGCACACTCGTGTCTTTATCAATATGTGCACACGATCTACCTGCACCCCAAGTATGACCTGCAACTCCCATGCCAAGCATGCAAATAAAACCACTGTATACCTGCAGAACATACATTCCCACATATCCTGAACACGTTCAACTGCTACCTGCACCCTGAGCTCATGGACAGACCATTTCTTACTAACTACATTTTTATAGACAGAAGTCTACCCACTGTGAATGGTTACACACCACTCCTACAACTATACACACACACACACACACACACATTGATGCCTGAATACAAACATGTACGACAAACACACTGCCCATACATACACAATCAAAACCCTATATGCACAGGCTCTTGCAAACCACCATGTATACAAACAATTGTCTCATGCACCACTCTATCCCAAAAAAACCCACACGCAATTCCACAGCTCTGACAAACACATACTCTACAATTCCTGAATGCACACACAACCTACACAGCCTGTTTCCAAACACAGACTCAGATACTCCCACATCTCCCAGAATACAATACATAAGCCCCCAAAACTCAAATGCACATATGGCCACAAACAACCCATACTTAGCAAATACATGTAAGTCCACCTCACAAACAGTGAGAACACCCATACAAGTGACACTAAATTCTGCAAGTATTACATTCCAGATCAGATACAGGGGACCCCTAAAAGTCTTGATATACTCACGCACCCCTTATACACACTCACAAACTACCCATGAATACACATCCACATGTTCAGATACACAAATCACAAAAACACCAACAGTTCTTGCACTCCTATAGACACACGCAACTCTCACACACTTATGGACAAACACATGTGCAAACATTCCCAGTCCCTGAATACATACATCCCCCAAAACACTGTATCTCACTCACATGTCCAGAATACAACCTCCCCACCTCATCTTCTGTTGCTTTGCATTGCTTTGCCCCCCACGGATTTGTCACCCCACTTCCCCTGGGTGATGGAGATGAAAGGATTACTCAAAGCCCATCTCTTCTGAGCAGTGAGAGGCCCCGAAGTGGTTAATCTCCCTTTGGGACATTCAAGTGAGAGCCATCCCTTCCTTGGGAAATTAACACCGAATTGGGGTTCTCTTCCTGCATTTATTTTCCAGACCAGGAAGTTACAGGAAGAGAACATAGGTGGGGCTATAGTTTAAAAATATAGGCTGGTAACTTTCAGTGAAACAAGCCAGATGACATTCCAGTAAGGCAATTAAGTGGGCCTATCAACAACAGCTTGATCTTACCAAACATACCTTCTTACAATAATTTCTCAGTATCTTTACATAACAGTCAGTAACTAGTCTGTCTTTGAGCCAGCAACCTGCTGTGCCACAATCCTTATCTTGGGACAGAGACTTATAGCCTGAGGGAAATTTCCAGTCCTCTGCAAGGTCGATATTTGAAACTGCGAGGCTTTGGAAAACCAGACCCAGAGAAGTACATATACTTTTTAGTATATTCCACATCTCCCCTGTTTTATTTATTTAAAAGATGACCGGTAAGGGGATCTCAACCCTTGGCTTGGTGTTGTCAGCACCACACTCAGCCAGTGAGCAAACCAGCCATCCCTATATAGGATCCGAACCCGTGGCCTTGGTGTTATCAGCACCACACTCTACCGAGTGAGCCATGGGCCGGCCTTATTTAAAAGAAAAAGCAAAAGCTATAGATCAGGTTGGTACAGTTAAGACAAAAAGCATTTAAAGCAAAGTTAGTATCCTTTAGCATGGCAAGTCCTTTTAATTTCCTTCAGGTGAGGACTGGTGATGTCATCTCGGTGCGGCTGCAGCAGCATCACTCCAGGTGCTGTGAGTTGGGTGTAATTAGCAATTGTTGAAACTCCGGAATGGTCCATAAAATAGTTGATTCTGAGTTCAGAGCATTTAATGTTAAAACTGTCCAGGACATTACTGTTTCCAAAGCATCTAGTCTTGTGTAAAATTTTGGATGAATTACAAGTCTTTTGTATAAGAACAGGATGTCTCATCCACATTGCAAACACCCTCTTTAAGGCCAAGAAAATTTAGAGAACTGCTTTTGTAGAGAAGACGTTATTTCCCCCTTTATGATCAAGGCATTCCTCATAAAAGCACTGATGATCAATATCTTGATTGAAAAAGTCTTACCTTTGGTTGCATAAATTTCTCAGTGTTGGGAAGGCTCTTTCCCAGGTGATGATAGAAAGAAGCATCTCGGCTCACTTTCTTTCAATGATCTGTCCCACGTTGCTGGGAAGACTGTTTCCCAGGCTGTTTTGTCCCACGTCGGGGGGAAAAGACGAACAGCAGGATGAAGCAGCACCAGGCCAAATTGACGGCAAACAGAAAGAAGGGATCAGCAACATGGACATGAGACATGCTGTTTTATATCCACAGTTCTAAATTATATCCTATTATAAAGAGAGAGAGAGTTAATTTTCATGGACTTATAAAAACAGCCACATTGCCATAATAATCATAAGGATACTTAAAGTTACTGAATTTTGGGGGGGATCAAATAAGGAGAAAACAAATGCTTTTATCTGTTTTAAATGACATTTTACCAAACTGTTGTTAGTTATAGATAGCTTAAGAGAGAGGGAGAGTTTTCTTACATTTGGAAAACATTAGGAGAACCAGCAGTATTTCAAAATAAGGAAATTGTAAAAACCCATAATACTTCTTAATTAGTCTACCAATTAACTTTGGCTGTTTTGACTTTTGTGAACAATTTCACAAACCCATCAGTTTCTTCATTAACATTTTGGAATGTCAGTTTAAAGCTATGAATTCAAAGTTTGTCAGAAACTGTACGTATCAGAGTTTTTTTTTTTAATCAACATTACCCTTGAGACCCTTGAGATCCTGTACATGCTGTATCCAAAAGGCTCTCTGTCCCTGCTAGAAAAGGCTTCCATCATCGTGCTGCAGGAGCCAGCGAATGGCAAGGTCTAATCAGAGGGTCTGCCAGGCCCACATGCTCCAGCCAGCAACACACGTGAGTGTGCCCTGAGGACACACTCCTGCACCCCACACAGCGACGTCGACACACACCACTCCCACAGAGCTGCCTTCACCCAGCCACGGCCTGGTGGAGGAAATGGGAACCCCAGGCCACGACGGGGTGCTCTCCCCAGGAGATGCGAGGGGCCCCGCCAGCCAGAGCACTGGTGTGGCCGCCACCTGCCGGCACTGCTCAGCACGCTGCATCTGTGAGCCGGGGTGCCGCAGGCCCTGGGAAGCCCTCCTGAGAGCAAGCTCGGCACTGCCATGGCTCCCTCTCCTGCCCGTTGTCCTGGAAAGACTGACAAGGGCTGAGGGTTTGTCCCATCAGGCTCAATTACATACACGTCACTTGGGAACTCACTTTAGGTCCCATAATCTTGAACATTTAGAAGGTCCAAGATGGACAGTATTCTACAGGAAGAACACGGCGATATGCATGGTCGATTAATCTCTGCTTCCATGGAGCAAAACAGAAAAACTTTTTTTTTGTTTTTTTGGTTTTTTTTGTCGTTTTTTCATGACCGGCACTCAGCCAGTGAGTGCACTGGTCAGTCCTATATAGGATCCGAACCCGCGGCGGGAGCGTTGCCGCGCTCCCAGCGCAGCACTCTACCAAGTGCGCCACGGGCTCGGCCCCAGAAAAACTTTTAAAAAAAGATTTTACTTTCCATTTTTTTCCAAATGTGAGAGTCAAAGGGAAACTCAGTGTGGCACTCCACATCCTGGAGGAGCCCACGTCCTGTAGGGGCCCCATATCCTGCAGGGCCCCACGTCCTGCAGGGCTCCACGTCCTGGAGGGGCCCCATCCTGCAGGGTCCCCACATCTTGCAGGGCTCCATGTCCCACAGGGCTCCACATCTTGCAGGGGCCCATGTCCTGCAGGGCCCCACATCTTGCAGGGACCCATATCTTGCAGGGCTCCACGTCTTGCAGGGGCCCACGTCCTGGAGGGGCTCCTTCTGAGTGGACAGACAACTGAAGAGGGGCCTTCCCAGCCTCCCCTCAGCCCCGCAGATGGCTGCGCCTCCCTCCGCCCACCTCGGCGTGTCCTGGGAAAAGGGCCATCCTGCTCCAGCAGAGACACCCAGCAGCGCGGGGGGAGGTGGATGCAGCAGAAATGACAGGCACTCCTGCTGACTCCTGCCTCACTTTTCTTTCAAGGAACTCCAGGCACAGTGTGGACAAAGCCAACTTTGACGAAGGTGCAGTTCTCAAAACTGAGGCTCTTGCCACAGCAAGACAGGCAGAGAGCAGAGGTGACACGTAAGAACAAGGCCTGGGGAGGTGGCCAGGTAGCCACCTGAGCCTGCTGGTGCAGAGCCCAGCTTATAACAAAAATATCCGGAACTGGGTGATATATAAGAAAATGAAATTTATTGCTTACAATTTTGGAAGCTGGGAAGTCCACAGTCCAGGGAACACATCTAGTGAGGTGACTCTAGCAATGCAGGGTGACACATGGCAAGGATGGCAGCACAGAGAGAGAGACTCTCATGTGCTCTCCTTTTAAAGCCCTCAGAACCACACCCCGACCACCACTATTACTCCATTCACTACTGCACAATCCTACAATCTAATCACCTCTGCAGGGCCCCACCTTTCAATTATCATAATAGGATTTCCCACCCTCTCAACACTGTCAGAATGGGGGCCAAGTTTCCAATACCTGGAACTTTGGAGGACACAACTTAAGCTTCAATGAGTTTTTTTTTTTTTTTGGAGGGGACATTCAATCCAAAGCAGGACTGCACAGAGACAGGAAGAGTAATGTCACTGGCTTCCTCCACCCAGCTGGGGAAGAATTTCTGACAGGGCCCTGCCTCATGTGGCTCCCTGGAGCCAGACTGCCCTGGCTGGGCGTCACCCTTCATCAACAAGTCGCATGCCTCTGGGCAGCATCTTGACTTTTATCTTGTCTGTACCATGGATGGCAGCTGTGCCTGTGTCGTGGGGCTGCTGCGAGGGTTAAATCAGGTAATACACATAGCACTAGAACAGCCTGGCACACAGTAAACGCAGGTTGAGGTAGGTCTGCCCAGAGGTCCAGGGCCCTTCAGAAAGCAGCCCTGGACCCCGCTTAGGCCCTCCAGCTCTGGCCTTTGGCCGTAGTAAGATTTTACTATGGAAATTCCCATCCCACCTCTGTGCACAGGTTGCGGGTATTGTAAGAACAATGCCTGGCTCTGCCTCCTCCAGCCCAGCCCAGTTTGGAGAACAGTGGCCGGCCAGGCACAGGAACCCGCCAGGCAGGGCAGGAAGCCTGCCATTCTGCAAAGCCAGAGTCAAGACATCCGGCACACCTACACAGAGGGGCCTGCCACACCTGACATGGAGGAGCACCAGCCGGGGGATGGAAGAGATCTTACTTTGAAGAGAAATTCTAGGTCTGTTCAGGAACATGCAGATGAGGGTACAGACATGTCACCCACACTTGGGATGTCGAGGCCCAGTGCTGTCTGCAAAGATAAGAGCAAACCGTTTGGCAAGGGCCCTGCATATGAGGTGGCTTTGTAACAGGAGCAGTGTGTCCACTAACAACTACAGCAGGACCATTAAGTTCATTACACCTGTCTCTCTGCCAGCTGAGTCTCCAAACTGCCCATGATAAAAGTACACTATGCCCAGGGAGTGCCGCCCAGCCCCTCCCCAGCAGCACATACTTATCTATGGCACACGGTTTGTTCCCAGTGTCTGCACCTGCAGAAAGAGCACAACTGTAAACAGCTGGAAGCTGCTGGGCTTTGAGACACCTAGGCTCAGAGCACCTAAGAACAGAGTTTAGGTCTCCTGGGAAGAGGATGCCCTGGTGGGGAGCAGGAACGTGGGTGTGGACGAGAGCAGGAGGGCAACGGGCAGGAGAGGAGCCAGCTGGCAAAACAGAGGACCCAGACTTGCTGCGTGGATTCTACTGCCCTGCAGCACAGCCAAAAATAAAAGTGAGAGCCACACCCTTTTCATTTCCGAACCAAGCCCCAGCGCTCTAGGCAGTGGGCGGGGCCCTCCAGGCAGCTGCACATACACGGGGCGTGAGCGCAGCAGCCCAGGGCTGCAGGGCCTCTGCAGGGCAAGCGTGTTGCAGACAGTGGTCATTTATTTATCCCTGTCATGTAACATTAACAATCTGTCTGGAGCTTGGCAAGCACCAACTTGCACTGTCATATAAACTGTCTGACAAACTTAAAGTTTCGTAAATACTGCTCTTTCTCCAGCAGACAATAAAGCATCAAAAAAAAGAAAGAAAATTTTCATTTTTTCTGTTCCTTTTCTGTCTTCCTGTTCCAAAAAAAAATAAAAAAGGAAGGAAAAGAAAGAAAAACAACAAACAACAAAAGATGCAAACAGAAATGATCCCTCAGCAGGATTCTTAACCTTGAAAGTCTTAACATTTTTCCAGTGCCAAAAAAATAACTAAATAAATTGATTGAGGAGAAGGGGTGATGTTGTGGGAGTCAGTTGTGAGAGGGGCAAAATCTGAGCAAAATCTGCAAACAAAAGTACAGTCATTAAAAATTAATAAAGGGTGTGGACATCCAGCCCCCAACCCCCACCCCCACCACTCCTGGGGATTTGAGCCAGACATTCTGCACCCTCATTAAGTGGAGTCTGGCAGGTTGCCAGAGTTTTAGTGGGTTCTGGGAATGCCAATATATTAACCAGAGGACTTTCTGCATACCCCTTAGAGTTTTTATTCTAGAAAAGTCAACCATTTGGCACAGTGCAGCCTTATTTTTGTCCGGGAAAGCTCTCAGCTGCCAATCAAGGGAGAAATTATAGCTATGTTCTTCGTAATTTCCAAGACCTATCTGGAAAACAAGCTTGGTGGAAAGAAAAGTCCTCACAGAAACAGCTTAAAAGGCCAAAGCACCATTTTTAGTGGGAATTCAAAGAAAAGCAAGCCATACCTAAATCACATAGATATGTGACAACACAGACATTATTTTCAAGTACTCCTATGACAGAGGAAAGAAACGATCTTAATTGTTCATTTGAACCCAGTATTTCTATAGTGATTAGTAGTACAGGTGCTCGCTTGTTTCCTTTAGTTGCTAACAACAAACACACACACACAAATCCCAAAAAGTGGCAGATCTTGTGGCCTAAATTTTCAAATACTAGGCAGAACATTTGCATTCCTATTTTAAAACTTAAGATTCACCTTCACACATATCCCTGATATAGGTCAAGAGATCATTCTAGACTGACACAGCTATGAGGCAGAAAGTCACCCTGACATCAGAAAATAACGGCTTCCAGGAGATTTTTCTGAGACCTAAAAAAGGAAGAAACAGAGGGAAGGAGGGAGGAAGAAAACAGAGAAAGGAGAAACAATTTAAGACCACTACCACCCCCAGCAACTTCGCCACTATTCACATTTAGTATCTATGTGCCTATACAAGTTATGTCAAGTATTTCTAAAAATGTTCCAGGTTAAAATGGTATGCTCTTTTAACTCTATTAACTCTCTATTAACTCTCACCCAAAAGAACAGACACATCACAGAGACTCGATCAGCCTAGATTCAGAAGGAGAAGAAACATGGCAAGGGCTATCAGAACAATCTGACCAGGTGACAACTGCGAGTATTCCTGCCCAGAGCTCAGAGGTGGCTTTGGTTTTACATGAGGACACAGAGCAGTCACCTCCGCACACCACCACAAGGTGACTTTCTGCCAGGTAAATGCAAAGGGATCCAGAGCTCAGGAGTCTCTACTTGGTGGCTAGCCAGAAACTACATACAGGGAGCAAAAGTCACTCCCCTCTCTCTCCTCCCCTGTCAGGCTGGGAAGTACCCCTCCAGCAGTCCAGATAAAAGTGTCCCATGAGTTGCAAGGCTGCTCTGCCAAGCTGCCAAGTCAACCAAGACTACAGCACAGTTCCAAATTGTAAACACCTCTGCAGGCAGGCCCTTGCTCTCAGCATGCCAGGCAAGAAAACTATTCTTAGAACACTGTCAGCAGTTGGGGGAAAATAAATATTTGTCTATGTATGTATATAATCAGGGGGTGGGGGGAGGGGAAGCTGTTGAATCTCAAATCACGCACCAACAAACTGGCACAAAATCCCTCAATAAGCAGCTGGCACTGGCTGGGTTCCACTGCAGGACTGTGGTCATGCAACTGAGTCCCCAAGAGGATTTAACAGACAGCCCAAAAACCTGTTAGGAAGAGTCTACTCCATGTAAATACAAACCTAAATGAACTAGAACCATGGCCAATGACAGCAAATTCTTCTAAGGATAACAGCAGAAGTTTAAGAAATTATGTCTTATTATGTCTATCTATCTATCTATCTATCTATCTATCTATCTATCTATCTATCTATCTATCTATCTATCTATTTGTCTGTCTTTTTCGTGACCAGCACTCAGCCAGTGAGTGCACCAGCCATTCCTACATAGGATCCCAACCCGCAGCGGGAGCGTCGCTGCGCTCCCAGCGCCGCACTCTCCCGAGTGCGCCACGGGCTGGGCCCAGGAAATTATGTCTTTTAAAACAAGGCAGGAAGGTAGCTACAATCCCTTACTGGCATTTACAGTCTCAGCCCTAAGTCCTAACAGTGTGTTCAATGTCAGCAGAAAGTGAAGCTCTTAAAAGAATTAAGTTCTCAAAGACCATGAGGAATTTACCCCCATGTTTTAGAAAGCACTGCTTTGTAAGGGCCATCAAATGACACTTCAAGGGTTGGCAGGAAATCAAACATTATAATCCAATGAACGTACATGGATAATATATTCAAATCTACTCATTTGTCTCCGCAATGACTCAAACTTGACACTATGTTCCTCTACTGAACACAAAGACTGTATTCCAAGAGCACTTTACAGAGTACAAAGGCAGATTTACAGATGATGGTAAACTCAGTATAAATACTAGAAAAGACTAAATCTTCACATACAAAATGCAGACACGACTTGATGCAACGGCAGTTTCTCTGTGCAGACTCTGCAGAACCTTCCCTGTCATTCAATACTCGGTCCTGAAGCTCCAGGACAGACAGGCAGGAGGGTACTGCTCCTGGCCAGCCAAACTAGCGGAAAGGGCCATTTGCAAAGGGAAGTTTCCCAGCACTGGCCCTGAGGGAAGGCACTGACCTCATGCCAGCCACAGGATCCTATTTTTAAGCACCTACACTGCTCTCCAGCCACCTCTCCTGCACATAATGTAGGAATAGGAGCTCCTGGAATCAACATTCTGTATAGCTTATTTCTCACCTCACACCCCCAGTGCCCAGCACTTAGTAGGTTATCAATAAGTATTTATCACAGTTGTAATGCACATTTAGAAAGCAGCATCGAACCATAAGTGAGGGGAGAAGGGACAGGAAGATGAAAAAATAATCAGAAAGAACAGAGAAAGAGAGAGAAGGGACTAGACAGAACACAGAGGAAAAGAACAGAAGCAAATGGGAATTATCCATGTCTAGCTAATCAACAGATTCTCTAGGGAAAGGAACAATTGCACTAGTTTACGTGGTCACTGCCACTCAGCAGTCACTGCTCTGCCTGCGTAGGATCTAGGAAGCCCCTCTTGCTTTAAACAGTTTCACGCTGTCCTGACCCGCCACGCGGTGCCCCAGCAGGTGGCCCGAACCGGGTGCTCATGGCTGCGCCTTCTCTGGGTGCCGCCCACCCACCACGCGTCCCTGTCGTCCTGAAAACCTCTGCCTCCTCCTTTTCCAATTAAAAAAAGTTTTAAAACCAGCAGATGCACCCTCCGCCACTATGGGGAATTAGTCTAAACAGAGCCCACTGCCTCCACCAGCGCACTCACAGGGTGCGCCCCAGCTCCACGCGGGTCCGCGCACCGGCAGGGGTCCAGGGGAAGCCCGCTCCCCACCGGCCGTGCAGGGCAGACCCCTCCGCAAAGACAAGCGCGGACCCAGGCTGGGTGCTCCTCGCTTCCTGTTTATTCCACGGTGAGGGTCAAAGAGAAATTCGACACAGCCTGCTTCCTGCCGAGCTCGGAGACCCAGCCTAAGTGTCACAGCAGCCGCCGAGACAATCGACTTCCAGCCCTTGCCGGGAGCTCCGGGCGGCACCGCGACCCGGGAAGACACCGGGTGAGGAGGGCCCGAGGGGCCCAGGGGTGCGGGAGCACGGAGTGCGGGGACGCGAGCTGCGGGACGCGGGGTATGGCCCGTTCCCGCCCCCGTCCTTCCTGCAAACTCCCCGCAAGGTCCTGCCCAATCTTCCCGCTTCCCGCTGACCTTCAGTCGCCCCGCTGCGCGGTTCGCCCAGAGGCCTAAGAGAGCCGAGACAGTCCGGGCGGCAGCCACCCCGCGCCCATCCCGGCCTCCCCGCGGTGCAGCATTAAGCCCTGCAACCGCGCGACACCTCGCACCCCGCGGCACCGGGAAATAGAGAGCGGACGCAGTCGGGGTCGGCCAGGCTCCCCAGCAGAGCACACCCGCCCCCGGGCGAGCGTCCGGGCCGTCGCCGTGCCACCCGCGAGCCCACCCGCGACACGGCCTCACAGACCTCGCACACTCGTCTCCGGGGGACGCGCCGGGGCGGGGAGGGCGTGCGGAGCCCGGCCGCTCCCTCCGGCCCCGCCGACGCCGCAGGCTCACGACGTCCCGTTCCCGAAACGCCCCGTCCCAGCGTCCCCCGCCCCCCTCGGCACCGCCTCCCGCCCGAGCGCAGCGCTGCACTGGGGCCAGACGCCACGACCACAGCAACCTCCTCAGGGCCACACTCACCTGCGGCCGCCCCTGCGGAGCGGAGGCGGGGACGTCCGCGGTGTCGCTCGCCCAGCCACGGCGCTGCGTGCCGGGGGAGGGGCGCGGGCTGCGGGGCCGCCGCGGCGGGGCGCGCGCAGAGGGCTGGTGGGGAGCGCGGCGCGGCGCCCGGGTCTCTTTAAGAGCCGGGACCTTACGCCGGCGTCCCCCGCGCTCCCCGCCCCCTCTCGCTTTCCCAGGGACTCGCAGCCTGTCTGGCGCGGCGGCGGCGGCGGCTCCTCCCGGCTCGCAGGGGATCCCCGGCCGGCCACGGCGGCGCGCGGGGCGACCGGGGCCAGCCGCTGTCGGCTGCCTGTGCCTCCGGCCCGCTCCGCAGCCACGGGGGGGGGGGCGAGGGGAGACGGCGCTGCCGCCGCCGGGGGAGGGGTCCGCGCCGCCGCCGCCGCTTGCCTCCCGCCGTGGCTGTGCGCGCCGCGGCTGTGGCGTCTCCGACTCCTCCGGTCTCGCCTCCCTTCTCCCTCCCCCGCTCCGCCGCGGGGTCCCGGAGCGCACGGGCCGCACCGACCTCTGCAGGCCGCGTGCGGGAGGCTCGGGGAGGCGTGCGGACGCCGAGGCCGCGGGACCCCCGGCTTGGCTGGGCGGCCGCACGCACGGCCGGGGCTCGGGTTCGCGGGGCGCGCGCCCACCGCAGGCCGGACGGGGAACTCCACGCCGTGGTGCGGGCGCCGGTTAGCGCGCGGGCTGCGTGTGCCCAACCGGCAGCGGGCTCGCGGGCTGCAGCTCGCGGGCACACAGTAGGGCCGCAAGACACGTGGTAGGACCGCTAGTGCCAGAGGAGCCCCGCCGAGCTGGCGGCTCCTCCAGACCCCACTGTGTCACCCTTTTAGGCTCCGGACTTGGAGGTGAGATGGGTTCTTCTTGGCGCTGTGACCCTTTCTCCTCCGAAGGCCATTTCGGACTTGACCTCCGCTGAAAGTAGACGGTGTACCGTTCTGTTCTCCAGAGGGACTTGCATTGGTACAACCAACCCTGCCATGTTTCAGAGAGGGCTGGTTACTGCCAGAGCACATAGCACGTACCCAATTGTGTGACAGCCACCGGAATTAGACAGTTCCCCTCCTCCAAAATTAACCCCCTGCAAACGTACCAAAATATGCTTACCGGGGGTTTCAGGCTCGGTTTAACAGGTGATTAACCGGTTAACAACTTTCAGCTCTCCCCTGCTCATACTTGCATAATATCAATGAAATTAATCTTTTGAGGTCTACGATTAATTTGTCAGTAACTTTTTAGTTAGTGAAATGTTGGCTTAATTCCGTAAGCCTTTAGCTCTCCTCAACTCTAAGGGTATGTAGCATTTGTTAAGTGTTGTATATAGTATGATAATAATAACTACCGTTTACTGAGAGCTCTGTGCTAAGCACTTTACAAGGACTGTTTTATTTAATCCTCACAATAACTGTGTGAGCTGTTACAGATGAGGAAGTTGAGGCTACGAAAGATTTAGTAACTTGTCCCCATGCGGCAAAGAGATGGGCTTACAATTCCTAACTGGCTACATGTGAAGCTGGGAGTTGAACCAGCATACCACACTGCCACCTACCTGAAGCAGCTTTGACAGCCAGCTCAGCCCAGCGCAGCCCAGCATCTGCTCTATGCCAGGCACTGCCAGCACCAGCTGGGAATGCCCAGATCCCTGTCTAATAGAGGAGTGTGCAGACGAGGTAACTTGGAGTCTGGCTGCTAGGGTAAAATTTTATTTTATATATATATTTTTTGACCGGTAAGGGGATCGCAACCCTCGGCACGGTGTTGTCCTCACCACGCTCAGCCAGTGAGCGCACCAGCCATCCCTATACAGGATCCGAACCCGCAGCCTCGGCGCTAACAGCACCGCACTCACCCGAGTGAGCCACGGGGCCGGCCCTAGGGTAAACTTTTTAATGAGCAGTGAGCTGACAGTGCTTAATACATGTTATCCAGATCTGACAAGCATGTACTTATTAGTTGATATTTAATGTACACGGATGCATACCACACTAATAACAGCTCACACGATAAAGGATTGCAGAAACTGTGCTCTTGCCCACTTTGGGTAGAAAGAGAAATGGCTTTTTCCTTCTAAACCCCCATGGACACTAAAGAAGAAAATATTTTTCCAAGACCATGAAATTTATTCTTCTACTCATTTATGCATAATTTCCTTGTGTATAATTTAACCCCTTTAAGTTTTAAAATTATAACCTCAATTTTACCATTTGTGATGAATCTCAATTAAGCGCACACTGCCTTTTCTCGTTGTTTTCTCTCATTTATCACTAGAAACTGCAGATCTCTATTTCTATTTCTAAAAAGCAGCTATGGGAAGAAACTATCTCTGTATTTTCTATTCTGTCCTCCCTGTATTCATTTTCCATTTCAGCTGTTCCCTCTCACACCCTTCCAAACGCACACACACACACTCGTTATAGCATTGGGAGAGTTGGAGGTATTTAGATGCATGTTTGCTCTTTGTAAAATTCAACACAATTGTATGTCAGCCTCATCCTGACCATTAGCAATCTATAGCATTCAATCCAAGGGCCCAGACTGAAGCTCAGGAGAGCAGGGACTTCATTTCTCTCAGTCTGTTGTAGAATTTATATCCCCAGTTCACAGAACAGGGCCTGACACTAATATTACCAAACCTAGAAGGCTCCACTTGCCCACTACACAACTGTGCCAGTTCATTTGTACACCAAGATTTGCAGTAGTAAATATTAGGCTTTAATTGAAAGGTGTCAGTCAAGGAGAACAGGAAGCTTGTGCTTTCAAAACCCAGACTCCCCAATGGCTTAAAATCACAAGCTATAGAGCAAAAATCGTGAGGTTTCAGGAGTCGTGTGAGGATTTAATTGGCTTGTGGTGAAGTCAGCACAATTATTTCCGGCATCTTGAGCAATGTCTTTCATGGGTTCATCGGATCTGGGGAGTATGTGTGTTTCAGCAAGTCTGTGATCTCTGGTGGTCTTGCTTCATCTGAAAAACAAACTTCGGACTGACATCAGAGATGAATCACAGACCATTTTTCAAGGAACAATCACCTCATGCCCCAGTATCACTGCTGCTGCTGCTGCTGATGATGATGATGATTATATGTTTAACTGGCTACATTTTTCTTTAAGATAAGCAGGACGTTCTTTACGCAACTTCTCATACACTTTCCCTGAAGTAAGCTCCCACACTAGTTTATTGAGACCTACATGCTTTACTGCCATAGTGGCTCAGACTCTTAAACTAAGCAAAATATTTATCTCCAATCTTAAAATATGATATCAAATTAAATCTATGACTGTCATTTTCACTAAGGGCTCAACGGATTTTGTGGAATGAATGGAGCCTAGTATTGGGATAGACAAGTAAACAATATTGAGGTACAATTTCACTAAATTGGATGGAAATCAACTGCAATTTGTTTCAAGGAGTGGGAGGTGAGAAAAATTCTTTTTCACTGTAAATCCATTGCAGTTTATCTCGTGTCAGTTATATCCTGACCATACTTAGTCCGTAGAAGGTTACTAGTAAGTCATCTAAAGAGAGAAAAATAGAAGAGGCAAATATGAGCAAAGATTGAAATAAAGAATCTGAGGGCCCCAACTGACCTCCAGATGAATATGAATCAGAGAATATAATTCCATTATTTGGATCTCATGCATAACATTTAGGCGAAACTTAAGCTATTCAAAAATGATTCATCCTACTCTTGTACCCTTTAATTTAAATACGAAATGGAGGGGAGGAAACGAGAAAGAGAAGCTTGCATCGTGGGTAATTCTGGTCCAGGGGAAGTGAGAGCCTCAGTCTAGATAGACCCAGGACTAGAATCCATGGATGAGCAACTCCAGGAGGGAGGGTCTGCCTGCACACGGTGACCATGTCATGGCGCGTTTCATCCTGTTACGCAGCATAGTCATGCCTGGATGCTCAATCTGTAAACTGGAGATGATAATAATTCCTAGCTCATGACTCTTTTGTGACATTGGCCATGTCCCCATCCGCACACATATGCCCTCTCTGGGATCTTGCTGCCCCCACTGCTCCAGGACCCACAAACCATGCTCCTTCTTTGGGATTAGGTTTAAAATCATAAGCAATGAGACAGAAGAAGTGTTTTGCAGGCAACTTCTGCTTTCAGCCTGGCTGCAATCCTCTCCTTGGACAAAAACACAGCACCTGCTCCCTCCTTGAAGGGGTGGGGGCTAAAGAAAAGGGAAAACATAGAAAGAAAAGAAATTATCTTGTGTTAGTCCATTTTCTGTCACCTAGAACACCTGACTGGGTAATTTACAAAGAAACAGAATTTATTTCTTATAGTTTTGGAGGCTCCAAGGTCGAGGGGGCACATCTGGTGATGGCCTTTTTCCTAATGGGGACTCTGCAGAGTCCAAGACAGCACAGGCATCACAAGGCAAAAGGGCAAGAGTGTGTCCACATGTCCTCTTCCTCTCCTTATGAGTCCCCTAGTCTACTCCCACGATAACCCATTAATCCATTCAGATCACCTTTCGGATACCGTAGCCAGATTACCCTCTTAATACTGTTACTATAGGGATTAAGTTTCAACATGAGCTTTGGAGGGGACAAACATTCAAGCCATAGCATACCTCAGAGATTATTCATCCCAGCTCAAATGTCCTCATCACAGAGAAACGATACATTTTTACACTGATGAATTTGCTAACTACCCTGATTTGATCACTACACATTGTATACAGGCATCGAAATATAACTCTGTAGCCCATAAATATGTACAATCAGTACATTTCAATTAAAAATTTTTAAAAAGATTATCCATCCAGATACATTCATGTATGGTATCTAAAAATCAGTTACAAAAATTATGAAACATTTCCTGAGCAATGATACATATATTTTCAAATCATCTACAATATTAAAGGACCTAAAAGTTCACTAGGCATCCCTGGAGCTCCTGCCTCCCCTCGGTGTGTTGTGGCCACAGCTTCCACCTCTTCTGGCACCCACATTGTCCCCAAGTTAGCCTGCACCCAGGCCTAGCATCTCAGGGTTCACTGAGTCTGTCTCTCAGCTCCGTAGCGCTCTCAGCTGCAGCGACTGGCAGCCGGCGCAGTGGCCACTTGCCCTCTGAATGCTCCATCTCTCTCTCGCACGGTCCGTCAGCTCCTGACCAGCATGAGAACTGCCAGAGCTAAGTGTTTAGCACAGTACCCAGCCCAAAATGAACTCAGTAGGCATTGGCTTTCTTTGGCCCTTTTCACTTCCTTCCAGATGAGGACAGGGTCTCTGGTGACTTATATTGTGTCAATTTAGCCACACTGGATCTGTGACTTCCAGAATTCCCTTCCTGTGGGGTTGAGAGCCCAGGTCGGCCACAACGGAAAGTTGCGTGAGATTCAGAAGGAGAGAGTCCAGTAGTGGCCATCACCCTCTGCAGGGCCATGTGGGGCTCCGGGTGCTGTGGAGCCCACCCACTTCCCTGACCTGAGACCCCCGTGTCCCCAAGTCCTGGGTCAGGGTGTGAGCAGAGGGCTCCGGCCTCTTCTACAGCTCGCCTGCATTATTGAAGTTGAAGGAACAAAAGACAGATGGTTCATCTGTCCTCATGGGCTCCAGGTGGTCCCCATGTGTGTGAGTTTGCTCTTGCTGCCCCCAGGTGACAGCCAGTCCTTCTTCCCACCTGCACACCTGCCAGCACCAGAGTCAGTGCCCTCCACAGACTTGTCACCAGCACCCATGACTGCCTGTAACAAGTCCTTTATTCCATGTCACTCGCGAAGGTTCTGCTGTTCTGAGCAAGCCATGCACCTGCTGTCTCAGCTGGAGATTGGGTTTTTGAAGAGAACATAACACCCTGAAGGAAGGGTGTTCTGTAAAAAATGGGCGAATTACTTGAAAAGAAATTTTACAAAAGAAGATACCTAAACAGCCAATAAGCGCATGAAAAGGTGCTCAACTTCCGTTGAGTTCATGAAACAGCTCACCCCCTAGAATGGCTGAAATGAAAAAGACTGATGATTCTACACATTAACAAGGACGGGCAGCCACTAGAACTTGCGGACGGGCAGCCACTAGAACTTGCCCTCCCAGCAATTCTGCTCTCAAAAGGGCACAAGAAAAATGAGCCCAGATGTCCACAAAAGGTCAGTACAAGGATGTGCACACCAGTTTGTTTGTTAAATTCAAAAGAAAAAACAGGAAACAACCTAATGTCCTTCAGTGGAAAAGGGATCTATGAATTTTGGTACACTCGTATAATGGAAGACTACACAGAAGGTCAAAAAAATTAAAACTGCTGGCGCACGACATGGACGACTGTCACAGGAACTTGAGTTACAGAAGACAGGCACAAAAGAATAGTAACATACGATTTTATTCTTGTGATATTCCAAAACAGGAGAAGCTAATCGGTGGTGATAAAAGTTACAACAGTGGTTACCTCTGGATACCGATTAAATGGGAAAGGGCACCTCCCCGGGGCAGAAGGGGGCATGTTCATCTATATTTTGATCTGGGTGTGGTTGCAAAGGTATATGAATATATAAAAATTCAGTAGCTGTACACTTAAAATCAGTGACATACATATATCAATAGATATATACATACAGTTATATAGGAAAATTTTAAAGTTTTGAAGAAGGTGGATTTATTGGATGTTTCAGGACTTCGTAAGGTGGGTCACTCAGCAGTAGGGCCACCTCTCCTAATGGGGGAATAGCAGAGAGGAAAGAAGACCTTGCAAGTCTTCCTCCTGCCACATGGAAAGTTTCAACTCATCTCTACGGAATGAATGAAGAGGACCTAAAGCTCATGACACACATGCCCATGAGACACACTTGCCTCCTTCTCTGCGCCCTCATGACCTAATCACCTCCCAGGAGGCCTTGCCTCAACACTATTGCCCTGAGGATTAAGTTTCAACATGAATTTTGAAGGGACACAAACACTCAGACCACAGCACTGATATATGTATGTATGTTAGTATTGCTATGATTAGGACCATCCCCATAACACACACACACACACACACACACACACACGCACATGCACACGCACACACACAAACGCGCACGCACACACGCACACACACACACGCTCCTTCTGAATCTACACATCTTGCTGTGGATTGAATGTCCCCCCACAACTCACTGAAGCTTGAAGCCCATTGCAACAGTGTTTAGAGGCTGGGAACTCAGACTGTGGCAGTGTTGAAAGGTGAGGCCTTTAAGTGATGATTGGACTGTGAGGACTGTGCCCTTGTGAATGATTTACCCACTGGTGGAGTAATGAGTTAATGGTCTAGTGGGTTGTCACAGGAGTGGCACTTGTGGCTTTATAAGGAAAGCGTATGACAGCACTCTTGCCATTCTTGCTGTGTGATGCCCTGTGCTGTGACAGGACTCTGTAGAGAGTCCCCACCAAGAAGAAGGCCCTCACCAGATGCGCCCCCTGGACCTTGAACTTCCCAGCCTCCAAAACTGTAAGAAATAAATTTCATTTCTTTATAGAGTATCCAGTTTCAGGTATTTTGTTATAAGCAACCGAAAGCAGACTAATATACATCCATATACCATTATTCACATATTTTTCCTGACATGCCATTCCATCTTTTTATTTGTGTAGGGAGTATATGAATCCCAGTCCACAAACCCAGATGTGCAACAAACAATTTTATTTTCCATCCTGCAGTCGTTGGGACTATCTCCCCAAATTTTGGCACTATTCTGGGGTGACTAGGAATGCCAGGGGAAGTCTGCACATGTTTCTGCTGTGATGTCTGTTGTCACCACATGTGGCCACCTGAGATGCAGCTACTTGCCACTGCCTGCCCCCAGGCACAGAAGTGCTTTTTGTGGCTGCCTGTGATTCCATTTTCTTAGTCTTTTTCAGTCACCTGCTACCGGTCTGGAGGCTCTTCCAGGAACAAGGGCCGAGGACCCCCTGCTTGTGGCCCACAGCTATTTCAGTGTTCTCTGGATGGGAAAACCCTTCCCTTTCCTGATTCTGTAAGCACTTTATCTTCATCCACAAATCCTGTCTCCTTTTCACCTCCTCCAGGCATCCCCCCAAGCTCTCCTAGAAGCCTAGGATTTTGAAAATCAGAAGCCAGAAAGAAAGACGCACAGGCTACTTCTGTTTTCTGCCACTCCACATGCCTTGCAAGAGCTTACACTGAAGTGCAAAGCAAGTTATGTGCCTGAATGAAGGAGGAGGGAGAGAAGAAAATACACACGTTTGTTACATAAATCTACGCACGGAAGTGGGTAGGTCTCTGTGGTCCAGTTACCTTACGTGACTTGACAATAGGGAGGGTGCCCTGGGGCCGTGACCTAATCACATAAGCCTTTTTTTTCCCCAAATCTTATTTTATTTTGTCAATAGACAATGTGGTTGATTATCGTGGCCCATCACCGAAACCTCCTTCCGTCCGCCCCTCCCCCTCCCTCTTAACAATATCCTTTCTGTTCGCTTGTCGTATCAAATTCAAGGAATTGCAATTGTTGTGTCTTCTTCCCCCCACCCCCACCCCCAGGTTATTTGTGTATTTATTTACTTATTTTTAGCTCCCACAAACAAGTGAGAACATGTGGTATTTCTCTGTCTGTGCCTGACTCGTTTCACTTAATATAATTCTCTCTAGGTCCATCCATGTTGTTGCAAATGGCAGTATTTCATTCTTTTTTATAGCAGAGTAGTATTCCATTGTGTAGACAACCAAAACAGGATGGCATAAAAACAAACTGATCGATGGAATAGAATATAGAATCCAGAAATCAACCCACACACCTACAGCCGTCTGATCTTTGACAAAGGCACCAAGTCTACACACTGGGGAAGAGACTGGCTCTTCAGCAAATGGTGCTGGGAGAACTGGATATCAGTATGCAGGAGAATGAAACTAGACCTGGACCTCTCACCATACACTAAAATCAACTCAAAATGGATTAAAGAATTAAATATACACCCTGAAACAATAAAACTTCTTGAAGATCACATAAGCCTTTTAAGAGCAGTTTTCTCTGCCTGATGGCAGGAGAGAAAGCCATAGATTCATGGCGTGAGAGTGACTCAAAGTGAGGGATTTCCCAGTGCTGCCTTTGAAGATGAGGGGGCCACATGGCCAGGAGCTGAGAGAAAACTCCAGTGACAGCCAGCCAGGAAACGTAGACCTCAGTCCTGCAGCCATGAAGAGGTAGAATCTGCCTCCACCAGCTGAGCTTGCCGGAAGGCCCAAGCCTCCATCACAGCCTGCCCCAGCAGACCCCGTGAGTGCAGCCTCAGGTGAGCCCCTGAGCAGAACCAGCGAGGCCAGGCCTGACCTCTGTCCTGCAGCACAGTGAGGTTCTCTGGGTGCTGTGTCAAGTCGCTGAGCTTGTGGCAACTTGTGACTCAGCAACAGAAAACCAATGCAAGTTAGGACATAAAAATATTGTCCAACAGATGTGTTTTGTTTTGCCTGGTTTATTTAGATTGTCATTTCTCAAAGGGAAGAGGTTGGCCTAAGGATGTGACCCACAATGCCATAAGGACGTTCAGCAGCTTCCTGGACCAACTGCTATGGATTCCAGAGGCCCAGCATGCTTTTCTGCTAAAGGAAGGAGACAGATTCAGATACTGAGAAGCAGACTACTGATGCAGAAAGCAATATTTTAAAAGCTTACCATTCTACTGAAGACCCTGGTGGTGAAAAAGGAGAAAAGAGAACCAGGAAGCTCAGCTCTGCTGCCAGCTAACTGCACAAACCTGGGAAAGTTACTTTACCTCTCTGAGCCACAGGCATCATCTAGAAAAGGAGTGACACAAACCAGATGATCTCAAAGGCCCCTTAAAAGAGCCTTCCAGGGCTGGCCCCGTGGCTCACTCAAGAGAGTGCAGGGCTGGTAGCACCAAGGCCGCAGGTTTGGATCTTATATAGAGATGGCCGGTGCGCTCACTGGCTGAGCGTGGTGCGAACCACACCATGCCAAGGGTTGCGATCCCCTTACCGGTCAAAAAAAAAAAAAAGGCCTTCCATTCCTTCATTCAGTAGATACGTATCCCAGTCCTACTGTGTGCCGGGCTTGTCAAGGTGCAGGGGTGCAGCAGCAAGTCAGAGGCCTGGCCTCACTGCGCATACATTTCACATGGCCATGAGCAAAAAAGAGGAGTCAGCTAAAATGCTCCCATGTTAAAAAAAGTCAGTGGGGCTCAAGGCTGGACGGTCCTGGGCTTTTCTTTATTGGGAGCCTTCTGATAACAGCTTCAATCTCCTTTATTGTTATTGGTCTGTTCAGATTTTCTACATCATTTTGGCTCAGTTTTGGTAGTTTGTGTGTGTCCAGAAATTTATCCATTTCCTCCAGATTTTCAAATTTGTTGGCATATAGTTGTTTATAGTAGTCTCGAATGATTCCTTGTATTTCAGATGTATCAGTTGTAATATCACTTTTTTCATTTCTAATTTTTGTTATTTGGATCTTCTCCTTTTTTTAGTTAGCAGTGCTAATAGTTTGTCCATTTTATTTATCTTTTCAAAAAACCAACTTTTTGATTCATTGATCTTTTGTATTGTTTTTTGGTTTTCAATTTCATTCAGTTCTGCTCTGATCTTAATGATTTCTTTCCATCTGCTAAATTTGGGTTTGGATTCTTCTTGTTTTCCTAGTTCTTTAAGGTGAAGTGTTAGGTTGTTCAGTTGCCATCTTTCTATTCTTCTGAAGTGAGAGTTTAATGCGATAAATTTCCCCCTTGGTACTGCTTTTGCAGTATCCCACAGGTTTTGGTATGATGTATCATTATTTTCATTAGTTTCAATAAATTTTTTGATTTCCTGTTTGATTTCTTTTGGACCCATATGTCATTAAGTAGAATGCTGTTTCATTTCCATGTGTTTGTATAGTTTTCAGAATTTTGTTTGTTATTGATTTCTAATTTTAATCCATTGTGGTCTGAGAATATACATGGGATAATTCCAATTTTTTTTGTATTTATTGAGACTTGATTTGTGACCTAACATGTGATCTATCCTGGAGAATGATCCATGTGCTGATGAGAAGAATGAATATTCTGAAAATATGGAACTTTTTAAAAATCATGAATGCAAGCTAATAGTTCTGATTTAAATTTAACTTCAAAGGGACTTTACTTAATACATTGATTTTATCTTTGTATTATAATATTTAATCTTCTAAAACTCTTGGTTGCTAACAACCTTAACCTAATTTCTTATTTATTTTAGCCTAATATATATGTAGAAATTTAAAAATATATTTAGTAAATATAAAATACATAAATATATGTTTATATTACATATTTTACATAAAAAATAATTTATCTGTTATATATATAATGTTTTATCAGTTGATGATCCCATATTGCTATGAACAATAAGACTACTGAATGGAGTTGAAGGTCTCTCTGCAGCTCCACTGCTGATTAGAAGGTTTTCCATCAAGGATGCAGAGTGTAAATACCGTGTTCTAAAGTCTCTTAATATAGCTGGGTGAAGAATCAAGATGGTGGAATAGACGGTCACCAGAGTCACCCTCTCCCACAGTCAACCAATTTACAACAATTAAAAATCAACAACTGCCAAGCTGGGGCCACTAGAGCTCAGGGGAAGAGGAAGAGAGACCTATGGAGTTCATGAAGGAGGGAGAAGCCACAATGAGAGAAAGGATCACTCTGACCATTTCGAGCCCCGGCTGCTTCCAGGCTGGACCTGCTGAGCACATGGAGCAGGAGCTGGCAAAAGCTGCAGCTGTGCCCTTCCTATGAAGTTGCTTGGAGGTGACAGGGGAGAAGAGGGCCTTGGTGGCCCCCAGACCAGCAAGACCACTGACAGGGTTCCCATGGACCCACATAGGAGAGAGGGGCCACAAACAACTGAAAAAAGGACCCACTCAGAGGTCAGTGAATCACCTCAAGGGACCAGCTCATGACCTGTCCCATGGGAAGTATATGGAGTATGGGCGGTGGGGAAGATGGGCCCACTGGGGGTACACTGGGGTACAGCATGGACAGCTGATCTGCCCTCCGATCAGCCCAGGACCACTCAGTGGAGACTGGTCAGGAACATAGAACTGCAAGGGGAGCAGTTTGCTGAAAAGACTCAGGCCCAGACCAGAGTTTCCACACAACTCAGGTGTACCGGACCTCAGGAGACCCGAAAGTGCTTACAAGGTCAACAGTTAAAACCTGAGCAGCACAAAAAGCCTTCCCCAGAGAATCAGCAGCAAAGCAGCAATTTAGCTCAACCACAGGGCTCAAGTGCTTGTTCCCACAGGAAGTTGCCCCATCTTAGAAGTAAGCAAAGGACAACAAATTAGTTCCAGTGCAGAGTTTAAGTGGTGGGGGCGGCTAATAGTCCAACACAGAACTGAAAGAAAACACAAAACACCCACAGATCAGAGAAAAATTCTGTTATTAACGAGTAAAGGTCTAATACCACCAAAGAACACCCATGAAACCTAAAAGAGTTGGGAGCGCCCAGGCTCCTGAGCCAGAATGGGGGAGCCTGAGGGCCTCAGCCACACTCCCCAACATCTACATCGAGCCCAGCGATAACCACCAAGCCACCACTAGAAATGCCCAGGGCTCCCCTGCAGAGTGAGGGGTTGCCACAGGCCTCAACCATGCCCCCTCCTTCATCCTCTTCCCACCCTATCCCTCTCTCCTTTTCCCTTTCCCCCTCCCCACAACTGCTCCACAACAACATTTGAGAATGTAAAATAATAATAATTTTTTTTTAAAAAGGAAAATAAATAAATAAAGTCTCTTAATATAACTGTTTTCTCTGGGCCAATAGGTTACCAATCAAACAGCTTCATTCATTTAGTTTTTTTAATTTTTAGGGGTTGTCTTTGCTTTTTTGCATTTAAATATATATACATAAGGTGTTTACATGACCCTACAGTCAAGACTTTATGCCATGCAAGTCTAGTCCCCATCCTCAGCCTCTTCCTTCTGTCCCTTCCTTCCCCTGGAGTTTTGGTTTATTCTGTGGCGTTCCTACTTACAGATACTACAAGCAAGTTCCTAGGACACACTCATGTTTCTCTACATTTCTTATCAAAAATGTGCACAGCTTCTACACCGTCCTGCATCTTATTTTCCCACTTGACCACGTATCCAGGCACTGCCTGCATCAGATCTGGGCACTGTGGTCCCGCCTCTCTTCAGGGCCTGTCCCCACAGTGGGTGGACCTGGTTTACACAGCAGGTCCCTGCTGATGGACATCTTTTGCAATTACAAATTATGCCACAGTGAATAACCTTGTACCCAAGTCTTTTCGTATTTTTACGTGTGTATCTTTAGAGTAAATTTCTAGAACATTATTCCATTAATCAGAACCAGGGGAAATGTCTGACAGTTAATTTAATTTTGAGACTAATATGATTCTAAAATGTTTTTTCAGCACTTTCCCCTCCAAACCTGCTCGATGGATGCACAATTTCCCAGATCCCCACTGGGCTCCACACCTGGGGTCCTTACATGTAAGGGACCACGCTGGTCCCGCAAAGTGGCAGGTGGGGACGTAGTCTCCTCTGGGGCTCACTTCTGGAGAACACTTCAGTAGCAAAACAAAAAACATTTCTCTTAAGTCTAAGAAGTGAGCTGAAAAGATTTAGAAATTAGGTTCCACCTTTTATGTAACTCACATCCTTAAGCTAGGTAATAATTATTGAAGAGATATAAATACAAAGAAGAAAACACGTATTACATACAATTCACAAAATGTAATGCACATGTATGAAGGAAGTTCTCATTCCACTATGTCTACCATGGTATTTACATTTGGCATTTCATCACTACTCCTGCATTTTATGAAGAGTTGTGTTATAAAAAAGGGAATTTTCTTAGCTCAAAGCATAAGTTGGAAAGTGGTGTTGCTCCTGTATCTCATTGGATCTCTTCTTCCTTCCTCTGGCGGGCTTTTGCCTGCAGGTCACGCCGTGTGCCTTTGTTTACACGCACAGGTAAGGATGAGTGACCGCGGTTCCTCCTGCACTGCGCCTTCAGGAGCGGTGGCCCCTGCACGATGCCTCACGCGTGCTAATCAATAAACACGCCATAGAGCTTTTATCACGGCCTTATTTCATGAGAAACCGGCAGCACGCGTGACAGTTGTGGCAAAGGAAAGACGGGCACGCAGTTTTGAACAGACTGATTTTTTTTAACGGCCAGTGTCCCCAGCTGGTGAGACGCCCGGGCGTAAGGTGAGCCCTACAGAAGGTGCGTCACCGAGACCAGCCGGCTGCTCAGGGCGCCGCGTCCTTAGTCTGGCTGCGCCAGGAGGAGACTCCAGGTCACCGGGGACCCGGCGTGGCTTCTTCATTCAGCAGGGATTTATCAGCCACCTGCTGCGCCAGGCCCCGTGGATACAAAAAATGAATAAAAGCTGGCCGCCCGTGCAGAGGGATGGGCGGAGCGGTCCCCAAGTGTCCCACGGAAGGGGCGGGGCTCGGGTTCTTCCCGCCCCAAGTGTCTGTGTTTAGGACTGAGCTCAGAGAGGGGACGCCGCAGGTTGCACTCGACTGTCCCCACGCTGCCCCTTTGCTGTGGCCGTGCCCACAGGCCCCTGCCCTCACAGCGGCCTGCAGTCCCAGGCCAGGAGGTGGAGGCGGCGTCTCCTCACTGTGACAGGGACCCCGCCGGTCCGGGCTGTCATCTGAGAGCTGAGCGCACATCTGACCTTCAGCCAGCTGCCGGCCCACGGCCAGTGGACGCACTGCATGTGGCAGCTGCAGAGTGGCCGTGGCTGTCACCCCCAGAGCCCCGTGGCCGGGACAGGACTCCTGTGCAGCTGCTGCTGCCGACTGGGTGGGCCAGTGTCGCTGGAAAGCCTATGCCCTTGGCATGCTCGTTGTCTGAGGGGGAGGTCAGGGACCCTGGGCGAGAACGGTGCGGGCGGGGACCGCTGATCTTGACCCCAAACCCAGCCGCTCAGCTCTAGCTGGACTTTCCGCCGACGGCTCTGCCTAAAGCCACAGCAAGTGCAGTGACAGCAGATGTCCCCAGGACGCTTCCCGTGGCTGATGCTTTGCTTCCGTGATCTCAGCGGACGCGCGACAGCTGCACGGGTAGGGGACACTCATCACCCACGGCCAGGTCACAGCCCAGGAAGCTGAGGCCCGCGAGGAGGCGCGGGGTGCCCGATGCCGCGGCGGCTGGCGGCGGCGTTAGGCGGTCGCGGGCCTCTGCTGCCAGGGAGTCCGGCCCTCGGCTCCCCGGTCCCGGCTCCGCGAGCGAACCAGCCGGCGGGCGGCCGAGGGCGCGGCGCACGGGGGCTGCGCGGGGCCCAACCCCGCCGGGCCGAGGCCCGAAGCCCCGCTCCCGGCGCCCCCGGTGACCTGGCCGCGCCGCGCTGTGGGGACCCGGGGCGCACCCAGACCCCCCGCGGGAGAGGCCGCACGTCTCCCACATCCGCCACCTGCCGCCACGCCCGCGACGCCTCCCGCGCCCCCCGGCGCACCCGCCTCGGTCGGAGCCGCTTCCTGGAGAACTCACGGGGCCACTCAGCCTTCCCCGACCCTTCCTGTCCCCTCGGAAAACGGCCTGTCCCCGGCGCTGCGTCCTCTTCGCACCTAACTTCAGCGGGCCACCTCGGCTATGTCTCAAGCTCGGGCACAGCTCCGCCCCGACCCCTGACCGATGTCCCCAGCCGCCTGCTGCCTGTCCTCCTGCGTGGGCTCCCAACACCCCAAGTTAAATGCTACGGTCGCCCCCACGCGTGACGAGCCAGCTGCCCCCTCTCGCATCCTGGCGTGAGCAGGCGTTCCCTGGCGCTCACTCCGTCCCTGGAGCTGGGCGCAGAGGGCCCGGCACCCTGCCCGAAGCCGCACGGGAAGCGAGTGGGGCCCGATTCCGTCGTGCGCAGTCTGGCCCCGCCGCTGCACAGGTGCGTCCTACCTGGAGCTGCGCTCGGCGGCCTCCCGGCCGAGAACTCACCGGCTCTTCCCGCCTGTCAAGTAGGGTCCGTCCCTTCCACGCCCCTCATCTCTAGTATCTGTAGGGAGTTGTCGGAATTCCCGAGTGTCCCTCCAGGTAGACTGAAAGCCTTCATGGCAGGAACTTTCTATCTCCCTGAACAGGTTCTGTAAAAGCCTAGAAAAAACAAGGCAGACCCTGGGCGCATTTGCCCAGGACAATCACAGTTCACATCCACCATCTAGGCAAAATTGTAATCGTGCTTTCTTACACTCTCAAAATTGTCACATGCGATATAAAACTAGTGAGATCTGAGTAGCGCTGGTGCAGTGTATTGTTGGTGACCCTGCTGTGGTGGTGTTCTGGGTAAGCAGGATGTTCCTGTTGGGGAAACTGGAATTCTCTGTGATAATTCTTGCAACTGTGTGCGAATGTACAATTACATCAAAATTAAAAGTTTCTAAAAATTATGCTGGTTTGGAAAAAAATCGTATGGTCACCCTAACAATAATAGCATCTTGTCTAATTCTTCTATTTCATCTCTTTATTTTCCTGTCCCTCTTACATTGTAATTAATTTCATGTACACCAACTCCTATTTATTTTATTTTTTGCCATCTGCCTTTCCAATAAAT
Source organism: Cynocephalus volans (assembly GCF_027409185.1). Taxonomy (NCBI): domain Eukaryota; kingdom Metazoa; phylum Chordata; class Mammalia; order Dermoptera; family Cynocephalidae; genus Cynocephalus; species Cynocephalus volans. The sequence continues at coordinate 38,930,598 of NC_084463.1, forward strand.
GATGAAAACAGGAATTGTATGTATTTGTTTTTTACTTCAAGTACGTAAGCCAGGCAGGACACTTGCAGGCACCAACTTGCTGCTCTAAGACAGTGACTAAGGCATCTGTGCTATCTCCATGTCCCTGGCTCCCAGTGCCCCAGAACCCATCAGTGGCTTCCTGTGTACACCTCTGAGCACAGGTAGGAAATTGTGGCACTCTGTGCAGAATGCCTTTAAAGGTCAATACATTTTATGTGTGAAATGTAAAGTCATAATCATAAGCTTACATTAAAGGAAAATAACAAAATGTCCTAATAAAGATGAACTAATTTTAACTCAATTTTATTTGCTACCTGTTCATTTGCTTTATTATTTGCTAGTACATAGTGACAGGAGCAAAAGTTGCCACCAAAGCTATAAGAAAGACACATGAGAAAGGGGGAATCATCTTCTCCAAAGCGGCTGCAGTTGTTTGATTTTAGCAGAAGTGAGTGCAGGTGAGTAAGTGCAAAAGGGTTCCAGGAGCAGGTGCAGAGGATTCGGGGGAGCAGATGCAAACAGTTCAGGGGAGTATGTGCAGGTTTAGGGGGCATGTGCATTGGGCTCAGGGGAGCAGGTGCAGAGGGTCCAGGGGAGCAGGTGTAGAGGTTCAGGTGAACAGGTGCAGAGGGTTCAGGGGAGCACATGCAGAGATTGCTGGTTCAAAGTACCCAGTTGCTTGGAAAAGGGGGAGGAAGAGGGGGGTTAAGGAGAAATTGGTAAAAGGCCACAAAAAATGTTTACGTTGTGTAATGAGAAAAGAAAAAGCAAAAACAAAGTACTGAGCCACTAGTCATTCCCACCTCAGGAGTGACAGTTACTCTCAAGGTCTTGGAATTTTGGTCAGTCAAGTTCCAATTCCGGTTGTGCTCTCATATACTGCTGGTGGAAATGTGAAATGGTACAACCACTCTGGAAAAGTCTGGCAATTTCTTAAAATGTTAAGCATATACTTACCACATGATCTAGTCATTCCATCCCTAGGTATCCCAAGAGAAAAGGAAATATACATCCATAAAAAGACACGTACACAAATGTTCATAGAAGCTGTATTGGAATAGTCCCAAAACGGAAACAATGCAAATACCCATGAGCAGTTGAATGGATGAACTAACTGTGGTATATCGATATGATGGACAACTTCTACTCAGCAAAAAAATAATGACTTATTGACATACACAACAGAGATGAATCTTCATTGTGCTGCATGAAAAAAAGCCTGGCAAAAAAGGGTGCTGCTGTGAGTCAAATGTGTCCCCCAGAGCTCATGTGTCAGGAACTTGGTCCCACTGTGACAGTGTTACGAGGGTGGGAAATCAGACATGATATTTGAAAGGTGGGGCCTTTGAGAGGTGATTGGATCACGAGGACTGTGCCCCGTGAATGGGTTAATCCATCCATGGAGTGACAATTATCATGGGTGTGGACTGGGGGCTTTACAAGGAGCACATGAGAGAGCTCATGCCATGTTGCCACAGGGTATTCTGGTTGCCACAGGACCCTGTCGAGAGTCACCACCCAGAAGAAGGCCCCCACCAAATACGCCCCATGGACTGTGGACTTCCTAGCATCCAAAACTATAAGAAATAAATTTCATTTCTTTATAAATTACCTAGTTTCAGGTATTCTGTTAGAAGAAACAGAAATGGGACATGGGTTGATTAATATCCACTAACAGTTTTACAAGCTGCCATTCAGTTACTTACAGGCTGCTGCTTTAAGGAGACATTGGAGTTGTAATGTATGTTCAGTCTCCCCTTCTGTTAATGAATTATCCATATTTTAAAAGTAAAGAAAATGAAAAAATATCTCCGGGGTTGAAAAAGCCTAACTTTGACCTGCCGCAGGCGTGCAACCACTAATCGAAAGCCACCTGTGATTCCCTTACTGAGATGCGTTTCCCTTATTAGGGACTCCCTTGCTGTGGGATGAATCGGATGTCCTATTCCTCTCTAATGCTTGGCAGGTCAGTCTCCAATCTGTGGAGAATGTCCCACATGGGGCACCATTTTGTTGCTTTGCATTGCTTTGCCCCACAAGGATTTGTCATCCCACTTCCCCTGGGTGATGGAGATGCAAAGGATTACTCAAAGCCCATCTCTTCTGAGCAGTGAGAGGCCCTGAAGTGGCTAATCTCCCTTTGGGACGTTCAAGCGAGAGCCATCCCTTCCTTGGGAAATTAACACCGAATTGGGGTTCTCTTCCTGCATTTATTTTCCAGACCAGGAAGTTACAGGAAGAGACAAAGGTGGGGTTATAGTTTAACTGTATAGGCTGGTAACTTTCAGTGAAACAAGCCAGATGACATTCCAGTAGACAATTCAGTGGTCCTATCAACAACAGTTTGATCTTAGCAAACAATCCTTCCTATGGCAATTTCTCAGTATCTTTACATAACAATCAGTAACTAGTCTGTTTTTTGAGCCAGCAACCTGCTGTGCCACAAATCCTTATCTTGCAACAGAGACTTGTAGCCTCAGGGAAATTTCCAGTCTTCCGCAAGGTCAATATTTGAAACTGCAAGGCTTTGGAAAACCAGGCCCTGTGAAGTACATATGCTTTTTAGTATATTCCACAATTATCTGACTTTTTCACTTTAGCCATGCTAGTGGGCAGGGAGTGGTAGCTCACTGGGACTCTGATCTGCATCTCTCTGGTGGCTAGTACTTCGTAGTACTTCTTTCTCCACATGCTACTTACCTTGCTCAGGTGTTTCTTCTGTCCAGAAAATTATCCTCTTTTCCATCTTCCCTCAAGAGCTGTCTGATAGTAACAGCTGTGAGTTGATAGTGGTCTATGGTTGTGTTCACTACTTTGATTGTGGTGATGGTCTCATGAGTATATACACATGTCAGAACTCATCAATTTGTATACTGTAAATATGTGCAATTAATTGAATATCAATTATATCTTAATAAAGCTGTCAAAACTAACAAGTAACTCCCCCCTAAAAAAGTGATAAAGATCCCATGATAGGGGCCTGGAATATTTGTATCCCCTCTTTCTAAAATATTTCTGGACTCCTTTTGTCTGAGAGTGCTTACTAAGTTAGTCCATTTCTGTTGCTTATAACAGAATACCAGAAACTGGGTAACTTATAAATTTATAAAGAAACAAAATTTATTTCTTACAGTTTTGGAGGCTGGAAGTCCAAGATCCAGGGATTACACCTGTTGAGGACCTTCTTCTGTACAAGGTCCCATGGTGACCAGGTGTCACATGTGAGAATGGGCTGAGCAAGAGAGAGCTGACCTGCTCACCCCGTCTTTTTATAAAGCCATCAGAACCACGCCTGCTACTCCATGAGTGGATCAACCCAATTGTAAGGGCACAGTGCTCACAAGATTCACCTATTGAAGGCCTCACCTTTCTTTCTAATACCATAACTGGATTTCCACCCTCTTAACACTGTAATAATGGGAGTCAAGTTTCCAATACATGAACTTTTAGGGGACACATTTGACCCTGGCAGCCCATTTGCCTACGTGTCTTAATATTGTAAAGCATCTCAAACATTTTTTTGGGCATCTCAAAATTTTTTTTGGATATAGGCTTGATATAAGAACTCAATGAAAGATGGACCTGTAGCTGGTGAGGGGTCCACTGGGGCAGCAGCAGAGCAAGCACCTGGTGGGGAGGGGTGAGAGGTGCCACCATGCATGCTCTCAGAAGCACCTGCTAAGCCAAGTGAACGGCACAGAGGGGTCTTACACCAACCTGGGCCATAGCCCTGGGCGTCTGGAGCAGGTCCCAGGCTAAGCTTGTCATTCTCAAACCAACCTCACACTTTCAGGGACAGATAATAAGTTATCTAAACCTGCAAACAAATCTGTCCATGGCATTTATAAACAATTGGAAGTTTTAATAATATCACATATTATGTCCTTCTATGTGGCTTGGTCAATAGACTCGTACACTAAAGGCACTAACAAATTCTAATTAATAATGAATGCTAACGAATTATAACATGATAATGAAATCAGTTCCATTTTAAACCCATTCCAGTCAGGGAGATGGTATTAATCTCTAAACAAAGGAGAGCACAAAAAACACTTCCTATAGACTCAATTCTCTTACCCTACTTGAACTTAAATTTATTAAAACTTAAAACATATTCTTTGCAAATAATTTAGAATGCCATGAGAGCATGCAAACCCAAAGACAGAGTGGCTCACCCTTTAGTGGTGACTTTGCTTGATACCTGAGGGACTGCCACTGCAGCCACACAGGGAGACTGCTAAGGACCGAGCAGTGACACGAACCACAGATCTCTGCTGCTGAGAAAGTAAACAGCACAGCAAATAATAAGTATATGTGTTAAACTTATATGTGAAAACTTTGTATTAATTAAAGTTATAAGATGTGTAAAGGAATTTTAAAAGCCACTTTGAACACTGTCTTGCAGAAAAACTATACATTTTGGTAACTGATACATTTATTATTTTTTATTGAAACAATCAATTATACATATTGACACATTTATTTGAAGTGTAGGTTGTGATGTCGACTGTGCCCCGTTTGTGAACACCTCTGAAGCACAACGGGCACAGGGTGCTTCCTTGGCTTATCTGGCATGTGGACTAGTGGCCAGGTGCCCTCTCCCTAGGCTTGTCCTGGTAACCTGGAGCGGTTTCCCCTGTTGGTGGTTTGTTTTCAAAGATCCCTGAGCTGCAGTAATTCTTTCAATTCACCAGCAACTCTGCTGACCAGTTCGTGCTGCTCAGATGTTGGACACAATTGTCCACCTCTCGCCTGAGCTACAATAAGGTCATCTGCCTTGTGCAACGCACCACCAGTACCAAGCGAGACTCCATGGTGCCTTGGTACAGATTTATACAACTTGAAAATACCCTGTTCAAAAGTCCAAACAACTTACTAATTTTCTGAAAGGGCTGTATTTTGATAAAATACCATTTACACTTCTAATAAAGACTCAGAAACTGTCTTTTAACATCAATGCTTGGGACAAAAGCCCACCTCCTGGGGCCCTCAGCCCTCACCCCCAGTTGATCCCTCAGACTCTCAGGGCCTCTGTTCTCTCAGCTCTAAAAAGTCGCCATAAAGTCTGCCCAGCTTTTTCACAGAGAAATTTCAAATGCCTAATAAAGATCATTCAAGTCAAAGTATAAGAGGGAAAGCGCTCTCCACACATGAGGCTGAGGTCCAGGCAGAGGGGAGAGGGGGCCACAGAGAGCAAAGCAGTCCCATGGGATGAATATGGAGAAAAAAATAAATTTCACACATGAAGTGATGTTACCTCAGAGGCTCTAGTTGGAACACTCCTCCTCCTGCAGGATAAGGGGAGCATTTCAGACAGACAGTCTCACTTTCCAGGGGCCACAAGGCCCTGGCTGCAGCTGGGCACCCACGGTGCTGTGACCCACAGGGCCACCCAGCACTTCCTCCTGCAGGCAACGGCCATGAAGCTCAGGAGGTGCCACCCTGAAGGGAGTGACATCTGAAGGCGACGCGGCGTGGAAGCATCTTGCTTTCTGATGCTTTTAGCCGGGAGACCAGCCCAACCCTGCCAGCAGGGGCAGCAGGAATTCGAATAGAAAACATGCAGCTTTGTTGCCTTGAAGAACCAAAGAACAGGACTTGGACAGCCCAGAAATCCTGGAAAGGAGAAAGCCAGAGAAGGGGGGCCCTAAATTCTGTGGTTTCCTACGTCTCATGGGATGGGAGGCTCCGGCCACACTGAAAGAACTGAGCCAGGCAGTCCCTCGGCCTCTACTCCACCATCTGAGGAGATTTTAACTCACAGCAGCATGGCCTGGGAGCACACCATGAGATTGAGATGTGATGTTATTTATACTGAAATAAATTACACCGAGAGAAACTGGTCACTGCAGAAATTGTATTGTCAATGTGGGCAGCTCTCACTTCTTATTTAGAGTGAAAGTTATGGTAACATTTTGCTGTGCACAAAAAAAGAAAAAAATCTGCATTTGTTCTATACAATAAACTCTGAAAAAAAGAAAAGCTGATTTCAGGAGAGAAGCCCTCGCGTGCTGCTGACCAAGGCTTGCTGTATGAGCTTCTGTGGAATGATGGCCTTGGCATCCCTGGAAGTAGATGGCACCCCAGGGCTTTGCGTCTGCTTCAGGAGAGGGGCCCAGAATGCTCACGGGCTTCAGAGAAGCAGAATCAGCAACCAGCTGGTTTTCCACACGCTGTTTCTGCACAAGCGGCCACGGAGGACTGTGGAATCCAGCCTGTTCCTCTGATGGAGCTGGACTGGCTTGAATAATCGTGGTGCTCAACTCACTGGTGATATCACTCTGAATGTGACAAAAATATTTTAAAAACAATCCAGATAAACTGAATATAACAAATTCAAACCATGCTGATAGTCTCAAGTAATATAATAAAAAGATCTACATTACTTTATCCCTCTGGAAAAGAGTAGGTTGACACAAAAAAAGTAGTTTTGCACTTGTGAAATGCAGGCTTACATTAGAAAATCTGCATTCATTGTTTTATAAAAAGATTTATAATATGAGGAAAATAAATAGGAGGTATACACCAGTTACATCTGAAAATTTTACATAGATAAAAGACCAGTCAAGTAATTTTTTACAAATTTAAGAGATTTCTTCCTGTAAACTTTATGATAAAACTCTAAATAAATTAGTAACAAAGGAGTGTGCAGTGGGTTAGAAATCTTGATTCTCCTTTGATCTTAGAATAGGACTTTTAGGTAAATTCATGCATGGGGCTATAGCCCTTGAGTAGGGGACAAAAATAGTCCACGATAAGTTTGGCAAAAGCCATCTAATCAATTCTAATCACTATTTAGGGATGGGATTGTGTACTTTGATTATTTTAGGTCGCTGGTTTGATTCCAGCTCAAAGGACTATTGACTATTTAACGTACTGATTGTTCTTAAGATATGCTAAGGAAACTGCTTGAATGCTGTTTAAATATGCTAAGGAAATCGCTGTAGGAAGTATGTGGAAAAGAAAATGTTTGCTAAGGACAAGCTGCTTGTTTGGTGGATCAATTTAGCTTTTTATAAATTGCATTCTGGAATGTCACATTGTTAATTTTATGGCTATTACTAGTTTCAGTTTAAAGCTGAACTTAGCCAAAAGTCACTTCTGTAACACTGCCTGTTTTTATGCCCAGTTGATGACTGAATCAACCGATTTTTCTTGTGAAACTTCCTTGTCTTGTCAATAAAAAGAAAGGCTGATTTTGAATCGGGGCTGCTCCCGATGTGCGGCAGTCCCTCCAGGCCTTATTCATGTTACTTTGAGTGGTTCTTTTTTTTGTCTCAGTTACATAGAGGGACGTGTAACAGAGTGCGGGCAAGTAAGCTTTCAAATGGTATCAACAGGTGGTTAAGAATGAACACAAAGCAGCTACTGGGCCCTCCCCTCCCATTATCTGTCTTCACTGCTGCATTCGCTTGAAGAATTGAACATGTTAATTTTCATGAGTAGTAAGCTTTTTTCAATTTCTAAACTTGCATGGCTCTATTTTCTTAAGTATGAACTAATGAATGTTTACATACTTATTTCATTATAAAGCATAACCTGAAGGGTGATATCTATAGCTCTGCATTATGGACCGGCTGGAATTTATACACAAGTCACACTTATCCCTCACTGGTTATTTTTGGTACTTGGTTTGGAAATTTCTCCTGGACAAAGTTTTAGAAACAAAGACACTGACAAACAATGACCAGATTATTGGCCAGTTGTTAATATAACAAATGATATGTACTCAGGAGTGACTTATTAGATGACAAGCATTGCCCTCATATATAATTCTTCCTCATAGATGAAGAAACAGGTTTTGGGAGGTTTAGTATTCTGTCTGAGGAAGTAGCAGAGGAGAGGTTGTCTGACTCCTTAACTCAGCTCTTAAGCACTATGCTAGGAATATATAGGCTCAATATCTAAAAATAACATCAAAAAGATAACTTTCAATGAAATAGGCATAATGTTTTATCTAACATCATATATTTAGCATCTCTAGTGCATATATTTAGAGCTCAGTGGAGGAGGCCTACACAGCACACCTACAACAGTCATACTTAGCTCACTGTAAAAATGAATTCTGTCACATTCACAAAATACACACAGAGATAATAACACACTAGATTCTCCTGAATAAACCTCTCGTGTCTGCTCTCCTATCCCCCAGCTACCTTAGGCCAAGCCCACAGTCTGTTGCCTGAATGACTACCATAGTCTCATGTCATATCTCCCAGATTCTAATCTTGCTCCCCGCTTAATCCCTCTGTCGTGCTGCTGTTGGAGTAATCTTTTAAAACATTGAAACTGATCAAGTCAGTGTCCAGCTTAAAAGCCTTCAAACTTCCAAATTTTACATCCAAGACTTTTCATTCACTGCAGCCATCCTAAACTTCCTGGAGTGTCTCAAATGCAGCATGCATCTCACAATCCCACACCCTCCTTAACTCCAAGTAATCCTGCAAAATATGGCTTCAATACATTACCCCTCCCACAAACCTTTGCTGAACCATCCCCCACTCATATTTTCAGTCTCCACCTTCTGAATCCCCATAGCACATAGGCAGTACATATTTCATTACACAGTGTCTTCTACCACACTGAGACCTTTTTGAGGGCAGATACTAAATGTTTGTACCTCTAGTGCTCACCCAGCACGAAGAACTATTTATATACACACTAATTCATTTTAAAGGTAAAATAGTAAGAAGGAATTATACAGGTTTGAACTTCAGTCTGAATCAAATATCAGGAACATTTTATAGCTGGAAGCCTTTCTAAAAATATAATCCAAGTGCCTGCCCACCTTATGGTCCTCTGGGTCATAACCTGTAGCTGTGGTAGGATAGGTGCTCTCTTGTTCAGACACATAGGTCAGCCTGCTCACACTAGCACGTGTATATGTCAACTGAGACAACTCACTCTCACAGGGGGGCTTCTGATGATGTGCTGTTGAACCAAAAGACTCTACAGCACACCTGAAAGAGAGAAGAATATCTCATGATTGGAATTATCCATTCCTTTACTTAACATTATCTACATTAGTGGGGAGGGGAAGGGAATTCCTGCTTGCCCAAAATCTTGCAAATAACTCAACCAAGCATTCGTTGTTTACACTTTATCAAAAATTGTAAATTATATTCCTACTGAATGAAGTATCTGGTAAGCTACTGTAAAAGAAAAATGTCATGGTATTTTCATTAATAAATACCATATGTAGATATACAATGTTAGCTATCCACTCAAAAATTTATTGAGTATCTTATATAGAGCATTGAACAAAAACATACAAATATTCCTGCCCTTGGAGAGCAAAGAATAAGAAAAGAATTATGTAGAAAGGGCAAAAAATGGGAACAGTCATATCACACTGATAGGAATATAAGGTGGTACAACTTTCAGCTGGATAATTAAGTGATACAGATCAAAAGCCCCTTGACTTAGATATTCTACATCTAGAAATTTATCCTAAGAAAAATTAATGATAAATGTAAAGATATCACAAAAAAGATGTCATCACATAGCTATTGGCAATAACGTAGAAAATCTTAAATGTCACATAGGAGGAACTAGGTTAAGGGAATTATGAAACAAACATACAATAAAACACTATGCAGTCTTTTAAAATCATGCTGTTGAAGGCTGGCTCAGTTGAGAGCTAGCTCAGTTAGTGCTGATAACACCAAGGTCCAGGGTTCAATACCTGTACTGGCCAGCAGCCACCAAAAAAAAAAAAAAAAAAAAAATCAAGCTGTTGAATACTATCCTTCAGCTCAGAAAGATGTTCATGATATATTAAGACAAAAAAAAAAGATTAGAAGCAAAAAATAGTGAGACCCCCCCCTGCCCCCACCAAACTAGTGTTATCTTATTTTGTCAGTACCCACCAGCCCAGATGCCAAGGAAAGGGGAAACAGACTGCACCTCTTGAGGGGAAATGCCAAAGTCACAGTGCAAAAGAGCACAGGGGATAGGACACAGCGTCAAGCCATCTTTGGAAACAGTTTCCACACATACTGAATGCTCTGCTACTTGCTTCAGCTCAACCCTTAAACTGACTGAATTTTACCCCTCCTTTTTTTCTTTTTGCACAAAGTTCAGAATACTCAGCTAGGTAATCGACACGCAGAGAAAATTCAAATTTGAATTTTGGACTTTTAAAAATCCCCAAATCAAGACTGCACTGTCAAAATACTAGTAAGTTTCTAACCAAACTATTGGAGACAAATTATTAACAAAATTGCTTCAGGACTATTGCTGTGGTTTGAATGTGTCCTCCAAATGTTCATGTGTTGGAAACTTGGTTCCCAATGCAGCAGTGTTGAGAGGTGGGACCTTTGGGAGGTGATTGGGTCATGAGGGCTCATCCTCGTGGGTGAATGGACTAATGGGTTATTCAGGGGAGTGGGCTAGTTATCAAAAGAGTGTGTCTTTTATAAAAGCCAGGTTAGCCGTCATAAGCACCCTTGTCATGTGATGCCCTGCTTCAGGATCTGCAGAGTCCTCACCAGCAAGGAGGCCCTCAGCAGAGGTGGCTCCTCAACCTTGACTTCCTAGCCTCCAAAACTGTACGAAATAAGTTTCTTTTCTTTATAAATTACTGAGTCAGTAGCATTCAGTTATAGCAACACAAAAATTTACTAAGGCACCAATTACATGGGTTTCTGTATGCACATGGATACAGCTACACACACACACACACACACACACACACACACACACACACACACACACACCATGAAACAGCATAAAGAAAGTTCTGGGTCACTGTAGTACTGTGTTGTGTTAATTTGGCAACTTTTGCTGACAGAAATAAATGCGCTCAGCTTAAATTACCATAAGTACGACAAATGAACTGCAGGAACACATGTGGAAATAAAAGGAGAGAAATTTCAGTCAAGAGGTCAGACTTCAAAGGAATCCAAAAACTGCCCAGGTGCTGGCCACACAGAGACTTAGAGGCTACTCTGGAATTAGAATCTCTAAATTGGCTCTGCAGACCAGCTAGAAACTAGCTAGGAGCCAAGAGACCAGCTAGCAGGAGTGCTAAAGAGCAGCAAAATTTACCAGGTAAAGTACAATCATCAGAAAAACGTTACCGCTGAACAGAAGAAATTTTGACCAACATTTCACCATGAATATCAAAATACTTAATGAAGCAATCACCTCTATGAACAATAATCCTAAAGCAGAAATACAAACTTTTAAGGATGAGACAGATGAAGGAAGAGAGGACATGAAGAGAAATCAGGAAGAAATGAAATATGAACTGGTAGGAACCAGAAAAAAAGTAGGAGAAAAGATCTCAGACCCATTTCATCGCAATAAAAAAAGTATTTAAGAAGGATTTCAATAAAGACAAATATATACAAAATTAAAATCTACATTGGCAGCAATGAAAAGCATGGTTAATACTACAGAAAATTAGTGATGCAGAAGATACACACCTAAACAACTATCCCTTATTATAGACTTACATAAACGTGAGGAAAAAGAAAACAGTCATGGATGACCAGAGAAGCGAGTATCAGCTAATGGCCAACTGCTGTACTCAAAGGAAGGCAAGAAGAAGTAGAACACGAGCAATAATCCATGGTAACAGAAAACAAAACTTTCTTCAGCAGCAAAAAGAAACCATGCATGCAGAGGTTACCACATCCCAGGAAAGTCAACTGAAAGAGACTGACATGTTCGTTTGAAGCTGATGAGGGAAAACAGTGGTAGAACCATAAAACAGAGCCAGAAATTTAGTCTTAGACAAAAATGCATATTGTGCAACAGGAGAATGTATGGACTGCTACTTAGCAGTAAACGTGATTAGCTACTGATACATGCAACAACAGGGAGGAATCTCAAAAACACGTTAAGTGGAAGAAGCCAAGCATAAAAAGGAACCTACTGCATGATTCCATTTTTATAAAATCCAGGAAAAAACAAAACTGAACTATGGTGACACAAATCAGAAAGTGGGCGCCAGGGTGGGGAACGGAGAACGGACTAGAAAGAAGCAAGAGTAGTTAATGGAGCGACGGAAATGTGCTACATATTTCGGTGGGTGCTGTTTACACAGGTGTACATAAGTGTCAAAAACTCATCAGATGAAACCCCTAAGATATGTTAATTATACTACAATAAAAAATATAATACAAAAATGCATACTGGGAAATTGTAAAATTGGGTGAGGAGTGGCCTACAACTTGACTACAAGCTTGCTAGTAGGCTAAACCTTGACTCTGAAGTATTCATGGATTAAACTATACACCAGACACTGATCAACAGACCTCAACTGGTATTTGCTTTACTAAGTCTGGAAGCAAAAAAAAAATATGCTAAGCAACTCAGCAACACAAGGTCACTCTCATATTGTATTCTCCAGCAATTTTGGCACACAACATACTTACCCTCTGATAAATTGACCATTTCTCACTAAGTCCCATGGTTTTGCTCCAGGCAGAGAGGTGAGGGTGCATGTGCATGGCTAGTTTACCATGTGGAGTGAGCTCACCAATGCCATGGTCACTTTAGAAAGGTGAACATGATGTCCTCATTCATAATATCTGACCATATGACAAGTTTCTGAGAAAATTCAGTATTTCCCTATGGCACGTTATCTACATTTCATAAATAAATTTTATTAAGAGTATATTAAAAAAAACAAAACAAAACAGGTGGGTCTGAGAGTGAGACCATTCAGCCCTGTATTTTGGCTCTGATCATGCAGTAAAGGGCAGTTTAGAAGAGAAAAATCACAAAATGCAAGTCATTATAGAAAATTTATAGTTTTTATTGAATGCCTTCATATACATTTTTTAAAATGTCAAAACCAAAGAAAATAAGTTGAAATTGGAAAGTATACAAGGGGAAAGAGACATTGCAGAAAACACTGTCAGGAACCTAGATATTGGATATGGGAAATGTAAACAAAATGAAAGAGAAATGAAGAAAGAGGCACACCAGTGCAGTGACAGAACAATTTAGTATATTTGACAACAGGGTGGATACATGAATCCACAATGGTGACAAAATGACATTGAACTCTACCCACACATGGTACCCATGTCAAGTTCCTGGCTGTGGTACTGCACTATAATTAGATATGACCAGTGGGGGAAACTGGGTGAAGGGTACACAGGACCTCTCTACACTACCTTTGCACCTTCCTGTAAATCTATAATTCTTACAAAATATAAAATTTTTTTAAAGGATTAGAGAGAAAAATAAATGCAGAAGTCAAGCAAAATAGATCCCACATATGCACTGTAGAAAAATATAAACTTTAGTATACACAGTTTTGTGACAAATGCTTGCTAATGACATTCTAAGTAAAGCAGCTTCTAAGGGGGCTATTAAGCAGCTTCTAAGGGGCTATTGAGATGTAAAGCAGCTTCTAAGGGGCTATTAAGCAGCTTCTAAAGAGGCCATACAAAGGGCAAGCGGGCCCAAGTACACTAAACATTCCAAGAAGGGAATGGCCCCCACCCGGTTCCAGGAACTGACTAGTACCTTATCTAAGAGCCTCCTCGCCAGGCCTTAGGGAAGATATACAACTGAGAGAAGCACCGTTGCTTATCGGGGGTACCAGCCTGCTAAAGTCTGCCCATAAATCCAAGGGCGCCACAGATAACCAACAACTCATCCTGTCATAAAGATCTATTCAGGAAAAACTGTATAAAAGGTGCTTTTATTGTAAACTGGGCGTCGCTTTTGTCCTGGAGACGAAGCGACCCCAGCATGCTGGAATAATAAAACCTCATGTTTATTGCAACGGCCTCTAACTCGTGGTCTTTGTGAGGTGAGCCATCCCAACATGTGGGATTTGTGCATGGTGCACGGGTCTTACAGCATCACTAGAGTTCCTGGGGGAGGAATGGAGCAGAACCAGTATTTTCAGAAATAATTCAAAAAGTTTCCTTAAATAAAAGAATGCCTGACGCCACGTACTGAAAGGGTATATACTGTATGACAGGGTGTATTAATCCATCTTCCATTGCTTACAACAGAATACCTGAAACTGAGTGATTTATGGAAAAATGAAACTTATTTCCTACAGTTTTGGAGGCTGGGAAGTCCAAGGTCCAGGGGGTGCATCTGGTGAGGGCTGCCTTCTTGGTGGGAACTCTCTACAGAGTTCCAAGGTGGTGCAGGGTATCACACAGAGGACTGAGCGAGACTTAATGTGCTCACTTGCTCTCCTTATATAGCCACCAGTCTACTCCCTGATAACCCATTAAACCATTAACCCATGAATGGATTAACCCCTCCAATGCGCATAGTCCTCAGGATCCAATCAGCTCTCAAAGGCCCCACCTTTCAAATGCAGTAGTCAGATTTCCCACCCTCTTAAACCGTTACAATGGGGATCAAGTTTTCAATGCATAAACTTTTGGAGAATACATTCAAACCACAGCAGAGGGCACTGTAACAGTAGAGAGTCAACACAGAGATACAGCTTAGTAAAATTACTAGACTTGAAAAATAAAGATTCTTCATTTTTGCAAAGCCTTGGAAAAAGATCAAGTCAATTCAAAGGTTAAAAACAATTAAGCTCATCCCAGATTTCCCTCCAATATTCTATAGAAACAGTAAAGTGATCCATATAAGAAACTTAAAGGAAGAAAATAAAAGCCAAGGATTTTAAACACACCACAACATGTCATAGCCAGATGACCTTCAAATTTACTTTGGCTGGATGACTTCTAATGTCTTTCAAAATATGAATTTAACTGTTAAAGAAGAAGTGGCTGTGTACATGAAAAAGTATTTCAAAATGAGGCATCCACAAGGGGTCATTTAAACACAAAAGAACTAAGCTCTCCACTGATGTTTACCTCCAGCTGACCTAATCACATTTCAGGTGAAGATGCAAAATGTCAATGGCAGCTTGGTAAAGAGTTAACAGATAACTTTGCAATCCAATATTTTGAAATGAAGTAAAACTATATTTAACAGTTTTGATAATTTCATTTGTTAGGCAAAATTTGCCAATTATTAGAACCTTTCAAAAGGGAAACAGTTAAAAAATCTCTTATAAAGCCATAAAAGAAAGCATTAAAATTTAAATCTGCAAGGTTATTCATCTCAATATCTTCAAAATAGCCAAACATAATAAGATAAGCAAGTATGTATTCACCAGAAGTATCAAATAAACCACGACAGACGTATTATGCAGTCAGTAACATCACTAATTTTCTTTCAAATAGATAGAATGATTATATTACAGTAAGTGAAAAAAGCACAGTGCAAAAATTTGCACTGAAAAATGCTGGAAAGAAATTCACAAAATATTTACAATGGTTACCTTTGAGAGATGAACCTAAAGATGAGTAAGTTTCCTTCTTTATACTTTTTCCAATTTTCCTATACTGAGCACATCTTTGTTGTTTAAAAAAAAAGGTAAGTACCTACCCTGATAAACTTGTTCCAGAAATGTCACTGGGAGAAGAGTGACTAAGTGGTGAAGTGGAAGGTCTGAATCTTTCATGGTCCTCCTCTTTGCCATGTCCACCATGCTCAGCAGAGGCGTTTTTCATATCAGATAGGTGTATTTTCCAATTAGAACAGAAAAAAGTTCTGCATAATTTTGTGAATGTGATCAATTACTCAGACACTTACCAGTATTTTTAGGTGAGACTACACAATGTTTTTCAAAAGTCACATGCTTTTCACTGTTGCTTGTTTCACTAACATACTCATTTCTGTTCTGATTCTATCATCTTGTATTTCTTCACACTCTTCTGACAGCCAAAGGGATGTTGTTCTGGGGTTCCTTACTGATGAATACGTTTTAGCTGTGGGAGTGGAAACTGAGGTAGCTTTTTCACTGTTACCAATATCTGGTAATTTGTTGTCAATGGAATTTGTTTTCAAATCAACAGCTGCACTCTCATTGTCTCTTATATTTGTCAGCACTGAACTTGAAGAGTATGCAGTTCTAAATGATTCCTGGTTCTCACTCTCTCCATTTTCACCACAAAAAATAGCTGCTATGTTTTCTTTTGGTCCCTTACACTTATATCAGTAGCACCTAAGTCCACTGTATGGATGTCTTTAATTTGTTCTTTTGGCAAAGATGAATCCAAAATATCAGACATACTACATCTTGAAAAGTTTTCCAGTCCACCTTCACATCTACTAACCTCTCTTTTTTTAAGGTATTTCTCCATATCAAATGCACTGGATCCATTACTTTTTTCTAAATCATTAGGTAAGAAATGAGACATATTGGAACAGTCCTTCTGTTTATCATCTTCCTGAAAAGCCTTATCGCTGGTTTTATTTGAAAGTGCCTTGATCATGGCAGCAAGCTGAGAAGGATCAGAACTAACTGAGGCATCTGCAATGGCTGAAGCAATGGTTCTTATACTCAGCACAGAATCACCGCTATCAGGCAGCTTGTCTTTGCATCTACGGAGTTTGTTTTTCATGAAGAAAGTGTCTTAGAAACGAGAAGATTTACAACAGATAAATTTACCCCAGTTCTATGGACATGTACATATTAATCTTTATTTATAAGCACTATGTAAGGTTTAATAGCAATGAGAAATTAATGATATACCAGTTAAATATCCCCATGAAAAAGACAGTTGTTACCAACTTTAATTACATAGGATCACGTTATTCACAAAATATGATTGTCACTCATTTAAAAAAAATCTTCAGAAACTAAAGAGATGCTAAAACTGGGAGAATAACTTAAAACCAAAATATGAAGATACTGAGATTGAAATGCCACTGAGTCATTGTGTTTGACTACAAGTATAAATCTTGGCAACTTCATTCAATTATTAGAAATATTTATGAGCAAGACATAAATAAGAACCATGAGTAAAAGACTGAAATGGGCCCAACAGCAAAGAAACAGAACTATTTAACAAAAAATGCATGTTAAAACTTCTGTCTCCAGTAATAGCAACCTCCAGTAATAACAGAGTAGGTAATCCAAACCAAGCTCTTGCTGAGAGAACAGCATATTCAAAACATCTCTTTCAGAGTACTGAAGAGCTAAAAATGCAGTGCAAACTTATGGGGCCAATATCTAAGAGACGAAAGTATCCCAGAGAGGTAAACCTAATATTGGGGATGCTTTTCCCTGGGGGGATCTGCTGCTTCAAGAAGAGGCTATGAAAAGCTGTTTTTTGTGGGAATAAGGGTGTAAAACTTGAGTTTAAAGTCTGCCAGTGACTGAGGTTGGGGGGCTAGGAGGGTAGAGTGGCATGTGTGTACATCACCACAGTAAAACATCCATGCTTTGGGATGAGACCACAAAGGAGTAAAGGTAAACCAACAAAACAACATTAGACCGGCCCTCACAGTGACTGAAGCTCAGTTCCCATCTGCCAATCCAGATAACTAAATTAAAGTGATCTGAGATTGCCAGTGTTCCTCCCTCCTGGTCAGAAACAAACACAAATCCAGTCTGGAATATATCATCTCCCTCGGCCTCAAATTACTTCAACAATTTTTCCTGTAAACAGCAAGATAAAACAAAAGATACCTAAGCACTTTATATATTTGAGTAAAATGGATAAAAAAAAAACAAAGAAAAAAAATTAAAAGCAGGCAAAGATAAGATATACTATTATTAATGAAATAACAATAAGACTAACAGCCAACTTTTATTTATTTTATTTTTTAAAGGGAAAAAGGTAATTTTTTTAACATATGATATATATATATTTTGATATCTCATTGTGTTTTTTTTTTTTCTTCCGAATTTCATTTTATTTTGTCAATATACACTGTGATTGATTATTGCGGCCCATTACCAAACCTCCCTCCCTCCTCCCTCCCAACAATGTCCTTTCGGATCACTTGTCGTATCAACTTCAAGGAATTGTAATTGCTGTGTCTTCTTCCCTCCCACCACCCCCGGGTTTTTCTGTGTATTTATTTATTTATTTTTAGCTCCCACAAATAAGTGAGAACATGTGTTATTTCTCTTTCTGTGTCTGACTCATTTCACTTAATATAATTCTCTCTAGGTCCATCCATGTTGTTGCAAATGGCAGCATTTCATTCTTTTTTATAGCTGAGTAGTGTTCCATTGTGTAGATATACCATTTTCTGTATCCACTCAACTGATGATGGACATTTGGGCTGGTTTCAACTCTTAGCTATTGTAAAGAGTTCTACTATGAACACTGGGGAACAGGTATACCTTCGACTTGATGATTTGCATTCCTCTGGGTATATTCCGAACAGTGTGATAGCTGGATCAAATGGTTGATCTATCTGCAATTGTTTGAGGAAACTCCATACCATTTTCCATAGAGGCTGCACCATTTTGCAGTCCCACCAACAATGGATGAGAGTTCCTTTTTCTCTGCAACCTCGCCAGCATTTATCATTCACAGTCTTTTGGATATTAGCCATCCTAAATGGGGTGAGATGGTATCTCAATGTGGTTTTCATTTGCATTTCCCAAATGCTGACTGATGTTGAGCATTTTTTCATATGTCTGTTGGCCATTCATATATCTTCCTTTGAGAAATGCCTATTTAGCTCTTTTGCCCATTTTTTAATTGGGTTGCTTGTCTTTTTCTTGTAAAGTTGTTTGAGTTCCTTGTCAATTCTGGATATTAATCCTTTGTCAAATGTATATTTTGCAAATATTTTCTCCCACTATGTTGGTTGTCTTTTAACTCTGTTAATTGTTTCTTTTGCTGTGCAGAAGCTTTTTAGTTTGATATAATCCCATTTGTTTATTTTTCCTTTCGTTGCCCATACTTTTGGGGTCGTATTCATGACGTCTGTGTCCAGTCCTACTTTCCGAAGTGTTTATCCTATGTTTTCTTTAAGAAGTTTTATTGTTTCAGGGTGGATATGTAATTCTTTAACCCATTTTGAGTTGATTTTAGTATATGGTGAGAGGTACGGGTCTAGTTTCTCTCTCCAGCATATTGATATCCAGTTATCCCCGCACCATTTGCTGAAGAGGCGGTCTCTTCCCCAGAATATAGGCTTGGTGCCTTCATCAAAGATCAGATGGCTGTAGGTATGTGGGTTG
Organism: Cynocephalus volans; assembly: GCF_027409185.1. Taxonomy (NCBI): domain Eukaryota; kingdom Metazoa; phylum Chordata; class Mammalia; order Dermoptera; family Cynocephalidae; genus Cynocephalus; species Cynocephalus volans. The sequence goes on from NC_084463.1 coordinate 38,949,607, forward strand.
ATTTCTGGATTCTCTATTCTATTCCATTGATCAGTGTGTCTGTTTTTATACCAGACCATGCTATTTTGGTTATTATAGCCTTGTAGTATAGTTTAAAGTCAGGTAGTGTTATGCCTCCAGCTTTATTTTTTTTGCTCAGCATTGCTTTGGCTATGTGTGGTCTTTTGTTATTCCACATAAATGTCTGGATAGTTTTTTCCATTTCTGAGAAAAATGTCATTGGAATTTTGATGGGGATTGCACTGAATTTGTATATCACTTAGGGTAGTATGGTCATTTTCACAATGTTGATTCTGCCAACCCAAGAGCATGGGATATCTTTCCATCGTCTTGTATCCTCTCTAATTTCTGTCAGCAGTGGTTTGTAGTTCTCATTATAGAGATTTTTCATATCCTTGGTTAACTCGATTCCTAAGTATTTTATTTTTTTGGTGGCTATTGTAAATGGGCAAGCTTCCTTGATTTCTCTTTCTGCATGTCCACTATTGGAGAATAGAAATGCTACTGATTTTTGTGTGTTGATTTTGTATCCTGTTACTTTGCTGAAATCATTTATCATCTCCAAGAGGTTTTTTGTAGAGACTTCAGGCTGTTCGATATATAGGATCATGTCATCTGCAAACAGGGACAGTTTGACTTCATCTTTTCCAATCTGGATGCCCTTTATTTCCTTCTCTTCTCTGATTACTCTGGCTAGTACTTCCAACACTATGTTGAACAGGAGTGGTGAGAGTGTGCATCCTTCTCTAGTTCCTGTTCTTAAAGGAAAAGCTTTCATCTTTTCCCCATTCAGGATGATACTGGCAGTGGGTTTATCATATATGGCTTTAATTATGTCGAGATAGTTTCCATCTATACCTAACTTATAGAGGGTCTTTGTCATGAATGAATGTCGAATTTATCAAATGCTTTTTCAGCATCTATAGAGATGACCATATGGTCCTTGTATTTGATTTTATTAATATGGTGTATCACACTTATTGAGTTGCATATGTTGAACCAACCTTGCATCCTTGCTATGAATCCCACTTGATTGTGGTGAATAATTACATGTATGTGTTGCTGTATTCTGTTAGCTAGTATGTTATTGAGGATTTTTGCATCTATATTCATCAAGGATATCGGCCTGTAGTTTTCTTTTTTAGTTGTATCTTTACCTGGTTTTAGTATCAGGATGATGTTTGCTTCATAAAATGAGCTTGGGAGATTTGCCTCTGTTTCAATCTTTTGGAACAGTTTGCAAAGAATTGGTGTCAATTCCTCTTTGAACGTTTGGTAAAATTCTGCTGTGAATCCATCTGCTCCTTGGCTTTCCTTTGTTGGGAGCCTTCTGATAACAGCTTCAATCTCCTTTATTGTTATTGGTCTGTTCTGATTTTCTACATCGTTTTAGCTCAGTTTTGGTAGTTTGTGTGTGTCCAGAAATTTATCCGTTTCCTCCAGATTTTCAAATTTGCTGGCACATAGTTGTTTATAGTAGTCTCGAATGATTCCTTGTATTTCAGATGTATCAGTTGTAATATCACTTTTTTGATTTCTAATTTTTTTATTTGGGTCTTTCCTCTTCTTTTTTTAGTTAGCCATGCTAACGGTTTGTCAATTTTATTTATCTTTTTAAAAAACCAACTTTCTGGTTCATTGATCTTTAGTGTCGCTTTTTGGGTTTCAATTACCTTGAGTTCTGCTCTGATCTTAATGATTTCTTTCCATCTGCTAACTTTGGGTTTGGATTGTTCTTGTTTTTCTAGTTCCTTAAGGTAAAGTATTAGGTTGTTCACTTGCCATCTTTCCATCCTTCTGAAGTAAGCATTTAATGCAATAAATTTCCCCCTTAGTATTGCTTTTGCAGTATCCCACAGGTTTTGGTATGATGTATTATTGTTTTCATTAGTTTCAGGAAATTTTTTGACTTACTGTTTGATTTCTTTTGGACCCATATGTTATTAAGGAGAATGCTGTTTAATTTCCATGTTTGTATAGTTTCCAGAATTTTGTTTGTTATTGATTTCTAATTTTAATCCATTGTGGTCTGAAAAAATACATGGGATAATTCCATTTTTTTTGAATTTGTTGAACTTGATTTGTGACCTAACATGTGATCCATCCTGGAGAATGATCCATGTGCTGTTGAGAAGAATGAATATTCTGAGGTCGTTGGATAGAATGTTCTGTAGATATCCGCCAAGTCCAACGGGTCTAGAGTATTGTTTAGATCTTGTGTTTCTCTGCTGATTCTTTACCTAGATGATGTGTCCAATATTGATAGTGGGGTGTTCACATCCCCTGCTATTATGGTATTAGTGTCTACGTACTTCTTTAGGTCTAATCGAGTTTGCTTTATAAATCTGGCTGCTCCGACATTGGGTGTGTATATATTTATGATTGTTATGTCTTCTTGATCGATGAATCATATTATCATTATGTAGTGGCCCTCATTATCTCTTTTTACGCTTTTTAGTTTAAAGTCTATTTTATCAGTTATATAAATAGTTACTCCAGCTCGCTTTTCATTTCTGTTTGCATGGTAAATCTTTTTCCATCCTTTCACTTTTAGTCTATGTGAGTCTTAATAGGTGAAGTGGGTCTCTTGAAGGCAGCATATAGTTGGGTCCTCCTTTTTAATCCAGTCAGCCAGTCTGTGTCTTTTGATTGGGGAATTTAATCATTTTACGTTAAGAGTTTTTAGTGAAAGGTGTTGATTTTACTCCTAGCATTTTATTTATTTTTGTTTGGATGTCTTAAGTGTCTTTTGTTCCTTTCTTTCTGACTTACTGTTTGTCTTCTTTATTTGTTGGTTCCTTGGGTTGTAGATAACCTTTTTTTTCTCTTCATTGTTGCCATTTTTATTTTCCTAGTGGGTTTTGATTTTTCTTGAGTTTTTATGGCAGTGATAGTTATTTTTCAGATACCAAACCCAGTGCTCCCTTGAGAATTTCTTGTAAGGGTGGTTGTGTGGTAGTGAACTCCTGCAGTTTTTGTTTGTCTCAGAAATATACTATTTGCTCTTCATTTCAGAAGGATAGCCTTGTGGGGTAGGGTATTCTTGGCTGGCAATCTCTGTCTTTTAGTATTTTGAATATATCATCCCACTCTTTTCTGGCTTTTAGGGTTTGTGATGAAAAGTCTGATGTTGGTCTGATTGGGGCTCCCTTATAGGTGATTTGATGCTTCTCTCTTGCAGCTTTTAAGTTTCTCTGTCTTTGAGTTTTGCCAATTTGACTCTAACATGTCTTGGAGGAGACTTTTTTGGGTTGAATACAGTTGGGGATCTTTGAGTTTCCTGAATCTGAAGATCTGTGCCTTTTCCTATACCTGGAAGTTTTCTGCCACTATTTTGTTGAATATGTTTTCAATGCAATCTCCTTTTTCCTCCCCTTCTGGAATACCCATGACTTGGATATTTGAGCGCTTAAGGTTGCCTTATATCTCTCTCAGATTTTCTTCAGTGCCTTTAATTTTAATTCTTTTTTCTTTTTTTTTTTTTGTCTGCCTGTGTTATTTCCAACAGCCCATCTTCAAGGTCAGAAATTTTCTCTTCTACTTCTGCAAGCCTGCTGGTTAAACTCCCTGTTGTGTTTTTTATTTCACTGAATGAATTCTTCAGTTTGGCAAGCTCTGCTACATTCTTTTTCAGGGCATTGATTTCCTTGTACATTCCTTCTTTCAGGTCATGTATACTTTTCCTCGTTTCATCATTTTGTCTAGCTGAGTTTTCTTGTATCTCATTCAGTTTCCTTAGAATTATCATTCAAAATTCCTTGTCAGACATTTCAAGGGCTTCTTGTTCTATAAGATCTAGAGCTTGAGAGTTATTACTCTTTGGTGGTGTACTTTCTTGATTTTTCATCTTTTTGGTATCTGTCCTTTGATATTTAGTCATTGTGGCAGGGGGTTTCACAGTCCACAGGTTTGACAATATTGTCTGGCTAGGATGTTACTGGGGTTGCCAATTTGGTATGGCTACCTCATTGTCTGCTCAGTTGGCCACTAGTGCCTTGAGTGTGCAGTTGCCTCAGGTCTTGGGCCTGTCCGAGGAGCCACCTCTCTGGTCAGTATGCCGTCGGCCGGGCTGCTTGGTCGCGTGGCAACACCACAAGGCGTGTGGTCTCTGCGGAGCTTCCGCCTCCCCTGCTGGATGTCTCCCTGCACCGTGTGCACTGGGTCGGGCTGCTGGGTCATGTGCTGGCATCACAGGGTGTGTGGTCTCTGTGGAGCTTCCTCCTCCCCTGCTGGACATTTCCCTGCTCCGCACACACTGGGCTGGGCTGCTGGGTCGTGTGGCGGCACCGCAGGGCATGTAACAGCCAAGTTTTAAAGTGAAATGACGTAAAGTAATACATTCAAAGTGCTAAAAAAAATTTTAACCTAGAATTCTACACCAAGCAAAACTACACTTCAAGAATAATGGGGAAATAGAGACATTTTTAGAACAACAGAAAACTCATTACCAGCAGACCTTAACGAAAGAAATAGTAAGGATATTCTTCAAGCAGAAGAAAACAAATCTCAGATAGAAAGTCAGAGATGTATATTGGTTGTATGTAATAATAGCTGTTATCATCATCATCACCATAATGTCTTATGAAATTTAAATATAGAGATAATTAAAGTATAAAATAATAGTAGCTTTTAAGTCTGGAGTAAATTGTATATTTTATGATCCTTGTAATGTCAAATAAAAGGTTTCAAAAAGACAAAAAGTGATTTATAGAAAACATTATTAAGCCAAGGAGACAGGTTATAATTTCTTGGATACTCACTAAATTAACATGAGAAAATATATATATAAGGGTATGTGGATAGTTCATGGAAAAAAATAATTAAAAGATAATAGGAATCTTTCCATGACCTTTTCAAAGTACCCTAATATACATAATTACCAAATTTATAGAGGGAGAAAATTGGAACAATTCATAAGAACACCAAAAGAAAAAGAACAAAGCCTAGGTGAAACAAACAGAAAGCAAATAAAGAACAGATTCACACCCTCATGTATTGGTAATTCAATTAAATACAAGGGTATTTAACATAAGCTCAGGGGAAGATGTGTATTATCTTTTAATTCTACTTTTCCACAAACTTTTTGAAGTACTTTCCTCTAAGTGGAAAGAAAGATTTTGAGACTGACTGAAAAATCAAATCCAACTCTATGTCCTCATAACAGAAATATCTAAAATATAAGAATACAAAAAGATTGAAAGTAAAATAATGGGAAAAGATATAACATGCTAACACTAACCAAAGAAAGCTGGTGTTAATTATGTCTATATCAGACTAGACTTAGGCAAAATGCATTTTAATAGAGCCAGAGGGAGACATATACAGTGATAAAACATTTGAATTGCTAGAGAGAACAATTTTAATTTGTATGCACCTATAAATATAGCCTCAAAATGTTTAAAGCAAACATCAATAGATCATAGTAAATAACAGACAAATCCACAAACAGAGTGGGAGATATTAAAACCTAAGTAATTGAAAAAACAGAACAATCATTTTAAGAATGCACGCAGCTTCGCATCCCGATTTAAACAAATCTCCCTGAAATGAAACATCAGAAGAGCCCAGCCAAATCATATAACAGGCATCCCCTTCAAGGACACAGAAACATTTTTAAAAACAGAACAAATGCTGAGCCATATATCACATCTCAACAAATTTCAACAGACCAAAACCAAAAAATTTTCTGACTACAGTGCAATTGGCCTAAAATCAGTATTTCAAAAATTGGAAAATCTCCTAAGTGTTTGGAAACTAAGCAATACACTTTTTAAACAAAAGCATGGGCCAAAGAAATTAGAAAATAGGGAGGTTTCCAGTTGAGATGGCAGAATAGATGGTCCCCAGCATCACTCTCTCCCACAAATCCACCAATTTACAACTATAAAAAAGCAACAACAGCCAAGCTGGGGCTGCTAGAGCTCAGGGGAAGAGGAGGAGAGACTGACAGAGTGCATGAAGGCAGGAGAAGCCATGAGGAGAGAAAGAAAAAACTGCTCCAAACATTATGTGCTGTGGCTCCTTTAAGGCTGGAACTGCTGAGTGCATGGAGCAGGAGCTGGCAAAAGTCACAGCTGTGCCCTTTGGATGAAGTTGCTTAGAGGCAGCAAGGGAGAAGAGGGCCTTAGTGGCCCCCAAGACAGCAAGACCACTAATAGGGTTCCAGAGTTCCCATGGACCCACATAGGAGCGAGGAGTCACAACAATTGAAAAAAGGGAGCTACTCAGAGGCCGGTGAGTCACCACAAGGGACCAGCGCACAGCCAGTCCCATAGGAAATGTTTGCAGCATGGGCAGTGGGGGAAATGGGCCCACCAGGGGAACATCGGGGCACAGAAAGAACAGCTGATCTGCCTCCCAATCAGCATAGGACCACTCAGAGGAGATTGGTCAGGAATACAGAATTGCATAGGGTGCAGTTTGATGAAAAGACTCAGTCCCAGATCAGAGTTTCTACATAACCCAGGTGCACTGGGTCTCTGGAGAGCCAGAAGTACCTATAAAGTCAACCATTATAACCTGAGCTGCACAAAAAGCCTTCCCTAGGGAAGCAGCAGCAACACAGCAATTTCAACCACAGAGCTCAAGTACTGGTCCCAATAGGAAGTCTCCCCACTTTAGAAGTAAGCAAAGGACAAAAAATTAGTTCATGCCCAGGCAACCTGCCAGTGCTTCAGGGGGCCACTTGGGGACCAGAGGGCTGAACCCAAGGACCGGACCCCCCCTCCCACAACCAGACACACTGCCAGCACCTTGGGGCCCATCCAGGGACCTGAGGCATGGAACCAGGGACTGAACACCCCCTCCCACAACCAGGCATACCATCAGCACCAAGGAGCATGCCAAAAACATCACCTCAATTTGGTGGCCCACCACAACCACCACGATAACCGTGCCTGCCGTGAAAGCGGCAAGACACCACAACCACCATGCAGATGGTCCGCCAGCCAATGGTGTGCATTGACACAAGGAGAGTCACCAGCAGAGACCAAAGAAAAGGAGATGTTTCTCTCCACAAAGCCTGTTCCAGAGTGAGAGAAGAAGCATCTGCTCTACAATAATATCAGGGGACCTGAACACACTTCTCAGCATTGGACAGATCATCTAGGCAACAAATCAACAGAGTAACCATTACTCTTTCAGAAGGAGAGAAGAAATCTAGGGTAATTAGAGAGGGGAGCGGGGAGGGAGAGAGGGACAGGGAGAGAATGGACAAGGGGCACAAAGAATAAGTACAATATATATGTTTGTAACAATATATATATTAATAATATTGATTTGATCAACATATCTCAATGGTGAACCCCAAAAATATGTATAACCAATTATGAATCAATAAAAAATTTTTTTAAAAAATAAATAATTAAATAAAATATTTTTTTTTTCAAAAAACTAGAAATTGGAACCTTCACACCTTCCTGGTGGGAATGTAAAATGGTGCAGTTGCTTTGAGAAACAGCCTAGAAGTTCCTCAAAAAGATCAAACATAGAGTTTAAAATGACCCAGCAATTCCACTTCTAGGTATACTTCCAAGAGAAATGAAAATATGTATTCATAAAAATATGTGTACCTGAGGCCGGCCCGTGGCTCACTCGGTAGAGTGCGGTGCTGATACCACCAAGGCCACAGGTTCGGATCCTATATAGGGATGGCCGGTTTGCTCACTGGCTGAGCGTGGTGCTGACAACACCAAGCCTGGGGTTGAGATCCCCTTACTGGTCATCTTTAAAAAAAAAAAAAAAAATGTGTATATGAACATTGATAGCCCCGTTATTCAAAGTAGCTAAAAAGTGTATTAAATAAAAATTACAGGCGGCCATTGTTTTGGGCTAATTTCCTGCACTAGGCCTCAACAGAACAGACTAAAAATCAAAATGGAGTCATCCCTGCTATGTTCCATGTCACTGAAGTTGTGGTATGACCTTCCCAGAAATCAGGAGGAAGAGATAAGAGCCAATCTCCCAAATGGGCCAGTTTAAATCTTCAGTGGATACAATAATGAAGTTCCCTCTACTTTAATCCTTACAAGAAAGAGATGGTCTGAAGTAACCTGATGTTAATTGGTCAGTTATTTTCCTATTCCCACCTTACAAAGAAAATAACTTTGAAATGACCAACCCTCTTTTAGTTCTTTGTTTCTGCTTTCTTCAACCTTTTTCTGTCTATAAAATCAGCCGCTTATGCACAGCTCATTGGAACACTTATTCTATTTTATGAAATGTCGTGTTCCCCAATTCTATAATCACAATAAAGCCAATGGCGATCTTAAAAAAAAAAAATTAGAAAATATATTGAACTGAATGATAATAAAATGTGACATATCAAAATATATGGGATGAAATTTTTAAAATATGATATGCAACAAAAGCTCTGCTTTCAGGGAATTTTATACCACTTGAGGTTTATATTAGAAAAGCAAGTAGGCAGAAAAATGAATGAGCTAAGCATCCATCTCAAGAAGTTAGAAAAACAACAAATTAAATCCACAGTAAGGAGAAAGAAAAAAATGAATATCAGAAAATATGAAACAGAAAAACATATATAGAATATAGAATAAATAAAATGGATAAATTAATAAAACAGAAAAATATGTTGTTAGACTGAGCAAGAAAAAGGGAGAGAGGCAAAATAGCCAATATTAGAAATAACAAAGGGCACACATCTTCAGAATCTAAGGTATGACAAACAATGACAAGAGGATATTACGGTCAGTGTTATGGTGATAAATTTCAAGTTTAGATGAAGGACTGCAATCCAAGAAAACTGCAACTTTCTAAAACTGACAAAAAAATTTTGAACATCAGAATAGTCTTATAACTATTAAAGAAATTGAATATGCAATTAAAAAGAATTAGATAAAGAACATATCAGATCCAGATGATTTCACCAATATATTCTACCATGATCTAAAGAAAAATAGTACCAATGTTACAAAAACTCTTCCAGAAAATAAAAAAATTGAGACTAGCAAAACCTTGATACCAAAATCAGAAAAGGACATTTATAACAAAGGGCATTCTTCTCACTCACAAAGATTCAAAATTATGCACAACTAGCAAACCAAATCAAATGATATATAAAATGATGATACATCATGACACAAGTTCACTCCAAGTAGAAAAGAATGGTTTAATATTAAAAAACCATTTAATGTAATTTACCAAAAAAAGGAGAAAGCTCATTGATGGAGTTTGGATATGCTGTCCCCTCCAAAACTCATGTGGAAATTTGATCTCCAATGTGGCAGTGTTGGAAACTGATTGAGTCATGGGGCAGATCCCTCATGAATGGATTAATGCTCTCCCTGGGGGAGGGAGGATTAATGAGTGAGTTCTCGCTCTATTAGTTCCCACAAGAGCTCCTTGTTTAAAAAGACCCTAGCACCTTCTCTCTCTCTCTTGCTTCCTTCTCTCTCTTGCTTCCTCTTGCCATGTGATCTGCTTGTACCCACCGGCTGCCTGCCACTTTGCACCATGAGTAGAAGCAGCCTGAAGACCACGCCAGATGCAGCTGTCCCAGAATCATAAGCCAAATAAACGTCTTTCCTTTATAAGTCACCCAGTCTCAGGTATTCTGTTAGAGCAACACAAAACAGACTAAAACACTCATGTTCTTCTTGATAGATCCAGAAAAGCATCTGAAACAATTCAACCTCTTTACAAATTAAAAACCAAAGCAAACAAACAAAAACTAGGAAAGATGTGGGGAACGTTGGGAAACTGTTAATCCAATGATAAACAAAAAGTTACAACATACATAAAACTTAAAGATAAAATACTGAAGGGGTCGGCCCGTGACTCACTTGGGAGATTGTGGTGCTGATAACACCAAGGCCATGGGTTCAGATCCCCATATAGGGATGGCCAGTTAGCTCACTTGGGAGTGCGTGGTGCTGACAACACCAAGTCAAGAGTTAAGATCCCCTTACTGGTCATCTTTAAAAAAAAAAAAAAAAGATAAAATACTGAAAAGCTTTGCCATTGTGTCAGAAAACGCCATCACTTCAATTCAACACTGTTCCGAGGTCCAGTCAAGTAAGGCAAGACAAGAAAATAAAGATATAAAAAGTAGAATTAAAAAAATAAAACTACTGTTATTCTTAGATGATACAACTGCATATGCAGGAAATCCAAAGAGTCTACAGATAATTATTAGAGTTAATAAGTGAATTTGCTGGATAGGAAGTGAGTATAAAACCAAACCAAACCATATTTTTGTTTAGCCACAACAAACAGAAAATGAAGTTAAGAATATTAAAATGTTTCAACAATTTAGAAGAAATCTAACAAGAGATGTTAAAAACCTGCACCAAAAAAAAAAAAAAAAAAAAAAAAAATCACAAAATACAAATTAAAACTTAAATAATTGGAGGGATACATTATTTTCGTGGATTAGCAGATTCAATATTAGAAAGATGTCAATTTTACTGTTATACAGATTAAAAGTAATCGTAATAAAAGTAGAACAAGACTGCTGGTTTGTTAGTTGGTTGGTATGTGGAAGCTGACAAGCTGATTTTAAAATATGTATGAAAATGTAAAGGCCAAGATTAGCCAAGACACTTCTAATGAAAAATACAACGGGAGGACTTTACTAAATATCAAGACTTATGTCAGGCTGGCTGATTAGCTCTGTTGGTTAGAGTGCAGCCTTGTTAAGGTCAAGGGTTTGGATTCCTATACCAGTCAGTCACACACACAAAAAACGACGTGTCACATTGACACAATGCAGACAAACAGACCAAAGAAACGCAACAGAGAATCTAGAAAAAGAACCACAAATTCATAGATATTTGATTTGTGACAAAGTTGGAACTCTACAGAAATGGAGAAAACATGGCCTAATTGATGAATAACGATATCATTAAAAGAGGGAAAAGGCAAGTCACAAACTGGGAGAAGATAAATGCTCACAACCTTTTACAATTCTGCAAAAGGCTCTAAACCAGAATATGTAGAGAATGCCTACAAATCAACAGGGCTAACAACCTGTTAGAAAAAATGAGCAAGAGACTTTAACAAGCACTTCACAAAAAGAAGCAAATGACCAATAAACATGAAAACTATTCAACTTCATTAGTAATCAGGGAAACGCAATTAAAACAGGAGGTATTACTACACCTCTACCAGAATAATTAACAATATCAAGTGGAATTATCACACACTATGGGAAGGAACCTACATTGGTACAACCACTCTGGAAAGCTATGCCAAAAATAGTGAAGTGATTATTTTGTAATTGCCCAACAGTGGAAATATTCTGAATGACCATCAAAAGTGGAATGAACATATAAGGTGCAGAAAATTGGAATCACAGAATAGTATATGGTAATGAAAGTATACTTCTATTGTATAATAAAAGGTGAAGTTAAAAGTTAACACAAGGGCCGGCCCGTGGCTCACTCGGGAGAGTGCGGTGCTGATAACACCAAGGCCCCGGGTTCGGATCCCATATACGGATGGCTGGTTCGCTCACTGGCTGAGCGTGGTGCTGACAACACCAAGTCAAGGGTTAAGATCCCCTTACCGGTCATCTTTTAAAAAAAAAAAAAAAACACAAAATTAATACAGTGTTAGAAGTCAGAGCACTAATGGAGGGAGTAGTTGGGAGGCAACAAAAAAGAAAAAATAGTTTGTGCTGTTGGCAATGTTCTGTTTCTTGACTTGGGGTGTATACTGGTGTGCATGTTGTTATAATTCATTCATTGACTATAAACTTGTTTTATAAACTCTTGTGCATGTTATACATTGATGGAATTTTTTTTAATCTAAAAGTACGTGTAATAAAATTGATGTCAGAAAAACACATTAAACTGCATATATTTTTCACAGGTGATCTTGTCTTGATCTTATATAAGAATAACAAAATAATCTTAGATTTCCTTCATGAAAGGCGTAAGCTACCTCTGTTTTCCCTTTATCGGCAGTTAACGTCACATCATTTTCATCCACTTGTGAATTACTCTCCAGTGCTTCAACCTGAAGTGTAATCGATCCTTCGTTTAGTTGTGCCGGGGATTGTTCATTTAAATCTCCTGCAGGAAACATACAACAATTACTTTACAAGTATATACTATCTCACAGAAACAATCTGTGGGATAAGGACCAGTGAAAATGATTAACTGCCAAGAAGTCTTATACCCCAAATATCATTCTCACTAAAACTGTTTAAATGTATAGTCATTTGGACAAAGGACAACAGTATTGTAAATTTGGCTTAATTCTGCAAAGTCTAAACCTTGAAGGAAGATTATGGATATCTCCCTTGCAAATACTCAAACTCATTTAATATTTTTAAGCTTTAAATATTTCACAAATATACAATAAGTTAATTCAAAAGTGAGTACTTCTTTACAGTAATAGAAAATAAACTATATATACACATGCCCTTTATCCCTACTCCCCTATTGGAATACAGGCTCTTTAAGGAACGGAGCATATCTTGTTCAACTTTATATGATATGTAGCACAAGACACTGTACTAGCAAAAAGTAGCTGCTCAATAATTATAAGTTGACCAAGAAAGTTTGATTTTAAATATTTATCATAAATATTTATCATATTTAGACTGTCAGTTTAAATCTCAGAACATCCCTTTAACTAAAAGTCTACCTAAATAATAAATACAATACCTAGGATTCATTAATTTGGCCATTTAGTAGGCCAAAATTAACTAGCCCATTTGAAATTATTTCATTTACTCTGGTTTTAACAAAGAGATTTAGGTGGATTTTGGCTGACTTGTTTCCACCTTAGATTGAATTGGAAAGGTGGGGTTATATAAAAATCAAATCTATAACCAATATTGAAAAAATACAAAGTGGTATATACACTTTCATTGATGAACAACAGGATCACACAACCACTAAATTACAGGGTTTTTTTAAAAAAGGCTCCTAAAAACCCTTTCATTTAATCCATTACCTGAAAACTGATCATGGGTAAAATGAGCCATTCCTTTTTCCAAATTACTCCTTGACACATCAGATTTTCTTATTAAAGCAATAGGTTCTCTCTTCTCTGGTGATCTAATAAAATAACCAAATGATGGCTGCAAAATAATTAAACAGGAATTACTTCCTTAATTTTCCACTGCTTTGAGAAATTCTCACACTGGAAACACAACTAAATAACTCCAACAGGACTGCTCTTCCCCTTCACCTTCAATTATTAGAGACAAACTTTGACAGTCAAGATAGGCCCTTTTGTGTCCTTAATACTCGCTATCTTTTAATCGTTAGAACTAAAACTGTCGCATAAATTGCCCTAAGAAATACAATTAAAACAACACAGAAATGATACTTTATTCCTTCAATAATTACTGAACACCTTCTATGTGCTGGGCACTGTTCTAATCATCATTGCCCTATCAATAAGAAAGATTAAAAATTCCTGCCTCCTGGAACTTACAATATAATAGCATTTTATTTTATACAATAGATACATTCTCAAAAATCTGTATTGAGATTAGAATGCTCCAACTGACTCGCATGAAAGTTTCAGAAAGGTTTACATTCAAGGAGCATACTAAAAGAAGAAATTCCACACCTTTCACAATAGACCTAAAATGTGGATTTGTTAAACGCACTCAATTTTTGATTGATCTTCACTTGGGAATTTCTTCCCTTGATCCAGGGACTTGAATACAAGTAAAATTTCGTAACTAATGCCAAAATAAAAATTCTGGATAATCGGTCCATTTTTCCATGATCCAGTATTTTGCTCATCTGTTTAATGAGAAATTCGGTTACTCTTCAACGTCTCTCACAATCTCAAAAATCCAGCTCTATTTATTTTCATTATTTCATTTTTTAATCCACTGCACAGGTGGATGGGACCACAGTTCAGTTTCAGATTTTAGTTCTATGAACCAACTGTGATTTCTAACACTATATCTATTATATCAAAATTATATTCTTAGTGAAAGTATATTCTTAGCGAAATCCAGTTTGAATAAACACTCCCTCCAATAACCCTAACTCCCTAGGTGGAATTTATCAAGTCCTTGGACTCTGTCTCCAGAATAAATCTTGAATCCTTGCACTTGTTTCTATTTTCACATTTTCATATGAAATGCCCGTATGCACACATCATCCTAGTCCTGGCCCTCATCTCCTTGCTCCTGCTTCCTAAGCCTCTGCCTATGACTTTTCCTCATCTGTGCTTCACTCGCTTTCTTCACCCAGGCATTGACACACATGGTGGCATCCTGTTGGACCTGGAGACAGGCCCAGGCACCAAGATGAAGTTGCTCCCAGCCTCCAAGCATTTCTCCCCAGTTCATCTGAGATAAAACCCAACTCCTACAGGGAGCCCTCACAATGTTACAAATAAGAATCTTTATAAAGGGATACATCTTCACTACAAACAAACAGGATTACCTCATTTTAAATCATGTTTTAAAAACTATGGAAATATCCATGAAGGCTATTAAAGCAATTTTAAATGAATTAAAGATATATTTCAGTATGCCAGTGATCAATTAATAATTTTGAGTATAAAGGAAAAAGCAGAAGTTATCTAAACATGAAAAAAACAATTCTATACTAACTACATATCTATTCAGAAAGAAATGAACATTTTGTCTATACTTAGATTAACATAAGAAAAAATTATATGGCCTTCCTCAGACTCGCTGTGAGTTATTTCAGAATTTCCTGAGGAGTATGAACCATGGGAAATCAGAGAGCTGTTATTTTCTGACCGAAATCTACAGCTTAGGCTATTGTTTTCATTTGCCTGTTGAAAGATTACCTTAGCTGTATTAAACGGTAGGGAGCAGAGAGTGCTTTACAGAAGGACTGCAGGTAATAAATGCAGAAAGAATTAGAAAAATCACCATTGTAACCATCAGTATAGTAACTGTTTCCAGGAGGCTTCAGCAATGATACTAAAACCAGTTCATGAAGGGTTGTTGGGGAATAGGATGTTCAAATGACCTTGATGTCTCAAAGGGGGCAAGGTACCTTCAAAAGGAGGCACCTGGCTGACACCACTTCAACCAAAATTATCAAAAACAGCCTCACATTGGGACAGACTTCTATGTCTCCTGATAGAGGCTGTGAGGACACAATTTCTCCCATGTTTAATATGAATCCACCCATGAAAAAAATGTTTTAATCTGATCTAATCAGGAGAAAGGAAGCAATGAGATACATCTAGGTTATGAGTCATTATACAAAACAAAGAGCCTAGATTTTATAAAATGTTTAATGTCATGAAAGAACTACTCCAGATTAAAAGAAAATAAAGGGACGTGACAACCAAAGGCAAGTGTAATCTTTGATCTGGATCAAAAACAATAAAAATAAAGGACATTTTGGGACAACTGGGTAAATCTGAATATGGACTGTATATTAATTTAAATTACCATATCAAACTGAGATATTAAAGCAATTTTACATGAATTAAAGATATATTTCAGTATGCCAGTAATCAATTAATAATTTTGAGTATAAAGGAAAAAGCAGAAGTTATCTAAACATGAAAAAAATAATTCTATACTAACTACATATCTATTCAGAAAATGTGATTGTATAGGAAAATTTCCTTATTTGCAGGAAGTAAGTGCTGAAGCACTGGGGTAAAATGTCATATTATCTGCAACTTACTTTCAAATAATTCACAGAAGAAAGTACTTATGGAGGGAGAAAATGCAAAATGAAAATGAAAACGCAAAGGTGGCAACACGTTAGCAATTGTTCTATGTAGGTGAAGGGTGTATAGACATTCATTGTACCATTCTTTTCATTTTCTGTAAGTGAGGGAAGGCTAAGAGGAAGTAGAAGTGGCGGGGCATTCATATCATCAATTCATATCTCAGAAAAACAGTCCAAAGAAAACCAAAGGTTTAAATTTAATGTTAACATCCAATCAGACCAATAGTAATTTTCTAATGTCAAATTCCTGAAAAACTGTGACGATTAGAACATACCTGACTAGGATCACTTGTAAGTAACTTAAAATCTTCTTCTGGAGGTTCCTGTCCTCCTAGGTCTTCATATACCATTCCCGGAATTGCCAGCTGTTCAAAATAAGCCTCCAAATGATCATCATAAAACATTTCATCATCAATATCATCATCTATTGATAAAATAGAGAAAAAAATAGGTAGAACAGGCTTTAAAGAAGTGACTGAACTACAAATAATTTTTAATCAAAAAGGCTAAGTGTGGTGCTGATAACACCAAGGTCAAGGGTTCAGATCCCCTTACCAGGCCAGCTGTCAAAACTTAGGAAAAAAAAAAAAAAAAGGCTGATAAGACATAAGTGAGTTAATAAACTATATGATTTCTTTTTACATTTAACATGAGAAAACTATTATAACTTTAGTCATTTATAAGTCATTATAAGCATTTTAATACAAGCTAAATATTTAACCTCTTTGAGAGGACAAGACAGAAACAGATCCTAGCATATTATCAAAACTTAGGATATGATAAATGTGGCATCACAGATCAAAGGGAAAAGAGCAGACTATTCAGTAAATGATATGGCAAAAGATTAACTCTGTCCAAAAGAACAGATAAGCCTATCACAGGAGAAGTAAAATGGGAGGGAGGGAAGGAGGGAGACACTGCAGTGGTTTCCAATGTTGTGTCACCCAGCTTGGCAAAGGCAAAATAAAACAAAAACTCTATATCACAGTAATGGTATTATAAGTTGGCACCGACTTTTTAAGAGGTTGATTTTGCGGTTAATATTAAGAGCCTTAATAAGGCTCATAAGCTTTGACTTAGCAATTTCATGTCCAAGAATCTAACCTACTAAACAATCAAAAATCTGATCAATTCAGGTCAAACAAGTAATTACTCATCCACAATTACACAATCCAAAGAAATGTGAAAACTCCTTTGGCAGCAAAACCCATCCTGAACTGATGTGATGCGATTTATAGTCCCTATTTATCCCACTCATTTCATGAGCCTGGCCTTGGCCTTCAAAGCCATGAATGCTTTGGCCCCAGCCTACTTTTCTGGGTTTATTTACCAATGAGCCTCCTACAGGTGCTGTAAACCTGCCACACAAAACCACTGGCTACTAAAAACAACTGGCCTGAAGCTGTTCTTGCTTCCTGAAAGGTGCTTCTCCTCCCACATCTAAGGCCTAGCACAGGCCCCGCCCTCAACAGGAAGTTTCACAAATACCTTAATTTATCACCTCCCCTATGATTCCCAAGCACATTTTTGTACCGTTGAGGTATATTTAATACAATCTGAAATTTAGCTATGCATCTCTTTTCTGCACTTGGCTGAGGTTTCTTAGGGAACATAGGCTAAATATTTCATTGTTCCCCCAATTTCTTAACATAGTGCTTTATACTAAGCGACACTTTTAGGTGACTACTTTGGACCCTAATGATGCTAAACTGACAAATGAATATAGTCATATCAGGATTGATACATAGAAATAAACATTTAAAATCCCTTCCCTTAACAGAAGTGGCCATTGGAGTGCTGGTAGATAGGAGAAAAAGGGAAAGGCAATAAAACAGAAAGTTGGCATAACAACTACTGCAATAAACAAAGTAGAATAAAGTGGTAAAGGTAAAGACTAGAAAACACAAGCAAATTTATAGTACCAGAAGAATCTTCCAAGCTTGTCAATGACATAAGTTTCTCATTTTCTAATAAGCTAGCATGGCTTAAGTCACTGTTTGGAGTCTTGTCTTCAAAATGTTTTCCAGTATCGGACACAACAATCTATAAGAAATAAAGTGGCAAATAAGAAAAGCACACTCACTGCTTTAAGAGCACAGTACAAAGCTACAAAAAGGACCAAGTATTTTCTCAACCTCCAGTGCGCTCGGTATCTACAGATTGTTTGCACATGCTCAGAGAACCTAGTAACACAGCATACTAACGCTCACACAACTAAATTTGAGCAAGGCAGGCTTACGATAGAAGTGAAGACAATAGCAAAATTTGACTCAGAAACCTTTACCTAAGTAACTTTTCATCCATTACACTGGAAAAATTGCCTCCTCTGCTCCTCAGCCCCGGGACAGTGTAAACCCTAAAGGGCACACAGCAGTTTATTAAGGACACTCAAGGTCCAAAATGAAAATATGACGTTCCCCTCTAAGTGTCAATTTTACTTCACAATAATATTAAATACATACAGTCATGCGTCACGTAACAACAGAGATAGATTCTAAGAAATGCATTGGTAAGCAACTTTGTCACTGTGCAAACATCATAGAGAGTACTTACACAAACCTAGACGGTAGCACCTACTACACACCTAGGCCATATGGTATAGGTCCATCACTGACTGAAAAGCTGTTATGTGACACATGGCTGTATTAAAACAATTAATAGCAGCTTAAGAATTAGACTGCAAACTGCACGCTAACTTTTAAGATAAGAACATGGGACCTCAATGCAATTTTACACTTACGGAAGACAGTGCTGAGCTATTCTCATAAATATTTGAGGCACCAGGGACACTGAGGGCTACAGTGACCTATGGTTATTTAAACTAGGAACATGGCAAGTATTAACAGCTGTGGAATATAAGCTCTATGTTTTGGAATTTTTCATAAGAAAAAACAGGGGGAAATACATATAAGAAAGAACAATATGTAAAACATCACTGCCTTTGTGGTCACATCTGCAATTGAGAACCCATTTACTCTTCCATACGTGGTGCCTTTCACAGAGGCCAAATGAACTAAAGCAACCCTGGGAAATGTCTCTGTTCTGATAAGGTGGTATAACTTTCACAGTTTAGACTTGGCAGCCAAGACAGGCAAAGCTAAGTCAAAAAGTCAAATCCAGAGGTAGCTCCTTCTGGTCTCAGTTTCCAAATACATTTATTTTCCCCCTCCTCTCACTTCCCCTTTTTATCAAGCATCTCTTGTTTCTATACTTGTTTTGTTGCTTTCCAGTTTTACCGTCCATTTCTTTTGCAATCAATTATCTCTAATACTTTTATGAAGTCAATTATAAGACTATCCTAAGAAAAGCAATTACTTTCCATAGGGAAAATTTATGTTCTCTCACTTTAGAAACCACTTTTTCCAAATGTCCTCAAAATAAGTAAGTGAGATATAATTTGTTGTAGGGTAAGAATTAAATTTATTGTTTAAGAAATCACTTTCTGACTTAACTTCACTACACCTGAACTTCCTCTAAAAAGTATCTCCCACACTTGAAACTTACTAGTGATTACATACAGGGTGAGAATAAAGGGAAGGGTTGACAAACATTTTCTGTAAAGGGCCAGATAGTACTCATAAATATTTCAGGTGTTGTGAGCTGTCCGATCTCTGTCACAACTTCTCAACTCTGCTGTTGTATCACAAAACCAGCCATAAACAAAACATAACAAATGCGCAGGTCATGTTCTAACAGACTTTACTAAAACAGGCAGCAGGGCAGATCTGGACTGTGAGCTCTGGTTTGCTAATCCTGGCACAGAGAAATAACTTTTACTTTAGACCCGTTTGCAATCATTTGATAAAATAATCTTTAAAATTCTTATGAAAGTAAAATAAAACAAAAACTGCATCTCCTTTTATGAGCAAGTCTCATAAACATAACACAACATGCCTGAAATCCAGGTTCACTGCTTATGTCGGACACAAACTGCTTCTCTGCTCAGCACACCTCCTTTTAAAAAGTTCACCTTTTCTTACTTCATGTGGTCCTGGTGGGTTTGTCAGTCATATTCCTCTATCTGTGAGTGCATATACACTCATGTACAAGCAACACATGAAGTAGAGACAAGATCCAGGCTGATAAATCCCTACCCACTCCCTGACAGAGTGATTTCCACAGAGGAGGGCATCGGACCCAAGTGAACTCATTAGATTGTCTTGTCTTTTTTTTTTTTTTTTTTTTAAATTTACCCTAAATGATCATGCTCTTCCTTTTCTGATTACGAATGGTGAGTGTAAAAGCTTGGGTTGTCTACAAATGAAGACAGCTTGTCTATCATTCAACAAATTATTGAGCGACAGCTATGTGCCATGAACTGTTTCAGGCACTCAAAATACAATTAAAAATCATACACACACAGAGAAATCCTTGCACTCACAGAGCAAACATTCTAAATGAAGCCAGCACAGTGTGAAGCAGAGCAAAGAGATGCAAACAGCCCTGACAGCACCATGAAGCCCAGAAAAACAGTTTCCTGTGCCAGCACTAAACTCCCATTTTTGCTGCAGCTAGGAAAGCTGGAGTTCTACCATATGCA
This sequence comes from Cynocephalus volans, assembly GCF_027409185.1. Classification (NCBI taxonomy): domain Eukaryota; kingdom Metazoa; phylum Chordata; class Mammalia; order Dermoptera; family Cynocephalidae; genus Cynocephalus; species Cynocephalus volans. The sequence continues at coordinate 38,969,806 of NC_084463.1, forward strand.
AGTAGAAGACTTCTAACTAATATTAACACTTATATATGTGAAATATGAACTTTCACTTCCCTATAACACTCCAGAAATTCATAACAAATATATAAAATTTTACCTTGTGTTCCTTATTATTCATCCATGATAGTAAACAAAAATCAACAGGTGAGTCTGTTTAAGAAAACAAAAACGGAGAGGACAGGTTATTTTATCTACTAAAACCCAGTAATACCTAAAAATAGCAAATTAATGAACTAAACATTTAAATAATGTTACAGGAACAAATAAATAATGGTACAGAAATCAAATAATGGTATAGGAATCCATCACTGGTCAGTTAAATTCTTAAAAATGTTAGGGTAGTGAATCATAAAAAAATCACATACTTGCCAAAGAACTTAAGTATGAATCTAACCAAGACTTTAGGGCTGGCCAATTAGCTCACTTGGGAGAACACATGCTGGTAACATCAAGGTCAAGGGTTTGAATCCCCACACCAACCAGCTGCGCCCCCCCCCCAAAATACTTTAAAGCTAACTTCTGCGTTGTAGAGGATGTGGAGAAGAGAGAAATAAGAGAAGAGACACTCTGAGAAGCAAACAGACAAACCCAAATACTGGGACAAACTACCAGGTAACTGATCTAACTTATTTTAACAAGGCACTGACATGAGACTACAACTACAAAGTAATATAATGTAACTTTCTTCAGACCTCGATTCAAGCAAATTGATATGGACCTCTGTACTAGATGATAAGAAAAGAATTAAACTTATTAGTTGTGTTAACAGCACTGTGGTTATGTAAGAAAATGTCCATATTTTTAGAAATTTTAACTTAAAAGATATAAATGTGCATTCATTCATCAATCTTATAACACACGCTCAAGCAAGACCTTTTGAGTATTGAACTACAGCTTGGAGTTACACGGCATCATACCTATATAAGCCCATAGCATGTAGTTTTTGATTTACAGTTTTAATTTCTTTGAGGAAAGAAAAAGAATATAGAGTTCTTAAAAGGAATCAGACAGCAGAAACCTGTAATTTTTTAAAAAATTTCCCTCCATTTTTATAGTTTCTTCCCCACGTCGAATTTGATAGTAATTTTTCAAATGACTCACCTTTGAGTATTTTGAAAGCATTCAACTAGGTTTTCTTAGAAATGTTCGTTTCTTTTAGAATTTATAAGTCACCAGTTATATAAAAGTAAGTTTAGAAACAAAAATGGCTCTTGATAAGAATACACATTAACAGGTGGGAAGAAACATGAAAGATGTACTAGAAATAGGCTTCTTGTCTTGAACATAAAGCATGCTGTAGCAATCCAACAGCACCATTTCCAAAGAACAGATTTCACATCAAATCAGTCAAAACAGTTAAGAGACGTTTTCCTATGAAAGTACTGTAAATATGATATTAATAGGTACGTAACAAACCAAAGCATTTTCAGTCTGCTATATGATAGCATAAGATAAATACCAGTCCAAAGATGGGGAAATGAAAAAGAAATTAAAATATATACATTAAGAAAAAATTTCTAATAGTATAGTACCTTGTATTTGGTCCAGTGGCAAAACCCTATCAAAAAGATCTTGGCCCTGTAAGGATCCTGTAGTTTTAGCTCGCTCCTCTTCGGTTCTTGCTACATCACTTTGAAAAGCTAACTGTTTCATGAGAGCATGTGACAAATGTTGACTTTTCATATAGTCCTTTTTCCTAGAGATAGAAATTTTATTAGGGAACAAAATAATAATATGTTAGCTACCTTGGGTAAATCTTTAAGATATCTATTAATCAGTTATGCACAGACAGCCCCTGACTTATGATGGCTCGATTTTTCAAATTTATGATGGTACGAAAGAGATACACATTCACTAGAAACCATACATCGAGTACCCATACAACCATTCAGTTTTTCACTTTCAGTACAGTATTCAATACATTACATGAGATATTTCACACTTTATTACAAAACAGGCTTCGTGTTAGATGATTCTGCCCAACTGTAGGCTAATATAAGTGTTCTGAGCATATTTAAGGTAGGCTAGGCCGAGGTATCTATGATGTTTGATAGGTCAGGTATATTAAATGCATTTTCCGCTTAAATATTTTCAACTTACAATGGGTGTATTGAGACATAACCCCATCCTAAGTCAAGGAGCATCTGTATTTAATCTCTCAAAAAGAAAAAAATGAATGCAGTGAAAACAAACATTTCTGGGTCCAGCCAGCAACTACAGTCTGTAAACACTGTTGGGTATTCTGAAGACTGAATCAATATTTTTGGTCCAGTGATGAGAATGTCATATTGCTACTCTGCCTTTCGAGTGATAAAATGAGTTTTTCTTGTCCCTACTTTTCTATCTACCTCTACTATTTTACATGTGGATAAAAATATTTTTCCTTAAAGGCAATTTCCCCCCCAAACTTCTACAAAAGTTCTTGAGTCTGCAGCAGTTCACCATAGTAAGAGAAAGGGTGGGAATGGAATGTCAGAAAAAAGTCTCCAAATGCAACAAATTCATCATTTGACAAACTAATAACAAGGCTTAGATTCAGCCAGGATGGATGAAAAGTAAATAGCCCTTCCATATTTCCCAAATCGCAATCTTCTATGACTGAAGCAATTCTCCAACCCTAACTACAACTTATTTCCCAGTTTATCCATCTCTTTATTGAGACTGTGGCACATAAAAAACCATTAGTTTAAGTCAAAGGTGCACTCACTTGTAGGTAAAGGAAAATTTCACCCTGAGTAAAAGAGAGCAGGGGTAGATAGACTATAAAATGGATACAAAGTCAAGGGTAAAAAGGACAGAAGAAAAAAAGGGGTGGAGGTGGGGGCAAGATGGTGATACAAAATAAATAAAAAACAAGTCAGGACATTTAATTTCCATGTTTTAAAGTCCTCCCCTGGTAAAAGCATATAGAATGACCATTAGAACTCGAGGATACTAAAGACAGTTGAGGGCAGGGCTCTCTAAATTAATCACACCACCACTACTACCTCTCAAAAAAAAATCAACTTCCTCACAACTGTAGCCATCCCTTGTTTTTACTAGCCCGTGAAATTTTTTTCAAAATAAGTCACAAGCTTCAAGTTAAAGTGGCAGAAGCAACTTCCAGGAGTCCATTAAAATGATGGCAGGGAAATCTACAAAAGAGAAGCAACTGAATGAAAACCACCAGTCCCAACTGGGCAGCCTAGAACAAAGCATTAAACATTTGGCACAAATTTAAGACTCCCAAGCTGCTAACTCTAAAATCAAGTCAGCCAGGAACGATGGCCCCCTCAAGAGGAGGCCTAATGGAGATGAGACCTATGTATGCAACAGCCAAGGATGCCCACACGTGCAGCTTAGAAGACAGCCACAAATCAGACACAAGGAGAAAAGGAGCAGCTCAAAGACAAAAATAAAGATGAACAAACTAAACAACCACAGAGACAAGAAATAATTTACAGACCTTTGAAAATGTTCTAATTAAAATCCTCAGAAATGTTTAAGTAGCTATTACATCCACAAAAAGGGCCATTAAAAAAATGAAAGACCAAAAAAGAGCTCTCAAGATTAAAATTACAAGTGCCAAATGATTTAATAAAGAATAGGAAAAAATTAGAAACTTACACAGAACATTGTCTTTCTGCACTAAAAGAGAAAAAAAGATTTTTTTAAAAATAGGAAAAGACCAACCCAGGCAATCCAAAATACCAATTCCAGAAAAAGAGAGAAAAATAGAACAAAACTGCCAAAAGTAATAATAATTATCTACAACTAAAGCATGCAAATCTCCAGACTGATACAAATTACAATTTAGCAAGTGGGGGGAAATACCCCCACCCACAAAGGACTTAGAGAGGATTCTAAAAGTTTCCAGAGAGAAAAAATAGTTCAGATATAAAAGATCACGGATCAAAATGACATAAGGCTTATCACACAGTTGCAGCAAGGCCTTCAAAATTTGTGAAAGATTATTTCCATCTTTAAATTCTATACTCAGCTAAAGTCTCAGTTAATTCCAAGGTTAGAATAAAGACTTTCTGAAACACACAAACTCCCTCCTCCCCCAGAAGGGGTCAAAGAGGCACATGGGGACTAAGGCCATGCTTCTCCAGGCTGTCAACCCCACACTCAGATTAACAGGGGTCAAGGGACAGCACCGAGCACTCAACCTCTCCCTGACAGCAGTGAGAAGTGAGGCCATACACTGTGTCTGAGATTCCACCAAACCAGGCTGACAGCACACTCTTCAGACCTCCTCGCCTCACCAAGAGGGTCCCAAGATACCCCAGCCCTCCCCACATCTGCAGTCTCATCACCAACATCTGCTGGGTGGGACTAACTTGATAACGCCCTTTACCTACTGATTTCAGTTCCTACAACAGGCTCAGGACTCCACACTGCTGGCACCCTAAGCCCCATGAGACTGCACATCCCCTCTCCTCCCAACTCAACAGACAGAGCCCTTGTACTGTTCCAGCAAGATCTGCTGTTCCTGAACCCTTTCTCGGACCATTCCTTTCACCTTACCGCTTAACAAAAGCCTGGATATCCTGTGAGGACACTGCTTTCCCTAAGCTCTGCCAAATGGGAACTCGTCTCTCCTACAGTGTTGGTACTGATGGCATTGAGGTGGAATACGTATGCCCTCCTGCCCCTCAGGAACACTTCCAGATCACTCTCCCCAGAGCCTCACAGCTTTGAATACCTATCACCCCTAAAGTCCTCTGCCTCTAGTGCCATAACTCTATATCCTGACCCCACCTGAGCCTCCAATCTATCTGTACCACTACATGGCACTCTCCCTCACCTTTTGATATCCTCTCCTCCTCCTCAACCTAAATCCCATAGCCAAGCCAACATCCTCAGCTCCCTTGTCCCTCACTGCCTCCATCAAACTGCAATCGCGGTTACATCCAACTCTCCACCTTCTCCTCATCTGCACCCCTACAACTGAATGAGGTTGGAGAAAACATCACAATCACACTGAATGGTCTCACGCTAAATTCATGACCACGACCCTCAAGTTGGGCCCTGGATGCTGTCTGGCAATGCTACTATTTCCCCAGTTCATTCACTTTCCTACACTCCCATATGAATATTTTACATCTCTTTTCAAACCACCAACTCCTCCTCCACCCTCCCTGACTTCACGGCCATGCTTCTTACTTCACTGAGCCTACATTTAACCTGAAGCATTCAAAAGATAACTTCCACAGACTTACCATTCCACGTGCCCACACAGCCCATCCTCTGCTGGAGCACACGGAGGAACTGTCCATGGTCCTACCCATCCAAAGTCACTATCCTCTTATTCACAAAGACATTGATCCAGCAATTCTCTTCTCTGTCTACATAATCAAGCTTTCTCTTTCCAGAAGATCATTCCTATTACCATGCAAACATGGAGCAACTTCTCCCACCACATAAAAAAAGGAAAATTTATCTTGACCCACTACATCCACCAGCTATCACAGCCCCATTTCTCTGCTTCCTTTTACAGCAAAACTCCACAAGCTGTCCACTGTCTCTAATATTAACCTCCCACTCTCTCTTAAAGTCACTCTGTGGAAGCTGTTGTGCCTCTCCCTACTTTCACCAAAACCTACTTGTCAGGGTGACCAACGACCTAATCTACGCTAATTCCAATGGTCAACTCCTAGTCCTCATTTCATCTGACACAGGTGAACAACTCCCTCTTCTTTCATACCTGTTCTTGACACCGGCTTCCAAAACACCGTTTTCCTCCTATGTGATCACTGCTTCTTAGTCTCTCTGCTTCTCCTGTCCCCACCTTCCTAATGTTGAAGTGTCCCACAGATGAGGCCTGGTGCTCTGCTCCACCCACTCACTCCCCTGACAATCGAGCCTCCTACATGGTCTTCCTACTCCCATCCTTGTCTCCTATAGTCTCTTCTCCACGTAGTAGCCAGAGGGAGCCTTTGAAAACATAATTCAAAGGTTCTAACGGTACCCTCTAATGGAACCCTCTAATGACTTCCCGTATCACTCAGAGTCAGCATCAAGGTCCTGCTCACCCCTCCAGCCTCCCTGGTGCTCTATGAACACACCGCATGTGCTCTCCTTAGTGCCTCATGCTGGCCGCATCCCCTGCCTGAAGTCATCTTCCTCCTGGTGTCCAAAAGGCTTACTCCTGTCCTGGAGTCTTGACTCATATCTTACCTCTTGAATGAGACCCACACTAACCACTGCCTTTACAGCCTGCCTAGCGACCCTCCTTATCATGTCCTAATTCTTCCTAGCATTTTTCCCTTCTAATATACCATAAAATTGGTATATTTTAATGTCTTTTGTTTAACATCTGTTCTGTTCATCGGTATTTCCTAAGCACCTGCAAAAGTGCTTCACACATAGTAGGTGCTCAGTCGAAAATGAACAGAGCATGAATGAGTGTACAAGGGGCTAACATCTTTAATATATATATATAAAGCACTTATATATAAAGGCTATCAAGAGGAAATTCACAACAGAAATATAAATAACGAATAGAGATTAAAGTATGTTCAATCCGTTTTCCAGTGGCAGCGTCTGGGGAAGGCGCAGTGGGCACTATGTCCGGCTGTGAAAATGGCAAGAAGAAGCCCCGGAAACAGCCCAAGAAGCACACCAAGGAGATGCATGAGGTAGATAAGGCTCTCAAGCAGAAATAAAAGGAGGAGAGAAGCACCTAGAGGAACTGAAAACAAAGGCCACAGGGAAGAGCCCTTGGCCACAGGCGGAATGAAGAAATGTGGCAGAAAGTAAGCTGTTCCCTGTGCCTTGGAGCAGTGGGGACCCTTGACTCCATTCCTATTTAAACATCTAAATTCACTGCCACAATACCTTTTGCCACCTATAGCTGGAATGAAGTGTTGTCTTGGAGCCTGTTGTACATTTAAGTATAAACTCTTGCAAAAAAAGGAAAGAAATCAAAAAAATAAATGAAGTATTTTCAATCCCATAAATACTCAAACATGAATTTAAACATAGAAAGGTTAAGGTGATTTGTAATACCACAATCCATAAATAACTCCCAGGGCTGGCTGGTTAGCTCAGTTGGTTAGAGTATAGTGCCGATAACACCAAGGTTGAGGGTTCAGATCCCTGTAATGGCCAACTACCAAAAAAAAAAAAAAAAAAAAAGGAAAGAAATAACTACCATTTACATTTTGGTTTTATACACTTCCAGACTTTCTCCTATGCATATAAGTATGTGTATAAATTATTTTTATTCCTAAAATCAAAGATTAAAAATAATGCCATTAAATGTTGGGTAGGACTTGGAGAAGTAGGCGTTCTCATATGAATCAAGTAGTAATGTAAACTGACACAAGTTTTCTAAAGAGCAAGGTGTCAATTTGTAATGGTCTTTAAAAATGAAATTTTTTTTTTGGCAGCTGGCTGGTATGGGGATCCAAACCCTTGACCTTGATTATCAACACCAAGCTCTAACCAACTGAACTAATTGGCTCACCCTAAAATGGAATTTTAACTTAGCAATTTAAATCCTAGGAATTTACGTTAAGAAAATAATCTCCTAGGTATACAAAATGTATGTATAAATGTATATGTATAAATAAGTTAATTACATTCATAAGAAAACTGCAATAATCTAAATGCCCAACATAGACTTAAACATACAGCCATTAACATTATCATAGATTTATCATTGAAAAATGAACACAATATATTAATATGTAAAAGTTATAAACAATATGTACAGTTTAATCCTATTTTATAAAAAAAATTTTAATATATAGAATATAGTCTGGAAGACTATGAATGAAAATGTAATCAGTGGCTACTCTCTAGTTAGTGGGATTACAGGCCTTAATTATCCTAATAACTCTATATTTTCTACTTTTTTCAATGAGCATATATTACTTTTAGGATCATAAAAAATATTTTGAAAGATTAAAAATGTGATTAAAAAATGTGATTTAAGAAAACTCTTAAAGATTCTTAGAATTAATCAGAGACACAATCACACCTTCACTTTCCACAAGACTGAGTAAGAGTGACAGTGCAAGCAGATGAAGGTACGAACTCACTCTTCATCATGGAAGCTAAACTGCAGTCTCTCTCTCGGTTCAACATCACTCTGGCTACCAGGAGATGACTCAGATGGAACTGAAAACTTCCCTTCTGCTAAGTAAGATGCCTGGACACCAGAACACCTACACAAAAAATTTTGTTTTAATATTTAAGAATTAAATTATACACATTTAAAATTCACCAGGACATAGGGTTGCATGACCGTAAAACCAACCATCAGGGTTGGTTATGTGTATTCAACAATACACAGAGTTTTAGAGAAGAGTTAATGCAACTCTTCATCCCAAAGATAACAATGATGCGCCTCACCAAATGTTTAGGTTGAGAGGAGATGGGAAAACTGTTAGATATTTAAGCATGGGCAAACTTTACACATTATCCAAGACCCTATGTGTAATGGACAGTGAACTATACATATTACATTTGAAGATACAAAATAAGGTATATTTAACCAAACATCTATCTGGTTATAAAACTGGAATAAGAAAAGTCAAGAAAATAAAATCTGGTGTAGTACTTAAGAAAGAGAAATTTGACATTGGAAACTAACAGTTATTAAAATGATAAGAGCTAAGTTGCTTCAGAAGTATGCAACAGGTTGGAAGAAAAAGATAGCCATGAACCTGGCTGAAATGAGTTAAAAAGGGAGTCCACGTCATAGTTCTAAATACAGCCAGTGACCCAAAACCATAGCCACAGGTGAACTGGACTTGTGACAGACACTTAACAAACTAGACCAGCAACTCATGAGATTTTAGGAGACAGTTTATTAGTCTCCTTGTGTAGCTAGAAATTTAATCCATAGTTGTCTTCTGACAGTTTGTGTTGCCATATTCTGCAATATGGTAAAGAAAAGCAGATAAAACAAGTGTATTAAAAGAAGGAAGAGAATGAAAGAGTTACACAGAGATAAGTATAGTGGGAAAACAGAAACCCAAGTCCTAGTTGCTTCCCAGATCCCGATTGCTGTCCCTTCTTGTGGCACAGTTCTGCATTCCTGCCCTTGATTTCAGCACATACTCCCACACCCTTATGGTTAATTCCCCTTTCGAACTTCATTAACAAATTGGTTTATATTACCAGCTTCTTATAAGGATAAACTAATACAAATCCAAAAATCTACAGAAAGAAAAAGCAATTAGTGGACCAAAACTGGTCACTAGTGCTCAAATCCCAATCCCACTCACTGATAAGGCAATGGAACATGGAATGAGACAGTAAGTTCTTTTTTTCTATATTCATTTTACATATTTGGCCATCTCTTGAGCAAAAAGCTCAAGTCTAACTGAGAAATTTTATGTAAATATCAGTATGATGTAGGTTTTATAGACCTGAAAGAAAAAAATCGATCCAAACATATCTTACCTATTATCAGTGCTGGACCTATCTCTAGCAAGTGTGGAAACAGCAACAGGCAAGCCAAGATTTGAAGACAGAGTGACACTTTCCAAAATCCCACTATTACCAAGTACTGAATTGGTTAAAAAGCTTGGCAATGATGCTTCCGCTATACCTTGAAAATCTTTCATCTCACTGCAACAACAAAAGTATTTTATAAATCAAACATCACTCTAAAACTTTTTTAAATGATTAAGAGTACAAGTTTCATAAATTTTAGAAAACTGATAAATCTTAGGGAAAAAAATCATCTTTTGGAACATCACTAAGAGGGGATACTACTGGTAAATATTCTGAGGTAAAGTAATTCTCAGAATACTTTGCTGCTTTATAGCTGAGAATATTAACAGCAAACATTAAACTTATCTTCATATAATTTACATAGTAATGAAATACAACATAGTTTAATTTACACTTGGCTTGGTGTAGCAAGGAAAACGAATTACCACAAACTTACCTAGTAAAGAAAGCAAAGATGGCATAACACTGATGGTATATGCAGATGATTTTAGGGCATATTTAAAAGTTTGGCAGTTATATACTCATTCCAATATGGAATAGAAAAAATAGAAGTAGCAAAATCTAGCTCCTGATTTAAGCGATTATGCTTAAGGATGACTGTACAGTTTAAAAAGTGAGCCCATCCAAAAAAAAAAATGTTTAAGTTAAATAAAGTATACTTGGCACATGGACATGGCAACAATGGTAGAAGTGGTGCACAAATGACTCTGGCACAAAATCCACACCATCCATGGAGAACCTACAAGCCCACACTGGTGCTTGGTTCAACTTGACTCTGATCACAGTACCCAGGATGTTACTCAATCCCAAAAACCTTTCAGAATGCCCATCATGCAAGCACTGCATGGAATTCAATAAAGCATATAAGGAGGGAGACAACAAACAGATAAATAAATTAAATCAGGAAAAACTCAAAAACTGATAGGGTTTTGGCACTGTACCTTGAAGAACGAGAAAAACTTTTACAGGCAGAGTATGGAGGGACTTTTCTGGGATAACAAATAAACATGAGCAAAGGGGGAAAAGAAGTAAAATTTACTGCATACCTACTATCTTAACACACTGAATCCACTGAAAACCTTATGACGTAGGTATTATCATTTTACAGATGAAGAAACAAACTCAGAAACTAAATTAGCTAAATTTTTCCCAGGGATATACAATTGGTAAGATTCAAGCCCAGGTCTGACTCCAACATCCACTCTTAAGTACTAAATCTATGGTGGCAATAACAAATACTCCCATGTATTTTTGGCCACAGCGTACAAAATAACATGGCAAATAAAACTAGAACAACAGAATAGAGTCAGATCCTAAAAACCTTAACTGGTGTATTAGGAAGTTTGGACTATATTCTGTAACCAATGAAAGGACTGGTACAATCAAACAACAGTACAGGAAGGCAGAGGACTTAAAGCATGTAAGACTATTCAAAGACCTACCATATATGGTAAGAATAAAGGACTGTGCTAGGGCCAAGAAAAAATGGATTAAAGTATAGATTTTAGGTAATATGGATTAATTCAATTACTCTATAAAGTAGAAAAAGTTTTAAGACCACTAGAGAGCTACAAAAACTTACTTGAGGGCTGGCCTGTGGCTCACTCGGGTGAGTGTGGTGCTGATAACACCAAAGCCATGGGTTCAGATCCTATATAGGGATGGCCGATTTGCTCACTGGCTGAGTGTGGTGCTGACAACACCAAGACAAGGGTTAAGATCCCCTTACCGGTCATCTTTAAAAAATAATAATAATAAAAAAATAAAAATAAAAACTTACTTGATTATGGATGAAGTGCCCATGCTCCTGTCTGAAGTATACCTCTCCACTTTGATCAAAACCCTCTCACCACTGCAACAACTATCCTCTCTTAAACATCGTCAAGTCTTCTCCCTCTGTGCAATCATTCCCATGCTGTACATGGTGTTAGCTCTCCCATCTTTTAAAAAAGCCTTCCCTTTCTTGCACCCCATTATCGCCCTTCGGCTGCCACCACTCCTATCTGTGCTTGCTTTACTACACAATCCCCCAAGATAAACCATGACTAGCCATTAAGTTCCACTTCTGAACACACCCAATCTGGCTTTCATCCCACGAAAACAATGCTTGTCAACATCACCACTGATTTCCCTGTTGCCAAGCCCTAAAATGGTACGGTCAATTTTCCGACCTCTTCTTCAGCCTAACAGTATGTGATTCAGATGATTATTTCTTCCTTGGGGAAATACTTTCTTCACTTGATTCCCAAGACACAGCTGTCTGGTTCTCCTAAGCCTTTACCAGTTGCCTCTTTTCCTTGTCCTTGTCTGAACCTGGACAGTCCAGGACTTACACATAGTGGAACACTCCAGAGCTTAGTCCTCAATCTCTTCCATCTACCCACCCTCTCTGAGGAACTGTCCTTAGCTTCAAACCTTTGAATACCATGTGATATTTACACCTCCAGCATGGGCCTCTCTCCTGAACCTCAAATACTCAACTGTCCACATGACATTTCCATTTAAATTTCTAACAGACACCTAAAACTCAAATCTTGACTCCACCTCAGTCCAACCCCCTCAAGAAAAGCCTGCTCTTCAATCTTCCCTACCAGAGAAAATGACAACGCCAATCCCTAGTTGCTTAGGCTGAAAACCTTAGTCTCCACTAAGCCCTCTCACACACATACCCTATATGCAATCCCTATGCAAATTCCAATGGCTATACTTTAACAATACAACCAGAACCTTGCCATTCCTCACTACTTCCACAGCTGCCACCTTGGTCAAGCCACTACCACCTCCTATCTGACGCTCACTGCAGTGGCCTTTGGACTGTCTCTTGCCTCCACTCTTCCTCCCTTAGTCCATTCTCCACACACTAAAGTTACTCCTGTAAGATAAGTCACATAGCATCACTCTTAGCTCAAACCCTCCCTCCACTGGTTTCCTGTCTCATTCAGAATAAAAAGCTATCCTTATGATAACCAGCAAGGGACTAAATGATCTCTGACCTCACCTCCTACTACTCCTCTCTTACTCATTCCATTCCAGCCATCTTAACCTCCCTGCTGTCCCTGAAATGTGCTAAGCAGTTTCCGCCAGGGCCTTTGCCCTTGCTCTTACTTCTGCCCCAGCCCCTGATGCTGCAGGTACCTACACATCTTGTACCTTCACATCTTTCAGGTCTCTGTACCAATGTTCACTTAAATGTCAGGCCTTTCCTCATCAACCTAGAGTTGGGCACAGCACTCCCAACCCCCTTGCCCTGCTTTCTTTTTTCTATAGTACTGAGCAATATCTGACATGCTGTATAATTCACATGCCTACTTGTGTTTCTTCCCACATTAGAACCTAAGCTCCATGAGAGCAATGACTCCACCCATTTGGCTTACCACTGCATTCCTACCTACTGCACTGCTGGCACAAAGGAGACCCTCAATTAATTTGAGTGAATCAATAAGTAAATGTTTTCAAACTATGTCAATACACAGCAAATTCATCACAAACTATCATATAAGCTCCCTCTACTCAGATCATGCCCCAGCTTTTCCCTCTCTTTGATATTTCTAACTATTCTCTCTTCCTGATTTCTATAAACATGTTCAAAACTCTCCCATATCAGGATGGAAGCAGCAGAGGACAACCTGCCCTGATCTTTCCTTTGCACATCCTGCCTTTTCCTTCACAGCCAAGTGTCCTAGGAGAACACGCCACAATTACTGCTCCTGTATCTTACCTGACATCCTCTTCCTCTGTCTGCTTCTTATACATTAGGATCACCCAGGATTCTGACCTCAGACTTTATGTAATGCAATTTACATCTTACACACTTGGAATCTCAAACTCAAATGCCTTCAGGTGCAAATATTGTCTGTCAGAAAACAGGGCTGTAAGGTCAACTGGAAACTACAGGCCCCACCAGAAGCCAATTAAATTCAATGAAAACACTGTTGCCGAATAAAACCTACTGGTGTAGTCTGTTCCTGAGGGCAGAACATGTCTATGTCCAAAAAACACTGTGAAACGTTTTACATTTTTTTTGTCTCCACTACTACCACCCTACCCTACTGAAAAGCCTCCTGACCAGTCTCCATGCTTCTCCTTTTGCCACTCTACAATTAACTCTCCACACAGCAATCAAAAGGACCATTCAATATGAATCACATACCGTGCCCCTACTGAAAACCTTGTGAACTCCTGTCAACCTCTTCCACCTCATCTTTAACCCCTCTCGGGTTCACTCACCACATACTGTAATGTCTACTCCTACAACACTCCCCAAGCCCAATCCTATCTCAGGACCTAGGGTATTCTCCCAGATCTTTGCATAACTAGCTCCTTCCTGTTGACATTCACCTCAACTTAAACGTTATCTTCTAAGATAACATTCTAAGGTTATCCCTTATCATCAAGTCAAATGTAGTTCCCCAGGCTATCACATCCATTTTAATTTCTTCCAGCACTCACCACTATTTATTTTTGTATCTGTCTTCTTCCACTGAAATGATTGCCCATTAACAGCGGGAGCCTTGCCTATTGGTCCATCACTATTTCCCAAAACCTAGAACAACGCCTAGCACATAGTAGGTACTCAAAAAATATCTCTGAAATGAACAAATGATTGACAAGATTCTCCGTGGATGGCCTCATCTTTGACTTTAACCCCTGTATATGGAGAAAGTCAGTTTCTTGGGGAAACGTCTATATTGTACACTGGTATATGCCCAGTACCTGACATAGAGCTGGGTACATAAGTTTACTGTAATCCTTAATTGTAGATCTACACGTACAATTGAACACATTTAAAAGTACGCCCGGTGGAACCTAAAACCCACTCAAACCTCCCTAAGACTCATCAGTTACTCTTGGCACTTTAAGATATACTTAGATAGTCATTTAGTACATTAGTTTTTCAACTCTTACCGTAAAATTTGCTCACAAAACTGAAATTTGGGGGAAAAAAATTGATTATGGAGCAGTAAAAACGCCAGCTGAATGACTTCAAAAAGGTAACAGCAAATGGAAATATTGTCATATAAAAAACTGTCCTCCAAACAACCGCGTCGAAAGGAACCTCATGTTTTACTACACAAAATCTGAAATTAAATGCAAAGCAAAGTAGAGCGATATTAAGCATTCTTGACTCATTTCACGTTACGTTCATAATGAAGTCACAGGCAAAGAACGTTAGGTAAGGTAGGAACAAATATGAACGCAACCTAGCAGAAACCAAATCAAAAGTGAGTGACCGGGCGACAGGGGCAGATCCCTCAGCGCTGAGTTCACAAGGTTACTTCCCGGGTCAGAGTTTTAAGGAGAAACAGAACCGCCCATCACAACACGCATACAGCAAAAACCACCAGTCACCACAGCGAGAAAGACACTCCAGAGCAAAGAGCAGCGGCGTCTGTCCCCCAAGAGCCGCAAGCACCACGTGGGAGCGGAACAAGAAGAGAGCCCCAAGAAGGCTGACTCACCCGGCCAAGAGCCTCGGACACGGAGCTTGCGGCTAATCTCACAGAGCGGAATTCAGCCTGGAGCCCGGGCTGGGCTGAGGCGCACACGACCCCGGCCGCCCCGTGCCTGGAGCCTGCGCCGCCCCCCCCCCGCCCCGCCCAACCGTCACTGCCCCGCCGGCCCGGCAGCCGAGAGTGGATTAGCCTGCCCTCCGCCCAGGCGCACGCCGAGACACCGGCGGCCCTCCTCACAGAGCCCGCGACCACCCAGGTAATCGTCGTCTCGCGGCACGGCAAGTGCGCGTGAGCGAGCCCCCCAGCAGCCACACCGCCCGGATCGGCCGTACCGCGCGCCTCTCGGGTTTACGTCTGTTCGCGGCGCGAGGCGAGGGGCGGGGACTCAGAGCCGACTTTGGATTGGTCGTCGCGAAAGGGCGGGGCGGGCAGGGGCCGGTGATTGGTGAGATCGGCGCGTGCCTGAGTTTGAAGCGAGGAAGCGCGCCCGCAGGTCGGGAAGCGGGGCTGGGCTGTGCGCCCCGGCGGCGGAGGCCTTCTTGTTCGCGCAGAACTAGAGGTTCCACTTCGGAAGTCCTGGCCAACTTGGAAATAATGCTTCCCTTATTCAGTCTGGAACCCCACAGCACCGTCAGTCACCTTACACACAAAGAAACTGCCGGCGAACCTCCCCCCCACACTCCCCAGTAGGCGTCTGCCCCGCGCGAGCAGATGCGGGCCTTTCCCGCCACTGTTTGGTGGACGCTGGAACATCATGACTTGCCTTCAGCCTGTACGCCATTCCCGGAGCCGGGTTTCGTGACAGTTCGCTACACCTGATCGCCTCTTTGTGATGGAGTAGGGTTGGTCTCGGTTGGAAGAAGTGAGATGAGACATAAGTCTTCCCTAATTAGCTTCCTACTTTTCCCCATCCACCTTAGGCCACAAATCCCATCACCGCCATCTGCTCGGCCCTTAACTACTGAGACCATACAGGTAACTGTTCCACACCTTTCACTCGAGATTTATCCCCAAAATGTTCCCATACAGCCTTTTATTTCAAAGTTTCTTCCATACAGTCTCAGAGAGAAAAGAGTCCCTCTTTTCCGAAGATAACTCCTCAACTTCATTCAACAATGACTGAATGTTTCGGATGTCGGTGCACTTGGGAAGAGAGATGACAGTTTTTTAAGTCTCCTTCCTCGAGGTTAGCCTGGTGGGAAAAGACATCTGTTAACTTGGTACCTCCTCCAAAGCACTGCTCAGCTGTCATTCCCGGATGCCCTCTCCACCGGTTCCTCTCTCTACCTTTACTGCTGTACCTCTCCATCCACACACACACACCCTCCGCCTTGATTCTGCTTTATCACCTAAAGGCCATTCTGTCTCTGCGTCCCTTCATTGCCTCCACTTTTGCACCTTATTTTCACCAATTCCATGTTATCTAGCTTGGCCCCGAACACTCCTTTAAAATTGGCTTTAATTTTTTAGGAATGGCCTCTTAATTGACATCTCCAGTTCTCTTGACATCTCTTCTTGAAACCCTCCAGCCTTCATATTTGCAGAGTGTAATTACCCCTATTTTGGCCTCTTAATTGACATCTCCACAGTTCTCTTGACATCTCTTCTTGAAACCCTCCAGCCTTCATATTTGCAGAGTGTAATTACCCCTATTTTACCTTTGTCCACACTCCATGAGCAAAGATAAGTGGAGAAAATCTCAAGACTTTCTGAATCCTGAAAAAAACTAAGCAAATACTTAGCTCTAGAGCTGAAAAGATGTATTTGAGTGTAATGAACCACCCTTCTTTCACCCTTCTCTCTGCACAGTGGCCATACATTAGAGGTGAACTGCTGGAATGTCTAGACGTTCCAGACTGTTGTTCATCTTGTATCCCTGGCACCCAATTCAATAAATGCCCTTCCTCTGTAGATATCCTCAAGTCACCAAAGCTCTCCCCACAACACTCAACAACCTGATATGAATTTATAGTGACATGATCTGCCATTCAAGGTATATGCAGGCAGGAGAGCCTGGACTCTGATGCCAGGCTACCTACATCTGAATCCTAGTTCTCCCTCCCTCTTCCTAGCTGTGGAGCCTTGGACAAGTAGCTTTAACCTGCCAGTTTCCTCATCTGTAAAATTGGGATAAGTACAGCACTTGCCTCAGAGGCTTACTGAGAGGATTTAAAGAAGTTAACTCGTGTATCTAGAAAAGCACTGGCATGTGGAAGTACTCAACAAATGCTAGCTATTATCTTGCCTCTCAATACCTAACCTTACTTGCCAAATGGAAAGGAGGAATAGAACTCCCACTGTGGTTTCCAAATCTCCTCAGACATTGAGTAGAGTATTATGGCCAGGGGTGCCTCCCAGGGAATAAGAAGTGATACCTATCCAGTTAAAAAAAAGTCAGATATCTCCCTTAGTTCCCCTTTACCAATTTTAAGTATGCCTCAGCCATCAAAATCCAAAGCCTTCCAAAATGTGACAAACTTCCAGATTAATCTCCCGCTATTTACTTCCCTAAATGTACCCTATTCTTACATCAGACTATTACTTAACATCCTGTTCCAACATACCCCCATCCTCACTCCACCTGTTGAACCCATATCCCTTCCAAATCCTGCCAGCTCAAATAGTCACTCTTTTATGCCTACTGTATAATTTCTACTTTTATTACAAAGCTGTTACCTTTTGTAAATTCTGGAAATGCCTTCTCCTACTAGAATGAGTTTGTGTGCAGACAACCTTTCTATTTTTTACACAACCATAGTGTTTAGCACAGTATCTTGCACATAGTACTTGCTCCATATTCACTAAGTTAAATTGGAGAATGGTCGCAAATCATTATCCCATTCTAACCCTAGGTACCTTTATAAAGATTGAAACTTCAAAAACATGAACCCCTTGCTGTGATCCTACATAAGTCTACAAGTCTAAAGCAAGTCCTTTGGGAATTGCTTGAAAAGGATTTTCTGTTTACACTGAAATGCTAATTTAAAGACAAAACATTTAATGATTACACACAGCAAAACTCAAATGTTCTTTGAATTAAAATTAATAGAATATATTCCATCAGCTCTTTATCCTTCGTAATGTTAAGAAGCTCTGGGAGTATGACACTATTCAAGGAAAGGTGTCTTTGAAAATTGTAATACACATAGTTATAACAATTATGTCACCTATGTGATTAACTAATAGACATGAAATGCTATGCAAAATACATCTCTCTCTCTAATCCTGAGGAGTACATCCTTGACAATTCTTGAGAAAAAGGAGCCCAAAAGAATATTACTAGTCCCACAATTTTAGCCATTTTACCATAATTATTGTCAAATATGTTCTGATGTTTACTATTTAGATTGAAAGTCACAATCTATCAGTTCTAGATGTTAGTCCACATACTGACTTTCTACCTTTTAAATAAATGTAGTACTTGTTCATCCCCTAATTTATTTGTTTGGAGTTGCTTTTTTGTTTTTGCAACTCAGTAAAAGGACAGTAAGCCTTACCAACTATCTTAAATAAAACACATTCTATTTTGATAAGGCAAAAGGTTCGTGTCTTTTAAAATATATTTTATTAAATAACCTACTTCGATAATAATTATAAAAGTTTTAAACATTAATTCCAAGTAGTAAAAGGCAATTTCCTTTTTAAAAAAAGAAGACCAAAAAGTCCATAATGTTTTGCTGTTTTTTACACAGGAATGCTTTATTTTACATGCAAGTTACTTGCAACATTAGCCTGTAAAATTAAAACATTTCTTAATGTTTCAAAGGCAGACTTAATTTCATAATGATACACTTCCACGTTAACCAGTATGACAAAGCATAAGAAACTTAAGATTATGATAACAGTTCAAAATAAAATTTACAAAAGAGGCACTTTGAAGTCAGCTACTATGTGTAACTTCCACAGTTAATGTTACTTGTATGTTTCTCATTTCATCAAAGGTGAAGTAAATGTTCCTTTGATGCAGATGCACAAACAGGTTTAACTTCCAAACATTATGTTCTGGTTGTAATACATGCAAGACACACCCTAAATTAGAAAAATCTTCTGAAAGAAAATGAAGAAAAACAAAAAGCAGCCAGGAATGAAAGGATTTACAAGCATTTGAATGAATTCTTTAAATGTTAAATCAGTGTTTTAAACCCCTTCATTCTCAGGTAGGGGATTAAGAGGCTGAGAGAGGTATTGTCTGCAAGGGTGAGGATACGGGAGGCTGGCAGTGTCAGCATCGCAAGAGTGCTCTACCAGAGGAGGAGGAGGAGGAAGGAGCTGGGTATGACTGGACCATCTCCATACAGCCCATGGGGAATCCAGAGGGGTAAAGAAATACCTGAAACAATGAAGACAGGAACAAAACACCAAAACAAAACAAAAACAACAGGGGGGAAAGGAAAAAAAGCAAGAAAAAGAGAAAAGTAGTAAATACAAAGAGAACCAAAGAGGAGAAAACACATGCTGGAAAGAAAAAGCTTTAGTATATTCATGCCAAAACTAACAAAACATAATAGCACAAATCAAGACCCTTACTCAAAGCAAGATTGCTTAAGCAGGTATAGAAATTTGAAAGAAAGAAATACAGTCTGTTAAATTTAAAATGTCAAAAAAAATTATCAGTATGAATGTTACAAAGAAAGACATTAATTTTATAAATTTAGAACACTTTTCTCATCTCTCAAAAACACATTTGATGCTATTCTGAAAATTTATAAATCTAATGAGCTTTATTTTAAGCAATGCTTCATTTATAGCAGCACCAGGCACACATTTTTCCAGTGCATACATGACACTGAGAACCAATTCAAATATACTTTGACACAGTATGGCTGGCTACTGCAACATACGTAGGAAGAAACACATCATCAAACATACCTTTCTGCAAAAACCCTAGAATAGCTACACAAATTTTGAGTAAAAGAATACAAAGAACTATTATGCCCTACTGTTATTCTTCTGCCATTTTATAACTTACCCATAATACTCATGCATTTTAGCAAACTTAAAGATTTACAGCTTTGTCATCAAGGTCAGAGCTTTACAGGATATGAACTAACTGAAACAGCCAACTAAATTAAGAAAATCCTGAGACATAGAAAGTTGAAGTTAATTTGCATGCACAATTCTGGCAAAATTTTAACTGCTTCTCTTATGTTTCCATTTTGATTTGAAGGAAACTTTAAGCCATGGAATCACACCATTAAAAATATACAACTGTGTTTTAGAATATTTTCTCTTTCGTGAATATGAATTGAAAACTTATAAAGGTGTTTTCATTTTACTAACAAATTATAAATGTTTAAACAATACCATATGCTTAACTTGGCTACAAACTGTACAGTCAAATTATTTTCATTTTACTACTACTGCTTTACTAATTTACTCCTTTACTAATATTTCTAAAATATTGCAAACAAATGACAGACTTGTACTGAATAATATCATGTATAAAGCAATTCTACAAAAGGTAGACAAATCAGTACTCAAAACAATTTTTTTTTTTCTGACCAGTAAGGGAATTGCAACCCTTGGCACAGTGTGGTCCACACCACGCTCAGCCAGTGAGTGCACCGGCCATTCCTATAGAGGATCTGAACCCATGGCCTCGGCGCTACCAGCGCTGCACTCTCCCGAGTGCGCCATGGGGATGGCCCTCAAAACAATCTTTATGAAAAATATTTATTCAATCTTCAAATTAAAATTATAAAAATTCATCATTTTAGCTGTTTTAAAAAACAAAAGAAATATATTCCCCAAATGGAATAAAGTGTTATTTTCCCTTCTCCCAACTACTTATATAAGGATGGTAACAACCCTTTTAATTTTTAAACCCAAGTTAGTTTCAGGAACATTTCAAAAAAAATTGTTTTGGTGACAATGTCTTAACAAAAAGCCCCTCCATTTATATTTCAAAAGTTTCAAATAGTGTCAATAAACTGACTAGTACAAAAATTGATATACACTGTGTTTTTAAAGGCCTTTTGGACTGCGTTTAGTAGTAAGCAGGCTGCTGGTGTATCTTGAGAGAGGTCAAACAGCACTGGGGAAGGGGAAAAGGAGCTTGCTTTCCATTGCTGTGTGCATGCAACAAGCAGCAAAACAGCAAAGTTACTCAATTTAGCTTGTACTCAGCCGTGCTTTCTGTTAAAGGACATAATACAAATGGAGAAGGGAAAATGCATCACAGATCTAACACAGATGATTATTGGCACAATAAGAATACAGATCAAAATGTCAAAGCTATTTACAAAAGAAAATATGCAGTACAGGTAATAACCAAAAACCAGATTTTTTAAAAAAATTAACTCTAGTATTCTTTGCTTCATGAAATCATCTTTATAATCTGATGTAACCTGAAATTGTTTTGTTGCAAATACTTAAAACCTCAAAATCAAATAGTTGGACTTCTTTATAAAAATATAACAATATAAAGATAGTTGAAGAAATTTTAAATACAATTTTCTTTTCTTTAGGATGACAACAGGACAACCACAGGACAGGTTAAGGCTGTGTTTGAAGCTTCCTGAATTATTTTCCAAATTATTCACAAAAGCATATTAAAATAATTTTATCTTACAAATCCACATATTTGAAATTTGGGTATGAAAACAAGAGGATGACTCTTTCAATCACACCAAATATTCTTTATTATGATAAACGAGAATCTAACTTATGCTAAATATTCTGAAAATCAAGATCTCAGATGTCATCTCCTCTTATAATCTCCATTAAAGTTTTAAACACAAAAGCCAAATCATTTAACTCACTCTCTTCTACAAAGCCTTAATTAATGTATTTTATTTAAAATTTCAGTTTGACCTGACGCAAAGGCCACACTATAAGCACTAAAAAACACTAATGCTCACCTAGGACTAAAACCCTCACTATTAAGCCATATTTCTTCTTCCTCTCATCACTGCAGAAGCAAAGTAAAATCTTAAACAAAGCTATAAACATTTCTACTAATAGGCCACTAAATTTCAGAATATAATTTAGCTTAATGACCTCACAACCTACCTGTAAATATTAGGACCAAGTAAGCCAAATACAGAGCTAACGAAGTGAATTTTTAAATTCTAGTGTCATAATTACATGTGAATTTCTTCATTCTATCTTATAATTCATGAAATAAACCGCCATCAGTATTGCTACCAGAATGATTTAAAAAGAAGACAATTTCTAGTTTTCCCACAAAATAGCCTACCTGCCAGCAGAAGATCCATTTAATGGATTTTGAAGATTTGGAATATTTGAACCTAGGGACAGATTTGAGTTTCCCTGCTGAGAACTCCCATTGACTGGGCTTCCATTACTTCAGAATACCAGTGCACTTCCAATTGTCCATATAATTAGCTGAAAAGAAAATGGTCAAATACATTAACATGATTAATACCTATGCGCAAGGGCACAAATCTGTACCTGTGTCCTTAAACTACAATTAAAGAAATGAGAGAGAAGCTATGGGCTACATTTCTTTCAGGATAAACATTAAAGACCTTTTTAAGATGAAATACAGATTAAGTATCCCTTGTCCAAAATGCTTTGAACCAAAATTGTTTTAAATTTTGATTTTTTCGAACTTTGGCATATTTGCATATACATCATGAGATGTTTTGGGGAGGGGACCCAAGTCTAAACATCTAATTCATTTATGTTTCATATATTCCATATATACATAGCCTGAGGTAACTTTACACAATATTTTAAAATAATTTTGTGCATGAAACAAAGTTTGTGTACACTGAACCATTAGAAAGCAGAGGTGTCACTATCTCAGCCACCCATGTGGACAGTCCGGTTGTCTGGCATCACCATAATTCCTGATTCTAAATTTATATGCTACCCATAAGCAATAATTTTCTTACACTTATTCACACATAAGTATTTAACAATAAAAAATATGACATACCACTAATACAGTGAAAAAATAAGGTGTTCAGGGCAACTAAGCAGCACAGTAGCATCACCAGGACACCCGTGTCAGCTGTTCAACAACAAACAAGGGTAGGCTGAATAAAACGTGTGTTATGCACCTGCGTTCTGACTGCGACCTGTCACATGGGGTCACATGTGGAATTTTCTTTTTGTGGCGTCTTGTCAGTGCTCAAAGTTTCGGATTTTGGAGCTTTTGGATTTCAGATTTTCAGATTAGGGATGCTCAACCTGTATGTATTATCTCAGTTTTAACAATTTTTTTAAGTTTTCAAAGAATTACTAATTTAAAAAACATAAAGCTTTTACCACCCACTTCCCTTCTTTACAAGATAAATTATTAGCAGAGACCATTCTCTAAGCTACCACATTATCACATTATGAAGTTAATATCAAAATAAAATCTTTGTCTTCATAATAATGAATGTCCTTACATATATATGTAAGGTAGTGGAGTTGTCTTCTGGGTAATGCAAGCATAAGTTATGTGGGTGCCTGACTGATGTCTTCACAAATGAATGTAGGTAACTAAACCCTTGGACTTTGAGTGGTTTATTCAGAATGGCCCTAATTCTTTGAATGCAAATTTGGTCACTGGAGACAATAAGCCCAGGAAACCCAAGTTAGGGAGCCTGTTGGGATGCTGCTTGGTGGTCCTAAGGCCCAGAGGTGGAAAAGAACAACAAAGCTCTTAAAATCAAATTACACTGAGGAAAGGACGGTCTGGGCTGGTTCTACCACAGCCTAATATGCATTTGGGAGGCCCTCCAGCTTAGCCAAACTGCACTTTGGAAAACAATAACTGCTCAGGGTACATGAACTAAGACAGCTATAATTTTGGATGCTCAGCATGAGACGCCACCTACTGCGGTGATACAGAAATCATGGACACCTCTGCCCAATGCGTAAACATTCATGGAAAAGTGCAGAACCAAGCTACAAGGACCACAATCAGTGTCAACTGACCAGATCGAGTTCTCTCTCAGCCTAGCACTTGTAAGAAACTTTCAGAATCAGGGCCCCAAGGTTTTTGAGTTTGGGGGAATTGGAGAGAGGAAGTGGGGAGAAATTGGATTTTCTCCTGTTCAGGACTGGTTATCTAAAGCAATTCTTTAATAAGACAGGAGGTATCTGTAGTCCGATCCTGAGTTTGTAGAGCAGTCACTCAAGTTACATATACGGTTAATGGTATCTTTTTATTACAGACACTGCATATTCTGTTATAATTACCTCAGTTTTAAAAGGTGCTTTGTTCCACACAGGACTTAAAAATAATTAAATTAGTCATTAACTGCTATGAACTAGGTAAACTGATATTCAAAATAACACAGATTACGATATTAATTTAAAAGTAGCTGTAAAAGACCATTTTTTTTCAGAATATTTCAGTTTACACTCTTCAGTGAAATTGCTAAAGTAGAAATATAAAGCAACAATTCTCTCTTCACTGAACCCTTACCTTTCCACGGTCTCACACAGCCGTCACCTCCTGACGACGCCAGCACTGTTCCTGTCATATTCCAACTCACTCGCCAGACCTGAGAATTATGATTAGCAAACTGAGCCACTATATGGATTTCATATTTCGTTGGCCCACCAGAAACTTAATAAAAATAATTTTCTGTTAATAAAAATAATTTTCTGAGGAATTCTGAGGAAAATTTATATATATATATATGCTGTTCTAGATAAAAAATACAAATGGTCTTGTGTACTTACCACATTATTTTATAATAATCCCCCCACCCACCCCTTGGCCCTGGAGCTGGGCCACGTCATTTTCATTTGACTCCCCAGGACCGTAGTGATCCCAGCACATAAGTGATATTCAGTGACTGTTTCAAGGAAGAAAGAAATAACAAAAGAGGATTTTATTCCCATAAACAACGATGAGAAATAAAGTAGATGATAATTAATTTAAAAAGGAAGGATGGCAGGAAAGAAGAATGGAAGGACGCAAGGAGGAAAAACGGAAAGAAAACTGAAACCCACAATTCAAAATTAAAGCTAAACAGGTTATTTACAGGAACATCTCAATGCTAATTTAGTTTTCCCTACGTAGACTGCCACTTATTCATTTAAACATCCACAGAGTACCACTTATATTCAGAAGATCTAATTAGTTGTTAGTATTAACCTAAGTAAACACAATTAAGAGAATATAAACCTCCTCTCTTTACTCAATTCCCAATCCCAAGTCATATATTTATACATAAAATGTTCATTAAAGAATTCATTCTTCAGCTCTTGGGCCGACCCTGTGGCGCACTCGGGAGAGTGCAGTGCTGGGAGCACAGCAACGCTCCCGCCGCAGGTTCAGATCCTATATATGAATGGCCGGTGCGCTCACTGGCTGAGTGCCAGTCACGAAAAAGACAAAAAAAAAAAAAAAAAATAGAATTCATTCTTCAGCTCTTACTTACCTCTACTCTCTCCTCCACCCATAAAGATAATGAGAAAGCAAGAGTATTTGCAAATTCATAATTGTTTTCAAAGCTCACCTCATAGGCTTTAATGTAAAAATTTTCACATCTTTGGTTGCCATTGCTAGAATATGGAAAGATCTTCCCAAGTTCAGAGCAAATGCAATATCATGTACAGGATCAGTGACTGTCGTAAGAATTTCAGCTTTTGCATATTTTCTAATAAAAAAACCATACAATTTACACTAAAAATTTCAGAAATGATTTTGCAAAAATCCACACATAAATGTACCTCAAAATTTTTTCATACTGCTCACAATCAAACAGTGCCTACCTCTGTAGTGGGCTGAAAATAAAGGACCCAAGAAAGATACGTCCAAGTCCTAACCCCCAGCACTTGTGAATGTGACCGTATTCAGAAAAAGTGTCTTTGCAGATGTGATTAATGATCTCAGGATGAGATCATCCTGGATTTAGGGTCGGCCTATGTCCAATGTCCAGTGTCCTTATAAAAGACAAAAGAGGAGAAACAGAGACACAGAGAAGGCCATGTGAACACAGCAACAGAGACTGGAGTTATGTTGCCACAAGCCAAGGAACTCCTGGAGCCAACAAAGCTGGAAGAGGCAAGGATTTCAGAGCAAGCACAGCCCCACCAACACCTTGATTTCAGATTTCTGGCCACCAGAACTGTGAGTGAGTAAATTTCTGTTAAGCCACCCAGTTTGTGGTCATTTGTTATGGTAGCCATAAGAAACTAATATAACCTCCCAGGTTTCCTCCTTTGATAATACAAGTTCGGCTTAAAACAGCTTAGTAAAAATTTAATTAGAAAGGTCTTGATTTATTTGCAATTAATATCTTTTTTAAGGAAAGGGTAATGAATTTCCTAAGCATTTGAATATAAATAAAAAAGTAAGGCTGATAAAAAACAGGAACTGAGTTTGTGATGATAACAGGAAACTATGCCAAAGTCTATTCATTCTTACAATTCTATTTCTTTGTCTGGAAATAGAGAATAAGAGGACAATAAAGGAGATGGCAGGTCAGAGTTTCCTATTAGGTTCTATGTCTTCAATTGAATATCATGAACAGAACTGGAGCAAGCAACCCTGTGTGTAGGACGAGGGACAGAGAGATGTCCCCATCCCACCTTTCCACTACCCTCCTCTAAGATATTGGTGTTTCCAGCATTCTGTACTTGATCTTTTCTTTACCCCAATATTCTTTCTGAAATACCTACCAACTTGGTTCTCTCCTTGACCTCTTCTCACCCTGTACGATCACTGTACACAATCTTGTGCACATCCTTGCTTCTACTGCATGGTCCGCATCAGCCTGGGCACTTCTGAGAAATGCAGGACCTCGGTCTCCATCCCAGGCCTACAGAAGCAAAATATGCATCTTAACAGGATCCCCAGATGATTCACATGGACATTAAAGTTTCTATACCCAAGGTTTCACTACCTATAAACAAATAACTCCTATATCTATCACCTCCAGCCCCATCTGCCAAAGGCCAGAAATAGGAGAGGGCTAGTTAAGAGCACACACTGCAGTCTGAATGCCTGTGTTTCAATCTGCACCAAATCCATTATCAGCTGAAACTTGACCTTGAGCAAGAAGTTCTCTGTAAAGTGGGGATAACACCAGTACTGACTCTAAGTGACCCATGACCCCCACCTCCTGCTATCACACCCTTTTGGAGTCTTGTCCTGCAAGTGTGGGTGGGTCCCATGACTTGTTTCTTAACCAGGGGAGGGAATATGGCAAAGGTGAGGGGACGACATTTGCATGACTACAGTGCACAGCTGGCACTGCCTGCCTTATAAGATGCACCCCTGTGGGCCTTAAGCAGCAGCTGTCTGCCTTATAAGTTGCACCCCTGTGGGCCTTAAGCAGCAGCTGCCACGCCATGAGCTCCCCTAGGGAGAGGGGACACATAAGTGCTGCCAACAACCAGCTGAGCGCCAATGTGGAGCCTTCCCCAGTCAGGCCCTAACTCCTGAGCCACAGACATTGTAAGATAATAAATGTGTGTTATTTAGTCCACTAAGTTTGTGATAATACTGTTATGCAGCAACAGGTAACTAATCTTTGACATCATATCCATCTGCCCTTTAGAGATTCCCACCTGCATGCCCCAAAGGCACCTCAAACTAAGTATGTCCCAAGTGAACTCTCTCTCCATTCACATTCATTCACTGCTCTGTGCAGTCCCCATCTCAATAAATGGCACGACTATCAGACAAGCCAGAAACCAAGGACTCACTTGCTCTTCAACTGGCAACTCACTCATGTCAATTCCAAGCCCTAGACAAGTCCCCTCCTCTTCATCCCATTACCTTAGTGCACATCCTCATTCTTTATCACAGTGGGGCTACCACATTAATTCTGACTCCCCTGCTTTCAGTCTCACTTCCCCACAGCTGCCAAGGTCGACTTCCTAAAAGGTAAATACAACCATATAACTCTACAGGACCCTTCAAAAGTCCAAATGTGATAGGAGGAACACCAAACTTGAGTGCTTGCAGCACTCTCCAAATTCTGCCTGGCCTGCTGGCATGCCTCTCTTCCACCCATCCTCCCAATCTAACACCTCACCAGGATGGATCTGCTCCACATCTTTGCTCTTGCTTCCTCTCTGCCTGCAGAACACCCGCCATCTTTCAAGACTGAGGCTCAAACATCAACTTCTACCCAACACTTCTCATAGCCCTCTCAGGCAGAAGTGACAGCTCTTTTCTGCTCTACTGTACCTGGTACAAGCTACTACCCTAGCATCTACTGCAGTTTACTGTATTGAGCTCATATCCTAAAGACTGTAAGCTCCTTAGGTACAAGACTGCAGTATAGTCACGTTTTTATCTTCAGCTCTTAGTACAGTCCCTGATGCTTATGAAATGTTGGAAAAAATTGAGATTTTTTTTTCTTACCTGAGACAAGCTTTATACTTTAATAAAGGTTCTCTAAAGTTTTTCCTATCTGCAGGAACTGAATAAGAGCCACAATGAGAGTAAACAAGGAGAATAAACAAAAAAGACCTATTTCTGGTCCTGACTCCTGTATTTGACCTTAGACTGGTCATTTTACTCTGTTGGTCTCAGTTTCTTCCTTTGTTAAATAGTGCTAATATAAAAGCTGCCTACCCTACTCATAAGGTGGTTGTTAAGACTCAAATTTCATAATATATATGAAATGGCATTTGCATTATTATTATCAAGTCTAGATCTGTCTTAATATTTTCACTCACCAATAAAAATAAATATATCCAATACTGGTTAATTTGGCAAATGTTTCCTGTGTACCACCAAATGGAGATACTGCTTACAAGAAAATAAACAGGTATTAATAACTGGATGCTATGTAGTCCACTATCACATAGCCTCCATGTGAACACGCTCAATCTAAATAAGAACCTTCAAACAACTCTTACTCAAAGAACCAACACCAAGAAATACAAAAAGTGCCGAACTGAAAAAGTCAGATTACTTCCTAAGTCAATCACACACGTGCGTGTCCACGCAGACACTTACCTACCCAACTCCACTGCCCTCCCCGCCCATTTCAGATGCTGAAAATGCCAGACACTTTGCTATCTGACTCCCCGGCAGCTAAAGCATGAGTGGATGACCCAATTCTGACCAGCAGCACTGATGAGAAGCCAGCTAATATGCCTCTAGAAAAGTTTTTTTCTCCCCAATATAAAAAGACACATGAAAGGAAATAACTGCATGTGAAACCTGGAACTGCTGCAGCCTCTTATGATCATAAGAGGGAGCTGTCACCAACATACTAAGGATGACAGTAAAGAAATGGAAAAGACTTAGGTAGGTCCCTGATGTCACCATCAAGCAAGGGAGTCATTTAACAAACCCCAGAACTGCTCCACCCCTGGCTCCTTGTTACGTGAGACAATACAGAGGACCCATCCCCTAATCTGGATTTATTGTTTAAGTGATTCATATGCAACCAGAGATTATTTTAACAGTGGGTTATTTTAAGTAGTCAAGTAACTTCTACTTGCCTGTATTTGCTTTCAGAACTAACTGCAAGTTCTTTCTTTTTAATCAAATCTTATTTATCAAGTACTTTTATTTTCTTATGTTTTTAGAAATGGTCCACCTTTTAAGTTTTGGATTTATGCCTCCGTATTCATTCTGTTCAGCTAAGTTTGAAAATTACTTTAAAAATACTAATTCTTCATGAAGCCTCTTTAAAATGTGCTACCAATTTGATTCATAATTTTAATAGCTAAAAAGGCTATGAAAATCTCAAAAAGGTCTAGAGGAAGGTTCTTAAATTCTAGAAGTATGCTGGCAAATAAGTAGCACTAGCCACATGTGTCTATTTAAATTTAAATTAATATAAATTAACAAATTCAGTTCCTCAGTTGCATCAGCCACATTTTGGGTTTCAATAGCTGCATGCAGCTAATAGCCACTGCATGACATGGCACAGATACGGACCATTTCCACCACCCCAGCGAGTTCTATAAAACAGCACAATTGTAGACAGCGCCTCTCAGAAGAAGTCAAGAACCCAGGAAGGTAGAAGATATAACAGCCCCTCAGAAACCCAAGTGGTAACATTCTGAATTGCAGAGCTGTAGTGGATTGAATTATGTCCCCTCTAAACTCACTGAAGCTTGAATTGTGTCCACCAAGTTTCATGTATTAGAAACTTAGTCCCCACTGTGACTGTAAGGAGGGTGGGAAATCCTATTATCGTAATTGAAAGGTAGAGCCTTGAAGAGGTGATTGGACTGTAGGACCATGCAGTAGTGAATGGATTAAAAATGGTGGTCAAGGGCACAGTTCTGAGGAATTTAAACGAAGAGGAGAGTCTGTTTCTCTCTGCTCTGCTCTCTCTGCTTCCACCATCTTGCAATGTGAGACCTCTGGGTCACTGTCACTGCCACCACCAGATGGACTTTGGACATCCCAGTCTCAGAAACTGTAAGCAATAAATATTCTTTACAAATCACCCAGTTCCAGGTGTTTTGTTATAAGCAACAGAACCAGACTAATACAAGAGCCCATGAGAATTATACCAGTTCGTCTCTTCTGCTTCTTGCAAGGCCTGACTTCTAGATCCAAGAATTTTGTCTAGCACTTATGAAGCCCACCTGATCACCTGATGGATGCTCTTTCCTCCATAAGACTGAGTACAGATGCTCCTTGATTTGCAATGGGGTTACGTACCGATAAAACCCATCGTAAGTTGAAAATATCTAAGTCCAAAATGCATTTAATTCACCCAACCTACCAAACATCATAGCTTAGCCTAGCCTACCTTAAATGTACTCAAAACACTTACAGTTGAGCAAAACCATCTAACGCAAAGCCTATTTTATAATAAAGTGTTGAATATCTAGGGTAATTTACTGAATACTGTACATTATGTCAAAATTGTGATGGTTTCCCACCATTGGAAAGTTGGAAAATCATTAAGTTGAACCATCCTAAGTCAGGGACCATCTGTATATCTGACACAGTGCTTATGGCTCTCAGAGTTTACACATACCTATATCTCAACGTGACCAAAATTAATTTATCTCCACATGCTACCACACTCTACCCAAGTCTGCCCTGTTTCTCTAGAAATTACACGCTATCCATTAAACTGTTAAGCCAGAACCTGGAATCATCTTGATCCCTTCCCCTTCCCCCTCACCTCCCACATCTAATCAATCATCAGATCCGATTGATAGCACGTCTTAAATTATTCTCAAATTTCTCACTTCTCTCCATCCCCACAGGCACTATTCTATTCCACAGCCACTATAATTTCCCACCTGGACTATTTCACCAACACTGTTGCACTGAATCTACTCGTGTTCTCTCCCAACACTTTCCATACCGATGGAAGAGTTAAACCACTCTCTGATCCTATCATTCCCCGCTCACATTACCTGTAAGATAAAATCAAAACGACGGACGCTAGGTCTTGCAGATATGAGTCTTGTCTGTTTCTCACCACACTCCCTTCTGCCTACTTTGTTCCAAACACAGTAGAAACAGGTTGGTACATCTTGTCCACCTGGAGTGCTTCTGCCCTCTTTGTCTTGCCAACTTCTTATCCTATAGGTCTTCTTCTAGGTGAACCTCCTTTGCCCCAAAACTAGATGAGGTCCTCCCAGGTATAAACTCTTCAACACTGATTCTCCTAGATCATAAAATTCATCATCCTTTTTTTTTTTTTTTTTGTCGTTTTTTCGTGACCGGCACTCAGCCAGTGAGTGCACCAGTCAGTCCTATATAGGATCCGAACCCGCGCCGGGAGCGTCGCCGCGCTGCCAGCGCAGCACTCTACCAAGTGCTCCACGGGCTCAGCCCAAAATTCATCATCCTTTTTACTATTATTTTTTGTTTTCCCTGCAAATTGACTCTGGGATATCAACTATCTGTTCCTCCTTATCATTCAGCCCTAAATTATCAGAGTCTAGCACAGAACCTGGCATATCACAGGAAATCAGTAAACATGTAATGAATGATGCACAATTCAGTTAATGAATAAAGAAGCAGTACTGACCTGGTGTTCTCATTATATTCAAAAATCTGAACCTTGGCCATCACACTTGGACTATTGTCATCACTTCCTACAGCTATCATGGGGGAATGAGCACGACAGCTGGAAATGGAGAGTAAGAAGTAGTTTATGTAATGATAAAGTTAATACACATTTAATTCAGAGAATTAAAGAACTGGAGTCAAGCAGACAGACAACCTAAGTCAGCCTGTCCCTACTAGTTCTCTGTCATACACCTGACACAGCTACACCTTGCAAGTGTGCCTGCTTGAGAATGTTACACACAGAACTGAGGATACCGTCCTTCTGGATGGTTTTTAACATTTTCTTATGGCTTAGATAGAAAGGAGTTCTTTTCCCAAAAGAAAAGGTTTCAAGTATTCAATAGATTAAAAAAAGATACCTGAGAGGTCTTACCAGTTTTTCCTCCTGAAAGATTTGGTCACTAACTACAAAACAAAAAATAACCTGATTGTAACCAACTTTGTGACAAAAATGTTTTAAGAGCTTTATAGAAAAAGAAGAAACTCAGATGGAGAAAGAAGTAGAAAAGACTACCCCTCAGGAAGTCCTGCTCTCCATATGTTATTCATTTGAGGTCAACCTCATTTTGCAAAAGGCTAAAGATAAGCAATAAGAGAATGAATGGTTCGGGCCGAGCCTGTGGCGCACTCGGGAGAGTGCGGCATTGGGAGCGCAGCGACGCTCCGCCGCAGGTTCGGATCCTATATGGGACTGGCCGGTGCACTCACTGGCTAAGTGCCAGTCACGAAAAAGACAAAAAAAAAAAAAAAAAAAAAAGAGAGAATGAATGGTTCTACTGAAGTGACTTTTTCATTGCTATGCCTAACTACCTAGATATTGATTTTCTTTTCCTCCCTCATCCAGATTAAGTAATAGCTCTGTGAACATGTCACCCTTGCTTAAACTTTGACCTTGATATTATGATCTACTAACCCTTAATGCTAAAAACAAAATGTGGTAATTGAAAAAAGAATTTTCAGTTCTTTATTTCTAAACCTTTAGGTAATGAGATCAGATCATCTAATTAAGAAAATTACCAGGCAAACTGTAAAGTGCCACAGTAATAAAATAAAATTAAAAGTCATTTATAATAATTGCTGGCCACTCAGATAGATGTAAATCCCACAGTAGTTTCCATATCCCACAAAATTTCTTTTTTCAATGTACTACAAATATGTTTTGATTTTACGATATTAGATATTGAAATGAGGATCAAAAGTATATTTATAGTAACATTGTAAAATTACTAAAAACTAAATATTTTAAAAACATAAATTTTTAAAAAACATCTTTAAATCAAATTATGAAATGCTCAGATAACAACCTGAATTGAGGATTACTTCATTTGTATGACCAGCAACAAGATGTTCACATTTAAACCACTTTCTAAATATAATTCACAGCTAAACAGTGAGAAAAACCATCTAGCTTTCTGACTAAATAATGTAAACAGGTCACCTGTGTCTCCTTCTCCTCCCTCCTAAGGTTCCACTGAAATGATGAAAAAATAATACCATAACAGTGCTAGAAGTCAAGAAAGTGTGCCATCAGACATCAAGATTTTTGGAGGAATCCCAGGAAGATAGGAAACAGGAGGAGATCTGAATGAGAGAGAAAATGCAAAGGCAAAAGTGGTCCACACCACCATCAGTGGTAGAAAATTCCAGAAACTCCAACCTCCAATTAATAAATGCAAAGAAAAGAAATGAGTCACAGGGCTATTACGAAGTAATCTATTTAAATAACAGAATTCAGGGAACCAGGGACAGCTAGCAGCTGACCCTGCTCTAGGTTAAACAGTCTGAGAAGGATCCTAGTGAGATGGTTAGAACTTGAAATAAAGCAGTACATGCTCCAAAACTGGCAGGGAGAGAGGCAAAGAGGAACAAAACACACTGAAGTGTTCCATCCCCAAAGCAAAGTCCCCCTTTCTTTGGCAATAGGGTACCCAGCCTGCTAGACTGCTCTGGATATACAAACCCCACAAGAAAGCCTCCTGTCAGCCCCTCCACCTACATGGACCAAACTCAGTCAGCCTTCCTAGTTAACAGGGCGAACTGTGAAGACGAAAGAGCACGTAACAAGAAGAAAAACCAGCACCAGTGTTCTCTACTAGCCATAAAAGTCCCCTGTTCATAAATATAAATAGATAATCAAAGACTGACAGACACTTAAGGAAAACAAGGGGCACAGAAGATAAAGACCAGGGTGTACAGAAAGAACAACTGATCTTCGAGAAAAGAGATACAGCCGATCCTCCTTATTATTTACAGATTCTGTATTTGTAAACTGGCCTAAAATTTATTTGTAAGCATAAAACCTAACACTTGCAGGCTTCCATGTCATTCACCACCATGCACAGAGCAGCTCTGCAAAAACCGTGAGTTTCCTGATGTGCACGTTGCCAGCCGAGGTGACACAGTGACGCTCGTCCTTTACCCTCAGCTCTCATACTGTGAGCAAGGGCCCACTTCACACCCTACTTAGTGCCACACTTTTCCCATTTTGTGCTTTTTGTTGGTGATTTTGCCGTTTAAAATGGCCCCGAGCATAGTGTGGAAATACTCTCACGTGTATTCCTCAGCACAAGACTGTGCTGTGCCTTACGGAGAAAGCATGTGTTCAAAAGCTCTGCTCAGGCATGAGGTATAGCGCTATTGGACATGAATTCAATGTTAATGAATCGACATTATACGAGGGAACTTCAAAAAGTCTGTGGAAAAATAGAATAAAAGATAATAATATTTCCATGTGCTTTCTGAAGCACCCTCATATACTAGATAAGTTGTCCTTAAACAGAAACAGAAAACAAGGTTATACATTATATGCAGCTGATGAAAATGTTGTGACGGGGCACTTAACACTGTCTTCCCTCAGGAGCAATTCGGTATGCAGTGTTAGTTAATTCCGTGCCCACATCAACCGTACAGAACACGACTACTACAAATTATGAGAACTGATTGTAGTTCTGGGAAAAAATGGAAATAAATTTTAATTAGAATCCTCAGGGAAATATTGTATCCATGTAACAGAAACTGATTTGTATAAAAAAGGAGTAATCAGAGAAGAAGAAGACTTAACAATTAAAAATGACTAACATTCACCCAAAAATTCAATGATGGGATAAAATGTATATCTGGAGAACAAGCTGGAGATCTGGGAGACAAAGTAGTAAATCTCCAAACAATTTTAAAGAACTGGAAAGTAAATCTAGGGGGAACAAAAGGGAAAGTAAATCTAGAAATAATCAAATATGAGTTTCAGAAAGACAGAGTAGAGATGATGGAAGTTATCAAAGCATCACTGAATATCCCCAATTTGAGAGAAGAACCTTCATTTTGAAAGAGATCAGTAAGTGCCAAGCAAAACTTATCAAAAAAGATCAGCATGTAATAGTATATATCTGGACCTGTTTCAGAATAATCCAGGTTTTGTTTTTGTTTGTTTGTTGTTTTTTTGGAGGGAGGGCAATGAGGATACTTGTAGAGATGAAACAAGTGACTTGACTTGAAATAAGTGAGTGATGGGTATGAGGGTCTGTCCATTGTACTTCTGTTATTTACTTTTGGTGGATCTGAAATTTTCCCTAATAAGAAAAACTTAAAACAAACAAACAAACAAAACCATAGAAACATCCTGGTTAAATGTAAATCTAGGAATTTTTCTACCTCAAACCATACAAAGCAATTCCAGAAGGTTTAATTACCTAAATGTGAAAGGCAAAACCAAAAACCTTTCAGAATACACTTGACAGCATCAAGGAGGGGAAAAATCGCTCAAAAAATAAAACACAAAAAGCATTCTAACAATAAAGGAGAGACTGATAGATGGGGCTACATTATAATTCAGTTACATCAACTATCAAAAGCCATCATAAAAAGTGTCAAAATGACAAACACAAACTAGGTAACAGAACTCAACACTTGGAACAGAACTCAAAGTAATGAGACAAAATTCTAAAACCTTTCAGAAAGAACAAGCTACCTGCAAAAGAACCAGCATCAGACCAACCTCAGACTTCTCATTAACATAACCCAAAGTTAAAAAGATACAAGAATAATATCTTTGAAGTTAGAACTCAGTTTGTACTTAGAACTCGAAAACTAGCCTGGGCTAAAATTAAAACATGTTCAGGTATGCTAGAATTCAAAGTTCACCATCCAACCCATACGGGAAAAAATTACTTGTAGAGTGTGCCACTGAAATAAAAAAAAGATTAAAGAGAACATGATTATCATCACACATTGTACACAGGTACTGATATGCAACAATACCCCACAAATATGAATAATCAGTTATTTTTCAATAAAATAAAAATTTAAAAACATGAAACTTGTGACAGCTAATTATAAGCCAGAAGTAAAAGAATCAAGAAAGAAAACAGAGCATCTATCAGAGAGTAACATCAAATTATTCTGCATAAACAACAAAGTTTTCATGAAATAGATAATACTTGCACCAACAATGAATATTTACAGAATCTAATAATGTGAATCTGGTTGCTTCATAATTTTTAGAATCAACTTGTAGTCAGAAGCCAAAAATACTTATATATGTATTACATGTTTACAGAAATGAAACATAAATATCGTAAATCTTGCCAGTGTGCAAGCAACATCATCAAAATTAGGAAATGGAAGGATCAATGTGAAGTAGAAGCAAAATAAGCTATTTCCTCATTTTTCAGGAAAAAGGGGGGTCAATATATAGTCTAAAAATTGATAAATCTGTAAGTGGAGATATAAATGTTTTAGTTGAAATTATAATGATTTTCAACATAACTAAAACAACTATCAACATTACCACAAATATCTATCTAGTCATATCTTGGGAGGTACAAAGTTTTATAAATGCATTATATTCATCTTTCATTTCAGTGAGTACAAATACTGTTTAAAGACAACATAGCAAGAACCAGAGGTATAAATAAATGATTTAAAAATATAATAGGATCTGGCCAGTTAGCTCAGTTGGTTAGAGCATGGTGCTGATAACACCAAAGTCCAAGAAAATAAAGTAAAATTAAAAGATAAAATTAAATGAAATCAAACTTAATTTTAAAATAAGATAAATAAAATAGTGACCATCAGAATCAAAGTCTAAAAATAGAACTACTAAAGACATTTGTTTTGAGAGGGTAAGAGAACTTTTACCTTTCATTTTATATTCTTCTAGATTATTTGAATTTTTTTCTTTACCAAGTGATTCTCATAATTTTTAAAAAATAGTTTAATAGAGGAGCTGGCCAGTTAGCTCAGTTGGTTAGAGTGTGGTGCTGATAATACCAAGGTCGAGGGTTCGGATCCCCATAGTTTAATAAAAAACAACTATGGTATATTCCTACAATCACACTCTATATAGCAGTTTAAAAAATGAGGTGGGGCTAGAGATACTAAGATATGGATTTGTAAGAGCTTACAATGTATTTGTAAGTGAAAAAAGCAAATTGTAAGGAAGGAAAATATGTGTGTTTATACATATCTCTGTGTTTTGTGCCTACCTCTAGGTGTTCGTATGTATCTGGTTGTATTTGCACATATATGTGTTTATAAATACATTAAATATTTATTTATATATGCATAGAACCCAGAAGGTTCACACCAAAATATTTACAATGCTTGGCTTCCTCTATGGAGTGGAAATAGGAAGACAAAAGACATGACAGGGTGGAAAAGGGAGAATTTTTATTCTACGTATTTTTTTTTAACTCTACATATCTATATATTTTTGAGAACAGAAACCATCGAATTCTTAGCCTAAAAGTTACTAGCTTGTTTTACTAGGATTATATTATCAGAAGTTTGATATATAAGCTTACCTTGAAGGGTTCCAAGAAATACAACTACAGCTTAGCTTACACGAGATCTCATGCTGCAGAGACCACTGGCTGAGATTCATAACATCTGGTGCCTCATATATTCTCACTATACCATCTGCTGAACAGGTTGCTAACATAAGACCCATATGCTTGGGAGCAAATTTCACATCAGTAACAGAAGTTCTGCTATCCACTAGAGTTTCCTTTTAACCTGAAAAAAAATGTTAACAATTCCACCACATACAAAAACAAAGCATGGTAGAGTGAATGAGCACAGGCTCTAGAACCACACAGAAACTCCTCTGCCACTTACTGGTACATAATCCTGAATAAATTATTTAAAATCTGTCTGGGCCTCAATTTCCTACAAAGCACATGGCAGAATACTGCACACAGCTGGCAACTGCTAACAAACTAGTGAGCTATAGTCAACTACTCCTTTAAAGCAGAAGACAGTCTACCTTAGAAAGCCTAAGCTTTATCATGTAAGCAATCTCTCAAGTAGACCGGTCACAAAAACAGAAAATGTTAGAATTTTCATTTTGGTAGTTTTGTCACAGAAAGCACACTGCAAGCAGTAAATTAAACTTATTTAAATCCTTTAACAGCAAATGGAAGGCATGCAACTTCTTCTTTTAAGCATAAAAAGTTAGCTAGTCCTACTCAGACCACCACTCTTTACCTTTAAGTGAAAGCGTTTAATAGTGAATGGTAGGAAGCTGGCACTGTGCCGATCACAGAAGTCCAGCATCACATTTAAAAGCTATTTTCTGGTACCCAGATAAGACGATATTTGAGTGAAAATGTCAATAAAATTTAAAAATCAACAGTTTACTACCTGTGGTTACCAAAATACTTC
Source organism: Cynocephalus volans (assembly GCF_027409185.1). Lineage (NCBI taxonomy): Eukaryota > Metazoa > Chordata > Mammalia > Dermoptera > Cynocephalidae > Cynocephalus > Cynocephalus volans. Next base: position 39,008,299 of record NC_084463.1, read on the forward strand.
TCAAGGAGTTTCAATATTAAAAGACCAATATTACATAAACATCAAATATCTTAGCAAACTTTTTTTCTACAAACACCATTGAATAAGTAACATCAACACAAATGTTGAAAAAATAAATGTATTAACTTAACTAATTGATTTAACTAATACAATAAACATCTTAAAATTAGAAGAAAAACTCCATACGCCACCACTCCTAAACCCACCCTATAGTATACTAAACTGATACACCTCAGACTGATGCCAGAAAAATTCCTTCTAATTGTATACATTTCCCTTCTCTCCTTAAGCAGCTGTTTGTCTTTTTTTTTTTTTTTTTTGTCGTTTTTTCGTGACCGGCACTCAGCCAGTGAGTGCACCGGTCATTCCTATATAGGATCCGAACCCGCGGTGGGAGCGTCGCCGCGCTCCCAGCGCAGCACTCTACCGAGTGCGCCACGGGCTCAGCCCAGCAGCTGTTTGTCTTAGGGAGGCCCCAGTGCAAAGGCAATCAGACCAACTCCTCCCCCTGCAAGAAAAGAGTTGTAAAATAGTATGAATAGCATTCAAGCTAGAAAGCTATGGTAATTAAAATAGTGTGGTATTGTCATAAGAAAACCAGTAGAATAGAATAGTCTAGAAATAAATCCTCCATGTATGGTCAATTAATTTTCAACAAGCGTGCCAAGACTATTCAACAGGGAAAGGACAGTCTTTTCAATAAATGGTGCTGAGAAAGCTGGATATGCATGTGCAAATGAATGAATTTGGACCTTCAGCTTATACCATATACAAAAATTAACTCAAAAGGGATCAAAAACCTAAACTAAGAACTAAAACTATAAAACTCTCGAAGAAAACCTCAGGGAAAGTCTTCATGACAGTAAATTTGACAATGATTCCTTGGATATGACCCCAAAAGCACAGGAAACAGAAGAAAAAATAAATAAACTGGACTTCGTCAAAACTTAAAAATTTTGTGCATCAAAGGACACTACAGGGCTGGCCAGTTAGCTCAGCTGGCTATAGCATGGTGCTGATAACACCAAGGTCCAGGGTTTGATCCCTGTACTGGCCAGCTGCCGGAAACAAAAACAAACAAAAGCACACTACCAAGAGAGTGAAAAGACAACCCAGAGACTAAGAGAAAATATTTGCAAACCATGTATCTGATAAGGGATCAATATCCAGAATATATAAAGAACTCCCACAACTCAACAACAACAAATAACAACCTGATAAAAACATGGGCAAAGGACTTGAATGAACATTTCCTCAAGGAAGACAAGCAATTGGCCAATAGCCCCATGAAAAGATACTCAACCTTGTTAATCATTAGGGAAATGCGAATCAAAACCACAGTGAGATACCACTTCATGCCCTCTAGGACGGCTATAACAAAAAAACTAGAAAATATCATGTGTTGACAAAAATGTGGAAAAATTGGAAACCTCGTGTATTGTTGATGGGAATGTAAGATGGTACAGTCTCTGTGGAAAACAGTTTGACGGTACCTCAAAAAGTTAAACATGAAACCACCATATGAGCCAGCAATTCCACTCCTAGATATATATCCAAAAGAACTGAAAGTAGGCTTTCAAACAGGTATCTGTACACCAGTGCTTATAGCAGTGTTCCTAACAATAGCCAAAAAATGGAAACCACCCAAATGGCCACCTACAAATGAACAGATAAGCAAAACGTGGTATACATACACACTATGAAGTATTATTTAGCTATAAAAAGGAATGAACTTTATGTATGCTTGATACATGAACATGATATATGAACATGGATGGACCTTGAAAACATTTTGCTTAGTGAAATAAGTCAGTCACAAAAGGACAATTACTGTATGATTCCACTTAACACAAATACCTAGAATAGACAAGTTAATAGACAAAGTACAGTAGATGTTACCAGGGGTTATGGGGAGGGGAAAAGGGAGGTATTATTTAATGTCACAGAGTTTATGTTGGGGATGATGAGGACTTCTGGGTATAGATAACAGTGATGGGTACATTGCATTGTGAATGTAATTCATGCCACTGAAGTACACCACTTACAAATAGTTAAAATGGGGGTCTGCCGGTTAGCTCGGTTGGTTAGAGCACAGTGTTATAACACCAGGGTCAATGGCTTGGATCCCCAGTACCAGCCCGATGCCAAAATAAATAAACAGTTAAAATGATGACCATTATATTAGATATATTTACAGCAATAAAAAAAAATGCATTAGCGGGGAAATGGGAGGAAAAGGGGGGAGAAGAAAACATTCCAGAAGAACACACAAAAAGCTGCAGTAGCGGCTGCCTCTAGGGAGAGACCAAGGTGGTGAGGGAAGGAGAGCATTTTCTGTGTGCACCATTTTGTCACTTTTGGATTTTATACCATGTGTATGATTATTACAAAAAACTAATGACAGAGGGAAAGAACAAGCATATGGATGATAAAATCTTAAAATGAACACACTGGAAAGGTCTTAAAGATCACCTAGCTCGGTTCTCTCACTCACAGACGAGGAACTTGAGCAGCACACAACGTGTGTTCTTGCCCAAACTCAAACATGCAATGAGGGCAGAGCTAGAGCTTAAAGTAGGCGCAGATAAAGGAGAGCGCATTTTGTAAGAAAGCAAAAGAAAACAAAACAGAGCAAGTTTTTAAAGGATTTGAGAGGGTACTCTAAAACCATATCCTTATGATCGTATACACCAACATCAAGGGTTCAGATCCCTGTACAGCCAGCCACCAAAAACAAACCAGAAAAAACAAGACAAAAAAGAAAAAGGCAAAAAAGTTTTAAAAAAGTAATAAATCATACATTAATACCATATAAAACATATAGTATATAAAATCATATATAAAAAAAAATAAAATAAAATAAAAAAATAAAAAAATAAAATAAAATCATATACAAAGTAAATACTCTGGATTCATCATGAAAGTTACAATTAAACAATGCCATGGGTGCTCCCGAGTACCACTTCAGGCCCAAGACAAAACTAAAAGACAAGTATGAGGAAAATATGGAAAAAAGAAAAGTGGAACTGGTAAGTAAAGAGGGGACTGGTAACATTTTAGCAAGTGCCTGAGATATTCTTAGAAGGACTAATGCTCCCGCTGGCCTGTTAGCTATGTTGGTTAGAGCACGGTGTTATGACACTAATGCTCCCTGGCTGCTCACATCTCCTCCTCCCCACCCTCAGAATACTAACAAATGTCTCACCCAGTGACTCTGTCCTCGCAGTTTATCATTTGATTCTCCTACTATTTCTTCCCACACAGCAGCTGTTCGGTCAAAAGAACAGGAAGCCAAAACCTGTCCGAATTCAGGATGTGCCCATGTCACACGCCATACAGATCCACTGTGTGTCTGGGGAATTAAAAAAAAAAAAGAACACATATTCAATAGCCCTGTTTATTCTAGGGGGGGTGGAAACTGAATTCATTCACATTTCACACATAAAAGGTTTTACTTGAAAAAGAATACAGATATCTTTACTTCTTTAAAGGAGAAGTAAAACTCAATTTAGTATTTAAATAAAAAGTTAAATTCCAGAATTCTTTAACCTTTCGAGGATATTCTATACTGAGGATTGCAGTCTTTCTAGAATCAAGTTCTTCGATTATTTTACTAATAAAGAAAAATCCATTCAGATAAAGTTGACTACTTCCAGGGATAACAGTTGGAGACTTGCTTCAGAGTTTAGCCTAACCAAGCTTTGCAACAGATATTCTATGAGTCCACAATTTTTCTTAACTTGCAAATTCTTTCTACAGGAAACATCTACCTAACAAAATAAATAAAATCAGATTAATCAAAATTATTTGCTTCAAAGTCCATAAAGAAAGAAAGTAGATTAGTGGTTACCAGCGGCTGGGAAAGGGGAGACATGGGAAGTGACTGCTAAATGGGTTTCCTTTTGGGGTGATGAAAATGTCCTGAAATTAGATAATACTGACATTTGCACAACTTTTTGAATAACTCAAAATCACTAAATTGTATATTTTAAATGGCTGAACATAATGGGATGTAAATTATAGCTCAATTTTAAAAAGCACTCTTCTATTTAAAAAAAATTATCTGCTTCAAAAGCCTAACAGTATATAGAAACTACAGCAGCAAAATGCTTAGAAGATCCTAACCAGTGGCTCTTAGACAATGGACTACTTGAGGAAAAGAGGCATTCAGTGAGCAAATACAGAGAAGCCCAAACACTTATATCCTGAGAAAATAACGTAAAACTAAGTATCTCATTATCTTTATATACGAAAAATGTCAATTACTATTCTACACCCTCTTCATGTTGACCACACCAAAAAAAAAAAAAAAAAAAAAAAGGATGAAAAGGTCTGAAAGCATTTCAACATCAAAAGAATTTGCTAGGTGCCTCCCAGGAAAAACACTGTCTGAAAATAAACATGAGTTCACCAATCACATTTACAAATGTGTTTCACACTTCTGTATATCTAACATTTTTTACACGCAACAACATAAGAACACGTTGTTAACCTGATAACTCTTCATGGTAACAATGTCACCAACCAAAGTTAATCTGTGTACCCTTATTTTGTATCCTTTGTTTTGTCCAGTTTTTTGGGTTCCACCTTAATTCTTATACAGGGTTATTAAGTAAAAAAGGCACTAAGGCTGAGAGGTTTTATAAACTGTTAGATTCCCAGTAAAACAGAATCTAACTAAAGAATAAGATTTGCCCAAAAAAATGTTCATCAATGGTATTTTCAGTTAAGCAAAATGGTGTATTTATTGGATGTTTATAAAGAGACTTTAAAGACATAGGAAAGTACTTAGGAAATATGTTGTTAGGCTAAAAAGCAAGAAATAGGGGTTTCCCTTCGGAATGATAAAATTGTTTTTGAACTAGAAAGAGGTGGGTAGTTACACAATATTGGGAATGGAGTAAATGCCACTTAATTGTTTACTTTAAAATAATTGATTTTATGATATGTGAATCTCACCCCAATTAAAAAAGCGTGGGGGGGGCAAAAAATTTGGATAGACCCTTCACCAAAGAAGATATATGAATAGTGGCAAATAGGCATGTGAAAAGATAATCAACATCATTTGTCATTAAGGAAACACATAAAAATCCAATGAGACACCACCTCACACCCACGAAAATGGCTGTAACAAAGGCAGATAATATCAAGTGCAGATGAGGATACAGAGAAACTGGAACCCTTATATACAGCTGGTGGGAATGGAAAACGGTACAGCCACTTTGGAAAAGAGTTTGGCAGTTTCTTAGAAAGTTAAACATACGCAAACTAGAAATTCCACTCCTGGTATCTATCCGAGAGAAAGGAAAACATATGGAGAAACAAAATGGGACATATCCATACAATGCACTACTGAGCAGTACAAAGGAACAAACTACAGACATGGAATACAACATGGATAAACCTTAAAAATATGCTAAGGGAAAGGAGCCAGATACAAAAGACTACATATTATAGGATTCCATTTATATAAAACATCTAGAAAAGATTAAAAACTATAAAAAAAATCGATCAGTGGCTGCCTGTGGCTTGGGGGTAGGAAGAGGGATCAAATACAAATGGGCACAAGGAAAATTTCCGAGTTGATGGAAGTGTTCTAAAACTGGATTGTGGTGATGTCTGTACAACTGCATGTTTAAGACTGTAAATTAAAATTTATGACTTTTGAGGTATGAAAAATTCTGAGTAAAGGTGTTTTTTTTTTTTTAAGCAACAAATAAAACTATTTAAAATATATAAAGGAAAAGGTGAGAAAGAAATAAGCAGAATATGGTGAAATCCTAGAATAGCCACATTAGAATGCTGTGAAATTACAGACATTCTTACTCTCAGATTCCCTGAAATGTATTTCTGTTACTTTAATAGTGAAAAAATGTAAAATATCTTTCCATGAAAAGAACTATAAATTGTATAATCTTCTCAAAGCTGAACAGCAAGTCATTGACACTACCAAATACCTATAGTAAACATTTCAATTTTTAAAAAAATCACTGTAAAAAACTAACCTTCCAGCCAGCAGTACAATGCCAATCTCCACTTTCACTTTTATCCCAGACCTATGAGAAAATAAAAGGCAGATATTTTATACAAACAATTCCTACAAACTGATACAAAAAACTATAAGATTAAATCAATGTACAGGCAAAGAGGTGAACATAAAATTCACAAAAGAATACAACCAGCAAGTAACATTCATTCACTCAACCAAATATTTATTGAGAACCTTGAATGTGTCAGTCACTGGGCCAAGCACTGAGGGATCCAGGAATCCAAGCTCTAACAGTTAATAGAGACAATTACAATTACAGTCTTATTTGCAGTAGTTATGGTCTATAAAGCTGCCCTGACCACTGAAACATTGCTCCTAGAGGAAATACAGGGTTAGGTTCCTGTGAACCTCTGCTCTGACATTTTCATCAATCAATACATAATTTGTTTTACATGTGTTTCTGTTTCAAGATATCTTATTTAATAAAAATTGGTGATCCATCAACAATGAACTCACAACCAACAGTGCTAGAATTCGTGCCTGAAGGAAGCTTCTCTAACACATGTATTTTCTCCTAAGGCACATCACAGCCTTTTTGAGTTTAAGAACACTAGACAACACCACAACACTTCAGCACTAAACTTGGAGGGCATTTTAAACAGTGAAATCACCAATAGAAAGAACAAAAAATGCAAAAACCATGGCACTAAATAGACTGTAAAAAGAACACTTGTTTACAGCATGAGCCAAAACAAGAAGACAGACTGTCACCTTGCTCCACCTCAGCTAGGAACATGTGTCCTGAGACTCAAACTTTTCTTCCATTCAACATATGTAGTGAATGACTGCAAAAGCACCATGGGTACTGACTTTGGGGTCACAAATGAATTTTAGAAGTAGGCAAATTCACAAACACAGAATCCACAAATAACAAGGATCAACTGTATATGTAACAAATGTTAAAGCAAAATATTGAACCTTACTATCCACAAAAAATACAGATTACAATAACAAGGTGCCAATTTAACCTGCTAAAAAATGTAATGCTAACACCCAACATGCACAATGATGCTATCAAATCAATGTTCTCACTGGCAGTATAAAATGGTACAACCTACATAAAAGCAATTTGCCAATTCTTGTCAAAAGCTTTTAAAATGTTCACTAATTTCTCTTCTATTATTAGCATAAAGAAATCACTCAAAATGTATAAAATGCTAAATTAATGAAGATTTTCATTGCAACACTATTTCTGACAGACACAATCTACAAACTGAAAGATCAGCTAAAAGATCCAATACTAAGTGGATAATGAAAAAAATGTATAGCCTGTTAACAGACATTAACTAAGCCATTAGGAATGGTAATTATTAAGACAGTGCAGCAGTACTGGAATTAATACAATAAAATTTTGCATGCCAAGGCTGCAAATTTGCACATATATACACTACCATAACAATTATTTAAAACATTAAAAGAAAAAAATCAATAAACATTAACAATGAGTGTTAAGACAGCAATGAACCTATAAGTAATTTTTTCTTTGTAAATAAAAAGAATATTACTTGCACAAATAAACATATACATATATGTAAATATATGTGTGCACATGAGTGTGAATAAACATTGGCTCTTCAGTAAGAAAAAGTACTTTGAAAGAAATGGACATGAGGCTGCAAAATAATGAAAAACAAATTAAATACTAATACAATACAAATAACTATAATTCATTATTTTTCTCAGGTAAAAACTCTTTGGGTAAAGACATCCTTCCCACGAAACCTCTTTGTACATCAATAAAACTGATTTCAAGATGTCATTTGGAGTATAAATTTGATATATATTTAATCAACATAGGTAGACAATTTATGCCAGCCAATTTATGACAATTACATATGATAAATGTTTCCCTCAAACAGGAAAACAGGGACTTGCACAGATTTTTGTACACCAATGTTCATAACAGCATTATTCACAAGAGCCAAAAGGGGGATGGAGGAATGGACAAGCAAAATGTGGTAAATACACACAACGAAATTTTTCTTCCCCATCTTGGTCATTTATTTATTTAATTTACTTTTGCTATCACTTTTTAATTTATTTTTAAATTGAACATGTTTATTGTACATATTTATGGGGTGGAGTTATATTTCTTTTTGGTTCGTTTGTTGTTTTGTTTTGGGGGCTGGCTGGTAAGGTGATCTGAACCTTGACCTCGGTGTTAGCAGCACCACGCTCCCCCAAGTTAGCTAACCGGCCAGCCCCACAGTTATATTTCAATATGTGTATACAATGCGTAACGATCAAATCAGGGTGGCTAGCGAATTCACCATCAAAAAAAATCTTGTTTCTTTGTGATGAGAACATCTCAGCTCCTCTCTTCTAGCCATTTGAGTACAATAAGTTACTGTTAATTATAGATGCCTAGCACTACTGCACACCACCCAAACTTATTTTTCCTATCTAGCTGCAATCTTAAGTCCATACACCATCCTCTCACTATCCCCTCTCCTCCCCAAACGATGAAGTTATTCAGCCTTAAAATAAAATGAAATTCCTAAACCAGGGGAGGGGGGAAAGAAGATATAACAACCACAATTACTTGAAGTTGATACGACAAGCAAACAGAAAGGACATTGGGGGGGGAGGGGGGGAGGGAGAAGGGAGGGAGGTTTTGGTGATGGGGAGCAATAATCAGCCACAATGTATATTGACAAAATAAAATTTATAAATAAATAAATAAATAAATAAATAAATAAATAAATAAATAAATAAAATGAAATTCCAATACATGCTACAATTTGGATAATCCTTCAAATTACACTTAGTAAAATAAACCAGACACAACCTGGATCTCCAGCCTGCTTTCCTATCCTGAAGATTTTGGACTTGCCAAGCCTCCACAATTTTGTGAGGCAATTACATAGAATAATTTTTTTAAATCTTTTTATTTTCTTTCTCTCTTCTTTCTTCTTCTCTCTCTCTATAATATCTGTGTGTATGTATATGTATACACACACACTAATTGTGTTAAACCAATCATCCACATGTTTATTGAATTTATGACTGCTTTTTCTATCAGTTACTGAAGGAGGTAATATAATGTCAGGTTTTCACATTCCTCCTTTATTCCTGTACATTTTTGATTCATAGATGTTGGGGCTATGTCGTTACTTGACTAAGATTTAGAAATGTTATATCATCCTGATATGCTGACCCTTTTATTCTTATGCAGCGACCTTTTTAATCTTCAGTAAGTATTCTTGCCCTAATGTCTACTGTGTTTGATGTTAATATAGCTGTATCAACTTAATGTAGTTTGCATTTTCCTATTATATCTTTACCCACCCTATTGCTTTCTGCATTTCAGGACTGGCATCTTCTCATTTTATTTAATTTTCAAATTTATTTGCATAGAGTTGCGAAAACTAGGCTCTCACAATGCTTTATAATTTTGTATTTTGAAATAATTTCAAACATACAGAAAACGATGAAGAATAATACAAAGAATTCACCCAGGTTCCCCATTACAAAAAAAATCTTTACCATGTTTGGTTCATCCTTATATCATCTCACCATCTATATTTCTATATATAAAATACATAACAGTACTTTTATGAATGCATTGAGAGTATGTTACAGATGTGATATCCCAATACCCTTAAGTAGTTCAGTATGTGTCTGGAGCTTAGACTCAGACCAGAGGCCGAAGGACGCTTGCCCGAACAGTATCACCAGTCATGCTCCATAACTCCTAAGCTCTTTTCGGTCATAAGAGATTAAATAAAGCAGCAGGCCAGGCGTACAGCCCGGGTTGGGAGTTGCGAGAGCACACGGTGGGGTGGGGGTGGGGAAGCCAAAGAGCAAAGGAGCTCGCATCCCTATCACTTTTGCAATCAGTTTGACTAGGCAGCCAAGTGAGAGCAGAGGAACGTTGGTGGCTGGATCGGTCTCAAATGGGCCTCTCCTGTATTTCCCACTCAGAAAAGAACACCCTAGGAGTCCCCCTCCCCCCATCTGGGGGCACTTAACTCCCAGTGACCATCCTGCACACCTCTCCCTCCCCCAAAAGAAGGCAAGACAAACAAAAAAAGAAATGTACCCCCAAACTGTGTCCTTAAATCTCACCCCAAAAGATGAGTACTGTGTACAACTTCAGCCTCAAGGATGCATTTTCCCCAAAGTTGAATGCTGGAGAAAGAGGTTACGTTCTAAAGAGCTCGTGTTATCACTCCTCACAGTGTAAAAGTAGGGAGAGAAGAAAACCGCCAAGTTGGTTTGCACGTAACATTTGGATCCCAAAGCCCTGGGAACCTAGTGTTTTAAAACGGAACGCCAGCCTGCTTCTGGGGAACGAGGACATGCACTACCGAAGAGCCAGCTCCGATTTTACCTGCTTGAGGTAGATAAAAGTTGCAGCGAGATCCCCATTACAGACAGAGGTTGTGACGCAGATGACATACACCCCTCGGGCTACGACCGGAACTGCGGATTTCAAAGCGGGCAAAACGGCACGGGACCTGTTGTCCTGGACACACTGGCACGGCCTTGGTCTGAGAGCGGGCTGCGTCCCCGGTGCTCTCTGCAGATTCGCTGCCCGGCTGCAGGGTCCACGTGCCGGGAACACTGCACTCCGCACGCATGAACACACTCCGGAGCTGAAAGGGAACTGTGCACCTCCTCTGCTTTCTGTCGCCTCCTGACGAGTAGAAAAGGGAGTCACATTTCACCAACGAGGTGACACTAAAGCACAAGTCAGGAGTATTAGGAAGGCTTTACCGTGGATGCAGGGCTGCAGCAACAAGGTGGCCAGGAACGAAACGACTCCGTGAATATGCAGGGCGCAGACGAAGCAAAGGCGCGCCTTGGTGACTACGGCGACACAGAAATGGGCTAAGCAATGAGAGTCTCCATGAGATCGCGCAGAGAAAATCGTCGCTGTGAGACAGCGATGGGGTGGGAGGCGGGTCTAGAGGAAGGAGCTGACAGGGATTTTCATGGGTGCCTGGCAGTTTCCAGGAGAAGAGCCTCGTGCACGCTCCGCTACTACTCCTCGCTGCCGCGGTGGCTTCTCCTTGCCCACGACTGTGGACATAAGCACACAGGATGCAGGTGACGTCCACTGAGGTGACCAGTCCCTGCGGTGGCAGCAGGAATAACATCAAGTGTGGTCCCAGGATCCGTGATGTCTCTTCTCTCTCCAACCGCAAAGGTGGACCCCGTGAGACCCGGGCACAGGCAAGAGCCTCCTGGCCAATGTGACTCATCAGAAGCCCTGTCCCGAGGGGCAGATGGTTTCGTGCAGCACGAGGTGGAGGAGGTGGTTCTGCTCGGCAGTCAGCAGCGGCCACAGCGCCACCTGCAGCGACTTAACGGCTTCCGTGTCCTTCTCGTGGGTGGCCATCACCAGGGACTGGAGAAGCAGGAAGAGCTCCTCGGGGAGCTGCCCGCCGCCGTCCTGCCCGTGGCCCTCGAAGGCCTCCCAGGAGTACGTTTCCAGGGTCCGGGCGTGCTCCGGCATCAGCCGGGCGGGCGGTGGCTGCAGGAGCAGCAGCAGCAGCACGCGGGACACCTCGCAGCGGGCCAGCACGTCCGCGAAGGCGCCCAGCGCGGCGGGACAGGCGGGCGCCGCAGGGCCCATGTTCGCGCTCGGAGCGGGCGGCGCTGCGGGCAGGGCCAGGCCGGGGGCCGCGCCGGGTCCGAGCTGAGGCCCCGGCGGCGGCGGCGGCGGCGGGCCCGGGTGGCTTCCGTGCTCCCGCGCCAGGCGCTGCATGCGCGTGAAGACCGCCAAGGCGCCGCTGTAGTCGCGCGCCAGCAGCTGGCAGGAGGCGGCGTCGCCGAGGGTCTGCAGCGCGGCCAGGGGCAACTGCGGCAGCTGGAGCTGGGCGGCGCGCTGGAAGTGGCCGGCGGCGGCGGCCGGCTGGCCCAGGTCGCGCAGGGCGGCGGCCAGCTCGAGGCAGAGCGCGGCGGCGGCGGCCGGCTGGCCCAGCTGCAGGTGCAGGCGCACGGCGGCGCCCAGGGCGCTGGCGGCGGCCTGCAGCGGCTCTCCGTAGGCGGCGGGGCCGGCCAGGCGCTGGCGCGCGTCGCGCTCCTGCCGCAGGAAGAGGCGGGCGGCCTCGCCGAGGGCCAGCGCCTCCCCGGGCCCGTGGAACAGCGCCTGCTGGCAGCGCGCCACCGCCAGCTGGCACCAGGCCGCGTAGGGCAGGCAGTCCTGGGCGCGCAGCTCGCGACCCAGCTGCGCGAACTGCTCGCCGGCCTCCGCCACGTTCGGCTTCCGCAGGAAGCGCTTCCTCAGCTTGTTCGACACCAACCGGTACCGGGCCAGGAAGTCGCCGGCCTCGGGCCGGGGGCCCGCCGCCGCCATGGCCGTGGCCCCGCCCCAGCACCTCCGGACGGACGCGCTGACGCCGCTGGCGGACGAGGCGGTATCGCCAGCCGACTGCCACCACCCCCGCCCGCGTCACACTGGGGCCGGCCGGCCGGGCAACACGCCTGCGCCCGCGCCCGGCCCCGTCGCCCCGGTGACATGCAAAGGGCGGTGCCGGAAGCGGGCCCGGCCTGACGTCCCGGTTGCTCGGTGACAGTTGAGTATCCCGGTTGCTAGGGGCGTCTCCCAGCCCCTCCCTCCCAACAAGGCCGAAGCGCTCTCGAGAGCGCGCTCGTGACCCTAGTTCCACGTTCGTGCGCTGCTGCGTGGCTTCCACCCATCAGTCGGCCCCCCGTGTAGCCGTCACGATCCCCGTTCCCACTTGAGCCCGCGCCGCGCCACCCGAGGCTCCGGCCCCCTGTGCACGCGACCCCTCCGGACAGTCATCCGGCCGCGACCCCGCAGTCACGGCCTGGAGCCGCACCCCAATACACGCCGTCGTTCTGGGGACTTGCTCAGGACCCATGGGGGAGCCTCCTGCGCCCCGTCCCACCCAGGGCCAGCCCCGCACTGTCACCGGGAGAGACTGCTGCTCTGGGCCCTCCCTCGCTCCCTGACCCTCGCCATCTCCTGCACTTCTCTCTGATGACAGGTGTCCCACAGCCCCTCTGACGCAAAGGGACCAGAGCAGGCCCGTGGGTATTTTCAAACACGTTAGTGACACAAAGCCCCAAAGGCGTGACGCAGGCCGGGGCTGGCCCAGCTGGCAGGGAGTGAGTGGGGTGCCGGCGTCAGCAGCTACTCCCAGGCCGGGGCCACCTGGGAGATGGTTGTAGCCATGAAGAAGTGGCTGAGCAGGACGTCGTTGTGCACGGCCCCGTCCTCCAGCTGCTCCAGGGTGTGGCCTCGTCTCCCGCCAGCTCCACGACGGTGGCCGTCAGGGACTTGACGATGTCACCAAGGGAGACCGGCGCGGACAAACTCGGGCGCTGGGCCTAGTGGCCTTCCTCAGGCAGGCGGGCACAGGCGGCGCTCCAGGTGGCTCACAGAGAGTGTCAGCTCGGCGCGGGCCGGGACGACCCTCGACGGCTCCTCCTCCTGCTCGCATGCAGGGCCTTGGATGCGACAGATCCGGATGGGGAGGTCTGGCTCGATGGGACGGCTCTGGACATGCCTGCACTCCTGTCCTAGTGACCACGCTGACCCCTCATCGGTCAGCAGCAAGCTCGTGGCACGCACACTGTTGACGCCACTGCCCTCCAGCTGACTCTGAGGGAGAGGGCCTGGGCCTCCAAATGGCCAGCCAGGGAGGGTGCCAGGCACCCACGTGCACCCTCACCTCTGGGCCCTGCCTCTGCCGCAGTGCTCCCGCCTGTAGCACCTGAGCCACGCAGGAAAGGTAAAGGCATGGGGGACAGGTACCACCCGTGGCCTCAAGGACATTCGCCATCAACCATCTGCTTCTAAATCACGTTCCCCACCCTGCAAAGAAACCCCTGTACCCATTAAGCGGTCACTCCCTGTTGTCGTCATCCCCCACCCCCATACACACACATACACACGCTCCCAATAAATAGCTCTAGGCAACCACTAATCTGCTTTCTGTCCATAGAGGTCTCTCTCCGATGTGTCTGGCTGCTTTCACGTAGGGTAAAGTTCTCCTGATGGTATGTCCACATGGTAGTGGGAATGGGTTCTTCCTTCCTTTTCATGGCTGAATAATATTCCATTGTATGGATGGACCACCTTTTGTTTATATATTCGTCCATTGATGGACATTTGGGTTGTTTCCCCCTTTTGGCTATTGAGAATAGGGCACCTCTGAACATTCACGTAGGAGATCTTGTTTGAACACCTGTTTTCAATTTTGGGCGGTCTACATCTGGGCGTCAAACTGCCGGGTCATGTGCTAATTCTATGTTTCACTTATGGAAGAAACGCCAAACCAATTTCCGCAGTGGCTGTACCCTTTTGCATTCCCAAGAGCAGTGTATGAGGGTCCTAATTTCTCCATAACCTCCACAAAACGTGTTTCCTGTTTGCTTCGTTGTGTTTATATAACAGCCATCCAGGCCGGCCCGTGGCTCACTCGGGAGAGTGTGGTGCTAATAACACCAAGGCCATGGGTTCGGATCCTATATAGGGATGGCCGGTTGGCTCACTGCTGAGCGTGGTGCTGACAACACCAAGCCAAGGGTTGAGATCCCCTTACCGGTCATCTTTTAAAATAAAAAAAATAAAAATAACAGCCATCCTATTCGATGTGAAATGCTTTCTCATGGTGGTTTTGACTTGCATTTCCCAAATGGCTAATGATGTTAAGCATCTTTCCATGTGGATGACTAAACAGCTCAGAATACTTTTCAGGGACTCGCACCGTGCTAACAAAGTACTCTAACGTATGTGCTTGAACAAAAAAGCATATCACTGGAACACCCCTGCTGCCAGCCAGACAGATGGACAAAGAGCAACACACAGTTTAGGGGGCTGGCCAGTTAGCTCTGTTGGTTGGAGCACAGTGTCATAACGCCAAAGTCAAGGGTTTGGATCCCCATACCGGTCAGCCGCCAGGAAAAAAAAAAAAAAAGGTGAAAACCCAGTTTAGGACCTGTCAGCACCAAACCCAACCTAAAATAATTAGTTGCTAAATTGCTAAATAATAGAAAAACGTGTAAAGTTCAGTTTCATTTGTGAGGTGGACCCTGATGGGGTACTTCTGAGGACCTGAAAAATTCTTTATACCTGTTCCATATGGAGAACCCAAGAGACCTCACCCCTTTTCTTCCTCATTGCCTTTTTTTGGGAATCAGTACAGAATGCAGGCAGGAAAATAAGAACAGAAATGTGCTCTTTAATTAGCAAAGCAGCAGGGGGCGATGAGAAGATACCGATCAGCACCAGGGTCTTCCTCTTGAATGCAGGGGGTCGGACAACTTCCTCGTAGGAAACAACATCCAACTGGTCAAAAGCTAGAGATAAAGAGAACAAAGCAACATTCATTTCCAGGGCTGGGGACAGCACTGGTCCAGGTCGTGAGGTGGGAAACACTACCAGGGTTAAGGAACTGAAACCTGATCAGCCTGGCCACATGTCAACAGGCAGGGAGGAGGGTGACTGGAGATGAGGCAGGGAGGTCGGTGGGGAGGAAGGACTTTGGATTGTATTTAATTTTGGTATCATGAGCGAGTTTTGAGCAAGGGATGTATGACACGATCGTATTTAGATCTGGAAGGATAACCCTGGCTACTGAGTAGGTAACAGACTGCAGGGGACGAACGGAAGCAGTGAGACCCTTAACCAAACCCAATTCCAGCCCAACTCCGTGCCTCACAGTTTTTCCTGTGGGGAAACCAAATTTAACCTTAGTGTGGAATGGTGGAGGGTGTGACTAGTGAAGAGGATGTGCTAGGACAATGTCCAGGGCGACTATAGGAGGTGCTGATGCAGAATGATGCAGAACAGGACGTCAGGGCGAGCTAACCCCTTGTTACAGACTGGCATGTTCCTTTGGGTCTGGATTTGGTTTTCCCAAAACCCTCCATGTGCAGTCCTGACGCAGCAATGTGGGCCAGCTCTTCCGGTTCTGACTTCTTCCCTAATGGTTTGGACCCTACACTCTCCTTTCTGCCTTCCTGAGCCAACCTTTCTAGGCTCCAGCACAGATGCTGCCCTCTATTCCCTCTCCCTGGGACATGCCAGCACTCTCTCTGTACTGACCAAAATGTCTCTTATCTTAGGGACCAGGGCTGCTCTCCACCCAGCAGCTGCACATGGAACCCTGGGTGTCATACCGACTCTGCACCCCTCCACTCTCCCCACAAGTCCCGGACTGCTGTGATCATTTCCTGGCTGGCTGCATGCATGTGACATCTCAGTATGCCTCTTCTGCTGTTCTTCCTCCACTGCTACCAGACAGAGAAAAGCTGATCGCATTAATGTCCTGTTCAAAGCCCTTCACCAGCTCTGCAGACACTACAGATGCTCCTCCACTTACGATGAGGTTACAACCCGATAGACCCATTGTAAGTTGAAAAGTGGTAACTTGAACCATCATAACTTGGGGACCGTCTGTACAGTAGAAAACCTAAACACCAGGGAGGACAGACAAGGTTGGCTGTGACCCTGGCCTCGCCTTGGCTTGTGTCCTGGCCCCTTCCCCTCTCCCACCACCAATGATCTGGCCCCATCTACATCTGCACAGGCTCCTGCCAGGCCAGCGTGCGTTCTCAGGAGGACATGCTGCTCTCTGGGGCTGCTCAGACTCCGCAGCCAGGTCATGCCAAAGGCGCTGACGTACCGAGCAAGGTGTGAGCATGCAGAACAGGCTGGAAGGCTGTTCAGCTGGTCGCCTGAGGGCAGAGGTGATGAGCAGGTTGTGGGCAGACCAGTAGCTCTGTCTCCCTGACTGCAGGGAGCTGGTGGAGGTGAATGTCATGAAAGACAACTAGAGACATGCTTTGTGTGTGATGCACGTGCCAGCGCACAGCGCACCATGTCCGGTGGAGCCCGGGCCTCCAGGGCCGCCTGCAGCGGGGCGCTCATGGGGCCGACTCGAGCTGTGCTTGGCCAGGTACTTGTCTTTGTACTTCTTCCTCCCAAAGCGGCTGCAGCTCGGGGCAGACTGAGCCACACTTGCCACCCTCCTGGGATGGGAGGAAAAGACAACCAAGGCATCAGCTGATCCTCACTGGAAAATCCCAGGCTCATTTGCCTGTCCTGTGACAGGACTCAGTGACCCCCTGGCCTTGCCACTGGACACCTCCAGACCTACCAGCTCCTTCCTTTTGCACTGGCCAAAGCATTTCGTGCTGTCCTGGACCCCTGTCCTCCTCCGTCTCTCTGTGTGTCTCTAGCAGCGGCCTCTGCACCCGTCTCATCCTCTCTGAGACTCCCCAGGTCTCACACTCTGTCTCTCTCTGTTTTTCTCTCAGTCTCAGTGCGTGTCTCTCCATCCCCATTCCCCATCTCCCCTCTCAGCCTCTCACGCTCCCCGAGGGTCTCTCTGATTACCCACCCTCCCTCCCCTTCCATCTCTCTGCCTCTCTCCGTCTCTCACTCTGTGTGTCAGCCCCGGCCTCCCCGTTCCTCTCTCTGTCTCTGTCTCTCTGTTTGTTTCTCGGTCTGTCTCTGTCTCTGTCTGTCTCTGTCTCTGTCTGTCTCTCTGTCTTTGTCTCTCCCCTCTCTCTCTGTCTCTCTCTCCTCTCTGTCTCTCTCTCTGTCTCTGTCTCTGTCTCTCTCTCTCCCGCCTCTTCCCTCTTCTCTCAGCCTCTCACTGGGCCTGTGATGAGCACAGTTGAGACCCATATGGAGGAGGTGAGGGAACAGCACTGCACCTGGCTTAGGCAAGCTAGAGCTGAGGACTGTGCAGACAGACAGGTGGAAGGAGACTGGCAGGAACACTCAGGCTGCATCAAGGGGAGGACGTTGCAGGGGTTCATTTCCTCCCGGAAGCATTTCCACTGCCAGGTGTCTGGATGGCCAGAGAGGAGAGGGGAGGGAGGCAGGTGAGGCCTGGGAAGCCCCCCGCAGGAGTACGAGCCTCTGCACATCACGCCCTGTGCACAGCCCTTGGTCAGATGCTCGAGTCTGTGCCCAGTACCTCTCAGCAGATTCCAAACACAAGCCACGAACAACTCACTTTCTCTGTTCCAGTGCTTTTCAAACTTTTATGACCCACCTCAGTATAAGAAATACATTGCAAATGACAGAAATACAGATGTACACACACACACATCTATAAATAAAACACACACACCACATATACAACTAAAACAACAGCTTGATAAAGTGATACCTTCTATTATTATGTGTAACATATTCTAATATATTTCTACTTGATGTCATTTTTAAAAGAAATACTTGTTGCCACCCACTAAACTGATTTCACGCCTCATGAACAAGTCACAGCCTGCGGTTTGATCTCAGGTTCTCCTGTGGGTCTTCCTCAGCCACCTGCAGCTCGGGGCTTTCACCAAGATCAGCCAGAGTCTGTGTGGAATCGCCTGTGTTGCTCTAATGCTAACAGTTTACTTCTATGCAGCACATCCTGCGCTCCGGTGCTAGGTTGATAACTTCCCTTCCACTGTGTCATCACTGGAGACGAGGTCAGCCAGAATTCCGGCTTAACACTCAGAAAACAGCCCTTGAGGTTGCAACATTTACCTTGGGGTTATTTTGCAGAGGCAGAGGGAGAGTCAGCGTTATGAGTGGACTCATTTGAAACTATACTCTGTGGATTTTTCTGCCACTGCTATGGCCAGGTGGTGTAACCTAGGACTAAAGGAGCAATCTGACTTGGGGACAGGAATTATTTCTTCTATGTACCAGAAATTTTCATAAAGGACACATACTAAAATGTGACTGTTTTCTGCAGGACTCAGAAGAAGTCTCAGAAACAACACGGAGTGGTATAAGCGCTCGAGTCCCTGCACCGTCACTTGCTTTGAGGAAACAGACGGCCACATGGCAATGAGCAGCTGTTCAGGCTCCTTTGCCTGTAACGACCTGTCAGTTGAGCTTCCGACTCCGTGTTGATCCTCCCTCACCCACTGTCCCAGGGAAGCCAGGAGCTCTGCCTGGTTGAGCAACAGAAACTATACAGAAGATGGCAGACTTCTGAAGCTAAGAGATACGCATGGCAGCTTGTGCCTCTTTCATCCACAAATTCCATGTACAGATGCGGCTCACCATTCCTGCAGGTCCGGGGAAGGGATCAGTCCTGCCGACTCCTTGGAGGAGCCTTCCACCCGCCCCTGCCTCCAGTTGCTGTCATCCCTGTTGATGATCTGGATGATGTCCAGATGGAAATAAATGGGGTTAGGGTTGAACAGAAAACAGGGAGGCAAGAATGGCAGTTCTCTAGTCCTGTGGTCACTGTTGTCTACCTCAAGGAAAGGGGACAGAGCTCTTCTAGTTCACAGAGCACTAGGCAGGGTATGATGGGATCCCATTCCAAGCAGCCACACCCTTGTGACATATTTAGAATTTAAGGTCAGACTCACATCACATCAAATCTCAAAGAACACAAAACAACATGGCCTGAATCCCGCTGTCATCACAGTAGAGAAAATGGCACCACCTACCTGTAGCGCAGGAAGACGACTTTGCTGGTTGGGAATTACTTTTAATGAAATAATTCCTTTGGTTTCTTTCTATTAAATAAAAGGGGGAGGGGGGAATAAAATTGTAAGAAAAGGAACTTGTATGATTTGGGGTTTCATAAAGTCATTTTCCCCCTCAAAGCCCCAGGGTTTTCACCTCACAGCCATCTTTACTGTACATTTTGAGATTTTGGAGGACAACGCCTCATCTAATACAGAAGTGTCATGTGCCCCATAAACCAGCATAACAATAGGACACATACAAACAACAGCAACAACAGCAACAACAGAAATGGGCTGGCTGGTTAGCTGTTGGTTAAAGCACAGTCTTATAACCTCAATGGCATGGGGTCGGATCCCTGCAGCAGGCAGCTGCCAAAAACAAACAAACAAACAAACAAACAAAAAGCTAGTGACTTTCCTCCCCCCTACCTCTTGACCCCAAAAGGTCCCCAGAAGTTCCTAAAACAGAACCTGGCACACACATATCCACACCTTTCTCCATACCAATAGAAGCATCGCAGACATTTTTACATACATACATACATACATGCACATACATATGTTTTTGTTGTGGGCTTTTAACAAACGGGATGATATTGATAACTCTATAACTTGCTTCACTTTATTTATTGTTACTTCATGGCCACACTTCTACGCCAATGCACGATCTCACACATTCTTCTCATGGCTACGCAGCGTCCACGCTGTGGAGGTACCACAGCTTATTCAACCACCCCCCACTCATGCGCATGCACATTGTTACCAGGTTTGGTTTTGTTTTGCTTTTTCATTAAAACCTGCTGGAGTAAACATCCTTGAACATATATCCTTAGATATTTGTGTTTTCATAAAGGACACAATATCCATGCATATGGAAATGCAGAATAAAATGGTATGAACTTTATGAGTTAATAGCTATTCTCAGATGACTTTTCCAAAAGATAGAACAGTTCCACTCCTGCCAGGAGTGTATGGGAAGGCGCTTCTCTTCCGCAAATTCTTGCCAGAATGACATATTAAAATTCCTTTTAATTTCTACCAATCTGATGGGTGGAAATTATTTCATGGTTGCTTTATTTTGTAATTTTGTTACCATAACTAAAATTGAACGTCTTGTCTTTTTTCTTTGTTTTAACTGACAAATAAAAATTGTATATATTTCCCATATACAACATGTTTTGAAATATGTATACACTGGGGAATGACTTAATCATGCTTAACATATGTATCACACTTACCATATTTTTGTTGTAAGAACATTAAAATCTACCCTCTTAGCAATTTTCAAGAATACATATTATTAACTATAGTTACCATGCTGTATAATACATCTCCTAAACTTATTTCTCCTGTCTAACAAGAATTTTGTGTCCTTTGGGCAACATTTCCCAACACCCCCTTTCCCCCACTCCCCAGTCCCCAGGTAACCACCATTCTACTCTCTACTTTTATGGGTTTGACTTTTTTAGATTCCATATATAAGTGACATCATGCACTATTTGTCTTTCTGTGACTGGCTTATTTCGCTTAATATAATGTCCTGTTGTCCCAAATGACAGAATTGCCTTTTTCAAGGCTGAGTAATATTCCATTGTGTATATACACCACATTTTATTTATCCATTCATCTGTCAATTCCATATCTTGGCTATTGTGAATAATGCTGCAAAGAATGAATATATTTTCAAAAACTTACTGGCCATATGCTTTTTCTTTTTCTTTTTGTCCAGTTTTCTATTTAGCAGTTTGTCTTTTCATAATAAAGTTTAGAAGCTCTTCACACTTATTAACCTTTTACCTGTTATGTGCATGACAAATATTTTTTCAAGTCTATTGTTTATGGTATCTTTTGCCATGTAACCCAAATTAACTTTTATGTAGTTGATTATATTTACATAAACCAAAATGAAGACAAATTTTGGATGTGCACTTATTTGAAAAGGTTGTTATACTATGCTAAAGGACACAGTCATGCCAGTTTCAGAAAAAAATATGTACTGTGCATCAAGTTTTATTGAGAAGCAATCATTAGGCCAAGTCACAGAGCAGCTTTCCAGGAGGGTATGCCATGGGCAAACAAATCAGCCTTCTGATGCTGGTAGTCATGAAACACACTGTTGTCATTCTCACAGGTGGGAAAAGATCCCAAATAACCTCTCACAGAAGAGACAAGCACAGGTAAAAGGACTCTGCCAGTCAATGTCACACCAGGAAATGGGTGGTGAAGACTATTGAATGAAGGAGCTATTTACAAAGGTGAGAGGTAAAGAGATAATGGTGAAACTACTGTCGCCCCATGGGTGGGTTTGTGTCAGGATCCAAATAAGGTCCACAAAGAGCAATTAGCAGACAGGCCTGTTAAGACTCTTTTCACGTACCCATACTCCCCACCACAAGACGCTGAGCGGCAGTGGTCTCGAAGCCAGACATAATCAAAGCGCATCATGGTGTCAGCATATCGCACTTCTAAGGAAAAGATCACGTTCATCAGAAATACTTATTTAGGAAAACTTTTAAAAGTTGGTAGCCAGGAAACTTCCTTCTAAAAGTCTTCTGCCAAGAAACAAGTAACAGCAATAAGGGGAGGACTAGCTCCTTATCAGATATTAGAACATATCATAGAACTTCTATGATTAAAATGGTGTGATGTTGACACAGGAGTAGACAGAGAAAACAATGGAAGAGTATAAAATGCCCAGAAATATTACCAAATGCATATGGAAATTTGATATGTAATAAAGTGGCAGCTAAAATACCTGGGGAAAAGATGAACTTTTATAAGTGGTGTTGGGACAACTAGATAGCTATTTGAAAAAAGATAAATTTGTGTCCATATCTCATGTTGTGGCCAGGTCACCAAGATAAAGTCAAAATAGGTAAGAGTTCTATGTTTGGAACATGAAACCGCTCAAGTATTAAAAAAGAAAACATGAACGAGTACAGGGTATACAGGACATCCTAGTACTCTTCTAGCAATTTATCTACTAGTTTGAAATTATAACACAACAGAAAGTTACCGAAAAGTCAAAGACTTTTCTATATACCAGGTTACTCATTTACAAAACGTAAATATAAATTAGATCAAATTTACAAAAGTAACAAAAACTACAAAGCAACTGGTAATAAAGAAAACACGGAGGACTTCTATGGAGTAATCTATAAAATTACCCTGAAAGACTTGAAGAAAAGCTGAACGGAGAAAGAACATATTCACAGATGGGCAATGTCAATAACGAAAAGACATACATTCTCCCACAAATTAATACACAAATTCCATGTAATTTCAACCCATACCCTAGTGGAAATTTTCATGTATTAGACAGGCTAATTCTGAAATTCATACTGAAGAGTAAAAAAGGAACAATTTTGAAAAAGAAGAAGAAAGGCATGGTGGGAGGTAGCAGACATAAAAACATAAAGCTATAGTCATTTTAAAGAGTGTGCTATCTGTGCAGAATAAATGAATAGGTCAAAGAAACAATCCCAAGGCAGATCCACATATACATCAAAATATGGTATATAAAAAAGTGCCATTTTACAACAGTAAAGAAAAGATGGACTACTCAATAAATGGTATTAGAAAAATAAACCTTTGAAAAAATTAACACTGGTTTATAACATTCAGAAAAGTAATTTTTAACAGATTAAAATATAAGGGAGCTGAGGTGAGCTGAGCCCCATGTGGTCCCAGGGCTCAGTCTAAAGCCCTGAAGGGACGCACCCACAGCCCCAGCACCACCCAGGTGAGCCAAGCCTGTGTGGTACCGGGGCCTCAGTCTACAGCCACAGAAAGCCAGAACAGGAGCCGAGGTGGTGTAATATAGCCACCACCAACCTACTGTCAGTGCAAGGAGCGTCCACAACCACAGCAGCAGCCAGGGCCACTCCACAGGCAACCTGCCACTCACTCAACTACACTGATATAAGAAGAGTGACCAGTGGAGCCTGGAAATACAGGAGAAAATCTTTATCCTCACAGCCAACCCCAGAGCAATAGAAGAAGCAAGTCCTTTACCAGATGAACAAACATCAACAAAAAAATACAAGAACTACAGAAACAAGAAGATATGACACCATCGAAGGAATACCACTAATGCTCAAATTCCAGAACCCATAGAACAGAGAATCCTTGAAATGTATGAAAAGGAATTCTGAGCACTGATCTTAAGAAAACTTGAAGAGATAAAAGAAGACTCAATTTGACAGCACAAGGAAAAAAGAAAAAATATCCAGAATATGAAGAAGGAAATTTACAAAGAGATTAATACCTTAAAAAAGAGTGTAGCAGAACTCCTAGAAATGAAAGATTCACTCAGTGAAATAAAAACAAAACAGAGGATTTGAGTATCAGGGTAGAGCAAGCAGAAGAAAGAATTTCATATCTCAAAGACGCTCTTTTCAAAATAACCCAGGCAGACAAAAAAAGGAAAAAAGAATTAAAAATAATGAAGAAAATCTCAGAGAGAGAGCAGACAACCTCAAGCTCTCTAATATGTGAATTGTGAGTATTCCAGAAGGGAAGGAGAAAGCAAAAGGTATTGAAAACCTATTTGAGGAAATAATAACAGAAAACGTCCCACGTGTAGGAAGAGATGCAAACCTTCAGATCCAGGAAGCTCAAAGGTCCCCAATCAGATTCTACTCAAAAAGATCCTCCCCAAGACACATTATAGTCAAACTGGCAAAGCTCAAAGACAAGGAGAGAATTCTAAAAGCAGCAGGAGAAAAGCATCAAGTCACCTATAAGGGAGCCCCCATCAGACTAACAGCAGACTTCTCAACTGAAACCCTACAGACCAGAAGAAACTTCAATGATATATTCAAAATACTAAAAGAAAAAAATTGCCAGCCAAGAATTCTTTAACCAGCAAGGCTCTCCTTCAGAAATGAGGGAGAAATAGTGTATTTCTCAGAAAAACAAGAACAGTGGGAGTTCACCACCACGTGACCAGCCCTGCAAGAAATTCTCAAGGGAGTCTGAGTCCTTCATCTGGAATCTGAAAAATGATGATCACTATCACAGACACACAAGAAAGAGCAAAACCCGCCATTAAAACAAAAATGCCAGTGAGAAAGAGAAAGAAGCTAAATCATGCCACCTCACATTTCCAACTAACATTGAAGAAGAGAAAGAAAAGGAGAAGTAAGGATCAAAAGATATTTAAAACATCTAAACAAAAAGCAACAAAATGACAGGAATTAAACAATATCTGTCAATTACTACCCTAAATGTGAATGGATTAAACTCCCCATTCAAAAGACACAGACTGTCTGATTGGATTAAAAAGCTAGACCCAGGTATATGCTGCCTTCAAGAGACTCACCTCACCTGTAGAGACACACACAGACTAAAAGTGAAGGGATGGAGAAAGATATGCCATGCAAATGGAAACCAAAACTGAGAAGGAGTAGCTATTCTTACATTGCATAAAACAGACTTTAAACCAAAAAACATAAAAAGAGACAAAGACGGCCACTATATAATGATAAAAGGATCTATCCAGCTAGAAGACATAACAATCAAAAATGTGTATGCACCCAATACTGGAGCACCGAGATATATAAAGCAAACACTCTTAGACTTAAAGAAAGAAACGGGTCCTAATACATTAATAGTGGGTGATCTGAACACCCCTCTCTCAGTATGATATTCCAGACAACATATCAACAGAGACACAGGATTTAATCTACACTATAGACCAACTGGACCTGGCAGATATGTACAGAACATTTCTCCCAACAACTAAAGAATATACTTTCTTCTCATCAGCACATAGGACTTTCTCCACGATAGATTACATATTAGGTCACAAATATAGTCGCAGCAAATTTTTAAAAACTGAAATCATTCCAAGTATCTTTTCAGACCACAATGGACTAAAACTGGAAATCAGTAAGTATTGAAACCCTGTAAACTATACAAATATGTGGAATCTAAAGAATAGTCTTCTGATGACCCATGGGTCCCAGAAGAAATTAAACAGAAAATCAAAAAATTTCTTGAAACTAATGAAAATAAAGATACATCCTACCAAAACCTGTGGGATGCTGTAAAAGCAGTATTTACAGGGAAATTTATTGCAAAACATGATTACATCAAAAGAATGGAAAGACTTCAAATAAACGACCTAACACTAAGCCTCAAAGAACTAAAAAAAACAGCAACAATCCAATCCTAAAGGTAGTAGAAAAAAATAATTAAGATTAGAACAGAACTAAATGAAATAGAGACCCCAAAACACATACAAAACATCAATGAAACAATAAGTTGGTTTTTTGAGAAGATAAAGAAAATAGACAAACCATTAGATAGGTTAACAAAAGAAAAAAGAAATAAAAAAGAGAGAGAGAAGACCCAAATAACAAAAATCAGAAATAAAAAAGGAGACATTACAACCGATACCACAGAAATACGAAGAATCATTAGAGACTATTATAAACAACTGTATGACAACAAATATGAAAACCTTGAAGATATGGATAAATTTCTGGACACATACATACTACACAGACTGAAACAAGAAGAGACAGAAAACCTGAACAGCCCAATAACAAGCAATGAGATTGGAACGGTAATCAGAAATCTTCCAACAAAGAAAAGCCCAGGTCTGGATGGCTTTACACCTGAATTCTACCAAATCTTTAAAGAGGAATTAATACTAATTCTCCTCAAACTATTCCAAAATGTTGAGACAGAACCCATTCTCCCAAACTCACTCTATGAGGCCAGCATAACTCTGATACCAAAACCAGATAAAGACACAACAAAAAAAGAAAATTACAGGGCAATATCCTTGATGAACATAGCAAAATATTAGCAATCAGAATACAGCAACACATCAAACAAATTATATACTTTGATCAAGTGGGATTCATCCCAGGGATGCAAGGATGGCTTTTCCCTTAAGAACAGGAACGAGACGAGGATGCCCACTCTCACCGTTTCTATTTAGCACAGTACTGGAGGTAATAGCCTGAGCAATCAGGCAAGTGAAAGAAATAAAGGGCATCCAGATTGGAAAAGATGAAGTCAAACTGTTCATATTTGTGGATAACATGGTACTATATATAGAAAAACCTAAAGACTCTATCAAAAAACTCCTAGATCTGGTTAATAATTTCAGTAATGTTGCAGGATACAAATGCCCCCAAATCAGTTGCATTCATATACTCCAATAATAAGCTAACAGAGGGAGAAATCAAGAAAGTAAGCCCATTTACAACAGTCACAAAAAAAATAAAATACCTAGGAATCAATTTAACCAAGGAGGTGAAAGATCTCTACAATGAGAACTACAAACCACTACTGAAAGAGATTAAAGAAGACACAAAAATATGGAATGACATTCCATGCTCTTGGATTGGAAGAACTAACATTGCAAAAACATCTATACTACAGAGTGATCTACAGATTCAATGTTATCCCCATCAAAATACCAGTGACATTCTTCACTGAAATGGAAAAAACAATCTTAACATTCACATGGAACAAGACCCCAAATAACCAAAGCAATCCTGAGCAAAAAATAATAATAAGGCCAGAGGCATAACACTATCTGACTTCAAATTATACTACAAAGCTTTAGTAACCAAAACAGAATGGGACTGGCATGAAAAATAGACACTCGGACCAATGGAATAGAATAGAGAACCCAGAAATCACTCCTCAGGCTTACAGCCATTTGATATTGGACAAAGGCAAAAAAGCACGCATTGGAGAAAAGATTGCCTCTTCAGTAAGTGGTGCTGGGAAAATCGGATATCCATACACAGAAGAATGAAACTAGACATGCACCTCTCACCATATACTAAAAGCAACTCAAAATGGATTAAAGACTTAAGTATAAGACATGAAACTGTAAAATTACTAAGGTAAACTACACATGACACCTTTCAGGAAGTAGGTCTGGGTACAGACTTTATGAACATGAGCCTGGAAGCACAAGCAACAAAAGAAAAACAAATGGGACTATATCAAACTAAAAAGCTTCTGCACAGCAAAGGAAACAATCAACAGAGTGAAATGACAACCTACAGAGTGGGAGAAAACTTTTACCAACTATGCAACTGACAAGGGATTAGTATCCATAATATATAAGGAACTTAAGCAATTACACAGTAAAAACCACAAATAACCCAATTAAAAATGGGCAAAGGAGCTGAATAGACATTTTTCAAAGGAAGATGTACAAATGGTTAACAGGTACATGAAAAAATGCTCAATCTCACTAGTCATCAGGGAAATGCAAATGAAAACCACACTGAGATATCACCTCATCCCAGTTAGACTGGCGATAATAAAAAAGATGGTGAATAACAAATGCTGGTGAGGGTGTGGAGAGAAGGGAACCCTCCTGCACTGTTGGTGGGACTGTAAATTAGTACAACCACTACAGAAAATAGTTTGGAGGTTTCTCAAACAACTACAGATAGATCTTACACATACCCAGAGGAATGGAAATCATCATGTTGAAGGGACACCTGCACTCCCATGCTGATCGCAGCTCTGTTTACGATAGTCAAGACACAGAAACAACATAAATGTCCATCGATGTATGACTGGATAAGGAAAATGTGGTATATATACACCATACTCTGCCATAAAAAAGAACGAAATTCTCCCACTTGCCACAACATGGATGAGCTTAGAGAAATTTATATTGAATGAAATAAGCAAAGCACAGAGGGATAAATACCACATGTGCTCATTCACAAGTGGGAGCTAAGAGAGAAAGAAGGAAGGAAAGAAAGACCACAGTGGTGCGTTCGACTTGCAGAAGGAAAGAACAGACCTAGAGATACAAGGTCGAGTGGGGGAAAGGGGATGGGGAGAGAGGAGGATAATTGGGTGGGGGACATGGGGTATAACTGCAATTTGTGGCAATGGGCATGTTGCCAGTATGGATCTGGCCATCACATCTTGGGCATGAGTGGTGACGATCAGATTTGTACCCAATGAATATTCATAACCAATAAAAAAGAAAATGAAGAGCAAACAAACAAACAAACAAACAAAAAACAGAAAAAGGCTTGATCAGATTCATGTTCAATTTTTTTGGCAAGACAATTTCAGAGGTACTGTGTGTTCTATCCGGAGGCATATACTGTCTGGTTGTCTTCTCTTTTTTGTGACGGTAGCAGCTCCTGCTGCTCAATGCTTACTCTATTAATTCATCAGGAGTTGCAAAATGGTGATACGCTACTTCTTTTGTCCTTTCTTCATTTATCAGCCAGAATATTTCTATAGAGAAACCTTCCCCCTCATTTACTAATTTAAAAACTTTCCCCCTAATTTACTGTCCCAGTGGTACAATTCACATGGATAAATGCATCATTCTTTCTCTTTATTTATCAGCTCTCAAAGGGATAAACTGGTTCCTTCACACACTCCAATTAGCTTATATAGAAATACCAGAGTTCTTCAAAAAGTTCATGGAAAGATTTGTATCATCTTTTAATTACATTTTTCCACAAACTTTTTGAAGTACACAAATCATCTGGGGCCCTTGTTAAAATGCAGATTCTGATTCAGGAGATCTAGGACAGAAGTTTAAGATTCTGCATTTCAACAAGTCCCAGCTGCTGCTGCTGCTGCTGCTATTGGTCCAGGGATAACTTTGGAGTAGCAAGAGCCTAGAAAGTATGTGGGTAGCAACAGCAGTGGTTCCCAAGGTGTGTTCCCTGGACCAGTAGCAACAGCATTCCCAGGACTTGTCAGAGATGCAAATCCTTGAGCCTCTCCCTCCCTGCCAGACCTACGGACTCAGAAACTCAGGGTGAGGCCCAGGCAGCTGTGGTTTAAGGAGCCCTCCAGGTGATTCTAATTCACACTAAAGTTTTGAGAACCACTGCTCTACAGCCTGCCCTGAAACAGGATTTCACCCTCATTCATTGTAGGCCTGCACTGAGCTCAGCCTTGTATTTCTATTTCTGGGTTCCTGCATATTCAAGTGGTGGGATAGCTCTCAAGCCTACAGTCAGGCCTCATATCTGATGGGGGCAAAAGAAGATAAAGTATGCACCGAATGCTGCCCAGAGGCTTTCTGATTTCTAACCTTGCCCTGAGTTGCATGGTTAAGTCCTCTAATTTGTTCTGTCCTCTGTTACTCTGTAGGGCCATCAAAAGCAGCTGGCCCACACCACAATCTTTGTGTGTGTTTCTGTTGTCATAGTAACCAGGTGCCATAGCCACTTGATCTTCCATCACTTTGTCCTCCAATTCTCCTCCATCCCATGACACATGGAATAACCCAAATGGCTATAATGCTACCGCATGCCGTGGGTTACCAGTGTACCATCTCCTGCAGCAACAAAGTTTTTTTCATGTGCTCAGCTATAAGCAGCCCAGTCTCAATCCCATCTTGAAGGTCTGTTTGCTGAGGCTACTTCCACTACTAATTACCATATTACTTGGGACCTGGAGTGGATTGAATCATGTCCCCCCAAAACTCAGTGAAGCTTGAAATATGTCCCCCGAGTTCTATGCATTAGAAACTTAGCCCCCACTGTGACTGCTGAGGGTGGGAAATCCTATTATGGTAACTGAAAGGTGGAGCCTTGAAGAGGTGATTGGACTGTAGGACCATGCAGTAGTGAGTGGATTAAAGATGGTGGTCAGGGGCCTGGCTCTGAGGGCTTTAAAAGAAGAGACAGGAGAGTCTGTCTGTCTCTCTCTGCTCCACCATTTTGCAATGCAATACCCAGCTGTCACTGAAGTCACCACCAGAGAAAGCCTTCGCCAGATGTGTTCCCTGGACTTTGGACTTCCCAGCCTCAGAACCAGTAAGCAATACATTTTGTTTTCTTACAAATCACCCAGTTCCATGTATTTTGTTATACGCAACAGAAATGGACTAATATTGGACCCCAGTAAGAAACAGACGGCAGATTCAAAAAGGTTGTTTAGGGGCCGAGCCAATGGCGCACTCAGGAGAGTGCAGCACTGGGAGCGCAGCGATGCTCCCACCACGGGTTCGGATCCTATATAGGGATGACCTGTGCACTCACTGGCTGAGTACCGGTCACGAAAAAGACAAAAAAAAAAAAAAAAAGAAAAAAAAGAAAAAAGGGTGTTTAAAGAGAGTTTAATGAAGGAACTTCACAAAGATGTGGGCTTCCTCAATGGATCCAGCAAGGGGGGTGTGAAACACCCCAGGATCAGCAACTCGGAGAAGCCATTACCACTGATAGGCCTAAAGGGGGTAGTTACCTGAACCCACTGAAAACTGTAGCTACAGGACAGAGTCTGGCCTTCAGCAAATGGGTCTGGCAGGACACTCTCTTCTCACCCTCTAATTTCTTGATGAACACACTGGAGCCCAACAGGCGCAGTCACTAGAGTCAGCCTGCTGACTGTCATTTCTTGTACCCAATGAAGATTAGCAGTGAGAAGAGCCCCCTCAATAAGGTACAAATACTTTGACAGAAAAATGAGGTATGCTAATACCAATGTGGGTTAACCCTTCATGAAGACAGTGGAAGATCTTCATCTAGCACAGAAAATACCTACCATTGCCTTCTGCAGCTGATCTACTGAGTGATTAGTCACATTTGTGCCATTGATTTCTAGGATCTCATCCCCTACATGAAGGGAGCCTGCCACAAAAGGAAAAAAAAATCAATCCACAAAAGAAAGTTCAAATAAGAGCTTTCAATATAACTCAAGATGTCATAGAAGGGAAAACATGACCTAGAGCATGGTATAAAACAGACTGTGTAAAATACTCAGAATCGAAAACATTCAACCATGAGAGATGGGAATGTCCTCTTGAATCCCTTGAGGGATGTGTCAAGGCAAGCGCTTGACAGTTCAATACTGCCTCATCCTTCTTGACCTCAGTAGTCCAACAGCAGAATAAAAGCCCCCCATCCTCAAATTCCTGTAACTAGAGAAGCTCCTGGTTCCAGGAGACTGACACACGTGTGCATACTAAAGGGATAACCAAGCAAGGCAGAGAACTCAGTATTCCTTGTTCACCAGCAAATTCAATATTTCTTTGTTGTTTAGCTAAAACCCCAAAATGCTATCACATTGTAAAGTTATGGAATGTTTACAATCTATGTTACGAGTATTCACGTCACCTTGGATACAAAAAAGTCTTAACTAAACAGGAAAGGGCAGGAGTTGGTGGGGTAGGAAAACTACCTGTTTTTGAGTTGCCATAATCCCAACATTAGGAAATGTCTCAGGCAGTGTTCAAAGTATGGAACAAAACAAGCAGCCAGATACAGCCTACTGTTGGCTGCCAAAAACATGCTGAATTTCCATGTATTATTGTGTTCTCTTGTTGCTCCCCCAAATAAGTTTTACTAAATGATGCATCTAAAAATTGATGGCATTTTAAAATTAAGGATATACAGCAGTTAACTGTAATTACAGTCAATCCTCGGTCTCCATGGTGGGGGGATTGGTCCCAGAACCTCCTGTGGATACCAAAATCTACAGATGCTCAGGTCACTGATATAAAATACCATAGAATTTGCATATAACCTATGTACATCCTCCCCTATACTTAAATCATCTCTAGATTACTTATAATGCTTAATGCAATGTAAATGCTATGCAAATAGTTGTTATACTGTACTGTTTAGGGAATAATGACAAGGGAAAAAAGTCTGTACATGTTCAACACAAATGCAAGGTTTTTTTTTCAAATATTTTTGATCTGTGGTTGGTTGAATCCATGAATGTGGAACCCATGGATAAGAAGGGCCAACTATATTTGTTGTATATATAATGTCTGTTTTCTCACTAAACTGTTAGCTACAGGAGGGTAGAGATGGTCTGTTTTCTTCAGTGCTGTATATTCAGTTAAATGCAATGGGTGGCATATAGTAACTGCTCAAATATGAACTAACTGGAAAAATATTGGTATAAAAACCTGCATAAGAAGTCTCCGAGGGAGAGATGGTCGCACTGGGCAATTCGTACTAAGATCTTATAATTCAATTATTCTAAAAAGCCAGTTATTAAGGCACACAAAAAATCTTGGCACACTCACAAAAATGCTATGAGTTTTGAGGATTACAGCATTAATCACCAAATAAAACACAACCTTGGACCCCCACAGAGTACCTTGTCTATGAAATCATGCCACCATGAAGAATTCTGGCCACTGCACAGGACTGTTTTTCATTCAGCTTCAGAGTGATTCCCTGAAATAAAGGCAATGCCACAGTAAGCTTTCTTTTAAGCTCTTTCTGAGGTTATACCTATAAAACAACTTAAGGTGATTTTTCAGGACAAATATTTTCTATCTATACCCTGGATAGTCCTCAATTAGAACAGGCATGAAGCCTGCTTTGCAGAGGAACTCGATGTGGGGACAAAGAGATACATTGTTGTAGGTGGCTGACTCCCTAACTGCATGAGCAGCCTTCTGTGTTTACTCTTGTGGGTCAGTGACTTGTGAGGTAGAAAGTAAGTGGTGGGTGACAATATGACAAGGGATTACAATGGGCTCCTCTGTGACCTTCTCAAACTGTATAAGTCACAGTTTCTGCACCTCCTGCCCCTTGCCCTGGGCAAGATTACCTGGCGCAGCAGACCCATTGGTGTACGTGTACTCAGTGACAGCATTCAACTGGTGTGACACACCCTGTCAAGTCAAAACAACAGAGCAACATATGAAATAAGGAGCAAAGACCCATGGCCAGTCCACAATATGCAATTCTAAAATCCAAAAGGCTCTGAAAACCCATAGTTATGAAATTTCATAAGTTTGGCATCAGATCTCATTTGAATTGATGTGAAGCTGTTTATAAGCCATATTTATCCAAGTTAATAGATGTTTATCTAGGTTGCTGCAGAAATATTAGTGTGTGTGATTTACAGGGTGCTCCCAGATCCTACTGAGGGTATTATATAATGTATATTAAAATTTTTAAAATTCTGAATCCTAAAGCACCTCAGGCTGCAAGGGTTTCTGGTACGGGGTTGTGTACCTGTAGGGGTGCGCACACACGTGCACACTGCATAGCAAAGATCCAGGGTGGGTCTAAATGATTTCATGATGGGAGGAGGCAGAAGGGGACAACTGCAGAGGGAGAAGGGAGCAGAGAAGACAGTGGCCATGCCTGTTCAAAACAATGAGCACCTCTCCAGTGACGGGCATGCTGGTAAGTGCAAGACTCAGTTGCTCTCTTCTCCTCTGCATTTCTTCAAGCCACCTGATGCTCTGGCCACACAGCAGTGAAGGGAACTCAGGGTAGCATCAGTCTCTCACAGACCATCTCTTAAGCTATAAAGAGCATCCGTCTAGAGAATCGAATGCTTAGGACAAGGCCCTGGACCATGATAACAATACTGGCCCAAACCAACTGACTATCTCTAGATGAGATTGCTGCTACCCCTCCAACCACCCCAAAATGACACTGCCACTGGGACCCCTTCCCCTAATCTTGAAGACAGCAAAGCTGGACAACTTACACTAGTTGACAGCAACACCTATCTATTAAAAATCTGAAGTCATTTAAGGCACTGTGGCAGGAGACAGACAAAAGATCCAGGTAACAGATTAGAAAGTGCAGAAACAGACCCACATACATATGGTCAGCTGATTTATGACAAAGATGACATTGCAGTGCAGTGGGGAAAGAATGGTCTGCACAATAAACAGTGCTGGGGCAATCAGGGAAGCACATGGAAAAAAGGAGTCTTGACCCCTACATCATTCTATACACAAAAACCAATCCCAGATGGATTGCAGATGCAAATGTGAGAGAGAAAGCCACCAAGGTTTGAGGAAAAAAAACAGGAGAATACCTCCATAACCTTAGAGTACATAAAAATGTCTTATATGTGACATAAAGATTGTAAATATAAAATAAAAACTAAAAAGATAAATACTTTAAAATTAAGAAGTCCTTATCAAAAAAATTCACTGAGGTATGCAAAGGTTTACTAGACAAGACACAGGGAGCAATAACAAAAACAAAGAATTGACTTCATCAAAACAAAAAAACTCATCAAGGATACATAAGAAACTGGAAAGGCATGGCACAGTCTGAGAGCAAAAATCTGCAATACTTACACCTGACAAAGGACTTGTATTCAGAACATATGAAGAACTCTTACAACTCAATCACATGACAAACAACTCAACGAAAAGATGGACAAAAGGTCTGAACAGACTCTTCACCAAATAAGACATATGAATATCCAATAAACATATGAAGAAGGTGCTCAGCATCACTATAATCAGGAAAATACAAATTAAAACCATAACAGAACACCACTACCCACGCACTAGGATGGCTAAAATGAAAAAGACAGATCATACCAAGTGCTGGAACGCTCATACACTGCTGGTGGGGATGCTGAATGGTGCAGCCACTGTGGAAGGCACTTTGGGAATTTTTTATATAAAGGTAAACACACACTTACCCTATGGCCCAGCAATCCCACTCAGGGATTCAGCCAATAGAAAAGTAAACATGGACCCACAGACAGACTTGTGCTCTAATGTTCGTAACAGCCAAAAAGTAGAAGCAACCCAGGTGTTCATCCGGAGAATGCATAAACCAAGTGCACTGCATCCATACAACAGACTACTACTCAACAGCGGAAAGGACCAAACTACCAACACATGCAACAGCATGGATGAATCTCAGAAACATTATGCTGAGTGAAAGGAGCCTTACGAAAAAGAGTACATACTGCACGATGCAATTTATATGAGGTTTTTGAACAAGCAAAAGTATTGCAACAGAATCAAAACAGTGGTTGCCTCTGATGGGATGGGAATGAGATGGTGTGGGAAGGGGCATGAAACAACTTTCTGGGATGCTGGTAATGTTCTATATCGTGATAGGGGTTGTGTTTGTTAAAACTCATCCAACGGTACATTTAAGATTTGAGCATTTCACTGTATATAAATTTCACCTCAAAATGAAAAAAAAAAACATAAACAAATATTGAACTCTAGACTACGCTATGCATGTTGAAGCTTTTAGGGGTGACATGCTCTGATATCTGCAACTTATTTTAAAATGCCAGAAAAAAAACCCCCAAAAAGTGGTGGGTAGATGGATGATTTTTGGATAAATATGTGATAAAGCAAACATAGAAACGTGTTAATTGTAGAAGCTAGGAGATGTGGCTATATGAGTATTACTATAAAATTATTTCATCTTTTCAGTAAGTTTGAAATTTTTCAAAGAAAATATTGGGGGGAAATGGCATTAAGAGAGTGAAAGGGCAAGCCATGCAACGGGGAACTGGAACTCTCAGACTCAATCTCTACCAAAGTTGCCACATGATATACGCCCACATGCACCAAAAGACATGGACAGCAACGTCACTGCAGCATTCTTTTAAAAAAAATATTATAAAACTTAGGTGCGACTGAGCAGCTAGGCCTCGCCACCACCGGAACCCATCCCCAGACCAGCCAAGTGAGCGCCGACCAGAGAGGAACCCCACCAGAGAGGCCCAAGAGCTGCAGAGACCATGGGCCCCACAGCGCCAGTACACAACCTAGCAGGAAGGTCTTGCCACCACCAGACTCCATCCACAGCCAGGCTGAGTGCATGCCGAACAGAGAGGCACCCTGCTGGAGAGGCCCGAGTCCCACTGAAACAAAGGGCCCTGTGGTGCCAGTGTGCAACCAAGCAGGTAGGCCTCGCCATCGCCAGACCCCATCCCAAGCCTGGCCGAGTGCATGCCGACCAGAGAGCTTCCCCCCCAGAGAGGCCCAAGTCCCATAGACACCACATGCCCCATGGCATCAACATGTGACCTAGCAGGAAGGTCTCACCACCACCAAACCCCACCCCAGCCCAGCCAAGTGTGCACCAACCACAGAGTTGCCTCCCCAGAGAGGCCCATGACCTGCGGTGACCATGCCCCCAAGGTGCCAGTGGGCGACCGAGCAGGCACTGAGGCAGCGGTGCCGAACTGGCAGCCCAGGCAGGATCCTAGCCAGACAATAGTGTCGAACCAGTGGACCATGAAATCCCTTGCCACAATGACTAAACATCAAAGGAAAGATACCAAAAATATGAAAAATCAAGAAAGTACACCACCAAAGAGTAATAACTCTCAAGCGCTACATCCTATAGAACAAGAAGACCTTGAAATATCTGACAAGGAATTTCTAGTGATAATTCTATGGAAATTAAATGAGA
The DNA here is from genome assembly GCF_027409185.1 of Cynocephalus volans. NCBI lineage: Eukaryota > Metazoa > Chordata > Mammalia > Dermoptera > Cynocephalidae > Cynocephalus > Cynocephalus volans. The sequence continues at coordinate 39,044,884 of NC_084463.1, forward strand.
TACAAGAAAACTCAGCTAGACACACGATGAAATGAGGGAAAGTATACAGGACCTGAAAGAAGAAATGTACAAGGAAATCAATGCCCTCAAAAAGAATGTAGCATTGCTTGCCAAGCTGAAGAATTCTTTCAATGAAATAAAAAACACAACAGAGAATTTAACCACCAGGCTTTCAGAAGGAGAAGAGAGAACTTCTGACCTTGAAAATGGGATCTTTGAAATAACACAGGCAGACAAAAACAAAAAAAGAAAAAAGAATTAAAAACATTGAAGAAAATCTAAGAGAGATATCAGACAACCTTAAGCACTCAAATATCCGAGTCATGGGTATTCCAGAAGGGGAGGAAAAAGGAGATTGCATTGAAAACATATTCAACAAAATAGTGGCAGAAAACTTCCAGGTATAGGAAAAGACACAGGTCTTCAGATTCAGGAAGCTCAAAGATTCCCAACTGTATTCAACCCAAAAAAGTCTCCTGCAAGACATGTTATAGTCAAATTGGCAAAACTCAAAGACAAAGAGGGAATCTTAAAAGCAGAAAGAGAAAAGCGTCAAATAACCTATAAGGGAGCCCCAATCAGACCAACATCAGACTTTTCATCACAAACCCTAAAAGCCAGAAAGGAATGGGATGATATATTCAAAATACTAAAAAACAGAGATTGCCAGCCAAGAATACCCTACCCCACAAAGCTATCCTTCTGAAATGAAGGGCAAATAGTATATTTCTCAGACAAACAAAAACTGTGGGAGTTCACTACCACATGACTACCCTTACAAGAAATTCTCAAGGGAGCACTGGGTTTGGTATCTGAAAAATAACTATCACTGCCATAAAACTCAAGAAAAATCAAAACCCACTAGTAAAATAAAAATGGCAACAATGAAGAGAAAAAAAAGGTTATCTACAACCCAAGGAACCAACAAATACAGAAGACAAACAGTAAATCAGAAAGAAAGGAACAAAAGACACTTAAGACATCCAAACAAAAACAAATAAAATGCTAGGAGTAAATCAACACCTTTCAACGACAACTCTTAATGTAAAAGGATTAAATTCCCCAATCCAAAGACACAGACTGACTGGATTAAAAAGGAGAACCCAACCGTATGCTGCCTTCAAGAGACCCACCTCACCCTTAAAGACTCACATAGACTAAAAGTGAAAGGATGGAAAAAGATTTACCATGCAAACAGAAATGAAAAACGAGCTGGAGTAGCTATCCTTATACCTGATAAAATACACCTTAAACTAAAAAGCATAAAAAGAGATAATGAGGGCCACTACATAATGATTAAAGGATTCATCCATCAAGAAGACCTAACAATCATAAATATATACGCACCCAATGTCAGAGCAGCCAGATTTATAAAGCAAACTCTATTAGACCTAAAGAAATACATAGACACTAATACCATAATAGCAGGGGATGTGAACACCCCACTATCAATATTGGACACATCATCTAGGAAAAGAATCAGCAGAGAAACACAAGATCTAAACAATACTCTAGACCAATTGGACTCGGTGGATATCTACAGAACATTCTATCCAACAACCTCAGAATATTCATTCTTCTCAACAGCACATAGATCATTCTCCAGGATGGATCACATGTTAGGTCACAAATCAAGTTCAACAAATTTTTTAAAAATGGAATTATCCCATGTATTTTTTCAGACCACAATGGATTAAAATTAGAAATCAATAACAAACAAAATTCTGAAAACTATACAAACACATGGAAATTAAACAGCATTCTCCTTAATGACATATGGGTCCAAAAGAAATCAAACAGTAAGTCAAAAAATTTCCTGAAACTAATGAAAACAATAATACATCATACCAAAACCTGTGGGATACTGCAAAAGCAGAACTAAGGGGGAAATTTATTGCATTAAATGCTTACTTCAGAGGAATGGAAAGATGGCAAGTGAACAACCTAATACTTTACCTTAAGGAACCAGAAAAACAAGAACAATCCAAACCAAAGTTAGCAGATGGAAAGAAATCATTAAGATCAGAGCAGAACTTAAGGTAATTCAAACCCCAAAAACAACACAAAAGGTCAATGAATCAGAAAGTTGGTTTTTTGAAAAGATAAATAAAATTGACAAATCATTAGCACGGCTAACTAAAAAAAGAAGAGGAAAGACCCAAATAACAAAAATTAGAAATGAAGAAAGTGATATTACAACTGATACATCTGAAATACAAGGAATCATTCGAGACTACTATAAACAACTATATGCCAGCAAATTTGAAAATCTGGAGGAAACGGATAAATTTCTGGACACACACAAACTACCAAAACTGAGCCAAAACGATGTAGAAAATCTGAACAGACCAATAGCAATAAAAGAGATTGAAGCTGTTATCAGAAGGCTCCCAATAAAGAAAAGCCCAGGACCAGATGGATTCACAGCAGTATTCTACCAAACATTCAAGGAGGAATCAACACCAATTCTCTACAAACTATTCCAAAAGATTGAAACAGAGACAATTCTCCCAAACTCATCCTATGAAGCCATCATCACCCTGATACCAAAAACAGGTAAAGATACAACAGAAAAAGAAAACTACAGGCCAATATCTTTGATGAATATGGATGAAAAAATCCTCAATAAAATACTACCTAACAGAATACAGCAATGCATATGCAAAATTATACACTATGATCAAGTGGGATTCATGCCAGGGATGCAAGGGTGGTTCAACATATGCAAATCAATAAATGTGATACACCATATCAATAAAATCAAACACAAGGATCATCTCTATAGATGCTGAAAAAGCATCTGATAAAATTCAACACTCGTTCATGATAAAGACTCTCTACAAGTTAGGTAGAGACGGAAAGTATCTGAACATAATTGAAGTCTTATATGATAAACCCACTGCCAGTGTCATCCTGAATGGGGAAAAGCTTTTCCCTTAAGAACAGGAACTAGACAAGGATACCCACTCTCAACACTACCTGACTTTAAGCTATACTACAAAGCTATAATAACCAAAATAGTATGGTACTGGCATAAAAACAGACACACTGATCAATGGAATAGAATAGAGAATCCAGAAATCAAGCCACACACCTACAGCCATCTGATCTTTAAGAAAAGAACCAAGCCTATACACTGGGGAAGAGACTGCCTCTTCAGGAAATGGTGCTGGGATAACTGGATATCCATATGCAGGAGAATGAAGCTAGACTCATACCTCTCTCCATATACTAATATCAACTCAAAATGGATTAAAAAATTAAATATACACCCTGAAGCAATAAAACTTCTTAAAGAAAACACTTCAGGAAGTAGGACTGGGCACAGACTTCATGAATACGACTCCAAAAGCATGGGCAACCAAAGGAAAAATAAACAAATGGGATTATATCCAACTAAAAAGCTTCTGCACAGCAAAGAAAACAATTAAAAGACTTAAAAGACAACCAACAGAGTGGGAGAAAATATTTGCAAAATATACACTTGACAAAGGATTAATATACAGAACATACAGGGAACTTTACAACTTTACAACAAAAAGAAGTAACCCAATTAAAAAATGGGCAAAAGAGCTAAATAGGCATTTCTCAAAGGAAGATATACAAATGGCCAACAGAGACATGTGAAAATGCTCAACATCAGTCAGCATTTGGGAAATGCAAATGAAAACCACACTGAGATACCATCTCACCCCAGTTAGGATGGCTAATATCCCAAAGACTGTGAATGATAAATGCTGATGAGGTTGTGGAGAAAACGGAACTCTCATACATTGTTGGTGGGACTGCAAAATGGTGCAGCCTTTATGGAAAATGGTATGGAGGTTCCTCAAACAATTGCAGACAGATCTACCATATGACCCAGCTATCCCACTGTTGGGAATATACGCAGAGGAATGGAATCATCGAGTCGAAGGTATACCTGCTCTCCAGTGTTCATTGCATCACTCTTTACAATAGTTAAGAGTTGGAACCAGCCCAAATTTCTATCATCAGATGAGTGGATACAGAAAATCTGGTACATCTACACAATGGAATACTACTCAGCTATAATAACAAATGAAATACTGCCATTTGCAACAACATGGATGGACCTAGAGAGAATTATATTAAGTGAAACTAGTCAGACACAGAAAGAGAAATATCACATGTTCTCACTTATTTGTGGGAGCTAAAAATAAATAAATAAATTCACAAAAAATCCTGGGGGGGAGGGAAGAAGATACAACAATTACAATTCCTTGAATTTGATACAACAGGTGAACAGAAAGGAGATTGTTGCGGGGGAGGGGGAGAGGCAGGAGGGAGGGAGGTTTCGGTAATGGGCCACAATAATCAACCACATTGTATATTGACAAAATAAAATAAAATAAAATAAGAGAAAAGAAAAAGAAAATATAAAATTTAATTTTTGAACCACTTGAGAGTATTCTGATGAGATCATGCTCCTTTCTTCTGTGTGTTTTCTAAGAACAAGAACATTCTCAAAACTGAAAATTTAACATTGATGCAGTACTATCATCTGGTCCTCAGTTCATATTTAAATGTCATCAACTGTCCCAATAATGTCCTTTACAGCTATGTATTTTCCCGCAGACTGGGATCCAATCTAGGATCAAGCAGTTTTCACATGTTTTTAGTCTCCCTTACTTTGGAAAATTTCCACCAACTTTCTTTGTCTTTTATGACCTTGACATTTTTGATGAGGACAGAACTACTGTTTTACAGATATCTCTCAATTTGGGTATGTCTGATGTGATTAGATTGAGGTTATGCATTTTTGATAGGAATCTCACAGAAGTGGTAGCTTGCCTTTCTCAGAGCAACACTACTGTTGTAAAAGCCCAAACCTAGAAACAGCCCTAAAATCCATCAACAGAAGGATAGACAAACTGTTGTACAGCTGTCCAATGGATGCCACACACCAGTGGGAGTGAACAGCAACTGCTACAGGGAAACACGGATGGATCTCACAGATGATCTCTCCCCTCTCCTCTAGACACTCCCTCTCAGTCTCCTTTGCTGGTTCTGCCTCATCTGACTGATCTATTAATGCTAAAGTAGCCCAAGGCTTGGGGTAAGAGCTGTCACAGTGTGGAAGGCTGAGTGGAAACCTCTGGAAATGCTCCTCACCCACCCCTGATCAAAAACAGTATGGCCAGCTGCAGGAGGAGGAACAGGCCTGAGCTCGGTGTATGGAAGGGTCAGTTGGATATTTGAGTACAAGCTGAAAACAGATGGCAGCTACATTCTAGCCACACCCAAGGGTGACCCTCGAAGAAAGTGGGGAGGAAAACTCTTCCCAATAGGCAGACTATGAGGAATGTGCCTTATCATCCACTTTGTGGGCAAGGAGAAGTGGCCCTAGGAGGGAACATACAAATTCCTGGGCAGTGTCCAGTGGCCAAGCCAAGGGCCTAGAGGGAAAAGGACTAGAAGATGATGGGAGACGAGATCTGGGGTAGAGGCTTGTGAGTAGATGTATGACTCATAACATAAGGGGTGCTCTTTACAAAATAATATAAAATGATATTTTAATTTTACTTTACTGCATCCTTTCTAAGGAAAATTCTGATAAGATGCAGAGGTTGGAAGTAGTGTTAGTTATTGTGTGACCTCAAATGAGGGAAGAACTGAGAAAGAGAAACTGCCTGTTCTAGAAATTAGAACTTCAAAGAGCTCACATGACATGAAGTCATATGGTATTGTTGTTATAACAAATTGTCTAAGATAGGGTTGTATTTAGAAAATTGACCTGTGATACCTGGGAGCACAGAACTTCACATAATGACAAGGTATTCTACAGTACATGGTTCAGTGATGCAGTTAACACTGCATCTGTATGGGGAGACAGATTGTGTCCATGAAAAGGAGGTTCTAAGGGTAATCTTGTAGGTATATTGTTAAGTGAAAAGAACAATGTGAGGAAGGGCATGCTAGCAGCAGCATAAACAGTGGAAAATGAATATATGCATATTTGCTTATAAATGCATAAACTATTTTTGGAAGGAGATGTAAAGAAACAGTGGTTACTTCTAGGGAGGGGAGTTGGGTGACACAGGATAGGTTAAGAAGGAAATTGTTTTCACTGTATATCCACTTATAACTTTCAAATTATATACTATGTGCTTGCATTACTTTAATAAAAGAAATTAGTAAAAGAAAACAGCGCAGGTTACAAAGGTGCATACCTTTTAATGGAAATCTACACTCTGTCTGGGTTTGAGTCCTAGCCCTTTTAGTACCAGCTGGGTAACTTTGGGCAAGTTTCTTGACCTCCCTGTGCTTCAGTTTCCTCACCTGTAAAATGCAGATAGTAACAGAATGACCTTATAGGATTGTGCTGGGGCAAGTGCTTAACACAATACGCAGCAGCACTCAGCAAACGTGGGCTGTTGTTCTCCAGATGCTACACAACTCTCTGTAGCGAGTGCTGAGATAGACTTAGAATCCTGAAAGATGTTGCTAAAGAATATGTTCAGCATTCAAAATTTCATGCATCCCTTCATTTTTATATTCCAATAATTAATTTCTATTCATAGAAATGAAATCCTATTATTCCTGAAAGCTCTACAAAACACAATGCTTTCTATACTGGCGAGATGGAATGTTCCTAAGTGATGGTGATTCAGGATCAAGTTGGCAGCCTGAGTACTCCTGTGGATCTCCTTCCCCCTCACCCTCGACCCTGTTTAAATGAGAGTAAAGGAGGGAGGGAAATAGAAACCCTAAAAAAAAAAGAACAAAATATTAAGACGTCATCAGGGATGAGAGATTTCAATAACTTTCCAGAAGACAGAATGATGATGGTGGAAAGCTCATTGATCATGGAGAGGTGAGACAGCTACAGCCTAGAATATGCAGAGGAGGAATCAGCTGCAAAACACAGGCTTGGTCTCAGAAATCCCTGAATGAAGTGGGGCTTGGGGTTGAAATACACACAGAAAAGGTGCTACAGGTCTCTTTTGAGGAAGGAAGAAGGAAGAAGGGCCAGGACAGTGGCATGTCCCAGAGCCTCCCCAGTGGACATCTGTTCTTGTTTCATTGGCCAGAACTGTAGAACACGGCTGTCCCAAGCTGCAAAAGGGGCTGGGAAAATAAGAATTTAGTCAGACATCTTGCCATCCCAAATGAGATTATGGATCTGTAAGTGAAAAGTGGGATGTTGGGCTGGCAACCAGTTATAATAATACAAAAACCATTTACTGATTTTCACTTTTTAGATCCCACCTATGGACAGTCATGAAAGAATTATAGTAAAAGAACAGACTGTAAATGTCAGCACCATGACTGTATTCAGGTACACATATACATGGTAGAAGCCGAGAGGTAAAAAGAGGAGAAAAGAAATGAAGGGAACAGTCCACTAATCTTGTCCCCTTACAAAGTGGGGACTCAAGAGATAGTATCTTTCATTGGTTGGGCAATAAATGAAGGAATAAATGTACAAATTAAAGTTCCAGTGTAAAAATATACCACATTTTCCTTATCCAGTCATCCATCAATGGACATTTAGGTTGGTTCCAACTCTTGGCTATTGTAAATAGAGCTGCGATGAACATGGGAGTGCAGGCATCCCTTCAACATGATGATTTCCACTCTTTTGGGTATACACTCAGTAGTGGGATTGCTGGATCGTATGGCAGTTCTATCTTTAGTTGTCTGAGAAACCTCCATACTGTTGTCCGTAATGGCTGCACTAATTTACAGTCATACCCACAGTATAGGAGGGTGCCCCTTTCTCCGTATCCTCACCAGCATTTGTTATTCTCAGTCGTTTTAATACTGGCCAGATGAACTGGGGGGAGATGATATCTCAGTGTGGTTTTGATCTGCATTTCCCAGATGCTTAGTGATGTTGAGCATTTTTTCATGTGTCTGTTGGCCATTCTTATATCTCCCTTTGAGCAATGCCTATTCAGCTCTTTGCCTATTTTTTAATCAGGTTATTTGTTTTTTGTTTTTGGGTTTTTTTTTCACTATTAAGTTGTTTCAGTTCTTGTACATTCTGGTTATTAATCCTCTGTCAAATGTAATACTACCCTGCCATAAAAAAGAATAAAATACTGTCATTCACAGCCACACAGATTAATTTATAGAAAATTATGTTAAGTGAAATAAGCCAGGCATAGAAAGAGAAATACTGCATGTCCTCAGTTATATGGAGGAGATAAAATAAAGAAATAAACAAATAAAAAAGAGAAAGATACAACAATAACAAAAATATGTTGAACTTTCAAGAGAACAGAATAGAACTGAGGTTACCACAGGTGGGAAAGGAGGAGAGAAATGAGGGTAAAGGAGGAGTTGGTAAAGGGCCACGAAAATCGATTACATTGTGTAATGAATATGCTAATTGTCCTGATTTGAACATTGTATAATGAAGAATATACTAACTGTCCTGATTTGAGCATCGCATATTGCACACAGGTATTGATATTCAATGCTGCACCCCACAGATATGTACAATCAACTACGTTCCAATAAAAAACAAATAAATTTGTAAAATAATAATAAAGTTACAAGGGTAATCAACAAGGCAGAAGTTGCAAACTGATGGCCCACAAATCTGTTTTATTTTGAACAAGTATCTTTGTTTTGTTTAGTAAAAATTGGGAGACTCCAACTTCTTTATAAAATCTCAAAAGATTGGGCCCTGCTCTATGGGTAGTCCCAGCTCTCACGTTTCCTACTGCTGCCTGGTCCAGAGGTCAGCACTGGATGCCACTGCCCTGTACCTGGGCTGTATTAGTCCATTGTGTCTTGCTATAACAGAACACCTGAGACTGGGTAATTTATAAAGAAAGGAGGTTTAATTGGCTTATGATTCTGGGAGAGCTGCATCTGGTGCAGGCCTCAGGTTGCTTCTACTCATGGTGGAAAGTGGCAGGCAGCCAGCAGGTACAAGCAGATCACATGGCAGAGGACTGGATAGAGAGTGGGGAGGAGCGGGAGTCTTTTAAAAAACCAGCTCCCACGGGAACTAATACAGTGAGAACTCACTCATTACTCCTACCCCCCCAGGGAGAGCACTAATCCATTCTTGAGGGATCCAACCCTGTGATTCAAAGAGCTTCCAATACTGCCACACTGGGGATCAAATTTCCACATGAGTTCTGGGAAGACAAAATTTGGTGTACGTACACAATGAAATACTATTCGGCCTTAGAAAAGAACAAAACTCTGTCATTTCCAACAACTGGGATGCAACTAGAAGACATTACGCTGAATGATGCAAGCCAGGGACAGAAAGACATGCTGCATGATTTCACTTGAATGTGGAAACTGGAAAGGTCAGACTCATGGAACTAGAGACCAGAATGATGGTTAGCAGAGCCTGGGAGCTGCGGGCGGGGGGGAAGGAAGAACAAGGACGAAGGGAAGTTTGACCAATGGGTACAAAGTTTCACTCTGGAGAAATAAGGTCTGGTGATCTATGACACAGCAAGGTGACTATAGTTAATAATAATGTATATTTCAGAATTACCAAAAGAGTGGATTTTCAGTGCTCTTACCACAGGGGAGGAAGTATGTGAGGTCACGAGTGTGTTACTTGCCTAACTTGCTCACTGCACAATGTACACATGTATGCAATTATCACATGGTGCCCCATAAACATATGCAGTTGCGAGCTGTCAATAAAAAGTAAAAATTCAAGTCCAATAAAAAGAAACACAGTGCAGCGCTGGCATAAAGTGTACATCAGAGGAACAGAACTGACGGCCTAAAAGCAAGCTCATGCAGCTATGACAACTGGATTTTCACAAGTGCTTTGTGACCACAACAAATGGTGCTGAGACAATTGAATAGCCACATGGAAAGAAATGAAATCGAGCCCTTTTCTAACCCCATACCCAAAAGTGAACACCAAACATGTCACAGAGCTAACTGTAAGAATGCTACAACACTCGAGAAACACAGGAACAAACCTTTGTGATGCCAGATTTGGTGGTGGTCTCTTAGGTAAGATGCCGAAAACACAAGAACCCATATAAAGAAAGAGTAAACGGGATATATCATGCAACGTAAAACTGCTGTGCTTTACAGGAAACCACTGAGAAAATGAAAAGACATCAGGCTGCACAGGAAAAATACATTTTCAATTCATAGATTAAGAACAAGACTATAGAAAGAGCTCCTAAATGACAGTAAGCCCAATTTTTAAAAAAGTGGTCAGAGGAAGAGTCAGCCAGTTCACACTGTTGGTTAGAGGGTGGTGCTCTCATACCAAGAGCAAGGGTTAGGATCCCCACACAGGCCAGCCGCCAGTAACAAAAAAACCACAAACCTGTTCAGATAATTCAAATAAGCATTTCTCTAAGTGACAGATAGGAAAGGCCAATAAGCACCGAAGAAGATATTCATCGTCACCAGCAAGGAAATGGCTATCAATACCACAGTGAGATAATACGTGGCACACTTTACAAGGGCTATAAATCAAAAAGACAGTCAAGACAAGGTATTGACAAGGCTATAGAGATAGCACAACCCTCATATATTGAGGGAGAGACTGGAAAATGCTACAGACTGCCAGGAAACCAGGTCGATAGTTTTTCAAAATGTGACATGTAAACTTACTACGTGGCCCAGCAATCCTACCGCTGGGGACCTACGAACGAAAACTGAAAATCTGTCCACACAAAAGTTTATATATGAACGCTCCGATCAGCCTCACTTACACTAGTCAAACAGTAAAAACCACACAGAACGCCAAGGAACAATACTGAAACCTGCAAGAGAGGGGCGCACACACACACACACACACGCACACTCACACACACACAATCACACACACACACACACACACACACACACACACACACACACACACTCACACACTCACATAAAGTCCTAATACAGATTTCAGTAAATTCTTCAACAGAAATCTCCCAGTCCAGGAGAGAAAGAGATGTTCTCCTCAAACAAAAAATTTAACAACAACAAAAACAACAACAAAGCCTTTCAGACAAGAGCACTGTATGGACAAGAGTATCCTTCAAACAGGGAGAGAGACAATCCTCTCCCAGACAGACGAAGGCCGAGAGGATTCCCTACAGCAGACCGCTCTCCCAAAGCGCTGCACAGGGCTCTTCCATCTCAACGATGACGCTCACATGCCCCAGCACAACGTCTGCAGGGACGAAAGTCAGCAGTCATGGAAGGAGAAAAACAAAGAACACACTCAACCTGCAAGGAAGACGACAAAACTGCTCCCGCCATGCCCTGCTGGCCTTGTCCCCACTGCCCTCGCAATCGCAGTGGCGGCGATGGCTCACCAGGCCCGGGAACGGAGGACACGGCCCCGTGACCAGGAGGCCACAGCACAGCTGCACCTGCTACTCCGTTCTGGCCCCCACACCGCCCCCCGCCGGCTGCTCCCACAGCAGCCCTGGGACAAGGCCACCGGCGCGCTGGGGCCGTTGGACGGACGGTCGGATGGACGGACAGACGGGCGGACGGACGGCGGAGCAGCGCTGGGCTCCTGCGGAGGGGAGGAGGGCGCCCCAGCCTCCTGTCTCTGCCAGCGCCGGGCACCCCGCCCGCCGTCTGCATCCCTCCCCGCTGGCCTCTGCCCCCACTCCCGAAATCAGGACTCGGGGGACCCTCCTAAGACCCCCCGCGGCGCGACGACGCTACTCCCCTGCCTCGCTCGGGAGCCACAGCCCCCTCACGTGGGCCCTACCTGCTCCGCCGCGCCGCTCCTCTCGCCGGTCTCCTCCGTCGTCCACCGCTGCCGCTGCCGCCGCTGCGTCGTCCAGCGCTCCGGTGCACACGGGGACCGAGCAGGCTCTGGTGCGCCCGCCGGCCCGGCCGCGTCTGGGAGACGTGCGCGCTCCCCGCATCTCAAGGCCGCCTCAGGGGGAGGACTCGACACCCCAGACTGGGCGGGGTCGGGACAAGGGTGGGGGGAGGTGGAAGTGGCGGGAACACAGGGGTGAATGCCCGCAGGGGGGTGGGGACTAATTAGATACATCCTTGTGGACCCCAGCCTGGGCTCCACAACCATGCCCTCTCCTATTCTCTACACACTTGCCATCAAGGATCCCCCGAATCCATTGGCCAGAACACCCCACAGAAGCAAATACTTAGGCCTAAACAAAATCAACTCCCGACTGGCACTTTGACAAGCTGGGAAATGTCAGGTGACTACCGTGACCCAGCAATTGTACTGCTGGAGACACACGCAGGAGAACTGAAAACATATGTCCCCACAGAAGTTTGTACATGAACGCTCAGATCAGTGTCACCTACACTAGCCAAAGAGTCAAACCACACAAATCACAAAGAAAGAACACTGAAACGCATGGAGACAGAAACACACACATGCACAGACACACACACACACACACACACACACACACACACACGCACACATACTCAAAAGGGTCCAAATACAGGTTTCAGCAAATATATGAACAGAAACCTCACAGTCCAGGAAAGAATGGGATGTTGCAAAGTTTAGAAGCAGCAGAAGGAAAGACTTCCCTATCAAGAGGACTGTACCCAAACAAGGATCCTTCAAACACGGACAGCAAAAGTCCTTTCCTAGGCTAACAAAAGCTGAGAGAATTCACAAATGTCTACGGAGAACTCTTCCAAGTACAAGAAGATACTAACAGGGAACCGCAAAAGGAAGGATAAAAACGCAGTGACAACACAGAAGACCATCGACCCACTCCTGAGAAAAGCGCTCCCGGCCTGGACCTCCCGCGGCCGCGTCTCCCGCCACCCTGCACTTGCACTTACACGTGCACACGTGCACACTTGCACGCTGGCCCCTGCCCCCCCCCTGCTCCCCTGGCCCCAGGACCCGGAGGCCACAGCCTTGCCTTGCCGCCGCCGCAGCCGCTTATCCGGCCTGGCTCCCGGCACCGCCTGCCAGCCGGCCGCTCCCACAACAGCCCTAGCACGAGGCGAGCCCGGCGCGCAGGGGGGACGGATGGCGGGACAGCGCTGGGCTCCTCCTGAGTAGGGCAGGAGGGCGCCCCGATGTCACCGCCCTGCCGGAGCTGGGCACCTCGCCGCCGTCTGCTTTCGGCCGCCCCGCCCCTCCCCCACTCGCGGCTTCGGGGGACCCTCCCGAGGCACCCCGCGCCTCCCTCCTCTCTCACTCCGACACTGCGCCCCTGCCCTGCCTCTTTGGGGACCCACAGCCCCCTCCTGGGGGCCTTACCTGCTCCGCCGAGCCGCTTCCCTCGCAGTCCTCCCGGTTCCGGTGCGCTGCGGTGCCGCCCCCTCCTCCCAGACATCCGGGCTCCCCGCGTCTGGTCCAAGGGGCGGGGTGGAGGCCCACAGTGGGCGGGGCCAGGCAGGTGCAGTGTGGGCTGCCAGGTTGAGGGGGGGTTGGGCGCAAATGCCCTCGGGGCAGTAGGGACCAATGTGACATATTGCTCTGGATATATATTTAGTTATTTAGTTTTTTTTATTTTTTTTAAATTTTATTTTGTCGACATACAATGTGTTTGATTATTGTGGCCAATTCCCGAATCCTCAAAGCCCCTAAATAAATTAAGTAGGAGAGAATATCATGAACAACTTTACGTCAACAAATTAGATCAATTAAATGTACAAATTATATAAATATAGAAGTTAAATCAAATAGAAATGGAAATTTGGATATACCGACAACAGGTAAAATCATTAAATTAAAAATTAAAAATCTTTCCACAAAGAAAAGCCAAGGCTCAAATACGTTTACTTGGGAAATGCATCAAGCATTTAAAAAGAAGAAATTTTAAAAATAATGTTTGTGTTACAACATAGCACAAATAAACTGTATACACACCCAAGTGTTCTCGTGTGAACTGAACAAGACCGCATTTTGCTTATTGTACTCGAGAAATCTCAAAATCATTAATGAGAGTTCTATATCCTAAAGTATGATTCCATACATACTGCAAAGTCCTACTCCACTGCAAAACAATCACAGCCTGCCTAAAAAAAAAATATTGCATATCTTAATGTCAGGTAATATAAATATCTAAGTTTACCTTCTCAAAGCCAAAAAATGTGAACAAAATTTATTTTGTAGACTGCTAGTTACATGAAAAATGTTAATAACACTGACATAGCTACAAAAGAAAATAACTTTTTTAAAAAGATAAACATACAAAAGTCCCATAAATTTCCATTCATTTTGAAAATTAAAAACACATTTCTAAGTAGCTCATGGGTCAAATAAGCAATTATAATATAGGTTAAAAATTGACTAGATTTAAATGACCATTCAAATACTGCATGCGAAATCTTGTGAAATGCAGTTAAATATTTATAATTTGATGTTTATATTAAAAAAATATTTTATGTTAATTTATGAGCTATGTTCAAATCAGGAGCCTATGAAAAATAAAACAAAGAATTAACCCAAAGAGGGTAGATGTAAAGGCATAATAAAAATAAGAGCAGAACTTAATAAGAGAGAAAATGTAGATAATACAGAGAAGTACACAAGAGACAAGTCAGTGTTGAGATTGAAGAAGAAAATAAGAGAGAAGGCACGAATATAATAGAAATTAGAAAGGAGACATAAATATAAATTCAGTTCACACTAAAAATAGTGTAAGGACTAAAAACCTTGCACAAATTAGAAAAATCCTAGGACTAGGTTTTAAATTCTCATCTGTTTTACTCTTAAGTGTATACTCTTCATCCCAGCATTAAATTTTAATATCATTTGGACATAGTTTATTCCAGATCTTTACCTCCACATCTCTAACTACATATCATCTATATTTGCAAAGCAGTACACAGAAATTCTGACAATTTGTGGTCAATGTGGAGTTGTGTCTACATGCCTACAATGATATATAATGTATACACAGATAAGTGTCCTATGAAACTGCACTCTGGTATTTCAGAGGACAGAACCATCACCCCTGAATTTAGGATGGGGGTGGGAATGACATGAGAATTAGAAAAGATAAATGAAAAAGATAAATGAAATGAAAAAGAACATGATTTTTCCTTGGGGAAAATAAAGTCTATAAAAAAATGCACATCTCAAATTGATGGCTGAGCATGGGTAAGAAGGTAGCAAACCTCAGGTCGAGTTGAGATCACAGCACTTAGCTACTTAGTAAGACTGGTTATTTGGATGTATATTTGGTAATATTAAAAAAAGAAACTTTAGGGCCGACCCCGTGGCGCACTGGGGAGAGTGCGGCCCTGGGAGTGCAGCAGTGCTCCCGCCCACAGGTTCGGATCCTATATAAGGATGGCTGCTGCGCTGCTCACTGGCTGAGCGCAGTGCGGCCGGTCACAAAAAAAAAGACAAAAAAAAAAAAAAAGAAACTTTAGAATGTTTCCCAAAGTCTTACATAATGTACTATCACAACCATATAGAAAATGTTTATGTCTAATACTTTATTGGGTATTGGGAGACAGTTATTCATAGTTTGATGTTTATATTTAGGAACATGAATTCTCCATGTTTCTAACCTATCTTGTATTAAGAGACCATCTGCTTCAGAATTACCTTTTCAAGAATTGTATAATGAGGCATACCTGGAAGGGGAGAGACAGGGATTATCTCTGGAGCAAAATTTATTTACATATCATGAGAGTAAACAGGGAGACATCCCTCTCCCTGAGGACATTACAGAGTAATAAAATGAAGTGCCTCTTTGCCCTCTCTGGAGATGTCTGATTATATTTCAGCACAGTAAAGAGAGTGTCTCTCTCTCCGGAGAGGAGGAAGGACAGGTTTGCCAGCATCTCCTACGTAAGATCAGACCATCTTAATCTCAGGGCCCCTCTTCTGCATGCACGCCCATGGCATATGCAGGCAATACATCTCATCACATCACTCTGCAGGAATTAGGGTTCGAGGAAATGCACCAATTGTTACTAAGGCTGTAATAAACTAAGTCCATTTGTGCTCATTGTCTCTGCCAGCCGAGTCTATGGAAGTGTGACTAACAAACCTAACAGTTGCCACCATGCTTCTGCTTAGGAACAGCTTGACTGATTGACATTACACTGATTTTTCCAAATTCAGGAATAGCTGGGAAACTAATTAATGTGGAGGTGGGGAGAGAAATAGAGATAAACACCTGCCAGTATAATGTGCCAACGAGATTATGCTGTATACTTATGCTATCCTTATTAACAATTAACTTTAAATTCCCTTTCATTTTTTTCTAAAAATTGGATTAACATTCATTTGCTCTCAGCCCCCATCTTATTGAAGATACAGAAATTTGAAAATTATTCAAAACCTATCAGAGGTTCATGTTCCACGTAAACCTTATGGCTTTTATAGTCCACGGCTTATTTTCATTTTCCTACAGGGTGTTGGATAGCTTTAAAATTACAAGACAAACTTTTACAAACACATAACAAATACAGTGGTTTATTTGGGTTTCCTGGTTATATAGTTGTTTTATTGTCTTGTCATATTTTCAAAATATCAAATAAAAATTAGGTTGCTGGTGACTTATCTTTTTGGTTCTTTTGTGAATGAAATTTAAATCTTTAAGATGAGGGGCTGGCCGGTGAGCTTAGTTGGTTAGAGCACAGAGCTGATGACAAAAATGCCAAGGGCTTGGATCCTCACACCAGCCAGCCACCAAAAAAAAAAAATCATTAAGATCAAAATTTTCTCATAAATGTATTGAAAATTGGTAATTCGTAGATTACTATACACCTTTTACTCTTACTTTTTATGTTGTTGTTCACATAGAAGCTACCAGAACACAGCCAGTTTTTTCTTACTTTCCATGAGTTGTCACTTTAAAAGCACACAAACACAAGAATTCAAATTACTATGTACTTAATTTTTCATTCATTCATTCATTTTTCAAACATCACTTATTGGTGGTCTGCTTCCACCTATAATGAATAGAGACCAGATTTACCTTGTCACTTCAAACTACTCCAAACTGGAAACAATGTATGAAAAAATGATTTTCAATCTTGACATCATGCATTAAAGGGCAGTGAGACCTGAGAGATGGGAGACAAAGTGCGTACTAGGACTGCCCCTGCTCGCTCCCTTGAGAGAGCTTCTAGCAGTAGGGCAGGGATGGGGAAGCCTGGCAATGCCTAAGCCTAGTGACCTCTGGGCTCAGGAGATGTAATTGAAGGTCTGGGGAGACCAAAGTGGCTAGCATTTACATATCAGAGTACGGGATAGGTAAGCGCTGCAGAGGGAACTTGCGAAGTCTGCAGAGTATTCCATCCAGTGTTCCTTAGAGTACTGATCAATATGTTTACCTGAAGAAAGTACCTGAGACTAAGGAAAGAACCACCTTGTAAACATCAGAGCAAAGAATAGCTGAAGCTCCTGCAAGGCAGAACATAGTATCTATGCCAATTGCCATCAGCTAGCCAGGAAAAGCTGACAATTGAGAGAGCATTTGACAGATTATACAGAAGAATCTTGCATTTAAGTGATAGGGAATAATTAGATCTAGACTAAACATTGCTTCAGTTCTGGACTAATACATCTTAAAAGCAAGACTGAAAAAGAAACTGCTTCCTGTAACTGAACTATGTCCCTCAGAAAGCACAAGAATACTTATAGCAATAAAAGAAAATTCCAGGACCCAAAAGATAAAATTTATGTCTGACATCCAATCAAACATTACCAGGTATGAAAGCAGGAAGACCTATATGATTGAGGAAAAAAATCAACTAACTTCAAAGTATCTATAACTTTCATAAAAGAGATCTTATATTAGGATATTAAAAAGATATCAAAACTGTTATTGTAACTGTACTCCAGATGTTCAGAAAGTTAAAGAGAGACATGGAAAGTATAAAAATAAATAAAACTTCTAGAGGTGAAAAGTAGAATATGCAAGATGAAAAACAGACTGGATAGGATTAATGGCAAGTTAGACATTTCAGATAAGTGAATTCGAAGACAGCAATATAAATGAAAGGAAATGAAACACAGAGAGAATAAGGAACCTTACAAAATGAAATAAGCATCAGTGATGGCAAACAGCCAGTATCATGCACCATTTTCTCTGATTATGATGAAATAAAATTAAAACTAACAGAAAAAGTTAAACAAAAGTTTGAAATAAAATATTCATCCAAATAACTCATTGGTCTAAAAAGTATTATAACAACTGGGAAAAATACTTAGAAATGAAAAAAAATATGTCTTGGATGTAGATAAGATGGTATTTGTAGTAAGTGTAAAGTTTTAAATGTTTATCAGAAAATAAAGGGGAAAAACATTTATTTAATCAACCTTCTTAAGAAGAAAAGGAAAAAATAGTAAACTCAAATAAATAAAGGAAAGAAACAATAGAAATAAGCACAGAAACAAATAAACTAGAACACAGTGATACAATACAGAGACTCAAATAAACAAAATCAAATTATTTGAATAATAGAATTCATTCTTTCATTCATTCCACAAATATTTATTGAATGTCTGCCTACATCAGTCATGATCCCTAGAGGTAACAGACGACACAAGTAAATCAGGATTGAAGAGGATGTTGTGAAGGCACAATTTACAAAGGTGTTGGTAGAATTTAAAAAATAAAGAAATATCAAAGGATACTGGATCTAGTAATAGAGGGGCCTAAAGTGTTAAGAGGGACCAGTGATGTCATCCCAGGTTGGACAGTGCTTGTGATTGGAACTGGGACTTTTAGTGGAGGGAAGCAGCCAACCAGTCCTGGGGACTTGGCACTTAAGAAGCCCTTCCTGCCCTGCTGAGATTGGACAGTACAGGATATAGTTGATTTGCAGTAGAAGCTTCCCAGTCCCCACCCTGCTCCTGGGCATCTAGCTCATTATATTGCAGAAAATGAAAAAGTACATTTATTTTATCTTTTTTAAACTTGCCACATCAGCCAAGATGTTATATACAGAAAACAAGAAACATCCTTCCACATTTCAACTCGCTGAAAGCTGCATTCAGTGACAGATTTCCAAACTCTGCAACTCACCAAACTTTAGAAAAACTGGCCCATACTGGAAAAACAAAACAACACAGTCCTTTGGCCACGATCACACATTGTGTTCAGTTGTAAACTTGGAGATCTGGGCTCTGAGAAGCCTCTCCTGGCAGTGCCCTTGCAGGATGGGCGCCCGCCTCTGAGCAATGACAGACACTTACAAGGCGATTAATAATGTAAGATCTACTGGACCTGCGTTTGGGGTAAATTGCTGGAAAATCTTGAAACTATGATTATGGGTTTTAGTACTGTATTTGTTCCAGATATAAGGATAGCCGATACATTCTCTATTTTCTTATGAAACAAGATATATTGGTAACTAATATATGTTGGTAACTATGTTGTTTTGGCATTCAGATGAGTGACACAATCTGGAGTGGGATATGAATAAGACCCGGAGATAGGATTTTATTTGATTATAGCTGTGAACTTGCTGGAGTCCTCTCCCCTTGCATCTTTAAGTAGCTGTTGGTTCCTATCAGTCCCTAAGCCAAATGAAATATTAAAACCACTACCACCACAGCACACAACAGGAGTTCGTGAAGGCACCTGGGAACACTGATAAGCATTAAATTCTATTAAATCATTAATAATTTATCCAAGAAATATTTATATTTAATTAATTCTATTATATTAAATAATATAACCAGAGGCAAGAAATGTGCGTAAATGCATTTTTTATTTCATATGTACCTTGTCCATACAGTGAAACTTCACTTATGGTTTTCTTGCTTTATATAACATTTTTTATTAAAACACTATACCCCACAAATAGGTACAAATAAATGTTAAAATAAAAATGACTTATTATTTTATTTTTTAATTATGGAAGGAAATAGAAATGATATACAAAATAAATGATGAAAATAAATATCTAAAATTATCCATATTCTTAAAACAACTTACATCATTATAACAAAAAGCACATTTTCTAGATATAGTTTTTACTTTTTTTTCCGGAGGGGGTTGTAATTTTTTATTTTTCAGGTATGAATTCTAAGTTACTGGTTATTGAAAATACAATTATAAGGAAGAGTAGTTCTTTATGTATATCTATATGACAGAATTGAGTTACCCACTATTGTTTGTAGATTTTATTTAGGTAAAAAGCGGAATAAGATTTCTCATCAATCGAATCTAAATATAAGTATATAGTTTCTTCTAATTTAACACTCAGTCCTTGTAAACTTCAAATCAAATAATCACTACAATAATAAATTTGGAAGACATAAAAATACTTCTTGAAATCATAACTAGCTGTTGATAGCAGCCTCTTATTAAAAGATTTATGGGGCCGAGCCTGTGGCGCACTTGGGAGAGTGCTGCGCGGGGAGCGCAGCGACGCTCCCACCGCGGGTTCGGATCCGGTGCACTCACTGGCTGAGTTCCACTCACAAAAAATACTAGAATTAGTTTTACTGTCAGCCAACTTCAAAACCATCACCATCTTTTACAAGGTCATTCGTAGTAGGACTCCTTTCTTAATTAGTATGAGTAGTTAGATTTCTCATGAGAGTCTCTGTTGATAACCCTAAACTCAATGTCCTTTTCCCACAAAAATGCTTATTTCAGTTAATAAAAAAGATCAAAGTAAAAATAAATAAATAATAGAAAGGCTATTTTGATTTTAGTGATGAAAGCTATTTTAAAACACATGAGGTGATAATTGATTAATTGATACTGGTAACTGATTCAGGCAGCTATGAACTAAGATCATTTCAAAAGTTTTACCCAGGGGCTCATTTCACATACACAAGGGACACAGGCCATGATCTTATAGAAAGCTACAGTGTTCTTACTTCTCTGGCTTAGTCTTAGCATTTTGTGGAATCTGCCTGAAGAATTCAGAGTCAATAGAAAGACAACTTGGGAGCTTATTTTGTAGAGAAAGGTGGTTTAGCAGACGCTTAGAATGGGGTATACAATGGCCTTGTGTTAAACCCTACAGCACAGGCATCACTAATTATTTATATCCTGCTGTTAAGCATAAAGCAGGCTTGACTGCCCTTACAACAGCTGCAGTCTCACCACGTGTGCGGCACCGTGAACTGTGTGTGAGCTCTCCTGAAGAGCTTTCGGGGGCACAGGGCACTATAAGCAGGTAGAATCGCTGTCAGAAGAGCCTTCTGAAGAGTTCTGGTGCATCAGCAGCAATTAATGCAGGTGGTATTTCAGACAAAGGAGGTAATGAGCTTTAATATGCATGCAGGTGAGGGAGTGCTGAATCAGTAGAGCCATTAATGAACCTATGACAGCCTAATTAGCTACAATTTAAAGTCTATGGAACCTAATCAGAGGAGCTGAACACTGCTGCAAATCTGTGTATGAATGAGTCTTTCTAAATACTCCAATCTATTGCTTAGTCACTGACTGACAGTAATTGCTTTTTCCCCTCTATTGTGGATAGGAAAACGCCCAATTTTACTCTGATAGGAGAGGACACAACATTGGAGTTAAATGCCTGCAATGTTTAGCTGCTTAAGTTTAATCGGTGGATGTTTTAAAAAGATCAAAGTAAAATTAATTTTCAACTCTGAATATAGATGATTTAAAATATACCAGCAACTTCTTATGTACTGGGATGGCAAAGATGACATAGCTGTTAATCAACTCCAGACAGCATTTCTGAAAAGCAAGCAAAGACACTGAACTATGCAAATGCATATACTGCATTTATTAATCTACAGTCTATTTAAGAGGGCTTATTTATGTTAGTTATCAGAGATAACAGGGCAACATAATTTTATTGAATACTTGAGAGAGAGAGTTTTCTGAGGTTAACACAATCTATTAAACATCTTATTTTAAAGTGGCTGAACTAAATGTTCTTTTGGAAGATGAGAGTCATTTTATGGAGGTGTGAGGTGATGCTACTTTGTAGTTAGTGCCCATTTAGTGACAGCTGACACATAAAAGGTACAAGCAGTTTTTCTACTGTGACATTTCACCCTTATACGGCACAATTCATCTGAGGACCTTAAAAAACTTTGTAGGCTCTGACGTATTGAGTCTTACAACAGCACTGGAAGACAGGTCAGTACGACTGTCCTCGTTTTACAGCCGGCTCAGCTGAGCTCTATTTGCTGAAAGTCACAGTGAGTCAGTGGAAGAACTATAAAGAGACTCAAGAAAGCTCAGAGTGCTTCTCCTTTACTTTTTCCATTTGATAAATGGTGCATCTCACAATTTAGACATTTCAGATTAAAATCTATGGATCTAATTTTTGATATAAATAGAGAAAAAAACCCTTGAAATGCAGATGTTAATCCTGAGGGTTTAATTTTTTTTTTTTTGTCTTTTTTGTGACTGGTAAGCGGATCGCAACCCTCGGCTTGGTGCCATCCGCACTGCGCTCAGCAAGTGAATGCACCGGCCATCCCTATATAGGATCCGAACCCGCGACGGTAGCACCGCTGCATTAATTTTTTTTTTTTTTGTCTTTTTTGTGACTGGTAAGGGGATGGCAACCCTCGGCTTGGTGGTAGCACCGCTGCACTCCCAGCACCGCACTCTCCTGAGTGAGCCACGCGGTCGACCCCCGAGTTATTTTTAAGTGTTGATATTTGCTGCATAAGCATGGTATCATCAGTTAAGAACCAAATGAGGAGTATTGCCACATTTCCTTACTTGTGTCAATAGAAGTGATCATCAAGTTTTGTTTCTGTTACATTAGCCACTAGGTAGTAAGGCTCAAACTTAAGGAAAATATAAAAGTAGAATACTTTCTCTAGTTAGAAACATCTGAAATTTAAAAAAATAATAATAATAAAAGAGAGGGAAGGAGAGAAGGGGGTAGAGAGAAAAGAGAACACAACATACATATAAATACACCCACCAAAAGAACTTCAGACAAGTTGGGTTGCTAAATAGATGCTACTGATATAAAAAAGGTGTATAAGATGCATATAGTCCTTTAAATTTTTTCTTAGTGGAATATACACACACACAGAGACACACACGCACAAGGGTACTTCAAAAAGTTCATGGAAAAATAGAACTGAAAGAAAATACAAATGTTTCCATGAACTTTTTGAAGTACCTACCCTTGTGGATGTGTGTCTCTGTGTGTGTGTATCTCTGTGTGTGTGTGTGTATCTCTCTGTGTGTGTCTCTCTCTCTCGCTCTCTCTGTGTGTGTGTGTGTGTGTGTGTGTGTGTGTGTGTGTGTGTGATGTCCATGAACTTTTTGAAGACCCCTATACAAGGGGACTATATGAGGGGACTTCAAAACATTCATGAAAAAATAAAACTGAAAGAGAATATGAATCTTTCCAATACAAAACGTTCATGGAAAGACTTGTATTCTCTTTTAATTTCATCTTTCCACCACCTGCTGAACTGCTCTCATACATATATACACATTTGTATATATCATAAGAATGTGAAAGAACAGTATTTCTGCAAATCCTTTTTGCTAGTAAAAAGAAAATGTACTGCAAGGGCGAGTTTATGAAATCTGATCTTTAAATAAAATTCAATTGATCCTTGGCCCTGTGAATTATTTTTCTTTTAAATTTGACAACATTATGTTAATATCATATTTATTCGTGTCAACTATAAAGCATTAATTGACCCAAATAATCCCTGAAGCAAACATTTTGTAAACTCCTGCTTATGTGACAGCATTAATAGTGTCCATTGTCTTTAAAACAGCCAAGAACAATGTTGTCAAAATCTCAGTATGTTGGAGAATAAAACTTTATTCTACCCAAGATGCATTTAATTCTTAAATCCATCACATTTGATCATTGTTTTTCTTGAATCAGTTAGCAACAAGAAATGATCCCTACATCCTGTTTGGTTTTCATATGCTGTGATGAAATATCAGTTAGTTGGAATATGGTCTATTATGTCTTTGGATAAATTTTTGTTTTAATTATTTTTGTTTATATAATGTAAGAACACTTTGTCTTGACTAGCACTCTTAATATCTTCTTTAATAAAGTATTATATGTATTATTAAATGCGACCATATATGTAACATTACATTTGCTTGACCTAAATTTGATAGGTAAAACTGCCCTATGCATTTAAGTGGTCTGGCAGGTAATAGGGAGATTCCATTTAAAATATTGTAAGTATAGGCCGAGCCCGTGGCGCACTCGGGAGAGTGCGGTGCTGGGAGCGCAGCGACGCTCCCGCCGCGGGTTCGGATCCTATATAGGAATGGCCGGTGCGCTCACTGGCTGAGTGCCGGTCACGAAAAAGATAAAAAATATATATATATTGTAAGTATATAAGTTTTGCTATTTGTATAACTTACATTTTTCCAACTAAAACAAAAATATTTATACTATTATCATGTTATTTAAAGGTAGCATTTGCTTTAATTACAATAATACTAGACTTCATAATAAAAAATTATAGAAAAATGAACACTAATTTAGTATGGCATAGATGTTAAAAGTGCATTTATAGTCAAGGCCTCCAAATTCTATCCCTTTCTTTTTTTCCTTTGCTTTGAATGATAAGCCATGTCTTATTATGTTCTTTTTGCAAAAGTCACCTTAGCTGTGTATCTTGGTATAGTTAATCTCTCTAGCTTCAATATTCTCATCCATGGAAAGGATATTATAGTATTGCCTTCTTCGATGTGTGTTGGGAGAAATAATTAAAATTAAGTACCATAATACTTGTATATATTAAGAGCTCAGTACAGATCACATCATTTTTGGTGTTTAAAGATAGTACTATGTTCTAGAATTAGTAGGTCTTCAGTTTAATAAAAGATGCTATTTCTGCTTCAAGAGGATTATATTATTTGATGAAAATAATAGAGTACTTAAATTAGGTTTTTAAAAATATAATGTTGGGCCGGCCCGTGGCTCACTCGGGAGAGTGCGGTGCTGATAACACCAAGGCCCCGGGTTCGGATCCCATATACGGATGGCCGGTTCGCTCACTGGCTGAGTGTGGTGCTAACAACACCAAGTCAAGGGTTAAGATCCCCTTACCGGTCATCTTTTAAAAAAAAAAAAAAAAAAAAAAAAATTAAAAATATAATGTTGTTCATGTAACCTTTCAGCTTCTGGCTCCAAACCAATAACCTTTTTCCTAAAAGTTCAGTTTAAAATATATTTGAAAATGCAACCATTATACATTTAGGAACAAATTAAGATTTGGTTATAGATCATTCTACACATTAAAAACATTTCATTTAGTTGACCAACTTTCCTTTATTTAGTTTTGAAAGTCATAATTATTTAAATATAAGTAATAAATATATTAATTATATTCAAAATTCAATTAGTTGCATTAAGATTTTTTGATATAGATTAACCTACTTAATTTAGTTGTTTCAGATATGTATGAAGGAGAAGATTTTGTTATATTAAAATCTTCAAATCCTCTCATGTTTATTGCGAACTATTTTATACCTATGATTTTATTCTCATTCTGAATATTCAGGATATAAATATCAGTTGCTACGTTTTATCAGTATGCACCATTTTAAACGTCTTGAAAGTAGAGACTATAGTACAGCACCATTCATTCAATTAATCATTCAATACATGAGTTTAGCACAGATATGCAATAGATGAATATTCACTTATGAAATATTTATTGTCTTCTTATTACATGTCAGATACTTTGTTAGATAATGGGTATATAGAGATGAGCAAAACAAACATGGGGGATCCCCTCAGACAGGTAATAAATGAGAAATTATTATTTTGAAAACTGCTTTGAAAGTGAAGTTCAGATCACAGTTAGAAAACTTAATTTGAATTGAAGTTTCAAGGAAGACCCACTTAGGAGAATGTGCAACTGAGCTAAATAAAAGAATATCTGAAGATTAATCTCGTGAAGAGTTGATCAGGAGAAGCACTCCGTGAAAAGAAATGGCGTATGTGAGTACTGTGAGGGTAGAAAGATCTCTGCACAGTCAGGGAACTAAGAGATCAGCTTGGTAGAAGAAAACGGTAGAGAAGAACACGAGATATGACTGAGGCATTAGTCATAGGACAAGATCATGCAGTAACTTGTTGGCCAACTCGAGGATTTTATGTTTGTACTATATTAAATAAAACACTTAAAAGAAAATTAAAGATAGGATTTTTATAACTGGATTTACATTTTTTAAAAAATGTCTGCTATGTAGAGAATGAAATAGCAAGTGAAAGAAATAGTTTAAAGTTTATCTGGAAAACACCAATATTAGTCCAGGTTAGAGATGTTACTGGCTTCAAATTTGGAACCTGGAGACATCAGTGTGTTTTGGTGGTAAAATCTACAAGGCCTGAGAAAAGCTCGCCTGTGCTAGATGAAGGAGAAAGATACGTCCAGATGACTCTTAGCTCCTGGACACATAATAGTAAGTAAAGGTATTACATAGCTAGAAAGTAAACTGAGAAAAGGATTACACTATGGTAATCTCCATTTTGGAAATAATGACTTTGAGAGTCATGAGATGTTCAAAGATATATACACCAGGTTTAGAGAAGAAATGTGGTCAGAAAATAAGTGTATGCATGATAAATAGGTCATATTTAAAGCTTTGGATATGGGTGAGGACTTATAGGGGGAAAAAATAGTGTGAGAAGGCTGATGTCCAGAAAAACAGAGTAAATGATTCTGAAATGGAGCATCCAGAGATATAAAAAGAAAACCAAGAGATACTGATTCAATTAAATCTAGGTAAGAAGATCCCAAGGAGAAAGACTCCATGGTGCTAAATGCTGCTAAGAATCCAAGAAAGACAGGTCTATAACATTTCCATTGTATTTTGGTGAGATAGTAGTGTTACTACAGCAAGAACGATCTCATTGATGTGGTGGGAGAGGTTCAAGTGAGATTCTGGAGGATGTAAGAGTGAATAAGGACACTTCCTTTAAAAGATGAAAGAGTAAACACTATTTTTAGTATCCATCTTTTCCTGTAAACTCACTAAAAACAACAACTGTGGGGAAAATAGAATAATTTAGTCAGGCTCCCTCAGCACCAGTCTGGCTGGGGGGTCGAGCAGCATATTTCTTGTCAACAAGTTGTGTGTGCATGGAGTTAGTGCACATGTGCACCAATGTATCTTTTTAGTTTTATAGCTATTGTGTGTTCTGCAGTTTGCAAGCAGGCTGGCAGCAGGGAGCTTGTCTCTAACAATAGAGCATGTTTATTCTGCTGCAGCTGCTCAGTTTCAGTTTTACTTTGGACTTTGCCTGTAGCAGTTGAGTTTCTGAGTTTCTGTGTGTACTGCTTAGCTCATTCAACCAAGGCTCCAAGGACTTTGTTGTCCAGTTACCTAGCTCATAGACCTGCAAGTGAAGGGTTTGTGAATGGGCTTGAGGGATCGGTGAGCTCCAGACCCTAACCCTAGCTCTACAAACAACATGAAACCAAACAGGCACACATGCACACATGCACACAAACCTACATTAAGAACATGATTATAAAACTATAGCTATGACGCCTTCTGGAAAAATATTTTAAAATATGCATCAAAATAAGGGAAGATGCTGAAAACTGAGCTGATACGTACTTTCTTGGAGTTTCAGCATAAAATAACTTCCCTAAAAATAAATGCCACAGTAAATAAAATAAATTAAATTAATGACATAATGATATGGATGCATTATGAATTATTTGAATTTAAGTCCACCAAATTTGAATGCTATTTCTAGGTGGTGAAGGGTTGATTATTCTCTGTGTACTTATTAATTGCTCAAATTGTTGATAGGAAACATATAACGTTTTTAAAATATTATAATGTTTTTGAAATAAGTGTGAGATTAGGGCATAGAGGCAGAATATAGGAAATATTTTGTGAACCTCTTTTGTGAAGGGATAAAGAAAATGAGTGATAAGTTATAATTGTCTCAGTTCAGGCTCTTATAACAAAATACCAGAGACTGGGAAGTTAAACGATGGAAATTTATTTTTCACAGTTTTGAAGGCTAGAAATCCAAGATCAGGAGGTCAGCATGATGATTGCATCCTTCCTGTGAATTGTCTTTCTGATTATGTCCTCGTAAGGCCTCCCCTGTTGGTATGTACACAAAGGGAGAGAGATCCCCTGTTTCCTCCTCTTTCTGTAAGGACAGCAATCCCATCATGAGGCCCACCCCCCATGACCTACTCTAAACCTAATTATCTCCCAAATGCTCCACCTTCTATTACCATTCCCCTGGGGGGCAGGATTTCAACATATACATTTTGAGAGTACACAAAAATGCAGTCCATAACAATAATTTTAGAATGGGTGTATATTAAGTATATGTTAATGCTAACAGAGAGGGATAGAAATTCAGGATAGTTGGCACATAGTGGGTTCTCCAAAAATATTGCTTCAGTTGAATTGAAATTATTGGCAGGAATTTGTTATGCCAGTTATTATATGATACTTGTCATTCAAAAGAAACAGAAACAGAAATGTTCCCAGTCTTGAAAACTTTAATCAAAAAGTAAAAGTAGAAATGCTAGTGGAATATTACATATATCATTAATATACTCGTGTCTCAGTTATATAAGACAATTTACACACTGGTTAAATTCTGTAGTGCTTCCATTGGAGAATTCTTTAGTGGCATTTCTCAAGAATTTGTCAAATCCAAGAAAGACTAGTCAACAAATTGAGAAAATTAGAAATAAAAACCCAAAAAACCGAAAAACTAATTATCCTGTGAGACTTAAAACTTAACAATGAAGGTAGTAGTGTTACTTTACTGAAGGAGTTAATTTACATCATGCCAAAAGCAAGAGCAGAAAACAACATAAACAACAAAGCATGAAGTCAAAGGTTAAGGTCAGTATTTCACAAAAGAAGAGAAGCAACGTGATCTGATCAGTTGCTCTTGCTTGAGGCTATTGCCATATTATACATGCACATATTTGTGTTTGTGGCCCTGTGAACAAAGAATCATTCTTTCAGATACACTAAATAGCAATAAATTTACATAAATAGTATACTTTATACAAATCATAGTATTTTTTCAAGATGTAAATTTGGGAAGCCAAATAAGTCCTTGAATATGTAAGTTTGACAAATGATTTCAAGTAGTACATTTAACTTTGCTGGGAAATTCAAATGTTCTGTTAATTGAACACCACCCAATAATGTTTGCTTGTGTTTTCTAAAATGTGGATATTTACTATAGGCAATAGTTCTTTGCAAATAATTTAATAGAAGAAATGAACGAGAGAACAATGTGGATGTTTTTGTGGTATACTCTGACATGAAGTCGGAAACTTCTCAAATCTGAATTAGCAAAGACAGCGTTAATTTCAAGAGCAAAACCAAAAATCAAGGCAAACAGACAAAATATATTTACTTTTTTTTTTTTTTTCTCTTTTTCGTGACCGGCACTCAGCCAGTGAGTGCACCGGCCAGTCCTATATAGGATCCGAACCCGCGGCGGGAGCGTCACCGCGCTCCCACGGCTGCACTCTCCTGAGTGCGCCACGGGCTCGGCCCATATATTTACTTTTTAAAAAGAAATGAGCTTATATGAAGCAACGCATACTCTAATGCCAAATTTAAAAATGATTTTAGACCCACTCTTATCAATTAGACCAACATCAATGCAATTCAAGAAATATTTCAACAAATTCAAGAAATATTTCTATGTGGGAAATAATATCTAATGTCATACAGTAAAGATCAAAATTATTAGATACAGCAATCAATTCTTTGTGCATTTTAAAACTTTATTTTAAAATACATTTATATATCATAGTATTTTTTAATTTTTAATGATTTTGAGAAGACTGATTTTTGTGTTAATGTTCCTTTTTTTATATTTTCTATTATACAATGTTGATATCGGGTAAAGTTCAATTTTATATGATATTGAAATATACAATATCATCATAAAATATTGGCTTATAATAATAAATCATGCATTTACATTTATCATTATATATTTATTATACAGGTAACCACTGAAGTATTTAATATGTACCTATCACATATGCAAAAAAAGTCACTGTTTATTATTATGGTTACTCATTATTATTTAAAAATATGTAAATAAAGAACATATCTTCAAGTAAAGAATTCATCGTGATCTCCTGTGGCAAAATATTTTTAATCAGAATGGAAAGTTTCTGCCATGATTTCTAGTGTCAACAGACATCCTACTCTTACAGAAAATGTGCACCATCTTTTTTTCTACATCTGTTTAGACGAGTACGACTCTCAAGGCTGCAGTTGCTATGGATACCTAAGCAGTAACATTCGGCCCTTGATCGTTATCATTTGCCTGTCTGTAGGAGTTGGGAAACAATAGAACTAACAAATCACTTAATCTGCCCTATTTGTTTAGTGGGTTCTTCAAGGGTTGAGGTTAAAAAATTGAAATCACCTAATGCAGGATACTTAAAAAAAAATAATTTTATAGGGGTTTTAAAGCATTTTGTCATACATAGCTAATTTTTTAGAATCTTCTCATGATGTCGATCTTTAACACAGTTCTATCAATAGAGTGGAGTTGTTTGACCAATGAATGCAAATCCTGGAAAGGAGAGGCAACTTCACTAAGGTCAAATGGAAATTTACTGACCACGTCAGATGATCGAATTCGTGGCGTAGGTCCTTCTTCCACTTCGTATTGTCTTGTTATCCCCTACTTTTCCTAAGAGAAGATCACATAGTTAGTCATCACAATGAGACAAAGACACAGGTGTACTCACAAATAAACAAGGATATCTTAGTTCATTAGTGGAAGTCAATTGATAGTATTGATAATCTATTTCCAGTTGGCAAAACATTTTAATCTGACAATATCAGAATTGGTTTGTAAATTAGACCTATGAAAATAAACCATCAAGTTGAAAAACAGTCATTTCTCCATAATTGGAGGTCAGAAGCTGTGGATACCATGAGAAATTTTGATCAAAAGAGAGAAAGAAAGAAAGAACAATAACCACAATAATACGACGAGCTTTCCTAAAAGGAGAGAACAGAACTGAGGTTATCAGTGGTGGAAAAGCGGAACGGGGACAGGGGTTAGTGAGAAATTGGTAAAGGGCCACAAAAAACGATAACATTGTGTAATGTTGAATATACTAATTATCCTAATTTAAGCATCACATACTGCACACAGCTATTGATATTTAATGTGATACACCACAAATATGCACAATCAATTATGTTACAATAAAAAAAGGTATCTAACTTTTCAAAGACTCAGCACTTTCCTCTAACAAAAACGAAACCAAAGACATACCAGACAGACGCTGCATGGACTTTGATTCTCTTTTTTATTTTTGCTTCGCTTGGATGTGAAGATGTCCTGTGTGACTGAGCCATCTCATACTGAAGAGTCAGCACTGTGGTTGCCGTTGAAAGAGCTGTACTGAGAACTTTACCATGCTCATCTGAAAAGCAAAGTCAGTGATTATGAACTTATAGGACAGCTGAAAGTAGTTAAATCATTTACTTGTAATACTCCCAAGATCTTAAAATGCTACAATATATAAAACACATTCAGTCTCTGCAGCACTTTTACACTCAGAGAACCCTCTGGAGTCTATGGGAGCTTTTCATTTAATCCCTTTCTCTCTATTTTGTTGTAAGACAAAAGTATTCACAAGTAGACAGTTTCCTACTTTTGCCCTGCTCTTCCTGCTGGCCTTAGCCATGTGGTGGGGACGGCCTTCCTGGACGTGGTGGCCTTCAACTGTCACTTCTGCGTGGTCCACCCTCAGCTCAGGGTCCACCTGCTGTCAGCTTGGGCAGCCTGGGGGGTCTCAGCCTTGTCTGGCTCCTGATGGTCCCCTCACTCCCAAAGTTGATTCATCTCCGAGGCTGCCAGGAACATCACCTAATGCCTCACCCAGTGCTGTCTGACAGGTGTCCTGTTCTTCATTTGCTTTGTCCTCCTCTGTGGCCTCATCCTGTTCTGCAACCAGCCTCCTCATGACTCTCCAGGAAAGACTCTGAGACCCCAGAAAACAGCCCCAGCTTCAGCAGGCCCAGGTGTTGGTCACCACAGTGTAGGTGCTGTTTGTGCTGTGCTTTCTGCCCAGTGACCTGGCTGGGGTCCCAACGGCCATCTTCTGAGGGCACAGGGTCTGTGCAGTCCTGCACCATGGTACCCACCTCCAATGCTGTGGACAGCCTCAGCTACCAGCACAGCACACTTGACCTCACTGTCCACAGCTTCTCCAGCCTGGCCTTCAGACTCCGACCACAGGGTCTTCAGTGCCCTCCAAGGCAGGAGGAGGGTAGTGGGGCCTCCATGTTTCCACCTCAAGGACTCCTATTCCTGACACAGCAAACTCCCCCAACTCCTATTCTGAGAAGAACTAGCTGGGATCTAAACAATAATTAGGATTCCAGAAGAAAAGGAACTCTTGAGATGCATGACAATGACCAGAACACAAACTTCGGCACTGCTGTGGCAGCAGGTGTCCTGTGTGTGTTTACCAGGCTCACCTTTTGCCACTTCTCTGTGCAAAGTGGCAGAGCCAGCAAGCTAGAGCCTCCTCTATGCACAGCTGTGATGCAGGGTAGTCCCCAGACCAAAAGCTCCAGCAGCAACTGCAAAGCCACACCTGAAGCAGAGTGACCTGGAGGGTAAGGAAAGGAGCAGAAGGAGGCAGAAAGCTGGTATTGTTCTGACTGCCTGGTCCCCACAAGTCATTTTTGTTTTCTGTGCACATTACATTTCTGTTTTCATAAAACTTTGCTTCATTTCTGTAGATTATACATTATGTAAAAGAGTGGAGTTAGCTCTCTAGTTCATTATAAGAAACACTTAATTGCTAAATCTCTCAAAATTGCCTCTAGAACTTTTTTAAAAAAAACTTTAAATATCTAATGCTTTGGAAACTTACTTTGCTTCCTCTCCTTGAAAAAAAATGATCAAAGGACTTTATCGCTCCTGGAAGGAATACACATGTAGGAAATCAAATTGCATTTGAAATGAGAATTTTCATATCGATGCTGTGGCAAAAATGTAGAGAAGAGAACATACACAAGGCTGAATCTCAGCAGAACACCTTCCCCCGTGGAAGGTGGGCAAAGGGAGCTCAGCAGACCCCCCTGTGGAAGGTGGGCAAGGGGGCTCAGCAGCTCTCCCTGCCCATGAAAGGCAGGCACAGGGCTCTGTAGATCCCCCCAGGGAAGTAGAGCAGGGCATTCTTCCCTGGATGTTATGTCTTCGCATCTCATTCCTCATAAAATATGTCCCAAACTTGTAGCTCATGATGAGGACAAAGGATTTCGACACTCACTTTCCTTACTGTCATTGTTTGTTCAAACCCAGAAGTAAGGTGAGGGCCTTACAGGAAGCACCAGAATGCTGAGAGGAGGCAGGGTCTGCCCAGTGTCTACACTGGGACATGCAGCTGTGCCTGTCGGCTACCAGCAGCCACACCTGTCAACCTACCTGCAGCTGCACCTGTGCACGTGCAGACACCACTCTCTCCTCGAGTAGTATCACATGCTCTCTGTCACATGTGAGGTCAAAACTGATCACATCAGGTGATGAAAAATGGTAAAATCATCTCCCACCTCCAGAGCTGTTTGCCTGCCAGGTAGGTTTTTTATCAGAACCAAATCTGAAATTTAGGAGTATATTCCCCCTATTTTGCTAAGGAAATAGATAATATCTGCTTCACAAAGGGAGTACAATGAACATTGGGGGAATAAACAAAGAAAATAGAATTAATAGATCATTGAAGAGCAGCAAATTAGTATTTGCTGAACACTTAGGATGGCTCCAGCTCGTGCCAAATGCTTTATGTGCTATTTCACTTAATCCCCATAGTCATATCATTTTGCAGAGGAGGAAAGTTGAGATCGGTCAGGTGATAGTTCCTGGGGAACATGAATTCTATCAGCAGTACTTTAATATTTTCTCAGGTTTTATTTTCTCTTAAGTGAATGGGATTTCAAAGGGCTTAGAAGGAAACCATGACCAGCTGAAGTTGTGAAACGTCTGAGTAAGATTCTCCGACGTGAGCAGATTCTGTGCTGTGCCTGCTTTCTTCCCCTCCAACTGAAATGGCTCCAGTTTTCTTCCCCTGATCTTAATGCATGCACAGTTTCAAATGCTGCTTTGCAAACTATAATGTTTAACAGAAGCATTTCCCACATTATGATAAATCCCCCATAAGCATTCATTACTTGATTACACAATAGTCCCTCCAGAAGATGTCTCTTAATCATTTTCCTGCCGTTGGGCATTTAGACTCACGTGTCTCATACAGGTGAAAACCACATGAAGCATCGTGGTCACCTGACACGTGGCGTAGCCATGTAGGCCTCGGGTGTGGTAAAACCAGCCCACAGCGACTCACTCATCTGAAAGGATTTGCAGGCCAGCACTGTGCACAAGGAAGTTACGGGAAACTACTAAACCTTCCAAGTTCAAGGCCCTCGGTGGATTTTTGCCTTGGCCTGTGCGTCTTTACTGCAGGAATGCTGTGGCTGTCGCACGCCCTCCTCCTCCCCTGCTCACATTCCAGCCTGGCAGTATCCACTGGGGTTGGGGAAGTCTCAGCACAGCGTTGCTGCCGAGACCCCCTCTCTGCCCTCCCAATGCCGAATGCAGCACAGCAGGCTCAGGGGACCTGGGAGCTTTTAGAAAACCCAGTGCCTCGCCAGACAGCCCTGGGTGTGCTGATTCATTGGCTCAGAGGAAGGACCCGGACACAGGTATCTGTGAAGTCCCCTCATTAATTCTATTCACGTGCAGCCAGCGCTAAGACCCGCTGTGTTCATGGCTAAGGAGGGGGGTGTGGGGGCGACATCCTGGTCTGTGGCCTGTGACATATCACCTGACTGATCTCAACTTTCCTCCTCTGCAAATGGAGATAATAAAACCTGCCTCATGGTATCACTACGGGGATTAAGTGGAGTAGCACATAAAGCATTGGGCACAGAGCCTGGCCTGTCGTCAGCACTCAGCAAATATTCACTTGCTGTTCTTCAATGATTGCTTAATTCTGTTGCCTTTGTTTACTCTCCCAAGCAGATCACAGACCCTGTGGGGACATCGTTTTTTGCTCACATGTCCTCAACACAGAGCCTGGCTCAGTGCAAACCACAACGACTGCTCGATGAACAGGATGCTGGAAAGTTCTGTTCAGCCTGGATCTGTCATCATCTCTCTGTCTGGCACAGCCCTTTTTGGATGCCTCATGACGATTCTGTCTGGCTTGTGTCGTTTCTCGCCTCTGTGATGCAGGACACGTTTTGTGCATTGGAAGGCTGCGGGTCACACGACGGCATTTCTCAGTGACCAGCCCCATCCTGCAAAAGAAGCCCATGTGGCGCGGCACCTGGATGGCCTTTCTCCTGTAAAGACAGGGATGACAAGATGACATGCTGCTTATTGTTCTCCAACTGGTTGCCTCTGAGGAAGTGACTCAAAAGGAGGGTGTGTCCTCAGGACCGCGACTGTGTTGCTGCCGCAGCATGTTTTCGCTTCTGTCTGGTGACTTGCTCCTTGCTGTGACGAAGCCAGCACACGTCCTGCTGCCACCTCACAGATCGCAGCCCTGCGTGAATTCCAACGTTGGGAAGAACAGCCAAGGGCCCAGATTTTACTTTACTTATTTTGGGGGGTGGCTGGTCATTACAGGCATCCAGACCCGTGACCTTGACGCTGTAAGGTTGCACTCGAGCCAACTGAGGGAGCCGGTAGGCCCCGAAGGGTAATTTGGGTGATGAGTTTCTTTCCTTACTGAGATAATGCGACCATTGTTTTAAAATTCTGTTAATCTTCATCTTTCCAAAATCTACTGAGCCTGATGATTCCTCCTCAGCCATGTACAAGTCTTCCAGGCACAGGGATCCTGCACGGAATGTTCCAGGCTGTGCCTTGGGAATTGCTGGAGGCCCTCCTGTGAGAAGTGTCACAGCTGGCTGCCATCCCCTGCCCGTTGTCCCCATGCTCCCCTCCTGTGTGCCCCCACTGCTTCCCCTCCCCGTCAGTCCCTGAAGCTTGGACTGTGCTGAGTCATCTTGAGCCTGGCACACAGTAGGTGCTTAATAAATGTGTGGGACAAATAACAAGTAAATGAACAAATTAACCTGATTTAAAGTTAACAAATTCTGGGCCGAGCCCGTGGCGCACTCAGTAGAGTGCTGCGCTGGGAGCGCGGCGACGCTCCCGCCGTGGGTTCGGATCCTACATAGGAATGACCAGTGCACTCACTGGCTGAGTGCCGGTCACAAAAAAGACAAAAAAAAAAAAAAAAAAAAGTTAACAAATTCTCTTTATTAATTATTTAAGGCTTGCTTTTTAAAAAATATAGTTGGAAAGTCTGGAGCCAAAAGCAAACAAAATTATACCTTAAAGAATCTTCCAGGAAGATGCTAATGCAAGCAAAATATGATAAGGCTGTTATTGGGGAAAGCTTTTCTCCTATATTTTCACAATCATTTCTGCCAGTAATTAAATCAACACTTTTGGTGTTTTACATGTGGGGCTACTGAACAGACTCGTGCTTGCCTGCGGGTTTGGTGGGGGCTGTGGGATGCTGGGGTGGCTCTCACAGGCTCTAGGATATCCCTGAGCGGTTGTGGGATCCTCAAACAATAGTCATCTTTGAAATGCCTCTTTTTTATGTGTGTGGGAAAATATGCATCGCATAAAATTCACCATTTCAACCATCTTTAAGTGTGCAATTCAGTGACACCGAGTGCATTCACACTGTTGTACAATCATCACCAACATCCATCTCCAGGACTGTTTCCACCTGTGAAACTGAAATCTGTCCCCATGAAACACAACTCCCATTGCCCCTCCCCGCAGACCCTGCCGGCCACCACCCACTGTGAGTGCTTCGTGTGAAAAGCTAGAGTATTCGTCCTTTTATGACCGGACTATTTCACTTACAACACTGTCCTCAAGGCTCACCTGGCCTGCAGCACGTGACATGATTTCCTCCCTTTCTAAGGCTAAATAGTATTTTATTGAATGTGTGCAGCACACTCTGCTTATCCATTCATTCATTAATGGACACTTGGGTTATGTCCACCTTTTGGCCATTGTGAACATGCCGCTGTGAACGTGGGTGTATAAATATCTCTTGGAGACCCTGCTTTCAGTTCTAGGGGTGCAGCCAGGGGTGAAACTGCTGGGTTGTGTGGGAGTCCTGTGTGTAATTCTCTGAGGAACCGCTGTCCTCCACGGTGGCTGCACCATTTTATATCCCACCAGCAGGGCATGAGTTCCAATCTCTCCACATTCTCGCCAACACTCATTGTTTTCTGGTTTGTTTGTTTTATAGTAGCCGTCCTACTGGGTGTGAAGTAGAGAAATGACTCTTTGAGAATTAGAAAATGTCTAATATCTCCAGGGACTGAGAGGAAGAAATGTCTGCACCTGGGCCCTGGGCATGGGGCCACCGACAATGAACTTATTACGTGGCCGCAGTGCGCTCTCATCATGGAGTCAGCACCTGCTGTGTCCTCTCCCCGTGGGCCCGCAACTGGAGTCACCTACCACGTCCTCTCCCCTCTCCCCATGCGCCTGCACCTGGAGTCAGCACCTGCCACGTCCTCTCCCCACAGTCCTGCTCCTGGAGTCACCTGCCATGTCCTCTCCTCACAGGCCTGCACCTGGAGTCAGCACCTGCCATGTCCTCTCCCCACAGTCCTGCTCCTGGAGTCACCTTCTACATCCTCTCCCCACAGGCCTGCACCTGGAGTCACCTGCCGCATCCTCTCCCTGCAGGCCAGCTCTTGGAGTCACCTGCCACATCCTCTCCCCACAGTCCTGTACCTGGAGTCACCTGCCTCATCCTCTCCCCACAGTCCTGCACCTGGAGTCACCTGCCGCATCCTCTCCCCACAGTCCTGCACCTGGAGTCACCTGCCGCATCCTCTCCCTGCAGGCCAGCTCTTGGAGTCACCTGCCACATCCTCTCCCCACAGGCCTGCTCTTGGAGTCACCTGCCATGTCCTCTCCCCACAGTCCTGCACCTGGAGTCACCTGCCGCATCCTCTCCCCGCAGGCCTGCTCCTAGAATCACCTGCCATGTCCTCTCCCCGCAGGTCTGCACCTGGAATCAGGTGGGTGCAGCTGCAGTTTCCAGGGGCTGAGGGAACATGGGTGGGGGTGCTCTCTGCTCAGCCTGACACCTTCACTGAGATCCTCCAGCACTGGCCTTGGTGGCCCAGGCTGCCTTGCAGACAGCCTGGAGGAGCCTCAGGTGCAGAAGTGGCCTGGCAAGCGACTGGCCCAGTGTCCCTCCTTCATTTGCAAAGTATTGACAGGACCTGAAAACCCCCAGTTGAGGGTGCAGGGAGACAAACCTGTGCTTTAAAAGACAGGATCTACATGACACCTACAAAGAGCGTTCTGGGTTTGCTTCTCTGAGAAATGTTGCGTTCAAACCAGATGCAGACAATGGCAATGTCCCTTCATCTCACTTCCACATACAGTTTTTTATTACTAACCATAGCTTCAAAAATCCACCACTCATCTGAGGATGCATGCCTTGGAGCAGTTCACCTGTGCCCGAGACTCATCTCGCCAAGGCAAATGCGGTGCAGGTGTTCTAGGTGGGACTGTTCAGAGAGAGAGGAGAGAACTAAGTGAGGCTTATGAGCTAGGCTGGCATTTCTGGGAACGAGGATACAGAGTTAAAAAGATGGTCCCTGAGCAAAGAACTCACACAGTAGGGGCCTGCCATCACGCAGACAAAAAGAGCATGACGTTTTCTGTAATTGCCACAGGTGGGCGTTGACAAAGTGTAACGGGGTCAGAAGCGCAGCCCAGGCCAAGCAGCCAGGGTGGCTCACAGAAAAGGCACTGGAGGCAGAGTTAGCACCCACTTCTGTGTCCCTGCACTAACTGCACAAATACAGTTGGGTGTGTAACCCCGTGTGGGCACTGGCCACGGGTGGTGAGCTAGACACAGCCCTGCCCTGACGATGCTTCACTTCCAGGTGGGGACACAGACTAAAAGGTGAAATACCTAGAAAGAATGGGTGGACAGACAGATAAATATGTGAGCTGCTGGGAGGCCAAGAAGAGGGTACGGTGTTAGAGGACAATCGTCGGAGACCCAATTAGGCAGAGTGGTCGGCGAGGGCCCCACTGACGGATGCCCCAAGTGAGACTTTGTGGATGAGCACACGGGGTTCATTCCCCGGCGTGAAAGAGAAGCAGGTTCGGGAAGTGGGAGGCAGAGCCGGGTGTGTGTGGGGGACACAGCAGGGGTCACATGGCATCGAGTCTAGCAGGAGCCCTGGGGAGAGCCCAGACTCTGGGCGTACATGCTGGGGTCCTAGGCATGCAGGGGGTTCTGCAATCCAGCGATGGTGTGACGGCCTGGGGAAAATCAGCAAATGAGCCTCTCCACGAGGAGGGGATAGATGACTAGTGACAGACAGTCCCACTGAGAAGGCTTTCCAGAAAGTAGAGGCGTCTGCAGAGCAGATCTGTGGGCCAGAGCAGTGCAGACGCTCAGCGAAGCCCAGCCCGCCCGCCCCCGCGAGCCTCTGCGGTCCTGAGAATGAGCAAACGCGGATCCTGCTACACCCAGTTTAGAGAGCTGGAAAAGTGAAGGTGCTTACGTCACACTTCCTTACCCTTTCTCCTGAAAGAGAAGATTTTTAAAAAGATGTAATCTGTACTCACCAGAAATTAACTTAAAAATTTTAATCTATGATAAACTGGTAAGGAAATGTGATGTAAGCACCTTCACTTTTCCAGCTTTCTAAACTCCTAAATCATACGCAAATGTATATATTTACTCTCATAGGTATGTATTCATACACATATATACACATGCTATGACTAAAACAAATGAACAAATAAGCAAATACTGTACCTAAAAACCAAAATATAGGCAGTCCCAAAGTAAACAAAAACACTTAAAGAGCCAATCTACTATCCTATGAATATTAAAGGTAATAAGGAAAAAATGAACTGCAGTAATACTGCAGTCAGACTTTTTAAATGAGTAATTATTCTAAAGATTTCGTAACATTTTTTTAGAAAATATAGTATAAGATTCTATTAATTTTATGAATTTGTTGTTTGAACTAAACTTTAAAATTTCCCTACTAAGACATACATGTGCACTTTGCCCTTTGACATTCTGGAGAATTGTGCAGGCACAGGGGACAGTGTGTCCTGGGGCCCCAGGCAGGTGGCTCCCACCACGGGAGGGCAGCAGTGCCCTGTGCCAGCAGACACCGGGTGCACACGCCACAACCCGCCAAGCTGGGACTTCTGGAAATGCCTTATGATGCTCGTCCATGCATTTGTCACCACTAGCATGAAAAGGCATGTTTGCTCATCTTTTTACAGTCTAGATTCAGAAGTATGATGCCCAAATGTCACATTAAATCCAAGAATCCAGTTCATCTTTCAAAATAAGGCAGAAAACAATTCTAAATATACTAATTCTAAATATACTGCTCTGGACATTTAGGCCGGCTGGTTCTGGACACCATGGTGCCACGGATAGTGGACTAGGCTGCAGGAGCATGTTGGGGTGCCCTGCAGGGAAGCATCCTGGGGACCCCAGTCTCACAGCATGGTCAGCCACGCCCCTGCCTGAGTGGCCTCTGGCGTCTTCAGATGCCCGGGGTGAAGCAGTGGCCTCTTCTCATGCCTGCTCTTCTGAAATGCTTAACCTTCCCCTGCATCTGAAGCGAGGGGTACGGCTGTTCTTCTGCCCACTGGAGGCTGTTTCCTCAGTGTCTTCTCCCCTCCTTGCACAGGAATGGAACTTCTGTGAGTCTGTTATTACTACATGGATGTGGACACATGCCCCCAGCTGAGGACACTTCCCAGACATTCTCTCACCTCACTGTAACCACATGACTAAGTTAAGGCCAATAGAGCAGGAGCAGAAGAGATGCTACAACTTTCAGGTCATGCCCTTAAACAGAAGAGGCTGCCTGCTCCCCCCTTTCCTGCTTTCTGTTGGTTGAATGGAAACGGGATGGATGGAGCCACAGCAGCCCCCTTGGACCAGGAGGACAGCCTTGAGGTGAGGATAATGGCGCTGTGTCAATCATCCTGCATCGTCTGCAGGGACTCCAAATTTGAAAATAAATAAACCAAGGAATAGAAAAGACACAATTCTTGCCTTTAGCTCTTATATGGTGTTAATTCTAGGTGTCAACTTGGTTAGACGAAGGAATGCTGAGAAACCTGGTAAAGGAATCTTTTCAGGTGTGTCCATGAGGGTGTTTCCAGCAGGGATTAGCGTGAGAGTCTGAGTGGCCTGGGTGGGAAAGACCCACCCTCAGTGTGGGTGGGAACCGTCCAACACGCTGGGGGTCCAGAGAGAACAAAAGACAGAGGAAACAGGTGAACCTCTCTCTCTCTCTCGATCTGCTGGGATACACTCTTCTCTCCTGTCCGTGGATATCAGAACTTGAGACTCTTCAGCTTTTGGGTTCCAGAACTTACACCAAGTACACCATCAGCTTCCCTGGTTCTGAGGCCTTTGGACTTGGACTGAGCCACTCAACCAGCAACCAGTTTATAGATGGCCTGTTGTGGGACTTTTCTTCATAGCTACATGAGCTCATTCCCCTAATAAATCCCTCTCATATAAACATATCATATTGATTCTGTCTCTCTGGAGAACCCTGACTAATACATATGGCTTTACCGAAATAAAGCATCAGGAAAATTATTATATTAGCAAGCACATCTCAAGAAAGCAGTTTGCAGATGTACATACTGGATCATGCAATGTGAAACTACATCACAGCAGATCACTCTGAGCTCTGCAAGCGTGCCCAGGTGAGGCTGGCCTTTATCTGCATCCTGCAGCCTCTTTGTTTTGTGAGATCCCTGAGCACAAAGATGGGGAGCACGTCAGGTTCTCCACAGAGCAACCAGCAGGATGTAGAAAGCATCAGTCGCTCTCCTCCTGGGGCTGTGATGATTCAAACAGTCTGGTGGTGAATGTAAAACACCAACGTTCTTCACCTTGTCCTGAGGAGATGCCAGGTGCTCCGGGACCTGGAAGAGACAACAGGGGCCCCCTGCACTCGTGAGCCATGAGTACCCTGCTCATATGAAGAGGTGAGCAAGGGGTCCCAGCCTTCACGGGCACCATCTCAACTGCCACAGCTTTGGTCACCATCCTGAGGTCCCCGAGAAGAGAGGGACATCTGCATTGAATATGGGAGCAGCCCAGGGTTGGGGAAGTTCCTACTGCAGGAGAACTGGAGGGGGAGGAGACACAAGAACGAGGTGGGATGAGAAGG
The DNA here is from genome assembly GCF_027409185.1 of Cynocephalus volans. NCBI lineage: Eukaryota > Metazoa > Chordata > Mammalia > Dermoptera > Cynocephalidae > Cynocephalus > Cynocephalus volans. The sequence goes on from NC_084463.1 coordinate 39,086,937, forward strand.
CAGGAGAAGCCCCCAGCTTGGGGTGGGGATCACAGACAGGAAGTTGACCACGAGAACCAGGGCATTAAGGACTTGCTCAGAGAGCGCTTCCCACGGTGGGTGGGGTTGGAGCCCAGATACTGCACAGGCTAAATAGATCGGTGTGGTCTCTCCCTGTGTCATCTTTCTGTGGGGATATACATTTGAAAAGCCTGAAATGGGAGTGAATATTTGAAACATAATGTATTAGAAAGGAGGGAACTATATAGAAATGAATTCTCAAGTATTTGAAATTAACTTTAATATGAAATATACTCTACCTCAGAAAAGTAGTCATGTGGGCTGAACTGTCCCTCGCCCCAAACAAATCATGTTGAAGTCCTAACCCCCAATACCTCAGAAAGTGAATATACTTGGAGATAGGCTCTTTAAGGAGGTGACAAAGTCCATGTGGCCTTTAGGGTGAGCCCTAATACAATTTGACTGGTGTCCTTCCAGGAAATTTGTGGTCTCAGAGGAAGTGGCTTTTGAGGACTCAACAAGAAGGCGGCTGTGTCTAAGCCAAGGACAGAGGCCTCAGGAGAAACCAGCCCTGCCCACAACTTCATCTTGGACTTCCAGCCTCCAGAACTGTGAGGAATAAATTTCTGTTGTTTAAGCTGCTCAGTCTGTGGTGTTCTATTGTGGCAGCCGTAGCAGACTAATACACTAGCACAACATAAGTATATACGAGGGTACTTCGAGAAGTTCATGGAAATATTTGTATTATCTTTTAATTCTATTTTTCCATGAGCTTTTTGAAGTGCCTTCATATATTGTGTTTATTTAGCCCAGATTTTCTGTACCTATATCTCCAGAACGCCTGCAATTTGCACACATTATCAGAAATCTTTAAAGGATTTTAAAATATTTTATTTTTCTGGCCTCATTTAAAAACTGGTCTATCTGTCCTCAAAAGCAAATTGGTATGCAGTTTACAAGGCAACATTTAAGTGCCTATTATCAAGGTATGCAATTTTCAAGATATTACTTAACTGCCTATATTTTTACCTCTGCCAGGATTTACATATAGTAAAATCTCACGTATCCAGAAATAATTGATTGAGACCATCTTAACTACTTTGTAACAGGAACCAAAAAAAAATTGTTTTCTGGTCAGCACAAACAGACATGATTATATGAGAGTTCTTCAACAAGTTTGTATAAAAAAAGAATTTAAAGATAATATGAATTTTTCTATGAACTTTTTGAAGTACCCTCCTATATAAATGCACACACACGTACATTACACATATGTAATAAATATATGCATGTGTATATGATTATTTGTTTTATTAATAAAATACTGGTAGGTCCTAACTCATGACTCTACTACTACACATCTCTGACTGGTGCAGATAGCTGATTTCCCAACCAGACATAGTAGAATAATGTTTGCAATGAGTGCTAAGGAGGGATTAAAGGGGGAGAAAGGTAAGGTCCAGGAGGAGACAGCCAGAGCCTGATGGCAGAGGGGATGGGGGAAATCAGTGAAAAGAAGACATGGGATTGTGGGAGAACAACCAGAGCTGTTTAGTGTAGGAGGAAACAACCCCACCTACCTCAGTGTCTCCTGAGGGTGTCAACACATCACAGCACCAAACACCTGTCAGTACCTGCCTGTTCTGGTGCCCAAGACAGCAAGAAAAATGATGCCATTTAATGGGCTACATTTAAGGAGAAGTAAAGTATGTAGTATATTTTAGAAGCATTTATATACAAATAGGTGAAATGGTTAAAGGGTTCTCACGTTAAGAAGTCAGCGTCACTCATCTGAAAATGTAAATGACGTAGAACAGCCCATGTACCAGCTGTGGCAAGTCAGCAAGATGTGCCTGTGTCAGCTTCCACACAAGCCTTATCTCCATAGATCATATCAGCGCATTGATCGGACTGAAAGAAGCATCTGAGTAACGTCTCTTTGGCTTTGATTTCTGGGGTCAAACGCTAAAAGAGTTGAAGGTAAGGAAGCCCCCTAAGTACCCCGCTCTCTGGGGGGTGGCTCCGCTGTCTGAACCTCAAAGCTGGAGACAGTTCTGGCGCCACATGCAGAACAGTTTTATTTTGCAAAGCTACCACCACACTTTAAAATACAGACTTTGAATCTTAAGACATCATTTTGCGTTTTATATAGAGACGTAATGAAAGCTTATGGGAATAATATAAAGTGTCAAATACATTTGTCAGGATTAAACACGTCAGTGTTTTTGCAATTCATGTCAGTACTCTTCTAATACGTTTGTACCTGAGTTGACATTTTTCCACTTACTTTCTTCTATTTATGTAGCACTTTAAAAACTTGAGTTCTATGCATTTCTAGGAAGTTGAAGATTGTCAAAATCTGATTCCATAACTAACCCGACATTGGGTGACACCACTTTAAAATCAGTATCAGAAGCCAGATCACCCTAGCGGCACAGCAGCTGATTTGAAGCTCGTCATAAGCAGAGTCCTCAGCCACACGCTGTTCTTCAGCAACATGATGGAATCGGAACAAAAGTTCTTCCTATATTGTCTCAGTAAAGTGTTCTTCTTCTTTTTTAAAAAAGAATTCTATTTCTTAGAAAAAAATAAAAACATCTAACATCTACAACTGCACAGTAAACTCCAATTTCATTATGATTCATTCAACAAATGTCTATTAAACCACTTTTGTGTGCTGAAAACCACCAGGCACCAGGAGCACAGCTACAAGCCACATCAGGGCAGACCCCGTCTCCACTGAACCCCCAGCCTTACGGCCTCTTGAGGAGGGTTCCTCATTACAGAGAGCAGGTTCCCAGGAAATAAAAGCAAACTCTCAATTTCCTGATGGCCTGTTGCAACCTGAACCACCTTATCCATAGTGACGATTGTCACCAATGCATATTCAGCCACTTTCCCACCTTCCCACACAGCTTTCCAGCTCGTGAACCCTAGGCTTGTCTTCCTGCCACCTCTCACACTCTCACGTGTGTTAAGTGTGTCAAGGGGAAATGAGATAAAACACAGGCCAGTCAATTTTGCTACTTAGAATTATCTACAGTAAACATTTCGATAGATAAAATGTTAAAATGTTTGCCTAAAATGAGTTACATGAAGGCTTGTCTGTGTTTTTTCTGTTTGGGTCTGTATGTGTTATTATTTTCTGCTATCACCAGAAAAAAAAAAAAAAGTGGTTTGTTTCATGAATATTTCTGAAAATTTTTACATTTATAAACAATTCACTTTAATTCAGCATTTCCCAGAATCCATTTTGGGAATAGAACTTATGTAAGGTACTCCAGAGCCACAAACCTTTCTTTGTCAAGTACATGTGGGAAGTGTCCCCCAGCACCCCCCAGCAGAGCGAGCTCCTGACCCTGCAGGAAAGACACCTGCTTACATTTGTTTAATTTCCCATGCCTACCTGGCCAAAGACTTTTTTTTTTTTGCCTAACACCTATCAGCATGTCTCATGAGTGCTTTAGGGGTATCTGACTTCACACCTGCAGGTCACATAGTAAAGGATGACGTGTTGTCATTACCCACGGTCTCACTGGTCTGCCTGGAAATGAAGGCTTCTGAGTACATCTTGGAGCAGGATAAGCCCTGGGACTTGTGCTTTCTCCTCACACACCACAGGTCCTTCATGATCCTCAGAAAGTAGCTTCTGAACTTCTGACCGACGAATGCATACAGCACGGGGTTGAGGCAGCAGTGGAGGAAAGCAAGGGCCTCTGTGATGTTCCTGGCGTAGCTGATCAGCTTCACGCTGTCGCAGGATCGGTCCATACTCCCCACGGTGGCAGCAGTCACAAGAAGGACCATGTTATGAGGAATCTGACAAGCCAAAAAACAAGAACCACCGGCATAATTACACGGATGGCTTTGTGTCTTTTAGAATTCTGAGCTTGCACTAAGGTTTTGACAATGAATATGTAGCAAAAAATCATAAACACCAGTGGGATAAAGAAACCAAAGAGCAGCTCAAACACCAACATCAGCAGCTTCCACTTGATGGGCTCTGAGACGATGTCGTGCTTGGGCTCACAGACAGCACCCTCCTCTATTTTGTATTTCCGATTGAAGGTCAAAGTCGAGGGGGAGATTATGATTGGCCCTACCCACACAATGAAACAGATTGTTTTACTGTGTGGCAGTGTTCTGCATCGCAGCCGGAAGGACTTGGTGGCCTGCACGATGGCGATGTACCGGCGCATGCTGACGCAGCTCAGGAGCAGCAGCCTGCCGTTGAAGTTGACGGCGCAGATGCCTTTAATCAGCTTGCATGTAGCGTTGCTGCAAATCCACACCCCGGTGGCGTGATTCACTGCCCAGAATGGGAGAGTGAGCACAAAGAGTGTGTCTGCAATGGCCATGTTTAAGAGACAGATGTCTGTCATGGACTGGGCCTTCTTATAGAAAGCATCACCACCAGACTCTTGCCCAGGAGGCCAAAGACACATATCAAGGAGTAAGCAATCGGCACAAACAGCCCAGAGAAGCTGCTCTCCTCCTGCACGGAGCATGGTGCTGTGTCACCGTCTGAGTAAAACGAAGTGCTAGTTGACCCAAAATAATGTCCACTTGAATAGAAAATGTCACTAGAATTCATTGGTTCCAGGAAGACAAAGGAAGATAAAGTCAGCTGTAGTGCAATTTTCAAGTAGCCACAATTAACCAAACTTACAGTCTCTGCTGAAAATAAAATTGGTTCTTACCTCACTCATCATGGTATCTGATCTGTGCAGAAAACACAGGCCTGGTATAGAAACAGAAATGGGTGGTTCGACTCCTCTGGCTCCGCAGCAGAGATGACAGGAGAGTGGGCGTGAGTCTAAGGAGAAAAGGAAGCAAAATACATTACGGTTGACACAGGTTCCTGGAAAGCCAGAGAACTGAAACCGCAGCATGGCATCCCACATGAGCGCAAAGCACACCTCGGGCTATTTTATATAAATATATTCATCTAAAGCGGGCATCAGTAACACCTCTCTGTTAAGGGCCATATAGTAAATGTTTTAATCTCTGCAGACCATATGGTCTCTGTCACAACTACCTAACTCTGCCTTTGTAGCTTGAAAGCAGCTATAGACAATTATGTAAATAAATCGGCCTGACCAGACTTGGTTGGCCAAAGTCTGTAATTTTCCCTTCCCTGATCTATAGTTTAATGATGTTGATATCAGCAAAACTGCAGGTTTTGATCAAAACAAAAATCTTAATGCAAAATTTAATTACGTTTGACAAAATTCTACTGAGCAAAATTTATAGTCCTGGACTTCAAATAGTTTACAATATAGTTCAGTGATTTTTACTTATGTGGGCATGTGAAATTCTGGTAGAACTTCTTAAGGTTTGAATGTGAGGGCCATTTACAAGCTATACTGAATGAGATTCCCCACCTGGAAAGGCAGGAGGCAGGTATGCATATGTCTAACAGCCACAGAACTTTCCAGTGGACACTCCAGTTCACAAGCACTAATCTGCTGGGACAGGTGCATCACGATTGTCAGAAATCCAAGTGCAGGAAAGAAAGGGTAAGGGTGGCATGATGAGCACAGGCTTGGTGGAAGAAGCCTGACTTGTGTCCCTGGACAATGGTAGGCTATGAGCAAAACGTATGACAGAGAGGGGCAACCTCCCGCTGGTGACCGGCACTGCTCAGGCTGGGAAGGAAGCTAGAGCCGTGAGCTTGTGACCCATCCAGCTAAATCCCCTGGATCGTTACCAAGCACCATTCACAGAGCACGGGACACGCTGCAGCATCAGCAGGGCTGAGGCAGGGGCTGGGCTCAGGAGACTGCCCAGGAGCCTGTGTAGGGCAGAGCTGGAGCCTTTGACAAGGGGCTTAGAAATCCACCATTTGAAACAAACTCAGACGGGAAGAAAGAAGAGTTCTTTGCTGTTCTCAGACTCCCTCTTCTTCTTTTCTTCTTTTTTGGCATCACTTATCATCTTGCTTTATTTGCTTCCCCTATTGCCCCCCAATAAAATCCACAGCCTGCATTAGACGTGCTCTGGGCATAACAAAAGCTTGTAAGGAAGTCTCAAAGGATTCATCTGATTCCAAGAATATGACTACGTTCCAGAACAAAGCCCAAAATTGTGTAAAGAACTGTTTTGTTGCAACAAAACCCAGCCCTCAATAATGTAAAATTCATGGTATCAGGCAACCAAACAAAAATTTCCAAACATTTACAGAAACAAAAAATGTGACCCATCATCTACATGAGGAAACAGAAAAAGGACAGAGATGATGGAATTAGCAGAGAAAGATGTCTGAACAGCTTCTGTAAATATACTCCATATATTCAAAAGGTAGAGGAAAGGGTAAGCACAATGAGGAGAGTAAGGAAAGCTATAAAAAGACCCGTATAAAGCTTCTGTAGATGAATTAGACAGTATGTGATGTGAAAGGCCATGACTGGGACTAACAGTGGGTTAGCAACTGTCCTGGGACTAACAGTGGGTTAGCACTGTCCATATACCTGAATCAATTGTAATTCTGTACCTTAGCAGCAAAATCTGAAGGGTGAAACTATACGTATACACACACACATATACACATATGTACCGTAGCATCAAAAACATGAAGTGAAATTCCTTATGCATACATCAAACAAAATTTATACAAGATTTATATGCTGAAATCTACAAAACGTTGAGAGAAGCTAAATTAAGACCTAAATTAATGAAGAGATACATCATGTTTGGGATTAAAAGATTCAATATTAAGATGTCAGTTCTTCCCAAATTGATCTATAGATACAACAAGGTCTAAATTAAAATTATGGCAGAGTTTTTGTAGAAATTGACAAGCTGATTCTAAAATCTATATACAAATTCAAGGGACTTGGACTAGCCAAAACAATTTTGAAAAAGAGAGTAAAATTGGAGGACTCACACTACTTGATTTCAAGACTTACAATGAAGCTACAATAATCGTGACATGTTACTGGTGAAAGGATAGATACATGAATCAATGGAACAGAACATAGAGTCCAGAAAGAGACCCACATATAAATGGTCAACTGATTTTTCACTAAGGTGCCAAAGGAACTTTGGGGTAAAGAACAGTCTTTTAAATAAAAGAACAACTGGGTATTCATATACAAAAATTTGATCCTTACTCCTTACCTCACACCATATGCAAAAATTAACTCAAATGGATTACAGATCTAACTGTAAGAGCTAAAACATAAGACATCTAGAAGAAAACAGGAGAAAACTTTTGTGACATAAGGAATACAAATTGCAAAAAGCATATACTTGGTTAGAATTAAAAACTTTTCTTTGAAAGATACTTAAGAAAATGAAAAAAAAAACCACTGAATGAGAAAACAATATCTGTAAAGTTATATCTGATAATAGGCTGTATCCAGAATACACAAATAATTTTTGCAAGTCAATATCCAATAAACCAACTTGAGCCCATACGATGTGAACATCTTGGGTGCTGACATTTTAAAACCTTGGGTTTGCTTTTTGGAAACAGACCTCTGGGCCAAGCATAGGACTGGCCCTCAATATATATTTGTTGAACAAACGGATGAGTCGATTGACAACAAATCTGTTTCTCCGTGTGAGTTTTGTCATTTCATTGTTAAGACAGGAAGCTGGTTATCAAGGACCGTCACTTTTCCTGTACAGCACTTCAACCTGTTTCTGTTTCATAAACCTGTTCCCAAGAAGAAGATGCAGAACGTCGAGGATGGCCTCCTAGGGAAGAGTCCCACACCACATATTGAAATTCCCATGTGCTGGCTAAAGAACCAGTTGCATTTCTTTAGGGTCACACTTTGGGTTTAGAGATGTGACGACAAAGAACTAAATTAAATAAACTGAAATGAAGTAAACAGTAAATGCATTTCAATGAAGCTCTGGCTTTTCGGCTGGCTTTGCGAGATGAGAAGACACAAGACCAAGACCGTGCGGCACAAGCTCAGCCTGCTAGGGCACCTTACCCCGCCTCTGACCCGTAAGGACATGAGGACATGATGTCATGAGGACAGGTGGCAGATTGTACGAGGCCACACTGAAGAAGTTACAGTGAACTTTATCTCTTACGGACGTGTGTCTCTGTGTGTGCCTATATGTGACATATACACATACGTGAGACATATACACGCATACGGACATACGTAAAAATCATATGTCGGTCGATTTCCTCATCTGCAGCTCTCAACTATAAGTGAGCCTCAGCTGTTCTGTCTGCTTCAGTCGGTCAGAAATCAATATTTAAAGAACTCATATTTCAATAAAGACGGGTGCGTTCCACCATTTGAAAGGAGAAGATACGTATAGGCCTCTGAGGACGTAAACTTTCTCCTTTTTGAAGCTGCCTTGTTTGGTTTTTCTTAAAAGACATAGGCCTCCCTCTGCCTAGTCTGTGTCTCTGTTTTGTAACCCTGGGCCTTGCCCCCTTTCCTCTGGCAAGGGTAGAGTGACGCGAGGGTGTACACACGCCCACAACGAACAGTATCGGCAGGGCCTGCTTTGATGTCTGACCTTCACTTCTGCGTGATCGTGACACCCTGGTGTGGCAATTCCTCCAGGAGGGTGGAGGTTTGGCCGCTAAGTTTCTGTTCCCTGGCAAGTGCTGCGGGAAGGGCTTTCTTCCCTCATGTCCCGCAACTTTCCCGCGTTCTGTCTCTGACCTTCTGTCCACCCGTTATTTCAGCTGTCGTCAACGGTCAGAGGTACCTTTGGAAAGCTGACTTGAGTGCTGTCTCTAAAGGATACAACCTGAGGTCTGCTGTCTTCAAACCAAAAGAGATTCCTCACCTGAACCCAACTCTGCTGGGACTTTGATCTCCACCTTCCATGCTCCAGGTCTCTGAGGAATAAATTGATGTTGGATATAAGCTACCCACACTATGGTACTTTGTTACAGCAGCCTGAACTGACTCAGACAGAAGTGACATCCCATCACTTGTGCTGTGTTCTCCTGGTCAGAAGGAAGTGGCTGACCACTTAGTGCTGGGAGCCATTCGTTGTGCAGGCTGCCACCACATAGGCCGAGGTAAAGCCCATGGGACTGATTCTAAATCTCATAGGAAGGCAGTGAAAAGTTTACTATTAGGAGATGACAATACCTGAATTTAATTTCAGTGTGTTATCACTGCAGGGGGGGAAAAAAACCCAAAAAACCTGGTCACAACAAAGGACTTTCCCAAGATTATATTGCTGGAACTCAGGCCTCTTTGAATTGTATCTCCTGCTATATTTCACTCTTTTTTGTAATTGAAATATCTCCACGTATGTGCAGTACGTACATTTGACACTGTATTCATTCCCTTTTGTGTTGCTCTAACAGAATACCTGGATCTGGGTAATTTATAAAGAAAATGAAATTTATTTGCTTACAGTTTCTGAGGCTGGGAAGTCCAAAGTCCATCTGGAGGTGGTGACAGCAACCCAGGGGTCTCGCATTGCAAGATGGTGGAAGCAGAGAGAGGAGAGAGCAAGACAGATTTTTCTCTTCTTTTAAAGCTCTCAGAACCACACCCCTGACCACCATCTTTAATCCATTCAGCACAGTCCCACAATCCGATCCCCTCCAAGGCTCTGCCTTTCAATTACCATAACAGGATTTCCCACCCTCTTAACAATCACAGTGGGGGCTAAGTTTCTAATACATAAAATGCAGGGGATTCAAGCTTCAATGACTTTTGGGGGGACATAATTCAATCCACTACAGACAACAACCCATGAGTTTCCATAGGATTTATCTCATAGACACCTCATGAATTTCGTAGGAAATAAATGCTTGCATAATCCCCACTGGGCATGTTGGGAAACTGGGCAGGTCTTGAAAGACACGATATCCTGTCTTGGATCACAGAAATGGTGAGGAAAAGCAGATTCTGACCAACCCCTGCCTTGAAACCTGGGGCCCTTGCTGCACACCCAAGGGGCTGAGGGAGTGCTGTGTTTGCACACTTGTGTGCAGTTAAGGAGTTGACATGGGGGAAGAGGGTGAGCAGTCGTCAGCCCAGAGAGACCACTGGGTAGATCATACTGAAGGAAGGACCCCATGTCATGGAATCTTATAAGAAGTGACCTCACTTCCTTAGTGATGGACCGCAAGAGAACTTAGAACTCTGGTAACCGTGCAGCTCACTTGGCAAGCAACTGCCAAGAGAGAAAGATGGATTCAGGTCGCATCCCGAGTTTTCGACGATCTCACTTCAGGAATTCCTGGAGAGAGAGCGTGTGGAGACGATGGAGACGTTGGTTCCGTCCTCTCCTCCGATGCCTGTGGCCGTTTGGCAGGGGGCACCCCCAGGTAACACAGGGTAGCCCAATCCAGGACAGTCCACACCTGTGATCCCAGCTGGGCAGTTTTTCACCAAATTCCAATCACCGTGTGTGTGTGTGTGTGTGTGTCTCTGTGTGTGTGTGAGTGTGTGTGTGGGTGTGTGCCTGTGTGTGTGTGCCTGTGTGTGTGTGTGTGTGTGTGTGTGCAAGAGAGAGTGAGAGTGAGAGTGAGAGAGAGTGAGAGAGAGAGTGAGAGAGAGAGAGAGAGAGAGAGAGAGAGAGAGAGAGAGAGAGAATAAAGAGGAGGAGAAGGGCCCCTCCTGAACAGGAGATGGTCGCGTTAGGGGATGAAACCCTGGAAGGTCTGTCCACGTCTCACGTTGTGGCTGGAAGGATGGGAAAGTAACTGTTAGGGACCAAGTCTGTATCCTCAGAAGTAAATTCTTCACCTCTAGCTGTTATCTGGTTTCCTCCCTGGCTAGAGGTCTATGCAGATGCTTCTCTGTGCCCGATCAGGGGGGCAGAATTTCTAGTCGGGGTATCTCCCACGGACACAGGCAGGAGGCTGCTGACTCTTACTGGCCCAAATGCTGGCCACTCTCATTACAGAGCTCCACGCAGGAGATCACCGAGGAGGTGTTCGATGGGTCCGAATACCCCATCTCCCTGGACAAGGGGCAGGCGCACCATGTCACCCACCAAGGCCAGCGCTGGTCTAAGGTGAGAGCGGGCACAGAGAGGTCTCCACAGAAAGGAACGCAAAATGACCAGAGTGGGCCCAGGACCCCGACCCAAATATGGGGACTCCCCTGGAAACTATACTCAAGCGTTCCCACTGGAGTGACCCACAGTCCCACTCCCACAGGAATCTGGCCTCTAGTACTACCCCCTGGCAACTCGCTTAAGGTGCAAAGTCCCTGTTCTCTCACTTGCAGGACTATAAGAGTAGGCACTTCTGTGTGGTTTCACTCTACACTAGGCCGTGAGTATCTCTGCTCGTTGCCACTCTTCTTACTGTCTTAGCTCCCCACCCCAGGTGTCCTGTGCAGCAGTCAGCCCCACTGCCTCCCAGGTCTCCTCCAAGACTTACAAACCATCCCCCTTATGGGGCAGGGTGTGTTCACACACACAAAAAAGAGAAGTCACACAAAAAAGGGGGTCCGGCTGTTCTACACGTTTGTCTGCAATGGGTCATCTCGCAGAGCACATCGCTGGAGCCCCACCAGGCCGGGAGCTGTGCCCTCCCATGTCTTCATGTTTTCCTGTAACAGAGGCCATTTTCCCTGGCAGTTCAGTCTCTCGGTGCCGGTGGAACGTGACACGGTTCAGTTGTAATTTCCACTTCAGCCGCGCTGCAGGGAACATCTTACGTGTGCCCGACAGACTGTGTGAGCTGGCTAGGGATGCCGTAACACAGCGCCACACACTAGAGGCCTCCGACAACAAAAATATATGTTCCCACAATTCTGGAGGCTAGAAATTTGATGTCAAGCTGTTGGCTGGGGTGGTTTCCCCTGAGGTCTCTCTCCTGGGCTTGGAGACGGCCACGTCCTATACCTCTGTTCACATGCTCTTCTCTACTGCTTCTCTGTGTCCTTACCACGTCTTCCTGTGACGGCCCGTGTCACGTCAAATCAAAGCGAACACTAACGAATTTACTCAAACTTAATTGCCTTTCCAAAGACCTGTGTCCTACCGCAGTCATCACCTTATGCACTGGGTATTACAACATCAATTGTGAATTTTAAGAAGGGAATACAGTTCAGCCCAGAACATATACTAATCCCCTCCTAAAACAGCCTCCGGGGAGAGGGATTCCTGGGTGAAGAGCTATGCACGTGTCAAATGTTGATAGCTAAAGCCAGATGACTTTCCAAAGTGATGTAGCAGGTGCATGGTCAGCAGCAGTCTCAGAACGGAGCTGCTTCCCTGCCTCAGCCTTTCCTGGGTGTTAACATTCTTTTCGATATTTTACCCGTCTGGAGACCTTGTGGCAAATAAGATGACCGTTTGTTTTCCTTCATTTTCAACCTCGCAACGGATACGTCTCAGTCACAGTCAGCCACTTACCGCACACTTGGTCTTTCTTTTTCCTCAATCGTCTGCTCAGATCTTGGCACTGCAATGGGCTTCCTCCTGCCCCAGAAGCTGCCAGCGTTCCCACTGTGTGGCATCTGGGATCAGCGTGGCTCTCTCTGATCTAAATGAAAGGAGCACAATTGTGTTGTTTAAGTTGTGAGGGTTCTCTTCAGGTGTCTTTCTCTGCACACAGTCTCCAAAATGGGGAGGAAATGAGGTTCCCACCGCCCCCTTCCTTCCCATGCCAGCAGCAGACCAAGCCCCTGGGAGCCCAGTGGGAACCTGCAGCCACAGCTGAGGACAGTTCTCAGCGCCGACCTGTGTGCTGTCGAGCAGCCACTGACATCCAAATGCCTGTGTTTCCTGTGGCTACAGTGGGAGTCATTTTTGAGAACTCACCGGGACAGTGATCTCTAATACAGGCTACTAATACAGGCACTTAGTTGCTCCACAGCTAACAAACCACATTGAAGATACTGCGAAGGTACTACTTTCTTAGTTCTTTTCTGTCCAGCGCCCCCACGTCAACTTTTGCTTTGAGAGCCTATAATCTTTTTCACGACGGTCACTCATGTCTCCCACATGAGCAGATCCCTAAAGGGTTGGGGCTTCCTGGTCTGAGCTCCAGGCCCCAGTTCTCTGGCGATTCACGGTGATGACACTGAAAGCGTGTCCCTCCTTGTTCCTTCCAGGGTAAAAAGGGTCGTACCCTGGACCTGCAAGAGATCCGCATGATGCGGACCCTCCAGCCAGGCACAAGGGCGAAGCTGCTGGAGTCCCTGCTGCCAGCTCTCCAGGGCAGAACGGTCCCCCACTTCTCCACCTTCCTTTGCTCCTACTGGGACTTCGCCACCATCCCACAGTTCCTGGACCAGCTCTTCAGTAGGTGAGTGCCCGCCCCCTCCAAGGCACCGTGGTGACTCTGCCACCTAGAAGCTGTGTCTCGGGAATGCCACTGCAGCACTCTGAGCCTGTTTGCTCCTCTGAGGAGTGGGGTGGCAAGAGGATGAACCCCATCGAGTCTTTATAGGGGCCAAATTTCATAAGACATGGCAAGGAGATGCCTAGTGCCTGGCTCAGCTGGATGCACTGTGCTTGTTCATATTTATTATTTTTCTTTCCTGTTTGGCTGAAAGAGCTCTCTGCCTCATGCCCCCCACCCCCACCCCATGGCCGGTGTCTCTCTGAGTTTGCAAAAGCCCAGAGAAGGCATATCTGATTTAGCACTTTTATTTGAGATTTCTTCTAGCTTGTCTTTGTCCTTGATATAGAAAGAACAGGCTCCATGGGCACCAGAGGAAGGGACCCCAGGTCCACTCAGATATCTGGGAATGCTCTGCTTGGGGCTTACTTATTCAACACATTTAGAAGCCCTTCCTTTGTAAAGTCACTTTTCTAGACGCTTGGCATAATTCAGTGACCAAAGCAGACCACAGACACTGGGTCTCAATTCTAGTCATGGAGTGAGATACTCACGGTAGACACCGTGAGCACGTCACGTCCACAGCATGTCAGTTGTGACGCCCTCGTGGCCTCCTCAAGGTGGAGGTGCATTCTCCCGCGTCCTACCCACAATGACAGGCCCAGCACCCAACTAGAAAGTATGTGGACTTTTGATCCAGAGAGAGAGCTCACTGTACCCCAGAGTGCGGGGGCACATGCGGACCGTGGCTGGGGAGGGACTGACAAAGCTGTGAATCTGAGACAACTTGTAATTCCCACGAGGGCGCTGAGGTCTGGGGGCTTTCCCTGCAAGTGAAAAGGAGTCCAACGGAGCTGTGGATGGGGTCACAGTCTCCCTGCAAAACAGGGGGAGTCTGGGGCTCACCGCCAGCTCTCGAGAGACACGTCCCCAGGACAGTGGCATCCTAGCTCTGCCCGTCCTCCATCCCACCTCTGTCCCTCCTGACCCAGACAACAGCGGCTCAGGCCTGAAGTTATGAGCAACCTGCCCACAGACCTGCCTGGGGCCTTGGTCCTTAGTTCACAGGTGCACATAGGTGGGTGTCCCGTCCTTTCGGAAAACCCATGTGAGTGTAAGGGTGAGGCTCACGAGGGTCTGTACTTGTCCTGTCTAATGGCCAGGTCTGCCACTGTCAGGACCGCCACACAGGGCTTGGGTGGGGGGGGGGGGCTGTGTCCTCTAGACAGGCAGTGGCAGGCCCAGGGGCCCAGAACCACTACGCAAGCGTGCCCTGGGAGCACAGCGTGGAAGCAAAGGCCAGCCTCTGACTTTGCTGCCCACTCTCACACTTCCAGCACCATCTGTCACACTGTGGTCACTATGCCGGAGCGTTTCTGCACAGATTTCCATCAGCCCCTGCACTTTCCATCGTTGAAAGTGAAGATCGACCACGTGCAGGTCAGCTTGCCTGGATTGGACACGGGTGCCAGTGTGTACGTTCTGCTGACCAACCTGAGGCACCCAGAGCTCTTTGAGGCAGCAACAGATGGTGAGGGGACCGCAGTCTGGAAGAATTACCAGGGGTGGTGCTTTGGGGCTAGAACTCCCTTTAATGCAGTCAGATCCTTTCCGTGTTTGGAAAGGCCAGTGGGAAATGACTGATGCTGGTGAACCTTTTCTATTTTTCCCCCTGCTCCTGTTTCATGTCCAGAACCACAGGCACTTCCCAGGCAAGCTCTAGAGCCAGTGCCAGCACCTCCGGTAGAGCTGGGGCCCGCCCTGCACTCAGAGTCACCTGTGCAACTGGGTCCACCGCCAGCTTCCGTGCCAGCAGCAGTGCCAGGAGAAGAGCCACCACATGTGATACGGCTGAAGCTAGAGGACCCTTCAAAGCCCTCGTGCCCCTCTCCTGTGGCAACATTGAACCGGCCCCGTGGAGACCTGTGGGACATCAGGGCATTCCCTCCTAAGCTGCTGGCAGAGCAGCTGACTCTGATGGACGCGGTGAGCAGCTCGCCTCTGCGGGGGGCGAGGAGGGCGGTTGCCTAGACAGGCTGTCCTTCTTGCACCTGGTGTCCCAGACAAGCCATTACTCACCAGAGTCCAGTGATCTGGGTCCAATACCAGCTCCACATCTTACCAATGATGTGACCTGGATGAGTTTCTTCATTCCCAAGCCTTCCCTGTCCACATGTCGACAGTCAAGTTGAGACATCAACAGTACCAGTTGCAGAGCGACCCAAGCTAACATGAAAAGGGACAGAGAGAAAGCAGCACGGGGGCCTGGCTTCTCTGGTTGACGGAGGGTGCTCACTGAGGGGCAGCTGGGTTCAGGAGTTACCCACCCATCCTCCCGTGTGACCTCACCAACCTCAGCACTTCTTAGGACCTGAGATGGACTCGACTCCCTAGCAGACCCCCTAAGAGAACCCGTAGTCATAGCTGCCACAGGCAGTGCGCATCTGAGGAAGGAAATAGAACAAAGGGCTCATCAGGATGCACACTGGATGCGGCCTCAAGATGAGCACACCCGAGCCATTTTCTAGTGCTCGGAGCTAGTGAGAACGGCCTGCCTGACCATGCCACTCGTTCCTTGCCTGCCAGTATTAGCTCTTGGGTGCCTTTAGTGGGCGCATAGCCAGATCCAAACTCTTTCACAAGAGTAGCCTGTGTGTGACACACTCTTCCTCTCCAGGAGCTGTTTAGGGAGGTGGTGCCCTATGACTGCCTGGGCTCCATCTGGTCCCAACGCCACAAGAAGGGGAAGGAGCACCTGGCACCCACCGTTCGTGCCACCGTCGCCCAATTTAACAATGTGGCCAATTGCGTCATCACCACCTGCCTTGGGGATGACAGCAGGAAGGCCCAGGACAGAGCCAGGGTGCTGGAGCACTGGATCAAGGTGGCCAGGGTAAGCCGTGGGAGGACCCAGGGGATCCCCTCTCTGCAGACTTGGGAACTGCCTTTTATTAACAACCACCATCAGGGCAGTCGCCTGTGGTCAAGTCCCTGCACAATCCCTGGGCCTTTCCTCTCAGGGCACACTGGCCTTGACCCCCATGTCCCAGTGCTGGAGGCTCACTTCCTATCTGGGCTCTTGGGTTGAGCTAACATCCTCCCTCTGTGAGTTCTGCTCGTGGGGTTCCAGCTGTGCCCTCCCGTGGCTGCCCGGCTCTCTGCCTCATGCAAGAGGGGAGATGTCAGCCGAGGGGCTGAAGCTGGAGCAGGCGGGCTCCAACTCCCCACCTCCTGGTTCATTCTCTTTCCTCCCCAGGAGTGCTTGGTCCTCAGGAACTTCTCCTCAGTCCACGCCATCCTCTCCGCTCTGCAGAGCACACCGATCCATCGAATGAGAAGGACGTGGAGAGAAGTTTCCAGGTGGGTGGGCCTCTTCCTGTAGGAGCACAGGGGTGGACCGGGGACGCCCCCACAGGTTTGGGCATTGCCCCCTTAATGACCGTGGCAGGGACCGGGAGGTCAGAGGCACTGAGGCAAGAATGGGCTCATGACTAGGGTCTCCCTGGGAGACTCCCCGGGAACTTAGCCCAGGATTTCTTACCCCAAGCTAAAGTTTCATTTTGCTTTGTTTTCTACTTTCACTAAGTGTCAGGCACGGGTTTTTACCAAACTGGCAGTTTCAAGTGTTTGCTAGACACAATAAGACCTTGTCCTACTCACGTCTAAACTGTAAAACAGAGCTTCTCAGTTGAAATGGGGACGGGGCCCAGGTGACCAACACGAGAGCCCCTCTCCCAGGGCCCCGGAGCCCATAGGACTCAGAGGAAGCCAGCTGACAACTCTCCTCAAGGCAGTTTGGATTGTTTGCAGTCTCAAAAAAACAAACAGACAGACAGACAAACAAACAAACTTGAACTTACGGGTCGCCCCATTATTCCCAAATTAATCTTTCTTTCTTTCCCCTTCACAGAAAAGGCTCCCGGAGTTTTGCAAACTTATGTAGAAAAGAGAAGGTACTGAGCAAAAAGGTAAAGTAGAGGCTGAGAGATGGGGGCAGGTGTTTGGGGACATAGGCAGAGGTGAGTTGTTTGGTTTTGTTGTGGTGCGTTTTGCTTTCTCACTGAAAGTTGACAGGAAAACTTCAGTCCCGTCTTGCGCGGACTAGCAGGAGAAGGATGTGTCTGCCGTGGCCAGGTGGAGAATGTGGCAGGAGCCCTGGTGACGGGACGCGGTGATGGCAGCCGGGCTGTGCAGGAGGGCAGAGGAGCTGCAGAAGCAGCCGGTGTCCGCCTCGCACGCTGCTCCATCCTGTCGGCACGCGGCTTCCTCCAG
This sequence comes from Cynocephalus volans, assembly GCF_027409185.1. Classification (NCBI taxonomy): domain Eukaryota; kingdom Metazoa; phylum Chordata; class Mammalia; order Dermoptera; family Cynocephalidae; genus Cynocephalus; species Cynocephalus volans. The sequence goes on from NC_084463.1 coordinate 39,104,452, forward strand.
GCCGCTGGTGGATGCGGTAGGCAGGGCTTCCTTCGGCAAACTAGCCCAGCAGTTTCTAGGAAGCCAGGCCTCGGCCGCGAAGCCCTGGGCAAGGCACGCCCCCGCCTCCGGCTTCTGTTTTCTCACCCGGAGACCGTAGGGATGACGACGAGCCTGTTGTGCGGGCCTCACAGAGTGGCGAGGAGGTTAACGAGGCTCATGGAGCGTGCCTGTGTCTGCCTCTTCCTCCAGGGGTGCCGGGGACAACGTCGACGACAGTAATATGAGTTCTCAGGGGATCCTCTCCCGATGAGGAAACAGGGAAGGGTGGCCGGGGTGCACGCCCAAGACCGCACACTGGAGAGTGTCACAGCTGGCATCAACTCTAGAACCAGAGCCGCCAGAGGAGGTGGTGGCACTCCACCAGCTCATGAGTCAGATATCCAGAGCTGAAGGTCAGGCGCAGGGGTGGAACTGGGTGAGGCGAAGACAGTCTCATTCACTATCTTACTGTTTTCTGTTGCTTACAACAGAACACCTAAAACTGGGTCATTTTTAAAGAAACCGAGCATTTTTTCCCTACACTTTAGGAGGCTGGAAAGTCCAAGCAGAGGGGGTACATCTAGTGAGGGTCTTACTCCAGCGGGGCGGGGGGGACTCTCTGCAGAGTCAGGGGGTGGCACAGCGTATCAGATGGCAAGAGGGCAAGAGCGTATGTCCACGCACTCTTTAGGAAGCCGCCAGTCCGGTTCCACGATAGCCCACGAACGAATTCGTTCATTCATGAGGGCAGAGTAGTCCTAATCCAGTCACCTCTTACAGGGCCCCACCTTTCAAACAGCGTTGTAGAATCTTCCACCCTCTTAATACAGTTACAGTGGGTATCATGTTTCCACATGAACTTAGGAGGGGACATTCATTTGGACATAGCACTAACCTTGTCCCTGACCCTGTCAGGTGGGGACTGTCAAACTGGCCACCTTGGAGATGAACCATCAGAGAGCCCAGATGAGGCAGCGGCAGCAGAAAAAGGCGAGTGTGTCTGTGACTGGGAGGGGCTCTAGGGAGTAGATGACAGGGGCCCCTCCCTTCCAGCTGGAGGCCTCCACATCCAAAGAGGAGACAGCTTCCACCCTAAGGGGCCTGCCTTCCTGTGGCCAGGGCATCTGAGATGCCTTTGTTAGGGACACCAGGTCCAGGACCTGGAAGAGCTGGCCTGGAGGGGATTACAGAGCGAGGTGTGGCAGGAACCACGTAACCACTGTGACATGAAACGTTCACCACAGAGGTAGCTAGGGGGTACACGGTGTCTTTGGACGCCAGCTGGGGAGAGAGCAGTGTGGCCACAGAGGGGAGGCGCCCGAGGTTGCTCTGTGGCTCCAAGTGGAAAACCTGGCTGGGGGGGGGGGGGGGGTCCAGAAAGACGAGGTTGATAAGATTTTGATAGAATAAGCCAAGTGTGGACACCCAGGAGCTGGTGCTCATCACCACTACCACCCCAATGTCACAGGGCATCGTCCCCTTCCTGGGAACCTATCTCAGCGACCTGGTGATGTTAGACGCTGCGATGGACGACTATGTGGATGTGAGTGAGCCTGGGGACGGGCAGCTCGGGGGCCAGGACCCTGAGGCTGGGGAGGGGAGAGCCCTTAGAACTCAGCACTCGGCAAACCTCCACTCACGAGACCTCACGGCTGCCCGTGTGCTGGGGGTGTCACGCCCTTCTCACCCGTGAGCGATGGAGCCTCCGCATAAGCCCCCACCCAGTCCCTGTTCTCCAAGTGGACAAGTCGCAGAGCTCAGCTGGACTCAGCCTCTCCCTTCGTTGCTTGCCATGGGAAGAGAGTGAGATCGGGCCCCTCTGATGGCAGGCAGCTTGGGAGTGGCCAGCAGCCCCTTCTGATCAGAGGCTTCAGCATCCTCACTTGTCATCAGGGAGGGTTGAGACAGAAGGTCCTCGATCCTCAGCTCCCATGTCATCCTTCTCCAGAGCTCAGAGCCTGACCTAGGTGCAAGCCCTGTTCTGTGCAAACCCCCTGACCCCGGTGGCCCTGGCCTTAGTGCAACACGGGAACGGGTGAGGATGGGGCTAGAAATGGGCTAGGGGGCCTTTCTGAGAGACTCGCACCATCACTCTTTCAGGGAAAGGTATTCAACACCCAGAAAAGGCGGAAGGTGAGTAGCTGCGGCCCTCGCTCGAGGGAGCGTGGGGATGTGGAAGTCAGAGACGGCCCCCCTCACCCGGGCAGGACACTTCCTGCCTGCATCCCCTGCAACTCTGATGTATTAGGAAGATTTGAGAGACGGAGGGGGGCATCCCATCCCACTGGAGGGTGTGGGAAGGGGACAGGAATCAAGGACACATTTCTGGGGGACAGACTGTTGGAACCCGACTCTGAGATCAGGTTGGGGCACGGATGGGATGGAAGGAGAGGAGGGTATCACTTGAGAGACAAGTCTGCCAACCAGCTCCCTGCTCCATCCCTCCCCCACAAGGCCCCTTTGGCATCTCCCACCCAGGCCCTGTCAGCATCCTGTTTTTTTCTGTGGCCCCAGGAAGTTAAAGTCCTCAGAGAGATCCAGCTCCTCCAGGTGGCAGCCAACAATTACCACATCGAGAAGGAGGAAGAATTCGGACACTGGTTTACCTCCACTGAGTGGCTCAGTGACAACGAGAGGTGAGGGCCTTGCAGGAATTTGACGATAGTCAGGGCATAGGGGACTCTTTCTGGTGGCAGCTGCAGAGAGCCTGGGGCCATGGCTGTCTGGTCAGCCGCAGACCCTGTTGCACGGTGACCCCTGGGGCACCAGGACTCCAGCTAGGGGGCACGCACTGGGAGGGAGAGCTGAGGTGTGGCTCCCGCTAGGTAGACTGGCAGCTGCCTCTCTGTCCTGCAGCTACAAGCTCTCCTGCCAGCTGGAGCCCCCATCCCACTAGGCCGGCGACACCTCGAGGCAAAGAAGAGCAGGCCCAAGGAAGCCAGGCAGCCGCAACGGCCTTCCCAGCTCCACCTCCGACCGGCCCTGATTCTAATAAATTCAATCCCTTTTTCAGTTTTACCTATTGGAGTGGGTTGAATTATGTCCCCCCCCCCAAACTCACTTAAGCTTGAAATGGGTCCCCCAAGTTTTGTGGATTAGAAACTTAGTCCCCCGTGGGACTGTGAAGAGGGTGGGAAATCCGATTACGGTAATATGAAAGGTGGAGCCTTGAAGAGGTGAGAGGATTGTAGGACCCTGCAGTAGTGAAAGGATTGAAAATGGTGGTCGGGGGCGTGGTTCTGGGGGCATTAAGAAGAAGAGGAGAGTCTGCCCCTCTCTCTCTCTCTCTCTCTCTCTCTCTCTCTCTCTCTGCTCTCTCTGCTCCCACCATCATGCAAGGTGAGACCCCGAGTCACTGTCGCCACCACCAAATGGCATTTAGACTTCCCAGCCTCGGAAACTGAGAGAAATAAATGCCATTTCTCTTCATACATCGCCCAGTTTCAGGTATTCTCCTATAGCAACACTAAACGGACCAACACACCTATCTTTACCTGGAATCACAGGAGTGTTGTCTTTCTTGGTGTTTTCATTAAAATCAATATAGTCACGTTGCACGTTGTGCGTCTTTCAATATTTAATTTGACGATACCTGATCTTTGGAGATGGTGCCCTATGAACACAGACAGAATAACTGCTTGCGTTTCAACGTGACAGCGAGCTCCAGCAGCGCGCACACGCCACCATCTGTCTTTCCTGCTGAACCGACGGAAGAGCTCTTTCTCGCTGAAAGCTACTGCAAAGCTTTCTGCACCGATAGCAGTTGCGTGGAGCTGCATTTTCTCTTCTCTGTAGATTCTCAGGGTCTAATCTCCTGAGGGAGAAGTGGCAGATCATTTGGTGCTCGGTTTTAAAACATTGTCTCACTCCACATCTTCCCACGTTTTCTTGGAGGGGTTAGAAAGTTTAGATTTTTCAGCATTCTGTGGACACACACGTGTTTCCTTCTTTGAAGTGTGTCCATACGCATGGTTCTCTGTCACCACCGTCTAGTTAAGTACACCAGTCCCTCAACAACACTGTTCAAATGTCAGTACCACAGGCCAGGAACCGTGAGCGAACACCTCAAGTGCTACCGTGCAAACTCGGGGCTCTCCCGTCGGCCCACAGTCCCTACACAAACAACAGATGGGTGTCATCATCAGTGTCCAGTCATGTCCCTCCTTTCCAAGTCTGTTTGGCAAGGGGTGGCTGTGCATCTGTTCCCTACTACACGCACAGACAGCAGCTTGTGTAGCTGTGTCGCCTCCCGGACTCCCAGTGAGAAGCCATGTGGCGGTTAACAGAGACCGACACTCACTCACTCAGGAAAGGGAATTTGCCGACAAGGATGAAAGTGCAACAAAGAAACAAGAAGTGATGAGGCTGGAAAGGAAACTGGAATCAAATGTAAATAGAGGCGGGGAAAGTGGGCAACTGTGAGAATCTTGACACTTCTGCCATTGCAAAGACTCCCACTACTCAGCCACAGTGAAGGTGACCTTACACACACAAATAAGAGAACTTGTCAAAGGAACAGATAGCCCAGAAATAGTGATGCCGGTAACACTGCACATTCAAGGAAATCCCAGACGTGTTTCACAGCCCTGAAAGTTCAAACAGTAAAATACTGGAAGCTCGTATGGTCATTCTTAGAGTTCTGCGCTACCACGCCAAGCAAAGACTGCCCGCACGTGTGTATATTTGCAGATGGGGTGTAGCAGTGCTTCTCGGCTGGGGCAGTTTTGCCTCCCACAAGACACCTTGTAACACCTGTGGAGACATTTCTAGTTTTCACATGAAGGTTTCCACTGGCGTCTAGTAGGTAGCTACCATCATCTCCTACATCGCACCGTCTCATGCCGGGCGAAGAATTACCCAGCCCAAAATATCAAGATTGCCAAGGCTGAGAAGTCCCGATCGAGGGAAATCTTCTTTTCTCCCACCTTTGGGGACCGTTACTTTTATGTCGGTTTTCTTTAATAGAACACCATTTCTCCAATAATGCGAGGGGAAGCTTTTTCTAAAATCACGAACCGGATTCCGTAGAAAGGTGGGCGTAGGAGGAAGAATCTTAAAATGGCCTCATGACGTCCGCAACCTTTGCTCTCTGTGTCACCCTCCTCTTTTAAGTGTGGGAAGAATCTGTGATTTTTCCAGTCCGGGTGAATAGAGGAAAGCTGACAGGCTGCTGCCACCATGAATCTGGTCTGTTGTACAAGAAACCACGGGGCAGCCTGGAGAGACACCCTCCAGCTGAACTGTGGAAAGTGTCACGAGGTGGGGAACTGCAGTGGCCCCTAGGCTGAGGGCAGCCCACATTTGCCAGTCAGAAGCTGGGGCTCCCAGTCACACACCACCAGACACGAATGATGCCAACACCCTGAGTGAGGTCAGAAGCCCATTCTTTCCTGGGTGAGCCTTCAGATGACAACGCATTTCAGGTGACTACTTGACTGTGTCTGCTGTCATCACTTCTCATCCCTTCTATTCCAGGGAAGGTAGGTGCCCTTCCTTCTCTCCACGGCCTTCTCTTCCACCCCGGCACAGCCCAGCTGGATCACTGCACCCATTTCCAGGGCTTCCTGCCCCCAGAACGCCCAGTGCCTCTGCACAAACGCATCTCTATTCCCATCAATCTGGACAAGCCTGAGAGTTTTCACAGAAACATTCAGGGGGAAAGTTAAAATCACCACCAGGCAGGCGCCCCTTCCACTCTCGCCCTGTTGTTTCCCCCAATTCACTCCCCTATCCCCTCACCTCCTCTTTACTAGATGAGCACATTTCTGCTCAGTGAGTTGTCTTTGGCACACAGCTTTTGAAATTTCGGGAAGCTTCCCTCCCGCCCAAAGAGGGCAAAGAGGAAAAAGTGTGAATAATGTGGAGTTGTGTGAGTTCAAATTCCTTTAGTTTGAAAATCCAAAGAATTCCCATTGTCTGGATGAGAATTTCCAGCTGGGCTTCTCTGAGTCCTAAGGGCTGCGAGGGACTGGGCAGAGGAGCTCTCACGCTGGCCACCTGCGCCCCATCCCCATTTCAACTGAGCGGCTCTGGTTTTACAGTTGAGATTTCAGTTGTGCAAAGAGTTCCTTTGCTGTTACTAAACACTTGATAGTGTCCAACTGGCTCCAGCCTGTGCCTGACAGTTGATAACACTGAATCCTGGGGCAGAACTGCTGGCCTAAGGTCCCAGAAAGATTGACAGGCCTCTTCAACCAGCTCATCGCAGCCTCCAGTGTCCCTGGCCCCAGCGACTTCCAGGCTCACCGAGGAAGCAATGTTTAGCACAACAGAGGACCCCGGTCGTCCCTGGTGCTCCATCCCTGGTAGGGAGATGTCCTCCCTACCTCCCAATGTCTCTCCGTGTCTTCTTCAGACAGTGAGCAGACGTGCCAGGCGGGGTACAGACAATGGCAGAGAGTGAGAAAAACATCCTAAATGGTGGCTCTCCTGAGAAGGAAACACAAAAACCTATGAAACGGAAAGCAGTTCCCGGGCCTTCCAGCTGTGGTCCCCGAGGCAGGTGCTGATGACACGGTCGGCCACACTGCTGAACGGGGTAACGGTGGCATGGACAGTTGCTGCCAGGTGCTCCTTGACCTTCTTGTTCTCCTGGGACCAGCGGGGGTTCCGGTGGTCACAGGGCACCACCTTCTTGCACACCTACTAGAGAGGAGGAGAACTTTGCGGGGGCATGGCCCACCCCAGTTCAGAATCCACAGTATCCTGCAGTCCCCAGGCAGGTGACGGTGGTCTGAGCTGGAGCCCAGGAAGCTCAGCATGTGGCCGGAGGCTGGCAGGAGTCCCTGGGTTGGGTTCTCTACCCACTGAGGGTATTTAAGTACATGATGTCCCAGGCCTACCACTGCTGACGAAGGGTCTGTACCACTGCAGCCAGGTTATTCTCACCAGCCCCACCCCCAGAAGCTGTGCCGGGCATGCACATCTCAAGGTGGCATCTTAACCCATCCTAATGAGTCCTCTGGTCCATTTCCCCAGTCAGATTCACACTCCCTTTGGAAGCTACAACTAGGGGCTCTACTTGGGCCTCTGCTACAGTGTCTAGTCCACATCAGGTGCTAAATAAGTGCTGAAGCTGGTGAAGCCTCCTGGCAGGGTGGGTGGAACGGACCCATGGACCTGCCTGCACCTCAGTGAGCATCCTCCATCCCCAAATGGACCAGGGCCTGGCCTTGCTTCCCATACGTCCCAACTCATTTGATCTTCACAGTCACTCCGTGCACCTGGTGCTGTCGGTGCCCCATCTGTACTGTTGACGTGTGGAGAGGAACGTCACAGGCATTATAAAACTAGGTCAGTTCACGTGGTCAGTAAGATGCGTAACTGATACCAGACCCAGATCACTGCACTCTGGTCACGAATGGCTGGTCTGGGACATCAGGTGCAAGAAGGAAGCCTGTCTAGGCCCCACTCTGCAGAGCCGAGCCACTCACCGTGTCCATCAGCATCACCTGCTCTGCCAACAGCTTGGGAGAGAATGCCATGATGTCACGCATGTCCACACTGGGCTGGTTCATCGTATCACAGGACAGGGGTAGAAGGGCTCTGGAGATCGCTCAAGTTCCAGCTCCATCACTGGAGGTGACCACTTCCCTGCCCCTGGTGTGGGCTCGGAAGATGGTCATGGATCCAGTCCTACAGGTGACTCTGGGTGCAGAGCAGGCAAGGCTGGCTCTAGAGCCTGTGTGGGAAGTGCCCGTTCTTCCGGGCATGAAGCAGGTGCAGGAAAAAAAAAAAAAAAGAAAAAAAAAGCTTCACCAGTATCACCATTTAATGAGGTCAATGGCTCATTTAACGTAACAGGCATTATGACCTTGGACAGTTCCTATGTAACAAGACTACTGAAAATGTTTCATCCAATATACACACAGCAAAAGACAATTAGCCCAATTTAAAAAATGGTCAGAGGAAGAGTCGGCCAGTTCGCTCTGTTGGTTAGAGTGTGGTGTTCTCATACCAAGATCAAGGCTTAGGATCCCCACACAGGCCAGCCGCCGTAACAAACCAACCACAAACCTGCTCAGATAATTCAAATAAGCATTTCTCTAAGTGAGATATAGGAAAGCCCAATAAGCACCGAAAGAGATATTCGTCGTCACCCATAAGGAAATGTCTATCAATACCGCAGTGACATAATGTGTCGTAGCCGTTAGAAGGGCTGTAAATCAAAAAGACAGTCAAGACAAAGTGTTCACAAGGCTATGGAGATATCACAACCCTCATATATTGACGGAGAGACTGGAAAATGCTACAGACTGCCAGGAAATCAGGTCGGTAGTTTTTCGAAATGTCAAATGTAAACTTACTAGGTGCCCCAGCAATCCTACCGCTGGGTCCATACGAACGAAAACTGAAAATCTGTCCACACAAAAGTTTGTACATGAAACCTCAGATCAGCCCCACTTACACTAGTCAAACAGTCAAAACCACACAGAACGCCAAGGAAGAATACTGAAAGCTGCATGAGAGGAAAACACACACACACACACACACACACACACATACACACACAGACTCTCTCACACAAACTGACATGCACACACAGACACACACATACGGACACACACACACACACACAAACACACACACACACACACACACACACACACACACACACACACACACACACACACACACTCACTCACTCACTCACTCACTCACTAAGTCACTCACTCACAAGAAAGTCCTAATACGGATTTCAGTAAATTCTTCAACAGAAAACGCCCAGTCCAGGAGACAAAGAGATCTTATAGTCAAATAAAAAATTCAACAACAACAACAACAAGACAAGAGCACTGTACCGGACAAGAGCATCCTTCAAACAGGGAGAGAGACAATCCTCTCCCAGACAGACGAAGGCCGAGAGGATCCCCCACAGCAGACCGCTCTCCCAAAGCGCTGCACAGGGCTCTTCCAACTCAAAGATGACGCTGACGTGCCCCAGCACCACGTCCGCAGGGATGAAAGTCAGCAGTCATGGAAGTAGAAATACAAAGAACACACTCAACCTGCAAGGAAGACGACAAAACCGCTCCCCGCCCTCCCCCAGGGGCCTCGTCCCCACCGCCCTCGCAATCGCAGCAGCGGCGATGGCTCACCAGGCCCGGGACCCCAAGACACGGCCCGTGACCAGGAAGCCACAGCCCAGCTGCACCTGCTACTCCGGTCTGGCCCCCGCACCGCCCCCGACCGGCTGCTCCCGCAGCAGCCCTGGGACAAGGCGATCCTGCGTGCTGGGGACGGACGGACGGAAGGACGGACGGACGGCGGGGCAGCGCTGGGCTCCACCGGAGGGGAGGAGGGCGTCCCAGCCTCCTGTCTCTGCCAGCGCCGGGCACCCCGCCCGCCATCTGCATCCCTCCCTGCTGGCCTCCGCCGCCCCTCCTGAACTCAGGACCCGGGGAACCCTCCTAATGCACCCCGTGCCGCCTCCGTCTCAGCCCGACCACCCTACTCCCCTGCCTCGCTCGGGAGGTACAGCCCCCTCACCCGGGTCCTACCGGCTCCACCACGCCGCTCCCCTCGCAGGTCTCTCCCTGGTGTGGCAATTCCTCCAGGAGCGTGGAGGTTTGGCCGCTAAGTTTCTGTTCCCTGGCAAGTGCTGCGGGAAGGGCTTTCTTCCCTCGTGTCCCACAACTTTCCCGCGTTCTGTCTCTGACCTTCTGTCCACCCGTTATTTCAGCTGTCGTCAACGGTCAGAGGTACTTTTTGAAAGCTGACTTGAGTGCTGTCTCTAAAGGATACAACCTGAGGTCTGCTATCTTCAAACCAAAAGAGATTCCTCACCTGAACCCAACTCTGCTGGGACTTTGATCTCCACCTTCCATGCTCCAGATCTCTGAGGAATAAATTGATGTTGGATATAAGCTACCCACACTATGGTACTTTGTTACAGCAGCCCGAACTGACTCAGACAGAAGTGACATCCCATCACTTGTGCTGTGTTCTCCTGGTCAGAAGGAAGTGGCTAACCACTTAGTGCTGGGAGCCATTCATTGTGCAGGCTGCCACCACATAGGCCGAGGTAAAGCCCATGGGACTGATTCTAAATATCATAGGAAGGCAGTGAAAAGTTTACTATTAGGAGATGACAATACCTGAAATTAATTTCAGTGTGTTACCACTGCAGGGGGGAAAAAAACACCCCAAAAAACCTGGTCACAACAAAGGACTTTCCCAAGATTACACTGCTGGAACTCAGGCCTCTTTGAATTGTATCTCCTGCTATATTTCACTCTTTTTTGTAATTCAAATATCTCCACGTATGTGCAGTATGTACATTTGACACTGTATTCATTCCCTTTTGTGTTGCTCTAACAGAATACCTGGATCTGGGTAATTTATAAAGAAAATGAAATTTATTTGCTCACAGTTTCTGAGGCTGGGAAGTCCAAAGTCCATCTGGAGGTGGTGACAGCAACCCAGGGGTCTCGCATTGCAAGATGGTGGAAGCAGAGAGAGGAGAGAGCAAGACAGATTTTTCTCTTCTTTTAAAGCTCTCAGAACCACACCCCTGACCACCATCTTTAATCCATTCAGCACAGTCCCACAATCCGATCCCCTCCAAGGCTCTGCCTTTCAATTACCATAACAGGATTTCCCACCCTCTTAACAATCACAGTGGGGGCTAAGTTTCTAATACATAAAATGCAGGGGATTCAAGCTTCAATGACTTTTGGGGGGACATAATTCAATCCACTACAGACACCAACCCATGAGTTTCCATAAGATTTATCTCATAGACACCTCATGAATTTCGTAGGAAATAAATGCTTGCACAATCCCCACTGGGCATGTTGGGAAACTGGGCAGGTCTTGAAAGACACGATATCCTGTCTTGGATCACAGAAATGGTGAGGAAAAGCAGATTCTGACCAACCCCTGCCTTGAAACCTGGGGCCCTTGCTGCACACCCAAGGGGCTGAGGGAGTGCTGTGTTTGCACACTTGTGTGCAGTTAAGGAGTTGACATGGGGGAAGAGGGTGAGCAGTCGTCAGCCCAGAGAGACCACTGGGTAGATCATACTGAAGGAAGGACCCCATGTCATGGAATCTTATAAGAAGTGACCTCACTTCCTTAGTGATGGACCGCAAGAGAACTTAGAACTCTGGTAACCGTGCAGCTCACTTGGCAAGCAACTGCCAAGAGAGAAAGATGGATTCAGGTCGCATCCCGAGTTTTCGACGATCTCACTTCAGGAATTCCTGGAGAGAGAGCGTGTGGAGACGATGGAGACGTTGGTTCCGTCCTCTCCTCCGATGCCTGTGGCCGTTTGGCAGGGGGCACCCCCAGGTAACACAGGGTAGCCCAATCCAGGACAGTCCACACCTGTGATCCCAGCTGGGCAGTTTTTCACCAAATTCCAATCACCGTGTGTGTGTGTGTGTGTGTGTGTCTCTGTGTGTGTGTGAGAGTGTGTGTGTGGGTGTGTGCCTGTGTGTGTGTGCCTGTGTGTGTGTGTGTGTGTGTGTGTGTGCAAGAGAGAGTGAGAGTGAGAGTGAGAGAGAGTGAGAGAGAGTGAGAGAGAGAGTGAGAGAGAGAGAGAGAGAGAGAGAGAGAGAGAGAGAGAGAGAGAGAGAATAAAGAGGAGGAGAAGGGCCCCTCCTGAACAGGAGATGGTCGCGTTAGGGGATGAAACCCTGGAAGGTCTGTCCACGTCTCACGTTGTGGCTGGAAGGATGGGAAAGTAACTGTTAGGGACCAAGTCTGTATCCTCAGAAGTAAATTCTTCACCTCTAGCTGTTATCTGGTTTCCTCCCTGGCTAGAGGTCTATGCAGATGCTTCTCTGTGCCCGATCAGGGGGGCAGAATTTCTAGTCGGGGTATCTCCCACGGACACAGGCAGGAGGCTGCTGACTCTTACTGGCCCAAATGCCGGCCACTCTCATTACAGAGCTCCACGCAGGAGATCACCGAGGAGGTGTTCGATGGGTCCGAATACCCCATCTCCCTGGACAAGGGGCAGGCGCACCATGTCACCCACCAAGGCCAGCGCTGGTCTAAGGTGAGAGCGGGCACAGAGAGGTCTCCACAGAAAGGAACGCAAAATGACCAGAGTGGGCCCAGGACCCCGACCCAAATATGGGGACTCCCCTGGAAACTATACTCAAGCGTTCCCACTGGAGTGACCCACAGTCCCACTCCCACAGGAATCTGGCCTCTAGTACTACCCCCTGGCAACTCGCTTAAGGTGCAAAGTCCCTGTTCTCTCACTTGCAGGACTATAAGAGTAGGCACTTCTGTGTGGTTTCACTCTACACTAGGCCGTGAGTATCTCTGCTCGTTGCCACTCTTCTTACTGTCTTAGCTCCCCACCCCAGGTGTCCTGTGCAGCAGTCAGCCCCACTGCCTCCCAGGTCTCCTCCAAGACTTACAAACCATCCCCCTTATGGGGCAGGGTGTGTTCACACACACAAAAAAGAGAAGTCACACAAAAAAGGGGGTCCGGCTGTTCTACACGTTTGTCTGCAATGGGTCATCTCGCAGAGCACATCGCTGGAGCCCCACCAGGCCGGGAGCTGTGCCCTCCCATGTCTTCATGTTTTCCTGTAACAGAGGCCATTTTCCCTGGCAGTTCAGTCTCTCGGTGCCGGTGGAACGTGACACGGTTCAGTTGTAATTTCCACTTCAGCCGCGCTGCAGGGAACATCTTACGTGTGCCCGACAGACTGTGTGAGCTGGCTAGGGATGCCGTAACACAGCGCCACACACTAGAGGCCTCCGACAACAAAAATATATGTTCCCACAATTCTGGAGGCTAGAAATTTGATGTCAAGCTGTTGGCTGGGGTGGTTTCCCCTGAGGTCTCTCTCCTGGGCTTGGAGACGGCCACGTCCTATACCTCTGTTCACATGCTCTTCTCTACTGCTTCTCTGTGTCCTTACCACGTCTTCCTGTGACGGCCCGTGTCACGTCAAATCAAAGCGAACACTAACGAATTTACTCAAACTTAATTGCCTTTCCAAAGACCTGTGTCCTACCGCAGTCATCACCTTATGCACTGGGTATTACAACATCAATTGTGAATTTTAAGAAGGGAATACAGTTCAGCCCAGAACATATACTAATCCCCTCCTAAAACAGCCTCCGGGGAGAGGGATTCCTGGGTGAAGAGCTATGCACGTGTCAAATGTTGATAGCTAAAGCCAGATGACTTTCCAAAGTGATGTAGCAGGTGCATGGTCAGCAGCAGTCTCAGAACGGAGCTGCTTCCCTGCCTCAGCCTTTCCTGGGTGTTAACATTCTTTTCGATATTTTACCCGTCTGGAGACCTTGTGGCAAATAAGATGACCGTTTGTTTTCCTTCATTTTCAACCTCGCAACGGATACGTCTCAGTCACAGTCAGCCACTTACCGCACACTTGGTCTTTCTTTTTCCTCAATCGTCTGCTCAGATCTTGGCACTGCAATGGGCTTCCTCCTGCCCCAGAAGCTGCCAGCGTTCCCACTGTGTGGCATCTGGGATCAGCGTGGCTCTCTCTGATCTAAATGAAAGGAGCACAATTGTGTTGTTTAAGTTGTGAGGGTTCTCTTCAGGTGTCTTTCTCTGCACACAGTCTCCAAAATGGGGAGGAAATGAGGTTCCCACCGCCCCCTTCCTTCCCATGCCAGCAGCAGACCAAGCCCCTGGGAGCCCAGTGGGAACCTGCAGCCACAGCTGAGGACAGTTCTCAGCGCCGACCTGTGTGCTGTCGAGCAGCCACTGACATCCAAATGCCTGTGTTTCCTGTGGCTACAGTGGGAGTCATTTTTGAGAACTCACCGGGACAGTGATCTCTAATACAGGCTACTAATACAGGCACTTAGTTGCTCCACAGCTAACAAACCACATTGAAGATACTGCGAAGGTACTACTTTCTTAGTTCTTTTCTGTCCAGCGCCCCCACGTCAACTTTTGCTTTGAGAGCCTATAATCTTTTTCACGACGGTCACTCATGTCTCCCACATGAGCAGATCCCTAAAGGGTTGGGGCTTCCTGGTCTGAGCTCCAGGCCCCAGTTCTCTGGCGATTCACGGTGATGACACTGAAAGCGTGTCCCTCCTTGTTCCTTCCAGGGTAAAAAGGGTCGTACCCTGGACCTGCAAGAGATCCGCATGATGCGGACCCTCCAGCCAGGCACAAGGGCGAAGCTGCTGGAGTCCCTGCTGCCAGCTCTCCAGGGCAGAACGGTCCCCCACTTCTCCACCTTCCTTTGCTCCTACTGGGACTTCGCCACCATCCCACAGTTCCTGGACCAGCTCTTCAGTAGGTGAGTGCCCGCCCCCTCCAAGGCACCGTGGTGACTCTGCCACCTAGAAGCTGTGTCTCGGGAATGCCACTGCAGCACTCTGAGCCTGTTTGCTCCTCTGAGGAGTGGGGTGGCAAGAGGATGAACCCCATCGAGTCTTTATAGGGGCCAAATTTCATAAGACATGGCAAGGAGATGCCTAGTGCCTGGCTCAGCTGGATGCACTGTGCTTGTTCATATTTATTATTTTTCTTTCCTGTTTGGCTGAAAGAGCTCTCTGCCTCATGCCCCCCACCCCCACCCCATGGCCGGTGTCTCTCTGAGTTTGCAAAAGCCCAGAGAAGGCATATCTGATTTAGCACTTTTATTTGAGATTTCTTCTAGCTTGTCTTTGTCCTTGATATAGAAAGAACAGGCTCCATGGGCACCAGAGGAAGGGACCCCAGGTCCACTCAGATATCTGGGAATGCTCTGCTTGGGGCTTACTTATTCAACACATTTAGAAGCCCTTCCTTTGTAAAGTCACTTTTCTAGACGCTTGGCATAATTCAGTGACCAAAGCAGACCACAGACACTGGGTCTCAATTCTAGTCATGGAGTGAGATACTCACGGTAGACACCGTGAGCACGTCACGTCCACAGCATGTCAGTTGTGACGCCCTCGTGGCCTCCTCAAGGTGGAGGTGCATTCTCCCGCGTCCTACCCACAATGACAGGCCCAGCACCCAACTAGAAAGTATGTGGACTTTTGATCCAGAGAGAGAGCTCACTGTACCCCAGAGTGCGGGGGCACATGCGGACCGTGGCTGGGGAGGGACTGACAAAGCTGTGAATCTGAGACAACTTGTAATTCCCACGAGGGCGCTGAGGTCTGGGGGCTTTCCCTGCAAGTGAAAAGGAGTCCAACGGAGCTGTGGATGGGGTCACAGTCTCCCTGCAAAACAGGGGGAGTCTGGGGCTCACCGCCAGCTCTCGAGAGACACGTCCCCAGGACAGTGGCATCCTAGCTCTGCCCGTCCTCCATCCCACCTCTGTCCCTCCTGACCCAGACAACAGCGGCTCAGGCCTGAAGTTATGAGCAACCTGCCCACAGACCTGCCTGGGGCCTTGGTCCTTAGTTCACAGGTGCACATAGGTGGGTGTCCCGTCCTTTCGGAAAACCCATGTGAGTGTAAGGGTGAGGCTCACGAGGGTCTGTACTTGTCCTGTCTAATGGCCAGGTCTGCCACTGTCAGGACCGCCACACAGGGCTTGGGTGGGGGGGGGGGCTGTGTCCTCTAGACAGGCAGTGGCAGGCCCAGGGGCCCAGAACCACTACGCAAGCGTGCCCTGGGAGCACAGCGTGGAAGCAAAGGCCAGCCTCTGACTTTGCTGCCCACTCTCACACTTCCAGCACCATCTGTCACACTGTGGTCACTATGCCGGAGCGTTTCTGCACAGATTTCCATCAGCCCCTGCACTTTCCATCGTTGAAAGTGAAGATCGACCACGTGCAGGTCAGCTTGCCTGGATTGGACACGGGTGCCAGTGTGTACGTTCTGCTGACCAACCTGAGGCACCCAGAGCTCTTTGAGGCAGCAACAGATGGTGAGGGGACCGCAGTCTGGAAGAATTACCAGGGGTGGTGCTTTGGGGCTAGAACTCCCTTTAATGCAGTCAGATCCTTTCCGTGTTTGGAAAGGCCAGTGGGAAATGACTGATGCTGGTGAACCTTTTCTATTTTTCCCCCTGCTCCTGTTTCATGTCCAGAACCACAGGCACTTCCCAGGCAAGCTCTAGAGCCAGTGCCAGCACCTCCGGTAGAGCTGGGGCCCGCCCTGCACTCAGAGTCACCTGTGCAACTGGGTCCACCGCCAGCTTCCGTGCCAGCAGCAGTGCCAGGAGAAGAGCCACCACATGTGATACGGCTGAAGCTAGAGGACCCTTCAAAGCCCTCGTGCCCCTCTCCTGTGGCAACATTGAACCGGCCCCGTGGAGACCTGTGGGACATCAGGGCATTCCCTCCTAAGCTGCTGGCAGAGCAGCTGACTCTGATGGACGCGGTGAGCAGCTCGCCTCTGCGGGGGGCGAGGAGGGCGGTTGCCTAGACAGGCTGTCCTTCTTGCACCTGGTGTCCCAGACAAGCCATTACTCACCAGAGTCCAGTGATCTGGGTCCAATACCAGCTCCACATCTTACCAATGATGTGACCTGGATGAGTTTCTTCATTCCCAAGCCTTCCCTGTCCACATGTCGACAGTCAAGTTGAGACATCAACAGTACCAGTTGCAGAGCGACCCAAGCTAACATGAAAAGGGACAGAGAGAAAGCAGCACGGGGGCCTGGCTTCTCTGGTTGACGGAGGGTGCTCACTGAGGGGCAGCTGGGTTCAGGAGTTACCCACCCATCCTCCCGTGTGACCTCACCAACCTCAGCACTTCTTAGGACCTGAGATGGACTCGACTCCCTAGCAGACCCCCTAAGAGAACCCGTAGTCATAGCTGCCACAGGCAGTGCGCATCTGAGGAAGGAAATAGAACAAAGGGCTCATCAGGATGCACACTGGATGCGGCCTCAAGATGAGCACACCCGAGCCATTTTCTAGTGCTCGGAGCTAGTGAGAACGGCCTGCCTGACCATGCCACTCGTTCCTTGCCTGCCAGTATTAGCTCTTGGGTGCCTTTAGTGGGCGCATAGCCAGATCCAAACTCTTTCACAAGAGTAGCCTGTGTGTGACACACTCTTCCTCTCCAGGAGCTGTTTAGGGAGGTGGTGCCCTATGACTGCCTGGGCTCCATCTGGTCCCAACGCCACAAGAAGGGGAAGGAGCACCTGGCACCCACCGTTCGTGCCACCGTCGCCCAATTTAACAATGTGGCCAATTGCGTCATCACCACCTGCCTTGGGGATGACAGCAGGAAGGCCCAGGACAGAGCCAGGGTGCTGGAGCACTGGATCAAGGTGGCCAGGGTAAGCCGTGGGAGGACCCAGGGGATCCCCTCTCTGCAGACTTGGGAACTGCCTTTTATTAACAACCACCATCAGGGCAGTCGCCTGTGGTCAAGTCCCTGCACAATCCCTGGGCCTTTCCTCTCAGGGCACACTGGCCTTGACCCCCATGTCCCAGTGCTGGAGGCTCACTTCCTATCTGGGCTCTTGGGTTGAGCTAACATCCTCCCTCTGTGAGTTCTGCTCGTGGGGTTCCAGCTGTGCCCTCCCGTGGCTGCCCGGCTCTCTGCCTCATGCAAGAGGGGAGATGTCAGCCGAGGGGCTGAAGCTGGAGCAGGCGGGCTCCAACTCCCCACCTCCTGGTTCATTCTCTTTCCTCCCCAGGAGTGCTTGGTCCTCAGGAACTTCTCCTCAGTCCACGCCATCCTCTCCGCTCTGCAGAGCACACCGATCCATCGAATGAGAAGGACGTGGAGAGAAGTTTCCAGGTGGGTGGGCCTCTTCCTGTAGGAGCACAGGGGTGGACCGGGGACGCCCCCACAGGTTTGGGCATTGCCCCCTTAATGACCGTGGCAGGGACCGGGAGGTCAGAGGCACTGAGGCAAGAATGGGCTCATGACTAGGGTCTCCCTGGGAGACTCCCCGGGAACTTAGCCCAGGATTTCTTACCCCAAGCTAAAGTTTCATTTTGCTTTGTTTTCTACTTTCACTAAGTGTCAGGCACGGGTTTTTACCAAACTGGCAGTTTCAAGTGTTTGCTAGACACAATAAGACCTTGTCCTACTCACGTCTAAACTGTAAAACAGAGCTTCTCAGTTGAAATGGGGACGGGGCCCAGGTGACCAACACGAGAGCCCCTCTCCCAGGGCCCCGGAGCCCATAGGACTCAGAGGAAGCCAGCTGACAACTCTCCTCAAGGCAGTTTGGATTGTTTGCAGTCTCAAAAAAACAAACAGACAGACAGACAAACAAACAAACTTGAACTTACGGGTCGCCCCATTATTCCCAAATTAATCTTTCTTTCTTTCCCCTTCACAGAAAAGGCTCCCGGAGTTTTGCAAACTTATGTAGAAAAGAGAAGGTACTGAGCAAAAAGGTAAAGTAGAGGCTGAGAGATGGGGGCAGGTGTTTGGGGACATAGGCAGAGGTGAGTTGTTTGGTTTTGTTGTGGTGCGTTTTGCTTTCTCACTGAAAGTTGACAGGAAAACTTCAGTCCCGTCTTGCGCGGACTAGCAGGAGAAGGATGTGTCTGCCGTGGCCAGGTGGAGAATGTGGCAGGAGCCCTGGTGACGGGACGCGGTGATGGCAGCCGGGCTGTGCAGGAGGGCAGAGGAGCTGCAGAAGCAGCCGGTGTCCGCCTCGCACGCTGCTCCATCCTGTCGGCACGCGGCTTCCTCCAGGCCGCTGGTGGATGCGGTAGGCAGGGCTTCCTTCGGCAAACTAGCCCAGCAGTTTCTAGGAAGCCAGGCCTCGGCCGCGAAGCCCTGGGCAAGGCACGCCCCCGCCTCCGGCTTCTGTTTTCTCACCCGGAGACCGTAGGGATGACGACGAGCCTGTTGTGCGGGCCTCACAGAGTGGCGAGGAGGTTAACGAGGCTCATGGAGCGTGCCTGTGTCTGCCTCTTCCTCCAGGGGTGCCGGGGACAACGTCGACGACAGTAATATGAGTTCTCAGGGGATCCTCTCCCGATGAGGAAACAGGGAAGGGTGGCCGGGGTGCACGCCCAAGACCGCACACTGGAGAGTGTCACAGCTGGCATCAACTCTAGAACCAGAGCCGCCAGAGGAGGTGGTGGCACTCCACCAG
Organism: Cynocephalus volans; assembly: GCF_027409185.1. NCBI lineage: Eukaryota > Metazoa > Chordata > Mammalia > Dermoptera > Cynocephalidae > Cynocephalus > Cynocephalus volans. The sequence continues at coordinate 39,123,435 of NC_084463.1, forward strand.
CTCATGAGTCAGATATCCAGAGCTGAAGGTCAGGCGCAGGGGTGGAACTGGGTGAGGCGAAGACAGTCTCATTCACTATCTTACTGTTTTCTGTTGCTTACAACAGAACACCTAAAACTGGGTCATTTTTAAAGAAACCGAGCATTTTTTCCCTACACTTTAGGAGGCTGGAAAGTCCAAGCAGAGGGGGTACATCTAGTGAGGGTCTTACTCCAGCGGGGCGGGGGGGACTCTCTGCAGAGTCAGGGGGTGGCACAGCGTATCAGATGGCAAGAGGGCAAGAGCGTATGTCCACGCACTCTTTAGGAAGCCGCCAGTCCGGTTCCACGATAGCCCACGAACGAATTCGTTCATTCATGAGGGCAGAGTAGTCCTAATCCAGTCACCTCTTACAGGGCCCCACCTTTCAAACAGCGTTGTAGAATCTTCCACCCTCTTAATACAGTTACAGTGGGTATCATGTTTCCACATGAACTTAGGAGGGGACATTCATTTGGACATAGCACTAACCTTGTCCCTGACCCTGTCAGGTGGGGACTGTCAAACTGGCCACCTTGGAGATGAACCATCAGAGAGCCCAGATGAGGCAGCGGCAGCAGAAAAAGGCGAGTGTGTCTGTGACTGGGAGGGGCTCTAGGGAGTAGATGACAGGGGCCCCTCCCTTCCAGCTGGAGGCCTCCACATCCAAAGAGGAGACAGCTTCCACCCTAAGGGGCCTGCCTTCCTGTGGCCAGGGCATCTGAGATGCCTTTGTTAGGGACACCAGGTCCAGGACCTGGAAGAGCTGGCCTGGAGGGGATTACAGAGCGAGGTGTGGCAGGAACCACGTAACCACTGTGACATGAAACGTTCACCACAGAGGTAGCTAGGGGGTACACGGTGTCTTTGGACGCCAGCTGGGGAGAGAGCAGTGTGGCCACAGAGGGGAGGCGCCCGAGGTTGCTCTGTGGCTCCAAGTGGAAAACCTGGCTGGGGGGGGGGGGGGGGGTCCAGAAAGACGAGGTTGATAAGATTTTGATAGAATAAGCCAAGTGTGGACACCCAGGAGCTGGTGCTCATCACCACTACCACCCCAATGTCACAGGGCATCGTCCCCTTCCTGGGAACCTATCTCAGCGACCTGGTGATGTTAGACGCTGCGATGGACGACTATGTGGATGTGAGTGAGCCTGGGGACGGGCAGCTCGGGGGCCAGGACCCTGAGGCTGGGGAGGGGAGAGCCCTTAGAACTCAGCACTCGGCAAACCTCCACTCACGAGACCTCACGGCTGCCCGTGTGCTGGGGGTGTCACGCCCTTCTCACCCGTGAGCGATGGAGCCTCCGCATAAGCCCCCACCCAGTCCCTGTTCTCCAAGTGGACAAGTCGCAGAGCTCAGCTGGACTCAGCCTCTCCCTTCGTTGCTTGCCATGGGAAGAGAGTGAGATCGGGCCCCTCTGATGGCAGGCAGCTTGGGAGTGGCCAGCAGCCCCTTCTGATCAGAGGCTTCAGCATCCTCACTTGTCATCAGGGAGGGTTGAGACAGAAGGTCCTCGATCCTCAGCTCCCATGTCATCCTTCTCCAGAGCTCAGAGCCTGACCTAGGTGCAAGCCCTGTTCTGTGCAAACCCCCTGACCCCGGTGGCCCTGGCCTTAGTGCAACACGGGAACGGGTGAGGATGGGGCTAGAAATGGGCTAGGGGGCCTTTCTGAGAGACTCGCACCATCACTCTTTCAGGGAAAGGTATTCAACACCCAGAAAAGGCGGAAGGTGAGTAGCTGCGGCCCTCGCTCGAGGGAGCGTGGGGATGTGGAAGTCAGAGACGGCCCCCCTCACCCGGGCAGGACACTTCCTGCCTGCATCCCCTGCAACTCTGATGTATTAGGAAGATTTGAGAGACGGAGGGGGGCATCCCATCCCACTGGAGGGTGTGGGAAGGGGACAGGAATCAAGGACACATTTCTGGGGGACAGACTGTTGGAACCCGACTCTGAGATCAGGTTGGGGCACGGATGGGATGGAAGGAGAGGAGGGTATCACTTGAGAGACAAGTCTGCCAACCAGCTCCCTGCTCCATCCCTCCCCCACAAGGCCCCTTTGGCATCTCCCACCCAGGCCCTGTCAGCATCCTGTTTTTTTCTGTGGCCCCAGGAAGTTAAAGTCCTCAGAGAGATCCAGCTCCTCCAGGTGGCAGCCAACAATTACCACATCGAGAAGGAGGAAGAATTCGGACACTGGTTTACCTCCACTGAGTGGCTCAGTGACAACGAGAGGTGAGGGCCTTGCAGGAATTTGACGATAGTCAGGGCATAGGGGACTCTTTCTGGTGGCAGCTGCAGAGAGCCTGGGGCCATGGCTGTCTGGTCAGCCGCAGACCCTGTTGCACGGTGACCCCTGGGGCACCAGGACTCCAGCTAGGGGGCACGCACTGGGAGGGAGAGCTGAGGTGTGGCTCCCGCTAGGTAGACTGGCAGCTGCCTCTCTGTCCTGCAGCTACAAGCTCTCCTGCCAGCTGGAGCCCCCATCCCACTAGGCCGGCGACACCTCGAGGCAAAGAAGAGCAGGCCCAAGGAAGCCAGGCAGCCGCAACGGCCTTCCCAGCTCCACCTCCGACCGGCCCTGATTCTAATAAATTCAATCCCTTTTTCAGTTTTACCTATTGGAGTGGGTTGAATTATGTCCCCCCCCCCAAACTCACTTAAGCTTGAAATGGGTCCCCCAAGTTTTGTGGATTAGAAACTTAGTCCCCCGTGGGACTGTGAAGAGGGTGGGAAATCCGATTACGGTAATATGAAAGGTGGAGCCTTGAAGAGGTGAGAGGATTGTAGGACCCTGCAGTAGTGAAAGGATTGAAAATGGTGGTCGGGGGCGTGGTTCTGGGGGCATTAAGAAGAAGAGGAGAGTCTGCCCCTCTCTCTCTCTCTCTCTCTCTCTCTGCTCTCTCTGCTCCCACCATCATGCAAGGTGAGACCCCGAGTCACTGTCGCCACCACCAAATGGCATTTAGACTTCCCAGCCTCGGAAACTGAGAGAAATAAATGCCATTTCTCTTCATACATCGCCCAGTTTCAGGTATTCTCCTATAGCAACACTAAACGGACCAACACACCTATCTTTACCTGGAATCACAGGAGTGTTGTCTTTCTTGGTGTTTTCATTAAAATCAATATAGTCACGTTGCACGTTGTGCGTCTTTCAATATTTAATTTGACGATACCTGATCTTTGGAGATGGTGCCCTATGAACACAGACAGAATAACTGCTTGCGTTTCAACGTGACAGCGAGCTCCAGCAGCGCGCACACGCCACCATCTGTCTTTCCTGCTGAACCGACGGAAGAGCTCTTTCTCGCTGAAAGCTACTGCAAAGCTTTCTGCACCGATAGCAGTTGCGTGGAGCTGCATTTTCTCTTCTCTGTAGATTCTCAGGGTCTAATCTCCTGAGGGAGAAGTGGCAGATCATTTGGTGCTCGGTTTTAAAACATTGTCTCACTCCACATCTTCCCACGTTTTCTTGGAGGGGTTAGAAAGTTGAGATTTTTCAGCATTCTGTGGACACACACGTGTTTCCTTCTTTGAAGTGTGTCCATACGCATGGTTCTCTGTCACCACCGTCTAGTTAAGTACACCAGTCCCTCAACAACACTGTTCAAATGTCAGTACCACAGGCCAGGAACCGTGAGCGAACACCTCAAGTGCTACCGTGCAAACTCGGGGCTCTCCCGTCGGCCCACAGTCCCTACACAAACAACAGATGGGCGTCATCATCAGCGTCCAGTCATGTCCCTCCTTTCCAAGTCTGTTTGGCAAGGGGTGGCTGTGCATCTGTTCCCTACTACACGCACAGACAGCAGCTTGTGTAGCTGTGTCGCCTCCCGGACTCCCAGTGAGAAGCCATGTGGCGGGTAACAGAGACCGACACTCACTCACTCAGGAAAGGGAATTTGCCGACAAGGATGAAAGTGCAACAAAGAAACAAGAAGTGATGAGGCTGGAAAGGAAACTGGAATCAAATGTAAATAGAGGCGGGGAAAGTGGGCAACTGTGAGAATCTTGACACTTCTGCCATTGCAAAGACTCCCACTACTCAGCCACAGTGAAGGTGACCTTACACACACAAATAAGAGAACTTGTCAAAGGAACAGATAGCCCAGAAATAGTGATGCCAGTAGCACTGCACATTCATGGAAATCCCAGACGTGTTTCACAGCCCTGAAAGTTCAAACAGTAAAATACTGGAAGCTCGTATGGTCATTCTTAAGAGTTCTGCGCTACCACGCCAAGCAAAGACTGCCCGCCACGTGTGTATATTTGCAGATGGGGTGTAGCAGTGCTTCTCGGCTGGGGCAGTTTTGCCTCCCACAAGACACCTTGTAACACCTGTGGAGACATTTCTAGTTTTCACATGAAGGTTTCCACTGGCGTCTAGTAGGTAGCTACCATCATCTCCTACATCGCACCGTCTCATGCCGGGCGAAGAATTACCCAGCCCAAAATATCAAGATTGCCAAGGCTGAGAAGTCCCGATCGAGGGAAATCTTCTTTTCTCCCACCTTTGGGGACCGTTACTTTTATGTCGGTTTTCTTTAATAGAACACCATTTCTCCAATAATGCGAGGGGAAGCTTTTTCTAAAATCACGAACCGGATTCCGTAGAAAGGTGGGCGTAGGAGGAAGAATCTTAAAATGGCCTCATGACGTCCGCAACCTTTGCTCTCTGTGTCACCCTCCTCTTTTAAGTGTGGGAAGAATCTGTGATTTTTCCAGTCCGGGTGAATAGAGGAAAGCTGACAGGCTGCTGCCACCATGAATCTGGTCTGTTGTACAAGAAACCACGGGGCAGCCTGGAGAGACACCCTCCAGCTGAACTGTGGAAAGTGTCACGAGGTGGGGAACTGCAGTGGCCCCTAGGCTGAGGGCAGCCCACATTTGCCAGTCAGAAGCTGGGGCTCCCAGTCACACACCACCAGACACGAATGATGCCAACACCCTGAGTGAGGTCAGAAGCCCATTCTTTCCTGGGTGAGCCTTCAGATGACAACGCATTTCAGGTGACTACTTGACTGTGTCTGCTGTCATCACTTCTCATCCCTTCTATTCCAGGGAAGGTAGGTGCCCTTCCTTCTCTCCACGGCCTTCTCTTCCACCCCGGCACAGCCCAGCTGGATCACTGCACCCATTTCCAGGGCTTCCTGCCCCCAGAACGCCCAGTGCCTCTGCACAAACGCATCTCTATTCCCATCAATCTGGACAAGCCTGAGAGTTTTCACAGAAACATTCAGGGGGAAAGTTAAAATCACCACCAGGCAGGCGCCCCTTCCACTCTCGCCCTGTTGTTTCCCCCAATTCACTCCCCTATCCCCTCACCTCCTCTTTACTAGATGAGCACATTTCTGCTCAGTGAGTTGTCTTTGGCACACAGCTTTTGAAATTTCGGGAAGCTTCCCTCCCGCCCAAAGAGGGCAAAGAGGAAAAAGTGTGAATAATGTGGAGTTGTGTGAGTTCAAATTCCTTTAGTTTGAAAATCCAAAGAATTCCCATTGTCTGGATGAGAATTTCCAGCTGGGCTTCTCTGAGTCCTAAGGGCTGCGAGGGACTGGGCAGAGGAGCTCTCACGCTGGCCACCTGCGCCCCATCCCCATTTCAACTGAGCGGCTCTGGTTTTACAGTTGAGATTTCAGTTGTGCAAAGAGTTCCTTTGCTGTTACTAAACACTTGATAGTGTCCAACTGGCTCCAGCCTGTGCCTGACAGTTGATAACACTGAATCCTGGGGCAGAACTGCTGGCCTAAGGTCCCAGAAAGATTGACAGGCCTCTTCAACCAGCTCATCGCAGCCTCCAGTGTCCCTGGCCCCAGCGACTTCCAGGCTCACCGAGGAAGCAATGTTTAGCACAACAGAGGACCCCGGTCGTCCCTGGTGCTCCATCCCTGGTAGGGAGATGTCCTCCCTACCTCCCAATGTCTCTCCGTGTCTTCTTCAGACAGTGAGCAGACGTGCCAGGCGGGGTACAGACAATGGCAGAGAGTGAGAAAAACATCCTAAATGGTGGCTCTCCTGAGAAGGAAACACAAAAACCTATGAAACGGAAAGCAGTTCCCGGGCCTTCCAGCTGTGGTCCCCGAGGCAGGTGCTGATGACACGGTCGGCCACACTGCTGAACGGGGGTAACGGTGGCATGGACAGTTGCTGCCAGGTGCTCCTTGACCTTCTTGTTCTCCTGGGACCAGCGGGGGTTCCGGTGGTCACAGGGCACCACCTTCTTGCACACCTACTAGAGAGGAGGAGAACTTTGCGGGGGCATGGCCCACCCCAGTTCAGAATCCACAGTATCCTGCAGTCCCCAGGCAGGTGACGGTGGTCTGAGCTGGAGCCCAGGAAGCTCAGCATGTGGCCGGAGGCTGGCAGGAGTCCCTGGGTTGGGTTCTCTACCCACTGAGGGTATTTAAGTACATGATGTCCCAGGCCTACCACTGCTGACGAAGGGTCTGTACCACTGCAGCCAGGTTATTCTCACCAGCCCCACCCCCAGAAGCTGTGCCGGGCATGCACATCTCAAGGTGGCATCTTAACCCATCCTAATGAGTCCTCTGGTCCATTTCCCCAGTCAGATTCACACTCCCTTTGGAAGCTACAACTAGGGGCTCTACTTGGGCCTCTGCTACAGTGTCTAGTCCACATCAGGTGCTAAATAAGTGCTGAAGCTGGTGAAGCCTCCTGGCAGGGTGGGTGGAACGGACCCATGGACCTGCCTGCACCTCAGTGAGCATCCTCCATCCCCAAATGGACCAGGGCCTGGCCTTGCTTCCCATACGTCCCAACTCATTTGATCTTCACAGTCACTCCGTGCACCTGGTGCTGTCGGTGCCCCATCTGTACTGTTGACGTGTGGAGAGGAACGTCACAGGCATTATAAAACTAGGTCAGTTCACGTGGTCAGTAAGATGCGTAACTGATACCAGACCCAGATCACTGCACTCTGGTCACGAATGGCTGGTCTGGGACATCAGGTGCAAGAAGGAAGCCTGTCTAGGCCCCACTCTGCAGAGCCGAGCCACTCACCGTGTCCATCAGCATCACCTGCTCTGCCAACAGCTTGGGAGAGAATGCCATGATGTCACGCATGTCCACACTGGGCTGGTTCATCGTATCACAGGACAGGGGTAGAAGGGCTCTGGAGATCGCTCAAGTTCCAGCTCCATCACTGGAGGTGACCACTTCCCTGCCCCTGGTGTGGGCTCGGAAGATGGTCATGGATCCAGTCCTACAGGTGACTCTGGGTGCAGAGCAGGCAAGGCTGGCTCTAGAGCCTGTGTGGGAAGTGCCCGTTCTTCCGGGCATGAAGCAGGTGCAGGAAAAAAAAAAAAAAAGAAAAAAAAAGCTTCACCAGTATCACCATTTAATGAGGTCAATGGCTCATTTAATGTAACAGGCATTATGACCTTGGACAGTTCCTATGTAACAAGACTACTGAAAATGTTTCATCCAATATACACACAGCAAAAGACAATTAGCCCAATTTAAAAAATGGTCAGAGGAAGAGTCGGCCAGTTCGCTCTGTTGGTTAGAGTGTGGTGTTCTCATACCAAGATCAAGGCTTAGGATCCCCACACAGGCCAGCCGCCGTAACAAACCAACCACAAACCTGCTCAGATAATTCAAATAAGCATTTCTCTAAGTGAGATATAGGAAAGCCCAATAAGCACCGAAAGAGATATTCGTCGTCACCCATAAGGAAATGTCTATCAATACCGCAGTGACATAATGTGTCGTAGCCGTTAGAAGGGCTGTAAATCAAAAAGACAGTCAAGACAAAGTGTTCACAAGGCTATGGAGATATCACAACCCTCATATATTGACGGAGAGACTGGAAAATGCTACAGACTGCCAGGAAATCAGGTCGGTAGTTTTTCGAAATGTCAAATGTAAACTTACTAGGTGCCCCAGCAATCCTACCGCTGGGTCCATACGAACGAAAACTGAAAATCTGTCCACACAAAAGTTTGTACATGAAACCTCAGATCAGCCCCACTTACACTAGTCAAACAGTCAAAACCACACAGAACGCCAAGGAAGAATACTGAAAGCTGCATGAGAGGAAAACACACACACACACACACACACACACACACATACACACACAGACTCTCTCACACAAACTGACATGCACACACAGACACACACATACGGACACACACACACACACACAAACACACACACACACACACACACACACACACACACACACTCACTCACTCACTCACTCACTAAGTCACTCACTCACAAGAAAGTCCTAATACGGATTTCAGTAAATTCTTCAACAGAAAACGCCCAGTCCAGGAGACAAAGAGATCTTATAGTCAAATAAAAAATTCAACAACAACAACAACAAGACAAGAGCACTGTACCGGACAAGAGCATCCTTCAAACAGGGAGAGAGACAATCCTCTCCCAGACAGACGAAGGCCGAGAGGATCCCCCACAGCAGACCGCTCTCCCAAAGCGCTGCACAGGGCTCTTCCAACTCAAAGATGACGCTGACGTGCCCCAGCACCACGTCCGCAGGGATGAAAGTCAGCAGTCATGGAAGTAGAAATACAAAGAACACACTCAACCTGCAAGGAAGACGACAAAACCGCTCCCCGCCCTCCCCCAGGGGCCTCGTCCCCACCGCCCTCGCAATCGCAGCAGCGGCGATGGCTCACCAGGCCCGGGACCCCAAGACACGGCCCGTGACCAGGAAGCCACAGCCCAGCTGCACCTGCTACTCCGGTCTGGCCCCCGCACCGCCCCCGACCGGCTGCTCCCGCAGCAGCCCTGGGACAAGGCGATCCTGCGTGCTGGGGACGGACGGACGGAAGGACGGACGGACGGCGGGGCAGCGCTGGGCTCCACCGGAGGGGAGGAGGGCGTCCCAGCCTCCTGTCTCTGCCAGCGCCGGGCACCCCGCCCGCCATCTGCATCCCTCCCTGCTGGCCTCCGCCGCCCCTCCTGAACTCAGGACCCGGGGAACCCTCCTAATGCACCCCGTGCCGCCTCCGTCTCAGCCCGACCACCCTACTCCCCTGCCTCGCTCGGGAGGTACAGCCCCCTCACCCGGGTCCTACCGGCTCCACCACGCCGCTCCCCTCGCAGGTCTCTCCCTGGTGTGGCAATTCCTCCAGGAGCGTGGAGGTTTGGCCGCTAAGTTTCTGTTCCCTGGCAAGTGCTGCGGGAAGGGCTTTCTTCCCTCGTGTCCCACAACTTTCCCGCGTTCTGTCTCTGACCTTCTGTCCACCCGTTATTTCAGCTGTCGTCAACGGTCAGAGGTACTTTTTGAAAGCTGACTTGAGTGCTGTCTCTAAAGGATACAACCTGAGGTCTGCTATCTTCAAACCAAAAGAGATTCCTCACCTGAACCCAACTCTGCTGGGACTTTGATCTCCACCTTCCATGCTCCAGATCTCTGAGGAATAAATTGATGTTGGATATAAGCTACCCACACTATGGTACTTTGTTACAGCAGCCCGAACTGACTCAGACAGAAGTGACATCCCATCACTTGTGCTGTGTTCTCCTGGTCAGAAGGAAGTGGCTAACCACTTAGTGCTGGGAGCCATTCATTGTGCAGGCTGCCACCACATAGGCCGAGGTAAAGCCCATGGGACTGATTCTAAATATCATAGGAAGGCAGTGAAAAGTTTACTATTAGGAGATGACAATACCTGAAATTAATTTCAGTGTGTTACCACTGCAGGGGGGAAAAAAACACCCCAAAAAACCTGGTCACAACAAAGGACTTTCCCAAGATTACACTGCTGGAACTCAGGCCTCTTTGAATTGTATCTCCTGCTATATTTCACTCTTTTTTGTAATTCAAATATCTCCACGTATGTGCAGTATGTACATTTGACACTGTATTCATTCCCTTTTGTGTTGCTCTAACAGAATACCTGGATCTGGGTAATTTATAAAGAAAATGAAATTTATTTGCTCACAGTTTCTGAGGCTGGGAAGTCCAAAGTCCATCTGGAGGTGGTGACAGCAACCCAGGGGTCTCGCATTGCAAGATGGTGGAAGCAGAGAGAGGAGAGAGCAAGACAGATTTTTCTCTTCTTTTAAAGCTCTCAGAACCACACCCCTGACCACCATCTTTAATCCATTCAGCACAGTCCCACAATCCGATCCCCTCCAAGGCTCTGCCTTTCAATTACCATAACAGGATTTCCCACCCTCTTAACAATCACAGTGGGGGCTAAGTTTCTAATACATAAAATGCAGGGGATTCAAGCTTCAATGACTTTTGGGGGGACATAATTCAATCCACTACAGACACCAACCCATGAGTTTCCATAAGATTTATCTCATAGACACCTCATGAATTTCGTAGGAAATAAATGCTTGCACAATCCCCACTGGGCATGTTGGGAAACTGGGCAGGTCTTGAAAGACACGATATCCTGTCTTGGATCACAGAAATGGTGAGGAAAAGCAGATTCTGACCAACCCCTGCCTTGAAACCTGGGGCCCTTGCTGCACACCCAAGGGGCTGAGGGAGTGCTGTGTTTGCACACTTGTGTGCAGTTAAGGAGTTGACATGGGGGAAGAGGGTGAGCAGTCGTCAGCCCAGAGAGACCACTGGGTAGATCATACTGAAGGAAGGACCCCATGTCATGGAATCTTATAAGAAGTGACCTCACTTCCTTAGTGATGGACCGCAAGAGAACTTAGAACTCTGGTAACCGTGCAGCTCACTTGGCAAGCAACTGCCAAGAGAGAAAGATGGATTCAGGTCGCATCCCGAGTTTTCGACGATCTCACTTCAGGAATTCCTGGAGAGAGAGCGTGTGGAGACGATGGAGACGTTGGTTCCGTCCTCTCCTCCGATGCCTGTGGCCGTTTGGCAGGGGGCACCCCCAGGTAACACAGGGTAGCCCAATCCAGGACAGTCCACACCTGTGATCCCAGCTGGGCAGTTTTTCACCAAATTCCAATCACCGTGTGTGTGTGTGTGTGTGTGTCTCTGTGTGTGTGTGAGAGTGTGTGTGTGGGTGTGTGCCTGTGTGTGTGTGCCTGTGTGTGTGTGTGTGTGTGTGTGTGTGCAAGAGAGAGTGAGAGTGAGAGTGAGAGAGAGTGAGAGAGAGTGAGAGAGAGAGTGAGAGAGAGAGAGAGAGAGAGAGAGAGAGAGAGAGAGAGAGAATAAAGAGGAGGAGAAGGGCCCCTCCTGAACAGGAGATGGTCGCGTTAGGGGATGAAACCCTGGAAGGTCTGTCCACGTCTCACGTTGTGGCTGGAAGGATGGGAAAGTAACTGTTAGGGACCAAGTCTGTATCCTCAGAAGTAAATTCTTCACCTCTAGCTGTTATCTGGTTTCCTCCCTGGCTAGAGGTCTATGCAGATGCTTCTCTGTGCCCGATCAGGGGGGCAGAATTTCTAGTCGGGGTATCTCCCACGGACACAGGCAGGAGGCTGCTGACTCTTACTGGCCCAAATGCCGGCCACTCTCATTACAGAGCTCCACGCAGGAGATCACCGAGGAGGTGTTCGATGGGTCCGAATACCCCATCTCCCTGGACAAGGGGCAGGCGCACCATGTCACCCACCAAGGCCAGCGCTGGTCTAAGGTGAGAGCGGGCACAGAGAGGTCTCCACAGAAAGGAACGCAAAATGACCAGAGTGGGCCCAGGACCCCGACCCAAATATGGGGACTCCCCTGGAAACTATACTCAAGCGTTCCCACTGGAGTGACCCACAGTCCCACTCCCACAGGAATCTGGCCTCTAGTACTACCCCCTGGCAACTCGCTTAAGGTGCAAAGTCCCTGTTCTCTCACTTGCAGGACTATAAGAGTAGGCACTTCTGTGTGGTTTCACTCTACACTAGGCCGTGAGTATCTCTGCTCGTTGCCACTCTTCTTACTGTCTTAGCTCCCCACCCCAGGTGTCCTGTGCAGCAGTCAGCCCCACTGCCTCCCAGGTCTCCTCCAAGACTTACAAACCATCCCCCTTATGGGGCAGGGTGTGTTCACACACACAAAAAAGAGAAGTCACACAAAAAAGGGGGTCCGGCTGTTCTACACGTTTGTCTGCAATGGGTCATCTCGCAGAGCACATCGCTGGAGCCCCACCAGGCCGGGAGCTGTGCCCTCCCATGTCTTCATGTTTTCCTGTAACAGAGGCCATTTTCCCTGGCAGTTCAGTCTCTCGGTGCCGGTGGAACGTGACACGGTTCAGTTGTAATTTCCACTTCAGCCGCGCTGCAGGGAACATCTTACGTGTGCCCGACAGACTGTGTGAGCTGGCTAGGGATGCCGTAACACAGCGCCACACACTAGAGGCCTCCGACAACAAAAATATATGTTCCCACAATTCTGGAGGCTAGAAATTTGATGTCAAGCTGTTGGCTGGGGTGGTTTCCCCTGAGGTCTCTCTCCTGGGCTTGGAGACGGCCACGTCCTATACCTCTGTTCACATGCTCTTCTCTACTGCTTCTCTGTGTCCTTACCACGTCTTCCTGTGACGGCCCGTGTCACGTCAAATCAAAGCGAACACTAACGAATTTACTCAAACTTAATTGCCTTTCCAAAGACCTGTGTCCTACCGCAGTCATCACCTTATGCACTGGGTATTACAACATCAATTGTGAATTTTAAGAAGGGAATACAGTTCAGCCCAGAACATATACTAATCCCCTCCTAAAACAGCCTCCGGGGAGAGGGATTCCTGGGTGAAGAGCTATGCACGTGTCAAATGTTGATAGCTAAAGCCAGATGACTTTCCAAAGTGATGTAGCAGGTGCATGGTCAGCAGCAGTCTCAGAACGGAGCTGCTTCCCTGCCTCAGCCTTTCCTGGGTGTTAACATTCTTTTCGATATTTTACCCGTCTGGAGACCTTGTGGCAAATAAGATGACCGTTTGTTTTCCTTCATTTTCAACCTCGCAACGGATACGTCTCAGTCACAGTCAGCCACTTACCGCACACTTGGTCTTTCTTTTTCCTCAATCGTCTGCTCAGATCTTGGCACTGCAATGGGCTTCCTCCTGCCCCAGAAGCTGCCAGCGTTCCCACTGTGTGGCATCTGGGATCAGCGTGGCTCTCTCTGATCTAAATGAAAGGAGCACAATTGTGTTGTTTAAGTTGTGAGGGTTCTCTTCAGGTGTCTTTCTCTGCACACAGTCTCCAAAATGGGGAGGAAATGAGGTTCCCACCGCCCCCTTCCTTCCCATGCCAGCAGCAGACCAAGCCCCTGGGAGCCCAGTGGGAACCTGCAGCCACAGCTGAGGACAGTTCTCAGCGCCGACCTGTGTGCTGTCGAGCAGCCACTGACATCCAAATGCCTGTGTTTCCTGTGGCTACAGTGGGAGTCATTTTTGAGAACTCACCGGGACAGTGATCTCTAATACAGGCTACTAATACAGGCACTTAGTTGCTCCACAGCTAACAAACCACATTGAAGATACTGCGAAGGTACTACTTTCTTAGTTCTTTTCTGTCCAGCGCCCCCACGTCAACTTTTGCTTTGAGAGCCTATAATCTTTTTCACGACGGTCACTCATGTCTCCCACATGAGCAGATCCCTAAAGGGTTGGGGCTTCCTGGTCTGAGCTCCAGGCCCCAGTTCTCTGGCGATTCACGGTGATGACACTGAAAGCGTGTCCCTCCTTGTTCCTTCCAGGGTAAAAAGGGTCGTACCCTGGACCTGCAAGAGATCCGCATGATGCGGACCCTCCAGCCAGGCACAAGGGCGAAGCTGCTGGAGTCCCTGCTGCCAGCTCTCCAGGGCAGAACGGTCCCCCACTTCTCCACCTTCCTTTGCTCCTACTGGGACTTCGCCACCATCCCACAGTTCCTGGACCAGCTCTTCAGTAGGTGAGTGCCCGCCCCCTCCAAGGCACCGTGGTGACTCTGCCACCTAGAAGCTGTGTCTCGGGAATGCCACTGCAGCACTCTGAGCCTGTTTGCTCCTCTGAGGAGTGGGGTGGCAAGAGGATGAACCCCATCGAGTCTTTATAGGGGCCAAATTTCATAAGACATGGCAAGGAGATGCCTAGTGCCTGGCTCAGCTGGATGCACTGTGCTTGTTCATATTTATTATTTTTCTTTCCTGTTTGGCTGAAAGAGCTCTCTGCCTCATGCCCCCCACCCCCACCCCATGGCCGGTGTCTCTCTGAGTTTGCAAAAGCCCAGAGAAGGCATATCTGATTTAGCACTTTTATTTGAGATTTCTTCTAGCTTGTCTTTGTCCTTGATATAGAAAGAACAGGCTCCATGGGCACCAGAGGAAGGGACCCCAGGTCCACTCAGATATCTGGGAATGCTCTGCTTGGGGCTTACTTATTCAACACATTTAGAAGCCCTTCCTTTGTAAAGTCACTTTTCTAGAGGCTTGGCATAATTCAGTGACCAAAGCAGACCACAGACACTGGGTCTCAATTCTAGTCATGGAGTGAGATACTCACGGTAGACACCGTGAGCACGTCACGTCCACAGCATGTCAGTTGTGACGCCCTCGTGGCCTCCTCAAGGTGGAGGTGCATTCTCCCGCGTCCTACCCACAATGACAGGCCCAGCACCCAACTAGAAAGTATGTGGACTTTTGATCCAGAGAGAGAGCTCACTGTACCCCAGAGTGCGGGGGCACATGCGGACCGTGGCTGGGGAGGGACTGACAAAGCTGTGAATCTGAGACAACTTGTAATTCCCACGAGGGCGCTGAGGTCTGGGGGCTTTCCCTGCAAGTGAAAAGGAGTCCAACGGAGCTGTGGATGGGGTCACAGTCTCCCTGCAAAACAGGGGGAGTCTGGGGCTCACCGCCAGCTCTCGAGAGACACGTCCCCAGGACAGTGGCATCCTAGCTCTGCCCGTCCTCCATCCCACCTCTGTCCCTCCTGACCCAGACAACAGCGGCTCAGGCCTGAAGTTATGAGCAACCTGCCCACAGACCTGCCTGGGGCCTTGGTCCTTAGTTCACAGGTGCACATAGGTGGGTGTCCCGTCCTTTCGGAAAACCCATGTGAGTGTAAGGGTGAGGCTCACGAGGGTCTGTACTTGTCCTGTCTAATGGCCAGGTCTGCCACTGTCAGGACCGCCACACAGGGCTTGGGTGGGGGGGGGGGCTGTGTCCTCTAGACAGGCAGTGGCAGGCCCAGGGGCCCAGAACCACTACGCAAGCGTGCCCTGGGAGCACAGCGTGGAAGCAAAGGCCAGCCTCTGACTTTGCTGCCCACTCTCACACTTCCAGCACCATCTGTCACACTGTGGTCACTATGCCGGAGCGTTTCTGCACAGATTTCCATCAGCCCCTGCACTTTCCATCGTTGAAAGTGAAGATCGACCACGTGCAGGTCAGCTTGCCTGGATTGGACACGGGTGCCAGTGTGTACGTTCTGCTGACCAACCTGAGGCACCCAGAGCTCTTTGAGGCAGCAACAGATGGTGAGGGGACCGCAGTCTGGAAGAATTACCAGGGGTGGTGCTTTGGGGCTAGAACTCCCTTTAATGCAGTCAGATCCTTTCCGTGTTTGGAAAGGCCAGTGGGAAATGACTGATGCTGGTGAACCTTTTCTATTTTTCCCCCTGCTCCTGTTTCATGTCCAGAACCACAGGCACTTCCCAGGCAAGCTCTAGAGCCAGTGCCAGCACCTCCGGTAGAGCTGGGGCCCGCCCTGCACTCAGAGTCACCTGTGCAACTGGGTCCACCGCCAGCTTCCGTGCCAGCAGCAGTGCCAGGAGAAGAGCCACCACATGTGATACGGCTGAAGCTAGAGGACCCTTCAAAGCCCTCGTGCCCCTCTCCTGTGGCAACATTGAACCGGCCCCGTGGAGACCTGTGGGACATCAGGGCATTCCCTCCTAAGCTGCTGGCAGAGCAGCTGACTCTGATGGACGCGGTGAGCAGCTCGCCTCTGCGGGGGGCGAGGAGGGCGGTTGCCTAGACAGGCTGTCCTTCTTGCACCTGGTGTCCCAGACAAGCCATTACTCACCAGAGTCCAGTGATCTGGGTCCAATACCAGCTCCACATCTTACCAATGATGTGACCTGGATGAGTTTCTTCATTCCCAAGCCTTCCCTGTCCACATGTCGACAGTCAAGTTGAGACATCAACAGTACCAGTTGCAGAGCGACCCAAGCTAACATGAAAAGGGACAGAGAGAAAGCAGCACGGGGGCCTGGCTTCTCTGGTTGACGGAGGGTGCTCACTGAGGGGCAGCTGGGTTCAGGAGTTACCCACCCATCCTCCCGTGTGACCTCACCAACCTCAGCACTTCTTAGGACCTGAGATGGACTCGACTCCCTAGCAGACCCCCTAAGAGAACCCGTAGTCATAGCTGCCACAGGCAGTGCGCATCTGAGGAAGGAAATAGAACAAAGGGCTCATCAGGATGCACACTGGATGCGGCCTCAAGATGAGCACACCCGAGCCATTTTCTAGTGCTCGGAGCTAGTGAGAACGGCCTGCCTGACCATGCCACTCGTTCCTTGCCTGCCAGTATTAGCTCTTGGGTGCCTTTAGTGGGCGCATAGCCAGATCCAAACTCTTTCACAAGAGTAGCCTGTGTGTGACACACTCTTCCTCTCCAGGAGCTGTTTAGGGAGGTGGTGCCCTATGACTGCCTGGGCTCCATCTGGTCCCAACGCCACAAGAAGGGGAAGGAGCACCTGGCACCCACCGTTCGTGCCACCGTCGCCCAATTTAACAATGTGGCCAATTGCGTCATCACCACCTGCCTTGGGGATGACAGCAGGAAGGCCCAGGACAGAGCCAGGGTGCTGGAGCACTGGATCAAGGTGGCCAGGGTAAGCCGTGGGAGGACCCAGGGGATCCCCTCTCTGCAGACTTGGGAACTGCCTTTTATTAACAACCACCATCAGGGCAGTCGCCTGTGGTCAAGTCCCTGCACAATCCCTGGGCCTTTCCTCTCAGGGCACACTGGCCTTGACCCCCATGTCCCAGTGCTGGAGGCTCACTTCCTATCTGGGCTCTTGGGTTGAGCTAACATCCTCCCTCTGTGAGTTCTGCTCGTGGGGTTCCAGCTGTGCCCTCCCGTGGCTGCCCGGCTCTCTGCCTCATGCAAGAGGGGAGATGTCAGCCGAGGGGCTGAAGCTGGAGCAGGCGGGCTCCAACTCCCCACCTCCTGGTTCATTCTCTTTCCTCCCCAGGAGTGCTTGGTCCTCAGGAACTTCTCCTCAGTCCACGCCATCCTCTCCGCTCTGCAGAGCACACCGATCCATCGAATGAGAAGGACGTGGAGAGAAGTTTCCAGGTGGGTGGGCCTCTTCCTGTAGGAGCACAGGGGTGGACCGGGGACGCCCCCACAGGTTTGGGCATTGCCCCCTTAATGACCGTGGCAGGGACCGGGAGGTCAGAGGCACTGAGGCAAGAATGGGCTCATGACTAGGGTCTCCCTGGGAGACTCCCCGGGAACTTAGCCCAGGATTTCTTACCCCAAGCTAAAGTTTCATTTTGCTTTGTTTTCTACTTTCACTAAGTGTCAGGCACGGGTTTTTACCAAACTGGCAGTTTCAAGTGTTTGCTAGACACAATAAGACCTTGTCCTACTCACGTCTAAACTGTAAAACAGAGCTTCTCAGTTGAAATGGGGACGGGGCCCAGGTGACCAACACGAGAGCCCCTCTCCCAGGGCCCCGGAGCCCATAGGACTCAGAGGAAGCCAGCTGACAACTCTCCTCAAGGCAGTTTGGATTGTTTGCAGTCTCAAAAAAACAAACAGACAGACAGACAAACAAACAAACTTGAACTTACGGGTCGCCCCATTATTCCCAAATTAATCTTTCTTTCTTTCCCCTTCACAGAAAAGGCTCCCGGAGTTTTGCAAACTTATGTAGAAAAGAGAAGGTACTGAGCAAAAAGGTAAAGTAGAGGCTGAGAGATGGGGGCAGGTGTTTGGGGACATAGGCAGAGGTGAGTTGTTTGGTTTTGTTGTGGTGCGTTTTGCTTTCTCACTGAAAGTTGACAGGAAAACTTCAGTCCCGTCTTGCGCGGACTAGCAGGAGAAGGATGTGTCTGCCGTGGCCAGGTGGAGAATGTGGCAGGAGCCCTGGTGACGGGACGCGGTGATGGCAGCCGGGCTGTGCAGGAGGGCAGAGGAGCTGCAGAAGCAGCCGGTGTCCGCCTCGCACGCTGCTCCATCCTGTCGGCACGCGGCTTCCTCCAGGCCGCTGGTGGATGCGGTAGGCAGGGCTTCCTTCGGCAAACTAGCCCAGCAGTTTCTAGGAAGCCAGGCCTCGGCCGCGAAGCCCTGGGCAAGGCACGCCCCCGCCTCCGGCTTCTGTTTTCTCACCCGGAGACCGTAGGGATGACGACGAGCCTGTTGTGCGGGCCTCACAGAGTGGCGAGGAGGTTAACGAGGCTCATGGAGCGTGCCTGTGTCTGCCTCTTCCTCCAGGGGTGCCGGGGACAACGTCGACGACAGTAATATGAGTTCTCAGGGGATCCTCTCCCGATGAGGAAACAGGGAAGGGTGGCCGGGGTGCACGCCCAAGACCGCACACTGGAGAGTGTCACAGCTGGCATCAACTCTAGAACCAGAGCCGCCAGAGGAGGTGGTGGCACTCCACCAGCTCATGAGTCAGATATCCAGAGCTGAAGGTCAGGCGCAGGGGTGGAACTGGGTGAGGCGAAGACAGTCTCATTCACTATCTTACTGTTTTCTGTTGCTTACAACAGAACACCTAAAACTGGGTCATTTTTAAAGAAACCGAGCATTTTTTCCCTACACTTTAGGAGGCTGGAAAGTCCAAGCAGAGGGGGTACATCTAGTGAGGGTCTTACTCCAGCGGGGCGGGGGGGACTCTCTGCAGAGTCAGGGGGTGGCACAGCGTATCAGATGGCAAGAGGGCAAGAGCGTATGTCCACGCACTCTTTAGGAAGCCGCCAGTCCGGTTCCACGATAGCCCACGAACGAATTCGTTCATTCATGAGGGCAGAGTAGTCCTAATCCAGTCACCTCTTACAGGGCCCCACCTTTCAAACAGCGTTGTAGAATCTTCCACCCTCTTAATACAGTTACAGTGGGTATCATGTTTCCACATGAACTTAGGAGGGGACATTCATTTGGACATAGCACTAACCTTGTCCCTGACCCTGTCAGGTGGGGACTGTCAAACTGGCCACCTTGGAGATGAACCATCAGAGAGCCCAGATGAGGCAGCGGCAGCAGAAAAAGGCGAGTGTGTCTGTGACTGGGAGGGGCTCTAGGGAGTAGATGACAGGGGCCCCTCCCTTCCAGCTGGAGGCCTCCACATCCAAAGAGGAGACAGCTTCCACCCTAAGGGGCCTGCCTTCCTGTGGCCAGGGCATCTGAGATGCCTTTGTTAGGGACACCAGGTCCAGGACCTGGAAGAGCTGGCCTGGAGGGGATTACAGAGCGAGGTGTGGCAGGAACCACGTAACCACTGTGACATGAAACGTTCACCACAGAGGTAGCTAGGGGGTACACGGTGTCTTTGGACGCCAGCTGGGGAGAGAGCAGTGTGGCCACAGAGGGGAGGCGCCCGAGGTTGCTCTGTGGCTCCAAGTGGAAAACCTGGCTGGGGGGGGGGGGGGGGGTCCAGAAAGACGAGGTTGATAAGATTTTGATAGAATAAGCCAAGTGTGGACACCCAGGAGCTGGTGCTCATCACCACTACCACCCCAATGTCACAGGGCATCGTCCCCTTCCTGGGAACCTATCTCAGCGACCTGGTGATGTTAGACGCTGCGATGGACGACTATGTGGATGTGAGTGAGCCTGGGGACGGGCAGCTCGGGGGCCAGGACCCTGAGGCTGGGGAGGGGAGAGCCCTTAGAACTCAGCACTCGGCAAACCTCCACTCACGAGACCTCACGGCTGCCCGTGTGCTGGGGGTGTCACGCCCTTCTCACCCGTGAGCGATGGAGCCTCCGCATAAGCCCCCACCCAGTCCCTGTTCTCCAAGTGGACAAGTCGCAGAGCTCAGCTGGACTCAGCCTCTCCCTTCGTTGCTTGCCATGGGAAGAGAGTGAGATCGGGCCCCTCTGATGGCAGGCAGCTTGGGAGTGGCCAGCAGCCCCTTCTGATCAGAGGCTTCAGCATCCTCACTTGTCATCAGGGAGGGTTGAGACAGAAGGTCCTCGATCCTCAGCTCCCATGTCATCCTTCTCCAGAGCTCAGAGCCTGACCTAGGTGCAAGCCCTGTTCTGTGCAAACCCCCTGACCCCGGTGGCCCTGGCCTTAGTGCAACACGGGAACGGGTGAGGATGGGGCTAGAAATGGGCTAGGGGGCCTTTCTGAGAGACTCGCACCATCACTCTTTCAGGGAAAGGTATTCAACACCCAGAAAAGGCGGAAGGTGAGTAGCTGCGGCCCTCGCTCGAGGGAGCGTGGGGATGTGGAAGTCAGAGACGGCCCCCCTCACCCGGGCAGGACACTTCCTGCCTGCATCCCCTGCAACTCTGATGTATTAGGAAGATTTGAGAGACGGAGGGGGGCATCCCATCCCACTGGAGGGTGTGGGAAGGGGACAGGAATCAAGGACACATTTCTGGGGGACAGACTGTTGGAACCCGACTCTGAGATCAGGTTGGGGCACGGATGGGATGGAAGGAGAGGAGGGTATCACTTGAGAGACAAGTCTGCCAACCAGCTCCCTGCTCCATCCCTCCCCCACAAGGCCCCTTTGGCATCTCCCACCCAGGCCCTGTCAGCATCCTGTTTTTTTCTGTGGCCCCAGGAAGTTAAAGTCCTCAGAGAGATCCAGCTCCTCCAGGTGGCAGCCAACAATTACCACATCGAGAAGGAGGAAGAATTCGGACACTGGTTTACCTCCACTGAGTGGCTCAGTGACAACGAGAGGTGAGGGCCTTGCAGGAATTTGACGATAGTCAGGGCATAGGGGACTCTTTCTGGTGGCAGCTGCAGAGAGCCTGGGGCCATGGCTGTCTGGTCAGCCGCAGACCCTGTTGCACGGTGACCCCTGGGGCACCAGGACTCCAGCTAGGGGGCACGCACTGGGAGGGAGAGCTGAGGTGTGGCTCCCGCTAGGTAGACTGGCAGCTGCCTCTCTGTCCTGCAGCTACAAGCTCTCCTGCCAGCTGGAGCCCCCATCCCACTAGGCCGGCGACACCTCGAGGCAAAGAAGAGCAGGCCCAAGGAAGCCAGGCAGCCGCAACGGCCTTCCCAGCTCCACCTCCGACCGGCCCTGATTCTAATAAATTCAATCCCTTTTTCAGTTTTACCTATTGGAGTGGGTTGAATTATGTCCCCCCCCCCAAACTCACTTAAGCTTGAAATGGGTCCCCCAAGTTTTGTGGATTAGAAACTTAGTCCCCCGTGGGACTGTGAAGAGGGTGGGAAATCCGATTACGGTAATATGAAAGGTGGAGCCTTGAAGAGGTGAGAGGATTGTAGGACCCTGCAGTAGTGAAAGGATTGAAAATGGTGGTCGGGGGCGTGGTTCTGGGGGCATTAAGAAGAAGAGGAGAGTCTGCCCCTCTCTCTCTCTCTCTCTCTCTCTCTCTCTCTCTCTCTCTGCTCTCTCTGCTCCCACCATCATGCAAGGTGAGACCCCGAGTCACTGTCGCCACCACCAAATGGCATTTAGACTTCCCAGCCTCGGAAACTGAGAGAAATAAATGCCATTTCTCTTCATACATCGCCCAGTTTCAGGTATTCTCCTATAGCAACACTAAACGGACCAACACACCTATCTTTACCTGGAATCACAGGAGTGTTGTCTTTCTTGGTGTTTTCATTAAAATCAATATAGTCACGTTGCACGTTGTGCGTCTTTCAATATTTAATTTGACGATACCTGATCTTTGGAGATGGTGCCCTATGAACACAGACAGAATAACTGCTTGCGTTTCAACGTGACAGCGAGCTCCAGCAGCGCGCACACGCCACCATCTGTCTTTCCTGCTGAACCGACGGAAGAGCTCTTTCTCGCTGAAAGCTACTGCAAAGCTTTCTGCACCGATAGCAGTTGCGTGGAGCTGCATTTTCTCTTCTCTGTAGATTCTCAGGGTCTAATCTCCTGAGGGAGAAGTGGCAGATCATTTGGTGCTCGGTTTTAAAACATTGTCTCACTCCACATCTTCCCACGTTTTCTTGGAGGGGTTAGAAAGTTGAGATTTTTCAGCATTCTGTGGACACACACGTGTTTCCTTCTTTGAAGTGTGTCCATACGCATGGTTCTCTGTCACCACCGTCTAGTTAAGTACACCAGTCCCTCAACAACACTGTTCAAATGTCAGTACCACAGGCCAGGAACCGTGAGCGAACACCTCAAGTGCTACCGTGCAAACTCGGGGCTCTCCCGTCGGCCCACAGTCCCTACACAAACAACAGATGGGCGTCATCATCAGCGTCCAGTCATGTCCCTCCTTTCCAAGTCTGTTTGGCAAGGGGTGGCTGTGCATCTGTTCCCTACTACACGCACAGACAGCAGCTTGTGTAGCTGTGTCGCCTCCCGGACTCCCAGTGAGAAGCCATGTGGCGGGTAACAGAGACCGACACTCACTCACTCAGGAAAGGGAATTTGCCGACAAGGATGAAAGTGCAACAAAGAAACAAGAAGTGATGAGGCTGGAAAGGAAACTGGAATCAAATGTAAATAGAGGCGGGGAAAGTGGGCAACTGTGAGAATCTTGACACTTCTGCCATTGCAAAGACTCCCACTACTCAGCCACAGTGAAGGTGACCTTACACACACAAATAAGAGAACTTGTCAAAGGAACAGATAGCCCAGAAATAGTGATGCCAGTAGCACTGCACATTCAAGGAAATCCCAGACGTGTTTCACAGCCCTGAAAGTTCAAACAGTAAAATACTGGAAGCTCGTATGGTCATTCTTAAGAGTTCTGCGCTACCACGCCAAGCAAAGACTGCCCGCACGTGTGTATATTTGCAGATGGGGTGTAGCAGTGCTTCTCGGCTGGGGCAGTTTTGCCTCCCACAAGACACCTTGTAACACCTGTGGAGACATTTCTAGTTTTCACATGAAGGTTTCCACTGGCGTCTAGTAGGTAGCTACCATCATCTCCTACATCGCACCGTCTCATGCCGGGCGAAGAATTACCCAGCCCAAAATATCAAGATTGCCAAGGCTGAGAAGTCCCGATCGAGGGAAATCTCCTTTTCTCCCACCTTTGGGGACCGTTATTTTTATGTCGGTTTTCTTTTATAGAACACCATTTCTCCAATAATGCGGGGGGAAGCTTTTTCTAAAATCACGAACCGGATTCCGTAGAAAGGTGGGCGTAGGAGGAAGAATCTTAAAATGGCCTCATGACGTCCGCAACCTTTGCTCTCTGTGTCACCCTCCTCTTTTAAGTGTGGGAAGAATCTGTGATTTTTCCAGTCCGGGTGAATAGAGGAAAGCTGACAGGCTGCTGCCACCATGAATCTGGTCTGTTGTACAAGAAACCACGGGGCAGCCTGGAGAGACACCCTCCAGCTGAACTGTGGAAAGTGTCACGAGGTGGGGAACTGCAGTGGCCCCTAGGCTGAGGGCAGCCCACATTTGCCAGTCAGAAGCTGGGGCTCCCAGTCACACACCACCAGACACGAATGATGCCAACACCCTGAGTGAGGTCAGAAGCCCATTCTTTCCTGGGTGAGCCTTCAGATGACAACGCATTTCAGGTGACTACTTGACTGTGTCTGCTGTCATCACTTCTCATCCCTTCTATTCCAGGGAAGGTAGGTGCCCTTCCTTCTCTCCACGGCCTTCTCTTCCACCCCGGCACAGCCCAGCTGGATCACTGCACCCATTTCCAGGGCTTCCTGCCCCCAGAACGCCCAGTGCCTCTGCACAAACGCATCTCTATTCCCATCAATCTGGACAAGCCTGAGAGTTTTCACAGAAACATTCAGGGGGAAAGTTAAAATCACCACCAGGCAGGCGCCCCTTCCACTCTCGCCCTGTTGTTTCCCCCAATTCACTCCCCTATCCCCTCACCTCCTCTTTACTAGATGAGCACATTTCTGCTCAGTGAGTTGTCTTTGGCACACAGCTTTTGAAATTTCGGGAAGCTTCCCTCCCGCCCAAAGAGGGCAAAGAGGAAAAAGTGTGAATAATGTGGAGTTGTGTGAGTTCAAATTCCTTTAGTTTGAAAATCCAAAGAATTCCCATTGTCTGGATGAGAATTTCCAGCTGGGCTTCTCTGAGTCCTAAGGGCTGCGAGGGACTGGGCAGAGGAGCTCTCACGCTGGCCACCTGCGCCCCATCCCCATTTCAACTGAGCGGCTCTGGTTTTACAGTTGAGATTTCAGTTGTGCAAAGAGTTCCTTTGCTGTTACTAAACACTTGATAGTGTCCAACTGGCTCCAGCCTGTGCCTGACAGTTGATAACACTGAATCCTGGGGCAGAACTGCTGGCCTAAGGTCCCAGAAAGATTGACAGGCCTCTTCAACCAGCTCATCGCAGCCTCCAGTGTCCCTGGCCCCAGCGACTTCCAGGCTCACCGAGGAAGCAATGTTTAGCACAACAGAGGACCCCGGTCGTCCCTGGTGCTCCATCCCTGGTAGGGAGATGTCCTCCCTACCTCCCAATGTCTCTCCGTGTCTTCTTCAGACAGTGAGCAGACGTGCCAGGCGGGGTACAGACAATGGCAGAGAGTGAGAAAAACATCCTAAATGGTGGCTCTCCTGAGAAGGAAACACAAAAACCTATGAAACGGAAAGCAGTTCCCGGGCCTTCCAGCTGTGGTCCCCGAGGCAGGTGCTGATGACACGGTCGGCCACACTGCTGAACGGGGTAACGGTGGCATGGACAGTTGCTGCCAGGTGCTCCTTGACCTTCTTGTTCTCCTGGGACCAGCGGGGGTTCCGGTGGTCACAGGGCACCACCTTCTTGCACACCTACTAGAGAGGAGGAGAACTTTGCGGGGGCATGGCCCACCCCAGTTCAGAATCCACAGTATCCTGCAGTCCCCAGGCAGGTGACGGTGGTCTGAGCTGGAGCCCAGGAAGCTCAGCATGTGGCCGGAGGCTGGCAGGAGTCCCTGGGTTGGGTTCTCTACCCACTGAGGGTATTTAAGTACATGATGTCCCAGGCCTACCACTGCTGACGAAGGGTCTGTACCACTGCAGCCAGGTTATTCTCACCAGCCCCACCCCCAGAAGCTGTGCCGGGCATGCACATCTCAAGGTGGCATCTTAACCCATCCTAATGAGTCCTCTGGTCCATTTCCCCAGTCAGATTCACACTCCCTTTGGAAGCTACAACTAGGGGCTCTACTTGGGCCTCTGCTACAGTGTCTAGTCCACATCAGGTGCTAAATAAGTGCTGAAGCTGGTGAAGCCTCCTGGCAGGGTGGGTGGAACGGACCCATGGACCTGCCTGCACCTCAGTGAGCATCCTCCATCCCCAAATGGACCAGGGCCTGGCCTTGCTTCCCATACGTCCCAACTCATTTGATCTTCACAGTCACTCCGTGCACCTGGTGCTGTCGGTGCCCCATCTGTACTGTTGACGTGTGGAGAGGAACGTCACAGGCATTATAAAACTAGGTCAGTTCACGTGGTCAGTAAGATGCGTAACTGATACCAGACCCAGATCACTGCACTCTGGTCACGAATGGCTGGTCTGGGACATCAGGTGCAAGAAGGAAGCCTGTCTAGGCCCCACTCTGCAGAGCCGAGCCACTCACCGTGTCCATCAGCATCACCTGCTCTGCCAACAGCTTGGGAGAGAATGCCATGATGTCACGCATGTCCACACTGGGCTGGTTCATCGTATCACAGGACAGGGGTAGAAGGGCTCTGGAGATCGCTCAAGTTCCAGCTCCATCACTGGAGGTGACCACTTCCCTGCCCCTGGTGTGGGCTCGGAAGATGGTCATGGATCCAGTCCTACAGGTGACTCTGGGTGCAGAGCAGGCAAGGCTGGCTCTAGAGCCTGTGTGGGAAGTGCCCGTTCTTCCGGGCATGAAGCAGGTGCAGGAAAAAAAAAAAAAAAGAAAAAAAAAGCTTCACCAGTATCACCATTTAATGAGGTCAATGGCTCATTTAACGTAACAGGCATTATGACCTTGGACAGTTCCTATGTAACAAGACTACTGAAAATGTTTCATCCAATATACACACAGCAAAAGACAATTAGCCCAATTTAAAAAATGGTCAGAGGAAGAGTCGGCCCGTTCGCTCTGTTGGTTAGAGGGTGGTGCTCTCATACCAAGATCAAGGCTTAGGATCCCCACACAGGCCAGCCGCCGTAACAAACCAACCACAAACCTGCTCAGATCATTCAAATGAGCATTTCTCTAAGTGACAGATAGGAAAGGCCAATAAGCACCAAAGAAGATATTCATCGTCACCAGCAAGGAAATGGCTATCAATACCACAGTGAGATAATAGGGGGCACACATTACAAGGCCTATAAATCAAAAAGACAGTCAAGACAAGGTATTGACAAGGCTATGGAGATAGCACAACCCTCATATATTGAGGGAGAGACTGGAAAATGCTACAGACTGCCAGGAAACCAGGTCGGTAGTTTTTCAAAACGTGAAATGTAAACTTACTACGTGGCCCAGCAATCCTACCGCTGGGGACCCACGAACGAAAACTGAAAATCTGTCCACACAAAAGTTTATATACGAACGCTCCGATCAGCCTCACTTACACTAGTCAAAGAGTCAAAACCACACAGAACGCCAAGGAACAATACTGAAACCGGCAAGAGAGGGGCGCGCACACACACACACACACACAAACACACACTCACTCTCACACGCGCAAACACACACACTTACACACACACTCACATAAAGTCTTAATACAGATTTCAGTAAATTCTTCAACAGAAAACTCCCAGTCCAGGAGAGAAAGAGACGTTCTAGCCAAACCAAAAATTTAACAACAACAAAAACAACAACAAAGCCTTTCAGACAAGAGCACTGTATGGACAAGAGTATCCTTCAAACAGGGAGAGAGACAATCCTCTCCCAGACAGACGAAGGCCGAGAGGATCCCCCACAGCAGACCGCTCTCCCAAAGCGCTGCACAGGGCTCTTCCATCTCAACGATGACGCTCACATGCCCCAGCACCACGTCTGCAGGGACGAAAGTCAGCAGTCATGGAAGGAGAAAAACAAAGAACACACTCAACCTGCAAGGAAGACGACAAAACCGCTCCCGCCATGCCCTGCTGGCCTTGTCCCCACTGCCCTCGCAATCGCAGCGGCGGCGATGGCTCACCAGGCCCGGGAACGGAGGACACGGCCCCGTGACCAGGAGGCCACAGCACAGCTGCACCTGCTACTCCGTTCTGGCCCCCACACCGCCCCCCCGCCGGCTGCTCCCGCAGCAGCCCTGGGACAAGGCCACCGGCGCGCTGGGGCCGTTGGACGGACGGTCGGTCGGTTGGACGGGCGGACGGACGGACGGACGGACGGACGGACGGACGGCGGAGCAGCGCTGGGCTCCTGCGGAGGGGAGGAGGGCGCCCCAGCCTCCTGTCTCTGCCAGCGCCGGGCACCCCGCCCGCCGTCTGCATCCCTCCCCGCTGGCCTCTGCCCCCACTCCCGAAATCAGGACTCGGGGGACCCTCCTAAGACACCCCGCGGCGCGACGACGCTACTCCCCTGCCTCGCTCGGGAGCCACAGCCCCCTCACGTGGGCCCTACCTGCTCCGCCGCGCCGCGCCGCTCCTCTCGCCGGTCTCCTCCGTCGTCCACCGCTGCCGCTGCCGCCGCTGCGTCGTCCAGCGCTCCGGTGCACACGGGGACCGAGCAGGCTCTGGTGCGCCCGCCGGCCCGGCCGCGTCTGGGAGACGTGCGCGATCCCGGCCTCTCCAGGCCGCCTCAGGGGGAGGACTCGACACCCCAGACTGGGCGGGGTCGGGACAAGGGTGGGGGGAGGTGGAAGTGGCGGGAACACAGGGGTGAATGCCCGCAGGGGGGTGGGGACTAATTAGATACATCCTTGTGGACCCCAGCCTGGGCTCCACAACCATGCCCTCTCCTATTCTCTACACACTTGCCATCAAGGATCCCCCGAATCCATTGGCCAGAACACCCCACAGAAGCAAATACTTAGGCCTAAACAAAATCAACTCCCGACTGGCACTTTGACAAGCTGGGAAATGTCAGGTGACTACCGTGACCCAGCAATTGTACTGCTGGAGACACACGCAGGAGAACTGAAAACAGATGTCCCCACAGAAGTTTGTACATGAACGCTCAGATCAGTGTCACCTACACTAGCCAAAGAGTCAAACCACACAAATCACAAAGAAAGAACACTGAAACGCATGGAGACAGAAACACACACATGCACAGACACACACACACACACACACACACACACACACACACACACACGCACACACACTCAAAAGGGTCCAAATACAGGTTTCAGCAAATATATGAACAGAAACCTCACAGTCCAGGAAAGAATGGGATGTTGCAAAGTTTAGAAGCAGCAGAAGGAAAGACTTCCCTATCAAGAGGACTGTACCCAAACAAGGATCCTTCAAACACGGACAGCAAAAGTCCTTTCCTAGGCTAACAAAAGCTGAGAGAATTCACAAATGTCTACGGAGAACTCTTCCAAGTCCAAGAAGATACTAACAGGGAACCGCAAAAGGAAGGATAAAAACGCAGTGACAACACAGAAGACCATCGACCCACTCCTGAGAAAAGCGCTCCCGGCCTGGACCTCCCGCGGCCGCGTCTCCCGCCACCCTGCACTTGCACCTACAAGTGCACACGTGCACACTTGCACGCTGGCCCCCTGCCGCCCCCTCTGCTCCCCTGGCCCCGGGACCCCGAGGCCACAGCCTTGCCTTGCCGCCGCCGCGGCCGCTTATCCGGCCTGGCTCCCAGCACCGCCTGCCGGCCGGCCGCTCCCACGACAGCCCTAGCACGAGGCGAGCCCGGCGCGCAGGGGGGACGGATGGCGGGACAGCGCTGGGCTCCTCCTGAGTAGGGCAGGAGGGCGCCCCGATGTCACCGCCCTGCCGGAGCTGGGCACCTCGCCGCCGTCTGCTTTCGGCCGCCCCGCCCCTCCCCCACTCGCGGCTTCGGGGGACCCTCCCGAGGCACCCCGCGCCTCCCTCCTCTCTCACTCTGACACTGCGCCCCTGCCCTGCCTCTTTGGGGACCCACAGCCCCCTCCCGGGGGCCTTACCTGCTCCGCCGCCGCGCCGCGCCGCTTCCCTCGGAGGCCTCCTGGGTCCGCCGCTGCTGCTGCTGCGCTGCCGCCCCCTCCTCCCAGACATCCGGGCTCCAAGGGGAGGGGGGGTGGAGGCCCACAGTGGGCGGGGCCAGGCAGGTGCAGGACCGGCTGACAGGTGGGGGGTGGGGCTTGGGGGGAATGCCCTGGTGGCGGTAGGGAATAATGAAACACATTGCTATGGATTGATTGATTGATTGATTGATTGATTGATTGATTTTTTAGTATTAGTTTTTTATTTTATTTTATTTTGTCGACATACAATGTGGTTGATCATTGCGGCCAATTACAGAAACCTCCCTCCCTCCTCCCTCTCCTTCCTCCCTCCCAACAATGTCCTTTCTGAAAGTTTGCTTGTCCTATCAATTTCAAGGAATTGCAATTGTCGCGTCTTCTTCCCCCCCCCCCAATTTTTCTTTCTTTGTTTTTTTTTTTTTTTTTTTTCCTGTGTGCATTTATCTATTTATCTTTACCTCCCACAAATAAGAGAGAACGTGACATTTCTCTTTCTGGGCCTGACTTGTTTCACTTAATATAATTCTCTCTAGGTCCATCCATGTCGTTGCAAATGGCAGTATTCCATTCTTTTTTAAAGCTGAGTAGTGTTCCATTGTGTACATATACCACATTTTCCATATCCACTCAACTGATGATGGACATCTGGGCTGGTTCCAACTCTTGGCTATTGTAAATAGTGCTGCGACGAACACTGGGGAAAAGGTGTACCTTCGACTCGATGATTTCCATTCCTCTGGGTATATTCCCAGCAGTGGGATAGCTGGGAATGGTAGATCTACGGCAGATCTATCTGCAGTTGTTTGAGGAAACTCCATCCCATTTTCCATGGAGGCTGCACCCTTTTGCAGTCCCACCAACAATGTATGAGAGTTCCTTTTCCTCCGCAGCCTCGCCAGCATTTACCGTTCAGAGTCTTTTGGATTTTAGCCATCCTCACTGGGGTGAGATGGTATCTCAGTGTGCTTTTGATTTGCCTTTCCCGAATGCTGAGTGATGTTGAGCATTTTTTCATATGTCTGCCGGCCATTCGTAGATCTTCCTTAGAGAAATGCCTATTTAGCTCTTTTGCCCATTTTTTTAATCGGGTTGCTTGCTTCTGCCTCGTAAAGTTGTTTGAGTTCCTTGTGTGTTCTAAGTATAAATCCTCTGTCAGATGCATATTTTGCAAATATTTTCTCCCACTGTGTTGGTTGTCTTTTAACTATGTTAATTCTTTCTTTGGCTGTGCAGAAGCTTTTCAGTTGGATATAATCCCATTTGTTTATTTTTCCTTTGGTTGCCCGTGCTTTGGGGGTCATGTTCATGAAGTCTGTGTCCAGTCCTACTTCCTGAAGCGTTTCTCCTATGTTTTCTTTAAGAGGTTTTATTGTTTCGGGGTGTATAATTAATTCTTCAATCCATTTTGAGTTGCCTTTAGTGTGTGGTGAAAGGTATGGGTCTAGTTTCATTCTCCCGCATATCGATATCCAGTTCTCCCAGCACCATTTCCTGAAGAGGCGGTCTCTTCCCCAGTGTACAGGCTTGGTGCCTTTGTCAAAGATCAGACGGCCGTAGGTGTGTGGGTTGATTTCTGGATTCTCCATTCTATTCCACTGAGCAGTGTGTCTGTTTTTATGCCAGTACCATACTGTACTGTTTTGCTTATGATAGCTTTGTAGGAGAGTTTAAAGTCAGGTAGTGTTACGCCTCCAGCTTTACTTTTTTGGCTCAGCGTTGCTGTGGCTATGCGTGGCCTTTTGTTATTCCATATCAGCGTCTGGATAGTTCTTTCCATTTCTGAGAAAAATGTCACTGGAATTTTGAGGGGGACTGCATTGAATTTGTATATCACTTTGGGTAGTATGGACATTTTCACTATGTTGATGCTTCCAATCCAAGAGCATGGGATATCTTTCCATCGTCTTGTCTCCTCTCCACTTTCTCTCAGCAGTGGTTTGTAGTTCTCATTATAGAGATTTTTCACATCCTTGGTTAACTCGCTTCCTAAGTACCTTATGTTTTTGGTGGCTACTGTCAATGGGCAAGCTTTCTTGATTTCTCTTTCTGCATGTCCACTAATGGAGAATAGAAATGCTACCGGTTTTTTTGTGTTGATTTTGTATCCTGCTACTTTGCTGAAATCCTTTATCAACTCCAAGAGTTTTTTTGTAGAGCCTTCAGACTGTTCGACATATAGGATCATGTCATCTGCAAACAGGGACAGTTTGACTTCATCTTTTCCAATCTGGATGCCCTTTATTTCCTTCTCTTCTCTGATTGCTCTGGCTAGTACCTCCAACACTATATTGAATAGGAGTGGTGAGGGTGGGCATCCTTGTCTAGTTCCTGTTCTTAAAGGAACAGCTTTCAGCTTTTCCCCATTCAGGATGATACTGGCAGTGGGTTTATCATATACGGCTTTAAGTACGTTGAGATAGTTGCCATCTATACCTAACTTATAGAAGGCCTTTGTCATGAATGACTGTTGAATTTTATCAAGTGCTCTTTCAGCAACTATAGAGATGACCGCATGGTCCTTGTGTTTGATTTCATTAATATGGTGTATCACATTTATTGATTTGCATATGTTGAACCAACCTTGCATCCCTGGGATGAGTCCCACGTGATCGAGGTGAAGAATTTTACGTGTGTGTTGCATGCCATCTCTCTCTCTCTCTCTCTCTCTCTCTCTCTCTCTCGCTCCTGCCTTTCTCACAGTGTGATACACTGTGTCGTTGAAGTCACCACCAAACAAGTTCCTCACCAGACGTGTTACCTGGACTTTGGGCTTCCCAACATTTGAAACTGTAAGCCATAAAGACTGTTTCTTTAAAAAATCACCCAGTTTTAGGTAATTCTGTTCTAAGCAACAGAAATGGACAAAGACACATGCTACAGTAATCAAAACCACAAGGCAGTAGACTAAAAACATTCACATCAACCAGTGAGACAAACTGGAGCCCCAAAATAAAACTACATATTTACAGTCAAATGATTTTTCAATAAAGGTACCAAGAACGCATAACGAGCAAATGACAGTTTCTTCAATAACCGGTGTTGGCAAAACCGTGTATACACACTCAGAAAAATGAAGTTGAACCCTTCTCTTATCTTACACCACCTACAAAAATCGGCTCAATATGGATTAAAGATGGAAATGGAACACCTGAAACTGTAAAATTGCTAGAAGAAAACAAATGGGAAAAGCTCCACAACATTGGTCTGGGCAATGATTTTTTGCAGATAGCCCCAAAAGCAAGGCGACAAAATCAAGCACAGACGAAAATGGGATTGCATCAAATTAAAAAGCTTCCGCACAGGAAAAGAACAAGTAGGAGAGCGAAGACACGATGACTGGAATGAGAGAAAATATTGGAAAACTGTACACCTGATTATGAATAAGTATCCAAAACTACATACAAAATTCAAACAACTCAATAGCAAGACAACAACCCGATTTAAAAAATGGGCAGAGTAACTGAACATACGTTTCTCAGAATAAGACCTCCACGTGGCCAACAGGCTGATGAGAAAATGCTCAACCTCCCTAATCATCAGGGAAATACAAATTAAAATCACTAGGACACATAATTACTTCATACCCATTGGAATGGCTGTTATCAAAAAGACAAAAGATAACTAGCACTGGCAAGGACGTGGAGAAAAGGCTACCCTTGTACACTGCTGGTAGGAACGTACAACCATTACAGAAAACAGCATGGAGGTTTCTCAAAAATCTGTAAATAGAAGTACCGTATGATCCAGCCATCCCACTTCAGGGAATATCCCCCAAAGAACTGAAATCAATAGGTTGAAGAGATATCTGTACTGCCATGTGCACTGAGGCATTATCCATAAGAGTCAAGATATAGAATCAACCTAAGTGTTTATTAACAGACGAACAGATAAAGAAAACGTGGTCTAAGTACACAATGAAATACTATTCGGCCTTAGAAAAGAACAAAACTCTGTCATTTTCCAACAACTGGGATGCAACTAGAAGACATTACGCTGAGTGACACATGCCAGGCACAGAAAGACATGCTGCATGATTTCACTTGAATGTGGAAACTGGAAAGGTCAGACTCATGCAACTAGAGACCAGAATGATGGTTAGCAGAGCCTGGGAGCTGCGGGCGGGGGGGGATGGAGGAACAAGGACGAAGGGAAGTTTGACCAATGGGTACAAAGTTTCACTCTGGAGAAATAAGGTCTGGTGATCTATGACACAGCAAGGTGACTATAGTTAATAATAATGTATATTTCAGAATTACCAAAAGAGTGGATTTTCAGTGCTCTTACCACAGGGGGGGAAGTATGTGAGGTCACGAGTGTGTTACTTGCCTAACTTGCTCACTGCACAATGTACACATGTATGCAATTATCACATGGTGCCCCATAAACATATGCAGTTGCGAGCTGTCAATAAAAAGTAAAAATTCAAGTCCAATAAAAAGAAACACAGTGCAGCGCTGGCATAAAGTGTACATCAGAGGAACAGAATTGACTGGCCTAGAAGCAAGCTCATGCAGCTATGACAACTGGATTCTCACAAGTGCTTTGTGACCACAACAAATGGTGCTGAGACAACTGAATAGCCACATGGAAAGAAATGAAATCGAGCCCTTTTCTAACCCCATACCCAAAAGTGAACACCACACGTGTCACAGAGCTAACTGTAAGAACTCAAACTACAACACTCGGGAAACACAGGAACAAACCTTTGTGATACCGGATTTGGTGGTGGTCTCTTAGGTAAGATGCCGAAAACACAAGAACCCATATAAAGAAAGAGTAAACTGGATATCATGCAACGTAAAACTGCTGTGCTTTACAGGACACCACTGAGAAAAAGAAAAGACATCAGGCTGCACAGGAAAAATACATTTTCAATTCACAGATTAAGAACAAGACTATAGAAAGAGCTCCTAAACGACAGTAGGCAGAATTTTTTAAAAAATGGTCAGAGGAAGAGTCGGCCCGTTAGCTCTGTTGGTTAGAGGGTGGTGCTCTCATACCAAGAGCAAGGGTTAGGATCCCCACACAGGCCAGCCGCCAGTAACAAACAAACCACAAACCTGCTCAGATCATTCAAATGAGCATTTCTCTAAGTGACAGATAGGAAAGGCCAATAAGCACCGAAGAAGATATTCATCGTCACCAGCAAGGAAATGGCTATCAATACCACAGTGAGATAATAGGGGGCACACATTACAAGGCCTATAAATCAAAAAGACAGTCAAGACAAGGTATTGACAAGGCTATAGAGATAGCACAACCCTCATATATTGAGGGAGAGACTGGAAAATGCTACAGACTGCCAGGAAACCAGGTCGGTAGTTTTTCAAAACGTGAAATGTAAACTTACTACGTGGCCCAGCAATCCTACCGCTGGGGACCCACGAACGAAAACTGAAAATCTGTCCACACAAAAGTTTATATACGAACGCTCCGATCAGCCTCACTTACACTAGTCAAAGAGTCAAAACCACACAGAACGCCAAGGAACAATACTGAAACCGGCAAGAGAGGGGCGCGCACACACACACACACACACACAAACACACACTCACTCTCACACGCGCAAACACACACACTTACACACACACTCACATAAAGTCTTAATACAGATTTCAGTAAATTCTTCAACAGAAAACTCCCAGTCCAGGAGAGAAAGAGACGTTCTAGCCAAACCAAAAATTTAACAACAACAAAAACAACAACAAAGCCTTTCAGACAAGAGCACTGTATGGACAAGAGTATCCTTCAAACAGGGAGAGAGACAATCCTCTCCCAGACAGACGAAGGCCGAGAGGATCCCCCACAGCAGACCGCTCTCCCAAAGCGCTGCACAGGGCTCTTCCATCTCAACGATGACGCTCACATGCCCCAGCACCACGTCTGCAGGGACGAAAGTCAGCAGTCATGGAAGGAGAAAAACAAAGAACACACTCAACCTGCAAGGAAGACGACAAAACCGCTCCCGCCATGCCCTGCTGGCCTTGTCCCCACTGCCCTCGCAATCGCAGCGGCGGCGATGGCTCACCAGGCCCGGGAACGGAGGACACGGCCCCGTGACCAGGAGGCCACAGCACAGCTGCACCTGCTACTCCGTTCTGGCCCCCACACCGCCCCCCCGCCGGCTGCTCCCGCAGCAGCCCTGGGACAAGGCCACCGGCGCGCTGGGGCCGTTGGACGGACGGTCGGGCGGTCGGTCGGTTGGACGGGCGGACGGACGGACGGACGGACGGCGGAGCAGCGCTGGGCTCCTGCGGAGGGGAGGAGGGCGCCCCAGCCTCCTGTCTCTGCCAGCGCCGGGCACCCCGCCCGCCGTCTGCATCCCTCCCCGCTGGCCTCTGCCCCCACTCCCGAAATCAGGACTCGGGGGACCCTCCTAAGACACCCCGCGGCGCGACGACGCTACTCCCCTGCCTCGCTCGGGAGCCACAGCCCCCTCACGTGGGCCCTACCTGCTCCGCCGCGCCGCGCCGCTCCTCTCGCCGGTCTCCTCCGTCGTCCACCGCTGCCGCTGCCGCCGCTGCGTCGTCCAGCGCTCCGGTGCACACGGGGACCGAGCAGGCTCTGGTGCGCCCGCCGGCCCGGCCGCGTCTGGGAGACGTGCGCGATCCCGGCCTCTCCAGGCCGCCTCAGGGGGAGGACTCGACACCCCAGAATGGGCGGGGTCGGGACAAGGGTGGGGGGAGGTGGAAGTGGCGGGAACACAGGGGTGAATGCCCGCAGGGGGGTGGGGACTAATTAGATACATCCTTGTGGACCCCAGCCTGGGCTCCACAACCATGCCCTCTCCTATTCTCTACACACTTGCCATCAAGGATCCCCCGAATCCATTGGCCAGAACACCCCACAGAAGCAAATACTTAGGCCTAAACAAAATCAACTCCCGACTGGCACTTTGACAAGCTGGGAAATGTCAGGTGACTACCGTGACCCAGCAATTGTACTGCTGGAGACACACGCAGGAGAACTGAAAACAGATGTCCCCACAGAAGTTTGTACATGAACGCTCAGATCAGTGTCACCTACACTAGCCAAAGAGTCAAACCACACAAATCACAAAGAAAGAACACTGAAACGCATGGAGACAGAAACACACACATGCACAGACACACACACACACACACACACACACACACACACACACGCACACACACTCAAAAGGGTCCAAATACAGGTTTCAGCAAATATATGAACAGAAACCTCACAGTCCAGGAAAGAATGGGATGTTGCAAAGTTTAGAAGCAGCAGAAGGAAAGACTTCCCTATCAAGAGGACTGTACCCAAACAAGGATCCTTCAAACACGGACAGCAAAAGTCCTTTCCTAGGCTAACAAAAGCTGAGAGAATTCACAAATGTCTACGGAGAACTCTTCCAAGTCCAAGAAGATACTAACAGGGAACCGCAAAAGGAAGGATAAAAACGCAGTGACAACACAGAAGACCATCGACCCACTCCTGAGAAAAGCGCTCCCGGCCTGGACCTCCCGCGGCCGCGTCTCCCGCCACCCTGCACTTGCACCTACAAGTGCACACGTGCACACTTGCACGCTGGCCCCCTGCCGCCCCCTCTGCTCCCCTGGCCCCGGGACCCCGAGGCCACAGCCTTGCCTTGCCGCCGCCGCGGCCGCTTATCCGGCCTGGCTCCCAGCACCGCCTGCCGGCCGGCCGCTCCCACGACAGCCCTAGCACGAGGCGAGCCCGGCGCGCAGGGGGGACGGATGGCGGGACAGCGCTGGGCTCCTCCTGAGTAGGGCAGGAGGGCGCCCCGATGTCACCGCCCTGCCGGAGCTGGGCACCTCGCCGCCGTCTGCTTTCGGCCGCCCCGCCCCTCCCCCACTCGCGGCTTCGGGGGACCCTCCCGAGGCACCCCGCGCCTCCCTCCTCTCTCACTCTGACACTGCGCCCCTGCCCTGCCTCTTTGGGGACCCACAGCCCCCTCCCGGGGGCCTTACCTGCTCCGCCGCCGCGCCGCGCCGCTTCCCTCGGAGGCCTCCTGGGTCCGCCGCTGCTGCTGCTGCGCTGCCGCCCCCTCCTCCCAGACATCCGGGCTCCAAGGGGAGGGGGGGTGGAGGCCCACAGTGGGCGGGGCCAGGCAGGTGCAGGACCGGCTGACAGGTGGGGGGTGGGGCTTGGGGGGAATGCCCTGGTGGCGGTAGGGAATAATGAAACACATTGCTATGGATTGATTGATTGATTGATTGATTGATTGATTGATTTTTTAGTATTAGTTTTTTATTTTATTTTATTTTGTCGACATACAATGTGGTTGATCATTGCGGCCAATTACAGAAACCTCCCTCCCTCCTCCCTCTCCTTCCTCCCTCCCAACAATGTCCTTTCTGAAAGTTTGCTTGTCCTATCAATTTCAAGGAATTGCAATTGTCGCGTCTTCTTCCCCCCCCCAATTTTTCTTTCTTTTTTTTTTTTTTTTTTTTTTTCCTGTGTGCATTTATCTATTTATCTTTACCTCCCACAAATAAGAGAGAACGTGACATTTCTCTTTCTGGGCCTGACTTGTTTCACTTAATATAATTCTCTCTAGGTCCATCCATGTCGTTGCAAATGGCAGTATTCCATTCTTTTTTAAAGCTGAGTAGTGTTCCATTGTGTACATATACCACATTTTCCATATCCACTCAACTGATGATGGACATCTGGGCTGGTTCCAACTCTTGGCTATTGTAAATAGTGCTGCGACGAACACTGGGGAAAAGGTGTACCTTCGACTCGATGATTTCCATTCCTCTGGGTATATTCCCAGCAGTGGGATAGCTGGGAATGGTAGATCTACGGCAGATCTATCTGCAGTTGTTTGAGGAAACTCCATCCCATTTTCCATGGAGGCTGCACCCTTTTGCAGTCCCACCAACAATGTATGAGAGTTCCTTTTCCTCCGCAGCCTCGCCAGCATTTACCGTTCAGAGTCTTTTGGATTTTAGCCATCCTCACTGGGGTGAGATGGTATCTCAGTGTGCTTTTGATTTGCCTTTCCCGAATGCTGAGTGATGTTGAGCATTTTTTCATATGTCTGCCGGCCATTCGTAGATCTTCCTTAGAGAAATGCCTATTTAGCTCTTTTGCCCATTTTTTAATCGGGTTGCTTGCTTCTGCCTCGTAAAGTTGTTTGAGTTCCTTGTATGTTCTAAGTATAAATCCTCTGTCAGATGCATATTTTGCAAATATTTTCTCCCACTGTGTTGGTTGTCTTTTAACTATGTTAATTCTTTCTTTGGCTGTGCAGAAGCTTTTCAGTTGGATATAATCCCATTTGTTTATTTTTCCTTTGGTTGCCCGTGCTTTGGGGGTCATGTTCATGAAGTCTGTGTCCAGTCCTACTTCCTGAAGCGTTTCTCCTATGTTTTCTTTAAGAGGTTTTATTGTTTCGGGGTGTATAATTAATTCTTCAATCCATTTTGAGTTGCCTTTAGTGTATGGTGAAAGGTATGGGTCTAGTTTCATTCTCCCGCATATCGATATCCAGTTCTCCCAGCACCATTTCCTGAAGAGGCGGTCTCTTCCCCAGTGTACAGGCTTGGTGCCTTTGTCAAAGATCAGACGGCCGTAGGTGTGTGGGTTGATTTCTGGATTCTCCATTCTATTCCACTGAGCAGTGTGTCTGTTTTTATGCCAGTACCATACTGTACTGTTTTGCTTATGATAGCTTTGTAGGAGAGTTTAAAGTCAGGTAGTGTTACGCCTCCAGCTTTACTTTTTTGGCTCAGCGTTGCTGTGGCTATGCGTGGCCTTTTGTTATTCCATATCAGCGTCTGGATAGTTCTTTCCATTTCTGAGAAAAATGTCACTGGAATTTTGAGGGGGACTGCATTGAATTTGTATATCA
The DNA here is from genome assembly GCF_027409185.1 of Cynocephalus volans. Lineage (NCBI taxonomy): Eukaryota > Metazoa > Chordata > Mammalia > Dermoptera > Cynocephalidae > Cynocephalus > Cynocephalus volans. The sequence continues at coordinate 39,162,408 of NC_084463.1, forward strand.
CTTTGGGTAGTATGGACATTTTCACTATGTTGATGCTTCCAATCCAAGAGCATGGGATATCTTTCCATCGTCTTGTCTCCTCTCCACTTTCTCTCAGCAGTGGTTTGTAGTTCTCATTATAGAGATTTTTCACATCCTTGGTTAACTCGCTTCCTAAGTACCTTATGTTTTTGGTGGCTACTGTCAATGGGCAAGCTTTCTTGATTTCTCTTTCTGCATGTCCACTAATGGAGAATAGAAATGCTACCGGTTTTTTTGTGTTGATTTTGTATCCTGCTACTTTGCTGAAATCCTTTATCAACTCCAAGAGTTTTTTTGTAGAGCCTTCAGACTGTTCGACATATAGGATCATGTCATCTGCAAACAGGGACAGTTTGACTTCATCTTTTCCAATCTGGATGCCCTTTATTTCCTTCTCTTCTCTGATTGCTCTGGCTAGTACCTCCAACACTATATTGAATAGGAGTGGTGAGGGTGGGCATCCTTGTCTAGTTCCTGTTCTTAAAGGAACAGCTTTCAGCTTTTCCCCATTCAGGATGATACTGGCAGTGGGTTTATCATATACGGCTTTAAGTACGTTGAGATAGTTGCCATCTATACCTAACTTATAGAAGGCCTTTGTCATGAATGACTGTTGAATTTTATCAAGTGCTCTTTCAGCAACTATAGAGATGACCGCATGGTCCTTGTGTTTGATTTCATTAATATGGTGTATCACATTTATTGATTTGCATATGTTGAACCAACCTTGCATCCCTGGGATGAGTCCCACGTGATCGAGGTGAAGAATTTTACGTGTGTGTTGCATGCCATCTCTCTCTCTCTCTCTCTCTCTCTCTCTCTCTCTCTCTCTCTCTCGCTCCTGCCTTTCTCACAGTGTGATACACTGTGTCGTTGAAGTCACCACCAAACAAGTTCCTCACCAGACGTGTTACCTGGACTTTGGGCTTCCCAACATTTGAAACTGTAAGCCATAAAGACTGTTTCTTTATAAATCACCCAGTTTTAGGTAATTCTGTTCTAAGCAACAGAAATGGACAAAGACACATGCTACAGTAATCAAAACCACAAGGTAGTAGACTAAAAACATTCACATCAACCAGTGAGACAAACTGGAGCCCCAAAATAAAACTACATATTTACAGTCAAATGATTTTTCAATAAAGGTACCAAGAACGCATAACGAGCAAATGACAGTTTCTTCAATAACCGGTGTTGGCAAAACCGTGTATACACACTCAGAAAAATGAAGTTGAACCCTTCTCTTATCTTACACCACCTACAAAAATCGGCTCAATATGGATTAAAGATGGAAATGGAACACCTGAAACTGTAAAATTGCTAGAAGAAAACAAATGGGAAAAGCTCCACAACATTGGTCTGGGCAATGATTTTTTGCAGATAGCCCCAAAAGCAAGGCGACAAAATCAAGCACAGACGAAAATGGGATTGCATCAAATTAAAAAGCTTCCGCACAGGCAAAGAACAAGTAGGAGAGCGAAGACACGATGACTGGAATGAGAGAAAATATTGGAAAACTGTACACCTGATTATGAATAAGTATCCAAAACTACATACAAAATTCAAACAACTCAATAGCAAGACAACAACCCGATTTAAAAAATGGGCAGAGTAACTGAACATACGTTTCTCAGAATAAGACCTCCACGTGGCCAACAGGCTGATGAGAAAATGCTCAACCTCCCTAATCATCAGGGAAATACAAATTAAAATCACTAGGACACATAATTACTTCATACCCATTGGAATGGCTGTTATCAAAAAGACAAAAGATAACTAGCACTGGCAAGGACGTGGAGAAAAGGCTACCCTTGTACACTGCTGGTAGGAACGTACAACCATTACAGAAAACAGCATGGAGGTTTCTCAAAAATCTGTAAATAGAAGTACCGTATGATCCAGCCATCCCACTTCAGGGAATATCCCCCAAAGAACTGAAATCAATAGGTTGAAGAGATATCTGTACTGCCATGTGCACTGAGGCATTATCCATAAGAGTCAAGATATAGAATCAACCTAAGTGTTTATTAACAGACGAACAGATAAAGAAAACGTGGTCTAAGTACACAATGAAATACTATTCGGCCTTAGAAAAGAACAAAACTCTGTCATTTTCCAACAACTGGGATGCAACTAGAAGACATTACGCTGAGTGACACATGCCAGGCACAGAAAGACATGCTGCATGATTTCACTTGAATGTGGAAACTGGAAAGGTCAGACTCATGGAACTAGAGACCAGAATGATGGTTAGCAGAGCCTGGGAGCTGCGGGCGGGGGGGGATGGAGGAACAAGGACGAAGGGAAGTTTGACCAATGGGTACAAAGTTTCACTCTGGAGAAATAAGGTCTGGTGATCTATGACACAGCAAGGTGACTATAGTTAATAATAATGTATATTTCAGAATTACCAAAAGAGTGGATTTTCAGTGCTCTTACCACAGGGGAGGAAGTATGTGAGGTCACGAGTGTGTTACTTGCCTAACTTGCTCACTGCACAATGTACACATGTATGCAATTATCACATGGTGCCCCATAAACATATGCAGTTGCGAGCTGTCAATAAAAAGTAAAAATTCAAGTCCAATAAAAAGAAACACAGTGCAGCGCTGGCATAAAGTGTACATCAGAGGAACAGAATTGACTGGCCTAGAAGCAAGCTCATGCAGCTATGACAACTGGATTCTCACAAGTGCTTTGTGACCACAACAAATGGTGCTGAGACAACTGAATAGCCACATGGAAAGAAATGAAATCGAGCCCTTTTCTAACCCCATACCCAAAAGTGAACACCACACGTGTCACAGAGCTAACTGTAAGAACTCAAACTACAACACTCGGGAAACACAGGAACAAACCTTTGTGATACCGGATTTGGTGGTGGTCTCTTAGGTAAGATGCCGAAAACACAAGAACCCATATAAAGAAAGAGTAAACTGGATATCATGCAACGTAAAACTGCTGTGCTTTACAGGACACCACTGAGAAAAAGAAAAGACATCAGGCTGCACAGGAAAAATACATTTTCAATTCACAGATTAAGAACAAGACTATAGAAAGAGCTCCTAAACGACAGTAGGCAGAATTTTTTAAAAAATGGTCAGAGGAAGAGTCGGCCCGTTAGCTCTGTTGGTTAGAGGGTGGTGCTCTCATACCAAGAGCAAGGGTTAGGATCCCCACACAGGCCAGCCGCCAGTAACAAACAAACCACAAACCTGCTCAGATCATTCAAATGAGCATTTCTCTAAGTGACAGATAGGAAAGGCCAATAAGCACCGAAGAAGATATTCATCGTCACCAGCAAGGAAATGGCTATCAATACCACAGTGAGATAATAGGGGGCACACATTACAAGGCCTATAAATCAAAAAGACAGTCAAGACAAGGTATTGACAAGGCTATAGAGATAGCACAACCCTCATATATTGAGGGAGAGACTGGAAAATGCTACAGACTGCCAGGAAACCAGGTCGGTAGTTTTTCAAAACGTGAAATGTAAACTTACTACGTGGCCCAGCAATCCTACCGCTGGGGACCCACGAACGAAAACTGAAAATCTGTCCACACAAAAGTTTATATACGAACGCTCCGATCAGCCTCACTTACACTAGTCAAAGAGTCAAAACCACACAGAACGCCAAGGAACAATACTGAAACCGGCAAGAGAGGGGCGCGCACACACACACACACACACAAACACACACTCACTCTCACACGCGCAAACACACACACTTACACACACACTCACATAAAGTCTTAATACAGATTTCAGTAAATTCTTCAACAGAAAACTCCCAGTCCAGGAGAGAAAGAGACGTTCTAGCCAAACCAAAAATTTAACAACAACAAAAACAACAACAAAGCCTTTCAGACAAGAGCACTGTATGGACAAGCGTATCCTTCAAACAGGGAGAGAGACAATCCTCTCCCAGACAGACGAAGGCCGAGAGGATCCCCCACAGCAGACCGCTCTCCCAAAGCGCTGCACAGGGCTCTTCCATCTCAACGATGACGCTCACATGCCCCAGCACCACGTCTGCAGGGACGAAAGTCAGCAGTCATGGAAGGAGAAAAACAAAGAACACACTCAACCTGCAGGAAGACGACAAAACCGCTCCCGCCATGCCCTGCTGGCCTTGTCCCCACTGCCCTCGCAATCGCAGCGGCGGCGATGGCTCACCAGGCCCGGGAACGGAGGACACGGCCCCGTGACCAGGAGGCCACAGCACAGCTGCACCTGCTACTCCGTTCTGGCCCCCACACCGCCCCCCCCGCCGGCTGCTCCCGCAGCAGCCCTGGGACAAGGCCACCGGCGCGCTGGGGCCGTTGGACGGACGGTCGGGCGGTCGGTCGGTTGGACGGGCGGACGGGCGGACAGACGGACGGACGGACGGCGGAGCAGCGCTGGGCTCCTGCGGAGGGGAGGAGGGCGCCCCAGCCTCCTGTCTCTGCCAGCGCCGGGCACCCCGCCCGCCGTCTGCATCCCTCCCCGCTGGCCTCTGCCCCCACTCCCGAAATCAGGACTCGGGGGACCCTCCTAAGACACCCCGCGGCGCGACGACGCTACTCCCCTGCCTCGCTCGGGAGCCACAGCCCCCTCACGTGGGCCCTACCTGCTCCGCCGCGCCGCGCCGCTCCTCTCGCCGGTCTCCTCCGTCGTCCACCGCTGCCGCTGCCGCCGCTGCGTCGTCCAGCGCTCCGGTGCACACGGGGACCGAGCAGGCTCTGGTGCGCCCGCCGGCCCGGCCGCGTCTGGGAGACGTGCGCGATCCCGGCCTCTCCAGGCCGCCTCAGGGGGAGGACTCGACACCCCAGACTGGGCGGGGTCGGGACAAGGGTGGGGGGAGGTGGAAGTGGCGGGAACACAGGGGTGAATGCCCGCAGGGGGGTGGGGACTAATTAGATACATCCTTGTGGACCCCAGCCTGGGCTCCACAACCATGCCCTCTCCTATTCTCTACACACTTGCCATCAAGGATCCCCCGAATCCATTGGCCAGAACACCCCACAGAAGCAAATACTTAGGCCTAAACAAAATCAACTCCCGACTGGCACTTTGACAAGCTGGGAAATGTCAGGTGACTACCGTGACCCAGCAATTGTACTGCTGGAGACACACGCAGGAGAACTGAAAACATATGTCCCCACAGAAGTTTGTACATGAACGCTCAGATCAGTGTCACCTACACTAGCCAAAGAGTCAAACCACACAAATCACAAAGAAAGAACACTGAAACGCATGGAGACAGAAACACACACATGCACAGACACACACACACACACACACACACACACACACACACACACACGCACACACACTCAAAAGGGTCCAAATACAGGTTTCAGCAAATATATGAACAGAAACCTCACAGTCCAGGAAAGAATGGGATGTTGCAAAGTTTAGAAGCAGCAGAAGGAAAGACTTCCCTATCAAGAGGACTGTACCCAAACAAGGATCCTTCAAACACGGACAGCAAAAGTCCTTTCCTAGGCTAACAAAAGCTGAGAGAATTCACAAATGTCTACGGAGAACTCTTCCAAGTCCAAGAAGATACTAACAGGGAACCGCAAAAGGAAGGATAAAAACGCAGTGACAACACAGAAGACCATCGACCCACTCCTGAGAAAAGCGCTCCCGGCCTGGACCTCCCGCGGCCGCGTCTCCCGCCACCCTGCACTTGCACCTACAAGTGCACACGTGCACACTTGCACGCTGGCCCCCTGCCGCCCCCTCTGCTCCCCTGGCCCCGGGACCCCGAGGCCACAGCCTTGCCTTGCCGCCGCCGCGGCCGCTTATCCGGCCTGGCTCCCAGCACCGCCTGCCGGCCGGCCGCTCCCACGACAGCCCTAGCACGAGGCGAGCCCGGCGCGCAGGGGGGACGGATGGCGGGACAGCGCTGGGCTCCTCCTGAGTAGGGCAGGAGGGCGCCCCGATGTCACCGCCCTGCCGGAGCTGGGCACCTCGCCGCCGTCTGCTTTCGGCCGCCCCGCCCCTCCCCCACTCGCGGCTTCGGGGGACCCTCCCGAGGCACCCCGCGCCTCCCTCCTCTCTCACTCTGACACTGCGCCCCTGCCCTGCCTCTTTGGGGACCCACAGCCCCCTCCCGGGGGCCTTACCTGCTCCGCCGCCGCGCCGCGCCGCTTCCCTCGGAGGCCTCCTGGGTCCGCCGCTGCTGCTGCTGCGCTGCCGCCCCCTCCTCCCAGACATCCGGGCTCCAAGGGGAGGGGGGGTGGAGGCCCACAGTGGGCGGGGCCAGGCAGGTGCAGGACCGGCTGACAGGTGGGGGGTGGGGCTTGGGGGGAATGCCCTGGTGGCGGTAGGGAATAATGAAACACATTGCTATGGATTGATTGATTGATTGATTGATTGATTGATTGATTTTTTAGTATTAGTTTTTTATTTTATTTTATTTTGTCGACATACAATGTGGTTGATCATTGCGGCCAATTACAGAAACCTCCCTCCCTCCTCCCTCTCCTTCCTCCCTCCCAACAATGTCCTTTCTGAAAGTTTGCTTGTCCTATCAATTTCAAGGAATTGCAATTGTCGCGTCTTCTTCCCCCCCCCAATTTTTCTTTCTTTTTTTTTTTTTTTTTTTTTTTTCCTGTGTGCATTTATCTATTTATCTTTACCTCCCACAAATAAGAGAGAACGTGACATTTCTCTTTCTGGGCCTGACTTGTTTCACTTAATATAATTCTCTCTAGGTCCATCCATGTCGTTGCAAATGGCAGTATTCCATTCTTTTTTAAAGCTGAGTAGTGTTCCATTGTGTACATATACCACATTTTCCATATCCACTCAACTGATGATGGACATCTGGGCTGGTTCCAACTCTTGGCTATTGTAAATAGTGCTGCGACGAACACTGGGGAAAAGGTGTACCTTCGACTCGATGATTTCCATTCCTCTGGGTATATTCCCAGCAGTGGGATAGCTGGGAATGGTAGATCTACGGCAGATCTATCTGCAGTTGTTTGAGGAAACTCCATCCCATTTTCCATGGAGGCTGCACCCTTTTGCAGTCCCACCAACAATGTATGAGAGTTCCTTTTCCTCCGCAGCCTCGCCAGCATTTACCGTTCAGAGTCTTTTGGATTTTAGCCATCCTCACTGGGGTGAGATGGTATCTCAGTGTGCTTTTGATTTGCCTTTCCCGAATGCTGAGTGATGTTGAGCATTTTTTCATATGTCTGCCGGCCATTCGTAGATCTTCCTTAGAGAAATGCCTATTTAGCTCTTTTGCCCATTTTTTAATCGGGTTGCTTGCTTCTGCCTCGTAAAGTTGTTTGAGTTCCTTGTATGTTCTAAGTATAAATCCTCTGTCAGATGCATATTTTGCAAATATTTTCTCCCACTGTGTTGGTTGTCTTTTAACTATGTTAATTCTTTCTTTGGCTGTGCAGAAGCTTTTCAGTTGGATATAATCCCATTTGTTTATTTTTCCTTTGGTTGCCCGTGCTTTGGGGGTCATGTTCATGAAGTCTGTGTCCAGTCCTACTTCCTGAAGCGTTTCTCCTATGTTTTCTTTAAGAGGTTTTATTGTTTCGGGGTGTATAATTAATTCTTCAATCCATTTTGAGTTGCCTTTAGTGTATGGTGAAAGGTATGGGTCTAGTTTCATTCTCCCGCATATCGATATCCAGTTCTCCCAGCACCATTTCCTGAAGAGGCGGTCTCTTCCCCAGTGTACAGGCTTGGTGCCTTTGTCAAAGATCAGACGGCCGTAGGTGTGTGGGTTGATTTCTGGATTCTCCATTCTATTCCACTGAGCAGTGTGTCTGTTTTTATGCCAGTACCATACTGTACTGTTTTGCTTATGATAGCTTTGTAGGAGAGTTTAAAGTCAGGTAGTGTTACGCCTCCAGCTTTACTTTTTTGGCTCAGCGTTGCTGTGGCTATGCGTGGCCTTTTGTTATTCCATATCAGCGTCTGGATAGTTCTTTCCATTTCTGAGAAAAATGTCACTGGAATTTTGAGGGGGACTGCATTGAATTTGTATATCACTTTGGGTAGTATGGACATTTTCACTATGTTGATGCTTCCAATCCAAGAGCATGGGATATCTTTCCATCGTCTTGTCTCCTCTCCACTTTCTCTCAGCAGTGGTTTGTAGTTCTCATTATAGAGATTTTTCACATCCTTGGTTAACTCGCTTCCTAAGTACCTTATGTTTTTGGTGGCTACTGTCAATGGGCAAGCTTTCTTGATTTCTCTTTCTGCATGTCCACTAATGGAGAATAGAAATGCTACCGGTTTTTTTGTGTTGATTTTGTATCCTGCTACTTTGCTGAAATCCTTTATCAACTCCAAGAGTTTTTTTGTAGAGCCTTCAGACTGTTCGACATATAGGATCATGTCATCTGCAAACAGGGACAGTTTGACTTCATCTTTTCCAATCTGGATGCCCTTTATTTCCTTCTCTTCTCTGATTGCTCTGGCTAGTACCTCCAACACTATATTGAATAGGAGTGGTGAGGGTGGGCATCCTTGTCTAGTTCCTGTTCTTAAAGGAACAGCTTTCAGCTTTTCCCCATTCAGGATGATACTGGCAGTGGGTTTATCATATACGGCTTTAAGTACGTTGAGATAGTTGCCATCTATACCTAACTTATAGAAGGCCTTTGTCATGAATGACTGTTGAATTTTATCAAGTGCTCTTTCAGCAACTATAGAGATGACCGCATGGTCCTTGTGTTTGATTTCATTAATATGGTGTATCACATTTATTGATTTGCATATGTTGAACCAACCTTGCATCCCTGGGATGAGTCCCACGTGATCGAGGTGAAGAATTTTACGTGTGTGTTGCATGCCATCTCTCTCTCTCTCTCTCTCTCTCTCTCTCTCTCTCTCGCTCCTGCCTTTCTCACAGTGTGATACACTGTGTCGTTGAAGTCACCACCAAACAAGTTCCTCACCAGACGTGTTACCTGGACTTTGGGCTTCCCAACATTTGAAACTGTAAGCCATAAAGACTGTTTCTTTATAAATCACCCAGTTTTAGGTAATTCTGTTCTAAGCAACAGAAATGGACAAAGACACATGCTACAGTAATCAAAACCACAAGGTAGTAGACTAAAAACATTCACATCAACCAGTGAGACAAACTGGAGCCCCAAAATAAAACTACATATTTACAGTCAAATGATTTTTCAATAAAGGTACCAAGAACGCATAACGAGCAAATGACAGTTTCTTCAATAACCGGTGTTGGCAAAACCGTGTATACACACTCAGAAAAATGAAGTTGAACCCTTCTCTTATCTTACACCACCTACAAAAATCGGCTCAATATGGATTAAAGATGGAAATGGAACACCTGAAACTGTAAAATTGCTAGAAGAAAACAAATGGGAAAAGCTCCACAACATTGGTCTGGGCAATGATTTTTTGCAGATAGCCCCAAAAGCAAGGCGACAAAATCAAGCACAGACGAAAATGGGATTGCATCAAATTAAAAAGCTTCCGCACAGGAAAAGAACAAGTAGGAGAGCGAAGACACGATGACTGGAATGAGAGAAAATATTGGAAAACTGTACACCTGATTATGAATAAGTATCCAAAACTACATACAAAATTCAAACAACTCAATAGCAAGACAACAACCCGATTTAAAAAATGGGCAGAGTAACTGAACATACGTTTCTCAGAATAAGACCTCCACGTGGCCAACAGGCTGATGAGAAAATGCTCAACCTCCCTAATCATCAGGGAAATACAAATTAAAATCACTAGGACACATAATTACTTCATACCCATTGGAATGGCTGTTATCAAAAAGACAAAAGATAACTAGCACTGGCAAGGACGTGGAGAAAAGGCTACCCTTGTACACTGCTGGTAGGAACGTACAACCATTACAGAAAACAGCATGGAGGTTTCTCAAAAATCTGTAAATAGAAGTACCGTATGATCCAGCAATCCCACTTCAGGGAATATCCCCCAAAGAACTGAAATCAATAGGTTGAAGAGATATCTGTACTCCCATGTGCACTGAGGCATTATCCATAAGAGTCAAGATATAGAATCAACCTAAGTGTTTATTAACAGACGAACAGATAAAGAAAACGTGGTCTAAGTACACAATGAAATACTATTCGGCCTTAGAAAAGAACAAAACTCTGTCATTTTCCAACAACTGGGATGCAACTAGAAGACATTACGCTGAGTGACACATGCCAGGCACAGAAAGACATGCTGCATGATTTCACTTGAATGTGGAAACTGGAAAGGTCAGACTCATGGAACTAGAGACCAGAATGATGGTTAGCAGAGCCTGGGAGCTGCGGGCGGGGGGGGATGGAGGAACAAGGACGAAGGGAAGTTTGACCAATGGGTACAAAGTTTCACTCTGGAGAAATAAGGTCTGGTGATCTATGACACAGCAAGGTGACTATAGTTAATAATAATGTATATTTCAGAATTACCAAAAGAGTGGATTTTCAGTGCTCTTACCACAGGGGGGGAAGTATGTGAGGTCACGAGTGTGTTACTTGCCTAACTTGCTCACTGCACAATGTACACATGTATGCAATTATCACATGGTGCCCCATAAACATATGCAGTTGCGAGCTGTCAATAAAAAGTAAAAATTCAAGTCCAATAAAAAGAAACACAGTGCAGCGCTGGCATAAAGTGTACATCAGAGGAACAGAATTGACTGGCCTAGAAGCAAGCTCATGCAGCTATGACAACTGGATTCTCACAAGTGCTTTGTGACCACAACAAATGGTGCTGAGACAACTGAATAGCCACATGGAAAGAAATGAAATCGAGCCCTTTTCTAACCCCATACCCAAAAGTGAACACCACACGTGTCACAGAGCTAACTGTAAGAACTCAAACTACAACACTCGGGAAACACAGGAACAAACCTTTGTGATACCGGATTTGGTGGTGGTCTCTTAGGTAAGATGCCGAAAACACAAGAACCCATATAAAGAAAGAGTAAACTGGATATCATGCAACGTAAAACTGCTGTGCTTTACAGGACACCACTGAGAAAAAGAAAAGACATCAGGCTGCACAGGAAAAATACATTTTCAATTCACAGATTAAGAACAAGACTATAGAAAGAGCTCCTAAACGACAGTAGGCAGAACTTTTTAAAAAATGGTCAGAGGAAGAGTCGGCCCGTTAGCTCTGTTGGTTAGAGGGTGGTGCTCTCATACCAAGAGCAAGGGTTAGGATCCCCACACAGGCCAGCCGCCAGTAACAAACAAACCACAAACCTGCTCAGATCATTCAAATGAGCATTTCTCTAAGTGACAGATAGGAAAGGCCAATAAGCACCGAAGAAGATATTCATCGTCACCAGCAAGGAAATGGCTATCAATACCACAGTGAGATAATAGGGGGCACACATTACAAGGCCTATAAATCAAAAAGACAGTCAAGACAAGGTATTGACAAGGCTATAGAGATAGCACAACCCTCATATATTGAGGGAGAGACTGGAAAATGCTACAGACTGCCAGGAAACCAGGTCGGTAGTTTTTCAAAACGTGAAATGTAAACTTACTACGTGGCCCAGCAATCCTACCGCTGGGGACCCACGAACGAAAACTGAAAATCTGTCCACACAAAAGTTTATATACGAACGCTCCGATCAGCCTCACTTACACTAGTCAAAGAGTCAAAACCACACAGAACGCCAAGGAACAATACTGAAACCGGCAAGAGAGGGGCGCGCACACACACACACACACACAAACACACACTCACTCTCACACGCGCAAACACACACACTTACACACACACTCACATAAAGTCTTAATACAGATTTCAGTAAATTCTTCAACAGAAAACTCCCAGTCCAGGAGAGAAAGAGACGTTCTAGCCAAACCAAAAATTTAACAACAACAAAAACAACAACAAAGCCTTTCAGACAAGAGCACTGTATGGATAAGCGTATCCTTCAAACAGGGAGAGAGACAATCCTCTCCCAGACAGACGAAGGCCGAGAGGATCCCCCACAGCAGACCGCTCTCCCAAAGCGCTGCACAGGGCTCTTCCATCTCAACGATGACGCTCACATGCCCCAGCACCACGTCTGCAGGGACGAAAGTCAGCAGTCATGGAAGGAGAAAAACAAAGAACACACTCAACCTGCAAGGAAGACGACAAAACCGCTCCCGCCATGCCCTGCTGGCCTTGTCCCCACTGCCCTCGCAATCGCAGCGGCGGCGATGGCTCACCAGGCCCGGGAACGGAGGACACGGCCCCGTGACCAGGAGGCCACAGCACAGCTGCACCTGCTACTCCGTTCTGGCCCCCACACCGCCCCCCCGCCGGCTGCTCCCGCAGCAGCCCTGGGACAAGGCCACCGGCGCGCTGGGCCGTTGGACGGACGGTCGGACGGTCGGTCGGTTGGACGGGCGGACGGACGGACGGACGGACGGCGGAGCAGCGCTGGGCTCCTGCGGAGGGGAGGAGGGCGCCCCAGCCTCCTGTCTCTGCCAGCGCCGGGCACCCCGCCCGCCGTCTGCATCCCTCCCCGCTGGCCTCTGCCCCCACTCCCGAAATCAGGACTCGGGGGACCCTCCTAAGACACCCCGCGGCGCGACGACGCTACTCCCCTGCCTCGCTCGGGAGCCACAGCCCCCTCACGTGGGCCCTACCTGCTCCGCCGCGCCGCGCCGCTCCTCTCGCCGGTCTCCTCCGTCGTCCACCGCTGCCGCTGCCGCCGCTGCGTCGTCCAGCGCTCCGGTGCACACGGGGACCGAGCAGGCTCTGGTGCGCCCGCCGGCCCGGCCGCGTCTGGGAGACGTGCGCGATCCCGGCCTCTCCAGGCCGCCTCAGGGGGAGGACTCGACACCCCAGACTGGGCGGGGTCGGGACAAGGGTGGGGGGAGGTGGAAGTGGCGGGAACACAGGGGTGAATGCCCGCAGGGGGGTGGGGACTAATTAGATACATCCTTGTGGACCCCAGCCTGGGCTCCACAACCATGCCCTCTCCTATTCTCTACACACTTGCCATCAAGGATCCCCCGAATCCATTGGCCAGAACACCCCACAGAAGCAAATACTTAGGCCTAAACAAAATCAACTCCCGACTGGCACTTTGACAAGCTGGGAAATGTCAGGTGACTACCGTGACCCAGCAATTGTACTGCTGGAGACACACGCAGGAGAACTGAAAACATATGTCCCCACAGAAGTTTGTACATGAACGCTCAGATCAGTGTCACCTACACTAGCCAAAGAGTCAAACCACACAAATCACAAAGAAAGAACACTGAAACGCATGGAGACAGAAACACACACATGCACAGACACACACACACACACACAGACACGCACGCACACACACTCAAAAGGGTCCAAATACAGGTTTCAGCAAACATATGAACAGAAACCTCACAGTCCAGGAAAGAATGGGATGTTGCAAAGTTTAGAAGCAGCAGAAGGAAAGACTTCCCTATCAAGAGGACTGTACCCAAACAAGGATCCTTCAAACACGGACAGCAAAAGTCCTTTCCTAGGCTAACAAAAGCTGAGAGAATTCACAAATGTCTACGGAGAACTCTTCCAAGTCCAAGAAGATACTAACAGGGAACCGCAAAAGGAAGGATAAAAACGCAGTGACAACACAGAAGACCATCGACCCACTCCTGAGAAAAGCGCTCCCGGCCTGGACCTCCCGCGGCCGCGTCTCCCGCCACCCTGCACTTGCACCTACAAGTGCACACGTGCACACTTGCACGCTGGCCCCCTGCCGCCCCCTCTGCTCCCCTGGCCCCGGGACCCCGAGGCCACAGCCTTGCCTTGCCGCCGCCGCGGCCGCTTATCCGGCCTGGCTCCCAGCACCGCCTGCCGGCCGGCCGCTCCCACGACAGCCCTAGCACGAGGCGAGCCCGGCGCGCAGGGGGGACGGATGGCGGGACAGCGCTGGGCTCCTCCTGAGTAGGGCAGGAGGGCGCCCCGATGTCACCGCCCTGCCGGAGCTGGGCACCTCGCCGCCGTCTGCTTTCGGCCGCCCCGCCCCTCCCCCACTCGCGGCTTCGGGGGACCCTCCCGAGGCACCCCGCGCCTCCCTCCTCTCTCACTCTGACACTGCGCCCCTGCCCTGCCTCTTTGGGGACCCACAGCCCCCTCCCGGGGGCCTTACCTGCTCCGCCGCCGCGCCGCGCCGCTTCCCTCGGAGGCCTCCTGGGTCCGCCGCTGCTGCTGCTGCGCTGCCGCCCCCTCCTCCCAGACATCCGGGCTCCAAGGGGAGGGGGGGTGGAGGCCCACAGTGGGCGGGGCCAGGCAGGTGCAGGACCGGCTGACAGGTGGGGGGTGGGGCTTGGGGGGAATGCCCTGGTGGCGGTAGGGAATAATGAAACACATTGCTATGGATTGATTGATTGATTGATTGATTGATTGATTGATTTTTTAGTATTAGTTTTTTATTTTATTTTATTTTGTCGACATACAATGTGGTTGATCATTGCGGCCAATTACAGAAACCTCCCTCCCTCCTCCCTCTCCTTCCTCCCTCCCAACAATGTCCTTTCTGAAAGTTTGCTTGTCCTATCAATTTCAAGGAATTGCAATTGTCGCGTCTTCTTCCCCCCCCCAATTTTTCTTTCTTTTTTTTTTTTTTTTTTTTTTTCCTGTGTGCATTTATCTATTTATCTTTACCTCCCACAAATAAGAGAGAACGTGACATTTCTCTTTCTGGGCCTGACTTGTTTCACTTAATATAATTCTCTCTAGGTCCATCCATGTCGTTGCAAATGGCAGTATTCCATTCTTTTTTAAAGCTGAGTAGTGTTCCATTGTGTACATATACCACATTTTCCATATCCACTCAACTGATGATGGACATCTGGGCTGGTTCCAACTCTTGGCTATTGTAAATAGTGCTGCGACGAACACTGGGGAAAAGGTGTACCTTCGACTCGATGATTTCCATTCCTCTGGGTATATTCCCAGCAGTGGGATAGCTGGGAATGGTAGATCTACGGCAGATCTATCTGCAGTTGTTTGAGGAAACTCCATCCCATTTTCCATGGAGGCTGCACCCTTTTGCAGTCCCACCAACAATGTATGAGAGTTCCTTTTCCTCCGCAGCCTCGCCAGCATTTACCGTTCAGAGTCTTTTGGATTTTAGCCATCCTCACTGGGGTGAGATGGTATCTCAGTGTGCTTTTGATTTGCCTTTCCCGAATGCTGAGTGATGTTGAGCATTTTTTCATATGTCTGCCGGCCATTCGTAGATCTTCCTTAGAGAAATGCCTATTTAGCTCTTTTGCCCATTTTTTAATCGGGTTGCTTGCTTCTGCCTCGTAAAGTTGTTTGAGTTCCTTGTATGTTCTAAGTATAAATCCTCTGTCAGATGCATATTTTGCAAATATTTTCTCCCACTGTGTTGGTTGTCTTTTAACTATGTTAATTCTTTCTTTGGCTGTGCAGAAGCTTTTCAGTTGGATATAATCCCATTTGTTTATTTTTCCTTTGGTTGCCCGTGCTTTGGGGGTCATGTTCATGAAGTCTGTGTCCAGTCCTACTTCCTGAAGCGTTTCTCCTATGTTTTCTTTAAGAGGTTTTATTGTTTCGGGGTGTATAATTAATTCTTCAATCCATTTTGAGTTGCCTTTAGTGTATGGTGAAAGGTATGGGTCTAGTTTCATTCTCCCGCATATCGATATCCAGTTCTCCCAGCACCATTTCCTGAAGAGGCGGTCTCTTCCCCAGTGTACAGGCTTGGTGCCTTTGTCAAAGATCAGACGGCCGTAGGTGTGTGGGTTGATTTCTGGATTCTCCATTCTATTCCACTGAGCAGTGTGTCTGTTTTTATGCCAGTACCATACTGTACTGTTTTGCTTATGATAGCTTTGTAGGAGAGTTTAAAGTCAGGTAGTGTTACGCCTCCAGCTTTACTTTTTTGGCTCAGCGTTGCTGTGGCTATGCGTGGCCTTTTGTTATTCCATATCAGCGTCTGGATAGTTCTTTCCATTTCTGAGAAAAATGTCACTGGAATTTTGAGGGGGACTGCATTGAATTTGTATATCACTTTGGGTAGTATGGACATTTTCACTATGTTGATGCTTCCAATCCAAGAGCATGGGATATCTTTCCATCGTCTTGTCTCCTCTCCACTTTCTCTCAGCAGTGGTTTGTAGTTCTCATTATAGAGATTTTTCACATCCTTGGTTAACTCGCTTCCTAAGTACCTTATGTTTTTGGTGGCTACTGTCAATGGGCAAGCTTTCTTGATTTCTCTTTCTGCATGTCCACTAATGGAGAATAGAAATGCTACCGGTTTTTTTGTGTTGATTTTGTATCCTGCTACTTTGCTGAAATCCTTTATCAACTCCAAGAGTTTTTTTGTAGAGCCTTCAGACTGTTCGACATATAGGATCATGTCATCTGCAAACAGGGACAGTTTGACTTCATCTTTTCCAATCTGGATGCCCTTTATTTCCTTCTCTTCTCTGATTGCTCTGGCTAGTACCTCCAACACTATATTGAATAGGAGTGGTGAGGGTGGGCATCCTTGTCTAGTTCCTGTTCTTAAAGGAACAGCTTTCAGCTTTTCCCCATTCAGGATGATACTGGCAGTGGGTTTATCATATACGGCTTTAAGTACGTTGAGATAGTTGCCATCTATACCTAACTTATAGAAGGCCTTTGTCATGAATGACTGTTGAATTTTATCAAGTGCTCTTTCAGCAACTATAGAGATGACCGCATGGTCCTTGTGTTTGATTTCATTAATATGGTGTATCACATTTATTGATTTGCATATGTTGAACCAACCTTGCATCCCTGGGATGAGTCCCACGTGATCGAGGTGAAGAATTTTACGTGTGTGTTGCATGCCATCTCTCTCTCTCTCTCTCTCTCTCTCTCTCTCTCTCTCGCTCCTGCCTTTCTCACAGTGTGATACACTGTGTCGTTGAAGTCACCACCAAACAAGTTCCTCACCAGACGTGTTACCTGGACTTTGGGCTTCCCAACATTTGAAACTGTAAGCCATAAAGACTGTTTCTTTAAAAAATCACCCAGTTTTAGGTAATTCTGTTCTAAGCAACAGAAATGGACAAAGACACATGCTACAGTAATCAAAACCACAAGGCAGTAGACTAAAAACATTCACATCAACCAGTGAGACAAACTGGAGCCCCAAAATAAAACTACATATTTACAGTCAAATGATTTTTCAATAAAGGTACCAAGAACGCATAACGAGCAAATGACAGTTTCTTCAATAACCGGTGTTGGCAAAACCGTGTATACACACTCAGAAAAATGAAGTTGAACCCTTCTCTTATCTTACACCACCTACAAAAATCGGCTCAATATGGATTAAAGATGGAAATGGAACACCTGAAACTGTAAAATTGCTAGAAGAAAACAAATGGGAAAAGCTCCACAACATTGGTCTGGGCAATGATTTTTTGCAGATAGCCCCAAAAGCAAGGCGACAAAATCAAGCACAGACGAAAATGGGATTGCATCAAATTAAAAAGCTTCCGCACAGGAAAAGAACAAGTAGGAGAGCGAAGACACGATGACTGGAATGAGAGAAAATATTGGAAAACTGTACACCTGATTATGAATAAGTATCCAAAACTACATACAAAATTCAAACAACTCAATAGCAAGACAACAACCCGATTTAAAAAATGGGCAGAGTAACTGAACATACGTTTCTCAGAATAAGACCTCCACGTGGCCAACAGGCTGATGAGAAAATGCTCAACCTCCCTAATCATCAGGGAAATACAAATTAAAATCACTAGGACACATAATTACTTCATACCCATTGGAATGGCTGTTATCAAAAAGACAAAAGATAACTAGCACTGGCAAGGACGTGGAGAAAAGGCTACCCTTGTACACTGCTGGTAGGAACGTACAACCATTACAGAAAACAGCATGGAGGTTTCTCAAAAATCTGTAAATAGAAGTACCGTATGATCCAGCCATCCCACTTCAGGGAATATCCCCCAAAGAACTGAAATCAATAGGTTGAAGAGATATCTGTACTGCCATGTGCACTGAGGCATTATCCATAAGAGTCAAGATATAGAATCAACCTAAGTGTTTATTAACAGACGAACAGATAAAGAAAACGTGGTCTAAGTACACAATGAAATACTATTCGGCCTTAGAAAAGAACAAAACTCTGTCATTTTCCAACAACTGGGATGCAACTAGAAGACATTACGCTGAGTGACACATGCCAGGCACAGAAAGACATGCTGCATGATTTCACTTGAATGTGGAAACTGGAAAGGTCAGACTCATGGAACTAGAGACCAGAATGATGGTTAGCAGAGCCTGGGAGCTGCGGGCGGGGGGGGATGGAGGAACAAGGACGAAGGGAAGTTTGACCAATGGGTACAAAGTTTCACTCTGGAGAAATAAGGTCTGGTGATCTATGACACAGCAAGGTGACTATAGTTAATAATAATGTATATTTCAGAATTACCAAAAGAGTGGATTTTCAGTGCTCTTACCACAGGGGGGGAAGTATGTGAGGTCACGAGTGTGTTACTTGCCTAACTTGCTCACTGCACAATGTACACATGTATGCAATTATCACATGGTGCCCCATAAACATATGCAGTTGCGAGCTGTCAATAAAAAGTAAAAATTCAAGTCCAATAAAAAGAAACACAGTGCAGCGCTGGCATAAAGTGTACATCAGAGGAACAGAATTGACTGGCCTAGAAGCAAGCTCATGCAGCTATGACAACTGGATTCTCACAAGTGCTTTGTGACCACAACAAATGGTGCTGAGACAACTGAATAGCCACATGGAAAGAAATGAAATCGAGCCCTTTTCTAACCCCATACCCAAAAGTGAACACCACACGTGTCACAGAGCTAACTGTAAGAACTCAAACTACAACACTCGGGAAACACAGGAACAAACCTTTGTGATACCGGATTTGGTGGTGGTCTCTTAGGTAAGATGCCGAAAACACAAGAACCCATATAAAGAAAGAGTAAACTGGATATCATGCAACGTAAAACTGCTGTGCTTTACAGGACACCACTGAGAAAAAGAAAAGACATCAGGCTGCACAGGAAAAATACATTTTCAATTCACAGATTAAGAACAAGACTATAGAAAGAGCTCCTAAACGACAGTAGGCAGAACTTTTTAAAAAATGGTCAGAGGAAGAGTCGGCCCGTTAGCTCTGTTGGTTAGAGGGTGGTGCTCTCATACCAAGAGCAAGGGTTAGGATCCCCACACAGGCCAGCCGCCAGTAACAAACAAACCACAAACCTGCTCAGATCATTCAAATGAGCATTTCTCTAAGTGACAGATAGGAAAGGCCAATAAGCACCGAAGAAGATATTCATCGTCACCAGCAAGGAAATGGCTATCAATACCACAGTGAGATAATAGGGGGCACACATTACAAGGCCTATAAATCAAAAAGACAGTCAAGACAAGGTATTGACAAGGCTATAGAGATAGCACAACCCTCATATATTGAGGGAGAGACTGGAAAATGCTACAGACTGCCAGGAAACCAGGTCGGTAGTTTTTCAAAACGTGAAATGTAAACTTACTACGTGGCCCAGCAATCCTACCGCTGGGGACCCACGAACGAAAACTGAAAATCTGTCCACACAAAAGTTTATATACGAACGCTCCGATCAGCCTCACTTACACTAGTCAAAGAGTCAAAACCACACAGAACGCCAAGGAACAATACTGAAACCGGCAAGAGAGGGGCGCGCGCGCACACACACACACACAAACACACACTCACTCTCACACGCGCAAACACACACACTTACACACACACTCACATAAAGTCTTAATACAGATTTCAGTAAATTCTTCAACAGAAAACTCCCAGTCCAGGAGAGAAAGAGACGTTCTAGCCAAACCAAAAATTTAACAACAACAAAAACAACAACAAAGCCTTTCAGACAAGAGCACTGTATGGACAAGCGTATCCTTCAAACAGGGAGAGAGACAATCCTCTCCCAGACAGACGAAGGCCGAGAGGATCCCCCACAGCAGACCGCTCTCCCAAAGCGCTGCACAGGGCTCTTCCATCTCAACGATGACGCTCACATGCCCCAGCACCACGTCTGCAGGGACGAAAGTCAGCAGTCATGGAAGGAGAAAAACAAAGAACACACTCAACCTGCAAGGAAGACGACAAAACCGCTCCCGCCATGCCCTGCTGGCCTTGTCCCCACTGCCCTCGCAATCGCAGCGGCGGCGATGGCTCACCAGGCCCGGGAACGGAGGACACGGCCCCGTGACCAGGAGGCCACAGCACAGCTGCACCTGCTACTCCGTTCTGGCCCCCACACCGCCCCCCCGCCGGCTGCTCCCGCAGCAGCCCTGGGACAAGGCCACCGGCGCGCTGGGGCCGTTGGACGGACGGTCGGGCGGTCGGTCGGTTGGACGGGCGGACGGACGGACGGACGGACGGCGGAGCAGCGCTGGGCTCCTGCGGAGGGGAGGAGGGCGCCCCAGCCTCCTGTCTCTGCCAGCGCCGGGCACCCCGCCCGCCGTCTGCATCCCTCCCCGCTGGCCTCTGCCCCCACTCCCGAAATCAGGACTCGGGGGACCCTCCTAAGACACCCCGCGGCGCGACGACGCTACTCCCCTGCCTCGCTCGGGAGCCACAGCCCCCTCACGTGGGCCCTACCTGCTCCGCCGCGCCGCGCCGCTCCTCTCGCCGGTCTCCTCCGTCGTCCACCGCTGCCGCTGCCGCCGCTGCGTCGTCCAGCGCTCCGGTGCACACGGGGACCGAGCAGGCTCTGGTGCGCCCGCCGGCCCGGCCGCGTCTGGGAGACGTGCGCGATCCCGGCCTCTCCAGGCCGCCTCAGGGGGAGGACTCGACACCCCAGACTGGGCGGGGTCGGGACAAGGGTGGGGGGAGGTGGAAGTGGCGGGAACACAGGGGTGAATGCCCGCAGGGGGGTGGGGACTAATTAGATACATCCTTGTGGACCCCAGCCTGGGCTCCACAACCATGCCCTCTCCTATTCTCTACACACTTGCCATCAAGGATCCCCCGAATCCATTGGCCAGAACACCCCACAGAAGCAAATACTTAGGCCTAAACAAAATCAACTCCCGACTGGCACTTTGACAAGCTGGGAAATGTCAGGTGACTACCGTGACCCAGCAATTGTACTGCTGGAGACACACGCAGGAGAACTGAAAACATATGTCCCCACAGAAGTTTGTACATGAACGCTCAGATCAGTGTCACCTACACTAGCCAAAGAGTCAAACCACACAAATCACAAAGAAAGAACACTGAAACGCATGGAGACAGAAACACACACATGCACAGACACACACACACACACACACACACACACACACACACAGACACACACACACACACACGCACACACACTCAAAAGGGTCCAAATACAGGTTTCAGCAAATATATGAACAGAAACCTCACAGTCCAGGAAAGAATGGGATGTTGCAAAGTTTAGAAGCAGCAGAAGGAAAGACTTCCCTATCAAGAGGACTGTACCCAAACAAGGATCCTTCAAACACGGACAGCAAAAGTCCTTTCCTAGGCTAACAAAAGCTGAGAGAATTCACAAATGTCTACGGAGAACTCTTCCAAGTCCAAGAAGATACTAACAGGGAACCGCAAAAGGAAGGATAAAAACGCAGTGACAACACAGAAGACCATCGACCCACTCCTGAGAAAAGCGCTCCCGGCCTGGACCTCCCGCGGCCGCGTCTCCCGCCACCCTGCACTTGCACCTACAAGTGCACACGTGCACACTTGCACGCTGGCCCCCTGCCGCCCCCTCTGCTCCCCTGGCCCCGGGACCCCGAGGCCACAGCCTTGCCTTGCCGCCGCCGCGGCCGCTTATCCGGCCTGGCTCCCAGCACCGCCTGCCGGCCGGCCGCTCCCACGACAGCCCTAGCACGAGGCGAGCCCGGCGCGCGCAGGGGGGACGGATGGCGGGACAGCGCTGGGCTCCTCCTGAGTAGGGCAGGAGGGCGCCCCGATGTCACCGCCCTGCCGGAGCTGGGCACCTCGCCGCCGTCTGCTTTCGGCCGCCCCGCCCCTCCCCCACTCGCGGCTTCGGGGGACCCTCCCGAGGCACCCCGCGCCTCCCTCCTCTCTCACTCTGACACTGCGCCCCTGCCCTGCCTCTTTGGGGACCCACAGCCCCCTCCCGGGGGCCTTACCTGCTCCGCCGCCACGCCGCGCCGCTTCCCTCGGAGGCCTCCTGGGTCCGCTGCTGCTGCTGCTGCGCTGCCGCCCCCTCCTCCCAGACATCCGGGCTCCAAGGGGAGGGGGGGTGGAGGCCCACAGTGGGCGGGGCCAGGCAGGTGCAGGACCGGCTGACAGGTGGGGGGTGGGGCTTGGGGGGAATGCCCTGGCGGCGGTAGGGAATAATGAAACACATTGCTATGGATTGATTGATTGATTGATTGATTGATTGATTGTTTTTTAGTATTAGTTTTTTATTTTATTTTATTTTGTCGACATACAATGTGGTTGATCATTGCGGCCAATTACAGAAACCTCCCTCCCTCCTCCCTCTCCTTCCTCCCTCCCAACAATGTCCTTTCTGAAAGTTTGCTTGTCCTATCAATTTCAAGGAATTGCAATTGTCGCGTCTTCTTCCCCCCCCCCAATTTTTCTTTCTTTTTTTTTTTTTTTTTTTTTTTTCCTGTGTGCATTTATCTATTTATCTTTACCTCCCACAAATAAGAGAGAACGTGACATTTCTCTTTCTGGGCCTGACTTGTTTCACTTAATATAATTCTCTCTAGGTCCATCCATGTCGTTGCAAATGGCAGTATTCCATTCTTTTTTAAAGCTGAGTAGTGTTCCATTGTGTACATATACCACATTTTCCATATCCACTCAACTGATGATGGACATCTGGGCTGGTTCCAACTCTTGGCTATTGTAAATAGTGCTGCGACGAACACTGGGGAAAAGGTGTACCTTCGACTCGATGATTTCCATTCCTCTGGGTATATTCCCAGCAGTGGGATAGCTGGGAATGGTAGATCTACGGCAGATCTATCTGCAGTTGTTTGAGGAAACTCCATCCCATTTTCCATGGAGGCTGCACCCTTTTGCAGTCCCACCAACAATGTATGAGAGTTCCTTTTCCTCCGCAGCCTCGCCAGCATTTACCGTTCAGAGTCTTTTGGATTTTAGCCATCCTCACTGGGGTGAGATGGTATCTCAGTGTGCTTTTGATTTGCCTTTCCCGAATGCTGAGTGATGTTGAGCATTTTTTCATATGTCTGCCGGCCATTCGTAGATCTTCCTTAGAGAAATGCCTATTTAGCTCTTTTGCCCATTTTTTAATCGGGTTGCTTGCTTCTGCCTCGTAAAGTTGTTTGAGTTCCTTGTATGTTCTAAGTATAAATCCTCTGTCAGATGCATATTTTGCAAATATTTTCTCCCACTGTGTTGGTTGTCTTTTAACTATGTTAATTCTTTCTTTGGCTGTGCAGAAGCTTTTCAGTTGGATATAATCCCATTTGTTTATTTTTCCTTTGGTTGCCCGTGCTTTGGGGGTCATGTTCATGAAGTCTGTGTCCAGTCCTACTTCCTGAAGCGTTTCTCCTATGTTTTCTTTAAGAGGTTTTATTGTTTCGGGGTGTATAATTAATTCTTCAATCCATTTTGAGTTGCCTTTAGTGTATGGTGAAAGGTATGGGTCTAGTTTCATTCTCCCGCATATCGATATCCAGTTCTCCCAGCACCATTTCCTGAAGAGGCGGTCTCTTCCCCAGTGTACAGGCTTGGTGCCTTTGTCAAAGATCAGACGGCCGTAGGTGTGTGGGTTGATTTCTGGATTCTCCATTCTATTCCACTGAGCAGTGTGTCTGTTTTTATGCCAGTACCATACTGTACTGTTTTGCTTATGATAGCTTTGTAGGAGAGTTTAAAGTCAGGTAGTGTTACGCCTCCAGCTTTACTTTTTTGGCTCAGCGTTGCTGTGGCTATGCGTGGCCTTTTGTTATTCCATATCAGCGTCTGGATAGTTCTTTCCATTTCTGAGAAAAATGTCACTGGAATTTTGAGGGGGACTGCATTGAATTTGTATATCACTTTGGGTAGTATGGACATTTTCACTATGTTGATGCTTCCAATCCAAGAGCATGGGATATCTTTCCATCGTCTTGTCTCCTCTCCACTTTCTCTCAGCAGTGGTTTGTAGTTCTCATTATAGAGATTTTTCACATCCTTGGTTAACTCGCTTCCTAAGTACCTTATGTTTTTGGTGGCTACTGTCAATGGGCAAGCTTTCTTGATTTCTCTTTCTGCATGTCCACTAATGGAGAATAGAAATGCTACCGGTTTTTTTGTGTTGATTTTGTATCCTGCTACTTTGCTGAAATCCTTTATCAACTCCAAGAGTTTTTTTGTAGAGCCTTCAGACTGTTCGACATATAGGATCATGTCATCTGCAAACAGGGACAGTTTGACTTCATCTTTTCCAATCTGGATGCCCTTTATTTCCTTCTCTTCTCTGATTGCTCTGGCTAGTACCTCCAACACTATATTGAATAGGAGTGGTGAGGGTGGGCATCCTTGTCTAGTTCCTGTTCTTAAAGGAACAGCTTTCAGCTTTTCCCCATTCAGGATGATACTGGCAGTGGGTTTATCATATACGGCTTTAAGTACGTTGAGATAGTTGCCATCTATACCTAACTTATAGAAGGCCTTTGTCATGAATGACTGTTGAATTTTATCAAGTGCTCTTTCAGCAACTATAGAGATGACCGCATGGTCCTTGTGTTTGATTTCATTAATATGGTGTATCACATTTATTGATTTGCATATGTTGAACCAACCTTGCATCCCTGGGATGAGTCCCACGTGATCGAGGTGAAGAATTTTACGTGTGTGTTGCATGCCATCTCTCTCTCTCTCTCTCTCTCTCTCTCTCTCTCTCTCTCTCGCTCCTGCCTTTCTCACAGTGTGATACACTGTGTCGTTGAAGTCACCACCAAACAAGTTCCTCACCAGACGTGTTACCTGGACTTTGGGCTTCCCAACATTTGAAACTGTAAGCCATAAAGACTGTTTCTTTATAAATCACCCAGTTTTAGGTAATTCTGTTCTAAGCAACAGAAATGGACAAAGACACATGCTACAGTAATCAAAACCACAAGGCAGTAGACTAAAAACATTCACATCAACCAGTGAGACAAACTGGAGCCCCAAAATAAAACTACATATTTACAGTCAAATGATTTTTCAATAAAGGTACCAAGAACGCATAACGAGCAAATGACAGTTTCTTCAATAACCGGTGTTGGCAAAACCGTGTATACACACTCAGAAAAATGAAGTTGAACCCTTCTCTTATCTTACACCACCTACAAAAATCAGCTCAATATGGATTAAAGATGGAAATGGAACACCTGAAACTGTAAAATTGCTAGAAGAAAACAAATGGGAAAAGCTCCACAACATTGGTCTGGGCAATGATTTTTTGCAGATAGCCCCAAAAGCAAGGCGACAAAATCAAGCACAGACGAAAATGGGATTGCATCAAATTAAAAAGCTTCCGCACAGGAAAAGAACAAGTAGGAGAGCGAAGACACGATGACTGGAATGAGAGAAAATATTGGAAAACTGTACACCTGATTATGAATAAGTATCCAAAACTACATACAAAATTCAAACAACTCAATAGCAAGACAACAACCCGATTTAAAAAATGGGCAGAGTAACTGAACATACGTTTCTCAGAATAAGACCTCCACGTGGCCAACAGGCTGATGAGAAAATGCTCAACCTCCCTAATCATCAGGGAAATACAAATTAAAATCACTAGGACACATAATTACTTCATACCCATTGGAATGGCTGTTATCAAAAAGACAAAAGATAACTAGCACTGGCAAGGACGTGGAGAAAAGGCTACCCTTGTACACTGCTGGTAGGAACGTACAACCATTACAGAAAACAGCATGGAGGTTTCTCAAAAATCTGTAAATAGAAGTACCGTATGATCCAGCCATCCCACTTCAGGGAATATCCCCCAAAGAACTGAAATCAATAGGTTGAAGAGATATCTGTACTCCCATGTGCACTGAGGCATTATCCATAAGAGTCAAGATATAGAATCAACCTAAGTGTTTATTAACAGACGAACAGATAAAGAAAACGTGGTCTAAGTACACAATGAAATACTATTCGGCCTTAGAAAAGAACAAAACTCTGTCATTTTCCAACAACTGGGATGCAACTAGAAGACATTACGCTGAGTGACACATGCCAGGCACAGAAAGACATGCTGCATGATTTCACTTGAATGTGGAAACTGGAAAGGTCAGACTCATGGAACTAGAGACCAGAATGATGGTTAGCAGAGCCTGGGAGCTGCGGGCGGGGGGGGATGGAGGAACAAGGACGAAGGGAAGTTTGACCAATGGGTACAAAGTTTCACTCTGGAGAAATAAGGTCTGGTGATCTATGACACAGCAAGGTGACTATAGTTAATAATAATGTATATTTCAGAATTACCAAAAGAGTGGATTTTCAGTGCTCTTACCACAGGGGGGGAAGTATGTGAGGTCACGAGTGTGTTACTTGCCTAACTTGCTCACTGCACAATGTACACATGTATGCAATTATCACATGGTGCCCCATAAACATATGCAGTTGCGAGCTGTCAATAAAAAGTAAAAATTCAAGTCCAATAAAAAGAAACACAGTGCAGCGCTGGCATAAAGTGTACATCAGAGGAACAGAATTGACTGGCCTAGAAGCAAGCTCATGCAGCTATGACAACTGGATTCTCACAAGTGCTTTGTGACCACAACAAATGGTGCTGAGACAACTGAATAGCCACATGGAAAGAAATGAAATCGAGCCCTTTTCTAACCCCATACCCAAAAGTGAACACCACACGTGTCACAGAGCTAACTGTAAGAACTCAAACTACAACACTCGGGAAACACAGGAACAAACCTTTGTGATACCGGATTTGGTGGTGGTCTCTTAGGTAAGATGCCGAAAACACAAGAACCCATATAAAGAAAGAGTAAACTGGATATCATGCAACGTAAAACTGCTGTGCTTTACAGGACACCACTGAGAAAAAGAAAAGACATCAGGCTGCACAGGAAAAATACATTTTCAATTCACAGATTAAGAACAAGACTATAGAAAGAGCTCCTAAACGACAGTAGGCAGAATTTTTTAAAAAATGGTCAGAGGAAGAGTCGGCCCGTTAGCTCTGTTGGTTAGAGGGTGGTGCTCTCATACCAAGAGCAAGGGTTAGGATCCCCACACAGGCCAGCCGCCAGTAACAAACAAACCACAAACCTGCTCAGATCATTCAAATGAGCATTTCTCTAAGTGACAGATAGGAAAGGCCAATAAGCACCGAAGAAGATATTCATCGTCACCAGCAAGGAAATGGCTATCAATACCACAGTGAGATAATAGGGGGCACACATTACAAGGCCTATAAATCAAAAAGACAGTCAAGACAAGGTATTGACAAGGCTATAGAGATAGCACAACCCTCATATATTGAGGGAGAGACTGGAAAATGCTACAGACTGCCAGGAAACCAGGTCGGTAGTTTTTCAAAACGTGAAATGTAAACTTACTACGTGGCCCAGCAATCCTACCGCTGGGGACCCACGAACGAAAACTGAAAATCTGTCCACACAAAAGTTTATATACGAACGCTCCGATCAGCCTCACTTACACTAGTCAAAGAGTCAAAACCACACAGAACGCCAAGGAACAATACTGAAACCGGCAAGAGAGGGGCGCGCGCGCACACACACACACACAAACACACACTCACTCTCACACGCGCAAACACACACACTTACACACACACTCACATAAAGTCTTAATACAGATTTCAGTAAATTCTTCAACAGAAAACTCCCAGTCCAGGAGAGAAAGAGACGTTCTAGCCAAACCAAAAATTTAACAACAACAAAAACAACAACAAAGCCTTTCAGACAAGAGCACTGTATGGACAAGAGTATCCTTCAAACAGGGAGAGAGACAATCCTCTCCCAGACAGACGAAGGCCGAGAGGATCCCCCACAGCAGACCGCTCTCCCAAAGCGCTGCACAGGGCTCTTCCATCTCAACGATGACGCTCACATGCCCCAGCACCACGTCTGCAGGGACGAAAGTCAGCAGTCATGGAAGGAGAAAAACAAAGAACACACTCAACCTGCAAGGAAGACGACAAAACCGCTCCCGCCATGCCCTGCTGGCCTTGTCCCCACTGCCCTCGCAATCGCAGCGGCGGCGATGGCTCACCAGGCCCGGGAACGGAGGACACGGCCCCGTGACCAGGAGGCCACAGCACAGCTGCACCTGCTACTCCGTTCTGGCCCCCACACCGCCCCCCCGCCGGCTGCTCCCGCAGCAGCCCTGGGACAAGGCCACCGGCGCGCTGGGGCCGTTGGACGGACGGTCGGGCGGTCGGTCGGTTGGACGGGCGGACGGACGGACGGACGGACGTCGGAGCAGCGCTGGGCTCCTGCGGAGGGGAGGAGGGCGCCCCAGCCTCCTGTCTCTGCCAGCGCCGGGCACCCCGCCCGCCGTCTGCATCCCTCCCCGCTGGCCTCTGCCCCCACTCCCGAAATCAGGACTCGGGGGACCCTCCTAAGACACCCCGCGGCGCGACGACGCTACTCCCCTGCCTCGCTCGGGAGCCACAGCCCCCTCACGTGGGCCCTACCTGCTCCACCGCGCCGCGCCGCTCCTCTCGCCGGTCTCCTCCGTCGTCCACCGCTGCCGCTGCCGCCGCTGCGTCGTCCAGCGCTCCGGTGCACACGGGGACCGAGCAGGCTCTGGTGCGCCCGCCGGCCCGGCCGCGTCTGGGAGACGTGCGCGATCCCGGCCTCTCCAGGCCGCCTCAGGGGGAGGACTCGACACCCCAGAATGGGCGGGGTCGGGACAAGGGTGGGGGGAGGTGGAAGTGGCGGGAACACAGGGGTGAATGCCCGCAGGGGGGTGGGGACTAATTAGATACATCCTTGTGGACCCCAGCCTGGGCTCCACAACCATGCCCTCTCCTATTCTCTACACACTTGCCATCAAGGATCCCCCGAATCCATTGGCCAGAACACCCCACAGAAGCAAATACTTAGGCCTAAACAAAATCAACTCCCGACTGGCACTTTGACAAGCTGGGAAATGTCAGGTGACTACCGTGACCCAGCAATTGTACTGCTCGAGACACACGCAGGAGAACTGAAAACAGATGTCCCCACAGAAGTTTGTACATGAACGCTCAGATCAGTGTCACCTACACTAGCCAAAGAGTCAAACCACACAAATCACAAAGAAAGAACACTGAAACGCATGGAGACAGAAACACACACATGCACAGACACACACACACACACACAGACACGCACGCACACACACTCAAAAGGGTCCAAATACAGGTTTCAGCAAACATATGAACAGAAACCTCACAGTCCAGGAAAGAATGGGATGTTGCAAAGTTTAGAAGCAGCAGAAGGAAAGACTTCCCTATCAAGAGGACTGTACCCAAACAAGGATCCTTCAAACACGGACAGCAAAAGTCCTTTCCTAGGCTAACAAAAGCTGAGAGAATTCACAAATGTCTACGGAGAACTCTTCCAAGTCCAAGAAGATACTAACAGGGAACCGCAAAAGGAAGGATAAAAACGCAGTGACAACACAGAAGACCATCGACCCACTCCTGAGAAAAGCGCTCCCGGCCTGGACCTCCCGCGGCCGCGTCTCCCGCCACCCTGCACTTGCACCTACAAGTGCACACGTGCACACTTGCACGCTGGCCCCCTGCCGCCCCCTCTGCTCCCCTGGCCCCGGGACCCCGAGGCCACAGCCTTGCCTTGCCGCCGCCGCGGCCGCTTATCCGGCCTGGCTCCCAGCACCGCCTGCCGGCCGGCCGCTCCCACGACAGCCCTAGCACGAGGCGAGCCCGGCGCGCAGGGGGGACGGATGGCGGGACAGCGCTGGGCTCCTCCTGAGTAGGGCAGGAGGGCGCCCCGATGTCACCGCCCTGCCGGAGCTGGGCACCTCGCCGCCGTCTGCTTTCGGCCGCCCCGCCCCTCCCCCACTCGCGGCTTCGGGGGACCCTCCCGAGGCACCCCGCGCCTCCCTCCTCTCTCACTCTGACACTGCGCCCCTGCCCTGCCTCTTTGGGAACCCACAGCCCCCTCCCGGGGGCCTTACCTGCTCCGCCGCCGCGCCGCGCCGCTTCCCTCGGAGGCCTCCTGGGTCCGCCGCTGCTGCTGCTGCGCTGCCGCCCCCTCCTCCCAGACATCCGGGCTCCAAGGGGAGGGGGGGTGGAGGCCCACAGTGGGCGGGGCCAGGCAGGTGCAGGACCGGCTGACAGGTGGGGGGTGGGGCTTGGGGGGAATGCCCTGGCGGCGGTAGGGAATAATGAAACACATTGCTATGGATTGATTGATTGATTGATTGATTGATTGATTTTTTAGTATTAGTTTTTTATTTTATTTTATTTTGTCGACATACAATGTGGTTGATCATTGCGGCCAATTACAGAAACCTCCCTCCCTCCTCCCTCTCCTTCCTCCCTCCCAACAATGTCCTTTCTGAAAGTTTGCTTGTCCTATCAATTTCAAGGAATTGCAATTGTCGCGTCTTCTTCCCCCCCCCCAATTTTTCTTTCTTTCTTTTTTTTTTTTTTTTTTCCTGTGTGCATTTATCTATTTATCTTTACCTCCCACAAATAAGAGAGAACGTGACATTTCTCTTTCTGGGCCTGACTTGTTTCACTTAATATAATTCTCTCTAGGTCCATCCATGTCGTTGCAAATGGCAGTATTCCATTCTTTTTTAAAGCTGAGTAGTGTTCCATTGTGTACATATACCACATTTTCCATATCCACTCAACTGATGATGGACATCTGGGCTGGTTCCAACTCTTGGCTATTGTAAATAGTGCTGCGACGAACACTGGGGAAAAGGTGTACCTTCGACTCGATGATTTCCATTCCTCTGGGTATATTCCCAGCAGTGGGATAGCTGGGAATGGTAGATCTACGGCAGATCTATCTGCAGTTGTTTGAGGAAACTCCATCCCATTTTCCATGGAGGCTGCACCCTTTTGCAGTCCCACCAACAATGTATGAGAGTTCCTTTTCCTCCGCAGCCTCGCCAGCATTTACCGTTCAGAGTCTTTTGGATTTTAGCCATCCTCACTGGGGTGAGATGGTATCTCAGTGTGCTTTTGATTTGCCTTTCCCGAATGCTGAGTGATGTTGAGCATTTTTTCATATGTCTGCCGGCCATTCGTAGATCTTCCTTAGAGAAATGCCTATTTAGCTCTTTTGCCCATTTTTTAATCGGGTTGCTTGCTTCTGCCTCGTAAAGTTGTTTGAGTTCCTTGTATGTTCTAAGTATAAATCCTCTGTCAGATGCATATTTTGCAAATATTTTCTCCCACTGTGTTGGTTGTCTTTTAACTATGTTAATTCTTTCTTTGGCTGTGCAGAAGCTTTTCAGTTGGATATAATCCCATTTGTTTATTTTTCCTTTGGTTGCCCGTGCTTTGGGGGTCATGTTCATGAAGTCTGTGTCCAGTCCTACTTCCTGAAGCGTTTCTCCTATGTTTTCTTTAAGAGGTTTTATTGTTTCGGGGTGTATAATTAATTCTTCAATCCATTTTGAGTTGCCTTTAGTGTATGGTGAAAGGTATGGGTCTAGTTTCATTCTCCTGCATATCGATATCCAGTTCTCCCAGCACCATTTCCTGAAGAGGCGGTCTCTTCCCCAGTGTACAGGCTTGGTGCCTTTGTCAAAGATCAGACGGCCGTAGGTGTGTGGGTTGATTTCTGGATTCTCCATTCTATTCCACTGAGCAGTGTGTCTGTTTTTATGCCAGTACCATACTGTACTGTTTTGCTTATGATAGCTTTGTAGGAGAGTTTAAAGTCAGGTAGTGTTACGCCTCCAGCTTTACTTTTTTGGCTCAGCGTTGCTGTGGCTATGCGTGGCCTTTTGTTATTCCATATCAGCGTCTGGATAGTTCTTTCCATTTCTGAGAAAAATGTCACTGGAATTTTGAGGGGGACTGCATTGAATTTGTATATCACTTTGGGTAGTATGGACATTTTCACTATGTTGATGCTTCCAATCCAAGAGCATGGGATATCTTTCCATCGTCTTGTCTCCTCTCCACTTTCTCTCAGCAGTGGTTTGTAGTTCTCATTATAGAGATTTTTCACATCCTTGGTTAACTCGCTTCCTAAGTACCTTATGTTTTTGGTGGCTACTGTCAATGGGCAAGCTTTCTTGATTTCTCTTTCTGCATGTCCACTAATGGAGAATAGAAATGCTACCGGTTTTTTTGTGTTGATTTTGTATCCTGCTACTTTGCTGAAATCCTTTATCAACTCCAAGAGTTTTTTTGTAGAGCCTTCAGACTGTTCGACATATAGGATCATGTCATCTGCAAACAGGGACAGTTTGACTTCATCTTTTCCAATCTGGATGCCCTTTATTTCCTTCTCTTCTCTGATTGCTCTGGCTAGTACCTCCAACACTATATTGAATAGGAGTGGTGAGGGTGGGCATCCTTGTCTAGTTCCTGTTCTTAAAGGAACAGCTTTCAGCTTTTCCCCATTCAGGATGATACTGGCAGTGGGTTTATCATATACGGCTTTAAGTACGTTGAGATAGTTGCCATCTATACCTAACTTATAGAAGGCCTTTGTCATGAATGACTGTTGAATTTTATCAAGTGCTCTTTCAGCAACTATAGAGATGACCGCATGGTCCTTGTGTTTGATTTCATTAATATGGTGTATCACATTTATTGATTTGCATATGTTGAACCAACCTTGCATCCCTGGGATGAGTCCCACGTGATCGAGGTGAAGAATTTTACGTGTGTGTTGCATGCCATCTCTCTCTCTCTCTCTCTCTCTCTCTCTCTCTCGCTCCTGCCTTTCTCACAGTGTGATACACTGTGTCGTTGAAGTCACCACCAAACAAGTTCCTCACCAGACGTGTTACCTGGACTTTGGGCTTCCCAACATTTGAAACTGTAAGCCATAAAGACTGTTTCTTTATAAATCACCCAGTTTTAGGTAATTCTGTTCTAAGCAACAGAAATGGACAAAGACACATGCTACAGTAATCAAAACCACAAGGCAGTAGACTAAAAACATTCACATCAACCAGTGAGACAAACTGGAGCCCCAAAATAAAACTACATATTTACAGTCAAATGATTTTTCAATAAAGGTACCAAGAACGCATAACGAGCAAATGACAGTTTCTTCAATAACCGGTGTTGGCAAAACCGTGTATACACACTCAGAAAAATGAAGTTGAACCCTTCTCTTATCTTACACCACCTACAAAAATCAGCTCAATATGGATTAAAGATGGAAATGGAACACCTGAAACTGTAAAATTGCTAGAAGAAAACAAATGGGAAAAGCTCCACAACATTGGTCTGGGCAATGATTTTTTGCAGATAGCCCCAAAAGCAAGGCGACAAAATCAAGCACAGACGAAAATGGGATTGCATCAAATTAAAAAGCTTCCGCACAGGAAAAGAACAAGTAGGAGAGCGAAGACACGATGACTGGAATGAGAGAAAATATTGGAAAACTGTACACCTGATTATGAATAAGTATCCAAAACTACATACAAAATTCAAACAACTCAATAGCAAGACAACAACCCGATTTAAAAAATGGGCAGAGTAACTGAACATACGTTTCTCAGAATAAGACCTCCACGTGGCCAACAGGCTGATGAGAAAATGCTCAACCTCCCTAATCATCAGGGAAATACAAATTAAAATCACTAGGACACATAATTACTTCATACCCATTGGAATGGCTGTTATCAAAAAGACAAAAGATAACTAGCACTGGCAAGGACGTGGAGAAAAGGCTACCCTTGTACACTGCTGGTAGGAACGTACAACCATTACAGAAAACAGCATGGAGGTTTCTCAAAAATCTGTAAATAGAAGTACCGTATGATCCAGCAATCCCACTTCAGGGAATATCCCCCAAAGAACTGAAATCAATAGGTTGAAGAGATATCTGTACTCCCATGTGCACTGAGGCATTATCCATAAGAGTCAAGATATAGAATCAACCTAAGTGTTTATTAACAGACGAACAGATAAAGAAAACGTGGTCTAAGTACACAATGAAATACTATTCGGCCTTAGAAAAGAACAAAACTCTGTCATTTTCCAACAACTGGGATGCAACTAGAAGACATTACGCTGAGTGACACATGCCAGGCACAGAAAGACATGCTGCATGATTTCACTTGAATGTGGAAACTGGAAAGGTCAGACTCATGGAACTAGAGACCAGAATGATGGTTAGCAGAGCCTGGGAGCTGCGGGCGGGGGGGGATGGAGGAACAAGGACGAAGGGAAGTTTGACCAATGGGTACAAAGTTTCACTCTGGAGAAATAAGGTCTGGTGATCTATGACACAGCAAGGTGACTATAGTTAATAATAATGTATATTTCAGAATTACCAAAAGAGTGGATTTTCAGTGCTCTTACCACAGGGGGGGAAGTATGTGAGGTCACGAGTGTGTTACTTGCCTAACTTGCTCACTGCACAATGTACACATGTATGCAATTATCACATGGTGCCCCATAAACATATGCAGTTGCGAGCTGTCAATAAAAAGTAAAAATTCAAGTCCAATAAAAAGAAACACAGTGCAGCGCTGGCATAAAGTGTACATCAGAGGAACAGAATTGACTGGCCTAGAAGCAAGCTCATGCAGCTATGACAACTGGATTCTCACAAGTGCTTTGTGACCACAACAAATGGTGCTGAGACAACTGAATAGCCACATGGAAAGAAATGAAATCGAGCCCTTTTCTAACCCCATACCCAAAAGTGAACACCACACGTGTCACAGAGCTAACTGTAAGAACTCAAACTACAACACTCGGGAAACACAGGAACAAACCTTTGTGATACCGGATTTGGTGGTGGTCTCTTAGGTAAGATGCCGAAAACACAAGAACCCATATAAAGAAAGAGTAAACTGGATATCATGCAACGTAAAACTGCTGTGCTTTACAGGACACCACTGAGAAAAAGAAAAGACATCAGGCTGCACAGGAAAAATACATTTTCAATTCACAGATTAAGAACAAGACTATAGAAAGAGCTCCTAAACGACAGTAGGCAGAACTTTTTAAAAAATGGTCAGAGGAAGAGTCGGCCCGTTAGCTCTGTTGGTTAGAGGGTGGTGCTCTCATACCAAGAGCAAGGGTTAGGATCCCCACACAGGCCAGCCGCCAGTAACAAACAAACCACAAACCTGCTCAGATCATTCAAATGAGCATTTCTCTAAGTGACAGATAGGAAAGGCCAATAAGCACCGAAGAAGATATTCATCGTCACCAGCAAGGAAATGGCTATCAATACCACAGTGAGATAATAGGGGGCACACATTACAAGGCCTATAAATCAAAAAGACAGTCAAGACAAGGTATTGACAAGGCTATAGAGATAGCACAACCCTCATATATTGAGGGAGAGACTGGAAAATGCTACAGACTGCCAGGAAACCAGGTCGGTAGTTTTTCAAAACGTGAAATGTAAACTTACTACGTGGCCCAGCAATCCTACCGCTGGGGACCCACGAACGAAAACTGAAAATCTGTCCACACAAAAGTTTATATACGAACGCTCCGATCAGCCTCACTTACACTAGTCAAAGAGTCAAAACCACACAGAACGCCAAGGAACAATACTGAAACCGGCAAGAGAGGGGCGCGCGCGCACACACACACACACAAACACACACTCACTCTCACACGCGCAAACACACACACTTACACACACACTCACATAAAGTCTTAATACAGATTTCAGTAAATTCTTCAACAGAAAACTCCCAGTCCAGGAGAGAAAGAGACGTTCTAGCCAAACCAAAAATTTAACAACAACAAAAACAACAACAAAGCCTTTCAGACAAGAGCACTGTATGGACAAGCGTATCCTTCAAACAGGGAGAGAGACAATCCTCTCCCAGACAGACGAAGGCCGAGAGGATCCCCCACAGCAGACCGCTCTCCCAAAGCGCTGCACAGGGCTCTTCCATCTCAACGATGACGCTCACATGCCCCAGCACCACGTCTGCAGGGACGAAAGTCAGCAGTCATGGAAGGAGAAAAACAAAGAACACACTCAACCTGCAAGGAAGACGACAAAACCGCTCCCGCCATGCCCTGCTGGCCTTGTCCCCACTGCCCTCGCAATCGCAGCGGCGGCGATGGCTCACCAGGCCCGGGAACGGAGGACACGGCCCCGTGACCAGGAGGCCACAGCACAGCTGCACCTGCTACTCCGTTCTGGCCCCCACACCGCCCCCCCGCCGGCTGCTCCCGCAGCAGCCCTGGGACAAGGCCACCGGCGCGCTGGGGCCGTTGGACGGACGGTCGGGCGGTCGGTCGGTTGGACGGACGGGCGGACGGACGGACGGACGGACGGCGGAGCAGCGCTGGGCTCCTGCGGAGGGGAGGAGGGCGCCCCAGCCTCCTGTCTCTGCCAGCGCCGGGCACCCCGCCCGCCGTCTGCATCCCTCCCCGCTGGCCTCTGCCCCCACTCCCGAAATCAGGACTCGGGGGACCCTCCTAAGACACCCCGCGGCGCGACGACGCTACTCCCCTGCCTCGCTCGGGAGCCACAGCCCCCTCACGTGGGCCCTACCTGCTCCGCCGCGCCGCGCCGCTCCTCTCGCCGGTCTCCTCCGTCGTCCACCGCTGCCGCTGCCGCCGCTGCGTCGTCCAGCGCTCCGGTGCACACGGGGACCGAGCAGGCTCTGGTGCGCCCGCCGGCCCGGCCGCGTCTGGGAGACGTGCGCGATCCCGGCCTCTCCAGGCCGCCTCAGGGGGAGGACTCGACACCCCAGACTGGGCGGGGTCGGGACAAGGGTGGGGGGAGGTGGAAGTGGCGGGAACACAGGGGTGAATGCCCGCAGGGGGGTGGGGACTAATTAGATACATCCTTGTGGACCCCAGCCTGGGCTCCACAACCATGCCCTCTCCTATTCTCTACACACTTGCCATCAAGGATCCCCCGAATCCATTGGCCAGAACACCCCACAGAAGCAAATACTTAGGCCTAAACAAAATCAACTCCCGACTGGCACTTTGACAAGCTGGGAAATGTCAGGTGACTACCGTGACCCAGCAATTGTACTGCTGGAGACACACGCAGGAGAACTGAAAACATATGTCCCCACAGAAGTTTGTACATGAACGCTCAGATCAGTGTCACCTACACTAGCCAAAGAGTCAAACCACACAAATCACAAAGAAAGAACACTGAAACGCATGGAGACAGAAACACACACATGCACAGACACACACACACACACACACACACACACACACAGACACACACACACACACACGCACACACACTCAAAAGGGTCCAAATACAGGTTTCAGCAAATATATGAACAGAAACCTCACAGTCCAGGAAAGAATGGGATGTTGCAAAGTTTAGAAGCAGCAGAAGGAAAGACTTCCCTATCAAGAGGACTGTACCCAAACAAGGATCCTTCAAACACGGACAGCAAAAGTCCTTTCCTAGGCTAACAAAAGCTGAGAGAATTCACAAATGTCTACGGAGAACTCTTCCAAGTCCAAGAAGATACTAACAGGGAACCGCAAAAGGAAGGATAAAAACGCAGTGACAACACAGAAGACCATCGACCCACTCCTGAGAAAAGCGCTCCCGGCCTGGACCTCCCGCGGCCGCGTCTCCCGCCACCCTGCACTTGCACCTACAAGTGCACACGTGCACACTTGCACGCTGGCCCCCTGCCGCCCCCTCTGCTCCCCTGGCCCCGGGACCCCGAGGCCACAGCCTTGCCTTGCCGCCGCCGCGGCCGCTTATCCGGCCTGGCTCCCAGCACCGCCTGCCGGCCGGCCGCTCCCACGACAGCCCTAGCACGAGGCGAGCCCGGCGCGCGCAGGGGGGACGGATGGCGGGACAGCGCTGGGCTCCTCCTGAGTAGGGCAGGAGGGCGCCCCGATGTCACCGCCCTGCCGGAGCTGGGCACCTCGCCGCCGTCTGCTTTCGGCCGCCCCGCCCCTCCCCCACTCGCGGCTTCGGGGGACCCTCCCGAGGCACCCCGCGCCTCCCTCCTCTCTCACTCTGACACTGCGCCCCTGCCCTGCCTCTTTGGGGACCCACAGCCCCCTCCCGGGGGCCTTACCTGCTCCGCCGCCACGCCGCGCCGCTTCCCTCGGAGGCCTCCTGGGTCCGCTGCTGCTGCTGCTGCGCTGCCGCCCCCTCCTCCCAGACATCCGGGCTCCAAGGGGAGGGGGGGTGGAGGCCCACAGTGGGCGGGGCCAGGCAGGTGCAGGACCGGCTGACAGGTGGGGGGTGGGGCTTGGGGGGAATGCCCTGGCGGCGGTAGGGAATAATGAAACACATTGCTATGGATTGATTGATTGATTGATTGATTGATTGATTGTTTTTTAGTATTAGTTTTTTATTTTATTTTATTTTGTCGACATACAATGTGGTTGATCATTGCGGCCAATTACAGAAACCTCCCTCCCTCCTCCCTCTCCTTCCTCCCTCCCAACAATGTCCTTTCTGAAAGTTTGCTTGTCCTATCAATTTCAAGGAATTGCAATTGTCGCGTCTTCTTCCCCCCCCCCAATTTTTCTTTCTTTTTTTTTTTTTTTTTTTTTTTTCCTGTGTGCATTTATCTATTTATCTTTACCTCCCACAAATAAGAGAGAACGTGACATTTCTCTTTCTGGGCCTGACTTGTTTCACTTAATATAATTCTCTCTAGGTCCATCCATGTCGTTGCAAATGGCAGTATTCCATTCTTTTTTAAAGCTGAGTAGTGTTCCATTGTGTACATATACCACATTTTCCATATCCACTCAACTGATGATGGACATCTGGGCTGGTTCCAACTCTTGGCTATTGTAAATAGTGCTGCGACGAACACTGGGGAAAAGGTGTACCTTCGACTCGATGATTTCCATTCCTCTGGGTATATTCCCAGCAGTGGGATAGCTGGGAATGGTAGATCTACGGCAGATCTATCTGCAGTTGTTTGAGGAAACTCCATCCCATTTTCCATGGAGGCTGCACCCTTTTGCAGTCCCACCAACAATGTATGAGAGTTCCTTTTCCTCCGCAGCCTCGCCAGCATTTACCGTTCAGAGTCTTTTGGATTTTAGCCATCCTCACTGGGGTGAGATGGTATCTCAGTGTGCTTTTGATTTGCCTTTCCCGAATGCTGAGTGATGTTGAGCATTTTTTCATATGTCTGCCGGCCATTCGTAGATCTTCCTTAGAGAAATGCCTATTTAGCTCTTTTGCCCATTTTTTAATCGGGTTGCTTGCTTCTGCCTCGTAAAGTTGTTTGAGTTCCTTGTATGTTCTAAGTATAAATCCTCTGTCAGATGCATATTTTGCAAATATTTTCTCCCACTGTGTTGGTTGTCTTTTAACTATGTTAATTCTTTCTTTGGCTGTGCAGAAGCTTTTCAGTTGGATATAATCCCATTTGTTTATTTTTCCTTTGGTTGCCCGTGCTTTGGGGGT
This sequence comes from Cynocephalus volans, assembly GCF_027409185.1. Lineage (NCBI taxonomy): Eukaryota > Metazoa > Chordata > Mammalia > Dermoptera > Cynocephalidae > Cynocephalus > Cynocephalus volans. The sequence continues at coordinate 39,201,947 of NC_084463.1, forward strand.
CATGTTCATGAAGTCTGTGTCCAGTCCTACTTCCTGAAGCGTTTCTCCTATGTTTTCTTTAAGAGGTTTTATTGTTTCGGGGTGTATAATTAATTCTTCAATCCATTTTGAGTTGCCTTTAGTGTATGGTGAAAGGTATGGGTCTAGTTTCATTCTCCCGCATATCGATATCCAGTTCTCCCAGCACCATTTCCTGAAGAGGCGGTCTCTTCCCCAGTGTACAGGCTTGGTGCCTTTGTCAAAGATCAGACGGCCGTAGGTGTGTGGGTTGATTTCTGGATTCTCCATTCTATTCCACTGAGCAGTGTGTCTGTTTTTATGCCAGTACCATACTGTACTGTTTTGCTTATGATAGCTTTGTAGGAGAGTTTAAAGTCAGGTAGTGTTACGCCTCCAGCTTTACTTTTTTGGCTCAGCGTTGCTGTGGCTATGCGTGGCCTTTTGTTATTCCATATCAGCGTCTGGATAGTTCTTTCCATTTCTGAGAAAAATGTCACTGGAATTTTGAGGGGGACTGCATTGAATTTGTATATCACTTTGGGTAGTATGGACATTTTCACTATGTTGATGCTTCCAATCCAAGAGCATGGGATATCTTTCCATCATCTTGTCTCCTCTCCACTTTCTCTCAGCAGTGGTTTGTAGTTCTCATTATAGAGATTTTTCACATCCTTGGTTAACTCGCTTCCTAAGTACCTTATGTTTTTGGTGGCTACTGTCAATGGGCAAGCTTTCTTGATTTCTCTTTCTGCATGTCCACTAATGGAGAATAGAAATGCTACCGGTTTTTTTGTGTTGATTTTGTATCCTGCTACTTTGCTGAAATCCTTTATCAACTCCAAGAGTTTTTTTGTAGAGCCTTCAGACTGTTCGACATATAGGATCATGTCATCTGCAAACAGGGACAGTTTGACTTCATCTTTTCCAATCTGGATGCCCTTTATTTCCTTCTCTTCTCTGATTGCTCTGGCTAGTACCTCCAACACTATATTGAATAGGAGTGGTGAGGGTGGGCATCCTTGTCTAGTTCCTGTTCTTAAAGGAACAGCTTTCAGCTTTTCCCCATTCAGGATGATACTGGCAGTGGGTTTATCATATACGGCTTTAAGTACGTTGAGATAGTTGCCATCTATACCTAACTTATAGAAGGCCTTTGTCATGAATGACTGTTGAATTTTATCAAGTGCTCTTTCAGCAACTATAGAGATGACCGCATGGTCCTTGTGTTTGATTTCATTAATATGGTGTATCACATTTATTGATTTGCATATGTTGAACCAACCTTGCATCCCTGGGATGAGTCCCACGTGATCGAGGTGAAGAATTTTACGTGTGTGTTGCATGCCATCTCTCTCTCTCTCTCTCTCTCTCTCTCTCTCTCTCTCTCTCTCTCGCTCCTGCCTTTCTCACAGTGTGATACACTGTGTCGTTGAAGTCACCACCAAACAAGTTCCTCACCAGACGTGTTACCTGGACTTTGGGCTTCCCAACATTTGAAACTGTAAGCCATAAAGACTGTTTCTTTATAAATCACCCAGTTTTAGGTAATTCTGTTCTAAGCAACAGAAATGGACAAAGACACATGCTACAGTAATCAAAACCACAAGGCAGTAGACTAAAAACATTCACATCAACCAGTGAGACAAACTGGAGCCCCAAAATAAAACTACATATTTACAGTCAAATGATTTTTCAATAAAGGTACCAAGAACGCATAACGAGCAAATGACAGTTTCTTCAATAACCGGTGTTGGCAAAACCGTGTATACACACTCAGAAAAATGAAGTTGAACCCTTCTCTTATCTTACACCACCTACAAAAATCGGCTCAATATGGATTAAAGATGGAAATGGAACACCTGAAACTGTAAAATTGCTAGAAGAAAACAAATGGGAAAAGCTCCACAACATTGGTCTGGGCAATGATTTTTTGCAGATAGCCCCAAAAGCAAGGCGACAAAATCAAGCACAGACGAAAATGGGATTGCATCAAATTAAAAAGCTTCCGCACAGGAAAAGAACAAGTAGGAGAGCGAAGACACGATGACTGGAATGAGAGAAAATATTGGAAAACTGTACACCTGATTATGAATAAGTATCCAAAACTACATACAAAATTCAAACAACTCAATAGCAAGACAACAACCCGATTTAAAAAATGGGCAGAGTAACTGAACATACGTTTCTCAGAATAAGACCTCCACGTGGCCAACAGGCTGATGAGAAAATGCTCAACCTCCCTAATCATCAGGGAAATACAAATTAAAATCACTAGGACACATAATTACTTCATACCCATTGGAATGGCTGTTATCAAAAAGACAAAAGATAACTAGCACTGGCAAGGACGTGGAGAAAAGGCTACCCTTGTACACTGCTGGTAGGAACGTACAACCATTACAGAAAACAGCATGGAGGTTTCTCAAAAATCTGTAAATAGAAGTACCGTATGATCCAGCAATCCCACTTCAGGGAATATCCCCCAAAGAACTGAAATCAATAGGTTGAAGAGATATCTGTACTCCCATGTGCACTGAGGCATTATCCATAAGAGTCAAGATATAGAATCAACCTAAGTGTTTATTAACAGACGAACAGATAAAGAAAACGTGGTCTAAGTACACAATGAAATACTATTCGGCCTTAGAAAAGAACAAAACTCTGTCATTTTCCAACAACTGGGATGCAACTAGAAGACATTACGCTGAGTGACACATGCCAGGCACAGAAAGACATGCTGCATGATTTCACTTGAATGTGGAAACTGGAAAGGTCAGACTCATGGAACTAGAGACCAGAATGATGGTTAGCAGAGCCTGGGAGCTGCGGGCGGGGGGGGATGGAGGAACAAGGACGAAGGGAAGTTTGACCAATGGGTACAAAGTTTCACTCTGGAGAAATAAGGTCTGGTGATCTATGACACAGCAAGGTGACTATAGTTAATAATAATGTATATTTCAGAATTACCAAAAGAGTGGATTTTCAGTGCTCTTACCACAGGGGGGGAAGTATGTGAGGTCACGAGTGTGTTACTTGCCTAACTTGCTCACTGCACAATGTACACATGTATGCAATTATCACATGGTGCCCCATAAACATATGCAGTTGCGAGCTGTCAATAAAAAGTAAAAATTCAAGTCCAATAAAAAGAAACACAGTGCAGCGCTGGCATAAAGTGTACATCAGAGGAACAGAATTGACTGGCCTAGAAGCAAGCTCATGCAGCTATGACAACTGGATTCTCACAAGTGCTTTGTGACCACAACAAATGGTGCTGAGACAACTGAATAGCCACATGGAAAGAAATGAAATCGAGCCCTTTTCTAACCCCATACCCAAAAGTGAACACCACACGTGTCACAGAGCTAACTGTAAGAACTCAAACTACAACACTCGGGAAACACAGGAACAAACCTTTGTGATACCGGATTTGGTGGTGGTCTCTTAGGTAAGATGCCGAAAACACAAGAACCCATATAAAGAAAGAGTAAACTGGATATCATGCAACGTAAAACTGCTGTGCTTTACAGGACACCACTGAGAAAAAGAAAAGACATCAGGCTGCACAGGAAAAATACATTTTCAATTCACAGATTAAGAACAAGACTATAGAAAGAGCTCCTAAACGACAGTAGGCAGAATTTTTTAAAAAATGGTCAGAGGAAGAGTCGGCCCGTTAGCTCTGTTGGTTAGAGGGTGGTGCTCTCATACCAAGAGCAAGGGTTAGGATCCCCACACAGGCCAGCCGCCAGTAACAAACAAACCACAAACCTGCTCAGATCATTCAAATGAGCATTTCTCTAAGTGACAGATAGGAAAGGCCAATAAGCACCGAAGAAGATATTCATCGTCACCAGCAAGGAAATGGCTATCAATACCACAGTGAGATAATAGGGGGCACACATTACAAGGCCTATAAATCAAAAAGACAGTCAAGACAAGGTATTGACAAGGCTATAGAGATAGCACAACCCTCATATATTGAGGGAGAGACTGGAAAATGCTACAGACTGCCAGGAAACCAGGTCGGTAGTTTTTCAAAACGTGAAATGTAAACTTACTACGTGGCCCAGCAATCCTACCGCTGGGGACCCACGAACGAAAACTGAAAATCTGTCCACACAAAAGTTTATATACGAACGCTCCGATCAGCCTCACTTACACTAGTCAAAGAGTCAAAACCACACAGAACGCCAAGGAACAATACTGAAACCGGCAAGAGAGGGGCGCGCACACACACACACACACACAAACACACACTCACTCTCACACGCGCAAACACACACACTTACACACACACTCACATAAAGTCTTAATACAGATTTCAGTAAATTCTTCAACAGAAAACTCCCAGTCCAGGAGAGAAAGAGACGTTCTAGCCAAACCAAAAATTTAACAACAACAAAAACAACAACAAAGCCTTTCAGACAAGAGCACTGTATGGACAAGAGTATCCTTCAAACAGGGAGAGAGACAATCCTCTCCCAGACAGACGAAGGCCGAGAGGATCCCCCACAGCAGACCGCTCTCCCAAAGCGCTGCACAGGGCTCTTCCATCTCAACGATGACGCTCACATGCCCCAGCACCACGTCTGCAGGGACGAAAGTCAGCAGTCATGGAAGGAGAAAAACAAAGAACACACTCAACCTGCAAGGAAGACGACAAAACCGCTCCCGCCATGCCCTGCTGGCCTTGTCCCCACTGCCCTCGCAATCGCAGCGGCGGCGATGGCTCACCAGGCCCGGGAACGGAGGACACGGCCCCGTGACCAGGAGGCCACAGCACAGCTGCACCTGCTACTCCGTTCTGGCCCCCACACCGCCCCCCCGCCGGCTGCTCCCGCAGCAGCCCTGGGACAAGGCCACCGGCGCGCTGGGGCCGTTGGACGGACGGTCGGGCGGTCGGTCGGTTGGACGGGCGGACGGACGGACGGACGGACGTCGGAGCAGCGCTGGGCTCCTGCGGAGGGGAGGAGGGCGCCCCAGCCTCCTGTCTCTGCCAGCGCCGGGCACCCCGCCCGCCGTCTGCATCCCTCCCCGCTGGCCTCTGCCCCCACTCCCGAAATCAGGACTCGGGGGACCCTCCTAAGACACCCCGCGGCGCGACGACGCTACTCCCCTGCCTCGCTCGGGAGCCACAGCCCCCTCACGTGGGCCCTACCTGCTCCACCGCGCCGCGCCGCTCCTCTCGCCGGTCTCCTCCGTCGTCCACCGCTGCCGCTGCCGCCGCTGCGTCGTCCAGCGCTCCGGTGCACACGGGGACCGAGCAGGCTCTGGTGCGCCCGCCGGCCCGGCCGCGTCTGGGAGACGTGCGCGATCCCGGCCTCTCCAGGCCGCCTCAGGGGGAGGACTCGACACCCCAGAATGGGCGGGGTCGGGACAAGGGTGGGGGGAGGTGGAAGTGGCGGGAACACAGGGGTGAATGCCCGCAGGGGGGTGGGGACTAATTAGATACATCCTTGTGGACCCCAGCCTGGGCTCCACAACCATGCCCTCTCCTATTCTCTACACACTTGCCATCAAGGATCCCCCGAATCCATTGGCCAGAACACCCCACAGAAGCAAATACTTAGGCCTAAACAAAATCAACTCCCGACTGGCACTTTGACAAGCTGGGAAATGTCAGGTGACTACCGTGACCCAGCAATTGTACTGCTCGAGACACACGCAGGAGAACTGAAAACAGATGTCCCCACAGAAGTTTGTACATGAACGCTCAGATCAGTGTCACCTACACTAGCCAAAGAGTCAAACCACACAAATCACAAAGAAAGAACACTGAAACGCATGGAGACAGAAACACACACATGCACAGACACACACACACACACACAGACACACACACACACACACGCACACACACTCAAAAGGGTCCAAATACAGGTTTCAGCAAATATATGAACAGAAACCTCACAGTCCAGGAAAGAATGGGATGTTGCAAAGTTTAGAAGCAGCAGAAGGAAAGACTTCCCTATCAAGAGGACTGTACCCAAACAAGGATCCTTCAAACACGGACAGCAAAAGTCCTTTCCTAGGCTAACAAAAGCTGAGAGAATTCACAAATGTCTACGGAGAACTCTTCCAAGTCCAAGAAGATACTAACAGGGAACCGCAAAAGGAAGGATAAAAACGCAGTGACAACACAGAAGACCATCGACCCACTCCTGAGAAAAGCGCTCCCGGCCTGGACCTCCCGCGGCCGCGTCTCCCGCCACCCCTGCACTTGCACCTACAAGTGCACACGTGCACACTTGCACGCTGGCCCCCTGCCGCCCCCTCTGCTCCCCTGGCCCCGGGACCCCGAGGCCACAGCCTTGCCTTGCCGCCGCCGCGGCCGCTTATCCGGCCTGGCTCCCAGCACCGCCTGCCGGCCGGCCGCTCCCACGACAGCCCTAGCACGAGGCGAGCCCGGCGCGCGCAGGGGGGACGGATGGCGGGACAGCGCTGGGCTCCTCCTGAGTAGGGCAGGAGGGCGCCCCGATGTCACCGCCCTGCCGGAGCTGGGCACCTCGCCGCCGTCTGCTTTCGGCCGCCCCGCCCCTCCCCCACTCGCGGCTTCGGGGGACCCTCCCGAGGCACCCCGCGCCTCCCTCCTCTCTCACTCTGACACTGCGCCCCTGCCCTGCCTCTTTGGGGACCCACAGCCCCCTCCCGGGGGCCTTACCTGCTCCGCCGCCACGCCGCGCCGCTTCCCTCGGAGGCCTCCTGGGTCCGCTGCTGCTGCTGCTGCGCTGCCGCCCCCTCCTCCCAGACATCCGGGCTCCAAGGGGAGGGGGGGTGGAGGCCCACAGTGGGCGGGGCCAGGCAGGTGCAGGACCGGCTGACAGGTGGGGGGTGGGGCTTGGGGGGAATGCCCTGGCGGCGGTAGGGAATAATGAAACACATTGCTATGGATTGATTGATTGATTGATTGATTGATTGATTGTTTTTTAGTATTAGTTTTTTATTTTATTTTATTTTGTCGACATACAATGTGGTTGATCATTGCGGCCAATTACAGAAACCTCCCTCCCTCCTCCCTCTCCTTCCTCCCTCCCAACAATGTCCTTTCTGAAAGTTTGCTTGTCCTATCAATTTCAAGGAATTGCAATTGTCGCGTCTTCTTCCCCCCCCCCAATTTTTCTTTCTTTTTTTTTTTTTTTTTTTTTTTTCCTGTGTGCATTTATCTATTTATCTTTACCTCCCACAAATAAGAGAGAACGTGACATTTCTCTTTCTGGGCCTGACTTGTTTCACTTAATATAATTCTCTCTAGGTCCATCCATGTCGTTGCAAATGGCAGTATTCCATTCTTTTTTAAAGCTGAGTAGTGTTCCATTGTGTACATATACCACATTTTCCATATCCACTCAACTGATGATGGACATCTGGGCTGGTTCCAACTCTTGGCTATTGTAAATAGTGCTGCGACGAACACTGGGGAAAAGGTGTACCTTCGACTCGATGATTTCCATTCCTCTGGGTATATTCCCAGCAGTGGGATAGCTGGGAATGGTAGATCTACGGCAGATCTATCTGCAGTTGTTTGAGGAAACTCCATCCCATTTTCCATGGAGGCTGCACCCTTTTGCAGTCCCACCAACAATGTATGAGAGTTCCTTTTCCTCCGCAGCCTCGCCAGCATTTACCGTTCAGAGTCTTTTGGATTTTAGCCATCCTCACTGGGGTGAGATGGTATCTCAGTGTGCTTTTGATTTGCCTTTCCCGAATGCTGAGTGATGTTGAGCATTTTTTCATATGTCTGCCGGCCATTCGTAGATCTTCCTTAGAGAAATGCCTATTTAGCTCTTTTGCCCATTTTTTAATCGGGTTGCTTGCTTCTGCCTCGTAAAGTTGTTTGAGTTCCTTGTATGTTCTAAGTATAAATCCTCTGTCAGATGCATATTTTGCAAATATTTTCTCCCACTGTGTTGGTTGTCTTTTAACTATGTTAATTCTTTCTTTGGCTGTGCAGAAGCTTTTCAGTTGGATATAATCCCATTTGTTTATTTTTCCTTTGGTTGCCCGTGCTTTGGGGGTCATGTTCATGAAGTCTGTGTCCAGTCCTACTTCCTGAAGCGTTTCTCCTATGTTTTCTTTAAGAGGTTTTATTGTTTCGGGGTGTATAATTAATTCTTCAATCCATTTTGAGTTGCCTTTAGTGTATGGTGAAAGGTATGGGTCTAGTTTCATTCTCCCGCATATCGATATCCAGTTCTCCCAGCACCATTTCCTGAAGAGGCGGTCTCTTCCCCAGTGTACAGGCTTGGTGCCTTTGTCAAAGATCAGACGGCCGTAGGTGTGTGGGTTGATTTCTGGATTCTCCATTCTATTCCACTGAGCAGTGTGTCTGTTTTTATGCCAGTACCATACTGTACTGTTTTGCTTATGATAGCTTTGTAGGAGAGTTTAAAGTCAGGTAGTGTTACGCCTCCAGCTTTACTTTTTTGGCTCAGCGTTGCTGTGGCTATGCGTGGCCTTTTGTTATTCCATATCAGCGTCTGGATAGTTCTTTCCATTTCTGAGAAAAATGTCACTGGAATTTTGAGGGGGACTGCATTGAATTTGTATATCACTTTGGGTAGTATGGACATTTTCACTATGTTGATGCTTCCAATCCAAGAGCATGGGATATCTTTCCATCATCTTGTCTCCTCTCCACTTTCTCTCAGCAGTGGTTTGTAGTTCTCATTATAGAGATTTTTCACATCCTTGGTTAACTCGCTTCCTAAGTACCTTATGTTTTTGGTGGCTACTGTCAATGGGCAAGCTTTCTTGATTTCTCTTTCTGCATGTCCACTAATGGAGAATAGAAATGCTACCGGTTTTTTTTGTGTTGATTTTGTATCCTGCTACTTTGCTGAAATCCTTTATCAACTCCAAGAGTTTTTTTGTAGAGCCTTCAGACTGTTCGACATATAGGATCATGTCATCTGCAAACAGGGACAGTTTGACTTCATCTTTTCCAATCTGGATGCCCTTTATTTCCTTCTCTTCTCTGATTGCTCTGGCTAGTACCTCCAACACTATATTGAATAGGAGTGGTGAGGGTGGGCATCCTTGTCTAGTTCCTGTTCTTAAAGGAACAGCTTTCAGCTTTTCCCCATTCAGGATGATACTGGCAGTGGGTTTATCATATACGGCTTTAAGTACGTTGAGATAGTTGCCATCTATACCTAACTTATAGAAGGCCTTTGTCATGAATGACTGTTGAATTTTATCAAGTGCTCTTTCAGCAACTATAGAGATGACCGCATGGTCCTTGTGTTTGATTTCATTAATATGGTGTATCACATTTATTGATTTGCATATGTTGAACCAACCTTGCATCCCTGGGATGAGTCCCACGTGATCGAGGTGAAGAATTTTACGTGTGTGTTGCATGCCATCTCTCTCTCTCTCTCTCTCTCTCTCTCTCTCTCTCTCTCTCGCTCCTGCCTTTCTCACAGTGTGATACACTGTGTCGTTGAAGTCACCACCAAACAAGTTCCTCACCAGACGTGTTACCTGGACTTTGGGCTTCCCAACATTTGAAACTGTAAGCCATAAAGACTGTTTCTTTATAAATCACCCAGTTTTAGGTAATTCTGTTCTAAGCAACAGAAATGGACAAAGACACATGCTACAGTAATCAAAACCACAAGGCAGTAGACTAAAAACATTCACATCAACCAGTGAGACAAACTGGAGCCCCAAAATAAAACTACATATTTACAGTCAAATGATTTTTCAATAAAGGTACCAAGAACGCATAACGAGCAAATGACAGTTTCTTCAATAACCGGTGTTGGCAAAACCGTGTATACACACTCAGAAAAATGAAGTTGAACCCTTCTCTTATCTTACACCACCTACAAAAATCGGCTCAATATGGATTAAAGATGGAAATGGAACACCTGAAACTGTAAAATTGCTAGAAGAAAACAAATGGGAAAAGCTCCACAACATTGGTCTGGGCAATGATTTTTTGCAGATAGCCCCAAAAGCAAGGCGACAAAATCAAGCACAGACGAAAATGGGATTGCATCAAATTAAAAAGCTTCCGCACAGGAAAAGAACAAGTAGGAGAGCGAAGACACGATGACTGGAATGAGAGAAAATATTGGAAAACTGTACACCTGATTATGAATAAGTATCCAAAACTACATACAAAATTCAAACAACTCAATAGCAAGACAACAACCCGATTTAAAAAATGGGCAGAGTAACTGAACATACGTTTCTCAGAATAAGACCTCCACGTGGCCAACAGGCTGATGAGAAAATGCTCAACCTCCCTAATCATCAGGGAAATACAAATTAAAATCACTAGGACACATAATTACTTCATACCCATTGGAATGGCTGTTATCAAAAAGACAAAAGATAACTAGCACTGGCAAGGACGTGGAGAAAAGGCTACCCTTGTACACTGCTGGTAGGAACGTACAACCATTACAGAAAACAGCATGGAGGTTTCTCAAAAATCTGTAAATAGAAGTACCGTATGATCCAGCAATCCCACTTCAGGGAATATCCCCCAAAGAACTGAAATCAATAGGTTGAAGAGATATCTGTACTCCCATGTGCACTGAGGCATTATCCATAAGAGTCAAGATATAGAATCAACCTAAGTGTTTATTAACAGACGAACAGATAAAGAAAACGTGGTCTAAGTACACAATGAAATACTATTCGGCCTTAGAAAAGAACAAAACTCTGTCATTTTCCAACAACTGGGATGCAACTAGAAGACATTACGCTGAGTGACACATGCCAGGCACAGAAAGACATGCTGCATGATTTCACTTGAATGTGGAAACTGGAAAGGTCAGACTCATGGAACTAGAGACCAGAATGATGGTTAGCAGAGCCTGGGAGCTGCGGGCGGGGGGGGATGGAGGAACAAGGACGAAGGGAAGTTTGACCAATGGGTACAAAGTTTCACTCTGGAGAAATAAGGTCTGGTGATCTATGACACAGCAAGGTGACTATAGTTAATAATAATGTATATTTCAGAATTACCAAAAGAGTGGATTTTCAGTGCTCTTACCACAGGGGGGGAAGTATGTGAGGTCACGAGTGTGTTACTTGCCTAACTTGCTCACTGCACAATGTACACATGTATGCAATTATCACATGGTGCCCCATAAACATATGCAGTTGCGAGCTGTCAATAAAAAGTAAAAATTCAAGTCCAATAAAAAGAAACACAGTGCAGCGCTGGCATAAAGTGTACATCAGAGGAACAGAATTGACTGGCCTAGAAGCAAGCTCATGCAGCTATGACAACTGGATTCTCACAAGTGCTTTGTGACCACAACAAATGGTGCTGAGACAACTGAATAGCCACATGGAAAGAAATGAAATCGAGCCCTTTTCTAACCCCATACCCAAAAGTGAACACCACACGTGTCACAGAGCTAACTGTAAGAACTCAAACTACAACACTCGGGAAACACAGGAACAAACCTTTGTGATACCGGATTTGGTGGTGGTCTCTTAGGTAAGATGCCGAAAACACAAGAACCCATATAAAGAAAGAGTAAACTGGATATCATGCAACGTAAAACTGCTGTGCTTTACAGGACACCACTGAGAAAAAGAAAAGACATCAGGCTGCACAGGAAAAATACATTTTCAATTCACAGATTAAGAACAAGACTATAGAAAGAGCTCCTAAACGACAGTAGGCAGAATTTTTTAAAAAATGGTCAGAGGAAGAGTCGGCCCGTTAGCTCTGTTGGTTAGAGGGTGGTGCTCTCATACCAAGAGCAAGGGTTAGGATCCCCACACAGGCCAGCCGCCAGTAACAAACAAACCACAAACCTGCTCAGATCATTCAAATGAGCATTTCTCTAAGTGACAGATAGGAAAGGCCAATAAGCACCGAAGAAGATATTCATCGTCACCAGCAAGGAAATGGCTATCAATACCACAGTGAGATAATAGGGGGCACACATTACAAGGCCTATAAATCAAAAAGACAGTCAAGACAAGGTATTGACAAGGCTATAGAGATAGCACAACCCTCATATATTGAGGGAGAGACTGGAAAATGCTACAGACTGCCAGGAAACCAGGTCGGTAGTTTTTCAAAACGTGAAATGTAAACTTACTACGTGGCCCAGCAATCCTACCGCTGGGGACCCACGAACGAAAACTGAAAATCTGTCCACACAAAAGTTTATATACGAACGCTCCGATCAGCCTCACTTACACTAGTCAAAGAGTCAAAACCACACAGAACGCCAAGGAACAATACTGAAACCGGCAAGAGAGGGGCGCGCACACACACACACACACACAAACACACACTCACTCTCACACGCGCAAACACACACACTTACACACACACTCACATAAAGTCTTAATACAGATTTCAGTAAATTCTTCAACAGAAAACTCCCAGTCCAGGAGAGAAAGAGACGTTCTAGCCAAACCAAAAATTTAACAACAACAAAAACAACAACAAAGCCTTTCAGACAAGAGCACTGTATGGACAAGAGTATCCTTCAAACAGGGAGAGAGACAATCCTCTCCCAGACAGACGAAGGCCGAGAGGATCCCCCACAGCAGACCGCTCTCCCAAAGCGCTGCACAGGGCTCTTCCATCTCAACGATGACGCTCACATGCCCCAGCACCACGTCTGCAGGGACGAAAGTCAGCAGTCATGGAAGGAGAAAAACAAAGAACACACTCAACCTGCAAGGAAGACGACAAAACCGCTCCCGCCATGCCCTGCTGGCCTTGTCCCCACTGCCCTCGCAATCGCAGCGGCGGCGATGGCTCACCAGGCCCGGGAACGGAGGACACGGCCCCGTGACCAGGAGGCCACAGCACAGCTGCACCTGCTACTCCGTTCTGGCCCCCACACCGCCCCCCCGCCGGCTGCTCCCGCAGCAGCCCTGGGACAAGGCCACCGGCGCGCTGGGGCCGTTGGACGGACGGTCGGGCGGTCGGTCGGTTGGACGGGCGGACGGACGGACGGACGGACGTCGGAGCAGCGCTGGGCTCCTGCGGAGGGGAGGAGGGCGCCCCAGCCTCCTGTCTCTGCCAGCGCCGGGCACCCCGCCCGCCGTCTGCATCCCTCCCCGCTGGCCTCTGCCCCCACTCCCGAAATCAGGACTCGGGGGACCCTCCTAAGACACCCCGCGGCGCGACGACGCTACTCCCCTGCCTCGCTCGGGAGCCACAGCCCCCTCACGTGGGCCCTACCTGCTCCACCGCGCCGCGCCGCTCCTCTCGCCGGTCTCCTCCGTCGTCCACCGCTGCCGCTGCCGCCGCTGCGTCGTCCAGCGCTCCGGTGCACACGGGGACCGAGCAGGCTCTGGTGCGCCCGCCGGCCCGGCCGCGTCTGGGAGACGTGCGCGATCCCGGCCTCTCCAGGCCGCCTCAGGGGGAGGACTCGACACCCCAGAATGGGCGGGGTCGGGACAAGGGTGGGGGGAGGTGGAAGTGGCGGGAACACAGGGGTGAATGCCCGCAGGGGGGTGGGGACTAATTAGATACATCCTTGTGGACCCCAGCCTGGGCTCCACAACCATGCCCTCTCCTATTCTCTACACACTTGCCATCAAGGATCCCCCGAATCCATTGGCCAGAACACCCCACAGAAGCAAATACTTAGGCCTAAACAAAATCAACTCCCGACTGGCACTTTGACAAGCTGGGAAATGTCAGGTGACTACCGTGACCCAGCAATTGTACTGCTCGAGACACACGCAGGAGAACTGAAAACAGATGTCCCCACAGAAGTTTGTACATGAACGCTCAGATCAGTGTCACCTACACTAGCCAAAGAGTCAAACCACACAAATCACAAAGAAAGAACACTGAAACGCATGGAGACAGAAACACACACATGCACAGACACACACACACACACACAGACACACACACACACACACGCACACACACTCAAAAGGGTCCAAATACAGGTTTCAGCAAATATATGAACAGAAACCTCACAGTCCAGGAAAGAATGGGATGTTGCAAAGTTTAGAAGCAGCAGAAGGAAAGACTTCCCTATCAAGAGGACTGTACCCAAACAAGGATCCTTCAAACACGGACAGCAAAAGTCCTTTCCTAGGCTAACAAAAGCTGAGAGAATTCACAAATGTCTACGGAGAACTCTTCCAAGTCCAAGAAGATACTAACAGGGAACCGCAAAAGGAAGGATAAAAACGCAGTGACAACACAGAAGACCATCGACCCACTCCTGAGAAAAGCGCTCCCGGCCTGGACCTCCCGCGGCCGCGTCTCCCGCCACCCTGCACTTGCACCTACAAGTGCACACGTGCACACTTGCACGCTGGCCCCCTGCCGCCCCCTCTGCTCCCCTGGCCCCGGGACCCCGAGGCCACAGCCTTGCCTTGCCGCCGCCGCGGCCGCTTATCCGGCCTGGCTCCCAGCACCGCCTGCCGGCCGGCCGCTCCCACGACAGCCCTAGCACGAGGCGAGCCCGGCGCGCGCAGGGGGGACGGATGGCGGGACAGCGCTGGGCTCCTCCTGAGTAGGGCAGGAGGGCGCCCCGATGTCACCGCCCTGCCGGAGCTGGGCACCTCGCCGCCGTCTGCTTTCGGCCGCCCCGCCCCTCCCCCACTCGCGGCTTCGGGGGACCCTCCCGAGGCACCCCGCGCCTCCCTCCTCTCTCACTCTGACACTGCGCCCCTGCCCTGCCTCTTTGGGGACCCACAGCCCCCTCCCGGGGGCCTTACCTGCTCCGCCGCCACGCCGCGCCGCTTCCCTCGGAGGCCTCCTGGGTCCGCCGCTGCTGCTGCTGCGCTGCCGCCCCCTCCTCCCAGACATCCGGGCTCCAAGGGGAGGGGGGGTGGAGGCCCACAGTGGGCGGGGCCAGGCAGGTGCAGGACCGGCTGACAGGTGGGGGGTGGGGCTTGGGGGGAATGCCCTGGCGGCGGTAGGGAATAATGAAACACATTGCTATGGATTGATTGATTGATTGATTGATTGATTGTTTTTTAGTATTAGTTTTTTATTTTATTTTATTTTGTCGACATACAATGTGGTTGATCATTGCGGCCAATTACAGAAACCTCCCTCCCTCCTCCCTCTCCTTCCTCCCTCCCAACAATGTCCTTTCTGAAAGTTTGCTTGTCCTATCAATTTCAAGGAATTGCAATTGTCGCGTCTTCTTCCCCCCCCCCAATTTTTCTTTCTTTCTTTTTTTTTTTTTTTTTTTCCTGTGTGCATTTATCTATTTATCTTTACCTCCCACAAATAAGAGAGAACGTGACATTTCTCTTTCTGGGCCTGACTTGTTTCACTTAATATAATTCTCTCTAGGTCCATCCATGTCGTTGCAAATGGCAGTATTCCATTCTTTTTTAAAGCTGAGTAGTGTTCCATTGTGTACATATACCACATTTTCCATATCCACTCAACTGATGATGGACATCTGGGCTGGTTCCAACTCTTGGCTATTGTAAATAGTGCTGCGATGAACACTGGGGAAAAGGTGTACCTTCGACTCGATGATTTCCATTCCTCTGGGTATATTCCCAGCAGTGGGATAGCTGGGAATGGTAGATCTACGGCAGATCTATCTGCAGTTGTTTGAGGAAACTCCATCCCATTTTCCATGGAGGCTGCACCCTTTTGCAGTCCCACCAACAATGTATGAGAGTTCCTTTTCCTCCGCAGCCTCGCCAGCATTTACCGTTCAGAGTCTTTTGGATTTTAGCCATCCTCACTGGGGTGAGATGGTATCTCAGTGTGCTTTTGATTTGCCTTTCCCGAATGCTGAGTGATGTTGAGCATTTTTTCATATGTCTGCCGGCCATTCGTAGATCTTCCTTAGAGAAATGCCTATTTAGCTCTTTTGCCCATTTTTTAATCGGGTTGCTTGCTTCTGCCTCGTAAAGTTGTTTGAGTTCCTTGTATGTTCTAAGTATAAATCCTCTGTCAGATGCATATTTTGCAAATATTTTCTCCCACTGTGTTGGTTGTCTTTTAACTATGTTAATTCTTTCTTTGGCTGTGCAGAAGCTTTTCAGTTGGATATAATCCCATTTGTTTATTTTTCCTTTGGTTGCCCGTGCTTTGGGGGTCATGTTCATGAAGTCTGTGTCCAGTCCTACTTCCTGAAGCGTTTCTCCTATGTTTTCTTTAAGAGGTTTTATTGTTTCGGGGTGTATAATTAATTCTTCAATCCATTTTGAGTTGCCTTTAGTGTATGGTGAAAGGTATGGGTCTAGTTTCATTCTCCTGCATATCGATATCCAGTTCTCCCAGCACCATTTCCTGAAGAGGCGGTCTCTTCCCCAGTGTACAGGCTTGGTGCCTTTGTCAAAGATCAGACGGCCGTAGGTGTGTGGGTTGATTTCTGGATTCTCCATTCTATTCCACTGAGCAGTGTGTCTGTTTTTATGCCAGTACCATACTGTACTGTTTTGCTTATGATAGCTTTGTAGGAGAGTTTAAAGTCAGGTAGTGTTACGCCTCCAGCTTTACTTTTTTGGCTCAGCGTTGCTGTGGCTATGCGTGGCCTTTTGTTATTCCATATCAGCGTCTGGATAGTTCTTTCCATTTCTGAGAAAAATGTCACTGGAATTTTGAGGGGGACTGCATTGAATTTGTATATCACTTTGGGTAGTATGGACATTTTCACTATGTTGATGCTTCCAATCCAAGAGCATGGGATATCTTTCCATCGTCTTGTCTCCTCTCCACTTTCTCTCAGCAGTGGTTTGTAGTTCTCATTATAGAGATTTTTCACATCCTTGGTTAACTCGCTTCCTAAGTACCTTATGTTTTTGGTGGCTACTGTCAATGGGCAAGCTTTCTTGATTTCTCTTTCTGCATGTCCACTAATGGAGAATAGAAATGCTACCGGTTTTTTTGTGTTGATTTTGTATCCTGCTACTTTGCTGAAATCCTTTATCAACTCCAAGAGTTTTTTTGTAGAGCCTTCAGACTGTTCGACATATAGGATCATGTCATCTGCAAACAGGGACAGTTTGACTTCATCTTTTCCAATCTGGATGCCCTTTATTTCCTTCTCTTCTCTGATTGCTCTGGCTAGTACCTCCAACACTATATTGAATAGGAGTGGTGAGGGTGGGCATCCTTGTCTAGTTCCTGTTCTTAAAGGAACAGCTTTCAGCTTTTCCCCATTCAGGATGATACTGGCAGTGGGTTTATCATATACGGCTTTAAGTACGTTGAGATAGTTGCCATCTATACCTAACTTATAGAAGGCCTTTGTCATGAATGACTGTTGAATTTTATCAAGTGCTCTTTCAGCAACTATAGAGATGACCGCATGGTCCTTGTGTTTGATTTCATTAATATGGTGTATCACATTTATTGATTTGCATATGTTGAACCAACCTTGCATCCCTGGGATGAGTCCCACGTGATCGAGGTGAAGAATTTTACGTGTGTGTTGCATGCCATCTCTCTCTCTCTCTCTCTCTCTCTCTCTCTCTCTCGCTCCTGCCTTTCTCACAGTGTGATACACTGTGTCGTTGAAGTCACCACCAAACAAGTTCCTCACCAGACGTGTTACCTGGACTTTGGGCTTCCCAACATTTGAAACTGTAAGCCATAAAGACTGTTTCTTTATAAATCACCCAGTTTTAGGTAATTCTGTTCTAAGCAACAGAAATGGACAAAGACACATGCTACAGTAATCAAAACCACAAGGCAGTAGACTAAAAACATTCACATCAACCAGTGAGACAAACTGGAGCCCCAAAATAAAACTACATATTTACAGTCAAATGATTTTTCAATAAAGGTACCAAGAACGCATAACGAGCAAATGACAGTTTCTTCAATAACCGGTGTTGGCAAAACCGTGTATACACACTCAGAAAAATGAAGTTGAACCCTTCTCTTATCTTACACCACCTACAAAAATCAGCTCAATATGGATTAAAGATGGAAATGGAACACCTGAAACTGTAAAATTGCTAGAAGAAAACAAATGGGAAAAGCTCCACAACATTGGTCTGGGCAATGATTTTTTGCAGATAGCCCCAAAAGCAAGGCGACAAAATCAAGCACAGACGAAAATGGGATTGCATCAAATTAAAAAGCTTCCGCACAGGAAAAGAACAAGTAGGAGAGCGAAGACACGATGACTGGAATGAGAGAAAATATTGGAAAACTGTACACCTGATTATGAATAAGTATCCAAAACTACATACAAAATTCAAACAACTCAATAGCAAGACAACAACCCGATTTAAAAAATGGGCAGAGTAACTGAACATACGTTTCTCAGAATAAGACCTCCACGTGGCCAACAGGCTGATGAGAAAATGCTCAACCTCCCTAATCATCAGGGAAATACAAATTAAAATCACTAGGACACATAATTACTTCATACCCATTGGAATGGCTGTTATCAAAAAGACAAAAGATAACTAGCACTGGCAAGGACGTGGAGAAAAGGCTACCCTTGTACACTGCTGGTAGGAACGTACAACCATTACAGAAAACAGCATGGAGGTTTCTCAAAAATCTGTAAATAGAAGTACCGTATGATCCAGCAATCCCACTTCAGGGAATATCCCCCAAAGAACTGAAATCAATAGGTTGAAGAGATATCTGTACTCCCATGTGCACTGAGGCATTATCCATAAGAGTCAAGATATAGAATCAACCTAAGTGTTTATTAACAGACGAACAGATAAAGAAAACGTGGTCTAAGTACACAATGAAATACTATTCGGCCTTAGAAAAGAACAAAACTCTGTCATTTTCCAACAACTGGGATGCAACTAGAAGACATTACGCTGAGTGACACATGCCAGGCACAGAAAGACATGCTGCATGATTTCACTTGAATGTGGAAACTGGAAAGGTCAGACTCATGGAACTAGAGACCAGAATGATGGTTAGCAGAGCCTGGGAGCTGCGGGCGGGGGGGGATGGAGGAACAAGGACGAAGGGAAGTTTGACCAATGGGTACAAAGTTTCACTCTGGAGAAATAAGGTCTGGTGATCTATGACACAGCAAGGTGACTATAGTTAATAATAATGTATATTTCAGAATTACCAAAAGAGTGGATTTTCAGTGCTCTTACCACAGGGGGGGAAGTATGTGAGGTCACGAGTGTGTTACTTGCCTAACTTGCTCACTGCACAATGTACACATGTATGCAATTATCACATGGTGCCCCATAAACATATGCAGTTGCGAGCTGTCAATAAAAAGTAAAAATTCAAGTCCAATAAAAAGAAACACAGTGCAGCGCTGGCATAAAGTGTACATCAGAGGAACAGAATTGACTGGCCTAGAAGCAAGCTCATGCAGCTATGACAACTGGATTCTCACAAGTGCTTTGTGACCACAACAAATGGTGCTGAGACAACTGAATAGCCACATGGAAAGAAATGAAATCGAGCCCTTTTCTAACCCCATACCCAAAAGTGAACACCACACGTGTCACAGAGCTAACTGTAAGAACTCAAACTACAACACTCGGGAAACACAGGAACAAACCTTTGTGATACCGGATTTGGTGGTGGTCTCTTAGGTAAGATGCCGAAAACACAAGAACCCATATAAAGAAAGAGTAAACTGGATATCATGCAACGTAAAACTGCTGTGCTTTACAGGACACCACTGAGAAAAAGAAAAGACATCAGGCTGCACAGGAAAAATACATTTTCAATTCACAGATTAAGAACAAGACTATAGAAAGAGCTCCTAAACGACAGTAGGCAGAACTTTTTAAAAAATGGTCAGAGGAAGAGTCGGCCCGTTAGCTCTGTTGGTTAGAGGGTGGTGCTCTCATACCAAGAGCAAGGGTTAGGATCCCCACACAGGCCAGCCGCCAGTAACAAACAAACCACAAACCTGCTCAGATCATTCAAATGAGCATTTCTCTAAGTGACAGATAGGAAAGGCCAATAAGCACCGAAGAAGATATTCATCGTCACCAGCAAGGAAATGGCTATCAATACCACAGTGAGATAATAGGGGGCACACATTACAAGGCCTATAAATCAAAAAGACAGTCAAGACAAGGTATTGACAAGGCTATAGAGATAGCACAACCCTCATATATTGAGGGAGAGACTGGAAAATGCTACAGACTGCCAGGAAACCAGGTCGGTAGTTTTTCAAAACGTGAAATGTAAACTTACTACGTGGCCCAGCAATCCTACCGCTGGGGACCCACGAACGAAAACTGAAAATCTGTCCACACAAAAGTTTATATACGAACGCTCCGATCAGCCTCACTTACACTAGTCAAAGAGTCAAAACCACACAGAACGCCAAGGAACAATACTGAAACCGGCAAGAGAGGGGCGCGCGCGCACACACACACACACAAACACACACTCACTCTCACACGCGCAAACACACACACTTACACACACACTCACATAAAGTCTTAATACAGATTTCAGTAAATTCTTCAACAGAAAACTCCCAGTCCAGGAGAGAAAGAGACGTTCTAGCCAAACCAAAAATTTAACAACAACAAAAACAACAACAAAGCCTTTCAGACAAGAGCACTGTATGGACAAGCGTATCCTTCAAACAGGGAGAGAGACAATCCTCTCCCAGACAGACGAAGGCCGAGAGGATCCCCCACAGCAGACCGCTCTCCCAAAGCGCTGCACAGGGCTCTTCCATCTCAACGATGACGCTCACATGCCCCAGCACCACGTCTGCAGGGACGAAAGTCAGCAGTCATGGAAGGAGAAAAACAAAGAACACACTCAACCTGCAAGGAAGACGACAAAACCGCTCCCGCCATGCCCTGCTGGCCTTGTCCCCACTGCCCTCGCAATCGCAGCGGCGGCGATGGCTCACCAGGCCCGGGAACGGAGGACACGGCCCCGTGACCAGGAGGCCACAGCACAGCTGCACCTGCTACTCCGTTCTGGCCCCCACACCGCCCCCCCGCCGGCTGCTCCCGCAGCAGCCCTGGGACAAGGCCACCGGCGCGCTGGGGCCGTTGGACGGACGGTCGGGCGGTCGGTCGGTTGGACGGGCGGACGGACGGACGGACGGACGGCGGAGCAGCGCTGGGCTCCTGCGGAGGGGAGGAGGGCGCCCCAGCCTCCTGTCTCTGCCAGCGCCGGGCACCCCGCCCGCCGTCTGCATCCCTCCCCGCTGGCCTCTGCCCCCACTCCCGAAATCAGGACTCGGGGGACCCTCCTAAGACACCCCGCGGCGCGACGACGCTACTCCCCTGCCTCGCTCGGGAGCCACAGCCCCCTCACGTGGGCCCTACCTGCTCCGCCGCGCCGCGCCGCTCCTCTCGCCGGTCTCCTCCGTCGTCCACCGCTGCCGCTGCCGCCGCTGCGTCGTCCAGCGCTCCGGTGCACACGGGGACCGAGCAGGCTCTGGTGCGCCCGCCGGCCCGGCCGCGTCTGGGAGACGTGCGCGATCCCGGCCTCTCCAGGCCGCCTCAGGGGGAGGACTCGACACCCCAGACTGGGCGGGGTCGGGACAAGGGTGGGGGGAGGTGGAAGTGGCGGGAACACAGGGGTGAATGCCCGCAGGGGGGTGGGGACTAATTAGATACATCCTTGTGGACCCCAGCCTGGGCTCCACAACCATGCCCTCTCCTATTCTCTACACACTTGCCATCAAGGATCCCCCGAATCCATTGGCCAGAACACCCCACAGAAGCAAATACTTAGGCCTAAACAAAATCAACTCCCGACTGGCACTTTGACAAGCTGGGAAATGTCAGGTGACTACCGTGACCCAGCAATTGTACTGCTGGAGACACACGCAGGAGAACTGAAAACATATGTCCCCACAGAAGTTTGTACATGAACGCTCAGATCAGTGTCACCTACACTAGCCAAAGAGTCAAACCACACAAATCACAAAGAAAGAACACTGAAACGCATGGAGACAGAAACACACACATGCACAGACACACACACACACACACACACACACACACACACACACACGCACACACACTCAAAAGGGTCCAAATACAGGTTTCAGCAAATATATGAACAGAAACCTCACAGTCCAGGAAAGAATGGGATGTTGCAAAGTTTAGAAGCAGCAGAAGGAAAGACTTCCCTATCAAGAGGACTGTACCCAAACAAGGATCCTTCAAACACGGACAGCAAAAGTCCTTTCCTAGGCTAACAAAAGCTGAGAGAATTCACAAATGTCTACGGAGAACTCTTCCAAGTCCAAGAAGATACTAACAGGGAACCGCAAAAGGAAGGATAAAAACGCAGTGACAACACAGAAGACCATCGACCCACTCCTGAGAAAAGCGCTCCCGGCCTGGACCTCCCGCGGCCGCGTCTCCCGCCACCCTGCACTTGCACCTACAAGTGCACACGTGCACACTTGCACGCTGGCCCCCTGCCGCCCCCTCTGCTCCCCTGGCCCCGGGACCCCGAGGCCACAGCCTTGCCTTGCCGCCGCCGCGGCCGCTTATCCGGCCTGGCTCCCGGCACCGCCTGCCGGCCGGCCGCTCCCACGACAGCCCTAGCACGAGGCGAGCCCGGCGCGCAGGGGGGACGGATGGCGGGACAGCGCTGGGCTCCTCCTGAGTAGGGCAGGAGGGCGCCGCGATGTCACCGCCCTGCCGGAGCTGGGCACCTCGCCGCCGTCTGCTTTCGGCCGCCCCGCCCCTCCCCCACTCGCGGCTTCGGGGGACCCTCCCGAGGCACCCCGCGCCTCCCTCCTCTCTCACTCTGACACTGCGCCCCTGCCCTGCCTCTTTGGGAACCCACAGCCCCCTCCCGGGGGCCTTACCTGCTCCGCCGCCGCGCCGCGCCGCTTCCCTCGGAGGCCTCCTGGGTCCGCCGCTGCTGCTGCGCTGCCGCCCCCTCCTCCCAGACATCCGGGCTCCAAGGGGAGGGGGGGTGGAGGCCCACAGTGGGCGGGGCCAGGCAGGTGCAGGACCGGCTGACAGGTGGGGGGTGGGGCTTGGGGGGAATGCCCTGGCGGCGGTAGGGAATAATGAAACACATTGCTATGGATTGATTGATTGATTGATTGATTTTTTAGTATTAGTTTTTTATTTTATTTTATTTTGTCGACATACAATGTGGTTGATCATTGCGGCCAATTACAGAAACCTCCCTCCCTCCTCCCTCTCCTTCCTCCCTCCCAACAATGTCCTTTCTGAAAGTTTGCTTGTCCTATCAATTTCAAGGAATTGCAATTGTCGCGTCTTCTTCCCCCCCCCAATTTTTCTTTCTTTTTTTTTTTTTTTTTTTTTTTTCCTGTGTGCATTTATCTATTTATCTTTACCTCCCACAAATAAGAGAGAACGTGACATTTCTCTTTCTGGGCCTGACTTGTTTCACTTAATATAATTCTCTCTAGGTCCATCCATGTCGTTGCAAATGGCAGTATTCCATTCTTTTTTAAAGCTGAGTAGTGTTCCATTGTGTACATATACCACATTTTCCATATCCACTCAACTGATGATGGACATCTGGGCTGGTTCCAACTCTTGGCTATTGTAAATAGTGCTGCGACGAACACTGGGGAAAAGGTGTACCTTCGACTCGATGATTTCCATTCCTCTGGGTATATTCCCAGCAGTGGGATAGCTGGGAATGGTAGATCTACGGCAGATCTATCTGCAGTTGTTTGAGGAAACTCCATCCCATTTTCCATGGAGGCTGCACCCTTTTGCAGTCCCACCAACAATGTATGAGAGTTCCTTTTCCTCCGCAGCCTCGCCAGCATTTACCGTTCAGAGTCTTTTGGATTTTAGCCATCCTCACTGGGGTGAGATGGTATCTCAGTGTGCTTTTGATTTGCCTTTCCCGAATGCTGAGTGATGTTGAGCATTTTTTCATATGTCTGCCGGCCATTCGTAGATCTTCCTTAGAGAAATGCCTATTTAGCTCTTTTGCCCATTTTTTAATCGGGTTGCTTGCTTCTGCCTCGTAAAGTTGTTTGAGTTCCTTGTATGTTCTAAGTATAAATCCTCTGTCAGATGCATATTTTGCAAATATTTTCTCCCACTGTGTTGGTTGTCTTTTAACTATGTTAATTCTTTCTTTGGCTGTGCAGAAGCTTTTCAGTTGGATATAATCCCATTTGTTTATTTTTCCTTTGGTTGCCCGTGCTTTGGGGGTCATGTTCATGAAGTCTGTGTCCAGTCCTACTTCCTGAAGCGTTTCTCCTATGTTTTCTTTAAGAGGTTTTATTGTTTCGGGGTGTATAATTAATTCTTCAATCCATTTTGAGTTGCCTTTAGTGTATGGTGAAAGGTATGGGTCTAGTTTCATTCTCCCGCATATCGATATCCAGTTCTCCCAGCACCATTTCCTGAAGAGGCGGTCTCTTCCCCAGTGTACAGGCTTGGTGCCTTTGTCAAAGATCAGACGGCCGTAGGTGTGTGGGTTGATTTCTGGATTCTCCATTCTATTCCACTGAGCAGTGTGTCTGTTTTTATGCCAGTACCATACTGTACTGTTTTGCTTATGATAGCTTTGTAGGAGAGTTTAAAGTCAGGTAGTGTTACGCCTCCAGCTTTACTTTTTTGGCTCAGCGTTGCTGTGGCTATGCGTGGCCTTTTGTTATTCCATATCAGCGTCTGGATAGTTCTTTCCATTTCTGAGAAAAATGTCACTGGAATTTTGAGGGGGACTGCATTGAATTTGTATATCACTTTGGGTAGTATGGACATTTTCACTATGTTGATGCTTCCAATCCAAGAGCATGGGATATCTTTCCATCGTCTTGTCTCCTCTCCACTTTCTCTCAGCAGTGGTTTGTAGTTCTCATTATAGAGATTTTTCACATCCTTGGTTAACTCGCTTCCTAAGTACCTTATGTTTTTGGTGGCTACTGTCAATGGGCAAGCTTTCTTGATTTCTCTTTCTGCATGTCCACTAATGGAGAATAGAAATGCTACCGGTTTTTTTGTGTTGATTTTGTATCCTGCTACTTTGCTGAAATCCTTTATCAACTCCAAGAGTTTTTTTGTAGAGCCTTCAGACTGTTCGACATATAGGATCATGTCATCTGCAAACAGGGACAGTTTGACTTCATCTTTTCCAATCTGGATGCCCTTTATTTCCTTCTCTTCTCTGATTGCTCTGGCTAGTACCTCCAACACTATATTGAATAGGAGTGGTGAGGGTGGGCATCCTTGTCTAGTTCCTGTTCTTAAAGGAACAGCTTTCAGCTTTTCCCCATTCAGGATGATACTGGCAGTGGGTTTATCATATACGGCTTTAAGTACGTTGAGATAGTTGCCATCTATACCTAACTTATAGAAGGCCTTTGTCATGAATGACTGTTGAATTTTATCAAGTGCTCTTTCAGCAACTATAGAGATGACCGCATGGTCCTTGTGTTTGATTTCATTAATATGGTGTATCACATTTATTGATTTGCATATGTTGAACCAACCTTGCATCCCTGGGATGAGTCCCACGTGATCGAGGTGAAGAATTTTACGTGTGTGTTGCATGCCATCTCTCTCTCTCTCTCTCTCTCTCTCTCTCTCTCTCGCTCCTGCCTTTCTCACAGTGTGATACACTGTGTCGTTGAAGTCACCACCAAACAAGTTCCTCACCAGACGTGTTACCTGGACTTTGGGCTTCCCAACATTTGAAACTGTAAGCCATAAAGACTGTTTCTTTATAAATCACCCAGTTTTAGGTAATTCTGTTCTAAGCAACAGAAATGGACAAAGACACATGCTACAGTAATCAAAACCACAAGGCAGTAGACTAAAAACATTCACATCAACCAGTGAGACAAACTGGAGCCCCAAAATAAAACTACATATTTACAGTCAAATGATTTTTCAATAAAGGTACCAAGAACGCATAACGAGCAAATGACAGTTTCTTCAATAACCGGTGTTGGCAAAACCGTGTATACACACTCAGAAAAATGAAGTTGAACCCTTCTCTTATCTTACACCACCTACAAAAATCAGCTCAATATGGATTAAAGATGGAAATGGAACACCTGAAACTGTAAAATTGCTAGAAGAAAACAAATGGGAAAAGCTCCACAACATTGGTCTGGGCAATGATTTTTTGCAGATAGCCCCAAAAGCAAGGCGACAAAATCAAGCACAGACGAAAATGGGATTGCATCAAATTAAAAAGCTTCCGCACAGGAAAAGAACAAGTAGGAGAGCGAAGACACGATGACTGGAATGAGAGAAAATATTGGAAAACTGTACACCTGATTATGAATAAGTATCCAAAACTACATACAAAATTCAAACAACTCAATAGCAAGACAACAACCCGATTTAAAAAATGGGCAGAGTAACTGAACATACGTTTCTCAGAATAAGACCTCCACGTGGCCAACAGGCTGATGAGAAAATGCTCAACCTCCCTAATCATCAGGGAAATACAAATTAAAATCACTAGGACACATAATTACTTCATACCCATTGGAATGGCTGTTATCAAAAAGACAAAAGATAACTAGCACTGGCAAGGACGTGGAGAAAAGGCTACCCTTGTACACTGCTGGTAGGAACGTACAACCATTACAGAAAACAGCATGGAGGTTTCTCAAAAATCTGTAAATAGAAGTACCGTATGATCCAGCAATCCCACTTCAGGGAATATCCCCCAAAGAACTGAAATCAATAGGTTGAAGAGATATCTGTACTCCCATGTGCACTGAGGCATTATCCATAAGAGTCAAGATATAGAATCAACCTAAGTGTTTATTAACAGACGAACAGATAAAGAAAACGTGGTCTAAGTACACAATGAAATACTATTCGGCCTTAGAAAAGAACAAAACTCTGTCATTTTCCAACAACTGGGATGCAACTAGAAGACATTACGCTGAGTGACACATGCCAGGCACAGAAAGACATGCTGCATGATTTCACTTGAATGTGGAAACTGGAAAGGTCAGACTCATGGAACTAGAGACCAGAATGATGGTTAGCAGAGCCTGGGAGCTGCGGGCGGGGGGGGATGGAGGAACAAGGACGAAGGGAAGTTTGACCAATGGGTACAAAGTTTCACTCTGGAGAAATAAGGTCTGGTGATCTATGACACAGCAAGGTGACTATAGTTAATAATAATGTATATTTCAGAATTACCAAAAGAGTGGATTTTCAGTGCTCTTACCACAGGGGGGGAAGTATGTGAGGTCACGAGTGTGTTACTTGCCTAACTTGCTCACTGCACAATGTACACATGTATGCAATTATCACATGGTGCCCCATAAACATATGCAGTTGTGAGCTGTCAATAAAAAGTAAAAATTCAAGTCCAATAAAAAGAAACACAGTGCAGCGCTGGCATAAAGTGTACATCAGAGGAACAGAATTGACTGGCCTAGAAGCAAGCTCATGCAGCTATGACAACTGGATTCTCACAAGTGCTTTGTGACCACAACAAATGGTGCTGAGACAACTGAATAGCCACATGGAAAGAAATGAAATCGAGCCCTTTTCTAACCCCATACCCAAAAGTGAACACCACACGTGTCACAGAGCTAACTGTAAGAACTCAAACTACAACACTCGGGAAACACAGGAACAAACCTTTGTGATACCGGATTTGGTGGTGGTCTCTTAGGTAAGATGCCGAAAACACAAGAACCCATATAAAGAAAGAGTAAACTGGATATCATGCAACGTAAAACTGCTGTGCTTTACAGGACACCACTGAGAAAAAGAAAAGACATCAGGCTGCACAGGAAAAATACATTTTCAATTCACAGATTAAGAACAAGACTATAGAAAGAGCTCCTAAACGACAGTAGGCAGAACTTTTTAAAAAATGGTCAGAGGAAGAGTCGGCCCGTTAGCTCTGTTGGTTAGAGGGTGGTGCTCTCATACCAAGAGCAAGGGTTAGGATCCCCACACAGGCCAGCCGCCAGTAACAAACAAACCACAAACCTGCTCAGATCATTCAAATGAGCATTTCTCTAAGTGACAGATAGGAAAGGCCAATAAGCACCGAAGAAGATATTCATCGTCACCAGCAAGGAAATGGCTATCAATACCACAGTGAGATAATAGGGGGCACACATTACAAGGCCTATAAATCAAAAAGACAGTCAAGACAAGGTATTGACAAGGCTATAGAGATAGCACAACCCTCATATATTGAGGGAGAGACTGGAAAATGCTACAGACTGCCAGGAAACCAGGTCGGTAGTTTTTCAAAACGTGAAATGTAAACTTACTACGTGGCCCAGCAATCCTACCGCTGGGGACCCACGAACGAAAACTGAAAATCTGTCCACACAAAAGTTTATATACGAACGCTCCGATCAGCCTCACTTACACTAGTCAAAGAGTCAAAACCACACAGAACGCCAAGGAACAATACTGAAACCGGCAAGAGAGGGGCGCGCGCGCACACACACACACACAAACACACACTCACTCTCACACGCGCAAACACACACACTTACACACACACTCACATAAAGTCTTAATACAGATTTCAGTAAATTCTTCAACAGAAAACTCCCAGTCCAGGAGAGAAAGAGACGTTCTAGCCAAACCAAAAATTTAACAACAACAAAAACAACAACAAAGCCTTTCAGACAAGAGCACTGTATGGACAAGAGTATCCTTCAAACAGGGAGAGAGACAATCCTCTCCCAGACAGACGAAGGCCGAGAGGATCCCCCACAGCAGACCGCTCTCCCAAAGCGCTGCACAGGGCTCTTCCATCTCAACGATGACGCTCACATGCCCCAGCACCACGTCTGCAGGGACGAAAGTCAGCAGTCATGGAAGGAGAAAAACAAAGAACACACTCAACCTGCAAGGAAGACGACAAAACCGCTCCCGCCATGCCCTGCTGGCCTTGTCCCCACTGCCCTCGCAATCGCAGCGGCGGCGATGGCTCACCAGGCCCGGGAACGGAGGACACGGCCCCGTGACCAGGAGGCCACAGCACAGCTGCACCTGCTACTCCGTTCTGGCCCCCACACCGCCCCCCGCCGGCTGCTCCCGCAGCAGCCCTGGGACAAGGCCACCGGCGCGCTGGGGCCGTTGGACGGACGGTCGGACGGTCGGTCGGTTGGACGGGCGGACGGACGGACGGACGGACGGCGGAGCAGCGCTGGGCTCCTGCGGAGGGGAGGAGGGCGCCCCAGCCTCCTGTCTCTGCCAGCGCCGGGCACCCCGCCCGCCGTCTGCATCCCTCCCCGCTGGCCTCTGCCCCCACTCCCGAAATCAGGACTCGGGGGACCCTCCTAAGACACCCCGCGGCGCGACGACGCTACTCCCCTGCCTCGCTCGGGAGCCACAGCCCCCTCACGTGGGCCCTACCTGCTCCGCCGCGCCGCGCCGCTCCTCTCGCCGGTCTCCTCCGTCGTCCACCGCTGCCGCTGCCGCCGCTGCGTCGTCCAGCGCTCCGGTGCACACGGGGACCGAGCAGGCTCTGGTGCGCCCGCCGGCCCGGCCGCGTCGGGGAGACGTGCGCGATCCCGGCCTCTCCAGGCCGCCTCAGGGGGAGGACTCGACACCCCAGACTGGGCGGGGTCGGGACAAGGGTGGGGGGAGGTGGAAGTGGCGGGAACACAGGGGTGAATGCCCGCAGGGGGGTGGGGACTAATTAGATACATCCTTGTGGACCCCAGCCTGGGCTCCACAACCATGCCCTCTCCTATTCTCTACACACTTGCCATCAAGGATCCCCCGAATCCATTGGCCAGAACACCCCACAGAAGCAAATACTTAGGCCTAAACAAAATCAACTCCCGACTGGCACTTTGACAAGCTGGGAAATGTCAGGTGACTACCGTGACCCAGCAATTGTACTGCTGGAGACACACGCAGGAGAACTGAAAACAGATGTCCCCACAGAAGTTTGTACATGAACGCTCAGATCAGTGTCACCTACACTAGCCAAAGAGTCAAACCACACAAATCACAAAGAAAGAACACTGAAACGCATGGAGACAGAAACACACACATGCACAGACACACACACACACACACAGACACGCACGCACACACACTCAAAAGGGTCCAAATACAGGTTTCAGCAAACATATGAACAGAAACCTCACAGTCCAGGAAAGAATGGGATGTTGCAAAGTTTAGAAGCAGCAGAAGGAAAGACTTCCCTATCAAGAGGACTGTACCCAAACAAGGATCCTTCAAACACGGACAGCAAAAGTCCTTTCCTAGGCTAACAAAAGCTGAGAGAATTCACAAATGTCTACGGAGAACTCTTCCAAGTCCAAGAAGATACTAACAGGGAACCGCAAAAGGAAGGATAAAAACGCAGTGACAACACAGAAGACCATCGACCCACTCCTGAGAAAAGCGCTCCCGGCCTGGACCTCCCGCGGCCGCGTCTCCCGCCACCCTGCACTTGCACCTACAAGTGCACACGTGCACACTTGCACGCTGGCCCCCTGCCGCCCCCTCTGCTCCCCTGGCCCCGGGACCCCGAGGCCACAGCCTTGCCTTGCCGCCGCCGCGGCCGCTTATCCGGCCTGGCTCCCAGCACCGCCTGCCGGCCGGCCGCTCCCACGACAGCCCTAGCACGAGGCGAGCCCGGCGCGCAGGGGGGACGGATGGCGGGACAGCGCTGGGCTCCTCCTGAGTAGGGCAGGAGGGCGCCCCGATGTCACCGCCCTGCCGGAGCTGGGCACCTCGCCGCCGTCTGCTTTCGGCCGCCCCGCCCCTCCCCCACTCGCGGCTTCGGGGGACCCTCCCGAGGCACCCCGCGCCTCCCTCCTCTCTCACTCTGACACTGCGCCCCTGCCCTGCCTCTTTGGGAACCCACAGCCCCCTCCCGGGGGCCTTACCTGCTCCGCCGCCGCGCCGCGCCGCTTCCCTCGGAGGCCTCCTGGGTCCGCCGCTGCTGCTGCTGCGCTGCCGCCCCCTCCTCCCAGACATCCGGGCTCCAAGGGGAGGGGGGGTGGAGGCCCACAGTGGGCGGGGCCAGGCAGGTGCAGGACCGGCTGACAGGTGGGGGGTGGGGCTTGGGGGGAATGCCCTGGCGGCGGTAGGGAATAATGAAACACATTGCTATGGATTGATTGATTGATTGATTGATTGATTGATTTTTTAGTATTAGTTTTTTATTTTATTTTATTTTGTCGACATACAATGTGGTTGATCATTGCGGCCAATTACAGAAACCTCCCTCCCTCCTCCCTCTCCTTCCTCCCTCCCAACAATGTCCTTTCTGAAAGTTTGCTTGTCCTATCAATTTCAAGGAATTGCAATTGTCGCGTCTTCTTCCCCCCCCCCCAATTTTTCTTTCTTTGTTTTTTTTTTTTTTTTTCCTGTGTGCATTTATCTATTTATCTTTACCTCCCACAAATAAGAGAGAACGTGACATTTCTCTTTCTGGGCCTGACTTGTTTCACTTAATATAATTCTCTCTAGGTCCATCCATGTCGTTGCAAATGGCAGTATTCCATTCTTTTTTAAAGCTGAGTAGTGTTCCATTGTGTACATATACCACATTTTCCATATCCACTCAACTGATGATGGACATCTGGGCTGGTTCCAACTCTTGGCTATTGTAAATAGTGCTGCGACGAACACTGGGGAAAAGGTGTACCTTCGACTCGATGATTTCCATTCCTCTGGGTATATTCCCAGCAGTGGGATAGCTGGGAATGGTAGATCTACGGCAGATCTATCTGCAGTTGTTTGAGGAAACTCCATCCCATTTTCCATGGAGGCTGCACCCTTTTGCAGTCCCACCAACAATGTATGAGAGTTCCTTTTCCTCCGCAGCCTCGCCAGCATTTACCGTTCAGAGTCTTTTGGATTTTAGCCATCCTCACTGGGGTGAGATGGTATCTCAGTGTGCTTTTGATTTGCCTTTCCCGAATGCTGAGTGATGTTGAGCATTTTTTCATATGTCTGCCGGCCATTCGTAGATCTTCCTTAGAGAAATGCCTATTTAGCTCTTTTGCCCATTTTTTAATCGGGTTGCTTGCTTCTGCCTCGTAAAGTTGTTTGAGTTCCTTGTATGTTCTAAGTATAAATCCTCTGTCAGATGCATATTTTGCAAATATTTTCTCCCACTGTGTTGGTTGTCTTTTAACTATGTTAATTCTTTCTTTGGCTGTGCAGAAGCTTTTCAGTTGGATATAATCCCATTTGTTTATTTTTCCTTTGGTTGCCCGTGCTTTGGGGGTCATGTTCATGAAGTCTGTGTCCAGTCCTACTTCCTGAAGCGTTTCTCCTATGTTTTCTTTAAGAGGTTTTATTGTTTCGGGGTGTATAATTAATTCTTCAATCCATTTTGAGTTGCCTTTAGTGTATGGTGAAAGGTATGGGTCTAGTTTCATTCTCCTGCATATCGATATCCAGTTCTCCCAGCACCATTTCCTGAAGAGGCGGTCTCTTCCCCAGTGTACAGGCTTGGTGCCTTTGTCAAAGATCAGACGGCCGTAGGTGTGTGGGTTGATTTCTGGATTCTCCATTCTATTCCACTGAGCAGTGTGTCTGTTTTTATGCCAGTACCATACTGTACTGTTTTGCTTATGATAGCTTTGTAGGAGAGTTTAAAGTCAGGTAGTGTTACGCCTCCAGCTTTACTTTTTTGGCTCAGCGTTGCTGTGGCTATGCGTGGCCTTTTGTTATTCCATATCAGCGTCTGGATAGTTCTTTCCATTTCTGAGAAAAATGTCACTGGAATTTTGAGGGGGACTGCATTGAATTTGTATATCACTTTGGGTAGTATGGACATTTTCACTATGTTGATGCTTCCAATCCAAGAGCATGGGATATCTTTCCATCGTCTTGTCTCCTCTCCACTTTCTCTCAGCAGTGGTTTGTAGTTCTCATTATAGAGATTTTTCACATCCTTGGTTAACTCGCTTCCTAAGTACCTTATGTTTTTGGTGGCTACTGTCAATGGGCAAGCTTTCTTGATTTCTCTTTCTGCATGTCCACTAATGGAGAATAGAAATGCTACCGGTTTTTTTGTGTTGATTTTGTATCCTGCTACTTTGCTGAAATCCTTTATCAACTCCAAGAGTTTTTTTGTAGAGCCTTCAGACTGTTCGACATATAGGATCATGTCATCTGCAAACAGGGACAGTTTGACTTCATCTTTTCCAATCTGGATGCCCTTTATTTCCTTCTCTTCTCTGATTGCTCTGGCTAGTACCTCCAACACTATATTGAATAGGAGTGGTGAGGGTGGGCATCCTTGTCTAGTTCCTGTTCTTAAAGGAACAGCTTTCAGCTTTTCCCCATTCAGGATGATACTGGCAGTGGGTTTATCATATACGGCTTTAAGTACGTTGAGATAGTTGCCATCTATACCTAACTTATAGAAGGCCTTTGTCATGAATGACTGTTGAATTTTATCAAGTGCTCTTTCAGCAACTATAGAGATGACCGCATGGTCCTTGTGTTTGATTTCATTAATATGGTGTATCACATTTATTGATTTGCATATGTTGAACCAACCTTGCATCCCTGGGATGAGTCCCACGTGATCGAGGTGAAGAATTTTACGTGTGTGTTGCATGCCATCTCTCTCTCTCTCTCTCTCTCTCTCTCTCTCTCTCTCTCTCTCTCGCTCCTGCCTTTCTCACAGTGTGATACACTGTGTCGTTGAAGTCACCACCAAACAAGTTCCTCACCAGACGTGTTACCTGGACTTTGGGCTTCCCAACATTTGAAACTGTAAGCCATAAAGACTGTTTCTTTATAAATCACCCAGTTTTAGGTAATTCTGTTCTAAGCAACAGAAATGGACAAAGACACATGCTACAGTAATCAAAACCACAAGGCAGTAGACTAAAAACATTCACATCAACCAGTGAGACAAACTGGAGCCCCAAAATAAAACTACATATTTACAGTCAAATGATTTTTCAATAAAGGTACCAAGAACGCATAACGAGCAAATGACAGTTTCTTCAATAACCGGTGTTGGCAAAACCGTGTATACACACTCAGAAAAATGAAGTTGAACCCTTCTCTTATCTTACACCACCTACAAAAATCGGCTCAATATGGATTAAAGATGGAAATGGAACACCTGAAACTGTAAAATTGCTAGAAGAAAACAAATGGGAAAAGCTCCACAACATTGGTCTGGGCAATGATTTTTTGCAGATAGCCCCAAAAGCAAGGCGACAAAATCAAGCACAGACGAAAATGGGATTGCATCAAATTAAAAAGCTTCCGCACAGGAAAAGAACAAGTAGGAGAGCGAAGACACGATGACTGGAATGAGAGAAAATATTGGAAAACTGTACACCTGATTATGAATAAGTATCCAAAACTACATACAAAATTCAAACAACTCAATAGCAAGACAACAACCCGATTTAAAAAATGGGCAGAGTAACTGAACATACGTTTCTCAGAATAAGACCTCCACGTGGCCAACAGGCTGATGAGAAAATGCTCAACCTCCCTAATCATCAGGGAAATACAAATTAAAATCACTAGGACACATAATTACTTCATACCCATTGGAATGGCTGTTATCAAAAAGACAAAAGATAACTAGCACTGGCAAGGACGTGGAGAAAAGGCTACCCTTGTACACTGCTGGTAGGAACGTACAACCATTACAGAAAACAGCATGGAGGTTTCTCAAAAATCTGTAAATAGAAGTACCGTATGATCCAGCAATCCCACTTCAGGGAATATCCCCCAAAGAACTGAAATCAATAGGTTGAAGAGATATCTGTACTCCCATGTGCACTGAGGCATTATCCATAAGAGTCAAGATATAGAATCAACCTAAGTGTTTATTAACAGACGAACAGATAAAGAAAACGTGGTCTAAGTACACAATGAAATACTATTCGGCCTTAGAAAAGAACAAAACTCTGTCATTTTCCAACAACTGGGATGCAACTAGAAGACATTACGCTGAGTGACACATGCCAGGCACAGAAAGACATGCTGCATGATTTCACTTGAATGTGGAAACTGGAAAGGTCAGACTCATGGAACTAGAGACCAGAATGATGGTTAGCAGAGCCTGGGAGCTGCGGGCGGGGGGGGATGGAGGAACAAGGACGAAGGGAAGTTTGACCAATGGGTACAAAGTTTCACTCTGGAGAAATAAGGTCTGGTGATCTATGACACAGCAAGGTGACTATAGTTAATAATAATGTATATTTCAGAATTACCAAAAGAGTGGATTTTCAGTGCTCTTACCACAGGGGGGGAAGTATGTGAGGTCACGAGTGTGTTACTTGCCTAACTTGCTCACTGCACAATGTACACATGTATGCAATTATCACATGGTGCCCCATAAACATATGCAGTTGCGAGCTGTCAATAAAAAGTAAAAATTCAAGTCCAATAAAAAGAAACACAGTGCAGCGCTGGCATAAAGTGTACATCAGAGGAACAGAATTGACTGGCCTAGAAGCAAGCTCATGCAGCTATGACAACTGGATTCTCACAAGTGCTTTGTGACCACAACAAATGGTGCTGAGACAACTGAATAGCCACATGGAAAGAAATGAAATCGAGCCCTTTTCTAACCCCATACCCAAAAGTGAACACCACACGTGTCACAGAGCTAACTGTAAGAACTCAAACTACAACACTCGGGAAACACAGGAACAAACCTTTGTGATACCGGATTTGGTGGTGGTCTCTTAGGTAAGATGCCGAAAACACAAGAACCCATATAAAGAAAGAGTAAACTGGATATCATGCAACGTAAAACTGCTGTGCTTTACAGGACACCACTGAGAAAAAGAAAAGACATCAGGCTGCACAGGAAAAATACATTTTCAATTCACAGATTAAGAACAAGACTATAGAAAGAGCTCCTAAACGACAGTAGGCAGAATTTTTTAAAAAATGGTCAGAGGAAGAGTCGGCCCGTTAGCTCTGTTGGTTAGAGGGTGGTGCTCTCATACCAAGAGCAAGGGTTAGGATCCCCACACAGGCCAGCCGCCAGTAACAAACAAACCACAAACCTGCTCAGATCATTCAAATGAGCATTTCTCTAAGTGACAGATAGGAAAGGCCAATAAGCACCGAAGAAGATATTCATCGTCACCAGCAAGGAAATGGCTATCAATACCACAGTGAGATAATAGGGGGCACACATTACAAGGCCTATAAATCAAAAAGACAGTCAAGACAAGGTATTGACAAGGCTATAGAGATAGCACAACCCTCATATATTGAGGGAGAGACTGGAAAATGCTACAGACTGCCAGGAAACCAGGTCGGTAGTTTTTCAAAACGTGAAATGTAAACTTACTACGTGGCCCAGCAATCCTACCGCTGGGGACCCACGAACGAAAACTGAAAATCTGTCCACACAAAAGTTTATATACGAACGCTCCGATCAGCCTCACTTACACTAGTCAAAGAGTCAAAACCACACAGAACGCCAAGGAACAATACTGAAACCGGCAAGAGAGGGGCGCGCGCGCACACACACACACACAAACACACACTCACTCTCACACGCGCAAACACACACACTTACACACACACTCACATAAAGTCTTAATACAGATTTCAGTAAATTCTTCAACAGAAAACTCCCAGTCCAGGAGAGAAAGAGACGTTCTAGCCAAACCAAAAATTTAACAACAACAAAAACAACAACAAAGCCTTTCAGACAAGAGCACTGTATGGACAAGAGTATCCTTCAAACAGGGAGAGAGACAATCCTCTCCCAGACAGACGAAGGCCGAGAGGATCCCCCACAGCAGACCGCTCTCCCAAAGCGCTGCACAGGGCTCTTCCATCTCAACGATGACGCTCACATGCCCCAGCACCACGTCTGCAGGGACGAAAGTCAGCAGTCATGGAAGGAGAAAAACAAAGAACACACTCAACCTGCAAGGAAGACGACAAAACCGCTCCCGCCATGCCCTGCTGGCCTTGTCCCCACTGCCCTCGCAATCGCAGCGGCGGCGATGGCTCACCAGGCCCGGGAACGGAGGACACGGCCCCGTGACCAGGAGGCCACAGCACAGCTGCACCTGCTACTCCGTTCTGGCCCCCACACCGCCCCCCGCCGGCTGCTCCCGCAGCAGCCCTGGGACAAGGCCACCGGCGCGCTGGGGCCGTTGGACGGACGGTCGGACGGTCGGTCGGTTGGACGGGCGGACGGACGGACGGACGGACGGCGGAGCAGCGCTGGGCTCCTGCGGAGGGGAGGAGGGCGCCCCAGCCTCCTGTCTCTGCCAGCGCCGGGCACCCCGCCCGCCGTCTGCATCCCTCCCCGCTGGCCTCTGCCCCCACTCCCGAAATCAGGACTCGGGGGACCCTCCTAAGACACCCCGCGGCGCGACGACGCTACTCCCCTGCCTCGCTCGGGAGCCACAGCCCCCTCACGTGGGCCCTACCTGCTCCGCCGCGCCGCGCCGCTCCTCTCGCCGGTCTCCTCCGTCGTCCACCGCTGCCGCTGCCGCCGCTGCGTCGTCCAGCGCTCCGGTGCACACGGGGACCGAGCAGGCTCTGGTGCGCCCGCCGGCCCGGCCGCGTCGGGGAGACGTGCGCGATCCCGGCCTCTCCAGGCCGCCTCAGGGGGAGGACTCGACACCCCAGACTGGGCGGGGTCGGGACAAGGGTGGGGGGAGGTGGAAGTGGCGGGAACACAGGGGTGAATGCCCGCAGGGGGGTGGGGACTAATTAGATACATCCTTGTGGACCCCAGCCTGGGCTCCACAACCATGCCCTCTCCTATTCTCTACACACTTGCCATCAAGGATCCCCCGAATCCATTGGCCAGAACACCCCACAGAAGCAAATACTTAGGCCTAAACAAAATCAACTCCCGACTGGCACTTTGACAAGCTGGGAAATGTCAGGTGACTACCGTGACCCAGCAATTGTACTGCTGGAGACACACGCAGGAGAACTGAAAACAGATGTCCCCACAGAAGTTTGTACATGAACGCTCAGATCAGTGTCACCTACACTAGCCAAAGAGTCAAACCACACAAATCACAAAGAAAGAACACTGAAACGCATGGAGACAGAAACACACACATGCACAGACACACACACACACACACAGACACGCACGCACACACACTCAAAAGGGTCCAAATACAGGTTTCAGCAAACATATGAACAGAAACCTCACAGTCCAGGAAAGAATGGGATGTTGCAAAGTTTAGAAGCAGCAGAAGGAAAGACTTCCCTATCAAGAGGACTGTACCCAAACAAGGATCCTTCAAACACGGACAGCAAAAGTCCTTTCCTAGGCTAACAAAAGCTGAGAGAATTCACAAATGTCTACGGAGAACTCTTCCAAGTCCAAGAAGATACTAACAGGGAACCGCAAAAGGAAGGATAAAAACGCAGTGACAACACAGAAGACCATCGACCCACTCCTGAGAAAAGCGCTCCCGGCCTGGACCTCCCGCGGCCGCGTCTCCCGCCACCCTGCACTTGCACCTACAAGTGCACACGTGCACACTTGCACGCTGGCCCCCTGCCGCCCCCTCTGCTCCCCTGGCCCCGGGACCCCGAGGCCACAGCCTTGCCTTGCCGCCGCCGCGGCCGCTTATCCGGCCTGGCTCCCAGCACCGCCTGCCGGCCGGCCGCTCCCACGACAGCCCTAGCACGAGGCGAGCCCGGCGCGCAGGGGGGACGGATGGCGGGACAGCGCTGGGCTCCTCCTGAGTAGGGCAGGAGGGCGCCCCGATGTCACCGCCCTGCCGGAGCTGGGCACCTCGCCGCCGTCTGCTTTCGGCCGCCCCGCCCCTCCCCCACTCGCGGCTTCGGGGGACCCTCCCGAGGCACCCCGCGCCTCCCTCCTCTCTCACTCTGACACTGCGCCCCTGCCCTGCCTCTTTGGGAACCCACAGCCCCCTCCCGGGGGCCTTACCTGCTCCGCCGCCGCGCCGCGCCGCTTCCCTCGGAGGCCTCCTGGGTCCGCCGCTGCTGCTGCTGCGCTGCCGCCCCCTCCTCCCAGACATCCGGGCTCCAAGGGGAGGGGGGGTGGAGGCCCACAGTGGGCGGGGCCAGGCAGGTGCAGGACCGGCTGACAGGTGGGGGGTGGGGCTTGGGGGGAATGCCCTGGCGGCGGTAGGGAATAATGAAACACATTGCTATGGATTGATTGATTGATTGATTGATTGATTGATTTTTTAGTATTAGTTTTTTATTTTATTTTATTTTGTCGACATACAATGTGGTTGATCATTGCGGCCAATTACAGAAACCTCCCTCCCTCCTCCCTCTCCTTCCTCCCTCCCAACAATGTCCTTTCTGAAAGTTTGCTTGTCCTATCAATTTCAAGGAATTGCAATTGTCGCGTCTTCTTCCCCCCCCCCCAATTTTTCTTTCTTTGTTTTTTTTTTTTTTTTTCCTGTGTGCATTTATCTATTTATCTTTACCTCCCACAAATAAGAGAGAACGTGACATTTCTCTTTCTGGGCCTGACTTGTTTCACTTAATATAATTCTCTCTAGGTCCATCCATGTCGTTGCAAATGGCAGTATTCCATTCTTTTTTAAAGCTGAGTAGTGTTCCATTGTGTACATATACCACATTTTCCATATCCACTCAACTGATGATGGACATCTGGGCTGGTTCCAACTCTTGGCTATTGTAAATAGTGCTGCGACGAACACTGGGGAAAAGGTGTACCTTCGACTCGATGATTTCCATTCCTCTGGGTATATTCCCAGCAGTGGGATAGCTGGGAATGGTAGATCTACGGCAGATCTATCTGCAGTTGTTTGAGGAAACTCCATCCCATTTTCCATGGAGGCTGCACCCTTTTGCAGTCCCACCAACAATGTATGAGAGTTCCTTTTCCTCCGCAGCCTCGCCAGCATTTACCGTTCAGAGTCTTTTGGATTTTAGCCATCCTCACTGGGGTGAGATGGTATCTCAGTGTGCTTTTGATTTGCCTTTCCCGAATGCTGAGTGATGTTGAGCATTTTTTCATATGTCTGCCGGCCATTCGTAGATCTTCCTTAGAGAAATGCCTATTTAGCTCTTTTGCCCATTTTTTAATCGGGTTGCTTGCTTCTGCCTCGTAAAGTTGTTTGAGTTCCTTGTATGTTCTAAGTATAAATCCTCTGTCAGATGCATATTTTGCAAATATTTTCTCCCACTGTGTTGGTTGTCTTTTAACTATGTTAATTCTTTCTTTGGCTGTGCAGAAGCTTTTCAGTTGGATATAATCCCATTTGTTTATTTTTCCTTTGGTTGCCCGTGCTTTGGGGGTCATGTTCATGAAGTCTGTGTCCAGTCCTACTTCCTGAAGCGTTTCTCCTATGTTTTCTTTAAGAGGTTTTATTGTTTCGGGGTGTATAATTAATTCTTCAATCCATTTTGAGTTGCCTTTAGTGTATGGTGAAAGGTATGGGTCTAGTTTCATTCTCCTGCATATCGATATCCAGTTCTCCCAGCACCATTTCCTGAAGAGGCGGTCTCTTCCCCAGTGTACAGGCTTGGTGCCTTTGTCAAAGATCAGACGGCCGTAGGTGTGTGGGTTGATTTCTGGATTCTCCATTCTATTCCACTGAGCAGTGTGTCTGTTTTTATGCCAGTACCATACTGTACTGTTTTGCTTATGATAGCTTTGTAGGAGAGTTTAAAGTCAGGTAGTGTTACGCCTCCAGCTTTACTTTTTTGGCTCAGCGTTGCTGTGGCTATGCGTGGCCTTTTGTTATTCCATATCAGCGTCTGGATAGTTCTTTCCATTTCTGAGAAAAATGTCACTGGAATTTTGAGGGGGACTGCATTGAATTTGTATATCACTTTGGGTAGTATGGACATTTTCACTATGTTGATGCTTCCAATCCAAGAGCATGGGATATCTTTCCATCGTCTTGTCTCCTCTCCACTTTCTCTCAGCAGTGGTTTGTAGTTCTCATTATAGAGATTTTTCACATCCTTGGTTAACTCGCTTCCTAAGTACCTTATGTTTTTGGTGGCTACTGTCAATGGGCAAGCTTTCTTGATTTCTCTTTCTGCATGTCCACTAATGGAGAATAGAAATGCTACCGGTTTTTTTGTGTTGATTTTGTATCCTGCTACTTTGCTGAAATCCTTTATCAACTCCAAGAGTTTTTTTGTAGAGCCTTCAGACTGTTCGACATATAGGATCATGTCATCTGCAAACAGGGACAGTTTGACTTCATCTTTTCCAATCTGGATGCCCTTTATTTCCTTCTCTTCTCTGATTGCTCTGGCTAGTACCTCCAACACTATATTGAATAGGAGTGGTGAGGGTGGGCATCCTTGTCTAGTTCCTGTTCTTAAAGGAACAGCTTTCAGCTTTTCCCCATTCAGGATGATACTGGCAGTGGGTTTATCATATACGGCTTTAAGTACGTTGAGATAGTTGCCATCTATACCTAACTTATAGAAGGCCTTTGTCATGAATGACTGTTGAATTTTATCAAGTGCTCTTTCAGCAACTATAGAGATGACCGCATGGTCCTTGTGTTTGATTTCATTAATATGGTGTATCACATTTATTGATTTGCATATGTTGAACCAACCTTGCATCCCTGGGATGAGTCCCACGTGATCGAGGTGAAGAATTTTACGTGTGTGTTGCATGCCATCTCTCTCTCTCTCTCTCTCTCTCTCTCTCTCTCTCGCTCCTGCCTTTCTCACAGTGTGATACACTGTGTCGTTGAAGTCACCACCAAACAAGTTCCTCACCAGACGTGTTACCTGGACTTTGGGCTTCCCAACATTTGAAACTGTAAGCCATAAAGACTGTTTCTTTATAAATCACCCAGTTTTAGGTAATTCTGTTCTAAGCAACAGAAATGGACAAAGACACATGCTACAGTAATCAAAACCACAAGGCAGTAGACTAAAAACATTCACATCAACCAGTGAGACAAACTGGAGCCCCAAAATAAAACTACATATTTACAGTCAAATGATTTTTCAATAAAGGTACCAAGAACGCATAACGAGCAAATGACAGTTTCTTCAATAACCGGTGTTGGCAAAACCGTGTATACACACTCAGAAAAATGAAGTTGAACCCTTCTCTTATCTTACACCACCTACAAAAATCAGCTCAATATGGATTAAAGATGGAAATGGAACACCTGAAACTGTAAAATTGCTAGAAGAAAACAAATGGGAAAAGCTCCACAACATTGGTCTGGGCAATGATTTTTTGCAGATAGCCCCAAAAGCAAGGCGACAAAATCAAGCACAGACGAAAATGGGATTGCATCAAATTAAAAAGCTTCCGCACAGGAAAAGAACAAGTAGGAGAGCGAAGACACGATGACTGGAATGAGAGAAAATATTGGAAAACTGTACACCTGATTATGAATAAGTATCCAAAACTACATACAAAATTCAAACAACTCAATAGCAAGACAACAACCCGATTTAAAAAATGGGCAGAGTAACTGAACATACGTTTCTCAGAATAAGACCTCCACGTGGCCAACAGGCTGATGAGAAAATGCTCAACCTCCCTAATCATCAGGGAAATACAAATTAAAATCACTAGGACACATAATTACTTCATACCCATTGGAATGGCTGTTATCAAAAAGACAAAAGATAACTAGCACTGGCAAGGACGTGGAGAAAAGGCTACCCTTGTACACTGCTGGTAGGAACGTACAACCATTACAGAAAACAGCATGGAGGTTTCTCAAAAATCTGTAAATAGAAGTACCGTATGATCCAGCAATCCCACTTCAGGGAATATCCCCCAAAGAACTGAAATCAATAGGTTGAAGAGATATCTGTACTCCCATGTGCACTGAGGCATTATCCATAAGAGTCAAGATATAGAATCAACCTAAGTGTTTATTAACAGACGAACAGATAAAGAAAACGTGGTCTAAGTACACAATGAAATACTATTCGGCCTTAGAAAAGAACAAAACTCTGTCATTTTCCAACAACTGGGATGCAACTAGAAGACATTACGCTGAGTGACACATGCCAGGCACAGAAAGACATGCTGCATGATTTCACTTGAATGTGGAAACTGGAAAGGTCAGACTCATGGAACTAGAGACCAGAATGATGGTTAGCAGAGCCTGGGAGCTGCGGGCGGGGGGGGATGGAGGAACAAGGACGAAGGGAAGTTTGACCAATGGGTACAAAGTTTCACTCTGGAGAAATAAGGTCTGGTGATCTATGACACAGCAAGGTGACTATAGTTAATAATAATGTATATTTCAGAATTACCAAAAGAGTGGATTTTCAGTGCTCTTACCACAGGGGGGGAAGTATGTGAGGTCACGAGTGTGTTACTTGCCTAACTTGCTCACTGCACAATGTACACATGTATGCAATTATCACATGGTGCCCCATAAACATATGCAGTTGCGAGCTGTCAATAAAAAGTAAAAATTCAAGTCCAATAAAAAGAAACACAGTGCAGCGCTGGCATAAAGTGTACATCAGAGGAACAGAATTGACTGGCCTAGAAGCAAGCTCATGCAGCTATGACAACTGGATTCTCACAAGTGCTTTGTGACCACAACAAATGGTGCTGAGACAACTGAATAGCCACATGGAAAGAAATGAAATCGAGCCCTTTTCTAACCCCATACCCAAAAGTGAACACCACACGTGTCACAGAGCTAACTGTAAGAACTCAAACTACAACACTCGGGAAACACAGGAACAAACCTTTGTGATACCGGATTTGGTGGTGGTCTCTTAGGTAAGATGCCGAAAACACAAGAACCCATATAAAGAAAGAGTAAACTGGATATCATGCAACGTAAAACTGCTGTGCTTTACAGGACACCACTGAGAAAAAGAAAAGACATCAGGCTGCACAGGAAAAATACATTTTCAATTCACAGATTAAGAACAAGACTATAGAAAGAGCTCCTAAACGACAGTAGGCAGAACTTTTTAAAAAATGGTCAGAGGAAGAGTCGGCCCGTTAGCTCTGTTGGTTAGAGGGTGGTGCTCTCATACCAAGAGCAAGGGTTAGGATCCCCACACAGGCCAGCCGCCAGTAACAAACAAACCACAAACCTGCTCAGATCATTCAAATGAGCATTTCTCTAAGTGACAGATAGGAAAGGCCAATAAGCACCGAAGAAGATATTCATCGTCACCAGCAAGGAAATGGCTATCAATACCACAGTGAGATAATAGGGGGCACACATTACAAGGCCTATAAATCAAAAAGACAGTCAAGA
Organism: Cynocephalus volans; assembly: GCF_027409185.1. Taxonomy (NCBI): domain Eukaryota; kingdom Metazoa; phylum Chordata; class Mammalia; order Dermoptera; family Cynocephalidae; genus Cynocephalus; species Cynocephalus volans. Next base: position 39,245,887 of record NC_084463.1, read on the forward strand.
CAAGGTATTGACAAGGCTATAGAGATAGCACAACCCTCATATATTGAGGGAGAGACTGGAAAATGCTACAGACTGCCAGGAAACCAGGTCGGTAGTTTTTCAAAACGTGAAATGTAAACTTACTACGTGGCCCAGCAATCCTACCGCTGGGGACCCACGAACGAAAACTGAAAATCTGTCCACACAAAAGTTTATATACGAACGCTCCGATCAGCCTCACTTACACTAGTCAAAGAGTCAAAACCACACAGAACGCCAAGGAACAATACTGAAACCGGCAAGAGAGGGGCGCGCGCGCACACACACACACACAAACACACACTCACTCTCACACGCGCAAACACACACACTTACACACACACTCACATAAAGTCTTAATACAGATTTCAGTAAATTCTTCAACAGAAAACTCCCAGTCCAGGAGAGAAAGAGACGTTCTAGCCAAACCAAAAATTTAACAACAACAAAAACAACAACAAAGCCTTTCAGACAAGAGCACTGTATGGACAAGCGTATCCTTCAAACAGGGAGAGAGACAATCCTCTCCCAGACAGACGAAGGCCGAGAGGATCCCCCACAGCAGACCGCTCTCCCAAAGCGCTGCACAGGGCTCTTCCATCTCAACGATGACGCTCACATGCCCCAGCACCACGTCTGCAGGGACGAAAGTCAGCAGTCATGGAAGGAGAAAAACAAAGAACACACTCAACCTGCAAGGAAGACGACAAAACCGCTCCCGCCATGCCCTGCTGGCCTTGTCCCCACTGCCCTCGCAATCGCAGCGGCGGCGATGGCTCACCAGGCCCGGGAACGGAGGACACGGCCCCGTGACCAGGAGGCCACAGCACAGCTGCACCTGCTACTCCGTTCTGGCCCCCACACCGCCCCCCCGCCGGCTGCTCCCGCAGCAGCCCTGGGACAAGGCCACCGGCGCGCTGGGGCCGTTGGACGGACGGTCGGGCGGTCGGTCGGTTGGACGGGCGGACGGACGGACGGACGGACGGCGGAGCAGCGCTGGGCTCCTGCGGAGGGGAGGAGGGCGCCCCAGCCTCCTGTCTCTGCCAGCGCCGGGCACCCCGCCCGCCGTCTGCATCCCTCCCCGCTGGCCTCTGCCCCCACTCCCGAAATCAGGACTCGGGGGACCCTCCTAAGACACCCCGCGGCGCGACGACGCTACTCCCCTGCCTCGCTCGGGAGCCACAGCCCCCTCACGTGGGCCCTACCTGCTCCGCCGCGCCGCGCCGCTCCTCTCGCCGGTCTCCTCCGTCGTCCACCGCTGCCGCTGCCGCCGCTGCGTCGTCCAGCGCTCCGGTGCACACGGGGACCGAGCAGGCTCTGGTGCGCCCGCCGGCCCGGCCGCGTCTGGGAGACGTGCGCGATCCCGGCCTCTCCAGGCCGCCTCAGGGGGAGGACTCGACACCCCAGACTGGGCGGGGTCGGGACAAGGGTGGGGGGAGGTGGAAGTGGCGGGAACACAGGGGTGAATGCCCGCAGGGGGGTGGGGACTAATTAGATACATCCTTGTGGACCCCAGCCTGGGCTCCACAACCATGCCCTCTCCTATTCTCTACACACTTGCCATCAAGGATCCCCCGAATCCATTGGCCAGAACACCCCACAGAAGCAAATACTTAGGCCTAAACAAAATCAACTCCCGACTGGCACTTTGACAAGCTGGGAAATGTCAGGTGACTACCGTGACCCAGCAATTGTACTGCTGGAGACACACGCAGGAGAACTGAAAACATATGTCCCCACAGAAGTTTGTACATGAACGCTCAGATCAGTGTCACCTACACTAGCCAAAGAGTCAAACCACACAAATCACAAAGAAAGAACACTGAAACGCATGGAGACAGAAACACACACATGCACAGACACACACACACACACACACACACACACACACACACACACGCACACACACTCAAAAGGGTCCAAATACAGGTTTCAGCAAATATATGAACAGAAACCTCACAGTCCAGGAAAGAATGGGATGTTGCAAAGTTTAGAAGCAGCAGAAGGAAAGACTTCCCTATCAAGAGGACTGTACCCAAACAAGGATCCTTCAAACACGGACAGCAAAAGTCCTTTCCTAGGCTAACAAAAGCTGAGAGAATTCACAAATGTCTACGGAGAACTCTTCCAAGTCCAAGAAGATACTAACAGGGAACCGCAAAAGGAAGGATAAAAACGCAGTGACAACACAGAAGACCATCGACCCACTCCTGAGAAAAGCGCTCCCGGCCTGGACCTCCCGCGGCCGCGTCTCCCGCCACCCTGCACTTGCACCTACAAGTGCACACGTGCACACTTGCACGCTGGCCCCCTGCCGCCCCCTCTGCTCCCCTGGCCCCGGGACCCCGAGGCCACAGCCTTGCCTTGCCGCCGCCGCGGCCGCTTATCCGGCCTGGCTCCCAGCACCGCCTGCCGGCCGGCCGCTCCCACGACAGCCCTAGCACGAGGCGAGCCCGGCGCGCAGGGGGGACGGATGGCGGGACAGCGCTGGGCTCCTCCTGAGTAGGGCAGGAGGGCGCCGCGATGTCACCGCCCTGCCGGAGCTGGGCACCTCGCCGCCGTCTGCTTTCGGCCGCCCCGCCCCTCCCCCACTCGCGGCTTCGGGGGACCCTCCCGAGGCACCCCGCGCCTCCCTCCTCTCTCACTCTGACACTGCGCCCCTGCCCTGCCTCTTTGGGAACCCACAGCCCCCTCCCGGGGGCCTTACCTGCTCCGCCGCCGCGCCGCGCCGCTTCCCTCGGAGGCCTCCTGGGTCCGCCGCTGCTGCTGCGCTGCCGCCCCCTCCTCCCAGACATCCGGGCTCCAAGGGGAGGGGGGGTGGAGGCCCACAGTGGGCGGGGCCAGGCAGGTGCAGGACCGGCTGACAGGTGGGGGGTGGGGCTTGGGGGGAATGCCCTGGCGGCGGTAGGGAATAATGAAACACATTGCTATGGATTGATTGATTGATTGATTGATTTTTTAGTATTAGTTTTTTATTTTATTTTATTTTGTCGACATACAATGTGGTTGATCATTGCGGCCAATTACAGAAACCTCCCTCCCTCCTCCCTCTCCTTCCTCCCTCCCAACAATGTCCTTTCTGAAAGTTTGCTTGTCCTATCAATTTCAAGGAATTGCAATTGTCGCGTCTTCTTCCCCCCCCCAATTTTTCTTTCTTTTTTTTTTTTTTTTTTTTTTTCCTGTGTGCATTTATCTATTTATCTTTACCTCCCACAAATAAGAGAGAACGTGACATTTCTCTTTCTGGGCCTGACTTGTTTCACTTAATATAATTCTCTCTAGGTCCATCCATGTCGTTGCAAATGGCAGTATTCCATTCTTTTTTAAAGCTGAGTAGTGTTCCATTGTGTACATATACCACATTTTCCATATCCACTCAACTGATGATGGACATCTGGGCTGGTTCCAACTCTTGGCTATTGTAAATAGTGCTGCGACGAACACTGGGGAAAAGGTGTACCTTCGACTCGATGATTTCCATTCCTCTGGGTATATTCCCAGCAGTGGGATAGCTGGGAATGGTAGATCTACGGCAGATCTATCTGCAGTTGTTTGAGGAAACTCCATCCCATTTTCCATGGAGGCTGCACCCTTTTGCAGTCCCACCAACAATGTATGAGAGTTCCTTTTCCTCCGCAGCCTCGCCAGCATTTACCGTTCAGAGTCTTTTGGATTTTAGCCATCCTCACTGGGGTGAGATGGTATCTCAGTGTGCTTTTGATTTGCCTTTCCCGAATGCTGAGTGATGTTGAGCATTTTTTCATATGTCTGCCGGCCATTCGTAGATCTTCCTTAGAGAAATGCCTATTTAGCTCTTTTGCCCATTTTTTAATCGGGTTGCTTGCTTCTGCCTCGTAAAGTTGTTTGAGTTCCTTGTATGTTCTAAGTATAAATCCTCTGTCAGATGCATATTTTGCAAATATTTTCTCCCACTGTGTTGGTTGTCTTTTAACTATGTTAATTCTTTCTTTGGCTGTGCAGAAGCTTTTCAGTTGGATATAATCCCATTTGTTTATTTTTCCTTTGGTTGCCCGTGCTTTGGGGGTCATGTTCATGAAGTCTGTGTCCAGTCCTACTTCCTGAAGCGTTTCTCCTATGTTTTCTTTAAGAGGTTTTATTGTTTCGGGGTGTATAATTAATTCTTCAATCCATTTTGAGTTGCCTTTAGTGTATGGTGAAAGGTATGGGTCTAGTTTCATTCTCCCGCATATCGATATCCAGTTCTCCCAGCACCATTTCCTGAAGAGGCGGTCTCTTCCCCAGTGTACAGGCTTGGTGCCTTTGTCAAAGATCAGACGGCCGTAGGTGTGTGGGTTGATTTCTGGATTCTCCATTCTATTCCACTGAGCAGTGTGTCTGTTTTTATGCCAGTACCATACTGTACTGTTTTGCTTATGATAGCTTTGTAGGAGAGTTTAAAGTCAGGTAGTGTTACGCCTCCAGCTTTACTTTTTTGGCTCAGCGTTGCTGTGGCTATGCGTGGCCTTTTGTTATTCCATATCAGCGTCTGGATAGTTCTTTCCATTTCTGAGAAAAATGTCACTGGAATTTTGAGGGGGACTGCATTGAATTTGTATATCACTTTGGGTAGTATGGACATTTTCACTATGTTGATGCTTCCAATCCAAGAGCATGGGATATCTTTCCATCGTCTTGTCTCCTCTCCACTTTCTCTCAGCAGTGGTTTGTAGTTCTCATTATAGAGATTTTTCACATCCTTGGTTAACTCGCTTCCTAAGTACCTTATGTTTTTGGTGGCTACTGTCAATGGGCAAGCTTTCTTGATTTCTCTTTCTGCATGTCCACTAATGGAGAATAGAAATGCTACCGGTTTTTTTGTGTTGATTTTGTATCCTGCTACTTTGCTGAAATCCTTTATCAACTCCAAGAGTTTTTTTGTAGAGCCTTCAGACTGTTCGACATATAGGATCATGTCATCTGCAAACAGGGACAGTTTGACTTCATCTTTTCCAATCTGGATGCCCTTTATTTCCTTCTCTTCTCTGATTGCTCTGGCTAGTACCTCCAACACTATATTGAATAGGAGTGGTGAGGGTGGGCATCCTTGTCTAGTTCCTGTTCTTAAAGGAACAGCTTTCAGCTTTTCCCCATTCAGGATGATACTGGCAGTGGGTTTATCATATACGGCTTTAAGTACGTTGAGATAGTTGCCATCTATACCTAACTTATAGAAGGCCTTTGTCATGAATGACTGTTGAATTTTATCAAGTGCTCTTTCAGCAACTATAGAGATGACCGCATGGTCCTTGTGTTTGATTTCATTAATATGGTGTATCACATTTATTGATTTGCATATGTTGAACCAACCTTGCATCCCTGGGATGAGTCCCACGTGATCGAGGTGAAGAATTTTACGTGTGTGTTGCATGCCATCTCTCTCTCTCTCTCTCTCTCTCTCTCTCTCTCTCTCTCTCTCTCTCGCTCCTGCCTTTCTCACAGTGTGATACACTGTGTCGTTGAAGTCACCACCAAACAAGTTCCTCACCAGACGTGTTACCTGGACTTTGGGCTTCCCAACATTTGAAACTGTAAGCCATAAAGACTGTTTCTTTATAAATCACCCAGTTTTAGGTAATTCTGTTCTAAGCAACAGAAATGGACAAAGACACATGCTACAGTAATCAAAACCACAAGGTAGTAGACTAAAAACATTCACATCAACCAGTGAGACAAACTGGAGCCCCAAAATAAAACTACATATTTACAGTCAAATGATTTTTCAATAAAGGTACCAAGAACGCATAACGAGCAAATGACAGTTTCTTCAATAACCGGTGTTGGCAAAACCGTGTATACACACTCAGAAAAATGAAGTTGAACCCTTCTCTTATCTTACACCACCTACAAAAATCGGCTCAATATGGATTAAAGATGGAAATGGAACACCTGAAACTGTAAAATTGCTAGAAGAAAACAAATGGGAAAAGCTCCACAACATTGGTCTGGGCAATGATTTTTTGCAGATAGCCCCAAAAGCAAGGCGACAAAATCAAGCACAGACGAAAATGGGATTGCATCAAATTAAAAAGCTTCCGCACAGGAAAAGAACAAGTAGGAGAGCGAAGACACGATGACTGGAATGAGAGAAAATATTGGAAAACTGTACACCTGATTATGAATAAGTATCCAAAACTACATACAAAATTCAAACAACTCAATAGCAAGACAACAACCCGATTTAAAAAATGGGCAGAGTAACTGAACATACGTTTCTCAGAATAAGACCTCCACGTGGCCAACAGGCTGATGAGAAAATGCTCAACCTCCCTAATCATCAGGGAAATACAAATTAAAATCACTAGGACACATAATTACTTCATACCCATTGGAATGGCTGTTATCAAAAAGACAAAAGATAACTAGCACTGGCAAGGACGTGGAGAAAAGGCTACCCTTGTACACTGCTGGTAGGAACGTACAACCATTACAGAAAACAGCATGGAGGTTTCTCAAAAATCTGTAAATAGAAGTACCGTATGATCCAGCCATCCCACTTCAGGGAATATCCCCCAAAGAACTGAAATCAATAGGTTGAAGAGATATCTGTACTGCCATGTGCACTGAGGCATTATCCATAAGAGTCAAGATATAGAATCAACCTAAGTGTTTATTAACAGACGAACAGATAAAGAAAACGTGGTCTAAGTACACAATGAAATACTATTCGGCCTTAGAAAAGAACAAAACTCTGTCATTTTCCAACAACTGGGATGCAACTAGAAGACATTACGCTGAGTGACACATGCCAGGCACAGAAAGACATGCTGCATGATTTCACTTGAATGTGGAAACTGGAAAGGTCAGACTCATGGAACTAGAGACCAGAATGATGGTTAGCAGAGCCTGGGAGCTGCGGGCGGGGGGGGATGGAGGAACAAGGACGAAGGGAAGTTTGACCAATGGGTACAAAGTTTCACTCTGGAGAAATAAGGTCTGGTGATCTATGACACAGCAAGGTGACTATAGTTAATAATAATGTATATTTCAGAATTACCAAAAGAGTGGATTTTCAGTGCTCTTACCACAGGGGAGGAAGTATGTGAGGTCACGAGTGTGTTACTTGCCTAACTTGCTCACTGCACAATGTACACATGTATGCAATTATCACATGGTGCCCCATAAACATATGCAGTTGCGAGCTGTCAATAAAAAGTAAAAATTCAAGTCCAATAAAAAGAAACACAGTGCAGCGCTGGCATAAAGTGTACATCAGAGGAACAGAATTGACTGGCCTAGAAGCAAGCTCATGCAGCTATGACAACTGGATTCTCACAAGTGCTTTGTGACCACAACAAATGGTGCTGAGACAACTGAATAGCCACATGGAAAGAAATGAAATCGAGCCCTTTTCTAACCCCATACCCAAAAGTGAACACCACACGTGTCACAGAGCTAACTGTAAGAACTCAAACTACAACACTCGGGAAACACAGGAACAAACCTTTGTGATACCGGATTTGGTGGTGGTCTCTTAGGTAAGATGCCGAAAACACAAGAACCCATATAAAGAAAGAGTAAACTGGATATCATGCAACGTAAAACTGCTGTGCTTTACAGGACACCACTGAGAAAAAGAAAAGACATCAGGCTGCACAGGAAAAATACATTTTCAATTCACAGATTAAGAACAAGACTATAGAAAGAGCTCCTAAACGACAGTAGGCAGAATTTTTTAAAAAATGGTCAGAGGAAGAGTCGGCCCGTTAGCTCTGTTGGTTAGAGGGTGGTGCTCTCATACCAAGAGCAAGGGTTAGGATCCCCACACAGGCCAGCCGCCAGTAACAAACAAACCACAAACCTGCTCAGATCATTCAAATGAGCATTTCTCTAAGTGACAGATAGGAAAGGCCAATAAGCACCGAAGAAGATATTCATCGTCACCAGCAAGGAAATGGCTATCAATACCACAGTGAGATAATAGGGGGCACACATTACAAGGCCTATAAATCAAAAAGACAGTCAAGACAAGGTATTGACAAGGCTATAGAGATAGCACAACCCTCATATATTGAGGGAGAGACTGGAAAATGCTACAGACTGCCAGGAAACCAGGTCGGTAGTTTTTCAAAACGTGAAATGTAAACTTACTACGTGGCCCAGCAATCCTACCGCTGGGGACCCACGAACGAAAACTGAAAATCTGTCCACACAAAAGTTTATATACGAACGCTCCGATCAGCCTCACTTACACTAGTCAAAGAGTCAAAACCACACAGAACGCCAAGGAACAATACTGAAACCGGCAAGAGAGGGGCGCGCACACACACACACACACACAAACACACACTCACTCTCACACGCGCAAACACACACACTTACACACACACTCACATAAAGTCTTAATACAGATTTCAGTAAATTCTTCAACAGAAAACTCCCAGTCCAGGAGAGAAAGAGACGTTCTAGCCAAACCAAAAATTTAACAACAACAAAAACAACAACAAAGCCTTTCAGACAAGAGCACTGTATGGACAAGCGTATCCTTCAAACAGGGAGAGAGACAATCCTCTCCCAGACAGACGAAGGCCGAGAGGATCCCCCACAGCAGACCGCTCTCCCAAAGCGCTGCACAGGGCTCTTCCATCTCAACGATGACGCTCACATGCCCCAGCACCACGTCTGCAGGGACGAAAGTCAGCAGTCATGGAAGGAGAAAAACAAAGAACACACTCAACCTGCAAGGAAGACGACAAAACCGCTCCCGCCATGCCCTGCTGGCCTTGTCCCCACTGCCCTCGCAATCGCAGCGGCGGCGATGGCTCACCAGGCCCGGGAACGGAGGACACGGCCCCGTGACCAGGAGGCCACAGCACAGCTGCACCTGCTACTCCGTTCTGGCCCCCACACCGCCCCCCCGCCGGCTGCTCCCGCAGCAGCCCTGGGACAAGGCCACCGGCGCGCTGGGGCCGTTGGACGGACGGTCGGGCGGTCGGTCGGTTGGACGGGCGGACGGACGGACGGACGGACGGCGGAGCAGCGCTGGGCTCCTGCGGAGGGGAGGAGGGCGCCCCAGCCTCCTGTCTCTGCCAGCGCCGGGCACCCCGCCCGCCGTCTGCATCCCTCCCCGCTGGCCTCTGCCCCCACTCCCGAAATCAGGACTCGGGGGACCCTCCTAAGACACCCCGCGGCGCGACGACGCTACTCCCCTGCCTCGCTCGGGAGCCACAGCCCCCTCACGTGGGCCCTACCTGCTCCGCCGCGCCGCGCCGCTCCTCTCGCCGGTCTCCTCCGTCGTCCACCGCTGCCGCTGCCGCCGCTGCGTCGTCCAGCGCTCCGGTGCACACGGGGACCGAGCAGGCTCTGGTGCGCCCGCCGGCCCGGCCGCGTCTGGGAGACGTGCGCGATCCCGGCCTCTCCAGGCCGCCTCAGGGGGAGGACTCGACACCCCAGACTGGGCGGGGTCGGGACAAGGGTGGGGGGAGGTGGAAGTGGCGGGAACACAGGGGTGAATGCCCGCAGGGGGGTGGGGACTAATTAGATACATCCTTGTGGACCCCAGCCTGGGCTCCACAACCATGCCCTCTCCTATTCTCTACACACTTGCCATCAAGGATCCCCCGAATCCATTGGCCAGAACACCCCACAGAAGCAAATACTTAGGCCTAAACAAAATCAACTCCCGACTGGCACTTTGACAAGCTGGGAAATGTCAGGTGACTACCGTGACCCAGCAATTGTACTGCTGGAGACACACGCAGGAGAACTGAAAACATATGTCCCCACAGAAGTTTGTACATGAACGCTCAGATCAGTGTCACCTACACTAGCCAAAGAGTCAAACCACACAAATCACAAAGAAAGAACACTGAAACGCATGGAGACAGAAACACACACATGCACAGACACACACACACACACACACACACACACACACACACACACGCACACACACTCAAAAGGGTCCAAATACAGGTTTCAGCAAATATATGAACAGAAACCTCACAGTCCAGGAAAGAATGGGATGTTGCAAAGTTTAGAAGCAGCAGAAGGAAAGACTTCCCTATCAAGAGGACTGTACCCAAACAAGGATCCTTCAAACACGGACAGCAAAAGTCCTTTCCTAGGCTAACAAAAGCTGAGAGAATTCACAAATGTCTACGGAGAACTCTTCCAAGTCCAAGAAGATACTAACAGGGAACCGCAAAAGGAAGGATAAAAACGCAGTGACAACACAGAAGACCATCGACCCACTCCTGAGAAAAGCGCTCCCGGCCTGGACCTCCCGCGGCCGCGTCTCCCGCCACCCTGCACTTGCACCTACAAGTGCACACGTGCACACTTGCACGCTGGCCCCCTGCCGCCCCCTCTGCTCCCCTGGCCCCGGGACCCCGAGGCCACAGCCTTGCCTTGCCGCCGCCGCGGCCGCTTATCCGGCCTGGCTCCCAGCACCGCCTGCCGGCCGGCCGCTCCCACGACAGCCCTAGCACGAGGCGAGCCCGGCGCGCAGGGGGGACGGATGGCGGGACAGCGCTGGGCTCCTCCTGAGTAGGGCAGGAGGGCGCCGCGATGTCACCGCCCTGCCGGAGCTGGGCACCTCGCCGCCGTCTGCTTTCGGCCGCCCCGCCCCTCCCCCACTCGCGGCTTCGGGGGACCCTCCCGAGGCACCCCGCGCCTCCCTCCTCTCTCACTCTGACACTGCGCCCCTGCCCTGCCTCTTTGGGAACCCACAGCCCCCTCCCGGGGGCCTTACCTGCTCCGCCGCCGCGCCGCGCCGCTTCCCTCGGAGGCCTCCTGGGTCCGCCGCTGCTGCTGCGCTGCCGCCCCCTCCTCCCAGACATCCGGGCTCCAAGGGGAGGGGGGGTGGAGGCCCACAGTGGGCGGGGCCAGGCAGGTGCAGGACCGGCTGACAGGTGGGGGGTGGGGCTTGGGGGGAATGCCCTGGCGGCGGTAGGGAATAATGAAACACATTGCTATGGATTGATTGATTGATTGATTGATTTTTTAGTATTAGTTTTTTATTTTATTTTATTTTGTCGACATACAATGTGGTTGATCATTGCGGCCAATTACAGAAACCTCCCTCCCTCCTCCCTCTCCTTCCTCCCTCCCAACAATGTCCTTTCTGAAAGTTTGCTTGTCCTATCAATTTCAAGGAATTGCAATTGTCGCGTCTTCTTCCCCCCCCCAATTTTTCTTTCTTTTTTTTTTTTTTTTTTTTTTTCCTGTGTGCATTTATCTATTTATCTTTACCTCCCACAAATAAGAGAGAACGTGACATTTCTCTTTCTGGGCCTGACTTGTTTCACTTAATATAATTCTCTCTAGGTCCATCCATGTCGTTGCAAATGGCAGTATTCCATTCTTTTTTAAAGCTGAGTAGTGTTCCATTGTGTACATATACCACATTTTCCATATCCACTCAACTGATGATGGACATCTGGGCTGGTTCCAACTCTTGGCTATTGTAAATAGTGCTGCGACGAACACTGGGGAAAAGGTGTACCTTCGACTCGATGATTTCCATTCCTCTGGGTATATTCCCAGCAGTGGGATAGCTGGGAATGGTAGATCTACGGCAGATCTATCTGCAGTTGTTTGAGGAAACTCCATCCCATTTTCCATGGAGGCTGCACCCTTTTGCAGTCCCACCAACAATGTATGAGAGTTCCTTTTCCTCCGCAGCCTCGCCAGCATTTACCGTTCAGAGTCTTTTGGATTTTAGCCATCCTCACTGGGGTGAGATGGTATCTCAGTGTGCTTTTGATTTGCCTTTCCCGAATGCTGAGTGATGTTGAGCATTTTTTCATATGTCTGCCGGCCATTCGTAGATCTTCCTTAGAGAAATGCCTATTTAGCTCTTTTGCCCATTTTTTAATCGGGTTGCTTGCTTCTGCCTCGTAAAGTTGTTTGAGTTCCTTGTATGTTCTAAGTATAAATCCTCTGTCAGATGCATATTTTGCAAATATTTTCTCCCACTGTGTTGGTTGTCTTTTAACTATGTTAATTCTTTCTTTGGCTGTGCAGAAGCTTTTCAGTTGGATATAATCCCATTTGTTTATTTTTCCTTTGGTTGCCCGTGCTTTGGGGGTCATGTTCATGAAGTCTGTGTCCAGTCCTACTTCCTGAAGCGTTTCTCCTATGTTTTCTTTAAGAGGTTTTATTGTTTCGGGGTGTATAATTAATTCTTCAATCCATTTTGAGTTGCCTTTAGTGTATGGTGAAAGGTATGGGTCTAGTTTCATTCTCCCGCATATCGATATCCAGTTCTCCCAGCACCATTTCCTGAAGAGGCGGTCTCTTCCCCAGTGTACAGGCTTGGTGCCTTTGTCAAAGATCAGACGGCCGTAGGTGTGTGGGTTGATTTCTGGATTCTCCATTCTATTCCACTGAGCAGTGTGTCTGTTTTTATGCCAGTACCATACTGTACTGTTTTGCTTATGATAGCTTTGTAGGAGAGTTTAAAGTCAGGTAGTGTTACGCCTCCAGCTTTACTTTTTTGGCTCAGCGTTGCTGTGGCTATGCGTGGCCTTTTGTTATTCCATATCAGCGTCTGGATAGTTCTTTCCATTTCTGAGAAAAATGTCACTGGAATTTTGAGGGGGACTGCATTGAATTTGTATATCACTTTGGGTAGTATGGACATTTTCACTATGTTGATGCTTCCAATCCAAGAGCATGGGATATCTTTCCATCGTCTTGTCTCCTCTCCACTTTCTCTCAGCAGTGGTTTGTAGTTCTCATTATAGAGATTTTTCACATCCTTGGTTAACTCGCTTCCTAAGTACCTTATGTTTTTGGTGGCTACTGTCAATGGGCAAGCTTTCTTGATTTCTCTTTCTGCATGTCCACTAATGGAGAATAGAAATGCTACCGGTTTTTTTGTGTTGATTTTGTATCCTGCTACTTTGCTGAAATCCTTTATCAACTCCAAGAGTTTTTTTGTAGAGCCTTCAGACTGTTCGACATATAGGATCATGTCATCTGCAAACAGGGACAGTTTGACTTCATCTTTTCCAATCTGGATGCCCTTTATTTCCTTCTCTTCTCTGATTGCTCTGGCTAGTACCTCCAACACTATATTGAATAGGAGTGGTGAGGGTGGGCATCCTTGTCTAGTTCCTGTTCTTAAAGGAACAGCTTTCAGCTTTTCCCCATTCAGGATGATACTGGCAGTGGGTTTATCATATACGGCTTTAAGTACGTTGAGATAGTTGCCATCTATACCTAACTTATAGAAGGCCTTTGTCATGAATGACTGTTGAATTTTATCAAGTGCTCTTTCAGCAACTATAGAGATGACCGCATGGTCCTTGTGTTTGATTTCATTAATATGGTGTATCACATTTATTGATTTGCATATGTTGAACCAACCTTGCATCCCTGGGATGAGTCCCACGTGATCGAGGTGAAGAATTTTACGTGTGTGTTGCATGCCATCTCTCTCTCTCTCTCTCTCTCTCTCTCTCTCTCTCTCTCTCTCTCTCTCTCTCTCGCTCCTGCCTTTCTCACAGTGTGATACACTGTGTCGTTGAAGTCACCACCAAACAAGTTCCTCACCAGACGTGTTACCTGGACTTTGGGCTTCCCAACATTTGAAACTGTAAGCCATAAAGACTGTTTCTTTATAAATCACCCAGTTTTAGGTAATTCTGTTCTAAGCAACAGAAATGGACAAAGACACATGCTACAGTAATCAAAACCACAAGGCAGTAGACTAAAAACATTCACATCAACCAGTGAGACAAACTGGAGCCCCAAAATAAAACTACATATTTACAGTCAAATGATTTTTCAATAAAGGTACCAAGAACGCATAACGAGCAAATGACAGTTTCTTCAATAACCGGTGTTGGCAAAACCGTGTATACACACTCAGAAAAATGAAGTTGAACCCTTCTCTTATCTTACACCACCTACAAAAATCGGCTCAATATGGATTAAAGATGGAAATGGAACACCTGAAACTGTAAAATTGCTAGAAGAAAACAAATGGGAAAAGCTCCACAACATTGGTCTGGGCAATGATTTTTTGCAGATAGCCCCAAAAGCAAGGCGACAAAATCAAGCACAGACGAAAATGGGATTGCATCAAATTAAAAAGCTTCCGCACAGGAAAAGAACAAGTAGGAGAGCGAAGACACGATGACTGGAATGAGAGAAAATATTGGAAAACTGTACACCTGATTATGAATAAGTATCCAAAACTACATACAAAATTCAAACAACTCAATAGCAAGACAACAACCCGATTTAAAAAATGGGCAGAGTAACTGAACATACGTTTCTCAGAATAAGACCTCCACGTGGCCAACAGGCTGATGAGAAAATGCTCAACCTCCCTAATCATCAGGGAAATACAAATTAAAATCACTAGGACACATAATTACTTCATACCCATTGGAATGGCTGTTATCAAAAAGACAAAAGATAACTAGCACTGGCAAGGACGTGGAGAAAAGGCTACCCTTGTACACTGCTGGTAGGAACGTACAACCATTACAGAAAACAGCATGGAGGTTTCTCAAAAATCTGTAAATAGAAGTACCGTATGATCCAGCAATCCCACTTCAGGGAATATCCCCCAAAGAACTGAAATCAATAGGTTGAAGAGATATCTGTACTCCCATGTGCACTGAGGCATTATCCATAAGAGTCAAGATATAGAATCAACCTAAGTGTTTATTAACAGACGAACAGATAAAGAAAACGTGGTCTAAGTACACAATGAAATACTATTCGGCCTTAGAAAAGAACAAAACTCTGTCATTTTCCAACAACTGGGATGCAACTAGAAGACATTACGCTGAGTGACACATGCCAGGCACAGAAAGACATGCTGCATGATTTCACTTGAATGTGGAAACTGGAAAGGTCAGACTCATGGAACTAGAGACCAGAATGATGGTTAGCAGAGCCTGGGAGCTGCGGGCGGGGGGGGATGGAGGAACAAGGACGAAGGGAAGTTTGACCAATGGGTACAAAGTTTCACTCTGGAGAAATAAGGTCTGGTGATCTATGACACAGCAAGGTGACTATAGTTAATAATAATGTATATTTCAGAATTACCAAAAGAGTGGATTTTCAGTGCTCTTACCACAGGGGGGGAAGTATGTGAGGTCACGAGTGTGTTACTTGCCTAACTTGCTCACTGCACAATGTACACATGTATGCAATTATCACATGGTGCCCCATAAACATATGCAGTTGCGAGCTGTCAATAAAAAGTAAAAATTCAAGTCCAATAAAAAGAAACACAGTGCAGCGCTGGCATAAAGTGTACATCAGAGGAACAGAATTGACTGGCCTAGAAGCAAGCTCATGCAGCTATGACAACTGGATTCTCACAAGTGCTTTGTGACCACAACAAATGGTGCTGAGACAACTGAATAGCCACATGGAAAGAAATGAAATCGAGCCCTTTTCTAACCCCATACCCAAAAGTGAACACCACACGTGTCACAGAGCTAACTGTAAGAACTCAAACTACAACACTCGGGAAACACAGGAACAAACCTTTGTGATACCGGATTTGGTGGTGGTCTCTTAGGTAAGATGCCGAAAACACAAGAACCCATATAAAGAAAGAGTAAACTGGATATCATGCAACGTAAAACTGCTGTGCTTTACAGGACACCACTGAGAAAAAGAAAAGACATCAGGCTGCACAGGAAAAATACATTTTCAATTCACAGATTAAGAACAAGACTATAGAAAGAGCTCCTAAACGACAGTAGGCAGAATTTTTTAAAAAATGGTCAGAGGAAGAGTCGGCCCGTTAGCTCTGTTGGTTAGAGGGTGGTGCTCTCATACCAAGAGCAAGGGTTAGGATCCCCACACAGGCCAGCCGCCAGTAACAAACAAACCACAAACCTGCTCAGATCATTCAAATGAGCATTTCTCTAAGTGACAGATAGGAAAGGCCAATAAGCACCGAAGAAGATATTCATCGTCACCAGCAAGGAAATGGCTATCAATACCACAGTGAGATAATAGGGGGCACACATTACAAGGCCTATAAATCAAAAAGACAGTCAAGACAAGGTATTGACAAGGCTATAGAGATAGCACAACCCTCATATATTGAGGGAGAGACTGGAAAATGCTACAGACTGCCAGGAAACCAGGTCGGTAGTTTTTCAAAACGTGAAATGTAAACTTACTACGTGGCCCAGCAATCCTACCGCTGGGGACCCACGAACGAAAACTGAAAATCTGTCCACACAAAAGTTTATATACGAACGCTCCGATCAGCCTCACTTACACTAGTCAAAGAGTCAAAACCACACAGAACGCCAAGGAACAATACTGAAACCGGCAAGAGAGGGGCGCGCGCGCACACACACACACACAAACACACACTCACTCTCACACGCGCAAACACACACACTTACACACACACTCACATAAAGTCTTAATACAGATTTCAGTAAATTCTTCAACAGAAAACTCCCAGTCCAGGAGAGAAAGAGACGTTCTAGCCAAACCAAAAATTTAACAACAACAAAAACAACAACAAAGCCTTTCAGACAAGAGCACTGTATGGACAAGAGTATCCTTCAAACAGGGAGAGAGACAATCCTCTCCCAGACAGACGAAGGCCGAGAGGATCCCCCACAGCAGACCGCTCTCCCAAAGCGCTGCACAGGGCTCTTCCATCTCAACGATGACGCTCACATGCCCCAGCACCACGTCTGCAGGGACGAAAGTCAGCAGTCATGGAAGGAGAAAAACAAAGAACACACTCAACCTGCAAGGAAGACGACAAAACCGCTCCCGCCATGCCCTGCTGGCCTTGTCCCCACTGCCCTCGCAATCGCAGCGGCGGCGATGGCTCACCAGGCCCGGGAACGGAGGACACGGCCCCGTGACCAGGAGGCCACAGCACAGCTGCACCTGCTACTCCGTTCTGGCCCCCACACCGCCCCCCGCCGGCTGCTCCCGCAGCAGCCCTGGGACAAGGCCACCGGCGCGCTGGGGCCGTTGGACGGACGGTCGGACGGTCGGTCGGTTGGACGGGCGGACGGACGGACGGACGGACGGCGGAGCAGCGCTGGGCTCCTGCGGAGGGGAGGAGGGCGCCCCAGCCTCCTGTCTCTGCCAGCGCCGGGCACCCCGCCCGCCGTCTGCATCCCTCCCCGCTGGCCTCTGCCCCCACTCCCGAAATCAGGACTCGGGGGACCCTCCTAAGACACCCCGCGGCGCGACGACGCTACTCCCCTGCCTCGCTCGGGAGCCACAGCCCCCTCACGTGGGCCCTACCTGCTCCGCCGCGCCGCGCCGCTCCTCTCGCCGGTCTCCTCCGTCGTCCACCGCTGCCGCTGCCGCCGCTGCGTCGTCCAGCGCTCCGGTGCACACGGGGACCGAGCAGGCTCTGGTGCGCCCGCCGGCCCGGCCGCGTCGGGGAGACGTGCGCGATCCCGGCCTCTCCAGGCCGCCTCAGGGGGAGGACTCGACACCCCAGACTGGGCGGGGTCGGGACAAGGGTGGGGGGAGGTGGAAGTGGCGGGAACACAGGGGTGAATGCCCGCAGGGGGGTGGGGACTAATTAGATACATCCTTGTGGACCCCAGCCTGGGCTCCACAACCATGCCCTCTCCTATTCTCTACACACTTGCCATCAAGGATCCCCCGAATCCATTGGCCAGAACACCCCACAGAAGCAAATACTTAGGCCTAAACAAAATCAACTCCCGACTGGCACTTTGACAAGCTGGGAAATGTCAGGTGACTACCGTGACCCAGCAATTGTACTGCTGGAGACACACGCAGGAGAACTGAAAACAGATGTCCCCACAGAAGTTTGTACATGAACGCTCAGATCAGTGTCACCTACACTAGCCAAAGAGTCAAACCACACAAATCACAAAGAAAGAACACTGAAACGCATGGAGACAGAAACACACACATGCACAGACACACACACACACACACAGACACGCACGCACACACACTCAAAAGGGTCCAAATACAGGTTTCAGCAAACATATGAACAGAAACCTCACAGTCCAGGAAAGAATGGGATGTTGCAAAGTTTAGAAGCAGCAGAAGGAAAGACTTCCCTATCAAGAGGACTGTACCCAAACAAGGATCCTTCAAACACGGACAGCAAAAGTCCTTTCCTAGGCTAACAAAAGCTGAGAGAATTCACAAATGTCTACGGAGAACTCTTCCAAGTCCAAGAAGATACTAACAGGGAACCGCAAAAGGAAGGATAAAAACGCAGTGACAACACAGAAGACCATCGACCCACTCCTGAGAAAAGCGCTCCCGGCCTGGACCTCCCGCGGCCGCGTCTCCCGCCACCCTGCACTTGCACCTACAAGTGCACACGTGCACACTTGCACGCTGGCCCCCTGCCGCCCCCTCTGCTCCCCTGGCCCCGGGACCCCGAGGCCACAGCCTTGCCTTGCCGCCGCCGCGGCCGCTTATCCGGCCTGGCTCCCAGCACCGCCTGCCGGCCGGCCGCTCCCACGACAGCCCTAGCACGAGGCGAGCCCGGCGCGCAGGGGGGACGGATGGCGGGACAGCGCTGGGCTCCTCCTGAGTAGGGCAGGAGGGCGCCCCGATGTCACCGCCCTGCCGGAGCTGGGCACCTCGCCGCCGTCTGCTTTCGGCCGCCCCGCCCCTCCCCCACTCGCGGCTTCGGGGGACCCTCCCGAGGCACCCCGCGCCTCCCTCCTCTCTCACTCTGACACTGCGCCCCTGCCCTGCCTCTTTGGGAACCCACAGCCCCCTCCCGGGGGCCTTACCTGCTCCGCCGCCGCGCCGCGCCGCTTCCCTCGGAGGCCTCCTGGGTCCGCCGCTGCTGCTGCTGCGCTGCCGCCCCCTCCTCCCAGACATCCGGGCTCCAAGGGGAGGGGGGGTGGAGGCCCACAGTGGGCGGGGCCAGGCAGGTGCAGGACCGGCTGACAGGTGGGGGGTGGGGCTTGGGGGGAATGCCCTGGCGGCGGTAGGGAATAATGAAACACATTGCTATGGATTGATTGATTGATTGATTGATTGATTGATTTTTTAGTATTAGTTTTTTATTTTATTTTATTTTGTCGACATACAATGTGGTTGATCATTGCGGCCAATTACAGAAACCTCCCTCCCTCCTCCCTCTCCTTCCTCCCTCCCAACAATGTCCTTTCTGAAAGTTTGCTTGTCCTATCAATTTCAAGGAATTGCAATTGTCGCGTCTTCTTCCCCCCCCCCCAATTTTTCTTTCTTTGTTTTTTTTTTTTTTTTTCCTGTGTGCATTTATCTATTTATCTTTACCTCCCACAAATAAGAGAGAACGTGACATTTCTCTTTCTGGGCCTGACTTGTTTCACTTAATATAATTCTCTCTAGGTCCATCCATGTCGTTGCAAATGGCAGTATTCCATTCTTTTTTAAAGCTGAGTAGTGTTCCATTGTGTACATATACCACATTTTCCATATCCACTCAACTGATGATGGACATCTGGGCTGGTTCCAACTCTTGGCTATTGTAAATAGTGCTGCGACGAACACTGGGGAAAAGGTGTACCTTCGACTCGATGATTTCCATTCCTCTGGGTATATTCCCAGCAGTGGGATAGCTGGGAATGGTAGATCTACGGCAGATCTATCTGCAGTTGTTTGAGGAAACTCCATCCCATTTTCCATGGAGGCTGCACCCTTTTGCAGTCCCACCAACAATGTATGAGAGTTCCTTTTCCTCCGCAGCCTCGCCAGCATTTACCGTTCAGAGTCTTTTGGATTTTAGCCATCCTCACTGGGGTGAGATGGTATCTCAGTGTGCTTTTGATTTGCCTTTCCCGAATGCTGAGTGATGTTGAGCATTTTTTCATATGTCTGCCGGCCATTCGTAGATCTTCCTTAGAGAAATGCCTATTTAGCTCTTTTGCCCATTTTTTAATCGGGTTGCTTGCTTCTGCCTCGTAAAGTTGTTTGAGTTCCTTGTATGTTCTAAGTATAAATCCTCTGTCAGATGCATATTTTGCAAATATTTTCTCCCACTGTGTTGGTTGTCTTTTAACTATGTTAATTCTTTCTTTGGCTGTGCAGAAGCTTTTCAGTTGGATATAATCCCATTTGTTTATTTTTCCTTTGGTTGCCCGTGCTTTGGGGGTCATGTTCATGAAGTCTGTGTCCAGTCCTACTTCCTGAAGCGTTTCTCCTATGTTTTCTTTAAGAGGTTTTATTGTTTCGGGGTGTATAATTAATTCTTCAATCCATTTTGAGTTGCCTTTAGTGTATGGTGAAAGGTATGGGTCTAGTTTCATTCTCCTGCATATCGATATCCAGTTCTCCCAGCACCATTTCCTGAAGAGGCGGTCTCTTCCCCAGTGTACAGGCTTGGTGCCTTTGTCAAAGATCAGACGGCCGTAGGTGTGTGGGTTGATTTCTGGATTCTCCATTCTATTCCACTGAGCAGTGTGTCTGTTTTTATGCCAGTACCATACTGTACTGTTTTGCTTATGATAGCTTTGTAGGAGAGTTTAAAGTCAGGTAGTGTTACGCCTCCAGCTTTACTTTTTTGGCTCAGCGTTGCTGTGGCTATGCGTGGCCTTTTGTTATTCCATATCAGCGTCTGGATAGTTCTTTCCATTTCTGAGAAAAATGTCACTGGAATTTTGAGGGGGACTGCATTGAATTTGTATATCACTTTGGGTAGTATGGACATTTTCACTATGTTGATGCTTCCAATCCAAGAGCATGGGATATCTTTCCATCGTCTTGTCTCCTCTCCACTTTCTCTCAGCAGTGGTTTGTAGTTCTCATTATAGAGATTTTTCACATCCTTGGTTAACTCGCTTCCTAAGTACCTTATGTTTTTGGTGGCTACTGTCAATGGGCAAGCTTTCTTGATTTCTCTTTCTGCATGTCCACTAATGGAGAATAGAAATGCTACCGGTTTTTTTGTGTTGATTTTGTATCCTGCTACTTTGCTGAAATCCTTTATCAACTCCAAGAGTTTTTTTGTAGAGCCTTCAGACTGTTCGACATATAGGATCATGTCATCTGCAAACAGGGACAGTTTGACTTCATCTTTTCCAATCTGGATGCCCTTTATTTCCTTCTCTTCTCTGATTGCTCTGGCTAGTACCTCCAACACTATATTGAATAGGAGTGGTGAGGGTGGGCATCCTTGTCTAGTTCCTGTTCTTAAAGGAACAGCTTTCAGCTTTTCCCCATTCAGGATGATACTGGCAGTGGGTTTATCATATACGGCTTTAAGTACGTTGAGATAGTTGCCATCTATACCTAACTTATAGAAGGCCTTTGTCATGAATGACTGTTGAATTTTATCAAGTGCTCTTTCAGCAACTATAGAGATGACCGCATGGTCCTTGTGTTTGATTTCATTAATATGGTGTATCACATTTATTGATTTGCATATGTTGAACCAACCTTGCATCCCTGGGATGAGTCCCACGTGATCGAGGTGAAGAATTTTACGTGTGTGTTGCATGCCATCTCTCTCTCTCTCTCTCTCTCTCTCTCTCTCTCTCGCTCCTGCCTTTCTCACAGTGTGATACACTGTGTCGTTGAAGTCACCACCAAACAAGTTCCTCACCAGACGTGTTACCTGGACTTTGGGCTTCCCAACATTTGAAACTGTAAGCCATAAAGACTGTTTCTTTATAAATCACCCAGTTTTAGGTAATTCTGTTCTAAGCAACAGAAATGGACAAAGACACATGCTACAGTAATCAAAACCACAAGGCAGTAGACTAAAAACATTCACATCAACCAGTGAGACAAACTGGAGCCCCAAAATAAAACTACATATTTACAGTCAAATGATTTTTCAATAAAGGTACCAAGAACGCATAACGAGCAAATGACAGTTTCTTCAATAACCGGTGTTGGCAAAACCGTGTATACACACTCAGAAAAATGAAGTTGAACCCTTCTCTTATCTTACACCACCTACAAAAATCAGCTCAATATGGATTAAAGATGGAAATGGAACACCTGAAACTGTAAAATTGCTAGAAGAAAACAAATGGGAAAAGCTCCACAACATTGGTCTGGGCAATGATTTTTTGCAGATAGCCCCAAAAGCAAGGCGACAAAATCAAGCACAGACGAAAATGGGATTGCATCAAATTAAAAAGCTTCCGCACAGGAAAAGAACAAGTAGGAGAGCGAAGACACGATGACTGGAATGAGAGAAAATATTGGAAAACTGTACACCTGATTATGAATAAGTATCCAAAACTACATACAAAATTCAAACAACTCAATAGCAAGACAACAACCCGATTTAAAAAATGGGCAGAGTAACTGAACATACGTTTCTCAGAATAAGACCTCCACGTGGCCAACAGGCTGATGAGAAAATGCTCAACCTCCCTAATCATCAGGGAAATACAAATTAAAATCACTAGGACACATAATTACTTCATACCCATTGGAATGGCTGTTATCAAAAAGACAAAAGATAACTAGCACTGGCAAGGACGTGGAGAAAAGGCTACCCTTGTACACTGCTGGTAGGAACGTACAACCATTACAGAAAACAGCATGGAGGTTTCTCAAAAATCTGTAAATAGAAGTACCGTATGATCCAGCAATCCCACTTCAGGGAATATCCCCCAAAGAACTGAAATCAATAGGTTGAAGAGATATCTGTACTCCCATGTGCACTGAGGCATTATCCATAAGAGTCAAGATATAGAATCAACCTAAGTGTTTATTAACAGACGAACAGATAAAGAAAACGTGGTCTAAGTACACAATGAAATACTATTCGGCCTTAGAAAAGAACAAAACTCTGTCATTTTCCAACAACTGGGATGCAACTAGAAGACATTACGCTGAGTGACACATGCCAGGCACAGAAAGACATGCTGCATGATTTCACTTGAATGTGGAAACTGGAAAGGTCAGACTCATGGAACTAGAGACCAGAATGATGGTTAGCAGAGCCTGGGAGCTGCGGGCGGGGGGGGATGGAGGAACAAGGACGAAGGGAAGTTTGACCAATGGGTACAAAGTTTCACTCTGGAGAAATAAGGTCTGGTGATCT
Organism: Cynocephalus volans; assembly: GCF_027409185.1. Taxonomy (NCBI): domain Eukaryota; kingdom Metazoa; phylum Chordata; class Mammalia; order Dermoptera; family Cynocephalidae; genus Cynocephalus; species Cynocephalus volans. The sequence continues at coordinate 39,268,871 of NC_084463.1, forward strand.
ATGACACAGCAAGGTGACTATAGTTAATAATAATGTATATTTCAGAATTACCAAAAGAGTGGATTTTCAGTGCTCTTACCACAGGGGGGGAAGTATGTGAGGTCACGAGTGTGTTACTTGCCTAACTTGCTCACTGCACAATGTACACATGTATGCAATTATCACATGGTGCCCCATAAACATATGCAGTTGCGAGCTGTCAATAAAAAGTAAAAATTCAAGTCCAATAAAAAGAAACACAGTGCAGCGCTGGCATAAAGTGTACATCAGAGGAACAGAATTGACTGGCCTAGAAGCAAGCTCATGCAGCTATGACAACTGGATTCTCACAAGTGCTTTGTGACCACAACAAATGGTGCTGAGACAACTGAATAGCCACATGGAAAGAAATGAAATCGAGCCCTTTTCTAACCCCATACCCAAAAGTGAACACCACACGTGTCACAGAGCTAACTGTAAGAACTCAAACTACAACACTCGGGAAACACAGGAACAAACCTTTGTGATACCGGATTTGGTGGTGGTCTCTTAGGTAAGATGCCGAAAACACAAGAACCCATATAAAGAAAGAGTAAACTGGATATCATGCAACGTAAAACTGCTGTGCTTTACAGGACACCACTGAGAAAAAGAAAAGACATCAGGCTGCACAGGAAAAATACATTTTCAATTCACAGATTAAGAACAAGACTATAGAAAGAGCTCCTAAACGACAGTAGGCAGAACTTTTTAAAAAATGGTCAGAGGAAGAGTCGGCCCGTTAGCTCTGTTGGTTAGAGGGTGGTGCTCTCATACCAAGAGCAAGGGTTAGGATCCCCACACAGGCCAGCCGCCAGTAACAAACAAACCACAAACCTGCTCAGATCATTCAAATGAGCATTTCTCTAAGTGACAGATAGGAAAGGCCAATAAGCACCGAAGAAGATATTCATCGTCACCAGCAAGGAAATGGCTATCAATACCACAGTGAGATAATAGGGGGCACACATTACAAGGCCTATAAATCAAAAAGACAGTCAAGACAAGGTATTGACAAGGCTATAGAGATAGCACAACCCTCATATATTGAGGGAGAGACTGGAAAATGCTACAGACTGCCAGGAAACCAGGTCGGTAGTTTTTCAAAACGTGAAATGTAAACTTACTACGTGGCCCAGCAATCCTACCGCTGGGGACCCACGAACGAAAACTGAAAATCTGTCCACACAAAAGTTTATATACGAACGCTCCGATCAGCCTCACTTACACTAGTCAAAGAGTCAAAACCACACAGAACGCCAAGGAACAATACTGAAACCGGCAAGAGAGGGGCGCGCGCGCACACACACACACACAAACACACACTCACTCTCACACGCGCAAACACACACACTTACACACACACTCACATAAAGTCTTAATACAGATTTCAGTAAATTCTTCAACAGAAAACTCCCAGTCCAGGAGAGAAAGAGACGTTCTAGCCAAACCAAAAATTTAACAACAACAAAAACAACAACAAAGCCTTTCAGACAAGAGCACTGTATGGACAAGCGTATCCTTCAAACAGGGAGAGAGACAATCCTCTCCCAGACAGACGAAGGCCGAGAGGATCCCCCACAGCAGACCGCTCTCCCAAAGCGCTGCACAGGGCTCTTCCATCTCAACGATGACGCTCACATGCCCCAGCACCACGTCTGCAGGGACGAAAGTCAGCAGTCATGGAAGGAGAAAAACAAAGAACACACTCAACCTGCAAGGAAGACGACAAAACCGCTCCCGCCATGCCCTGCTGGCCTTGTCCCCACTGCCCTCGCAATCGCAGCGGCGGCGATGGCTCACCAGGCCCGGGAACGGAGGACACGGCCCCGTGACCAGGAGGCCACAGCACAGCTGCACCTGCTACTCCGTTCTGGCCCCCACACCGCCCCCCCGCCGGCTGCTCCCGCAGCAGCCCTGGGACAAGGCCACCGGCGCGCTGGGGCCGTTGGACGGACGGTCGGGCGGTCGGTCGGTTGGACGGGCGGACGGACGGACGGACGGACGGCGGAGCAGCGCTGGGCTCCTGCGGAGGGGAGGAGGGCGCCCCAGCCTCCTGTCTCTGCCAGCGCCGGGCACCCCGCCCGCCGTCTGCATCCCTCCCCGCTGGCCTCTGCCCCCACTCCCGAAATCAGGACTCGGGGGACCCTCCTAAGACACCCCGCGGCGCGACGACGCTACTCCCCTGCCTCGCTCGGGAGCCACAGCCCCCTCACGTGGGCCCTACCTGCTCCGCCGCGCCGCGCCGCTCCTCTCGCCGGTCTCCTCCGTCGTCCACCGCTGCCGCTGCCGCCGCTGCGTCGTCCAGCGCTCCGGTGCACACGGGGACCGAGCAGGCTCTGGTGCGCCCGCCGGCCCGGCCGCGTCTGGGAGACGTGCGCGATCCCGGCCTCTCCAGGCCGCCTCAGGGGGAGGACTCGACACCCCAGACTGGGCGGGGTCGGGACAAGGGTGGGGGGAGGTGGAAGTGGCGGGAACACAGGGGTGAATGCCCGCAGGGGGGTGGGGACTAATTAGATACATCCTTGTGGACCCCAGCCTGGGCTCCACAACCATGCCCTCTCCTATTCTCTACACACTTGCCATCAAGGATCCCCCGAATCCATTGGCCAGAACACCCCACAGAAGCAAATACTTAGGCCTAAACAAAATCAACTCCCGACTGGCACTTTGACAAGCTGGGAAATGTCAGGTGACTACCGTGACCCAGCAATTGTACTGCTGGAGACACACGCAGGAGAACTGAAAACATATGTCCCCACAGAAGTTTGTACATGAACGCTCAGATCAGTGTCACCTACACTAGCCAAAGAGTCAAACCACACAAATCACAAAGAAAGAACACTGAAACGCATGGAGACAGAAACACACACATGCACAGACACACACACACACACACACACACACACACACACACACGCACACACACTCAAAAGGGTCCAAATACAGGTTTCAGCAAATATATGAACAGAAACCTCACAGTCCAGGAAAGAATGGGATGTTGCAAAGTTTAGAAGCAGCAGAAGGAAAGACTTCCCTATCAAGAGGACTGTACCCAAACAAGGATCCTTCAAACACGGACAGCAAAAGTCCTTTCCTAGGCTAACAAAAGCTGAGAGAATTCACAAATGTCTACGGAGAACTCTTCCAAGTCCAAGAAGATACTAACAGGGAACCGCAAAAGGAAGGATAAAAACGCAGTGACAACACAGAAGACCATCGACCCACTCCTGAGAAAAGCGCTCCCGGCCTGGACCTCCCGCGGCCGCGTCTCCCGCCACCCTGCACTTGCACCTACAAGTGCACACGTGCACACTTGCACGCTGGCCCCCTGCCGCCCCCTCTGCTCCCCTGGCCCCGGGACCCCGAGGCCACAGCCTTGCCTTGCCGCCGCCGCGGCCGCTTATCCGGCCTGGCTCCCAGCACCGCCTGCCGGCCGGCCGCTCCCACGACAGCCCTAGCACGAGGCGAGCCCGGCGCGCAGGGGGGACGGATGGCGGGACAGCGCTGGGCTCCTCCTGAGTAGGGCAGGAGGGCGCCGCGATGTCACCGCCCTGCCGGAGCTGGGCACCTCGCCGCCGTCTGCTTTCGGCCGCCCCGCCCCTCCCCCACTCGCGGCTTCGGGGGACCCTCCCGAGGCACCCCGCGCCTCCCTCCTCTCTCACTCTGACACTGCGCCCCTGCCCTGCCTCTTTGGGAACCCACAGCCCCCTCCCGGGGGCCTTACCTGCTCCGCCGCCGCGCCGCGCCGCTTCCCTCGGAGGCCTCCTGGGTCCGCCGCTGCTGCTGCGCTGCCGCCCCCTCCTCCCAGACATCCGGGCTCCAAGGGGAGGGGGGGTGGAGGCCCACAGTGGGCGGGGCCAGGCAGGTGCAGGACCGGCTGACAGGTGGGGGGTGGGGCTTGGGGGGAATGCCCTGGCGGCGGTAGGGAATAATGAAACACATTGCTATGGATTGATTGATTGATTGATTGATTTTTTAGTATTAGTTTTTTATTTTATTTTATTTTGTCGACATACAATGTGGTTGATCATTGCGGCCAATTACAGAAACCTCCCTCCCTCCTCCCTCTCCTTCCTCCCTCCCAACAATGTCCTTTCTGAAAGTTTGCTTGTCCTATCAATTTCAAGGAATTGCAATTGTCGCGTCTTCTTCCCCCCCCCAATTTTTCTTTCTTTTTTTTTTTTTTTTTTTTTTTCCTGTGTGCATTTATCTATTTATCTTTACCTCCCACAAATAAGAGAGAACGTGACATTTCTCTTTCTGGGCCTGACTTGTTTCACTTAATATAATTCTCTCTAGGTCCATCCATGTCGTTGCAAATGGCAGTATTCCATTCTTTTTTAAAGCTGAGTAGTGTTCCATTGTGTACATATACCACATTTTCCATATCCACTCAACTGATGATGGACATCTGGGCTGGTTCCAACTCTTGGCTATTGTAAATAGTGCTGCGACGAACACTGGGGAAAAGGTGTACCTTCGACTCGATGATTTCCATTCCTCTGGGTATATTCCCAGCAGTGGGATAGCTGGGAATGGTAGATCTACGGCAGATCTATCTGCAGTTGTTTGAGGAAACTCCATCCCATTTTCCATGGAGGCTGCACCCTTTTGCAGTCCCACCAACAATGTATGAGAGTTCCTTTTCCTCCGCAGCCTCGCCAGCATTTACCGTTCAGAGTCTTTTGGATTTTAGCCATCCTCACTGGGGTGAGATGGTATCTCAGTGTGCTTTTGATTTGCCTTTCCCGAATGCTGAGTGATGTTGAGCATTTTTTCATATGTCTGCCGGCCATTCGTAGATCTTCCTTAGAGAAATGCCTATTTAGCTCTTTTGCCCATTTTTTAATCGGGTTGCTTGCTTCTGCCTCGTAAAGTTGTTTGAGTTCCTTGTATGTTCTAAGTATAAATCCTCTGTCAGATGCATATTTTGCAAATATTTTCTCCCACTGTGTTGGTTGTCTTTTAACTATGTTAATTCTTTCTTTGGCTGTGCAGAAGCTTTTCAGTTGGATATAATCCCATTTGTTTATTTTTCCTTTGGTTGCCCGTGCTTTGGGGGTCATGTTCATGAAGTCTGTGTCCAGTCCTACTTCCTGAAGCGTTTCTCCTATGTTTTCTTTAAGAGGTTTTATTGTTTCGGGGTGTATAATTAATTCTTCAATCCATTTTGAGTTGCCTTTAGTGTATGGTGAAAGGTATGGGTCTAGTTTCATTCTCCCGCATATCGATATCCAGTTCTCCCAGCACCATTTCCTGAAGAGGCGGTCTCTTCCCCAGTGTACAGGCTTGGTGCCTTTGTCAAAGATCAGACGGCCGTAGGTGTGTGGGTTGATTTCTGGATTCTCCATTCTATTCCACTGAGCAGTGTGTCTGTTTTTATGCCAGTACCATACTGTACTGTTTTGCTTATGATAGCTTTGTAGGAGAGTTTAAAGTCAGGTAGTGTTACGCCTCCAGCTTTACTTTTTTGGCTCAGCGTTGCTGTGGCTATGCGTGGCCTTTTGTTATTCCATATCAGCGTCTGGATAGTTCTTTCCATTTCTGAGAAAAATGTCACTGGAATTTTGAGGGGGACTGCATTGAATTTGTATATCACTTTGGGTAGTATGGACATTTTCACTATGTTGATGCTTCCAATCCAAGAGCATGGGATATCTTTCCATCGTCTTGTCTCCTCTCCACTTTCTCTCAGCAGTGGTTTGTAGTTCTCATTATAGAGATTTTTCACATCCTTGGTTAACTCGCTTCCTAAGTACCTTATGTTTTTGGTGGCTACTGTCAATGGGCAAGCTTTCTTGATTTCTCTTTCTGCATGTCCACTAATGGAGAATAGAAATGCTACCGGTTTTTTTGTGTTGATTTTGTATCCTGCTACTTTGCTGAAATCCTTTATCAACTCCAAGAGTTTTTTTGTAGAGCCTTCAGACTGTTCGACATATAGGATCATGTCATCTGCAAACAGGGACAGTTTGACTTCATCTTTTCCAATCTGGATGCCCTTTATTTCCTTCTCTTCTCTGATTGCTCTGGCTAGTACCTCCAACACTATATTGAATAGGAGTGGTGAGGGTGGGCATCCTTGTCTAGTTCCTGTTCTTAAAGGAACAGCTTTCAGCTTTTCCCCATTCAGGATGATACTGGCAGTGGGTTTATCATATACGGCTTTAAGTACGTTGAGATAGTTGCCATCTATACCTAACTTATAGAAGGCCTTTGTCATGAATGACTGTTGAATTTTATCAAGTGCTCTTTCAGCAACTATAGAGATGACCGCATGGTCCTTGTGTTTGATTTCATTAATATGGTGTATCACATTTATTGATTTGCATATGTTGAACCAACCTTGCATCCCTGGGATGAGTCCCACGTGATCGAGGTGAAGAATTTTACGTGTGTGTTGCATGCCATCTCTCTCTCTCTCTCTCTCTCTCTCTCTCTCTCTCTCGCTCCTGCCTTTCTCACAGTGTGATACACTGTGTCGTTGAAGTCACCACCAAACAAGTTCCTCACCAGACGTGTTACCTGGACTTTGGGCTTCCCAACATTTGAAACTGTAAGCCATAAAGACTGTTTCTTTATAAATCACCCAGTTTTAGGTAATTCTGTTCTAAGCAACAGAAATGGACAAAGACACATGCTACAGTAATCAAAACCACAAGGCAGTAGACTAAAAACATTCACATCAACCAGTGAGACAAACTGGAGCCCCAAAATAAAACTACATATTTACAGTCAAATGATTTTTCAATAAAGGTACCAAGAACGCATAACGAGCAAATGACAGTTTCTTCAATAACCGGTGTTGGCAAAACCGTGTATACACACTCAGAAAAATGAAGTTGAACCCTTCTCTTATCTTACACCACCTACAAAAATCGGCTCAATATGGATTAAAGATGGAAATGGAACACCTGAAACTGTAAAATTGCTAGAAGAAAACAAATGGGAAAAGCTCCACAACATTGGTCTGGGCAATGATTTTTTGCAGATAGCCCCAAAAGCAAGGCGACAAAATCAAGCACAGACGAAAATGGGATTGCATCAAATTAAAAAGCTTCCGCACAGGAAAAGAACAAGTAGGAGAGCGAAGACACGATGACTGGAATGAGAGAAAATATTGGAAAACTGTACACCTGATTATGAATAAGTATCCAAAACTACATACAAAATTCAAACAACTCAATAGCAAGACAACAACCCGATTTAAAAAATGGGCAGAGTAACTGAACATACGTTTCTCAGAATAAGACCTCCACGTGGCCAACAGGCTGATGAGAAAATGCTCAACCTCCCTAATCATCAGGGAAATACAAATTAAAATCACTAGGACACATAATTACTTCATACCCATTGGAATGGCTGTTATCAAAAAGACAAAAGATAACTAGCACTGGCAAGGACGTGGAGAAAAGGCTACCCTTGTACACTGCTGGTAGGAACGTACAACCATTACAGAAAACAGCATGGAGGTTTCTCAAAAATCTGTAAATAGAAGTACCGTATGATCCAGCAATCCCACTTCAGGGAATATCCCCCAAAGAACTGAAATCAATAGGTTGAAGAGATATCTGTACTCCCATGTGCACTGAGGCATTATCCATAAGAGTCAAGATATAGAATCAACCTAAGTGTTTATTAACAGACGAACAGATAAAGAAAACGTGGTCTAAGTACACAATGAAATACTATTCGGCCTTAGAAAAGAACAAAACTCTGTCATTTTCCAACAACTGGGATGCAACTAGAAGACATTACGCTGAGTGACACATGCCAGGCACAGAAAGACATGCTGCATGATTTCACTTGAATGTGGAAACTGGAAAGGTCAGACTCATGGAACTAGAGACCAGAATGATGGTTAGCAGAGCCTGGGAGCTGCGGGCGGGGGGGGATGGAGGAACAAGGACGAAGGGAAGTTTGACCAATGGGTACAAAGTTTCACTCTGGAGAAATAAGGTCTGGTGATCTATGACACAGCAAGGTGACTATAGTTAATAATAATGTATATTTCAGAATTACCAAAAGAGTGGATTTTCAGTGCTCTTACCACAGGGGGGGAAGTATGTGAGGTCACGAGTGTGTTACTTGCCTAACTTGCTCACTGCACAATGTACACATGTATGCAATTATCACATGGTGCCCCATAAACATATGCAGTTGCGAGCTGTCAATAAAAAGTAAAAATTCAAGTCCAATAAAAAGAAACACAGTGCAGCGCTGGCATAAAGTGTACATCAGAGGAACAGAATTGACTGGCCTAGAAGCAAGCTCATGCAGCTATGACAACTGGATTCTCACAAGTGCTTTGTGACCACAACAAATGGTGCTGAGACAACTGAATAGCCACATGGAAAGAAATGAAATCGAGCCCTTTTCTAACCCCATACCCAAAAGTGAACACCACACGTGTCACAGAGCTAACTGTAAGAACTCAAACTACAACACTCGGGAAACACAGGAACAAACCTTTGTGATACCGGATTTGGTGGTGGTCTCTTAGGTAAGATGCCGAAAACACAAGAACCCATATAAAGAAAGAGTAAACTGGATATCATGCAACGTAAAACTGCTGTGCTTTACAGGACACCACTGAGAAAAAGAAAAGACATCAGGCTGCACAGGAAAAATACATTTTCAATTCACAGATTAAGAACAAGACTATAGAAAGAGCTCCTAAACGACAGTAGGCAGAACTTTTTAAAAAATGGTCAGAGGAAGAGTCGGCCCGTTAGCTCTGTTGGTTAGAGGGTGGTGCTCTCATACCAAGAGCAAGGGTTAGGATCCCCACACAGGCCAGCCGCCAGTAACAAACAAACCACAAACCTGCTCAGATCATTCAAATGAGCATTTCTCTAAGTGACAGATAGGAAAGGCCAATAAGCACCGAAGAAGATATTCATCGTCACCAGCAAGGAAATGGCTATCAATACCACAGTGAGATAATAGGGGGCACACATTACAAGGCCTATAAATCAAAAAGACAGTCAAGACAAGGTATTGACAAGGCTATAGAGATAGCACAACCCTCATATATTGAGGGAGAGACTGGAAAATGCTACAGACTGCCAGGAAACCAGGTCGGTAGTTTTTCAAAACGTGAAATGTAAACTTACTACGTGGCCCAGCAATCCTACCGCTGGGGACCCACGAACGAAAACTGAAAATCTGTCCACACAAAAGTTTATATACGAACGCTCCGATCAGCCTCACTTACACTAGTCAAAGAGTCAAAACCACACAGAACGCCAAGGAACAATACTGAAACCGGCAAGAGAGGGGCGCGCGCGCACACACACACACACAAACACACACTCACTCTCACACGCGCAAACACACACACTTACACACACACTCACATAAAGTCTTAATACAGATTTCAGTAAATTCTTCAACAGAAAACTCCCAGTCCAGGAGAGAAAGAGACGTTCTAGCCAAACCAAAAATTTAACAACAACAAAAACAACAACAAAGCCTTTCAGACAAGAGCACTGTATGGACAAGCGTATCCTTCAAACAGGGAGAGAGACAATCCTCTCCCAGACAGACGAAGGCCGAGAGGATCCCCCACAGCAGACCGCTCTCCCAAAGCGCTGCACAGGGCTCTTCCATCTCAACGATGACGCTCACATGCCCCAGCACCACGTCTGCAGGGACGAAAGTCAGCAGTCATGGAAGGAGAAAAACAAAGAACACACTCAACCTGCAAGGAAGACGACAAAACCGCTCCCGCCATGCCCTGCTGGCCTTGTCCCCACTGCCCTCGCAATCGCAGCGGCGGCGATGGCTCACCAGGCCCGGGAACGGAGGACACGGCCCCGTGACCAGGAGGCCACAGCACAGCTGCACCTGCTACTCCGTTCTGGCCCCCACACCGCCCCCCCGCCGGCTGCTCCCGCAGCAGCCCTGGGACAAGGCCACCGGCGCGCTGGGGCCGTTGGACGGACGGTCGGGCGGTCGGTCGGTTGGACGGGCGGACGGACGGACGGACGGACGGCGGAGCAGCGCTGGGCTCCTGCGGAGGGGAGGAGGGCGCCCCAGCCTCCTGTCTCTGCCAGCGCCGGGCACCCCGCCCGCCGTCTGCATCCCTCCCCGCTGGCCTCTGCCCCCACTCCCGAAATCAGGACTCGGGGGACCCTCCTAAGACACCCCGCGGCGCGACGACGCTACTCCCCTGCCTCGCTCGGGAGCCACAGCCCCCTCACGTGGGCCCTACCTGCTCCGCCGCGCCGCGCCGCTCCTCTCGCCGGTCTCCTCCGTCGTCCACCGCTGCCGCTGCCGCCGCTGCGTCGTCCAGCGCTCCGGTGCACACGGGGACCGAGCAGGCTCTGGTGCGCCCGCCGGCCCGGCCGCGTCTGGGAGACGTGCGCGATCCCGGCCTCTCCAGGCCGCCTCAGGGGGAGGACTCGACACCCCAGACTGGGCGGGGTCGGGACAAGGGTGGGGGGAGGTGGAAGTGGCGGGAACACAGGGGTGAATGCCCGCAGGGGGGTGGGGACTAATTAGATACATCCTTGTGGACCCCAGCCTGGGCTCCACAACCATGCCCTCTCCTATTCTCTACACACTTGCCATCAAGGATCCCCCGAATCCATTGGCCAGAACACCCCACAGAAGCAAATACTTAGGCCTAAACAAAATCAACTCCCGACTGGCACTTTGACAAGCTGGGAAATGTCAGGTGACTACCGTGACCCAGCAATTGTACTGCTGGAGACACACGCAGGAGAACTGAAAACAGATGTCCCCACAGAAGTTTGTACATGAACGCTCAGATCAGTGTCACCTACACTAGCCAAAGAGTCAAACCACACAAATCACAAAGAAAGAACACTGAAACGCATGGAGACAGAAACACACACATGCACAGACACACACACACACACACAGACACGCACGCACACACACTCAAAAGGGTCCAAATACAGGTTTCAGCAAATATATGAACAGAAACCTCACAGTCCAGGAAAGAATGGGATGTTGCAAAGTTTAGAAGCAGCAGAAGGAAAGACTTCCCTATCAAGAGGACTGTACCCAAACAAGGATCCTTCAAACACGGACAGCAAAAGTCCTTTCCTAGGCTAACAAAAGCTGAGAGAATTCACAAATGTCTACGGAGAACTCTTCCAAGTCCAAGAAGATACTAACAGGGAACCGCAAAAGGAAGGATAAAAACGCAGTGACAACACAGAAGACCATCGACCCACTCCTGAGAAAAGCGCTCCCGGCCTGGACCTCCCGCGGCCGCGTCTCCCGCCACCCTGCACTTGCACCTACAAGTGCACACGTGCACACTTGCACGCTGGCCCCCTGCCGCCCCCTCTGCTCCCCTGGCCCCGGGACCCCGAGGCCACAGCCTTGCCTTGCCGCCGCCGCGGCCGCTTATCCGGCCTGGCTCCCAGCACCGCCTGCCGGCCGGCCGCTCCCACGACAGCCCTAGCACGAGGCGAGCCCGGCGCGCAGGGGGGACGGATGGCGGGACAGCGCTGGGCTCCTCCTGAGTAGGGCAGGAGGGCGCCGCGATGTCACCGCCCTGCCGGAGCTGGGCACCTCGCCGCCGTCTGCTTTCGGCCGCCCCGCCCCTCCCCCACTCGCGGCTTCGGGGGACCCTCCCGAGGCACCCCGCGCCTCCCTCCTCTCTCACTCTGACACTGCGCCCCTGCCCTGCCTCTTTGGGAACCCACAGCCCCCTCCCGGGGGCCTTACCTGCTCCGCCGCCGCGCCGCGCCGCTTCCCTCGGAGGCCTCCTGGGTCCGCCGCTGCTGCTGCTGCGCTGCCGCCCCCTCCTCCCAGACATCCGGGCTCCAAGGGGACGGGGGGTGGAGGCCCACAGTGGGCGGGGCCAGGCAGGTGCAGGACCGGCTGACAGGTGGGGGGTGGGGCTTGGGGGGAATGCCCTGGCGGCGGTAGGGAATAATGAAACACATTGCTATGGATTGATTGATTGATTGATTGATTGATTGATTTTTTAGTATTAGTTTTTTATTTTATTTTATTTTGTCGACATACAATGTGGTTGATCATTGCGGCCAATTACAGAAACCTCCCTCCCTCCTCCCTCTCCTTCCTCCCTCCCAACAATGTCCTTTCTGAAAGTTTGCTTGTCCTATCAATTTCAAGGAATTGCAATTGTCGCGTCTTCTTCCCCCCCCCCCAATTTTTCTTTCTTTGTTTTTTTTTTTTTTTTTTCCTGTGTGCATTTATCTATTTATCTTTACCTCCCACAAATAAGAGAGAACGTGACATTTCTCTTTCTGGGCCTGACTTGTTTCACTTAATATAATTCTCTCTAGGTCCATCCATGTCGTTGCAAATGGCAGTATTCCATTCTTTTTTAAAGCTGAGTAGTGTTCCATTGTGTACATATACCACATTTTCCATATCCACTCAACTGATGATGGACATCTGGGCTGGTTCCAACTCTTGGCTATTGTAAATAGTGCTGCGACGAACACTGGGGAAAAGGTGTACCTTCGACTCGATGATTTCCATTCCTCTGGGTATATTCCCAGCAGTGGGATAGCTGGGAATGGTAGATCTACGGCAGATCTATCTGCAGTTGTTTGAGGAAACTCCATCCCATTTTCCATGGAGGCTGCACCCTTTTGCAGTCCCACCAACAATGTATGAGAGTTCCTTTTCCTCCGCAGCCTCGCCAGCATTTACCGTTCAGAGTCTTTTGGATTTTAGCCATCCTCACTGGGGTGAGATGGTATCTCAGTGTGCTTTTGATTTGCCTTTCCCGAATGCTGAGTGATGTTGAGCATTTTTTCATATGTCTGCCGGCCATTCGTAGATCTTCCTTAGAGAAATGCCTATTTAGCTCTTTTGCCCATTTTTTAATCGGGTTGCTTGCTTCTGCCTCGTAAAGTTGTTTGAGTTCCTTGTATGTTCTAAGTATAAATCCTCTGTCAGATGCATATTTTGCAAATATTTTCTCCCACTGTGTTGGTTGTCTTTTAACTATGTTAATTCTTTCTTTGGCTGTGCAGAAGCTTTTCAGTTGGATATAATCCCATTTGTTTATTTTTCCTTTGGTTGCCCGTGCTTTGGGGGTCATGTTCATGAAGTCTGTGTCCAGTCCTACTTCCTGAAGCGTTTCTCCTATGTTTTCTTTAAGAGGTTTTATTGTTTCGGGGTGTATAATTAATTCTTCAATCCATTTTGAGTTGCCTTTAGTGTATGGTGAAAGGTATGGGTCTAGTTTCATTCTCCTGCATATCGATATCCAGTTCTCCCAGCACCATTTCCTGAAGAGGCGGTCTCTTCCCCAGTGTACAGGCTTGGTGCCTTTGTCAAAGATCAGACGGCCGTAGGTGTGTGGGTTGATTTCTGGATTCTCCATTCTATTCCACTGAGCAGTGTGTCTGTTTTTATGCCAGTACCATACTGTACTGTTTTGCTTATGATAGCTTTGTAGGAGAGTTTAAAGTCAGGTAGTGTTACGCCTCCAGCTTTACTTTTTTGGCTCAGCGTTGCTGTGGCTATGCGTGGCCTTTTGTTCTTCCATATCAGCGTCTGGATAGTTCTTTCCATTTCTGAGAAAAATGTCACTGGAATTTTGAGGGGGACTGCATTGAATTTGTATATCACTTTGGGTAGTATGGACATTTTCACTATGTTGATGCTTCCAATCCAAGAGCATGGGATATCTTTCCATCGTCTTGTCTCCTCTCCACTTTCTCTCAGCAGTGGTTTGTAGTTCTCATTATAGAGATTTTTCACATCCTTGGTTAACTCGCTTCCTAAGTACCTTATGTTTTTGGTGGCTACTGTCAATGGGCAAGCTTTCTTGATTTCTCTTTCTGCATGTCCACTAATGGAGAATAGAAATGCTACCGGTTTTTTTGTGTTGATTTTGTATCCTGCTACTTTGCTGAAATCCTTTATCAACTCCAAGAGTTTTTTTGTAGAGCCTTCAGACTGTTCGACATATAGGATCATGTCATCTGCAAACAGGGACAGTTTGACTTCATCTTTTCCAATCTGGATGCCCTTTATTTCCTTCTCTTCTCTGATTGCTCTGGCTAGTACCTCCAACACTATATTGAATAGGAGTGGTGAGGGTGGGCATCCTTGTCTAGTTCCTGTTCTTAAAGGAACAGCTTTCAGCTTTTCCCCATTCAGGATGATACTGGCAGTGGGTTTATCATATACGGCTTTAAGTACGTTGAGATAGTTGCCATCTATACCTAACTTATAGAAGGCCTTTGTCATGAATGACTGTTGAATTTTATCAAGTGCTCTTTCAGCAACTATAGAGATGACCGCATGGTCCTTGTGTTTGATTTCATTAATATGGTGTATCACATTTATTGATTTGCATATGTTGAACCAACCTTGCATCCCTGGGATGAGTCCCACGTGATCGAGGTGAAGAATTTTACGTGTGTGTTGCATGCCATCTCTCTCTCTCTCTCTCTCTCTCTCTCTCTCTCTCTCTCTCGCTCCTGCCTTTCTCACAGTGTGATACACTGTGTCGTTGAAGTCACCACCAAACAAGTTCCTCACCAGACGTGTTACCTGGACTTTGGGCTTCCCAACATTTGAAACTGTAAGCCATAAAGACTGTTTCTTTATAAATCACCCAGTTTTAGGTAATTCTGTTCTAAGCAACAGAAATGGACAAAGACACATGCTACAGTAATCAAAACCACAAGGCAGTAGACTAAAAACATTCACATCAACCAGTGAGACAAACTGGAGCCCCAAAATAAAACTACATATTTACAGTCAAATGATTTTTCAATAAAGGTACCAAGAACGCATAACGAGCAAATGACAGTTTCTTCAATAACCGGTGTTGGCAAAACCGTGTATACACACTCAGAAAAATGAAGTTGAACCCTTCTCTTATCTTACACCACCTACAAAAATCAGCTCAATATGGATTAAAGATGGAAATGGAACACCTGAAACTGTAAAATTGCTAGAAGAAAACAAATGGGAAAAGCTCCACAACATTGGTCTGGGCAATGATTTTTTGCAGATAGCCCCAAAAGCAAGGCGACAAAATCAAGCACAGACGAAAATGGGATTGCATCAAATTAAAAAGCTTCCGCACAGGAAAAGAACAAGTAGGAGAGCGAAGACACGATGACTGGAATGAGAGAAAATATTGGAAAACTGTACACCTGATTATGAATAAGTATCCAAAACTACATACAAAATTCAAACAACTCAATAGCAAGACAACAACCCGATTTAAAAAATGGGCAGAGTAACTGAACATACGTTTCTCAGAATAAGACCTCCACGTGGCCAACAGGCTGATGAGAAAATGCTCAACCTCCCTAATCATCAGGGAAATACAAATTAAAATCACTAGGACACATAATTACTTCATACCCATTGGAATGGCTGTTATCAAAAAGACAAAAGATAACTAGCACTGGCAAGGACGTGGAGAAAAGGCTACCCTTGTACACTGCTGGTAGGA
This sequence comes from Cynocephalus volans, assembly GCF_027409185.1. Classification (NCBI taxonomy): domain Eukaryota; kingdom Metazoa; phylum Chordata; class Mammalia; order Dermoptera; family Cynocephalidae; genus Cynocephalus; species Cynocephalus volans. The sequence goes on from NC_084463.1 coordinate 39,284,331, forward strand.
ACGTACAACCATTACAGAAAACAGCATGGAGGTTTCTCAAAAATCTGTAAATAGAAGTACCGTATGATCCAGCAATCCCACTTCAGGGAATATCCCCCAAAGAACTGAAATCAATAGGTTGAAGAGATATCTGTACTCCCATGTGCACTGAGGCATTATCCATAAGAGTCAAGATATAGAATCAACCTAAGTGTTTATTAACAGACGAACAGATAAAGAAAACGTGGTCTAAGTACACAATGAAATACTATTCGGCCTTAGAAAAGAACAAAACTCTGTCATTTTCCAACAACTGGGATGCAACTAGAAGACATTACGCTGAGTGACACATGCCAGGCACAGAAAGACATGCTGCATGATTTCACTTGAATGTGGAAACTGGAAAGGTCAGACTCATGGAACTAGAGACCAGAATGATGGTTAGCAGAGCCTGGGAGCTGCGGGCGGGGGGGGATGGAGGAACAAGGACGAAGGGAAGTTTGACCAATGGGTACAAAGTTTCACTCTGGAGAAATAAGGTCTGGTGATCTATGACACAGCAAGGTGACTATAGTTAATAATAATGTATATTTCAGAATTACCAAAAGAGTGGATTTTCAGTGCTCTTACCACAGGGGGGGAAGTATGTGAGGTCACGAGTGTGTTACTTGCCTAACTTGCTCACTGCACAATGTACACATGTATGCAATTATCACATGGTGCCCCATAAACATATGCAGTTGCGAGCTGTCAATAAAAAGTAAAAATTCAAGTCCAATAAAAAGAAACACAGTGCAGCGCTGGCATAAAGTGTACATCAGAGGAACAGAATTGACTGGCCTAGAAGCAAGCTCATGCAGCTATGACAACTGGATTCTCACAAGTGCTTTGTGACCACAACAAATGGTGCTGAGACAACTGAATAGCCACATGGAAAGAAATGAAATCGAGCCCTTTTCTAACCCCATACCCAAAAGTGAACACCACACGTGTCACAGAGCTAACTGTAAGAACTCAAACTACAACACTCGGGAAACACAGGAACAAACCTTTGTGATACCGGATTTGGTGGTGGTCTCTTAGGTAAGATGCCGAAAACACAAGAACCCATATAAAGAAAGAGTAAACTGGATATCATGCAACGTAAAACTGCTGTGCTTTACAGGACACCACTGAGAAAAAGAAAAGACATCAGGCTGCACAGGAAAAATACATTTTCAATTCACAGATTAAGAACAAGACTATAGAAAGAGCTCCTAAACGACAGTAGGCAGAACTTTTTAAAAAATGGTCAGAGGAAGAGTCGGCCCGTTAGCTCTGTTGGTTAGAGGGTGGTGCTCTCATACCAAGAGCAAGGGTTAGGATCCCCACACAGGCCAGCCGCCAGTAACAAACAAACCACAAACCTGCTCAGATCATTCAAATGAGCATTTCTCTAAGTGACAGATAGGAAAGGCCAATAAGCACCGAAGAAGATATTCATCGTCACCAGCAAGGAAATGGCTATCAATACCACAGTGAGATAATAGGGGGCACACATTACAAGGCCTATAAATCAAAAAGACAGTCAAGACAAGGTATTGACAAGGCTATAGAGATAGCACAACCCTCATATATTGAGGGAGAGACTGGAAAATGCTACAGACTGCCAGGAAACCAGGTCGGTAGTTTTTCAAAACGTGAAATGTAAACTTACTACGTGGCCCAGCAATCCTACCGCTGGGGACCCACGAACGAAAACTGAAAATCTGTCCACACAAAAGTTTATATACGAACGCTCCGATCAGCCTCACTTACACTAGTCAAAGAGTCAAAACCACACAGAACGCCAAGGAACAATACTGAAACCGGCAAGAGAGGGGCGCGCACGCACACACACACACACAAACACACACTCACTCTCACACGCGCAAACACACACACTTACACACACACTCACATAAAGTCTTAATACAGATTTCAGTAAATTCTTCAACAGAAAACTCCCAGTCCAGGAGAGAAAGAGACGTTCTAGCCAAACCAAAAATTTAACAACAACAAAAACAACAACAAAGCCTTTCAGACAAGAGCACTGTATGGATAAGCGTATCCTTCAAACAGGGAGAGAGACAATCCTCTCCCAGACAGACGAAGGCCGAGAGGATCCCCCACAGCAGACCGCTCTCCCAAAGCGCTGCACAGGGCTCTTCCATCTCAACGATGACGCTCACATGCCCCAGCACCACGTCTGCAGGGACGAAAGTCAGCAGTCATGGAAGGAGAAAAACAAAGAACACACTCAACCTGCAAGGAAGACGACAAAACCGCTCCCGCCATGCCCTGCTGGCCTTGTCCCCACTGCCCTCGCAATCGCAGCGGCGGCGATGGCTCACCAGGCCCGGGAACGGAGGACACGGCCCCGTGACCAGGAGGCCACAGCACAGCTGCACCTGCTACTCCGTTCTGGCCCCCACACCGCCCCCCCCGCCGGCTGCTCCCGCAGCAGCCCTGGGACAAGGCCACCGGCGCGCTGGGCCGTTGGACGGACGGTCGGACGGTCGGTCGGTTGGACGGGCGGACGGACGGACGGACGGACGGACGGCGGAGCAGCGCTGGGCTCCTGCGGAGGGGAGGAGGGCGCCCCAGCCTCCTGTCTCTGCCAGCGCCGGGCACCCCGCCCGCCGTCTGCATCCCTCCCCGCTGGCCTCTGCCCCCACTCCCGAAATCAGGACTCGGGGGACCCTCCTAAGACACCCCGCGGCGCGACGACGCTACTCCCCTGCCTCGCTCGGGAGCCACAGCCCCCTCACGTGGGCCCTACCTGCTCCGCCGCGCCGCGCCGCTCCTCTCGCCGGGCTCCTCCGTCGTCCACCGCTGCCGCTGCCGCCGCTGCGTCGTCCAGCGCTCCGGTGCACACGGGGACCGAGCAGGCTCTGGTGCGCCCGCCGGCCCGGCCGCGTCTGGGAGACGTGCGCGATCCCGGCCTCTCCAGGCCGCCTCAGGGGGAGGACTCGACACCCCAGAATGGGCGGGGTCGGGACAAGGGTGGGGGGAGGTGGAAGTGGCGGGAACACAGGGGTGAATGCCCGCAGGGGGGTGGGGACTAATTAGATACATCCTTGTGGACCCCAGCCTGGGCTCCACAACCATGCCCTCTCCTATTCTCTACACACTTGCCATCAAGGATCCCCCGAATCCATTGGCCAGAACACCCCACAGAAGCAAATACTTAGGCCTAAACAAAATCAACTCCCGACTGGCACTTTGACAAGCTGGGAAATGTCAGGTGACTACCGTGACCCAGCAATTGTACTGCTGGAGACACACGCAGGAGAACTGAAAACATATGTCCCCACAGAAGTTTGTACATGAACGCTCAGATCAGTGTCACCTACACTAGCCAAAGAGTCAAACCACACAAATCACAAAGAAAGAACACTGAAACGCATGGAGACAGAAACACACACATGCACAGACACACACACACACACACACACACACACACACACACACACACACACACGCACACACACTCAAAAGGGTCCAAATACAGGTTTCAGCAAATATATGAACAGAAACCTCACAGTCCAGGAAAGAATGGGATGTTGCAAAGTTTAGAAGCAGCAGAAGGAAAGACTTCCCTATCAAGAGGACTGTACCCAAACAAGGATCCTTCAAACACGGACAGCAAAAGTCCTTTCCTAGGCTAACAAAAGCTGAGAGAATTCACAAATGTCTACGGAGAACTCTTCCAAGTCCAAGAAGATACTAACAGGGAACCGCAAAAGGAAGGATAAAAACGCAGTGACAACACAGAAGACCATCGACCCACTCCTGAGAAAAGCGCTCCCGGCCTGGACCTCCCGCGGCCGCGTCTCCCGCCACCCTGCACTTGCACCTACAAGTGCACACGTGCACACTTGCACGCTGGCCCCCTGCCGCCCCCTCTGCTCCCCTGGCCCCGGGACCCCGAGGCCACAGCCTTGCCTTGCCGCCGCCGCGGCCGCTTATCCGGCCTGGCTCCCAGCACCGCCTGCCGGCCGGCCGCTCCCACGACAGCCCTAGCACGAGGCGAGCCCGGCGCGTGCAGGGGGGACGGATGGCGGGACAGCGCTGGGCTCCTCCTGAGTAGGGCAGGAGGGCGCCCCGATGTCACCGCCCTGCCGGAGCTGGGCACCTCGCCGCCGTCTGCTTTCGGCCGCCCCGCCCCTCCCCCACTCGCGGCTTCGGGGGACCCTCCCGAGGCACCCCGCGCCTCCCTCCTCTCTCACTCTGACACTGCGCCCCTGCCCTGCCTCTTTGGGGACCCACAGCCCCCTCCCGGGGGCCTTACCTGCTCCGCCGCCACGCCGCGCCGCTTCCCTCGGAGGCCTCCTGGGTCCGCTGCTGCTGCTGCTGCGCTGCCGCCCCCTCCTCCCAGACATCCGGGCTCCAAGGGGAGGGGGGGTGGAGGCCCACAGTGGGCGGGGCCAGGCAGGTGCAGGACCGGCTGACAGGTGGGGGGTGGGGCTTGGGGGGAATGCCCTGGCGGCGGTAGGGAATAATGAAACACATTGCTATGGATTGATTGATTGATTGATTGATTGATTGATTGTTTTTTAGTATTAGTTTTTTATTTTATTTTATTTTGTCGACATACAATGTGGTTGATCATTGCGGCCAATTACAGAAACCTCCCTCCCTCCTCCCTCTCCTTCCTCCCTCCCAACAATGTCCTTTCTGAAAGTTTGCTTGTCCTATCAATTTCAAGGAATTGCAATTGTCGCGTCTTCTTCCCCCCCCCCAATTTTTCTTTCTTTTTTTTTTTTTTTTTTTTTTTCCTGTGTGCATTTATCTATTTATCTTTACCTCCCACAAATAAGAGAGAACGTGACATTTCTCTTTCTGGGCCTGACTTGTTTCACTTAATATAATTCTCTCTAGGTCCATCCATGTCGTTGCAAATGGCAGTATTCCATTCTTTTTTAAAGCTGAGTAGTGTTCCATTGTGTACATATACCACATTTTCCATATCCACTCAACTGATGATGGACATCTGGGCTGGTTCCAACTCTTGGCTATTGTAAATAGTGCTGCGATGAACACTGGGGAAAAGGTGTACCTTCGACTCGATGATTTCCATTCCTCTGGGTATATTCCCAGCAGTGGGATAGCTGGGAATGGTAGATCTACGGCAGATCTATCTGCAGTTGTTTGAGGAAACTCCATCCCATTTTCCATGGAGGCTGCACCCTTTTGCAGTCCCACCAACAATGTATGAGAGTTCCTTTTCCTCCGCAGCCTCGCCAGCATTTACCGTTCAGAGTCTTTTGGATTTTAGCCATCCTCACTGGGGTGAGATGGTATCTCAGTGTGCTTTTGATTTGCCTTTCCCGAATGCTGAGTGATGTTGAGCATTTTTTCATATGTCTGCCGGCCATTCGTAGATCTTCCTTAGAGAAATGCCTATTTAGCTCTTTTGCCCATTTTTTAATCGGGTTGCTTGCTTCTGCCTCGTAAAGTTGTTTGAGTTCCTTTTATGTTCTAAGTATAAATCCTCTGTCAGATGCATATTTTGCAAATATTTTCTCCCACTGTGTTGGTTGTCTTTTAACTATGTTAATTCTTTCTTTGGCTGTGCAGAAGCTTTTCAGTTGGATATAATCCCATTTGTTTATTTTTCCTTTGGTTGCCCGTGCTTTGGGGGTCATGTTCATGAAGTCTGTGTCCAGTCCTACTTCCTGAAGCGTTTCTCCTATGTTTTCTTTAAGAGGTTTTATTGTTTCGGGGTGTATAATTAATTCTTCAATCCATTTTGAGTTGCCTTTAGTGTATGGTGAAAGGTATGGGTCTAGTTTCATTCTCCTGCATATCGATATCCAGTTCTCCCAGCACCATTTCCTGAAGAGGCGGTCTCTTCCCCAGTGTACAGGCTTGGT